>NC_137182.1:8678692-9903512 GCF_951804945.1 Podarcis cretensis | reverse complement strand
ACCGTTTGGCACCATTTTAAAGTGAATTGCCAAAAGTCAGATTTTTGATGAAATTGTGACCCCCAGGCTTAGGGATTTTTTCAAAAAAATGTTTTTCTGCCGATTAAGTTGTCGAAGGCTGATTTCTTTTCCTGAGATAAAAAGCCTTCTGTTTCGACCCCCAAACCTCTCACGGGAGCATTTGCAACCGCTTGGCACCATTTTTGAGTGAATTGCCGAAAGTGAGATTTTTGATGAAATTGTGACCCCGGGGCTTAGGGATTTTTTTCAAAAAAATGTTTTTCTGCCGATTAAGTTGTCGAGGGCTGATTTCTTGTCCTGTGATAAAACGACTTCTGTTTGGACCACCAAACCTTTCAGGGGAGCATTTGCAACGGTTTGGCACCATTTTAGAGTGAATTGCCAAAAGTCAGATTTTTGATGAAATTGTGACCCTGGGGCTTAGGGATTTTTTCAAAAAAATCTTTTGCTGCCAGTTAAGTTGTCGAGGGCTGATTTCTTTTCCTGAGATAAAAAGCCTTCTGTTTCGACCCCCAAACCTCTCACGGGAGCATTTGCAACCGCTTGGCACCATTTTTGAGTGAATTGCCGAAAGTGAGATTTTTGATGAAATTGTGACCCCGGGGCTTAGGGATTTTTTTCAAAAAAATGTTTTTCTGCCGATTAAGTTGTCGAGGGCTGATTTCTTGTCCTGTGATAAAACGACTTCTGTTTGGACCACCAAACCTTTCAGGGGAGCATTTGCAACCGTTTGGCACCATTTTTGAGTCAATTGCCGAAAGTCAGATTTTTGATGAAATTGTGGCCCCGGGGCTTAGGGATCTTTTTTAAAAAAATCTTTTTCTGCCGGTTAAGGATTTCCTGTCCTGTGATAAAAAGCCTTCTGTTTTGACCGCAAAACTTTTCAGGGTAGCATTTGCAACCATTTGGCACTATTTTTGAGTGAATTGCCGAAAGTCAGATTTTTGATGAAATTGTGTCCCCGGGGCTTAGGGATTTTTTCAAAAAAATCTTTTTCTGCCATTTAAGTTGTCGAGGGCTGATTTCTTTTCCTGTGATAAAAAGCCTTCTGTTTCGACCGCCGAACATCTCAGTGTTGGGATACTGCCAAACAGGACATGCGCAGACTCTGTGACTCACAAGCCTGCTCTCTCTTAAGGTGTAACGGAAATATCCTAACATCCTCCCCCTTTCCGTGTAACCTGTAGTACCTGTGGTTCACCCAATTGCAACTTCTGTACGTAAACCTTAAGTTGTTCTCTGTTAACAACCTTAGACAACAGATCAGCAGGAATTTCATTTCCTGCCATGTATGACATCAATCCTTTTTGAATACACTCTCTTGCACGATGTAGCTTAATCTGCAAGTACTTGGTTCTTTGCTTGCAACTCTCTGAGTTCAGCAAAGCCAAACAGGATCTATTGTCTTGATACACTTGTATAGGACATTTCACAGAAACCCCGATGTCCTTAAACAGTTGCATCAACCATTCACAATCCATGAGTGAAAATGACAGAGCATTGAGTTCTGCTTCACAGGAACTTAGGCTCACTGTTGTCTGCTTTTTGCACAACCAGTCAAACAGACAGTGGTTGTACATGTAGCATACTCCAGAAGTGCTTGTACCATCCGTGGTGTCACTTCCAAAACTTGCATCTGCAAAGATTTCAAGACCTCCAGTCTTCTGACTGGTGAACCTCAGCCTGTAGTGCATAGTCCCTTTCAAATAGCGGGCTATGCGCTTCAGAGCTTTCCAATCCTGAACAGTAGGATTGTTAGCATGTCTGCTAAGCAGGTTAGTGCTTACAGCAATGTCAGGTCTTGAGCATCTAGCAATGAAATTCAACTTGCCTAGAATGCATCTGTACAGCGTAGTGTCAGAAAACGCTTCAGCAGTACTATCTACCTGGTAACCTGTCACCACCGGTGTGTCTGCTGGGTTTGCATCAACCAAATTCAACCTGGTTAATACATCAGCAATTTTCTGTGTTTGGTGTACCAGAAAATTACCTGCTTGGTCCCTCTCCACCTGCAGAGAAAGATAGTTGGATACCTCACCAAGATCCTTCATGTCAAAGTGCTCCTTCAGTTGAGCTAGAGTGCTTTGGTAAAAAGCCTGATTCTTCCAAAACATCAGAAGATCATCAACAAAACATAAACAATACAGTTTGTTTTGCCCCTCCTCCTTGACAAACACACATGGATCAGCTTTGCCCTGGTGAAAACCTAGAGAAAGCAACGTCTCAGTGAGTTTTGTGTTCCAACACCTGGCACTCTGCTTGAGACCATATAAGGATTTCCGCAGTTTACAGGCCATTCCCTTCTGTATCTGCATTCCATCAGGTGGAAGCATATACAGCTGCTCGTCCAAAATCCCGTACAAAAAAGCTGTATTAATGTCATGATGAGAAACATACAGTTTCTCCTCTGCAGCTATCTTGAGCATAACGAATGCTCTCATATTTGACGGTGGGTGAGTAGGTCTCGTGGTAATCCTGTCCTGGTACCTGTGAAAAACCTCTGGCAACCAATCTGGCTTTGTGTCTGACAACCTTGCCATTCTGGTCTGTCTTGGCCTTGAAGACCCATTTGCTGCCAACCAGTCTCATTCCTGGGACTACCGGTACCAATTCCCAAGTTTGGTTCCTATTCAAGGAATCAACTTCAGCCTTCATGGCATTAAGCCAAGGCTCAGCATCTTTAGAGGTTAACTCCTGAACCTCTTTGTAGCTTGAAGGTTCCCACACCTTCTCTGAGCTACTAAGAACAGCAGTTGCCGTCTTAGCAAACTCATCAGCAAATCTCTTTGGAGGTCTGCCTTTGGTCACCCTTTCAGACCTGCGAACCAGACGCAAGTCTTCTGGACTCATCTCCTCCTTCTTAGGAGAAAGGTGACCAATGGTGAACAGTGGTTCTTCCAGTTCATTGTCAGACGCATCAGATGGTCTGACTGAGGCCTTTGCGCTCTTGTAGTCTGCTGTGTCATCACTGTCACTGACAGCAGCAGCAGCGCCACCAACTGAACTGGAATCCGAACTCTGATCATCATCATCATCATCATTCTCATCATCCTCATCCTCATCCTCAGCTTTCTCAACATTATCTGCCTTTTTCCCATCACCTTCATCCTCCTCTGGGTAACTCTGGAAAATTCCCACATTTTCCAACCCACTTAGGATTGTACTCAGCACTCTTGGTGAACTTAATGGACTTAGAGTTAGTCATCCATACCCTGTATGCACCTTTTTCGTATCCCATGAACAAACCATGTGCCCCACGCTTCCCAAGCTTGTTGTTTTGTGGGGAGTGTACCCACATGTCAGAACCAAAGATTCTCATGTGCTTGACGTTCGGGTTTTTTCCAAACATCTTCTCGTACGGAGTGCAACCTATGGGTGATGACAGTCTGCGATTAACGGTATAAACCACCGTTGACAGAGCTTCCCCCCAAAACTTCTCAGGGAGGTTGGCATCATGCAACAAGGTTTTCAGGCCTTGAAGCAAGGTCTGATTTGCTCGCTCCGCAAGTCCATTCATCCATGGCGATCTAGGCATTGACAAATCATGCTGGATTCCCTTCTCAGTCAGGAAAGCTTCAAACTGCTGAGAAGTGAACTCCCCGCTCCGATCGGTAAAAAGACAGCCGATACGTTTACCATGAACATTCTCCAACCAAGCACAGAATGCCTTGAACTTAGGGAATGCTTGTGATTTCTGCTCAAGCATAAAAACATGAATGTACCTAGAAAAAGAATCAATTAGAACCATGAAGTACCTTGCTCCTCCCAAAGAGGGTGCAAGTGGACCAACCAGGTCTGCATGCACAAGCTGGTAGGGTTTGGAAACCTGCCTGCTAGACTCCTTGCCTTTTGGAGCAACCTTCACCTTGTTCTCTGCACAAGATATACATTTCATGTGATACTTACAAGGTTTGATGCTCAAACCTTCAACCAACCCTGGCATCTTGGCTAGCGCTTGCCAAGACATGTGACAAAATCTTCGATGTGCTTCATGAATACAACCTGCATGAAGAACCTTGTTAGTTTGTGCAACACAACAGGAATCAGCATTAGACACAACAGCATTGTCATCATAAGTTATACAGAATAAACCATCCATAAACTTTGCATGCAAAAGGTCCTCTTTGCCTTTCCTGATGACACAGACGCTCCTCTTGAAGGAAATCTCAAAACCACGCCCAGTCAGCTGTGGGACACTGAGCAAATTGTCCGCAGCTCCTGGAACATAAAGTACATTACTGATGGTTGTATGCAAACTTGCAAGTTTAACAGTCCCTTCTCCTGCAATTTGCAACGTCCTTCCATCAGCCAGGTGGATCTCTCCTTCTTGAGGTGTAAAGGAGATAAACAGGTGCTTGTCCTTCGATAAATGGCACGTGCACCCTGAGTCCACAACAAACCTGGCTTTAGCCTTTGGAGCAGTCTTTGCAGCAAGCAAAACCTTGTTTTCCACCGGCGTGGGCTTTTGAAGCTTGCCCCCCTGCTCCTGGCCATGAGACTTGCCTTTAGCCTTTGGTGAAGCTGTGCCAGCTAAAAAAGCTTTGTTTTCCACTGGCATGGGCTTTTCACCCCCCCCCTCTGCTTCGGGCCATCTGCAGGCATCGGTCTTTGTTTACCTCTGGCCTTCCGGCCTCTGCAAAGACAATGACCTTGGCTCCCACGAGAAACAGAGCTCTCAGCTGCCGACTCCTTGGCTCCCCCTGGAGGCTGGAATGCTGCCTGGGATGACGTGACAGTCTGCTCCCCCTGCAGCTTGCAACCGTTGCCCTCGGCATCCCTGCATTCACTCGCATTCTGGGAAACAGCCAGGACTTCCGATGCATTCACACCCTGGGCATTCAGACTCTGAGCTGGGATGACTGGCAAATGAGCTTTCTTCAAAGCATTCCACAACTTACGTGCCGTCACGTTGCCAGCAAGCGTTTTTATTTCCTCCAGAGAGACGGACAAGACGATTACGTCTATGGCCCTCAAATTCTGGGTTCTCCATTTCTCTGTCAGAGGAACTGGAGGGGCTTCAGACACAGTATGCCACACTCCGTACTGACGCAGCAAACTCTCACACCATTTTGCCCAGGTCTGATAATTATTCCCATTTAACTTTGGGCATTCAGCAGAGGCTTGGAAAAATTCCATTTCAGGTTTTCCTTTAGCCATGAGCCTTTTATGCCTTCAAAGACGTCTTATCTCAGCAGCCCATTAATCACGAATTCTCTGGCGCCGCTCCCAGACCAATTAGTTTTGCCGGACATCAAAAGCCTTTTGCCACGGCCCAACAGAAAAGCCTCCTCCTTCGCTTTTCACATACCTCAGCAGCAGTCTTTTGCATTTTCACCCTCCTGTAAATGCCGTGAATCTGGGCTCGAAACCTGTTGTTGGGATACTGCCAGGGAGACAAAGGCCATCACTGCCTCCACGTCATCTCCGGACGATCTGTTGATGTCCCGTAGTCACGCAGTATCAGCAATTAGCGGCACCAAGTCTCAGAAACAGATTGCCACATTCCTGGGCTGATGCACACTCTATCAGCAGAATTCACACAGCAAAAGTTGCACTCAGGAGAGTATCATTTAGAATGTTTATTCAGCGTTGGTCAGAACAAAGAAAAACATGACCGACTGCTAGCGTGTTCTGGTGCAGAGAGGGAAAACGAAAGCAATAGCAAACTTAAACATCCTGAGAAACAGGACATGCGCAGACTCTGTGACTCACAAGCCTGATCTCTCTTAAGGTGGAACGGAAATATCCTAACACTCAGGGCAGCATTTGCAACTGTTTGGCACCATTTTTGAGTCAATTGCTGAAAGTCAGATTTTTGATGAAATTTTGACCCTGGGGCTTAGGGATTTTTTCAAAAAAATCTTTTTCTGCCAGTTAAGTTGTCGAGGGCTGATTTCTTTTCCTGTGATCAAAAGCCTTCTGTTTCGACCGCCAAACATCTCAGGGGAGCTGTAATGGTTGTGAGGGGTTACTTGTGCGTAAATTGCCTTCAGTTTAGTTAGTTTGCTGGCCCAACCATGCTTAGGGTCAGAGCTCGCCCTCTGTGACCTGTTAGTCACTTGCAGATTCACTTGGTTAGCAGATCTACTACTACCATGAGTGCTGTCTTCCCTCTGGATTTGGGTAAATCTGTCATGAAATCAATCGACACAACCTCCCATGGTCTCCCCGGTGTGGGTAAGGGTTCCAGCAACCCTGCCGGGGCCGCCCTCTCCCCCTTGGCCCGTTGGCAGCGGTCACACCCCCTTACATACTCTCGTACATCTTCCCTCACCCTTGGCCACCAGAACTGCCTAGTAACCAGTAACATAGTTTTGTGTTGCTCAAAGTGCCCCGCAGTTGGGTTGTCGTGAAGCTGTTTGAGCACCCTTTCCCGCAGGGCTTCCCCGGGCACATACATTGCTCCCTTGTTTTTGTTTTTGTTTTTTTAATTTTTTATTGGATTTTCACATTTTATAAACACACACACACACACACACACACAAAAACGAAGACAAAACATGTATAATTTCATATCCTTGCTTTCTTAACCCCACTTCCTGACTTCCCCCCACCCCCCCTCATACATCCTAATTCAAATAATTAGCTCAGCAAGTTCTTATCTCTCATCCTTTACATATTATTGTTTGTTTTTTTAAAGTTAGTTCTTATTACTTGGCCAAATTTTACTTATCCAATTATCTTATAAATATTAAATCCTTTTCTAAGGTCGACCCAAACTCCCTTCCACAAATTTCCCCCTTTTTATATTAAATATAGGTCATAATAGCCAAACACAAAGGTTAAAATTCTGTTCTCCCCTCCCTCCCTACCCCGGTTTCTGTCCCTTCCCGAATAAATGTCCACAAAACAGTTTTTAGCCTGGATTCCTCACATCTGAGGCCTTCAAGTCTCTGTCAGTCTCTCTCTGCCGGTTTTGTTGGTAACCCTCTTTGTTGGTCCTCAGTTCTCGAAGGAGCTCTGGCACAGTCTCATCAGATTTTCTTCCATCCGAAATACTTGATAGCAGCTGCTGCAAAAGGTCCACTGATCTCCCATGCTCAAAGAGGAAGCCCCAATCATATTTCTTATTTCTTTTAAATTCCAGTGTTCCAATTGATCCAGGGGCTTCCTCCTTCCTCTTTCGCATCTTTTGCAGATTTGTAATCCAAAGATCTTCTTCTTTATGTTCTAGCAATATAGGCTTCTGGTTGGTACTCTCCACCTGTACTTTCTCCACTCCTTCTTCCCTCTCCTCCAGTTCCAAAGATGTCTCTTCTGATTCAGCTGCAGATTTTTTTCCAGTCAGATCCTTTGTGCATTCAGCAGAGTTGCTTGTTTTAGAGTTCAAGGTTATAAGTTGTTTGTTCATAGCCATGCTCTGCTCTTGCAGTATTCCCACGAGAAAAAACATTCTTTCCATCTCTGCCTGTAATTTTCCATCTGTAGCCATTATAATGTTTCAAAGTTTCCCCTAGGGGGGATTCTAGTTACTTAATAGTCCTTTCCCAACAGTCCGTTACTTTGTTATTTGTAACTACTTTGTTCCCAAGCACTTTAATTCAAATGTAACAAATTTAGTCCAGAGAGATGTTAAATAATAAGATTTTTAACTTTAACTGCCCGTTTGACAGCTCCTTTGACAGCTGTCAAACTCCTTGTCAAACTCCTTGTTCCTTTTCCTCCAGCTCACACACAGGACATTGCTCCCTTGTAATACAGCAGTCCTTCCCTTTCCTCAAAGCCTCCCTGGTCTCCCACAGTTCCCCTGAGTTCCCTGACTCTGGTTTGGGCGAATTCGTCCTGGCGAATCAGCTCAGTTAGTTCTCGTTTCCCAACCAACGCCCCCCCCAAACCCATCGTTCCTCAGGGAACACGTGTCAAGCTTCCGGCGGTCCTTCTCCTTCTGTATACTCCGGCTCCGGGAAAGTGCGTCTGCCCTCACGTTCTCTTCCCCCGGCACGTATTTGATCTCAAAGAAGAACTTGGAGAACTCCTGTGCCCATCGAATCTGTCTCTGGTTGAGGACTCGAGCTGTTCTCCAATATTCCAAGTTCTTGTGATCAGTGCAAACCTGAATCTTGTGCTGAGCCCCTATTAGGAGATGTCTCCACTGCCGAAACGCTGCATAAATAGCTAACAGTTCGCGATCATACACCGTGTAGTTCTGTTCCGATTTGTTCAGTTTCCGTGAGAAGAAGGCGCACGGCCTCCAGGTGTGTTGGCTCCGTCCCGGCTGCAGCAACACCGCTCCTATGGCTCTGTCTGATGCGTCGGTCTCCAGCCTCATCGGCTTCTGCAGATCCACATGCAGGAGCTGTTCCTCCGAGGCGAACGCCTTCTTTAGCCTTTCGAAGGATCGTTGGGCACTTTCCGTCCAGACGAACTTCTTCTTGCTACTGAGACAATCCGTGATGGGTGCGGTCAAGTGGGCGAAGTTCTTGATGAACTTCCGGTAGAAGTTGCTGAACCCAAGGAATCTCTGCACATCCTTCCAGGTTTTGGGGGCCTTCCATTCCAGCACTGCCTGCACCTTGCCGGGGTCCATGGCTAGTCCTCTGTCCGACAACTTGTATCCCAGAAATTCCACTTCTCTGGCGTGAAATTGGCACTTTTCCAGCTTGACCCACAACTGGTGCTGCTGTAGCCTCTTCAGCACTTCCCTGACGTCCTAGACATGCTGCTTTTCATTACCCACCGGCAGCTGCGCCCCAGGGAGTAGGTTGATTTGGCAGTCGAAGGGCCTATGTGGCGGCAGCCTGTCCGCTTCCCTCTCGCTGAAGACTTCCTGTAAGTCCGCGTACTGTGGCGGCACCTCCGCTCTCTGCTTCAGTGTAGTTGCTGCCACTCTGGCCAACCTCACCCTGGGCTTCTCCCCCCCTAGACAGTGTTCCAAACAGTGCGCTGACCCGAAGGTGACTGTCCGTTGATGCCAAGCCACCACTGGATCATGTAGCACTAGCCAGCTCATGCCCAGTATTATCGGGGGTCCCGCCAGTGTGGCCACGTGAAAGGCAATGGTTTCGGTGTGCCTGGACACACTCATTCTCATGGGTGGGGTTTGATGTGTTACCTCCCCTCCTAGCAGCTCCCTGCCATCTATCGTGGTCACTTGGAGTGGGAAATCAAGTGGCAGCAGGTGGAGTTGGTGCTCTAGTGCAAACTCCTTACTAAAAAAATTAACAGTGGTGCCTCGCAAGATGAAATTAATTCGTTCCGCAAGTTTTTTCGTCTTGCGAGTTTTTTGTCTTGCGAAGCATGGTTTCCCATAGGAATGCATTGAAAATCAATCAATGCGTTCCTATGGAAACCGCCTTCAGACCAGGTCCGGGGACAGTCTGTCCCCCGACCTCTTCTGAAGGCTGGGGGGGGGGACAAGGGCTTTTCTTCCCACCCCCAGCATTTTAAAAAACCCCGGGACAGCAGAGGGTTTTTTAAAAATAGTGACCCCGGCGGTGCTTAGGGAGTTTTTCAAAAAAATCTCTTTCTGACAGTTAAGTTTTCGAGGGCTGATTTCTTTTCCTGTGATAAAAAGCCTTCTGTTTCGACCGCCAAAGATCTCAGGGGTTCATTTGCAACCGTTTGGCACCATTTTTGAGTTAATTGCCAAAAGTCAGATTTTTGATGAAATTGTGACCCCGGGGCTGAGGGATTTTTTCCAAAAAATGTTTTTCTGACAGTTAAGTTTTCGAGGGCTGATTTCTTTTCCTGTGATAAAAAGCCTTCTGTTTGGACACCCAGACATCTCAGGGAAGCATTTGCAACCGTTTGGAACCATTTTTGAGTCAATTGCCGAAAGTCAGATTTTTGATGAAATTGTGACCCCGGGGCTTAGGGATTTTTTTAAAAAAATAATTCTGCCGGTTAAGGTGTTTTTTACCTTGCATTTTTAAGTTGTTAACCAACCTTAAATCTACGGATGAGGGGCAGTATATACAATTAATAAAGTAGTAACAATACTATTTGTTACTATAGACAGGCATGCCATTGTTCAGGAAGGTCTCCTGTATAAATAGGGGTATAAATAGTAAAGTAGGATAAGTAATAAAGTAGCAGTAGTAAAGTGGAAGTAAAGTGGTAGTAAAGCAATAGTAAACCAGTTGTGAAGTAGCAGTTAAGTAATGGTAAAACAATCGTAAAGTGGTGGAATAGTAGTAAAATAGCAGTAAAGTAGTAGTAAAACAATAGTAAAGTAGTAGTAATGCAGTAGTAAAGTAGTAGTAAAATGGTAGTAAGGCAGTAGTGAAACAGCAGTAAGATAGTAGTAAAGTAGTAGTCAAATGGTCCAATAGTAAAGCGGTGGAATAGTAGTAAAATAGCTGTAAAAGGATAGCAAAGTAGTAGTAAAATGATAGTAAGGCAGTAGTAAGGCAGTAGTAAAATGGTAGTAAAGTAGTAGTGAAGCAGAAGTAAAGTAGTGATAAAGTAGTAATAAAGCGGTAGTAAAGCGGTAGTAAAGCAGTAGTAAAGCAGTAGTAAAGTAGTAGTAAAGTAGTAGTAAAGTAGTAAAGTAGTAGTAAAGTAGTAGTAAAGTAGTAGTAAAGTAGTAGTAAATTGGTAGTAAATTAGTAGTAAATTAGTAGTAAAATGGTAGTAAAATGGTAGTAAATGGTCTGCCTTCGTTTCCTGTGATAAAAAGCCTTCTGTTTCGACCGCCATAGATCTCAGGGGAGCATTTGCAACCGTTTGGCACCATTTTTGAGTGAATGACCGAAAGTCAGATTTTTCATGAAATTGTGACCCCGGGGCTTAGGGATTTTTTGAAAAAAAAAACCTTTCTCTGCCGGTTAAATTGTCGAGGGCTGATTTCTTTTCCTGAGATATAAAGCCTTCTGTTTCAACTGCCAAAGATCTCAGGGGAGCATTTGCAAGCGTTTGGCACCATTTTTGAGACAATTGCTGAAAGTCAGATTTTTGATGAAATTGTCACCCCGGGGCTTAGGGATTTTTTCAAAAAAATATTGTCCTGACAGTTAAATTGTCGAGGGCTGTTTTTTTCCCTGAGATAAAAAGCCTTCTGTTTCGAGCGCCAAAGATCTCAGGGGAGCATTTGCAACCGTTTGGCACCATTTTTGAGTCAATTGCCGAAAGTCAGATTTTTGCTGAAATTTTGACCCCGGGGCTTAGGGATCTTTTGAAAAAAATCTTTTCCTGCCGGTTAAGGATTTTGTGTCCTGTGATAGAAAGATTTCGGTTTCGACCGCCAAACTTTTCAGGGGAGCATTTGCAACCGTTTGGCACCATTTTTGAGTGAATTGCCGAAAGTCAGATTTTAGCTGAAATTGTGACCCCGGGGCTTAGGGATTTTTTCAAAAAAGGTTTTCCTGCCCTGTGATAAAAAGCCTTCTGTTTCGATCGCGAAACTTTTCAGGGGAGTATTTGCAACCGTTAGGCACCATTTTTGAGTGAATTGCTGAAAGTCAGATTTTTGATGAAATTGTGACCCCGGGGCTTAGGGATTTTTTCAAAAAATTGTTTTTCTGCCAGTTAAGTTGTCGCGGGCTGATATCTTGTCCTTTGATAAAAAGCCTTCTGTTTCGACCCCCAAACCTCTCAGGGGAGCATTTGCAACCGTTTGGCCCCATTTTTGAGTCAATTGCCGAAAGTCAGATTTTTGATGAAATTGTGACCCCGGGCTTAAGGATTTTTACAAAAAAATCTTTTTCTGCCGGTTAAGGATTTTCTGTCCTGTGATAAAAAGCCTTCTGTCTCCACCGCCAAACTTTTCAGGGGAGCATTTGCAACCGTTTGGCACCATTTTTGAGTGAATTGCCAAAAGTCAGATTTTTGATGAAATTGTGACCCCGGGGCTTAGGGATTTTTTCAAAAAAATGTTTTTCTGCCAGTTAAGTTGTCGCGGGATGATTTCTTGTCCTGTGATAAAAAAAATTCTGTTTCGACAGCCAGACATCTCAGGGAAGCATTTGCAACCGTTTGGCACCATTTTTTAGTCAATTGCCAAAAGTCAGATTTTTGCTGAAATTGTGACCCCGGGGCTTAGGGATTTTTACAAAAAAATGTTTTTCTGACAGTTAAGTTGTCGAAGGCTGATTTCTTTTCCTGTGATAAAAAGCTTTCTGTTACGGCGCCCAAGCCTCTCAGGGGAGCATTTGCAACCGTTTGGCACCATTTTTGAGTCAATTGCCGAAAGTCAGATTTTTGATAAAATTGTGACCCCGGGGCTTAGGGATTCTTTCAAAAAAATCTTTTTATGACAGTTAAGTTGTCGCGGGATGATTTCTTTTCCTGTGATAAAAAGCCTTCTGTTTCGACCGCCAAACATCTCAGGGAAGCATTTGCAACCGTTTGGCACCATTTTTGAGTCAATTGCCGAATGTCAGATTTTGTATGAAATTGTGACCCCGGGGCTTAGGGATTTTTTCAAAAAAATCTTTTTCTGCCGGTTAAGGATTTTCTGTCCTGTGATAAAAAGCCTTCTGTTGTGACCGCCAAACTTTTCAGGGGAGCATTTGCAAACGTTTGGCACCATTTTTGAGTGAATTGCCGAAAGTCAGATTTTTGATGAAATTGTGACCCCGGGGCTTAGGGATTTTTTCAAAAAAATCTTTTTCTGCCAGTTAAGTTGTCGCGGGATGATTTCTTGTCCTGTGATTAAAAAGCCTTCTGTTTCGACCGCCAAACCCCTCAGGGGAGCATTTGCAACCATCTAGCACCATTTTTGAGTGAATTGCTGAATGTCAGATTTTTCATGAAATTGTGACCCCGGGGCTTAGGGATTTTTTCAAAAAAATGTTTTTCTGCCAGTTAAGTTGTCGAGGGCTGATTTCTTTTCCTGTGATAAAAAGCCTTCTGTTTCGACCACCAAACATTTCATGGGAGCTATTGCAACCGTTTGGCACCATTTTTGAGTTAATTGCCGAAAGTCAGATTTTTGAGGAAATTGTCACCCCGGGGCTTAGGGATTTTTTGAAAAAAATGTTTTTCTGCCAGTTAAGTTGTCGAGGGCTGATTTCTTTTCCTGTGATAAAAAGCCTTCTGTTTTGACCCCCAAACCTCTCAGGGGAGCATTTGCAACCGTTTGGCACCATTTTTGAGTCCATTGCCGAAAGTCAGATTTTTACTGAAATTGTGACTCGGGGGCTTAGGGATTTTTTCAAAAAAATCTTTTTCTGCCAGTTAAGTTGTCGCGGGATGATTTCTTGTCCTGTGATAAAAAGCCTTCTGTTTCGACCACCAAACATTTCATGGGAGCATTTGCAACCGTTTGGCACCATTTTTGAGTGAATTGCCGAAAGTCAGATTTTTCAGGAAATTGTGACTCGGGGGCTTAGGGTTTTTTTTCAAAAAAATCTTTTTCTGACAGTTAAGCATTTTCTGTCCTGTGATAAAAAGCCTTCTGTTTTGACCGCCAAACTTTTCAGGGGAGCATTTGCAACCATTTAGCACCATTTTTGAGTGAATTGCTGAATGTCAGATTTTTGATGAAATTGTGACCCCGGGGCTTAGGGATTTTTTCAAAAAAATGTTTTTCTGACAGTTAAGTTGTCGAAGGCTGATTTCTTTTCCTGTGATAAAAAGCCTTCTGTTTCGACCGCCAAACATCTCATGGGAGCATTTGCAACCGTTTGGCACCATTTTTGAGTCCATTGCCGAAAGTCAGATTTTTGATGAAATTGTGACCCCGGGGCTTAGGGATTTTTTCAAAAAAATGTTTTTCTGACAGTTAAGTTGTCGAAGGCTGATTTCTTTTCCTGTGATAAAAAGCCTTCTGTTTCGACCGCCAAACATCTCATGGTAGCATTTGCAACCATTAAAAAGCCTTCTGTTTCGACCGCCAAACATCTCATGGTAGCATTTGCAACCATTTGGCACCATTTTTGAGTGAATTGCCGAAAGTCAGATTTATGATGTAATTGTGACTCGGGGGCTTAGGGATCTTTTGAAAATAATCTTTTTCTGCCAGATAAGTTGTCGCGGGATGATTTCTTGTCCTGTGATAAAAAGCCTTCTGTTTCGAGCCCCAAAGATCTCAGGGGATCATTTGCAACCGTTTGGCACCATTTTTGAGTGAATCACCGAAAGTCAGATTTTTGATGAAATTGTGACCCCGGAGCTTAGGGATTTTTTGAAAAAAATCTTTTTCTGACAGTTAAGTGGTCGCGGGCTGATTTTTTTCCCTGTGATAAAAAGCCTTCTGTTTCGACCGCCAAAGATCTCAGGAGAGCATTTGCAACTGTTTGGCCCCATTTTTGAGTGAATTACCGAAAGTCAGATTTTGGCTGAAATTGTGACCCCGGGGCTTAGAGATTTTTTTTAAAAAAAGGTTTTTCTGCCAGTTAAGTTGTCGCGGGCTGATTTCTTGTCCTTTGATAAAAAGCCTTCTGTTTCGACCACCAAACATCCCATGGGAGCATTTGCAACCATTTGGCACCATTTTTGAGTCAATTGCTGAAAGTCAAATTTTGGCTGAAATTACGGGTTTTTTCAAAAAAATGTTTTTCTGCTGGTTAGGTTGTCAAGGGCTGATTACTTTTCCTGTGATAAAAAGCCTTCTGTTTCGACCGCCAAAGATCTCAGGAGAGCATTTGCAACTGTTTGGCCCCATTTTTGAGTGAATTACCGAAAGTCAGATTTTGGCTGAAATTGTGACCCCGGGGCTTAAGGGTTTTTTCAAAAAAATGTTTTTCTGCTGGTTAGGTTGTGAAGGGCTGATTACTTTTCCTGTGATAAAAAGCCTTCTGTTTCGTCAGCCAGACATCTCAGGGAAGCATTTGCAACCGTTTGGCACCATTTCTGAGTGAATTGCCGAAAGTCAGATTTTTGATGAAATTGTGACCCCGGGCTTAAGGATTTTTACAAAAAAATCTTTTTCTGCCGGTTAAGGATTTTCTGTCCTGTGATAAAAAGCCTTCTGTCTCCACCGGCAAACTTTTCAGGGGAGCATTTGCAACCATTTTGCACCATTTTTGAGTGAATTGCCAAAAGTCAGATTTTTGATGAAATTGTGACCCCGGGGCTTAGGGATTTTTTCAAAAAAATCTTTTTCTGCCAGTTAAGTTGTCGCGGGATGATTTCTTGTCCTGTGATAAAAAAAATTCTGTTTCGACAGCCAGACATCTCAGGGAAGCATTTGCAACCGTTTGGCACCATTTTTTAGTCAATTGCCAAAAGTCAGATTTTTGCTGAAATTGTGACCCCGGGGCTTAGGGATTTTTACAAAAAAATGTTTTTCTGACAGTTAAGTTGTCGAAGGCTGATTTCTTTTCCTGTGATAAAAAGCTTTCTGTTACGGCGCCCAAGCCTCTCAGGGGAGCATTTGCAACCGTTTGGCAACATTTTTGAGTCAATTGCCGAAAGTCAGATTTTTGATGAAATTGTGACCCCCCCCGGGGCTTAGGGATTTTTTCTAAAAAATCTTTTTCTGCCAGTTATGTTGTCGCGGGATGATTTCTTGTCCTGTGATTAAAAAGCCTTCTGTTTCGACCGCCAAACCCCTCAGGGGAGCATTTGCAACCATCTAGCACCATTTTTGAGTGAATTGCTGAATGTCAGATTTTTCATGAAATTGTGACCCCGGGGCTTAGGGATTTTTTCAAAAAAATGTTTTTCTGCCAGTTAAGTTGTCGAGGGCTGATTTCTTTTCCTGTGAGAAAAAGCCTTCGGTTTCGACTGCCAGACATCTCAGGGGAGCATTTGCAACCGTATGGCACCATTTTTGAGTTAATTGCCGAAAGTCAGATTTTTGAGGAAATTGTGACTCGGGGGCTTAGGGATTTTTTCAAAAAAATCTTTTTCTGCCAGTTAAGTTGTCGCGGGATGATTTCTTGTCCTGTGATAAAAAGCCTTCTGTTTCGACCACCAAACATTTCATGGGAGCATTTGCAACCGTTTGGCACCATTTTTGAGTTAATTGCCGAAAGTCAGATTTTTGAGGAAATTGTGACTCGGGGGCTTAGGGTTTTTTTTCAAAAAAATCTTTTTCTGACAGTTAAGCATTTTCTGTCCTGTGATAAAAAGCCTTCTGTTTTGACCGCCAAACTTTTCAGGGGAGCATTTGCAACCATTTAGCACCATTTTTGAGTGAATTGCTGAATGTCAGATTTTTGATGAAATTGTGACCCCGGGGCTTAGGGATTTTTTCAAAAAAATGTTTTTCTGACAGTTAAGTTGTCGAAGGCTGATTTCTTTTCCTGTGATAAAAAGCCTTCTGTTTCGACCACCCCTCCTAGCAGCTCCCTGCCATCTATCGTGGTCACTTGGAGTGGGAAATCAAGTGGCAGCAGGTGGAGTTGGTGCTCTAGTGCAAACTCCTTACTAAAAAAATTAACAGTGGTGCCTCGCAAGATGAAATTAATTCGTTCCGCAAGTTTTTTCGTCTTGCGAGTTTTTTGTCTTGCGAAGCATGGTTTCCCATAGGAATGCATTGAAAATCAATCAATGCGTTCCTATGGAAACCGCCTTCAGACCAGGTCCGGGGACAGTCTGTCCCCCGACCTCTTCTGAAGGCTGGGGGGGGGACAAGGGCTTTTCTTCCCACCCCCAGCATTTTAAAAAACCCCGGGACAGCAGAGGGTTTTTTAAAAATAGTGACCCCGGCGGTGCTTAGGGAGTTTTTCAAAAAAATCTCTTTCTGACAGTTAAGTTTTCGAGGGCTGATTTCTTTTCCTGTGATAAAAAGCCTTCTGTTTCGACCGCCAAAGATCTCAGGGGTTCATTTGCAACCGTTTGGCACCATTTTTGAGTTAATTGCCAAAAGTCAGATTTTTGATGAAATTGTGACCCCGGGGCTGAGGGATTTTTTCCAAAAAATGTTTTTCTGACAGTTAAGTTTTCGAGGGCTGATTTCTTTTCCTGTGATAAAAAGCCTTCTGTTTGGACACCCAGACATCTCAGGGAAGCATTTGCAACCGTTTGGAACCATTTTTGAGTCAATTGCCGAAAGTCAGATTTTTGATGAAATTGTGACCCCGGGGCTTAGGGATTTTTTTAAAAAAATAATTCTGCCGGTTAAGGTGTTTTTTACCTTGCATTTTTAAGTTGTTAACCAACCTTAAATCTACGGATGAGGGGCAGTATATACAATTAATAAAGTAGTAACAATACTATTTGTTACTATAGACAGGCATGCCATTGTTCAGGAAGGTCTCCTGTATAAATAGGGGTATAAATAGTAAAGTAGGATAAGTAATAAAGTAGCAGTAGTAAAGTGGAAGTAAAGTGGTAGTAAAGCAATAGTAAACCAGTTGTGAAGTAGCAGTTAAGTAATGGTAAAACAATCGTAAAGTGGTGGAATAGTAGTAAAATAGCAGTAAAGTAGTAGTAAAACAATAGTAAAGTAGTAGTAATGCAGTAGTAAAGTAGTAGTAAAATGGTAGTAAGGCAGTAGTGAAACAGCAGTAAGATAGTAGTAAAGTAGTAGTCAAATGGTCCAATAGTAAAGCGGTGGAATAGTAGTAAAATAGCTGTAAAAGGATAGCAAAGTAGTAGTAAAATGATAGTAAGGCAGTAGTAAGGCAGTAGTAAAATGGTAGTAAAGTAGTAGTGAAGCAGAAGTAAAGTAGTGATAAAGTAGTAATAAAGCGGTAGTAAAGCGGTAGTAAAGCAGTAGTAAAGCAGTAGTAAAGTAGTAGTAAAGTAGTAGTAAAGTAGTAAAGTAGTAGTAAAGTAGTAGTAAAGTAGTAGTAAAGTAGTAGTAAATTGGTAGTAAATTAGTAGTAAATTAGTAGTAAAATGGTAGTAAAATGGTAGTAAATGGTCTGCCTTCGTTTCCTGTGATAAAAAGCCTTCTGTTTCGACCCGCATAGATCTCAGGGGAGCATTTGCAACCGTTTGGCACCATTTTTGAGTGAATGACCGAAAGTCAGATTTTTCATGAAATTGTGACCCCGGGGCTTAGGGATTTTTTGAAAAAAAAAACCTTTCTCTGCCGGTTAAATTGTCGAGGGCTGATTTCTTTTCCTGAGATATAAAGCCTTCTGTTTCAACTGCCAAAGATCTCAGGGGAGCATTTGCAAGCGTTTGGCACCATTTTTGAGACAATTGCTGAAAGTCAGATTTTTGATGAAATTGTCACCCCGGGGCTTAGGGATTTTTTCAAAAAAATATTGTCCTGACAGTTAAATTGTCGAGGGCTGTTTTTTTCCCTGAGATAAAAAGCCTTCTGTTTCGAGCGCCAAAGATCTCAGGGGAGCATTTGCAACCGTTTGGCACCATTTTTGAGTCAATTGCCGAAAGTCAGATTTTTGCTGAAATTTTGACCCCGGGGCTTAGGGATCTTTTGAAAAAAATCTTTTCCTGCCGGTTAAGGATTTTGTGTCCTGTGATAGAAAGATTTCGGTTTCGACCGCCAAACTTTTCAGGGGAGCATTTGCAACCGTTTGGCACCATTTTTGAGTGAATTGCCGAAAGTCAGATTTTAGCTGAAATTGTGACCCCGGGGCTTAGGGATTTTTTCAGAAAAGGTTTTCCTGCCCTGTGATAAAAAGCCTTCTGTTTCGATCGCGAAACTTTTCAGGGGAGTATTTGCAACCGTTTGGCCCCATTTTTGAGTCAATTGCCGAAAGTCAGATTTTTGATGAAATTGTGACCCCGGGCTTAAGGATTTTTACAAAAAAATCTTTTTCTGCCGGTTAAGGATTTTGTGTCCTGTGATAAAAAGCCTTCTGTTTCGACCCCCAAACCTCTCAGGGGAGCATTTGCAACCGTTTGGCCCCATTTTTGAGTCAATTGCCGAAAGTCAGATTTTTGATGAAATTGTGACCCCGGGCTTAAGGATTTTTACAAAAAAATCTTTTTCTGCCGGTTAAGGATTTTCTGTCCTGTGATAAAAAGCCTTCTGTCTCCACCGCCAAACTTTTCAGGGGAGCATTTGCAACCGTTTGGCACCATTTTTGAGTGAATTGCCAAAAGTCAGATTTTTGATGAAATTGTGACCCCGGGGCTTAGGGATTTTTTCAAAAAAATGTTTTTCTGCCAGTTAAGTTGTCGCGGGATGATTTCTTGTCCTGTGATAAAAAAAATTCTGTTTCGACAGCCAGACATCTCAGGGAAGCATTTGCAACCGTTTGGCACCATTTTTTAGTCAATTGCCAAAAGTCAGATTTTTGCTGAAATTGTGACCCCGGGGCTTAGGGATTTTTACAAAAAAATGTTTTTCTGACAGTTAAGTTGTCGAAGGCTGATTTCTTTTCCTGTGATAAAAAGCTTTCTGTTACGGCGCCCAAGCCTCTCAGGGGAGCATTTGCAACCGTTTGGCACCATTTTTGAGTCAATTGCCGAAAGTCAGATTTTTGATAAAATTGTGACCCCGGGGCTTAGGGATTCTTTCAAAAAAATCTTTTTATGACAGTTAAGTTGTCGCGGGATGATTTCTTTTCCTGTGATAAAAAGCCTTCTGTTTCGACCGCCAAACATCTCAGGGAAGCATTTGCAACCGTTTGGCACCATTTTTGAGTCAATTGCCGAATGTCAGATTTTGTATGAAATTGTGACCCCGGGGCTTAGGGATTTTTTCAAAAAAATCTTTTTCTGCCGGTTAAGGATTTTCTGTCCTGTGATAAAAAGCCTTCTGTTGTGACCGCCAAACTTTTCAGGGGAGCATTTGCAAACGTTTGGCACCATTTTTGAGTGAATTGCCGAAAGTCAGATTTTTGATGAAATTGTGACCCCGGGGCTTAGGGATTTTTTCAAAAAAATCTTTTTCTGCCAGTTAAGTTGTCGCGGGATGATTTCTTGTCCTGTGATTAAAAAGCCTTCTGTTTCGACCGCCAAACCCCTCAGGGGAGCATTTGCAACCATCTAGCACCATTTTTGAGTGAATTGCTGAATGTCAGATTTTTCATGAAATTGTGACCCCGGGGCTTAGGGATTTTTTCAAAAAAATGTTTTTCTGCCAGTTAAGTTGTCGAGGGCTGATTTCTTTTCCTGTGATAAAAAGCCTTCTGTTTCGACCACCAAACATTTCATGGGAGCTATTGCAACCGTTTGGCACCATTTTTGAGTTAATTGCCGAAAGTCAGATTTTTGAGGAAATTGTCACCCCGGGGCTTAGGGATTTTTTGAAAAAAATGTTTTTCTGCCAGTTAAGTTGTCGAGGGCTGATTTCTTTTCCTGTGATAAAAAGCCTTCTGTTTTGACCTCCAAACCTCTCAGGGGAGCATTTGCAACCGTTTGGCACCATTTTTGAGTCCATTGCCGAAAGTCAGATTTTTACTGAAATTGTGACTCGGGGGCTTAGGGATTTTTTCAAAAAAATCTTTTTCTGCCAGTTAAGTTGTCGCGGGATGATTTCTTGTCCTGTGATAAAAAGCCTTCTGTTTCGACCACCAAACATTTCATGGGAGCATTTGCAACCGTTTGGCACCATTTTTGAGTGAATTGCCGAAAGTCAGATTTTTGAGGAAATTGTGACTCGGGGGCTTAGGGTTTTTTTTTCAAAAAAATCTTTTTCTGACAGTTAAGCATTTTCTGTCCTGTGATAAAAAGCCTTCTGTTTTGACCGCCAAACTTTTCAGGGGAGCATTTGCAACCATTTAGCACCATTTTTGAGTGAATTGCTGAATGTCAGATTTTTGATGAAATTGTGACCCCGGGGCTTAGGGATTTTTTCAAAAAAATGTTTTTCTGACAGTTAAGTTGTCGAAGGCTGATTTCTTTTCCTGTGATAAAAAGCCTTCTGTTTCGACCGCCAAACATCTCAGGGGAGCATTTGCAACCGTATGGCACCATTTTTGAGTTAATTGCCGAAAGTCAGATTTTTGAGGAAATTGTGACTCGGGGGCTTAGGGATTTTTTCAAAAAAATCTTTTTCTGCCAGTTAAGTTGTCGCGGGATGATTTCTTGTCCTGTGATAAAAAGCCTTCTGTTTCGACCACCAAACATTTCATGGGAGCATTTGCAACCGTTTGGCACCATTTTTGAGTTAATTGCCGAAAGTCAGATTTTTGAGGAAATTGTGACTCGGGGGCTTAGGGATCTTTTGAAAATAATCTTTTTCTGCCAGATAAGTTGTCGCGGGATGATTTCTTGTCCTGTGATAAAAAGCCTTCTGTTTCGAGCGCCAAAGATCTCAGGGGATCATTTGCAACCGTTTGGCACCATTTTTGAGTGAATCACCGAAAGTCAGATTTTTGATGAAATTGTGACCCCGGAGCTTAGGGATTTTTTGAAAAAAATCTTTTTCTGACAGTTAAGTGGTCGCGGGCTGATTTTTTTCCCTGTGATAAAAAGCCTTCTGTTTCGACCGCCAAAGATCTCAGGAGAGCATTTGCAACTGTTTGGCCCCATTTTTGAGTCAATTGCCGAAAGTCAGATTTTTGATGAAATTGTGACCCCGGGGCTTAGAGATTTTTTTTAAAAAAAGGTTTTTCTGCCAGTTAAGTTGTCGCGGGCTGATTTCTTGTCCTTTGATAAAAAGCCTTCTGTTTCGACCACCAAACATCCCATGGGAGCATTTGCAACCATTTGGCACCATTTTTGAGTCAATTGCTGAAAGTCAAATTTTGGCTGAAATTACGGGTTTTTTCAAAAAAATGTTTTTCTGCTGGTTAGGTTGTCAAGGGCTGATTACTTTTCCTGTGATAAAAAGCCTTCTGTTTCGACCGCCAAAGATCTCAGGAGAGCATTTGCAACTGTTTGGCCCCATTTTTGAGTGAATTACCGAAAGTCAGATTTTGGCTGAAATTGTGACCCCGGGGCTTAAGGGTTTTTTCAAAAAAATGTTTTTCTGCTGGTTAGGTTGTGAAGGGCTGATTACTTTTCCTGTGATAAAAAGCCTTCTGTTTCGTCAGCCAGACATCTCAGGGAAGCATTTGCAACCGTTTGGCACCATTTCTGAGTGAATTGCCGAAAGTCAGATTTTTGATGAAATTGTGACCCCGGGCTTAAGGATTTTTACAAAAAAATCTTTTTCTGCCGGTTAAGGATTTTCTGTCCTGTGATAAAAAGCCTTCTGTCTCCACCGGCAAACTTTTCAGGGGAGCATTTGCAACCATTTTGCACCATTTTTGAGTGAATTGCCAAAAGTCAGATTTTTGATGAAATTGTGACCCCGGGGCTTAGGGATTTTTTCAAAAAAATCTTTTTCTGCCAGTTAAGTTGTCGCGGGATGATTTCTTGTCCTGTGATAAAAAAAATTCTGTTTCGACAGCCAGACATCTCAGGGAAGCATTTGCAACCGTTTGGCACCATTTTTTAGTCAATTGACAAAAGTCAGATTTTTGCTGAAATTGTGACCCCGGGGCTTAGGGATTTTTACAAAAAAATGTTTTTCTGACAGTTAAGTTGTCGAAGGCTGATTTCTTTTCCTGTGATAAAAAGCTTTCTGTTACGGCGCCCAAGCCTCTCAGGGGAGCATTTGCAACCGTTTGGCAACATTTTTGAGTCAATTGCCGAAAGTCAGATTTTTGATGAAATTGTGACCCCCCCCGGGGCTTAGGGATTTTTTCTAAAAAATCTTTTTCTGCCAGTTATGTTGTCGCGGGATGATTTCTTGTCCTGTGATTAAAAAGCCTTCTGTTTCGACCGCCAAACCCCTCAGGGGAGCATTTGCAACCATCTAGCACCATTTTTGAGTGAATTGCTGAATGTCAGATTTTTCATGAAATTGTGACCCCGGGGCTTAGGGATTTTTTCAAAAAAATGTTTTTCTGCCAGTTAAGTTGTCGAGGGCTGATTTCTTTTCCTGTGAGAAAAAGCCTTCGGTTTCGACTGCCAGACATCTCAGGGGAGCATTTGCAACCGTATGGCACCATTTTTGAGTTAATTGCCGAAAGTCAGATTTTTGAGGAAATTGTGACTCGGGGGCTTAGGGATTTTTTCAAAAAAATCTTTTTCTGCCAGTTAAGTTGTCGCGGGATGATTTCTTGTCCTGTGATAAAAAGCCTTCTGTTTCGACCACCAAACATTTCATGGGAGCATTTGCAACCGTTTGGCACCATTTTTGAGTTAATTGCCGAAAGTCAGATTTTTGAGGAAATTGTGACTCGGGGGCTTAGGGATCTTTTGAAAATAATCTTTTTCTGCCAGATAAGTTGTCGCGGGATGATTTCTTGTCCTGTGATAAAAAGCCTTCTGTTTCGAGCGCCAAAGATCTCAGGGGATCATTTGCAACCGTTTGGCACCATTTTTGAGTGAATCACCGAAAGTCAGATTTTTGATGAAATTGTGACCCCGGAGCTTAGGGATTTTTTGAAAAAAATCTTTTTCTGACAGTTAAGTGGTCGCGGGCTGATTTTTTTCCCTGTGATAAAAAGCCTTCTGTTTCGACCGCCAAAGATCTCAGGAGAGCATTTGCAACTGTTTGGCCCCATTTTTGAGTCAATTGCCGAAAGTCAGATTTTTGATGAAATTGTGACCCCGGGGCTTAGAGATTTTTTTTAAAAAAAGGTTTTTCTGCCAGTTAAGTTGTCGCGGGCTGATTTCTTGTCCTTTGATAAAAAGCCTTCTGTTTCTACCACCAAACATCCCATGGGAGCATTTGCAACCATTTGGCACCATTTTTGAGTCAATTGCTGAAAGTCAAATTTTGGCTGAAATTACGGGTTTTTTCAAAAAAATGTTTTTCTGCTGGTTAGGTTGTCAAGGGCTGATTACTTTTCCTGTGATAAAAAGCCTTCTGTTTCGACCGCCAAAGATCTCAGGAGAGCATTTGCAACTGTTTGGCCCCATTTTTGAGTGAATTACCGAAAGTCAGATTTTGGCTGAAATTGTGACCCCGGGGCTTAAGGGTTTTTTCAAAAAAATGTTTTTCTGCTGGTTAGGTTGTGAAGGGCTGATTACTTTTCCTGTGATAAAAAGCCTTCTGTTTCGTCAGCCAGACATCTCAGGGAAGCATTTGCAACCGTTTGGCACCATTTCTGAGTGAATTGCCGAAAGTCAGATTTTTGATGAAATTGTGACCCCGGGCTTAAGGATTTTTACAAAAAAATCTTTTTCTGCCGGTTAAGGATTTTCTGTCCTGTGATAAAAAGCCTTCTGTCTCCACCGGCAAACTTTTCAGGGGAGCATTTGCAACCATTTTGCACCATTTTTGAGTGAATTGCCAAAAGTCAGATTTTTGATGAAATTGTGACCCCGGGGCTTAGGGATTTTTTCAAAAAAATCTTTTTCTGCCAGTTAAGTTGTCGCGGGATGATTTCTTGTCCTGTGATAAAAAAAATTCTGTTTCGACAGCCAGACATCTCAGGGAAGCATTTGCAACCGTTTGGCACCATTTTTTAGTCAATTGCCAAAAGTCAGATTTTTGCTGAAATTGTGACCCCGGGGCTTAGGGATTTTTACAAAAAAATGTTTTTCTGACAGTTAAGTTGTCGAAGGCTGATTTCTTTTCCTGTGATAAAAAGCTTTCTGTTACGGCGCCCAAGCCTCTCAGGGGAGCATTTGCAACCGTTTGGCAACATTTTTGAGTCAATTGCCGAAAGTCAAATTTTTGATGAAATTGTGACCCCCCCCGGGGCTTAGGGATTTTTTCAAAAAAATGTTTTTCTGACAGTTAAGTTGTCGAAGGCTGATTTCTTTTCCTGTGATAAAAAGCTTTCTGTTACGGCGCCCAAGCCTCTCAGGGGAGCATTTGCAACCGTTTGGCACCATTTTTGAGTCAATTGCCGAAAGTCAGATTTTTGATAAAATTGTGACCCCGGGGCTTAGGGATTCTTTCAAAAAAATCTTTTTATGACAGTTAAGTTGTCGCGGGATGATTTCTTTTCCTGTGATAAAAAGCCTTCTGTTTCGACCGCCAAACATCTCAGGGAAGCATTTGCAACCGTTTGGCACCATTTTTGAGTCAATTGCCGAATGTCAGATTTTGTATGAAATTGTGACCCCGGGGCTTAGGGATTTTTTCAAAAAAATCTTTTTCTGCCGGTTAAGGATTTTCTGTCCTGTGATAAAAAGCCTTCTGTTGTGACCGCCAAACTTTTCAGGGGAGCATTTGCAAACGTTTGGCACCATTTTTGAGTGAATTGCCGAAAGTCAGATTTTTGATGAAATTGTGACCCCGGGGCTTAGGGATTTTTTCTAAAAAATCTTTTTCTGCCAGTTATGTTGTCGCGGGATGATTTCTTGTCCTGTGATTAAAAAGCCTTCTGTTTCGACCGCCAAACCCCTCAGGGGAGCATTTGCAACCATCTAGCACCATTTTTGAGTGAATTGCTGAATGTCAGATTTTTCATGAAATTGTGACCCCGGGGCTTAGGGATTTTTTCAAAAAAATGTTTTTCTGCCAGTTAAGTTGTCGAGGGCTGATTTCTTTTCCTGTGAGAAAAAGCCTTCGGTTTCGACTGCCAGACATCTCAGGGGAGCATTTGCAACCGTATGGCACCATTTTTGAGTTAATTGCCGAAAGTCAGATTTTTGAGGAAATTGTGACTCGGGGGCTTAGGGATTTTTTCAAAAAAATCTTTTTCTGCCAGTTAAGTTGTCGCGGGATGATTTCTTGTCCTGTGATAAAAAGCCTTCTGTTTCGACCACCAAACTTTTCAGGGGAGCATTTGCAACCGTTTGGCACCATTTTTGAGTGAATTGCCGAAAGTCAGATTTATGATGAAATTGTGACTCGGGGGCTTAGGGATCTTTTGAAAATAATCTTTTTCTGCCAGATAAGTTGTCGCGGGATGATTTCTTGTCCTGTGATAAAAAGCCTTCTGTTTCGAGCGCCAAAGATCTCAGGGGATCATTTGCAACCGTTTGGCACCATTTTTGAGTGAATCACCGAAAGTCAGATTTTTGATGAAATTGTGACCCCGGAGCTTAGGGATTTTTTGAAAAAAATCTTTTTCTGACAGTTAAGTGGTCGCGGGCTGATTTTTTTCCCTGTGATAAAAAGCCTTCTGTTTCGACCGCCAAAGATCTCAGGAGAGCATTTGCAACTGTTTGGCCCCATTTTTGAGTCAATTGCCGAAAGTCAGATTTTTGATGAAATTGTGACCCCGGGGCTTAGAGATTTTTTTTAAAAAAAGGTTTTTCTGCCAGTTAAGTTGTCGCGGGCTGATTTCTTGTCCTTTGATAAAAAGCCTTCTGTTTCGACCACCAAACATCCCATGGGAGCATTTGCAACCATTTGGCACCATTTTTGAGTCAATTGCCGAAAGTCAAATTTTGGCTGAAATTACGGGTTTTTTCAAAAAAATGTTTTTCTGCTGGTTAGGTTGTCAAGGGCTGATTACTTTTCCTGTGATAAAAAGCCTTCTGTTTCGACCGCCAAAGATCTCAGGAGAGCATTTGCAACTGTTTGGCCCCATTTTTGAGTGAATTACCGAAAGTCAGATTTTGGCTGAAATTGTGACCCCGGGGCTTAAGGGTTTTTTCAAAAAAATGTTTTTCTGCTGGTTAGGTTGTGAAGGGCTGATTACTTTTCCTGTGATAAAAAGCCTTCTGTTTCGTCAGCCAGACATCTCAGGGAAGCATTTGCAACCGTTTGGCACCATTTCTGAGTGAATTGCCGAAAGTCAGATTTTTGATGAAATTGTGACCCCGGGCTTAAGGATTTTTACAAAAAAATCTTTTTCTGCCGGTTAAGGATTTTCTGTCCTGTGATAAAAAGCCTTCTGTCTCCACCGGCAAACTTTTCAGGGGAGCATTTGCAACCATTTTGCACCATTTTTGAGTGAATTGCCAAAAGTCAGATTTTTGATGAAATTGTGACCCCGGGGCTTAGGGATTTTTTCAAAAAAATCTTTTTCTGCCAGTTAAGTTGTCGCGGGATGATTTCTTGTCCTGTGATAAAAAAAATTCTGTTTCGACAGCCAGACATCTCAGGGAAGCATTTGCAACCGTTTGGCACCATTTTTTAGTCAATTGCCAAAAGTCAGATTTTTGCTGAAATTGTGACCCCGGGGCTTAGGGATTTTTACAAAAAAATGTTTTTCTGACAGTTAAGTTGTCGAAGGCTGATTTCTTTTCCTGTGATAAAAAGCTTTCTGTTACGGCGCCCAAGCCTCTCAGGGGAGCATTTGCAACCGTTTGGCAACATTTTTGAGTCAATTGCCGAAAGTCAAATTTTTGATGAAATTGTGATGCCGGGGCTTAGGGATTTTTTCAAAAAAATGTTTTTCTGACAGTTAAGTTGTCGAAGGCTGATTTCTTTTCCTGTGATAAAAAGCTTTCTGTTACGGCGCCCAAACCTCTCAGGGGAGCATTTGCAACCGTTTGGCAACATTTTTGAGTCAATTGCCGAAAGTCAAATTTTTGATGAAATTGTGACCCCCCCCGGGGCTTAGGGATTTTTACAAAAAAATGTTTTTCTGACAGTTAAGTTGTCGAAGGCTGATTTCTTTTCCTGTGATAAAAAGCTTTCTGTTACGGCGCCCAAGCCTCTCAGGGGAGCATTTGCAACCGTTTGGCACCATTTTTGAGTCAATTGCCGAAAGTCAGATTTTTGATAAAATTGTGACCCCGGGGCTTAGGGATTCTTTCAAAAAAATCTTTTTATGACAGTTAAGTTGTCGCGGGATGATTTCTTTTCCTGTGATAAAAAGCCTTCTGTTTCGACCGCCAAACATCTCAGGGAAGCATTTGCAACCGTTTGGCACCATTTTTGAGTCAATTGCCGAATGTCAGATTTTGTATGAAATTGTGACCCCGGGGCTTAGGGATTTTTTCAAAAAAATCTTTTTCTGCCGGTTAAGGATTTTCTGTCCTGTGATAAAAAGCCTTCTGTTGTGACCGCCAAACTTTTCAGGGGAGCATTTGCAAACGTTTGGCACCATTTTTGAGTGAATTGCCGAAAGTCAGATTTTTGATGAAATTGTGACCCCGGGGCTTAGGGATTTTTTCTAAAAAATCTTTTTCTGCCAGTTATGTTGTCGCGGGATGATTTCTTGTCGTGTGATTAAAAAGCCTTCTGTTTCGACCGCCAAACCCCTCAGGGGAGCATTTGCAACCATCTAGCACCATTTTTGAGTGAATTGCTGAATGTCAGATTTTTCATGAAATTGTGACCCCGGGGCTTAGGGATTTTTTCAAAAAAATGTTTTTCTGACAGTTAAGTTGTCGAAGGCTGATTTCTTTTCCTGTGATAAAAAGCCTTCTGTTTCGACCGCCAAACATCTCATGGGAGCATTTGCAACCGTTTGGCACCATTTTTGAGTCCATTGCCGAAAGTCAGATTTTTGATGAAATTGTGACCCCGGGGCTTAGGGATTTTTTCAAAAAAATGTTTTTCTGACAGTTAAGTTGTCGAAGGCTGATTTCTTTTCCTGTGATAAAAAGCCTTCTGTTTCGACCACCAAACATCTCATGGTAGCATTTGCAACCGTTTGGCACCATTTTTGAGTGAATTGCCGAAAGTCAGATTTATGATGAAATTGTGACTCGGGGGCTTAGGGATCTTTTGAAAATAATCTTTTTCTGCCAGATAAGTTGTCGCGGGATGATTTCTTGTCCTGTGATAAAAAGCCTTCTGTTTCGAGCGCCAAAGATCTCAGGGGATCATTTGCAACCGTTTGGCACCATTTTTGAGTGAATCACCGAAAGTCAGATTTTTGATGAAATTGTGACCCCGGAGCTTAGGGATTTTTTGAAAAAAATCTTTTTCTGACAGTTAAGTGGTCGCGGGCTGATTTTTTTTCCCTGTGATAAAAAGCCTTCTGTTTCGACCGCCAAAGATCTCAGGAGAGCATTTGCAACTGTTTGGCCCCATTTTTGAGTCAATTGCCGAAAGTCAGATTTTTGATGAAATTGTGACCCCGGGGCTTAGAGATTTTTTTTAAAAAAAGGTTTTTCTGCCAGTTAAGTTGTCGCGGGCTGATTTCTTGTCCTTTGATAAAAAGCCTTCTGTTTCGACCACAAAACATCCCATGGGAGCATTTGCAACCATTTGGCACCATTTTTGAGTCAATTGCCGAAAGTCAAATTTTGGCTGAAATTACGGGTTTTTTCAAAAAAATGTTTTTCTGCTGGTTAGGTTGTCAAGGGCTGATTACTTTTCCTGTGATAAAAAGCCTTCTGTTTCGACCGCCAAAGATCTCAGGAGAGCATTTGCAACTGTTTGGCCCCATTTTTGAGTGAATTGCCAAAAGTCAGATTTTTGATGAAATTGTCACCCCGGGGCTTAGGGATTTTTGCAAAAAAATCTTTTTCTGCCGGTTAAGGATTTTCTGTCCTGTGATAAAAAGCCTTCTGTTTCGACCGCCAAAGATCTCAGGAGAGCATTTGCAACTGTTTGGCCCCATTTTTGAGTGAATTACCGAAAGTCAGATTTTGGCTGAAATTGTGACCCCGGGGCTTAAGGGTTTTTTCAAAAAAATGTTTTTCTGCTGGTTAGGTTGTGAAGGGCTGATTACTTTTCCTGTGATAAGAAGCCTTCTGTTTCGTCAGCCAGACATCTCAGGGAAGCATTTGCAACCGTTTGGCACCATTTCTGAGTGAATTGCCGAAAGTCAGATTTTTGATGAAATTGTGACCCCGGGCTTAAGGATTTTTACAAAAAAATCTTTTTCTGCCGGTTAAGGATTTTCTGTCCTGTGATAAAAAGCCTTCTGTCTCCACCGGCAAACTTTTCAGGGGAGCATTTGCAACCATTTTGCACCATTTTTGAGTGAATTGCCAAAAGTCAGATTTTTGATGAAATTGTGACCCCGGGGCTTAGGGATTTTTTCAAAAAAATCTTTTTCTGCCAGTTAAGTTGTCGCGGGATGATTTCTTGTCCTGTGATAAAAAAAATTCTGTTTCGACAGCCAGACATCTCAGGGAAGCATTTGCAACCGTTTGGCACCATTTTTTAGTCAATTGCCAAAAGTCAGATTTTTGCTGAAATTGTGACCCCGGGGCTTAGGGATTTTTACAAAAAAATGTTTTTCTGACAGTTAAGTTGTCGAAGGCTGATTTCTTTTCCTGTGATAAAAAGCTTTCTGTTACGGCGCCCAAGCCTCTCAGGGGAGCATTTGCAACCGTTTGGCAACATTTTTGAGTCAATTGCCGAAAGTCAGATTTTTGATAAAATTGTGACCCCGGGGCTTAGGGATTCTTTCAAAAAAATCTTTTTATGACAGTTAAGTTGTCGCGGGATGATTTCTTTTCCTGTGATAAAAAGCCTTCTGTTTCGACCGCCAAACATCTCAGGGAAGCATTTGCAACCGTTTGGCACCATTTTTGAGTCAATTGCCGAATGTCAGATTTTGTATGAAATTGTGACCCCGGGGCTTAGGGATTTTTTCAAAAAAATCTTTTTCTGCCGGTTAAGGATTTTCTGTCCTGTGATAAAAAGCCTTCTGTTGTGACCGCCAAACTTTTCAGGGGAGCATTTGCAAACGTTTGGCACCATTTTTGAGTGAATTGCCGAAAGTCAGATTTTTGATGAAATTGTGACCCCGGGGCTTAGGGATTTTTTCTAAAAAATCTTTTTCTGCCAGTTATGTTGTCGCGGGATGATTTCTTGTCGTGTGATTAAAAAGCCTTCTGTTTCGACCGCCAAACCCCTCAGGGGAGCATTTGCAACCATCTAGCACCATTTTTGAGTGAATTGCTGAATGTCAGATTTTTCATGAAATTGTGACCCCGGGGCTTAGGGATTTTTTCAAAAAAATGTTTTTCTGACAGTTAAGTTGTCGAAGGCTGATTTCTTTTCCTGTGATAAAAAGCCTTCTGTTTCGACCGCCAAACATCTCATAGGAGCATTTGCAACCGTTTGGCACCATTTTTGAGTCCATTGCCGAAAGTCAGATTTTTGATGCAATTGTGACCCCGGGGCTTAGGGATTTTTTCAAAAAAATGTTTTTCTGACAGTTAAGTTGTCGAAGGCTGATTTCTTTTCCTGTGATAAAAAGCCTTCTGTTTCGACCACCAAACATTTCATGGGAGCTATTGCAACCGTTTGGCACCATTTTTGAGTTAATTGCCGAAAGTCAGATTTTTGAGGAAATTGTCACCCCGGGGCTTAGGGATTTTTTGAAAAAAATGTTTTTCTGCCAGTTAAGTTGTCGAGGGCTGATTTCTTTTCCTGTGATAAAAAGCCTTCTGTTTTGACCCCCAAACCTCTCAGGGGAGCATTTGCAACCGTTTGGCACCATTTTTGAGTCCATTGCCGAAAGTCAGATTTTTACTGAAATTGTGACTCGGGGGCTTAGGGATTTTTTCAAAAAAATCTTTTTCTGCCAGTTAAGTTGTCGCGGGATGATTTCTTGTCCTGTGATAAAAAGCCTTCTGTTTCGACCACCAAACATTTCATGGGAGCATTTGCAACCGTTTGGCACCATTTTTGAGTTAATTGCCGAAAGTCAGATTTTTGAGGAAATTGTGACTCGGGGGCTTAGGGTTTTTTTTCAAAAAAATCTTTTTCTGACAGTTAAGCATTTTCTGTCCTGTGATAAAAAGCCTTCTGTTTTGACCGCCAAACTTTTCAGGGGAGCACTTGCAACCATTTAGCACCATTTTTGAGTGAATTGCTGAATGTCAGATTTTTGATGAAATTGTGACCCCGGGGCTTAGGGATTTTTTCAAAAAAATGTTTTTCTGACAGTTAAGTTGTCGAAGGCTGATTTCTTTTCCTGTGATAAAAAGCCTTCTGTTTCGACCGCCAAACATCTCATGGGAGCATTTGCAACCGTTTGGCACCATTTTTGAGTCCATTGCCGAAAGTCAGATTTTTGATGAAATTGTGACCCCGGGGCTTAGGGATTTTTTCAAAAAAATGTTTTTCTGACAGTTAAGTGGTCGCGGGCTGATTTTTTTCCCTGTGATAAAAACCTTCTGTTTCGACCGCCAAACATCTCATGGTAGCATTTGCAACCATTTAGCACCATTTTTGAGTGAATTGCTGAATGTCAGATTTTTGATGAAATTGTGACCCCGGGGCTTAGGGATTTTTTCAAAAAAATGTTTTTCTGACAGTTAAGTTGTCGAAGGCTGATTTCTTGTCCTGTGATAAAAAGCCTTCTGTTTCGAGCGCCAAAGATCTCAGGGGATCATTTGCAACCGTTTGGCACCATTTTTGAGTGAATCACCGAAAGTCAGATTTTTGATGAAATTGTGACCCCGGGGCTTAGAGATTTTTTTTAAAAAAAGGTTTTTCTGCCAGTTAAGTTGTCGCGGGCTGATTTCTTGTCCTTTGATAAAAAGCCTTCTGTTTCGACCACAAAACATCCCATGGGAGCATTTGCAACCATTTGGCACCATTTTTGAGTCAATTGCCGAAAGTCAAATTTTGGCTGAAATTACGGGTTTTTTCAAAAAAATGTTTTTCTGCTGGTTAGGTTGTCAAGGGCTGATTACTTTTCCTGTGATAAAAAGCCTTCTGTTTCGACCGCCAAAGATCTCAGGAGAGCATTTGCAACTGTTTGGCCCCATTTTTGAGTGAATTGCCAAAAGTCAGATTTTTGATGAAATTGTCACCCCGGGGCTTAGGGATTTTTGCAAAAAAATCTTTTTCTGCTGGTTAAGGATTTTCTGTCCTGTGATAAAAAGCCTTCTGCTTTGACCGCCAAACTTTTCAGGGGAGCATTTGCAACCGTTTGGCACCATTTCTGAGTGAATTGCCGAAAGTCAGATTTTTGATGAAATTGTCACCCCGGGGCTTAGGGATTTTTTGAAAAAAATCCTTTTCTGCCGGTTAAGTTGTCGAGGGCTGATTTCCTGTGATAAGAAGCCTTCTGTTTTGACCGCCAAACCCCTCAGGTGAGCATTTGCAACCGTTTGGCACCATTTTTGAGTGAATGGCAGAAAGTGAAATTTTTTATAAAATTGTGAACCCGGGGCATAGGGATTTTTTTAAAAAAAAAAAAATTCTGCCGGTTAAGGTGTTTTTTACCCTTCAATTTTTAAGTTGTTAACCAACCTTAAATCTACGGATGAGGGGCAGTATATACAATTAATAAAATAGTAACAATACTATTTGTTACTATAGACAGGCATACCATTGTTCAGGAAGGTCTACTGTATAAATAGTAAAGTAGGATAAGTAATAAAGTAGCAGTAGTAAAGTGGAAGTAAAGTGGTAGTAAAGCAATAGTAAACCAGTAGTGAAGTAGCAATTACGTAATGGTAAAACAATATTAAAGTGGTGGAATAGTAGTAAAATAGTAGTAAAGTAGTAGTAAAACAGTAGTAAAGTAGAAGTAGTAATACAGTAGTAAAATAGTAGTAAAATGGTAGTAAGGCAGTAGTGAAACAGCAGTAAGATAGTAGTAGTAAAATGGTCCAATAGTAAAGCGGTGGAATAGTAGTAAAATAGCTGTAAAGTAGCAGTCAAAGGATAGCAAAGTAGTAGTAAAATGATAGTAAGGCAGTAGTAAATGGTAGTAAACTGGTAGTAAACTAGTAGTAAACTGGTAGTAAACTCGTAGTAAAATAGTAATAAAGTAGTAGTAAAGTTGTGGTAAAGCGGTAGTAAAGTAGTAGTAAAGCAGTAGTAAAGTAGTAGTAAAGTAGTAGTAAAGTAGTAGTAAGAATGACCTCGGAAGTGTTCTTTGTACAAAATGGCGCCATGTTGGTAGCCTCAATCACAGAGGTTTTTCCAGTTGTTTCCATATAAAGTAGTGGGGCGGGGGGATTGGCTTCTCAGTGTTTGTATGTTGATCCCTGTTAAAAAGTACACCAGAATTTAGTGGCGTTGGATATTTTGGGTCCCAAAATGTCCCCGCCAGCAGTGGCTGCATAAAATCCTTGAGTCAGAACTGAGCGATGGGCAACACACTGTTGTGAGTCAGGAGCTGTGTGAGGAGCCAGTAGTCAAAATAAGGGATTTGACTTAGATTATATCTTACCCGCCCAGTGGTGTTTCCTACTTTCTTCAGTAGGCACCATTTTTGAGTGAATGGCCGAAAGTCAGATTTTTGGCTTAGGGATTTTTGAGTGAATGGCCGAAAGTCAGATTTTTGGCTTAGGGATTTTTGTGAAAAAAATCTTTCTCTGAGATAAAAAGCCTTCTGTTTCGAGCGCCAAAGATCTCAGGGGAGCATTTGCAACCGTTTCGCACCATTCTTGAGTGAATTGCCAAAAGTCAGATTTTTGCTGAAATTGTGACCCCGGGGCTTCGGGATTTTTTCAAAAAAATCTTTTTCTGCCAGTTAAGTTGTCGCGGGCTGATTTCATGTCCTGTGATAAAAAGCCTTCTGTCTCGACCGCCAAATCTCTCAGGGGAGCATTTGCAACCGTTGGGCACCATTTTTGAGTGAATTGCTGAATGTCAGATTTTTCATGAAATTGTGACCCCGGGGCTTAGGGATTTTTTCAAAAAAATCTTTTTCTGCCAGTTAAGTTGTCGCGGGCTGATTTCGTCTCCTGTGATAAAAACCCTTCTGTTTCGACCGCCAAACATCTCATGGGAGCATTTGCAACCGTTTGGCACCATATTTGAGTCCATTGCCGAAAGTCAGATTTTTACTGAAATTGTGACCCCGGGGCTTAGGGATATTTTCAAAAAAGGATTTCCTGTCCTGTGATAAAAAGCATTCTGTTGCGATCGCCAAACTTTTCAGGGGAGTATTTACAACCGTTTGGCACCATTTTTTTCTGCCAGTTAAGTTGTCGAGGGCTGATTTCTTTTCCTGTGATAAAAATATACTGCCCCTCATCCTCATCCGTAGATTTAAGGGTGGTTTACAACTTAAAAATTGAAGGTTAAAAAACACCTTAACCGGCAGAATTTTTTTTTAAAAAAAAAATCCCTATGCCCCGGGTTCACAATTTTATCAAAAATCTGACTTTCTGCCATTCACTCAAAAATGGTGCCAAACGGTTGCAAATGCTCCCCTGAGAGGTTTGGCGGTGAAAACAGAAGGCTTCTTATCACAGGAAAAGAAATCAGCCCTCGACAACTTAACCGGCAGAAAAAGATTTTTTTCAAAAAATCCCTAAGCCCCGGGGTCACAATTTCATAAAAAATCTGTCTACTGTATAAATAGTAAAGTAGGATAAGTAATAAAGTAGCAGTAGTAAAGTGGAAGTAAAGTGGTAGTAAAGCAATAGTAAACCAGTAGTGAAGTAGCAATTAAGTAATGGTAAAACAATAGTAAAGTGGTGGAATAGTAGTAAAATAACAGTAAAGTAGTAGTAAAACAATAGTAAAGTAGAAGTAGTAATGCAGTAGTAAAATAGTAGTAAAATGGTAGTAAGGCAGTAGTGAAACAGCAGTAAGATAGTAGTAAAGTAGTAGTCAAATGGTCCAATAGTAAAGCGGTGGAATAGTAGTAAAATAGCTGTAAAGTAGCAGTGAAAGGATAGCAAAGGAGTAGTAAAATGATAGTAAAGCAGTAGTAAGGTAGTAGTAAATGGTAGTAAAGTAGGAGTGAAGCAGTAGTAAAGCAGTAGTAAAGCAGTGGTAAAGCAGTAGTAAAGTAGTAGCAAAGTAGTAGTAAAGTTGTGGCAAAGCGGTAGTAAAGTAGTAGTAAAGTGGTAGAAAAGTAGTAGTAAAGTGGTAGAAAAGTAGTAGTAAAGTAGTAGTAAAGTAGTTAGAACTGAGCGATGGGCAACACACTGTCGTGAGTCAGGAGCTGTATGAGGAGCCAGTAGTCAAAATAAGGGATTTGAATTAGATGATATCTTACCCGCCCAGTGGTGTTTCCTACTTTCTTCAGTAGGCACCATTTTTGAGTGAATGGCCGAAAGTCAGATTTTTGATGAAATTGTGACCGCGGGGCTTAGGGATTTTTGTGGAAAAAAAATTTCTCTGCCGGTTAAATTGTCGAGGGCTGATTTCTTTTCCTGTGATAAAAAAAATTCTGTTTCGACAGCCAGACATCTCAGGGGAGCATTTGCAACCGTTTGGCACCATTTTTGAGTCAATTGCCAAAAGTCAGATTTTTGCTGAAATTGTCACCCCAGGGCTTTGGGATTTTTTCAAAAAAATCTTTTTCTGCCGGTTAAGGATTTTCTGTCCTGTGATAAAAAGCCTTCTGTTTTGATCGCCAAACTTTTCAGGGGAGTATTTGCAACCATTTGGCACCATTGTTGTGTGAATTGCTGAAAGTCAGATTTTTGATGAAATTGTGACCCCGGGGCTTAGGGATTTTTTCAAAAAAATGTTTTTCTGACAGTTAAGTTGTCGAAGGCTGATTTCTTTTCCTGTGATAAAAAGCCTTCTGTTTCGGCGCCGAAGCCTCTCAGGGGAGTATTTGAAACCGTTTGGCACCATTTTTGAGTGAATCACCGAAAGTCAGATTTTTGATGAAATTGTGACCCCGGGGCTTAGGGATTTTTTCAAAAAAATCTTTTTCTGCCGGTTAAGGATTTTCTGTCCTGTGATAAAAAGCCTCCTGTTTTGACAGCCAAACTTTTCAGGGGAGCATTTGCAACCGTTTGGCACCATTTTTGAGTGAATTGCCGAAAGTCAGATTTTTGCTGAAATTGTGACCCCAGGGCTTTGGGATTTTTTCAAAAAAGGATTTTCTGTCCTGTGATAAAAAGCCTCCTGTTTTGACAGCCAAACTTTTCAGGGGAGCATTTGCAACCGTTTGGCACCATTTTTGAGTGAATTGCCGAAAGTCAGATTTTTGATGAAATTGTGACCCCGGGGCTTAGGGATTTTTTCAAAAAAATGTTTTTCTGACAGTTAAGTTGTCGGGGGCTGATTTCTTTTCCTGTGATAAAAAGCCTTCTCTTTCGACCCCCAAACCTCTCAGGGGAGCATTTGCAACCGTTGGGCACCATTTTTGAGTGAATTGCTGAATGTCAGATTTTTCATGAAATTGTGACTCGGGGGCTTAGGGATCTTTTGAAAATAATCTTTTTCTGACAGTTAAGTGGTCGCGGGCTGATTTTTTTTCCTGTGATAAAAAGCCTTCTGTTTCGACCGCCAAAGATCTCAGGAGAGCATTTGCAACTGTTTGGCCCCATTTTTGAGTCAATTGCCGAAAGTCAGATTTTTGATGAAATTGTGACCCCGGGGCTTAGAGATTTTTTTTAAAAAAAGTTTTTTCTGCCAGTTAAGTTGTCGCGGGCTGATTTCTTGTCCTTTGATAAAAAGCCTTCTGTTTCGACCACCAAACATCTCATGGGAGCATTTGCAACCATTTGGCACCATTTTTGAGTCAATTGCCGAAAGTCAGATTTTGGCTGAAATTACGGGTTTTTTCAAAAAAATGTTTTTCTGCTGGTTAGGTTGTCAAGGGCTGACTACTTTTCCTGTGATAAAAAGCCTTCTGTTTCGACCGCCAAAGATCTCAGGTGAGCATTTGCAACCGTTTGGCACCATTTTTGAGTGAATGGCAGAAAGTCAAATTTTTTATAAAATTGTGAATCCGGGGCATAGGGATTTTTTTTTAAAAAAAAAAATTCTGCCGGTTAAGGTGTTTTTTACCCTTCAATTTTTAAGTTGTTAACCAACCTTAAATCTACGGATGAGGGGCAGTATATACAATTAATAAAATAGTAACAATACTATTTGTTACTATAGACAGGCATGCCATTGTTCAGGAAGGTCTACTGTATAAATAGTAAAGTAGGATAAGTAATAAAGTAGCAGTAGTAAAGTGGAAGTAAAGTGGTAGTAAAGCAATAGTAAACCAGTAGTGAAGTAGCAATTACGTAATGGTAAAACAGTAGTAAAGTGGTGGAATAGTAGTAAAATAGTAGTAAAGTAGTAGTAAAACAGTAGTAAAGTAGAAGTAGTAATACAGTAGTAAAATAGTAGTAAAATGGTAGTAAGGCAGTAGTGAAACAGCAGTAAGATAGTAGTAGTAAAATGGTCCAATAGTAAAGCGGTGGAATAGTAGTAAAATAGCTGTAAAGTAGCAGTGAAAGGATAGCAAAGTAGTAGTAAAATGATAGTAAGGCAGTAGTAAATTGTAGTAAACTAGTAGTAAACTGGTAGTAAACTAGTAGTAAACTGGTAGTAAACTGGTAGTAAACTAGTAGTAAACTGATAGTAAACTAGTAGTAAACTGGTAGTAAACTGGTAGTAAACTGGTAGTAAAATAGTAGTAAATAGTAGTAAAGTAGTAGTAAAGCTGTGGTAAAGCAGTAGTAAAGCAGTAGTAAAGTAGTAGTAAAGTAGTAGTAAAGTAGTAGTAAGAATGACCTCGGAAGTGTTCGTTGTACAAAATGGCGCCATGTTGGTAGCCTCAATCACAGAGGTTTTTCCAGTTGTTTCCATATAAAGTAGTGGGGCGGGGGGATTGGCTTCTCAGTGTTTGTATGTTGATCCCTGTTAAAAAGTACACCAGAATTTAGTGGCGTTGGATATTTTGGGTCCCAACATGTCCCCGCCAGCAGTGGCTGCATAAAATTCGTTAGTTAGAACTGAGCGATGGGCAACACACTGTCGTGAGTCAGGAGCTGTGTGAGGAGCCAGTAGTCAAAATAAGGGATTTGAATTAGATGATATCTTACCCGCCCAGTGGTGTTTCCTACTTTCTTCAGTAGGCACCATTTTTGAGTGAATGGCCGAAAGTCAGATTTTTGATGAAATTGTGACCCCGGGGCTTAGGGATTTTTTCAAAAAAATCTTTTTCTGCCAGTTAAGTTGTCGCGGGCTGATTTCTTTTCCTGTGATAAAAACCCTTCTGTTTCGACCGCCAAACATCTCATGGGAGCATTTGCAACCGTTTGGCACCATTTTTGAGTGAATTGCCGAAAGTCAGATTTTTACTGAAATTGTGACCCCGGGGCTTAGGGATATTTTCAAAAAAGGATTTCCTGTCCTGTGATAAAAAGCCTTCTGTTGCGATCGCCAAACTTTTCAGGGGAGTATTTGCAACCGTTTGGCACGATTTTTTTTTGCCAGTTAAGTTGTTTGGCACCATTTTTGAGTCCATTGCCGAAAGTCAGATTTTTTATGAAATTGTGACCCCGGGGCTCAGGGATTTTTTCAAAAAAATGTTTTTCTTAGAGTTAAGTTGTCGAAGGCTGATTTCTTTTCCTGTGATAAAAAGCCTTCTGTTTCGACCGCCAAACATCTCATGGTAGCATTTGCAACCATTTGGCACCATTTTTGAGTCAATTGCCGAAAGTCAGATTTTGTATGAAATTGTGACCCCGGGGCTTAGGGATTTTTGCAAAAAAATGTTTCTCTGCCTGTTAAGTTGTCGAGGGCTGATTTCGTCTCCTGTGATAAAAACCCTTCTGTTTCGACCGCCAAACATCTCATGGGAGCATTTGCAACCGTTTAGCACCATTTTTGAGTCCATTGCCGAAAGTCAGATTTTTTATGAAATTGTGACCCCGGGGCTTAGGGATTTTTTCAAAAAAATCTTTTTCTGACAGTTAAGTGGTCGTGGGCTGATTTTTTTTCCTGTGATAAAAAGCCTTCTGTTTCGACCGCCAAAGATCTCAGGAGAGCATTTGCCACTGTTTGGCCCCATTTTTGAGTCAATTGCCGAAAGTCAGATTTTTGATGAAATTTTGACCCCGGGGCTTAGAGATTTTTTTAAAAAAAAGTTTTTCTGCCAGTGAAGTTGTCGCGGGCTGATTTCTTGTCCTTTGATAAAAAGCCTTCTGTTTCGACCACCAAACATCTCATGGGAGCATTTGCAACCATTTGGCACCATTTTTGAGTCAGTTGCCGAAAGTCAGATTTTGGCTGAAATTACGGGTTTTTTCAAAAAAATGTTTTTCTGCTGGTTAGGTTGTCAGGGGCTGATTACTTTTCCTGTGATAAAAAGCCTTCTGTTTCGACCGCCAAAGATCTCAGGAGAGCATTTGCAACTGTTTGGCCCCATTTTTGAGTGAATTGCCAAAAGTCAGATTTTTGATGAAATTGTCACCCCGGGGCTTAGGGATTTTTGCAAAAAAATCTTTTTCTGCCGGTTAAGGATTTTCTGTCCTGTGATAAAAAGCCTTCTGCTTTGACCGCCAAACTTTTCAGGGGAGCATTTGCAACCGTTTGGCACCATTTCTGAGTGAATTGCCGAAAGTCAGATTTTTGCTGAAATTGTGAGCCCGGGGCTTAGGGATTTTTTGAAAAAAATCTTTTTCTGCCAGTTAAGTTGCCGGGGGCTGATTTCTTGTCCTGTGATAAAAAGTCTTCTGTCTCGACCGCCAAATCTCTCAGGGGAGCATTTGCAACCGTTTGGCACCATTTTTGAGTCAATTGCTGAAAGTCAGATTTTTGATGAAATTGTGACCCCGGGGCTTAGGGATTTTTTCAAAAAAATGTTTTTCTGACAGTTAAGTTGTCGAGGGCTGATTTCTTATCCTGTGAAAGAAAGCCTCCTGTTTCGACCGCCAAACATCTCAGGGGATCATTTGAAACCGTTTGGCACCATTTTTGAGTGAATCACCGAAAGTCAGATTTTTGATGAAATTGTGACCCCGGGGCTTAGGGATTTTTTGAAAAAAATCTTTTTCTGACAGTTAAGTGGTCACGGGCTGATTTTTTTTCCTGTGATAAAAAGCCTTCTGTTTCGACCGCCAAAGATCTCAGGAGAGCATTTGGAACTGTTTGGCCCCATTTTTGAGTCAATTGCCGAAAGTAAAATAGCTGTAAAGTAGCAGTGAAAGGATAGCAAAGGAGTAGTAAAATGATAGTAAAGCAGTAGTAAGGTAGTAGTAAATGGTAGTGAAGTAGGAGTGAAGCAGTAGTAAAGCAGTAGTAAAGCAGTGGTAAAGCAGTAGTAAAGTAGTAGCAAAGTAGTAGTAAAGTGGTGGCAAAGCGGTAGTAAAGTAGTAGTAAAGTGGTAGAAAAGTAGTAGTAAAGTGGTAGAAAAGTAGTAGTAAAGTAGTAGTAAAGTAGTTAGAACTGAGCGATGGGCAACACACTGTCGTGAGTCAGGAGCTGTATGAGGAGCCAGTAGTCAAAATAAGGGATTTGACTTAGATGATATCTTACCCGCCCAGTGGTGTTTCCTACTTTCTTCAGTAGGCACCATTTTTGAGTGAATGGCCGAAAGTCAGATTTTTGATGAAATTGTGACCGCGGGGCTTAGGGATTTTTGTGAAAAAAATATTTCTCTGCCGGTTAAATTGTCGAGGGCTGATTTCTTTTCCTGTGATAAAAAAAATTCTGTTTCGACAGCCAGACATCTCAGGGGAGCATTTGCAACCGTTTGGCACCATTTTTGAGTCAATTGCCGAAAGTCAGATTTTTGCTGAAATTGTCACCCCAGGGCTTTGGGATATTTTCAAAAAAGGATTTCCTGTCCTGTGATAAATAGCCTTCTGTTTCGATCGCCAAACTTTTCAGGGGAGTATTTGCAACCGTTTGGCACCATTTTTGAGTGAATTGCTGAACGTCAGATTTTTTATGAAATTGTGACCCCGGGGCTTAGGGATTTTTTCCAAAAAAAGTTTTTCTGCCAGTTAAGTTGTAGAGGGCTGATTTCTTTTCCTGTGATAAAAAGCCTTCTGTTTCGAGCCCCAAACCTCTCTGCTGAATGTAAGATTTTTCATGAAATTGTGACGCCGGGGCTTAGGGATTTTCTGAAAAAAATCTTTTTCTTACAGTTAAGTTGTCACGGGCTGATTTCTTGTCCTGTGATAAAAAGCCTTCTGTTTTGACAGCCAAACTTTTCAGGGGAGCATTTGCAACCGTTTGGCACCTTTTCTGAGTGAATTGCCGAAAGTCAGATTTTTGCTGACATTGTGACCCCGGGGCTTAGGGATATTTTCAAAAAAATGTTTTTCTGCCAGTTAAGTTGTCAAGGGCTGATTTCTTTTCCTGTGATAAAAAGCCTTCTGTTTTGACAGCCAAACTTTTCAGGGGAGCATTTGCAACCGTTTGGCACCATTTTTGAGTGAATTGCCGAAAGTCAGATTTTTGCTGAAATTGAGACGCCGGGGCTTAGGGATATTTTCAAAAAAGGATTTCCTGTCCTGTGATAAATAGCCTTCTGTTTCGATCGCCAAACTTTTCAGGGGAGTATTTGCAACCGTTTGGCACCATTTTTGAGTGAATTGCTGAAAGTCAGATTTTTGATGAAATTGTGACCCCGGGGCTTAGGGATTTTTTCAAAAAAAGGTTTTTCTGCCAGTTAAGTTGTAGAGGGCTGATTTCTTTTCCTGTGATAAAAAGCCTTCTGTTTCGAGCCCCAAACCTCTCTGCTGAATGTAAGATTTTTCATGAAATTGTGACGCCGGGGCTTAGGGATTTTCTGAAAAAAATCTTTTTCTTACAGTTAAGTTGTCACGGGCTGATTTCTTGTCCTGTGATAAAAAGCCTTCTGTTTTGACAGCCAAACTTTTCAGGGGAGCATTTGCAACCGTTTGGCACCTTTTTTGAGTGAATTGCCGAAAGTCAGATTTTTGCTGAAATTGTGACCCCGGGGCTTAGGGATATTTTCAAAAAAATGTTTTTCTGCCAGTTAAGTTGTCGAGGGCTGATTTCTTTTCCTGTGATAAAAAGCCTTCTGTTTCGACCCCCAAACCTCTCAGGGGAGCATTTGCAACCGTTTGGCACCATTTTTGAGTCAATTGTCGAAAGTCAGATTTTTTATGAAATTGTGACCCCGTGGCTTAGGGATTTTTTCAAAAAAATCTTTTTCTGCCAGTTAAGTTGTCGCGGGATTATTTCTTGTCCTGTGATAAAAAGCCTTCTGTTTCGACCGCCAAACATCTCAGGGGATCATTTGCAACCGTTTGGCACCATTTTTGAGTGAATCACCGAAAGTCAGATTTTTGATGAAATTGTGACCCCGGGGCTTAGGGATTTTTTCAAAAACATGTTTTTCTGACAGTTAAGTTGTCGAGGGCTGATTTCTTTTCCTGTGATAAAAAGCCTTCTGTTTCGAGCCCCAAACCTCTCTGCTGAATGTAAGATTTTTCATGAAATTGTGACGCCGGGGCTTAGGGATTTTCTGAAAAAAATCTTTTTCTTACAGTTAAGTTGTCACGGGCTGATTTCTTGTCCTGTGATAAAAAGCCTTCTGTTTTGACAGCCAAACTTTTCAGGGGAGCATTTGCAACCGTTTGGCACCTTTTCTGAGTGAATTGCCGAAAGTCAGATTTTTGCTGACATTGTGACCCCGGGGCTTAGGGATATTTTCAAAAAAATGTTTTTCTGCCAGTTAAGTTGTCAAGGGCTGATTTCTTTTCCTGTGATAAAAAGCCTTCTGTTTTGACAGCCAAACTTTTCAGGGGAGCATTTGCAACCGTTTGGCACCATTTTTGAGTGAATTGCCGAAAGTCAGATTTTTGCTGAAATTGAGACGCCGGGGCTTAGGGATATTTTCAAAAAAGGATTTCCTGTCCTGTGATAAATAGCCTTCTGTTTCGATCGCCAAACTTTTCAGGGGAGTATTTGCAACCGTTTGGCACCATTTTTGAGTGAATTGCTGAAAGTCAGATTTTTGATGAAATTGTGACCCCGGGGCTTAGGGATTTTTTCAAAAAAAGGTTTTTCTGCCAGTTAAGTTGTAGAGGGCTGATTTCTTTTCCTGTGATAAAAAGCCTTCTGTTTCGAGCCCCAAACCTCTCTGCTGAATGTAAGATTTTTCATGAAATTGTGACGCCGGGGCTTAGGGATTTTCTGAAAAAAATCTTTTTCTTACAGTTAAGTTGTCACGGGCTGATTTCTTGTCCTGTGATAAAAAGCCTTCTGTTTTGACAGCCAAACTTTTCAGGGGAGCATTTGCAACCGTTTGGCACCTTTTTTGAGTGAATTGCCGAAAGTCAGATTTTTGCTGAAATTGTGACCCCGGGGCTTAGGGATATTTTCAAAAAAATGTTTTTCTGCCAGTTAAGTTGTCGAGGGCTGATTTCTTTTCCTGTGATAAAAAGCCTTCTGTTTCGACCCCCAAACCTCTCAGGGGAGCATTTGCAACCGTTTGGCACCATTTTTGAGTCAATTGTCGAAAGTCAGATTTTTTATGAAATTGTGACCCCGTGGCTTAGGGATTTTTTCAAAAAAATCTTTTTCTGCCAGTTAAGTTGTCGCGGGATTATTTCTTGTCCTGTGATAAAAAGCCTTCTGTTTCGACCGCCAAACATCTCAGGGGATCATTTGCAACCGTTTGGCACCATTTTTGAGTGAATCACCGAAAGTCAGATTTTTGATGAAATTGTGACCCCGGGGCTTAGGGATTTTTTCAAAAACATGTTTTTCTGACAGTTAAGTTGTCGAGGGCTGATTTCTTTTCCTGTGATAAAAAGCCTTCTGTTTCGACCCCCAAACCTCTCAGGGGAGCATTTGCAACCGTTTGGCACCATTTTTGAGTCAATTGCCGAAAATCAGATTTTTTATGAAATTGTGACCCCGTGGCTTAGGGATTATTTCAAAAAAATCTTTTTCTGCCAGTTAAGTTGTCGCGGGCTGATTTCGTCTCCTGTGATAAAAACCCTTCTGTTTCGACCGCCAAACCTCTCATGGGAGCATTTGCAACCGTTTGGCACCATTTTTGAGTCAATTGCTGAAAGTCAGATTTTTGATGAAATTGTGACCCCGGGGCTTAGGGATATTTTCAAAAAAATGTTTTTCTGCCAGTTAAGTTGTCAAGGGCTGATTTCTTTTCCTGTGATAAAAAGCCTTCTGTTTTGACAGCCAAACTTTTCAGGGGAGCATTTGCAACCGTTTGGCACCATTTTTGAGTGAATTGCCGAAAGTCAGATTTTTGCTGAAATTGAGACGCCGGGGCTTAGGGATATTTTCAAAAAAGGATTTCCTGTCCTGTGATAAATAGCCTTCTGTTTCGATCGCCAAACTTTTCAGGGGAGTATTTGCAACCGTTTGGCACCATTTTTGAGTGAATTGCTGAAAGTCAGATTTTTGATGAAATTGTGACCCCGGGGCTTAGGGATTTTTTCAAAAAAAGGTTTTTCTGCCAGTTAAGTTGTAGAGGGCTGATTTCTTTTCCTGTGATAAAAAGCCTTCTGTTTCGAGCCCCAAACCTCTCTGCTGAATGTAAGATTTTTCATGAAATTGTGACGCCGGGGCTTAGGGATTTTCTGAAAAAAATCTTTTTCTTACAGTTAAGTTGTCACGGGCTGATTTCTTGTCCTGTGATAAAAAGCCTTCTGTTTTGACAGCCAAACTTTTCAGGGGAGCATTTGCAACCGTTTGGCACCTTTTTTGAGTGAATTGCCGAAAGTCAGATTTTTGCTGAAATTGTGACCCCGGGGCTTAGGGATATTTTCAAAAAAATGTTTTTCTGCCAGTTAAGTTGTCGAGGGCTGATTTCTTTTCCTGTGATAAAAAGCCTTCTGTTTCGACCCCCAAACCTCTCAGGGGAGCATTTGCAACCGTTTGGCACCATTTTTGAGTCAATTGTCGAAAGTCAGATTTTTTATGAAATTGTGACCCCGTGGCTTAGGGATTTTTTCAAAAAAATCTTTTTCTGCCAGTTAAGTTGTCGCGGGATTATTTCTTGTCCTGTGATAAAAAGCCTTCTGTTTCGACCGCCAAACATCTCAGGGGATCATTTGCAACCGTTTGGCACCATTTTTGAGTGAATCACCGAAAGTCAGATTTTTGATGAAATTGTGACCCCGGGGCTTAGGGATTTTTTCAAAAAAATGTTTTTCTGCCAGTTAAGTTGTCGAGGGCTGATTTCTTTTCCTGTGATAAAAAGCCTTCTGTTTCGAGCCCCAAACCTCTCTGCTGAATGTAAGATTTTTCATGAAATTGTCACGCCGGGGCTTAGGGATTTTCTGAAAAAAATCTTTTTCTTACAGTTAAGTTGTCACAGGCTGATTTCTTGTCCTGCGATAAAAAGCCTTCTGTTTTGACAGCCAAACTTTTCAGGGGAGCATTTGCAACCGTTTGGCACCTTTTCTGAGTGAATTGCCGAAAGTCAGATTTTTGCTGAAATTGTGACCCCGGGGCTTAGGGATATTTTCAAAAAAATGTTTTTCTGCCAGTTAAGTTGTCGAGGGCTGATTTCTTTTCCTGTGATAAAAAGCCTTCTGTTTCGACCCCCAAACCTCTCAGGGGAGCATTTGCAACCGTTTGGCACCATTTTTGAGTCAATTGTCGAAAGTCAGATTTTTTATGAAATTGTGACCCCGTGGCTTAGGGATTTTTTCAAAAAAATCTTTTTCTGCCAGTTAAGTTGTCGCGGGATTATTTCTTGTCCTGTGATAAAAAGCCTTCTGTTTCGACCGCCAAACATCTCAGGGGATCATTTGCAACCGTTTGGCACCATTTTTGAGTGAATCACCGAAAGTCAGATTTTTGATGAAATTGTGACCCCGGGGCTTAGGGATTTTTTCAAAAACATGTTTTTCTGACAGTTAAGTTGTCGAGGGCTGATTTCTTTTCCTGTGATAAAAAGCCTTCTGTTTCGACCCCCAAACCTCTCAGGGGAGCATTTGCAACCGTTTGGCACCATTTTTGAGTCAATTGCCGAAAATCAGATTTTTTATGAAATTGTGACCCCGTGGCTTAGGGATTATTTCAAAAAAATCTTTTTCTGCCAGTTAAGTTGTCGCGGGCTGATTTCGTCTCCTGTGATAAAAACCCTTCTGTTTCGACCGCCAAACCTCTCATGGGAGCATTTGCAACCGTTTGGCACCATTTTTGAGTCAATTGCTGAAAGTCAGATTTTTGATGAAATTGTGACCCCGGGGCTTAGGGATATTTTCAAAAAAATGTTTTTCTGCCAGTTAAGTTGTCAAGGGCTGATTTCTTTTCCTGTGATAAAAAGCCTTCTGTTTTGACAGCCAAACTTTTCAGGGGAGCATTTGCAACCGTTTGGCACCATTTTTGAGTGAATTGCCGAAAGTCAGATTTTTGCTGAAATTGAGACGCCGGGGCTTAGGGATATTTTCAAAAAAGGATTTCCTGTCCTGTGATAAATAGCCTTCTGTTTCGATCGCCAAACTTTTCAGGGGAGTATTTGCAACCGTTTGGCACCATTTTTGAGTGAATTGCTGAAAGTCAGATTTTTGATGAAATTGTGACCCCGGGGCTTAGGGATTTTTTCAAAAAAAGGTTTTTCTGCCAGTTAAGTTGTAGAGGGCTGATTTCTTTTCCTGTGATAAAAAGCCTTCTGTTTCGAGCCCCAAACCTCTCTGCTGAATGTAAGATTTTTCATGAAATTGTGACGCCGGGGCTTAGGGATTTTCTGAAAAAAATCTTTTTCTTACAGTTAAGTTGTCACGGGCTGATTTCTTGTCCTGTGATAAAAAGCCTTCTGTTTTGACAGCCAAACTTTTCAGGGGAGCATTTGCAACCGTTTGGCACCTTTTTTGAGTGAATTGCCGAAAGTCAGATTTTTGCTGAAATTGTGACCCCGGGGCTTAGGGATATTTTCAAAAAAATGTTTTTCTGCCAGTTAAGTTGTCGAGGGCTGATTTCTTTTCCTGTGATAAAAAGCCTTCTGTTTCGACCCCCAAACCTCTCAGGGGAGCATTTGCAACCGTTTGGCACCATTTTTGAGTCAATTGTCGAAAGTCAGATTTTTTATGAAATTGTGACCCCGTGGCTTAGGGATTTTTTCAAAAAAATCTTTTTCTGCCAGTTAAGTTGTCGCGGGATTATTTCTTGTCCTGTGATAAAAAGCCTTCTGTTTCGACCGCCAAACATCTCAGGGGATCATTTGCAACCGTTTGGCACCATTTTTGAGTGAATCACCGAAAGTCAGATTTTTGATGAAATTGTGACCCCGGGGCTTAGGGATTTTTTCAAAAAAATGTTTTTCTGCCAGTTAAGTTGTCGAGGGCTGATTTCTTTTCCTGTGATAAAAAGCCTTCTGTTTCGAGCCCCAAACCTCTCTGCTGAATGTAAGATTTTTCATGAAATTGTCACGCCGGGGCTTAGGGATTTTCTGAAAAAAATCTTTTTCTTACAGTTAAGTTGTCACAGGCTGATTTCTTGTCCTGCGATAAAAAGCCTTCTGTTTTGACAGCCAAACTTTTCAGGGGAGCATTTGCAACCGTTTGGCACCTTTTCTGAGTGAATTGCCGAAAGTCAGATTTTTGCTGAAATTGTGACCCCGGGGCTTAGGGATATTTTCAAAAAAATGTTTTTCTGCCAGTTAAGTTGTCAAGGGCTGATTTCTTTTCCTGTGATAAAAAGCCTTCTGTTTTGACAGCCAAACTTTTCAGGGGAGCATTTGCAACCGTTTGGCACCATTTTTGAGTGAATTGCCGAAAGTCAGATTTTTGCTGAAATTGAGACGCCGGGGCTTAGGGATATTTTCAAAAAAGGATTTCCTGTCCTGTGATAAATAGCCTTCTGTTTCGATCGCCAAACTTTTCAGGGGAGTATTTGCAACCGTTTGGCACCATTTTTGAGTGAATTGCTGAAAGTCAGATTTTTGATGAAATTGTGACCCCGGGGCTTAGGGATTTTTTCAAAAAAAGGTTTTTCTGCCAGTTAAGTTGTAGAGGGCTGATTTCTTTTCCTGTGATAAAAAGTCTTCTGTTTCGAGCCCCAAACCTCTCTGCTGGATGTAAGATTTTTCATGAAATTGTGACGCCGGGGCTTAGGGATTTTCTGAAAAAAATCTTTTTCTTACAGTTAAGTTGTCATGGGCTGATTTCTTTTCCTGTGATAAAAAGCCTTCTGTTTCGACCCCCAAACCTCTCAGGGGAGCATTTGCAACCGTTTGGCACCATTTATGAGTCAATTGCCGAAAATCAGATTTTTTATGAAATTGTGACCCCGTGGCTTAGGGATTTTTTCAAAAAAATCTTTTTCTGCCAGTTAAGTTGTCGCGGGCTGATTTCGTCTCCTGTGATAAAAACCCTTCTGTTTCGACCGCCAAACCTCTCATGGGAGCATTTGCAACCGTTTGGCACCATTTTTGAGTCAATTGCTGAAAGTCAGATTTTTGATGAAATTGTGACCCCGGGGCTTAGGGATTTTTTCAAAAAAATCTTTCTCTGCCAGTTAAGTTGTCGCGGGCTGATTTCGTCTCCTGTGATAAAAACCCTCATGTTTCGACCGCCAAACATCTCATGGGAGCATTTGCAACCGTTTGGCACCATTTTTGAGTCCATTGCCAAAAGTCAGATTTTTTATGAAATTGTGACCCCGGGGCTTAGGGATTTTTTCAAAAAAATCTTTTTCTGCCAGTTAAGTTGTCATGGGATGATTTCTTTTCCTGTGATAAAAAGCCTTCTGTTTCGACGGCCAAACATCTCAGGGGAGTATTTGAAACCGTTTGGCACCATTTTTGAGTGAATCACCGAAAGTCAGATTTTTGATGAAATTGTGACCCCGGGGCTTAGGGATTTTTTCAAAAAAATCTTTTTCTGCCAGTTAAGTTGTCATGGGATGATTTCTTTTCCTGTGATAAAAAGCCTTCTCTTTCGACCCCCAAACCTCTCAGGGGAGCATTTGCAACCGTTGGGCACCATTTTTGAGTGAATTGCTGAATGTCAGATTTTTCATGAAATTGTGACTCGGGGGCTTAGGGATCTTTTGAAAATAATCTTTTTCTGCCAGATAAGTTGTGGTGGGCTGATTTCTTGTCCTTTGATAAAAAGCCTTCTGTTTCGACCACCAAACATCTCATGGGAGCATTTGCAACCATTTGGCACCATTTTTGAGTCAATTGCCGAAAGTCAGATTTTGGCTGAAATTACGGGTTTTTTCAAAAAAATGTTTTTCTGCTGGTTAGGTTGTCAAGGGCTGATTACTTTTCCTGTGATAAAAAGCCTTCTGTTTCGACCGCCAAAGATCTCAGGAGAGCATTTGCAACTGTTTGGCCCCATTTTTGAGTGAATTGCCAAAAGTCAGATTTTTGATGAAATTGTCACCCCGGGGCTTAGGGATTTTTGCAAAAAAATCTTTTTATGCCGGTTAAGGATTTTCTGTCCTGTGATAAAAAGCCTTCTGCTTTGACCGCCAAACTTTTCAGGGGAGCATTTGCAACCGTTTGGCACCATTTCTGAGTGAATTGCCGAAAGTCAGATTTTTGATGAAATTGTGAATCCGGGGCATAGGGATTTTTTTTTTAAAAAAAAAAATTCTGCCGGTTAAGGTGTTTTTTACCCTTCAATTTTTAAGTTGTTAACCAACCTTAAATCTACGGATGAGGGGCAGTATATACAATTAATAAAATAGTAACAATACTATTTGTTACTATAGACAGGCATGCCATTGTTCAGGAAGGTCTACTGTATAAATAGTAAAGTAGGATAAGTAATACAGTAGCAGTAGTAAAGTGGAAGTAAAGTGGTAGTAAAGCAATAGTAAACCAGTAGTGAAGTAGCAATTACGTAATGGTAAAACAGTAGTAAAGTGGTGGAATAGTAGTAAAATAGTAGTAAAGTAGTAGTAAAACAGTAGTAAAGTAGAAGTAGTAATACAGTAGTAAAATAGTAGTAAAATGGTAGTAAGGCAGTAGTGAAACAGCAGTAAGATAGTAGTAGTAAAATGGTCCAATAGTAAAGCGGTGGAATAGTAGTAAAATAGCCGTAAAGTAGCAGTGAAAGGATAGCAAAGTAGTAGTAAAATGATAGTAAGGCAGTAGTAAATTGTAGTAAACTAGTAGTAAACTGGTAGTAAACTAGTAGTAAACTGGTAGTAAACTAGTAGTAAACTAGTAGTAAACTAGTAGTAAACTGAAAGTAAACTAGTAGTAAACTGATAGTAAACTAGTAGTAAAATAGTAGTAAAGTAGTAGTAAAGTTGTGGTAAAGCGGTAGTAAAGTAGTAGTAAAGTAGTAGTAAAGTAGTAGTAAAGTAGTAGTAAGAATGACCTCGGAAGTGTTCGTTGTACAAAATGGCGCCATGTTGGTAGCCTCAAATCACAGAGGTTTTTCCAGTTGTTTCCATATAAAGTAGTGGGGCGGGGGGATTGGCTTCTCAGTGTTTGTATGTTGATCCCTGTTAAAAAGTACACCAGAATTTAGTGGCGTTGGATATTTTGGGTCCCAACATGTCCCCGCCAGCAGTGGCTGCATAAAATTCGTTAGTTAGAACTGAGCGATGGGCAACACACTGTCGTGAGTCAGGAGCTGTGTGAGGAGCCAGTAGTCAAAATAAGGGATTTGAATTAGATGATATCTTACCCGCCCAGTGGTGTTTCCTACTTTCTTCAGTAGGCACCATTTTTGAGTGAATTGCCAAAAGTCAGATTTTTGCTGAAATTGTGACCCCGGGGCTTAGGGATTTTTTCAAAAAAAAATTTCTGCCAGTTAAGGTGCTGAGGGCTGATTTCTTGTCCTGTGATAAAAAGCCTTCTGTTTCGACCACTAAAACTTTCAGGGGAGCATTTGCAAGCGTTTGGCACCATTTTTGAGTGAATTGCCAAAAGTCAGATTTTTGCTGAAATTGTGACCCAGGGGCTTAGGGATTTTTTCAAAAAAAAAATTTCTGCCAGTTAAGGTGCTGAGGGCTGATTTCTTGTCCTGTGATAAAAAGCCTTCTTTTCCGACCGCTAAAACTTCCAGGGGAGCATTTGCAAGCGTTTGGCACCATTTTTGAGTGAATTGCCAAAAGTCAGATTTTTGCTGAAATTGTGACCCAGGGGCTTAGGGATTTTTTCAAAAAAATAATTTTCTCCGGTTAAGTTGCTGATGGCTGATTTCTTGTCCTGTGATAAAAAGCCTTCTGTTTCGACCGCTAAAACAGAAATTAAGGATTTTTTCAAAAAAAAAAATTCCGCCGGTTAAGTTCCTGAGGTCTGATTTCTCGTCCTGTGATAAAAAGCCTTCGGTTTCGACCGCCAAACCTTTCAGGGGAGCATTTGCAAGCTTTTGACACCATTTTTGAGTGAATTGCCAAAAGTCAGATTTTTGCTGAAATTGTGACCCCGGGGCTTAGGGATTTTTCTAAAAAAATTTTTTTCTCCGGTTAAGTTGCTGATGGCTGATTTCTTGTCCTGTGATAAAAAGCCTTCTGTTTCGACCGCTAAAACAGAAATTAAGGATTTTTTCAAAAAAAAAATTCCGCCGGTTAAGTTGCTGAGGTCTGATTTCTCGTCCTGTGATAAAAAGCCTTCGGTTTCGACCGCCAAACCTCTCATGGGAGCATTTGCAAGCGTTTGGCACCATTTTTGAGTCAATTGCTGAAAGTCAGATTTTTGATGAAATTGTGACCCCGGGGCTTAGGGATTTTTTCAAAAAAATCTTTTTCTGCCAGTTAAGTTGTCATGGGATGATTTCTTTTCCTGTGATAAAAAGCCTTCTGTTTCGACGGCCAAACATCTCAGGGGAGTATTTGAAACCGTTTGGCACCATTTTTGAGTGAATCACCGAAAGTCAGATTTTTGATGAAATTGTGACCCCGGCGCTTAGGGATTTTTTCAAAAAAATCTTTTTCTGCCAGATAAGTTGTCATGGGATGATTTCTTTTCCTGTGATAAAAAGCCTTCTCTTTCGACCCCCAAACCTCTCAGGGGAGCATTTGCAACCGTTGGGCACCATTTTTGAGTCAATTGCTGAATGTCAGATTTTTCATGAAATTGTGACTCGGGGGCTTAGGGATCTTTTGAAAATAATCTTTTTCTGCCAGATAAGTTGTGGTGGGCTGATTTCTTGTCCTTTGATAAAAAGCCTTCTGTTTCGACCACCAAACATCTCATGGGAGCATTTGCAACCATTTGGCACCATTTTTGAGTCAATTGCCGAAAGTCAGATTTTGGCTGAAATTACGGGTTTTTTCAAAAAAATGTTTTTCTGCTGGTTAGGTTGTCAAGGGCTGATTACTTTTCCTGTGATAAAAAGCCTTCTGTATTGACCGCCAAAGATCTCAGGAGAGCATTTGCAACTGTTTGGCCCCATTTTTGAGTGAATTGCCAAAAGTCAGATTTTTGATGAAATTGTCACCCTGGGGCTTAGGGATTTTTGCAAAAAAATCTTTTTATGCCGGTTAAGGATTTTCTGTCCTGTGATAAAAAGCCTTCTGCTTTGACCGCCAAACTTTTCAGGGGAGCATTTGCAACCGTTTGGCACCATTTCTGAGTGAATTGCCGAAAGTCAGATTTTTGATGAAATTGTGAATCCGGGGCATAGGGATTTTTTTTTTTTTAAAAAAAAATTCTGCCGGTTAAGGTGTTTTTTACCCTTCAATTTTTAAGTTGTTAACCAACCTTAAATCTACGGATGAGGGGCAGTATATACAATTAATAAAATAGTAACAATACTATTTGTTACTATAGACAGGCATGCCATTGTTCAGGAAGGTCTACTGTATAAATAGTAAAGTAGGATAAGTAATACAGTAGCAGTAGTAAAGTGGAAGTAAAGTGGTAGTAAAGCAATAGTAAACCAGTAGTGAAGTAGCAATTACGTAATGGTAAAACAGTAGTAAAGTGGTGGAATAGTAGTAAAATAGTAGTAAAGTAGTAGTAAAACAGTAGTAAAGTAGAAGTAGTAATACAGTAGTAAAATAGTAGTAAAATGGTAGTAAGGCAGTAGTGAAACAGCAGTAAGATAGTAGTAGTAAAATGGTCCAATAGTAAAGCGGTGGAATAGTAGTAAAATAGCCGTAAAGTAGCAGTGAAAGGATAGCAAAGTAGTAGTAAAATGATAGTAAGGCAGTAGTAAATTGTAGTAAACTAGTAGTAAACTGGTAGTAAACTAGTAGTAAACTGGTAGTAAACTAGTAGTAAACTAGTAGTAAACTGAAAGTAAACTAGTAGTAAACTGATAGTAAACTAGTAGTAAAATAGTAGTAAAGTAGTAGTAAAGTTGTGGTAAAGCGGTAGTAAAGTAGTAGTAAAGTAGTAGTAAAGTAGTAGTAAAGTAGTAGTAAGAATGACCTCGGAAGTGTTCGTTGTACAAAATGGCGCCATGTTGGTAGCCTCAAATCACAGAGGTTTTTCCAGTTGTTTCCATATAAAGTAGTGGGGCGGGGGGATTGGCTTCTCAGTGTTTGTATGTTGATCCCTGTTAAAAAGTACACCAGAATTTAGTGGCGTTGGATATTTTGGGTCCCAAAATGTCCCCGCCAGCAGTGGCTGCATAAAATTCGTTAGTTAGAACTGAGCGATGGGCAACACACTGTCGTGAGTCAGGAGCTGTGTGAGGAGCCAGTAGTCAAAATAAGGGATTTGAATTAGATGATATCTTACCCGCCCAGTGGTGTTTCCTACTTTCTTCAGTAGGCACCATTTTTGAGTGAATGGCCGAAAGTCAGATTTTTGATGAAATTGTGACCGCGGGGCTTAGGGATTTTTTCAAAAAAAAATTCCGCCGGTTAAGTTGCTGAGGGCTGATTTCTTGTCCTGTGATAAAAAGCCTTCTGTTTCGACCGCTAAAACTTTCAGGGGAGCATTTGCAAGCGTTTGGTACCATTTTTGAGTGAATTGCCAAAAGTCAGTTTTTTGCTGAAATTGTGACCCCGGGGCTTAGGGATTTTTTCAAAAAAAAAATTTCCGCCGGTTAAGTTGCTGAGGGCTGATTTCTTGTCCTGTGATAAAAAGCCTTCTGTTTCGACTGCGAAACCTTTCAGGGGAGCATTTGCAAGCGTTTGGCACCATTTTTGAGTGAATTGCCAAAAGTCGGATTTTTGCTGAAATTGTGACCCCGGAGCTTAGGGATTTTTTCAAAAATAAAATTTCCTCCGGTTAAGTTCCAGAGGGCAGATTTCTTGTCCTGTGATAAAAAGCCTTCTTTTCCGACTGCTAAAACATTCAGGGGAGCATTTGCAAGCGTTTGGCACCATTTTTGAGTGAATTGCCAAAAGTCAGATTTTTGCTGAAATTGTGACCCCGGGGCTTAGGGATTTTTTCAAAAAAAAAAAAATTCCTCCGGTTAAGTTCCTGAGGGCTGATTTCTCATCCTGTGATAAAAAGCCTTCTGTTTCGACCGCTAAAACTTCCAGGGGAGCATTTGCAAGCGTTTGGTACCATTTTTGAGTGAATTGCCAAAAGTCAGATTTTTGCTGAAATTGTGACCCCGGGGCTTAGGGATTTTTTCAAAAAAAAAATTTCTGCCAGTTAAGGTGCTGAGGGCTGATTTCTTGTCCTGTGATAAAAAGCCTTCTGTTTCGACCACTAAAACTTTCAGGGGAGCATTTGCAAGCGTTTGGCACCATTTTTGAGTGAATTGCCAAAAGTCAGATTTTTGCTGAAATTGTGACCCAGGGGCTTAGGGATTTTTTCAAAAAAAAAATTTCTGCCAGTTAAGGTGCTGAGGGCTGATTTCTTGTCCTGTGATAAAAAGCCTTCTGTTTCGACCACTAAAACTTTCAGGGGAGCATTTGCAAGCGTTTGGCACCATTTTTGAGTGAATTGCCAAAAGTCAGATTTTTGCTGAAATTGTGACCCAGGGGCTTAGGGATTTTTTCAAAAAAAAAATTTCTGCCAGTTAAGGTGCTGAGGGCTGATTTCTTGTCCTGTGATAAAAAGCCTTCTTTTCCGACCGCTAAAACTTCCAGGGGAGCATTTGAAAGCGTTTGGCACCATTTTTGAGTGAATTGCCAAAAGTCAGATTTTTGCTGAAATTGTGACCCAGGGGCTTAGGGATTTTTTCAAAAAAATAATTTTCTCCGGTTAAGTTGCTGATGGCTGATTTCTTGTCCTGTGATAAAAAGCCTTCTGTTTCGACCGCTAAAACAGAAATTAAGGATTTTTTCAAAAAAAAAAATTCCGCCGGTTAAGTTCCTGAGGTCTGATTTCTCGTCCTGTGATAAAAAGCCTTCGGTTTCGACCGCCAAACCTTTCAGGGGAGCATTTGCAAGCTTTTGACACCATTTTTGAGTGAATTGCCAAAAGTCAGATTTTTGCTGAAATTGTGACCCCGGGGCTTAGGGATTTTTCTAAAAAAATTTTTTTCTCCGGTTAAGTTCCTGAGGGCTGATTTCTTGTCCTGTGATAAAAAGCCTTCTGTTTCGACCGCTAAAACTTTCAGGGGAGCATTTGCAAGCGTTTGGTACCATTTTTGAGTGAATTGCCAAAAGTCGGATTTTTGCTGAAATTGTGACCCCAGGGGCTTAGGGATTTTTTCAAAAAAAAAAAATTCCTCCGGTTAAGTTGCTGATGGCTGATTTCTTGTCCTGTGATAAAAAGCCTTCTGTTTCGACCGCTAAAACAGAAATTAAGGATTTTTTCAAAAAAAAAAAATTCCGCCGGTTAAGTTTCTGAGGTCTGATTTCTCGTCCTGTGATAAAAAGCCTTCGGTTTCGACCGCCAAACCTTTCAGGGGAGCATTTGCAAGCTTTTGACACCATTTTTGAGTGAATTGCCAAAAGTCAGATTTTTGCTGAAATTGTGACCCCGGGGCTTAGGGATTTTTCTAAAAAAATTTTTTTCTCCGGTTAAGTTCCTGAGGGCTGATTTCTTGTCCTGTGATAAAAAGCCTTCTGTTTCGACCGCTAAAACTTTCAGGGGAGCATTTGCAAGCGTTTGGCACCATTTTTGAGTGAATTGCCAAAAGTCGGATTTTTGCTGAAATTGTGACCCCAGGGCTTAGGGATTTTTTTAAAAAAAAAAATTTCCTCTGGTTAAGTTGCTGATGGCTGATTTCTTGTCCTGTGATAAAAAGCCTTCTGTTTCGACCGCTAAAACAGAAATTAAGGATTTTTTCAAAAAAAAAATTCCGCCGGTTAAGTTGCTGAGGTCTGATTTCTCGTCCTGTGATAAAAAGCCTTCGGTTTCGACCGCCAAACCTTTCAGGGTAGCATTTGCAAGCTTTTGACACCATTTTTGAGTGAATTGCCAAAAGTCAGATTTTTGCTGAAATTGTGACCCCGGGGCTTAGGGATTTTTTCAAAAAAAAAATTTCCTCCGGTTAAGTTGCTGAGGTCTGATTTCTCGTCCTTTGATAAAAAGCCTCCTGTTTCGACTGCCAAACCTTTTAGGGGAGCATTTGCAAGCGTTTGGTACCATTTTTGAGTGAATTGCCAAAAGTCAGATTTTTGCTGAAATTGTGACCCCAGGGTTAAGGGATTTTTTTTTAAAAAAAAAAATTTCCTCCGGTTAAGTTGCTGAGGTCTGATTTCTCGTCCTTTGATAAACAGCCTTCTGTTTCGACCGCCAAACCTTTCAGGGGAGCATTTGCAAGCGTTTGGCACCATTTTTGAGTGAATTGCCAAAAGTCAGATTTTTGCTGATATTGTGACCCCGGGGCTTAGGAATTTCTTAAAAAAATTTTTTTTCTCCGGTTAAGTTGCTGAGGGCTGATTTCTTGTCCTGTGATAAAAAGCCTTCTTTTCCGACCGCTAAAACTTCCAGGGGAGCATTTGCAAGCGTTTGGCACCATTTTTGAGTGAATTGCCAAAAGTCAGATTTTTGCTGAAATTGTGACCCCGCGGCTTAGGGATTTTTTCAAAAAAAAATTTTTCTCCGGTTAAGTTGCTGAGGGCTGATTTCTTGTCCTGTGATAAAAAGCCTTCTGTTTCGACCACTAAAACTTTCAGGGGAGCATTTGCAAGCGTTTGGAACCATTTTGGAGTGAATTGCCAAAAGTCAGAATTTTGCTGAAATTGTGACCCCGGGGCTTAGGGATTTTTTCAAAAAAAAAATTTTCTCCGGTTAAGTTCCTGAGGGCTGATTTCTTGTCCTGTGATAAAAAGCCTCCTGTTTCGACCGCCAAACCTTTCAGGGGAGCATTTGCAAGCGTTTGGAACCATTTTGGAGTGAATTGCCAAAAGTCAGATTTTTGCTGAAATAGTGACCCCGGGCCTTAGGGATTTTTTCAAAAAAAAAAATTCCGCCGGTTATGTTGCTGATGGCTGATTTCTTGTCCTGTGATAAAAAGCCTTCTGTTTCGACCGCTAAAACAGAAATTAAGGATTTTTTCAAAAAAAAATTTCCTCCGGTTAAGTTCCTGAGGGCTGATTTCTCGTCCTGTGATAAAAAGCCTTCTGTTTCGACCGCCAAACCTTTCAGGGGAGCATTTGCAAGCGTTTGGCACCATTTTGGAGTGAATTGCCAAAAGTCAGATTTTTGCTGAAATTGTGACCCCGGGGCTTAGGGATTTTTTCAAAAAAAAAATTTTCTCCGGTTAAGTTGCTGAGGTCTGATTTCTCGTCCTGTGATAAAAAGCCTTCTTTTCCGACCGCTAAAACTTTCAGGGGAGCATTTGCAAGCGTTTGGTACCATTTTTGAGTGAATTGCCAAAAGTCGGATTTTTGCTGAAATTGTGACCCCAGGGCTTAGGGATTTTTTTTTTTAAAAAAAATTTCCTCTGGTTAAGTTGCTGATGGCTGATTTCTTGTCCTGTGATAAAAAGCCTTCTGTTTCGACCGCTAAAACAGAAATTAAGGATTTTTTCAAAAAAAAAATTCCGCCGGTTAAGTTCCTGAGGGCTGATTTCTCGTCCTGTGATAAAAAGCCTTCGGTTTCGACCGCCAAACCTTTCAGGGGAGCATTTGCAAGCTTTTGACACCATTTTTGAGTGAATTGCCAAAAGTCAGATTTTTGCTGAAATTGTGACCCCGGGGCTTAGGGATTTTTTCAAAAAAAAAATTTCCTCCGGTTAAGTTGCTGAGGTCTGATTTCTCGTCCTTTGATAAAAAGCCTCCTGTTTCGACTGCTAAACCTTTCAGGGGAGCATTTGCAAGCGTTTGGTACCATTTTTGAGTGAATTGCCAAAAGTCAGATTTTTGCTGAAATTGTGACCCCAGGGTTAAGGGATTTTTTTAAAAAAAAAAAATTTCCTCCGGTTAAGTTGCTGAGGTCTGATTTCTCGTCCTTTGATAAACAGCCTTCTGTTTCGACCGCCAAACCTTTCAGGGGAGCATTTGCAAGCGTTTGGCACCATTTTTGAGTGAATTGCCAAAAGTCAGATTTTTGCTGAAATTGTGACCCCGGGGCTTAGGGATTTTTTCAAAAAAAAATTTTTCTCCGGTTAAGTTGCTGAGGGCTGATTTCTTGTCCTGTGATAAAAAGCCTTCTGTTTCGACCACTAAAACTTTCAGGGGAGCATTTGCAAGCGTTTGGCACCATTTTTGAGTGAATTGCCAAAAGTCAGATTTTTGCTGAAATTGTGACCCAGGGGCTTAGGGATTTTTTCAAAAAAAAAAAATTCCTCCGGTTAAGTTGCTGATGGCTGATTTCTTGTCCTGTGATAAAAAGCCTTCTGTTTCGACCGCTAAAACAGAAATTAAGGATTTTTTCAAAAAAAAAAAATTCCGCCGGTTAAGTTTCTGAGGTCTGATTTCTCGTCCTGTGATAAAAAGCCTTCGGTTTCGACCGCCAAACCTTTCAGGGGAGCATTTGCAAGCTTTTGACACCATTTTTGAGTGAATTGCCAAAAGTCAGATTTTTGCTGAAATTGTGACCCCGGGGCTTAGGGATTTTTTCAAAAAAAAAATTTCCTCCGGTTAAGTTGCTGAGGTCTGATTTCTCGTCCTTTGATAAAAAGCCTCCTGTTTCGACTGCTAAACCTTTCAGGGGAGCATTTGCAAGCGTTTGGTACCATTTTTGAGTGAATTGCCAAAAGTCAGATTTTTGCTGAAATTGTGACCCCAGGGTTAAGGGATTTTTTTAAAAAAAAAAATTTCCTCCGGTTAAGTTGCTGAGGTCTGATTTCTCGTCCTTTGATAAACAGCCTTCTGTTTCGACCGCCAAACCTTTCAGGGGAGCATTTGCAAGCGTTTGGCACCATTTTTGAGTGAATTGCCAAAAGTCAGATTTTTGCTGAAATTGTGACCCCGGGGCTTAGGGATTTTTTCAAAAAAAAATTTTTCTCCGGTTAAGTTGCTGAGGGCTGATTTCTTGTCCTGTGATAAAAAGCCTTCTGTTTCGACCACTAAAACTTTCAGGGGAGCATTTGCAAGCGTTTGGCACCATTTTTGAGTGAATTGCCAAAAGTCAGATTTTTGCTGAAATTGTGACCCAGGGGCTTAGGGATTTTTTCAAAAAAAAAAAATTCCTCCGGTTAAGTTGCTGATGGCTGATTTCTTGTCCTGTGATAAAAAGCCTTCTGTTTCGACCGCTAAAACAGAAATTAAGGATTTTTTCAAAAAAAAAAAATTCCGCCGGTTAAGTTTCTGAGGTCTGATTTCTCGTCCTGTGATAAAAAGCCTTCGGTTTCGACCGCCAAACCTTTCAGGGGAGCATTTGCAAGCTTTTGACACCATTTTTGAGTGAATTGCCAAAAGTCAGATTTTTGCTGAAATTGTGACCCCGGGGCTTAGGGATTTTTCTAAAAAAATTTTTTTCTCCGGTTAAGTTCCTGAGGGCTGATTTCTTGTCCTGTGATAAAAAGCCTTCTGTTTCGACCGCTAAAACTTTCAGGGGAGCATTTGCAAGCGTTTGGCACCATTTTTGAGTGAATTGCCAAAAGTCGGATTTTTGCTGAAATTGTGACCCCAGGGCTTAGGGATTTTTTTAAAAAAAAAAATTTCCTCTGGTTAAGTTGCTGATGGCTGATTTCTTGTCCTGTGATAAAAAGCCTTCTGTTTCGACCGCTAAAACAGAAATTAAGGATTTTTTCAAAAAAAAAATTCCGCCGGTTAAGTTGCTGAGGTCTGATTTCTCGTCCTGTGATAAAAAGCCTTCGGTTTCGACCGCCAAACCTTTCAGGGGAGCATTTGCAAGCTTTTGACACCATTTTTGAGTGAATTGCCAAAAGTCAGATTTTTGCTGAAATTGTGACCCCGGGGCTTAGGGATTTTTTCAAAAAAAAAATTTCCTCCGGTTAAGTTGCTGAGGTCTGATTTCTCGTCCTTTGATAAAAAGCCTCCTGTTTCGACTGCCAAACCTTTTAGGGGAGCATTTGCAAGCGTTTGGTACCATTTTTGAGTGAATTGCCAAAAGTCAGATTTTTGCTGAAATTGTGACCCCAGGGTTAAGGGATTTTTTTTTAAAAAAAAAATTTCCTCCGGTTAAGTTGCTGAGGTCTGATTTCTCGTCCTTTGATAAACAGCCTTCTGTTTCGACCGCCAAACCTTTCAGGGGAGCATTTGGAAGCGTTTGGCACCATTTTTGAGTGAATTGCCAAAAGTCAGATTTTTGCTGATATTGTGACCCCGGGGCTTAGGAATTTCTTAAAAAAATTTTTTTTCTCCGGTTAAGTTGCTGAGGGCTGATTTCTTGTCCTGTGATAAAAAGCCTTCTGTTTCGACCACTAAAACTTTCAGGGGAGCATTTGCAAGCGTTTGGAACCATTTTGGAGTGAATTGCCAAAAGTCAGAATTTTGCTGAAATTGTGACCCCGGGGCTTAGGGATTTTTTCAAAAAAAAAATTTTCTCCGGTTAAGTTCCTGAGGGCTGATTTCTTGTCCTGTGATAAAAAGCCTCCTGTTTCGACCGCCAAACCTTTCAGGGGAGCATTTGCAAGCGTTTGGAACCATTTTGGAGTGAATTGCCAAAAGTCAGATTTTTGCTGAAATAGTGACCCCGGGCCTTAGGGATTTTTTCAAAAAAAAAAATTCCGCCGGTTATGTTGCTGATGGCTGATTTCTTGTCCTGTGATAAAAAGCCTTCTGTTTCGACCGCTAAAACAGAAATTAAGGATTTTTTCAAAAAAAAATTTCCTCCGGTTAAGTTCCTGAGGGCTGATTTCTCGTCCTGTGATAAAAAGCCTTCTGTTTCGACCGCCAAACCTTTCAGGGGAGCATTTGCAAGCGTTTGGCACCATTTTGGAGTGAATTGCCAAAAGTCAGATTTTTGCTGAAATTGTGACCCCGGGGCTTAGGGATTTTTTCAAAAAAAAAATTTTCTCCGGTTAAGTTGCTGAGGTCTGATTTCTCGTCCTGTGATAAAAAGCCTTCTTTTCCGACCGCTAAAACTTTCAGGGGAGCATTTGCAAGCGTTTGGTACCATTTTTGAGTGAATTGCCAAAAGTCGGATTTTTGCTGAAATTGTGACCCCAGGGCTTAGGGATTTTTTTTTTTAAAAAAAAATTTCCTCTGGTTAAGTTGCTGATGGCTGATTTCTTGTCCTGTGATAAAAAGCCTTCTGTTTCGACCGCTAAAACAGAAATTAAGGATTTTTTCAAAAAAAAAATTCCGCCGGTTAAGTTGCTGAGGTCTGATTTCTCGTCCTGTGATAAAAAGCCTTCGGTTTCGACCGCCAAACCTTTCAGGGGAGCATTTGCAAGCTTTTGACACCATTTTTGAGTGAATTGCCAAAAGTCAGATTTTTGCTGAAATTGTGACCCCGGGGCTTAGGGATTTTTTCAAAAAAAAAATTTCCTCCGGTTAAGTTGCTGAGGTCTGATTTCTCGTCCTTTGATAAAAAGCCTCCTGTTTCGACTGCTAAACCTTTCAGGGGAGCATTTGCAAGCGTTTGGTACCATTTTTGAGTGAATTGCCAAAAGTCAGATTTTTGCTGAAATTGTGACCCCAGGGTTAAGGGATTTTTTTTAAAAAAAAAAATTTCCTCCGGTTAAGTTGCTGAGGTCTGATTTCTCGTCCTTTGATAAACAGCCTTCTGTTTCGACCGCCAAACCTTTCAGGGGAGCATTTGCAAGCGTTTGGCACCATTTTTGAGTGAATTGCCAAAAGTCAGATTTTTGCTGAAATTGTGACCCCGGGGCTTAGGGATTTTTTCAAAAAAAAATTTTTCTCCGGTTAAGTTGCTGAGGGCTGATTTCTTGTCCTGTGATAAAAAGCCTTCTGTTTCGACCACTAAAACTTTCAGGGGAGCATTTGCAAGCGTTTGGCACCATTTTTGAGTGAATTGCCAAAAGTCAGATTTTTGCTGAAATTGTGACCCAGGGGCTTAGGGATTTTTTCAAAAAAAAAAAATTCCTCCGGTTAAGTTGCTGATGGCTGATTTCTTGTCCTGTGATAAAAAGCCTTCTGTTTCGACCGCTAAAACAGAAATTAAGGATTTTTTCAAAAAAAAAAAATTCCGCCGGTTAAGTTTCTGAGGTCTGATTTCTCGTCCTGTGATAAAAAGCCTTCGGTTTCGACCGCCAAACCTTTCAGGGGAGCATTTGCAAGCTTTTGACACCATTTTTGAGTGAATTGCCAAAAGTCAGATTTTTGCTGAAATTGTGACCCCGGGGCTTAGGGATTTTTCTAAAAAAATTTTTTTCTCCGGTTAAGTTCCTGAGGGCTGATTTCTTGTCCTGTGATAAAAAGCCTTCTGTTTCGACCGCTAAAACTTTCAGGGGAGCATTTGCAAGCGTTTGGCACCATTTTTGAGTGAATTGCCAAAAGTCGGATTTTTGCTGAAATTGTGACCCCAGGGCTTAGGGATTTTTTTTTTAAAAAAAAATTTCCTCTGGTTAAGTTGCTGATGGCTGATTTCTTGTCCTGTGATAAAAAGCCTTCTGTTTCGACCGCTAAAACAGAAATTAAGGATTTTTTCAAAAAAAAAATTCCGCCGGTTAAGTTGCTGAGGTCTGATTTCTCGTCCTGTGATAAAAAGCCTTCGGTTTCGACCGCCAAACCTTTCAGGGGAGCATTTGCAAGCTTTTGACACCATTTTTGAGTGAATTGCCAAAAGTCAGATTTTTGCTGAAATTGTGACCCCGGGGCTTAGGGATTTTTTCAAAAAAAAAATTTCCTCCGGTTAAGTTGCTGAGGTCTGATTTCTCGTCCTTTGATAAAAAGCCTCCTGTTTCGACTGCCAAACCTTTTAGGGGAGCATTTGCAAGCGTTTGGTACCATTTTTGAGTGAATTGCCAAAAGTCAGATTTTTGCTGAAATTGTGACCCCAGGGTTAAGGGATTTTTTTTAAAAAAAAAAATTTCCTCCGGTTAAGTTGCTGAGGTCTGATTTCTCGTCCTTTGATAAACAGCCTTCTGTTTCGACCGCCAAACCTTTCAGGGGAGCATTTGCAAGCGTTTGGCACCATTTTTGAGTGAATTGCCAAAAGTCAGATTTTTGCTGATATTGTGACCCCGGGGCTTAGGAATTTCTTAAAAAAATTTTTTTTCTCCGGTTAAGTTGCTGAGGGCTGATTTCTTGTCCTGTGATAAAAAGCCTTCTTTTCCGACCGCTAAAACTTCCAGGGGAGCATTTGCAAGCGTTTGGCACCATTTTTGAGTGAATTGCCAAAAGTCAGATTTTTGCTGAAATTGTGACCCCGGGGCTTAGGGATTTTTTCAAAAAAAAATTTTTCTCCGGTTAAGTTGCTGAGGGCTGATTTCTTGTCCTGTGATAAAAAGCCTTCTGTTTCGACCACTAAAACTTTCAGGGGAGCATTTGCAAGCGTTTGGAACCATTTTGGAGTGAATTGCCAAAAGTCAGAATTTTGCTGAAATTGTGACCCCGGGGCTTAGGGATTTTTTCAAAAAAAAAATTTTCTCCGGTTAAGTTCCTGAGGGCTGATTTCTTGTCCTGTGATAAAAAGCCTCCTGTTTCGACCGCCAAACCTTTCAGGGGAGCATTTGCAAGCGTTTGGAACCATTTTGGAGTGAATTGCCAAAAGTCAGATTTTTGCTGAAATAGTGACCCCGGGCCTTAGGGATTTTTTCAAAAAAAATTTATTCTCCGGTTAAGTTCCAGAGGGCAGATTTCTTGTCCTGTGATAAAAAGCCTTCTTTTCCAACTGCTAAAACATTCAGGGGAGCATTTGCAAGCGTTTGGCACCATTTTTGAGTGAATTGCCAAAAGTCAGATTTTTGCTGAAATTGTGACCCCGGGGCTTAGGGATTTTTTCAAAAAAAAAAAAAAATTCCTCCGGTTAAGTTGCTGAGGGCTGATTTCTTGTCCTGTGATAAAAAGCCTTCTGTTTCGACCACTAAAACTTTCAGGGGAGCATTTGCAAGCGTTTGGCACCATTTTTGAGGGAATTGCCAAAAGTCGGATTTTTGCTGAAATTGTGACCCCGGGGCTTAGGGATTTTTTCAAAAAAAAAAAATTCCTCCGGTTAAGTTGCTGAGGGCTGATTTCTTGTCCTGTGATAAAAAGCCTTCTGTTTCGACCGCTACAACTTTCAGGGGAGCATTTGCAAGCGTTTGGCACCATTTTTGAGTGAATTGCCAAAAGTCAGATTTTTGCTGAAATTGTGACCCCGGGGCTTAGGGATTTTTTTTAAAAAAAAATTTCCTCCGGTTAAGTTGCTGAGGTCTGATTTCTCGTCCTTTGATAAACAGCCTTCTATTTCGACCGCTAAAACTTCCGGGGGAGCATTTGCAAGCGTTTGGCACCATTTTTGAGTGAATTGCCAAAAGTCAGATTTTTGCTGAAATTGTGACCCCGGGATTAGGGATTTTTTCAAAAAAAAAAATTTCCTCCGGTTCAGTTGCTGAGGGCTGATTTCTTGTCCTGTGATAAAAAGCCCTCTGTTTCGACCGCCAAACCTTTCAGGGGAGCATTTGCAAGCGTTTGGCACCATTTTTGAGTGAATTGCCAAAAGTCAGATTTTTGCTGAAATTGTGACCCCGGGGCTTAGGGATTTTTTTAAAAAAAAATTTTTCTCCGGTTAAGTTCCTGAGGGCTGATTTCTCGTCCTGTGATAAAAAGCCTTCTTTTCCGACCGCTAAAACTTCCAGGGGAGCATTTGCAAGCGTTTGGCACCATTTTTGAGTGAATTGCCAAAAGTCAGATTTTTGCTGAAATTGTGACCCCGGAGCTTAGGGATTTTTTCAAAAACAAAATTTCCGCCGGTTAAGTTGCTGAGGGCTGATTTCTTGTCCTGTGATAAAAAGCCTTCGGTTTCGACCGCCAAACCTTTCAGGGGAGCATTTACAAGCTTTTGACACCATTTTTGAGTGAATTGCCAAAAGTCAGATTTTTGCTGAAATTGTGACCCCGGGATTTTCTCCGGTTAAGTTCCTGAGGGCTGATTTCTTGTCCTGTGATAAAAAGACTTCTTTTCCAACTGCTAAAACATTCAGGGGAGCATTTGCAAGCGTTTGGCACCATTTTGGAGTGAATTGCCAAAAGTCGGATTTTTGCTGAAATTGTGACCCCGGGGCTTAGGGATTTTTTCAAAAAAAAATATTTCCTCCGGTTAAGTTCCTGAGGGCTGATTTCTTGTCCTGTGATAAAAAGCCTTCTTTTACAACTGCTAAAACATTCAGGGGAGAATTTGCAAGCGTTTGGCACCATTTTGGAGTGAATTGCCAAAAGTCAGATTTTTGCTGAAATTGTGACCCCGGGGCTTAGGGATTTTTTCAAAAAAAAATTTTTCTCCGGTTAAGTTGCTGAGGTCTGATTTCTCGTCCTGTGATAAAAAGCCTCCTTTTCCTACCGCTAAAACTTCCAGGGGAGCATTTGCAAGCGTTTGGCACCATTTTTGAGTGAATTGCCAAAAGTCAGAATTTTGCTGAAATTGTGACCCCGGGGCTTAGGGAATTTTTCAAAAAAAAATTTTTCTCCGGTTAAGTTCCTGAGGGCTGATTTCTTGTCCTGTGATAAAAAGCCTTCTTTTCCAACTGCTAAAACATTCAGGGGAGCATTTGCAAGCGTTTGGCACCATTTTTGAGTGAATTGCCAAAAGTCAGATTTTTGCTGAAATTGTGACCCCGGGGCTTAGGGATTTTTTCAAAAAAAAAATTTTCTCCGGTTAAGTTGCTGAGGTCTGATTTCTCGTCCTGTGATAAAAAGCCTTCTTTTCCGACCGCTAAAACTTCCAGGGGAGCATTTGCAAGCGTTTGGCACCATTTTTGAGTGAATTGCCAAAAGTCAGAATTTTGCTGAAATTGTGACCCCGGGGCTTAGGGATTTTTTCAAAAAAAAAATTTTCTCCGGTTAAGTTCCTGAGGGCTGATTTCTTGTCCTGTGATAAAAAGCCTCCTGTTTCGACCGCCAAACCTTTCAGGGGAGCATTTGCAAGCGTTTGGAACCATTTTGGAGTGAATTGCCAAAAGTCAGAATTTTGCTGAAATTGTGACCCCGGGGCTTAGGGAATTTTTCAAAAAAATTTTTTTCTCCGGTTAAGTTCCTGAGGGCTGATTTCTTGTCCTGTGATAAAAAGCCTTCTTTTCCAACTGCTAAAACATTCAGGGGAGCATTTGCAAGCGTTTGGCACCATTTTTGAGTGAATTGCCAAAAGTCAGATTTTTGCTGAAATTGTGACCCCGGGGCTTAGGGATTTTTTCAAAAAAAAAAAAAAATTCCTCCGGTTAAGTTGCTGAGGGCTGATTTCTTGTCCTGTGATAAAAAGCCTTCTGTTTCGACCACTAAAACTTTCAGGGGAGCATTTGCAAGCGTTTGGCACCATTTTTGAGTGAATTGCCAAAAGTCGGATTTTTGCTGAAATTGTGACCCCGGGGCTTAGGGATTTTTTCAAAAAAAAAAAATTCCTCCGGTTAAGTTGCTGAGGGCTGATTTCTTGTCCTGTGATAAAAAGCCTTCTGTTTCGACCGCTACAACTTTCAGGGGAGCATTTGCAAGCGTTTGGCACCATTTTTGAGTGAATTGCCAAAAGTCAGATTTTTGCTGAAATTGTGACCCCGGGGCTTAGGGATTTTTTTTAAAAAAAAATTTCCTCCGGTTAAGTTGCTGAGGTCTGATTTCTCGTCCTTTGATAAACAGCCTTCTATTTCGACCGCTAAAACTTCCGGGGGAGCATTTGCAAGCGTTTGGCACCATTTTTGAGTGAATTGCCAAAAGTCAGATTTTTGCTGAAATTGTGACCCCGGGATTAGGGATTTTTTCAAAAAAAAAAATTTCCTCCGGTTCAGTTGCTGAGGGCTGATTTCTTGTCCTGTGATAAAAAGCCCTCTGTTTCGACCGCCAAACCTTTCAGGGGAGCATTTGCAAGCGTTTGGCACCATTTTTGAGTGAATTGCCAAAAGTCAGATTTTTGCTGAAATTGTGACCCCGGGGCTTAGGGATTTTTTTTAAAAAAAATTTTTCTCCGGTTAAGTTCCTGAGGGCTGATTTCTCGTCCTGTGATAAAAAGCCTTCTTTTCCGACCGCTAAAACTTCCAGGGGAGCATTTGCAAGCGTTTGGCACCATTTTTGAGTGAATTGCCAAAAGTCAGATTTTTGCTGAAATTGTGACCCCGGAGCTTAGGGATTTTTTCAAAAACAAAATTTCCGCCGGTTAAGTTGCTGAGGGCTGATTTCTTGTCCTGTGATAAAAAGCCTTCGGTTTCGACCGCCAAACCTTTCAGGGGAGCATTTGCAAGCTTTTGACACCATTTTTGAGTGAATTGCCAAAAGTCAGATTTTTGCTGAAATTGTGACCCCGGGATTTTCTCCGGTTAAGTTCCTGAGGGCTGATTTCTTGTCCTGTGATAAAAAGACTTCTTTTCCAACTGCTAAAACATTCAGGGGAGCATTTGCAAGCGTTTGGCACCATTTTGGAGTGAATTGCCAAAAGTCGGATTTTTGCTGAAATTGTGACCCCGGGGCTTAGGGATTTTTTCAAAAAAAAAAATTTCCTCCGGTTAAGTTCCTGAGGGCTGATTTCTTGTCCTGTGATAAAAAGCCTTCTTTTACAACTGCTAAAACATTCAGGGGAGAATTTGCAAGCGTTTGGCACCATTTTGGAGTGAATTGCCAAAAGTCAGATTTTTGCTGAAATTGTGACCCCGGGGCTCAGGGATTTTTTCAAAAAAAAAAAATTTCCGCCGGTTAAGGTGCTGAGGGCTGATTTCTTGTCCTGTGATAAAAAGCCTTCTTTTCCGACCGCTAAAACTTCCAGGGGAGCATTTGCAAGCGTTTGGCACCATTTTTGAGTGAATTGCCAAAAGTCAGAATTTTGCTGAAATTGTGACCCCGGGGCTTGGGGAATTTTTCAAAAAAAAATTTTTCTCCGGTTAAGTTCCTGAGGGCTGATTTCTTGTCCTGTGATAAAAAGCCTTCTTTTCCAACTGCTAAAACATTCAGGGGAGCATTTGCAAGCGTTTGGCACCATTTTTGAGTGAATTGCCAAAAGTCAGATTTTTGCTGAAATTGTGACCCCGGGGCTTAGGGATTTTTTCAAAAAAAAAATTTTCTCCGGTTAAGTTGCTGAGGTCTGATTTCTCGTCCTGTGATAAAAAGCCTTCTTTTCCGACCGCTAAAACTTCCAGGGGAGCATTTGCAAGCGTTTGGCACCATTTTTGAGTGAATTGCCAAAAGTCAGAATTTTGCTGAAATTGTGACCCCGGGGCTTAGGGATTTTTTCAAAAAAATTTTTTTCTCCGGTTAAGTTCCTGAGGGCTGATTTCTTGTCCTGTGATAAAAAGCCTCCTGTTTCGACCGCCAAACCTTTCAGGGGAGCATTTGCAAGCGTTTGGAACCATTTTGGAGTGAATTGCCAAAAGTCAGAATTTTGCTGAAATTGTGACCCCGGGGCTTAGGGAATTTTTCAAAAAAAAATTTTTCTCCGGTTAAGTTCCTGAGGGCTGATTTCTTGTCCTGTGATAAAAAGCCTTCTTTTCCAACTGCTAAAACATTCAGGGGAGCATTTGCAAGCGTTTGGCACCATTTTTGAGTGAATTGCCAAAAGTCAGATTTTTGCTGAAATTGTGACCCCGGGGCTTAGGGATTTTTTCAAAAAAAAAATTTCTGCCAGTTAAGGTGCTGAGGGCTGATTTCTTGTCCTGTGATAAAAAGCCTTCTTTTCCGACCGCTAAAACTTCCAGGGGAGCATTTGCAAGCGTTTGGCACCATTTTTGAGTGAATTGCCAAAAGTCAGATTTTTGCTGAAATTGTGACCCCGGGGCTTAGTGATTTTTTCAAAAAAAAAAAAAATCCTCCGGTTAAGTTACTGAGGGCTGATTTCTTGTCCTGTGATAAAAAGCCTTCTGTTTCGACCACTAAAACTTTCAGGGGAGCATTTGCAAGCGTTTGACACCATTTTTGAGTGAATTGCCAAAAGTCAGATTTTTGCTGAAATTGTGACCCCGGGGCTTAGGGATTTTTTCAAAAAAAAAAAATTCCTCCGGTTAAGTTGCTGAGGGCTGATTTCTTGTCCTGTGATAAAAAGCCTTCTGTTTCGACCGCTAAAACTTTCAGGGGAGCATTTGCAAGCGTTTGGTACCATTTTTGAGTGAATTGCCAAAAGTCAGATTTTTGCTGAAATTGTGACCCCGGGGCTTAGGGATTTTTTCAAAAAAAAAATTTCTGCCAGTTAAGGTGCTGAGGGCTGATTTCTTGTCCTGTGATAAAAAGCCTTCTTTTCCGACCGCTAAAACTTCCAGGGGAGCATTTGCAAGCGTTTGGCACCATTTTTGAGTGAATTGCCAAAAGTCGGATTTTTGCTGAAATTGTGACCCCGGGGCTTAGGGATTTTTTCAAAAAAAAAAAAAATCCTCCGGTTAAGTTGCTGAGGGCTGATTTCTTGTCCTGTGATAAAAAGCCTTCTGTTTCGACCGCTAAAACTTCCAGGGGAGCATTTGCAAGCGTTTCGCACCATTTTTGAGTGAATTGCCAAAAGTCAGATTTTTGCTGAAATTGTGACCCCGGGGCTTAGGGATTTTTTCAAAAAAAAAAAAATCCTCCGGTTTAGTTGCTGAGGGCTGATTTCTTGTCCTGTGATAAAAAGCCTTCTGTTTCGACCACTAAAACTTTCAGGGGAGCATTTGCAAGCGTTTGACACCATTTTTGAGTGAATTGCCAAAAGTCGGATTTTTGCTGAAATTGTGACCCCGGGGCTTAGGGATTTTTTCAAAAAAAAAAAATTCCTCCGGTTAAGTTGCTGAGGGCTGATTTCTTGTCCTGTGATAAAAAGCCTTCTGTTTCGACCGCTAAAACTTTCAGGGGAGCATTTGCAAGCGTTTGGCACCATTTTTGAGTGAATTGCCAAAAGTCAGATTTTTGCTGAAATTGTGACCCCGGGGCTTAGGGATTTTTTCAAAAAAAAAAAATTTCCTCCGGTTAAGTTCCTGAGGGCTGATTTCTTGTCCTGTGATAAAAAGCCTTCTGTTTCGACCGCCAAACCTTTCAGGGGAGCATTTGCAAGCGTTTGACACCATTTTTCTATGAATTGCCAAAAGTCAGATTTTTGCTGAAATTGTGACCCCGGGGCTTAGGGATTTTTTTTAAAAAAAATTTTTCTCCGGTTAAGTTGCTGAGGTCTGATTTCTCATCTTCTGATAAAAAGCCTTCTGTTTCGACCGCTAAAACTTCCAGGGGAGCATTTGCAAGCGTTTGGCACCATTTTGGAGTGAATTGCCAAAAGTCAGATTTTTGCTGAAATTGTGACCCCGGGGCTTAGTGATTTTTTCAAAAAAAAAAAATTCCTCCCGGTTAAGTTGCTGAGGTCTGATTTCTCATCCTGTGATAAAAAGCCTTCTGTTTCGACCGCTAAAACTTTCAGGGGAGCATTTGCAAGCGTTTGGTACCATTTTTGAGTGAATTGCCAAAAGTCAGATTTTTGCTGAAATTGTGACCCCGGGGCTTAGGGATTTTTTCAAAAAAAAAATTTCTGCCAGTTAAGGTGCTGAGGGCTGATTTCTTGTCCTGTGATAAAAAGCCTTCTTTTCCGACCGCTAAAACTTCCAGGGGAGCATTTGCAAGCGTTTGGCACCATTTTTGAGTGAATTGCCAAAAGTCAGATTTTTGCTGAAATTGTGACCCCGGGGCTTAGGGATTTTTTCAAAAAAAAAAAAATTCCTCCGGTTAAGTTGCTGAGGGCTGATTTCTTGTCCTGTGATAAAAAGCCTTCTTTTCCAACTGCTAAAACTTTCAGGGGAGCATTTGCAAGCGTTTGGTACCATTTTTGAGTGAATTGCCAAAAGTCGGATTTTTGATGAAATTGTGAACACAGGGCTTAGGGATTTTTTCAAAAAAAAAAATTTCCTCTGGTTAAGTTGCTGATGGCTGATTTCTTGTCCTGTGATAAAAAGCCTTCTGTTTCGACCGCTAAAACAGAAATTAAGGATTTTTTCAAAAAAAAAATTCCCCCGGTTAAGTAGCTGAGGTCTGATTTCTCGTCCTGTGATAAAAAGCCCTCGGTTTCGACCGCCAAACCTTTCAGGGGAGCATTTGCACGCGTTTGGCACCATTTTTGAGTGAATTGCCAAAAGTCAGATTTTTGCTGAAATTGTGACCCCGGGGCTTAGGGATTTTTTCAAAAAAAAAATTTCCGCCGGTTAAGTTGCTGATGGCTGATTTCTTGTCCTGTGATAAAAAGCCTTCTGTTTCGACCGCCAAACCTTTCAGGGGAGCATTTGCAAGCGTTTGGCACCATTATGGAGTGAATTGCCAAAAGTCAGATTTTTGCTGAAATTGTGACCCCGGGGCTTAGGGATTTTTTTAAAAATTTTTTTTTCTCCGGTTAAGTTGCTAAGGGCTGATTTCTTGTCCTGTGATAAAAAGCCTTCGGTTTCGACCGCCAAACCTTTCAGGGGAGCATTTGAAGCGTTTGGCACCATTTTTGAGTGAATTGCCAAAAGTCAGATTTTTGCTGAAATTGTGACCCCGGGGCCTAGGGATTTTTTCAAAAAAAAAATGTCCGCCGGTTAAGTTGCTGAGGGCTGATTTCTTGTCCTGTGATAAAAAGCGTTCTGTTTCGACCGCTAAAACTTTCAGGGGAGCATTTGCAAGCGTTTGGTACCATTTTTGAGTGAATTGCCAAAAGTCGGATTTTTGCTGAAATTGTGACCCCGGGGCTTAGGGATTTTTTCAAAAAAAAAATTTCCGCCGGTTAAGGTGCTGAGGGCTGATTTCTTGTCCTGTGATAAAAAGCCTTCTGTTTCGACCGCTAATACAGAAATTAAGGATTTTTTCAAAAAAAAATTTCCGCCGGTTAAGTTGCTGATGGCTGATTTCTTGTCCTGTGATAAAAAGCCTTCTGTTTCGACCGCTAAAAATTTCAGGGGAGCATTTGCAAGCGTTTGGCACCATTTTTGAGTGAATTGCCAAAAGTCGGATTTTTGCTGAAATTGTGACCCCGGGGCTTAGGGATTTTTTCAAAAAAAAAATTTTCTCCGGTTAAGTTGCTGAGGGCTGATTTCTTGTCCTGTGATAAAAAGCCTTCTTTTCCGACCGCTAAAACATTCAGGGGAGCATTTGCAAGCGTTTGGCACCATTTTTGAGTGAATTGCCAAAAGTCGGATTTTTGCTGAAATTGTGACCCCGGGGCTTAGGGATTTTTTCAAAAAAAAAAAATTTCCTCTAGTCAAGTTGCTGAGGGCTGATTTCTTGTCCTGTGATAAAAAGCCTTCTATTTCGACCGCTAAAATTTCGGGGGAGCATTTGCAAGCGTTTGGCACCATTTTTGAGTGAATTTCCAAAAGTCAGATTTTTGCTGAAATTGTGACCCCGGGGCTTAGGGATTTTTTCAAAAAAAAATTTTTCTCCGGTTAAGTTGCTGAGGGCTGATTTCTTGTCCTGTGATAAAAAGCCCTCTGTTTCGACCGCCAAACCTTTCAGGGGAGCATTTGCAAGCGTTTGGCACCATTTTGGAGTGAATTGCCAAAAGTCAGATTTTTGCTGAAATTGTGACCCCGGGGCTTAGGGATTTTTTCAAAAAAAAAATTTTCTCCGGTTAAGTTGCTGAGGGCTGATTTCTTGTCCTGTGATAAAAAGCCTTCTTTTTCCGAACGCTAAAACATTCAGGGGAGCATTTGCAAGCGTTTGGCACCATTTTTGAGTGAATTGCCAAAAGTCAGATTTTTGCTGAAATTGTGACCCCGGGGCTTAGGGATTTTTTCAAAAAAAAAATTTCTGCCAGTTAAGGTGCTGAGGGCTGATTTCTTGTCCTGTGATAAAAAGCCTTCTTTTCCGACCGCTAAAACTTCCAGGGGAGCATTTGCAAGCGTTTGGCACCATTTTTGAGTGAATTGCCAAAAGTCAGATTTTTGCTGAAATTGTGACCCCGGGGCTTAGGGATTTTTTCAAAAAAAAATTTTTCTCCGGTTAAGTTGCTGAGGGCTGATTTCTTGTCCTGTGATAAAAAGCCTTCTGTTTCGACCACTAAAACTTTCAGGGGAGCATTTGCAAGCGTTTGGAACCATTTTGGAGTGAATTGCCAAAAGTCAGAATTTTGCTGAAATTGTGACCCCGGGGCTTAGGGATTTTTTCAAAAAAATTTTTTTCTCCGGTTAAGTTCCTGAGGGCTGATTTCTTGTCCTGTGATAAAAAGCCTTCTGTTTCGACCACTAAAACTTTCAGGGGAGCATTTGCAAGCGTTTGGCACCATTTTTGAGTGAATTGCCAAAAGTCGGATTTTTGCTGAAATTGTGACCCCGGGGCTTAGGGATTTTTTCAAAAAAAAATTTTTCTCCGGTTAAGTTGCTGAGGGCTGATTTCTCGTCCTGTGATAAAAAGCCTTATTTTTCCGACCGCCAAACCTTTCAGGGGAGCATTTGCAAGCGTTTGGCACCATTTTTGAGTGAATTGCCAAAAGTCAGATTTTTGCTGAAATTGTGACCCCGGGGCTTAGGGATTTTTTTAAAAAAAATTTTTTCTCCGGTTAAGTTGCTGAGGTCTGCTTTCTCGTCCTGTGATAAAAAGCCTTCTGTTTCGACCGCCAAAACTTTCAGGGGAGCATTTGCAAGCGTTTGGTACCATTTTTGAGTGAATTGCCAAAAGTCGGATTTTTGCTGAAATTGTGACCCCGGGGCTTAGGGATTTTTTCAAAAAAAAAATTTCTGCCAGTTAAGGTGCTGAGGGTGATTTCTTCTCCTGTGATAAAAAGCCTTATTTTCCGATCGCTAAAACTTCCAGGGGAGCATTTGCAAGCGTTTGGCACCATTTTTGAGTGAATTGCCAAAAGTCAGATTTTTGCTGAAATTGTGATTTTTTCAAAAAAAAAAAAAATTCCTCCGGTTAAGTTGCTGAGGGCTGATTTCTTGTCCTGTGATAAAAAGCCTTCTGTTTCGACCACTAAAACTTTCAGGGGAGCATTTGCAAGCGTTTGGTACCATTTTGGAGTGAATTGCCAAAAGTCAGATTTTTGCTGATATTCTGACCCCGGGGCTTAGGGATTTTTTTAAAAAAATTTTTTTCTCCGGTTAAGTTGCTAAGGGCTGATTTCTTGTCCTCTGATAAAAAGCCTTCGGTTTCGACTGCCAAACCTTTCAGGGGAGCATTTGCAAGCGTTTGGTACCATTTTTGAATGAATTGCCAAAAGTCAGATTTTTGCTGAAATTGTGACCCCGGGGCTTAGGGATTTTTTCAAAAAAAAAAATTCCGCCGGTTATGTTGCTGATGGCTGATTTCTTGTCCTGTGATAAAAAGCCTTCTGTTTCGACCGCTAAAACAGAAATTAAGGATTTTTTCAAAAAAAAATTTCCTCCGGTTAAGTTCCTGAGGGCTGATTTCTTGTCCTGTGATAAAAAGCCTTCTGTTTCGACCGCTAAAACAGAAATTAAGGATTTTTTCAAAAAAAAAGTTTCCGCCGGATAAGTTGCTGAGGGCTGATTTCTTGTCCTGTGATAAAAAGCCTTCTGTTTCGACTGCCAAACCTTTCAGGGGAGCATTTGCAAGCGTTTGGCACCATTTTTGAGTGAATTGCCAAAAGTCGGATTTTTGCTGAAATTGTGACCCCGGGGCTTAGGGATTTTTTCAAAAAAAAAATTTCCGCCGGTTAAGTTGCTGAGGGCTGATTTCTTGTCCTGTGATAAAAACCCTTATTTTTCCGACCGCTAAAACATTCAGGGGAGCATTTGCAAGCGTTTGGTACCATTTTTGAGTGAATTGCCAAAAGTCAGATTTTTGCTGAAATTGTGACCCCGGGGCTTAGGGATTTTTTCAAAAAAAAATTTTCTCCGGTTCAGTTGCTGAGGGCTGATTTCTTGTCCTGTGATAAAAAGCCTCCTGTTTCGACCGCCAAACCTTTCAGGGGAGCATTTGCAAGCGTTTGGCACCATTTTTGAGTGAATTGCCAAAAGTCGGATTTTTGCTGAAATTGTGACCCCGGGGCTTAGGGATTTTTTCAAAAAAAAAATTTCCGCCGGTTAAGTTGCTGAGGGCTGATTTCTTGTCCTGTGATAAAAACCCTTATTTTTCCGACCGCTAAAACATTCAGGGGAGCATTTGCAAGCGTTTGGTACCATTTTTGAGTGAATTGCCAAAAGTCAGTTTTTTGCTGATATTCTGACCCCGGGGCTTAGGGATTTTTTCAAAAAAAAATTTCCTCTGGTTAAGTTGCTGAGGGCTGATTTCTTGTCCTGTGATAAAAAGCCTTCTTTTCCGACTGCTAAAACATTCAGGGGAGCATTTGCAAACGTTTGGCACCATTTTTGAGTGAATTGCCAAAAGTCAGATTGTTGCTGATATTGTGACCCCGGGGCTTAGGAATTTTTAAAAAAAAATTTTTTTCTCCGGTTAAGTTGCTGAGGGCTGATTTCTTGTCCTGTGATAAAAAGCCTTCTGTTTCGACCACTAAAACTTTCAGGGGAGCATTTGCAAGCGTTTGGCACCATTTTTGAGTGAATTGCCAAAAGTCAGATTTTTGCTGAAATTGTGACCCCGGGGCTTAGGGATTTTTTCAAAAAAAAATTTTTCTCCGGTTAAGTTGCTGAGGGCTGATTTCTTGTCCTGTGATAAAAAGCCTTATTTTTCCGACCGCTAAAACATTCAGGGGAGCATTTGCAAGCGTTTGGCACCATTTTTGAGTGAATTGCCAAAAGTCGGATTTTTGCTGAAATTGTGACCCCGGGGCTTAGGGATTTTTTCAAAAAAAAAAAATTCCTCCGGTTAAGTTCCTGAGGGCTGATTTCTCGTCCTGTGATAAAAAGCCTTCGGTTTCGACCGCCAAACCTTTCAGGGGAGCATTTGCAAGCGTTTGGCACCATTTTGGAGTGAATTGCCAAAAGTCAGATTTTTGCTGATATTCTGACCCCGGGGCTTAGGGATTTTTTTAAAAAAAAATTTTTCTCCGGTTAAGTTGCTAAGGGCTGATTTCTTGTCCTGTGATAAAAAGCCTTCGGTTTCGACTGCCAAACCTTTCAGGGGAGCATTTGCAAGCGTTTGGTACCATTTTTGAATGAATTGCCAAAAGTCAGATTTTTGCTGAAATTGTGACCCCGGGGCTTAGGGATTTTTTCAAAAAAAAATATTCCGCCGGTTATGTTGCTGATGGCTGATTTCTTGTCCTGTGATAAAAAGCCTTCTGTTTCGACCGCTAAAACAGAAATTAAGGATTTTTTCAAAAAAAAATTTCCTCCGGTTAAGTTCCTGAGGGCTGATTTCTCGTCCTGTGATAAAAAGCCTTCTGTTTCGACCGCCAAACCTTTCAGGGGAGCATTTGCAAGCGTTTGGCACCATTTTGGAGTGAATTGCCAAAAGTCAGATTTTTGCTGAAATTGTGACCCCGGGGCTTAGGGATTTTTTCAAAAAAAAAATTTTCTCCGGTTAAGTTGCTGAGGTCTGATTTCTCGTCCTGTGATAAAAAGCCTTCTTTTCCGACCGCTAAAATTTCCAGGGGAGCATTTGCAAGCGTTTGGCACCATTTTTGAGTGAATTGCCAAAAGTCAGAATTTTGCTGAAATTGTGACCCCGGGGCTTAGGGATTTTTTCAAAAAATATTTTTTCTCCGGTTAAGTTCCTGAGGGCTGATTTCTTGTCCTGTGATAAAAAGCCCTCTGTTTCGACCGCCAAACCTTTCAGGGGAGCATTTGCAAGCGTTTGGCACCATTTTGGAGTGAATTGCCAAAAGTCAGATTTTTGCTGAAATTGTGACCCCGGGGCTTAGGGATTTTTAAAAAAAATTTTTTTTCTCCGGTTAAGTTGCTGAGGTCTGATTTCTCATCCTGTGATAAAAAGCCTTCTGTTTCGACCGCTAAAACTTTCAGGGGAGCATTTGCAAGCGTTTGGTACCATTTTTGAGTGAATTGCCAAAAGTCAGATTTTTGCTGAAATTGTGACCCCGGGGCTTAGGGATTTTTTCAAAAAAAAAAAAATTACTCCGGTTAAGTTCCTGAGGGCTGATTTCTTGTCCTGTGATAAAAAGCCCTCTGTTTCGACCGCTAAAACTTTCAGGGGAGCATTTGCAAGCGTTTGGTACCATTTTTGAGTGAATTGCCAAAAGTCGGATTTTTGCTGAAATTGTGACCCCAGGGCTTAGGGATTTTTTTTTTTAAAAAAATTTCCTCTGGTTAAGTTGCTGATGGCTGATTTCTTGTCCTGTGATAAAAAGCCTTCTGTTTCGACCACTAAAACTTTCAGGGGAGCATTTGCAAGCGTTTGGTACCATTTTGGAGTGAATTGCCAAAAGTCAGATTTTTGCTGATATTCTGACCCCGGGGCTTAGGGATTTTTTTAAAAAAATTTTTTTCTCCGGTTAAGTTGCTAAGGGCTGATTTCTTGTCCTCTGATAAAAAGCCTTCGGTTTCGACTGCCAAACCTTTCAGGGGAGCATTTGCAAGCGTTTGGTACCATTTTTGAATGAATTGCCAAAAGTCAGATTTTTGCTGAAATTGTGACCCCGGGGCTTAGGGATTTTTTCAAAAAAAAAAATTCCGCCGGTTATGTTGCTGATGGCTGATTTCTTGTCCTGTGATAAAAAGCCTTCTGTTTCGACCGCTAAAACAGAAATTAAGGATTTTTTCAAAAAAAAATTTCCTCCGGTTAAGTTCCTGAGGGCTGATTTCTTGTCCTGTGATAAAAAGCCTTCTGTTTCGACCGCTAAAACAGAAATTAAGGATTTTTTCAAAAAAAAAGTTTTCGCCGGATAAGTTGCTGAGGGCTGATTTCTTGTCCTGTGATAAAAAGCCTTCTGTTTTGACTGCCAAACCTTACAGGGGAGCATTTGCAAGCGTTTGGCACCATTTTTGAGTGAATTGCCAAAAGTCGGATTTTTGCTGAAATTGTGACCCCGGGCCTTAGGGATTTTTTCAAAAAAAAAATTTCCGCCGGTTAAGTTGCTGAGGGCTGATTTCTTGTCCTGTGATAAAAACCCTTATTTTTCCGACCGCTAAAACATTCAGGGGAGCATTTGCAAGCGTTTGGCACCATTTTTGAGTGAATTGCCAAAAGCCAGATTTTTGCTGAAATTGTGACCCCGGGGCTTAGTGATTTTTTCAAAAAAAAAACAAATCCTCCGGTTAAGTTGCTGAGGGCTGATTTCTTGTCCTGTGATAAAAAGCCTTCGGTTTCGACCGCCAAACCTTTCAGGGGAGCATTTGCAAGCGTTTGGTACCATTTTTGAGTTAATTGCCAAAAGTCAGATTTTTGCTGAAATTGTGACCCCGGGGCTTAGGGATTTTTTCAAAAAAAAAAAAATTCCGCCGGTTATGTTGCTGATGGCTGATTTCTTGTCCTGTGATAAAAAGCCTTCTGTTTCGACCGCTAAAACAGAAATTAAGGATTTTTTCAAAAAAAAATTTCCTCCGGTTAAGTTCCTGAGGGCTGATTTCTTGTCCTGTGATAAAAAGCCTTCTGTTTCGACCGCTAAAACTTTCAGGGGAGCATTTGCAAGCGTTTGGTACCATTTTTGAGTGAATTGCCAAAAGTCAGATTTTTGCTGAAATTGTGACCCCGGGGCTTAGGGATTTTTTCAAAAAAAATTTTTCTCCGGTTCAGTTGCTGAGGGCTGATTTCTTGTCCTGTGATAAAAAGCCTCCTGTTTCGACCGCCAAACCTTTCAGGGGAGCATTTGCAAGCGTTTGGCACCATTTTTGAGTGAATTGCCAAAAGTCAGATTTTTGCTGAAATTGTGACCCCGGGGCTTAGGGTTTTTTTCAAAAAAAAAATTTCTGCCAGTTAAGTTGCTGAGGGCTGATTTCTTCTCCTGTGATAAAAAGCCTTCTTTTCCAACTGCTAAAACATTCAGGGGAGCATTTGCAAGCGTTTGGCACCATTTTTGAGTGAATTGCCAAAAGTCAGATTTTTGCTGAAATTGTGACCCCGGGGCTTAGGGATTTTTTCAAAAAAAAAAAAATTACTCCGGTTAAGTTCCTGAGGGCTGATTTCTTGTCCTGTGATAAAAAGCCCTCTGTTTCGACCGCTAAAACTTTCAGGGGAGCATTTGCAAGCGTTTGGTACCATTTTTGAGTGAATTGCCAAAAGTCGGATTTTTGCTGAAATTGTGACCCCAGGGCTTAGGGATTTTTTTTAAAAAAAAAATTTCCTCTGGTTAAGTTGCTGATGGCTGATTTCTTGTCCTGTGATAAAAAGCCTTCTGTTTCGACCACTAAAACTTTCAGGGGAGCATTTGCAAGCGTTTGGTACCATTTTGGAGTGAATTGCCAAAAGTCAGATTTTTGCTGATATTCTGACCCCGGGGCTTAGGGATTTTTTTAAAAAAATTTTTTTCTCCGGTTAAGTTGCTAAGGGCTGATTTCTTGTCCTCTGATAAAAAGCCTTCGGTTTCGACTGCCAAACCTTTCAGGGGAGCATTTGCAAGCGTTTGGTACCATTTTTGAATGAATTGCCAAAAGTCAGATTTTTGCTGAAATTGTGACCCCGGGGCTTAGGGATTTTTTCAAAAAAAAATATTCCGCCGGTTATGTTGCTGATGGCTGATTTCTTGTCCTGTGATAAAAAGCCTTCTGTTTCGACCGCTAAAACAGAAATTAAGGATTTTTTCAAAAAAAAATTTCCTCCGGTTAAGTTCCTGAGGGCTGATTTCTCGTCCTGTGATAAAAAGCCTTCTGTTTCGACCGCCAAACCTTTCAGGGGAGCATTTGCAAGCGTTTGGCACCATTTTGGAGTGAATTGCCAAAAGTCAGATTTTTGCTGAAATTGTGACCCCGGGGCTTAGGGATTTTTTCAAAAAAAAATTTTTCTCCGGTTAAGTTGCTGAGGTCTGATTTCTCGTCCTGTGATAAAAAGCCTTCTTTTCCGACCGCTAAAACTTCCAGGGGAGCATTTGCAAGCGTTTGGCACCATTTTTGAGTGAATTGCCAAAAGTCAGAATTTTGCTGAAATTGTGACCCCGGGGCTTAGGGATTTTTTCAAAAAATATTTTTTCTCCGGTTAAGTTCCTGAGTGCTGATTTCTTGTCCTGTGATAAAAAGCCCTCTGTTTCGACCGCCAAACCTTTCAGGGGAGCATTTGCAAGCGTTTGGCACCATTTTGGAGTGAATTGCCAAAAGTCAGATTTTTGCTGAAATTGTGACCCCGGGGCTTAGGGATTTTTAAAAAAAATTTTTTTTCTCCGGTTAAGTTGCTGAGGTCTGATTTCTCATCCTGTGATAAAAAGCCTTCTGTTTCGACCGCTAAAACTTTCAGGGGAGCATTTGCAAGCGTTTGGTACCATTTTTGAGTGAATTGCCAAAAGTCAGATTTTTGCTGAAATTGTGACCCCGGGGCTTAGGGATTTTTTCAAAAAAAAAAAAAATTACTCCGGTTAAGTTCCTGAGGGCTGATTTCTTGTCCTGTGATAAAAAGCCCTCTGTTTCGACCGCTAAAACTTTCAGGGGAGCATTTGCAAGCGTTTGGTACCATTTTTGAGTGAATTGCCAAAAGTCGGATTTTTGCTGAAATTGTGACCCCAGGGCTTAGGGATTTTTTTTTTTAAAAAAATTTCCTCTGGTTAAGTTGCTGATGGCTGATTTCTTGTCCTGTGATAAAAAGCCTTCTGTTTCGACCACTAAAACTTTCAGGGGAGCATTTGCAAGCGTTTGGTACCATTTTGGAGTGAATTGCCAAAAGTCAGATTTTTGCTGATATTCTGACCCCGGGGCTTAGGGATTTTTTTAAAAAAAATTTTTTCTCCGGTTAAGTTGCTAAGGGCTGATTTCTTGTCCTCTGATAAAAAGCCTTCGGTTTCGACTGCCAAACCTTTCAGGGGAGCATTTGCAAGCGTTTGGTACCATTTTTGAATGAATTGCCAAAAGTCAGATTTTTGCTGAAATTGTGACCCCGGGGCTTAGGGATTTTTTCAAAAAAAAAAATTCCGCCGGTTATGTTGCTGAGGGCTGATTTCTTGTCCTGTGATAAAAAGCCTTCTGTTTCGACCGCTAAAACAGAAATTAAGGATTTTTTCAAAAAAAAATTTCCTCCGGTTAAGTTCCTGAGGGCTGATTTCTTGTCCTGTGATAAAAAGCCTTCTGTTTCGACCGCTAAAACAGAAATTAAGGATTTTTTCAAAAAAAAAGTTTCCGCCGGATAAGTTGCTGAGGGCTGATTTCTTGTCCTGTGATAAAAAGCCTTCTGTTTCGACTGCCAAACCTTTCAGGGGAGCATTTGCAAGCGTTTGGCACCATTTTTGAGTGAATTGCCAAAAGTCGGATTTTTGCTGAAATTGTGACCCCGGGGCTTAGGGATTTTTTCAAAAAAAAAATTTCCGCCGGTTAAGTTGCTGAGGGCTGATTTCTTGTCCTGTGATAAAAACCCTTATTTTTCCGACCGCTAAAACATTCAGGGGAGCATTTGCAAGCGTTTGGCACCATTTTTGAGTGAATTGCCAAAAGCCAGATTTTTGCTGAAATTGTGACCCCGGGGCTTAGTGATTTTTTCAAAAAAAAAACAAATCCTCCGGTTAAGTTGCTGAGGGCTGATTTCTTGTCCTGTGATAAAAAGCCTTCGGTTTCGACCGCCAAACCTTTCAGGGGAGCATTTGCAAGCGTTTGGTACCATTTTTGAGTTAATTGCCAAAAGTCAGATTTTTGCTGAAATTGTGACCCCGGGGCTTAGGGATTTTTTCAAAAAAAAAAAAATTCCGCCGGTTATGTTGCTGATGGCTGATTTCTTGTCCTGTGATAAAAAGCCTTCTGTTTCGACCGCTAAAACAGAAATTAAGGATTTTTTCAAAAAAAAATTTCCTCCGGTTAAGTTCCTGAGGGCTGATTTCTTGTCCTGTGATAAAAAGCCTTCTGTTTCGACCGCTAAAACTTTCAGGGGAGCATTTGCAAGCGTTTGGTACCATTTTTGAGTGAATTGCCAAAAGTCAGATTTTTGCTGAAATTGTGACCCCGGGGCTTAGGGATTTTTTCAAAAAAAATTTTTCTCCGGTTCAGTTGCTGAGGGCTGATTTCTTGTCCTGTGATAAAAAGCCTCCTGTTTCGACCGCCAAACCTTTCAGGGGAGCATTTGCAAGCGTTTGGCACCATTTTTGAGTGAATTGCCAAAAGTCAGATTTTTGCTGAAATTGTGACCCCGGGGCTTAGGGATTTTTTCAAAAAAAAAAAAATTACTCCGGTTAAGTTCCTGAGGGCTGATTTCTTGTCCTGTGATAAAAAGCCCTCTGTTTCGACCGCTAAAACTTTCAGGGGAGCATTTGCAAGCGTTTGGTACCATTTTTGAGTGAATTGCCAAAAGTCGGATTTTTGCTGAAATTGTGACCCCAGGGCTTAGGGATTTTTTTTTTAAAAAAAATTTCCTCTGGTTAAGTTGCTGATGGCTGATTTCTTGTCCTGTGATAAAAAGCCTTCTGTTTCGACCACTAAAACTTTCAGGGGAGCATTTGCAAGCGTTTGGTACCATTTTGGAGTGAATTGCCAAAAGTCAGATTTTTGCTGATATTCTGACCCCGGGGCTTAGGGATTTTTTTAAAAAAATTTTTTTCTCCGGTTAAGTTGCTAAGGGCTGATTTCTTGTCCTCTGATAAAAAGCCTTCGGTTTCGACTGCCAAACCTTTCAGGGGAGCATTTGCAAGCGTTTGGTACCATTTTTGAATGAATTGCCAAAAGTCAGATTTTTGCTGAAATTGTGACCCCGGGGCTTAGGGATTTTTTCAAAAAAAAAAATTCCGCCGGTTATGTTGCTGATGGCTGATTTCTTGTCCTGTGATAAAAAGCCTTCTGTTTCGACCGCTAAAACAGAAATTAAGGATTTTTTCAAAAAAAAATTTCCTCCGGTTAAGTTCCTGAGGGCTGATTTCTTGTCCTGTGATAAAAAGCCTTCTGTTTCGACCGCTAAAACAGAAATTAAGGATTTTTTCAAAAAAAAAGTTTCCGCCGGATAAGTTGCTGAGGGCTGATTTCTTGTCCTGTGATAAAAAGCCTTCTGTTTCGACTGCCAAACCTTTCAGGGGAGCATTTGCAAGCGTTTGGCACCATTTTTGAGTGAATTGCCAAAAGTCGGATTTTTGCTGAAATTGTGACCCCGGGGCTTAGGGATTTTTTCAAAAAAAAAATTTCCGCCGGTTAAGTTGCTGAGGGCTGATTTCTTGTCCTGTGATAAAAACCCTTATTTTTCCGACCGCTAAAACATTCAGGGGAGCATTTGCAAGCGTTTGGCACCATTTTTGAGTGAATTGCCAAAAGCCAGATTTTTGCTGAAATTGTGACCCCGGGGCTTAGTGATTTTTTCAAAAAAAAAACAAATCCTCCGGTTAAGTTGCTGAGGGCTGATTTCTTGTCCTGTGATAAAAAGCCTTCGGTTTCGACCGCCAAACCTTTCAGGGGAGCATTTGCAAGCGTTTGGTACCATTTTTGAGTTAATTGCCAAAAGTCAGATTTTTGCTGAAATTGTGACCCCGGGGCTTAGGGATTTTTTCAAAAAAAAAAAAATTCCGCCGGTTATGTTGCTGATGGCTGATTTCTTGTCCTGTGATAAAAAGCCTTCTGTTTCGACCGCTAAAACAGAAATTAAGGATTTTTTCAAAAAAAAATTTCCTCCGGTTAAGTTCCTGAGGGCTGATTTCTTGTCCTGTGATAAAAAGCCTTCTGTTTCGACCGCTAAAACTTTCAGGGGAGCATTTGCAAGCGTTTGGTACCATTTTTGAGTGAATTGCCAAAAGTCAGATTTTTGCTGAAATTGTGACCCCGGGGCTTAGGGTTTTTTTCAAAAAAAAAATTTCTGCCAGTTAAGTTGCTGAGGGCTGATTTCTTCTCCTGTGATAAAAAGCCTTCTTTTCCAACTGCTAAAACATTCAGGGGAGCATTTGCAAGCGTTTGGCACCATTTTTGAGTGAATTGCCAAAAGTCAGATTTTTGCTGAAATTGTGACCCCGGGGCTTAGGGATTTTTTCAAAAAAAAAAAAATTACTCCGGTTAAGTTCCTGAGGGCTGATTTCTTGTCCTGTGATAAAAAGCCCTCTGTTTCGACCGCTAAAACTTTCAGGGGAGCATTTGCAAGCGTTTGGTACCATTTTTGAGTGAATTGCCAAAAGTCGGATTTTTGCTGAAATTGTGACCCCAGGGCTTAGGGATTTTTTTAAAAAAAAAAATTTCCTCTGGTTAAGTTGCTGATGGCTGATTTCTTGTCCTGTGATAAAAAGCCTTCTGTTTCGACCGCTAAAACAGAAATTAAGGATTTTTTCAAAAAAAAAATTCCGCCGGTTAAGTTGCTGAGGTCTGATTTCTCGTCCTGTGATAAAAGCCTTCGGTTTCGACCGCCAAACCTTTCAGGGGAGCATTTGCAAGCGTTTGGCACCATTTTTGAGTGAATTGCCAAAAGTCAGATTTTTGCTGAAATTGTGACCCCGGGGCTTAGGGATTTTTTTAAAAAAATAATTTCCTCTGGTTAAGTTGCTGAGGGCTGATTTCTCGTCCTGTGATAAAAAGCCTTCTATTTCGACCGCTAAAACTTCCGGGGGAGCATTTGCAAGCGTTTGGCACCATTTTTGAGTGAATTGCCAAAAGTCAGTTTTTTGCTGAAATTGTGACCCCGGGGCTTAGGGATTTTTTCAAAAAAAAATTTCCTCTGGTTAAGTTGCTGAGGGCTGATTTCTTGTCCTGTGATAAAAAGCCTTCTTTTCCGACTGCTAAAACATTCAGGGGAGCATTTGCAAACGTTTGGCACCATTTTTGAGTGAATTGCCAAAAGTCAGATTGTTGCTGATATTGTGACCCCGGGGCTTAGGAATTTTTTAAAAAAATTTTTTTTCTCCGGTTAAGTTGCTGAGGGCTGATTTCTTGTCCTGTGATAAAAAGCCTTCTGTTTCGACCGCTAAAACTTTCAGGGGAGCATTTGCAAGCGTTTGGTACCATTTTTGAGTTAATTGCCAAAAGTCAGATTTTTGCTGAAATTGTGACCCCGGGGCTTAGGGATTTTTTCAAAAAAAAATTTCCTCTGGTTAAGTTGCTGAGGGCTGATTTCTTGTCCTGTGATAAAAAGCCTTCTGTTTCGACCACTAAAACTTTCAGGGGAGCATTTGCAAGCGTTTGGCACCATTTTTGAGTGAATTGCCAAAAGTCAGATTTTTGCTGAAATTGTGACCCCGGGGCTTAGGGATTTTTTCAAAAAAAAATTTTTCTCCGGTTAAGTTCCTGAGGGCTGATTTCTTGTCCTGTGATAAAAAGCCTTATTTTTCCGACCGCTAAAACATTCAGGGGAGCATTTGCAAGCGTTTGGCACCATTTTTGAGTGAATTGCCAAAAGTCGGATTTTTGCTGAAATTGTGACCCCGGGGCTTAGGGATTTTTTCAAAAAAAAAAAATTCCTCCGGTTAAGTTCCTGAGGGCTGATTTCTCGTCCTGTGATAAAAAGCCTTCTGTTTCGACCGCCAAACCTTTCAGGGGAGCATTTGCAAGCGTTTGGCACCATTTTGGAGTGAATTGCCAAAAGTCAGATTTTTGCTGATATTCTGACCCCGGGGCTTAGGGATTTTTTTAAAAAAAAATTTTTCTCCGGTTAAGTTGCTAAGGGCTGATTTCTTGTCCTGTGATAAAAAGCCTTCGGTTTCGACTGCCAAACCTTTCAGGGGAGCATTTGCAAGCGTTTGGTACCATTTTTGAATGAATTGCCAAAAGTCAGATTTTTGCTGAAATTGTGACCCCGGGGCTTAGGGATTTTTTCAAAAAAAAAAATTCCGCCGGTTATGTTGCTGATGGCTGATTTCTTGTCCTGTGATAAAAAGCCTTCTGTTTCGACCGCTAAAACAGAAATTAAGGATTTTTTCAAAAAAAAATTTCCTCCGGTTAAGTTCCTGAGGGCTGATTTCTCGTCCTGTGATAAAAAGCCTTCTGTTTCGACCGCCAAACCTTTCAGGGGAGCATTTGCAAGCGTTTGGCACCATTTTTGAGTGAATAGCCAAAAGTCAGATTTTTGCTGAAATTGTGACCCCGGGGCTTAGGGATTTTTTCAAAAAATATTTTTTCTCCGGTTAAGTTGCTGAGGTCTGATTTCTCATCCTGTGATAAAAAGCCTTCTGTTTCGACCGCTAAAACTTTCAGGGGAGCATTTGCAAGCGTTTGGTACCATTTTTGAGTGAATTGCCAAAAGTCAGATTTTTGCTGAAATTGTGACCCCGGGGCTTAGGGATTTTTTCAAAAAAAAAATTTCTGCCAGTTAAGGTGCTGAGGGCTGATTTCTTGTCCTGTGATAAAAAGCCTTCTTTTCCGACCGCTAAAACTTCCAGGGGAGCATTTGCAAGCGTTTGGCACCATTTTTGAGTGAATTGCCAAAAGTCAGATTTTTGCTGAAATTGTGACCCCGGGGCTTAGGGATTTTTTCAAAAAAAAAAAATTCCTCCGGTTAAGTTGCTGAGGGCTGATTTCTTGTCCTGTGATAAAAAGCCTTCTGTTTCGACCGCTAAAACTTTCAGGGGAGCATTTGCAAGCGTTTGGCACCATTTTTGAGTGAATTGCCAAAAGTCAGATTTTTGCTGAAATTGTGACCCCGGGGCTTAGGGATTTTTTCAAAAAAAAATTTTTCTCCGGTTAAGTTGCTGAGGGCTGATTTCTTGTCCTGTGATAAAAAGCCTTCTGTTTCGACCACTAAAACTTTCAGGGGAGCATTTGCAAGCGTTTGGCACCATTTTTGAGTGAATTGCCAAAAGTCGGATTTTTGCTGAAATTGTGACCCCGGGGCTTAGGGATTTTTTCAAAAAAAAAAAATTCCTCTGGTTAAGTTGCTGATGGCTGATTTCTTGTCCTGTGATAAAAAGCCTTCTGTTTCGACCACTAAAAGAGAAATTAAGGATTTTTTCAAAAAAAAAATTCCGCCGGTTAAGTTTCTGAGGTCTGATTTCTCGTCCTGTGATAAAAAGCCTTCGGTTTCGACCGCCAAACCTTTCAGGGGAGCATTTGCAAGCTTTTGACACCATTTTTGAGTGAATTGCCAAAAGTCAGATTTTTGCTGAAATTGTGACCCCGGGGCTTAGGGATTTTTTCAAAAAAAAAATTTCCTCCGGTTAAGTTGCTGAGGTCTGATTTCTCGTCCTTTGATAAAAAGCCTTCTATTTCGACTGCCAAACCTTTCAGGGGAGCATTTGCAAGCGTTTGGTACCATTTTTCAGTGAATTGCCAAAAGTCAGATTTTTGCTGAAATTGTGACCCCAGGGTTAAGGGATTTTTTTTAAAAAAAAAAATTTCCTCCGGTTAAGTTGCTGAGGTCTGATTTCTCGTCCTTTGATAAACAGCCTTCTGTTTCGACCGCCAAACCTTTCAGGGGAGCATTTGCAAGCGTTTGGCACCATTTTTGAGTGAATTGCCAAAAGTCAGATTTTTGCTGAAATTGTGACCCCGGGGCTTAGGGATTTTTTTAAAAAAATAATTTCCTCTGGTTAAGTTGCTGAGGGCTGATTTCTTGTCCTGTGATAAAAAGCCTTCTATTTCGACCGCTAAAACTTCCGGGGGAGCATTTGCACGCGTTTGGCACCATTTTTGAGTGAATTGCCAAAAGTCAGATTTTTGCTGAAATTGTGACCCCGGCGCATAGGGATTTTTTCAAAAAAAAAAATTCCTCCGGTTAAGTTGCTAAGGGCTGATTTCTTCTCCTGTGATAAAAAGCCTTCTGTTTCGACCGCTAAAACAGAAATTAAGGATTTTTTCAAAAAAAAATTTCCGCCGGTTAAGTTCCTGAGGGCTGATTTCTTGTCCTGTGATAAAAAGCCTTCTTTTCCAACTGCTAAAACATTCAGGGGAGCATTTGCAAGCGTTTGGCACCATTTTTGAGTGAATTGCCAAAAGTCAGATTTTTGCTGAAATTGTGACCCCGGGGCTTAGGAATTTTTTCAAAAAAAAAATTTCCGCCGGTTAAGTTGCTGAGGGCTGATTTCTTGTCCTGTGATAAAAAGCCTTCGGTTTCGACTGCCAAACCTTTCGGGGGAGCATTTGTAAGCGTTTGGCACCATTTTTGAGTGAATTGCCAAAAGTCAGATTTTTGCTGAAATTGTGACCCCAGGGCTTAGGGATTTTTTCAAAAAAAAAAAAATTCCTCCGGTTAAGTTGCTGAGGGCTGATTTCTCGTCCTGTGATAAAAAGCCTTCTGTTTCGACCGCTAAAACTTTCAGGGGAGCATTTGCAAGCGTTTGGTACCATTTTTGAGTGAATTGCCAAAAGTCGGATTTTTACTGAAATTGTGACCCCGGGGCTTAGAGATTTTTTCAAAAAAAAAATTTCCGCCGGTTAAGGTGCTGAGGGCTGATTTCTTGTCCTGTGATAAAAAGCCTTCTGTTTCGACCGCTAATACAGAAATTAAAGATTTTTTCAAAAAAAAATTTCCGCCGGTTAAGTTGCTGAGGGCTGATTTCTTGTCCTGTGATAAAAAGCCTTCTGTTTCGACCGCTAAAATTTCGGGGGAGCATTTGCAAGCGTTTGGCACCATTTTTGAGTGAATTTCCAAAAGTCAGATTTTTGCTGAAATTGTGAGCCCTGGGCTTAGGGATTTTTTCAAAAAAAAAAATTTCCGCCGCTTAAGTTGCTGAGGGCTGATTTCTTGTCCTGTGATAAAAAGCCCTCTGTTTCGACTGCCAAACCTTTCGGGGGAGCATTTGCAAGCGTTTGGCACCATTTTTGAGTGAATTGCCAAAAGTCAGATTTTTGCTGAAATTGTGACCCCGGGGCTTAGGGATTTTTTCAAAAAAATTTTTTTCTCCGGTTAAGTTCCTGAGGGCTGATTTCTTGTCCTGTGATAAAAAGCCCTCTGTTTCGACCGCTAAAACAGAAATTAAGGATTTTTTCAAAAAAAAATTTCCGCCGCTTAAGTTGCTGAGGGCTGATTTCTTGTCCTGTGATAAAAAGCCCTCTGTTTCGACTGCCAAACCTTTCAGGGGAGCATTTGCAAGCGTTTGGTACCATTTTTGAGTGAATTGCCAAAAGTCAGATTTTTGCTGAAATTGTGACCCCGGGGCTTAGGGATTTTTTCAAAAAAAAAATTTTCTCCGGTTAAGTTGCTGAGGGCTGATTTCTTGTCCTCTGATAAAAAGCCTTCTTTTTCCGACCGCTAAAACATTCAGGGGAGCATTTGCAAGCGTTTGGCACCATTTTTGAGTGAATTGCCAAAAGTCAGATTTTTGCTGAAATTGTGACCCCGGGGCTTAGGGATTTTTTCAAAAAAAAAAATTTCTCCGGTTAAGTTGCTGAGGGCTGATTTCTTGTCCTGTGATAAAAAGCCTTATTTTTTCGACCGCTAAAACATTCAGGGGAGCATTTGCAAGCGTTTGGCACCATTTTTGAGTGAATTGCCAAAAGTCGGATTTTTGCTGAAATTGTGACCCCGGGGCTTAGGGATTTTTTCAAAAAAAAAAATTCCTCCGGTTAAGTTCCTGAGGGCTGATTTCTTGTCCTGTGATAAAAAGCCTTCGGTTTCGACTGCCAAACCTTTCAGGGGAGCATTTGCAAGCGTTTGGTACCATTTTTGAATGAATTGCCAAAAGTCAGATTTTTGCTGAAATTGTGACCCCGGGGCTTAGGGATTTTTTGAAAAAAAAAAATTCCGCCGGTTATGTTGCTGATGGCTGATGTCTTGTCCTGTGATAAAAAGCCTTCTGTTTCGACCGCTAAAACAGAAATTAAGGATTTTTTCAAAAAAAAATTTCCGCCGGTTAAGTTGCTGAGGTCTGATTTCTCGTCCTGTGATAAAAAGCCTCCTGTTTCGACTGCCAAACCTTTCAGGGGAGCATTTGCAAGCGTTTGGTACCATTTTTGAGTGAATTGCCAAAAGTCAGATTTTTGCTGAAATTGTGACCCCGGGGCTTAGGGATTTTTTCAAAAAAAAATTTTTCTCCGGTTAAGTTGCTGAGGGCTGATTTCTTGTCCTGTGATAAAAAGCCTTCTGTTTCGACCACTAAAACTTTCAGGGGAGCATTTGCAAGCGTTTGGCACCATTTTTGAGTGAATTGCCAAAAGTCGGATTTTTGCTGAAATTGTGACCCCGGGGCTTAGGGATTTTTTCAAAAAAAAAAATTCATCTGGTTAAGTTGCTGATGGCTGATTTCTTGTCCTGTGATAAAAAGCCTTCTGTTTCGACCACTAAAACAGAAATTAAGGATTTTTTCAAAAAAAAAATTCCGCCGGTTAAGTTTCTGAGGTCTGATTTCTCGTCCTGTGATAAAAAGCCTTCGGTTTCGACCGCCAAACCTTTCAGGGGAGCATTTGCAAGCTTTTGACACCATTTTTGAGTGAATTGCCAAAAGTCAGATTTTTGCTGAAATTGTGACCCCGGGGCTTAGGGATTTTTTCAAAAAAAAAATTTCCTCCGGTTAAGTTGCTGAGGTCTGATTTCTCGTCCTTTGATAAAAAGCCTTCTATTTCGACTGCCAAACCTTTCAGGGGAGCATTTGCAAGCGTTTGGTACCATTTTTCAGTGAATTGCCAAAAGTCAGATTTTTGCTGAAATTGTGACCCCAGGGTTAAGGGATTTTTTTTTAAAAAAAAAATTTCCTCCGGTTAAGTTGCTGAGGTCTGATTTCTCGTCCTTTGATAAACAGCCTTCTGTTTCGACCGCCAAACCTTTCAGGGGAGCATTTGCAAGCGTTTGGCACCATTTTTGAGTGAATTGCCAAAAGTCAGATTTTTGCTGAAATTGTGACCCCGGGGCTTAGGGATTTTTTTAAAAAAATAATTTCCTCTGGTTAAGTTGCTGAGGGCTGATTTCTTGTCCTGTGATAAAAAGCCTTCTATTTCGACTGCTAAAACTTCCGGGGGAGCATTTGCACGCGTTTGGCACCATTTTTGAGTGAATTGCCAAAAGTCAGATTTTTGCTGAAATTGTGACCCCGGCGCATAGGGATTTTTTCAAAAAAAAAAATTCCTCCGGTTAAGTTGCTAAGGGCTGATTTCTTGTCCTGTGATAAAAAGCCTTCTTTTCCAACTGCTAAAACATTCAGGGGAGCATTTGCAAGCGTTTGGCACCATTTTTGAGTGAATTGCCAAAAGTCAGATTTTTGCTGAAATTGTGACCCCAGGGCTTAGGGATTTTTTCAAAAAAAAAAAAATTCCTCCGGTTAAGTTGCTGAGGGCTGATTTCTCGTCCTGTGATAAAAAGCCTTCTGTTTCGACCGCTAAAACTTTCAGGGGAGCATTTGCAAGCGTTTGGTACCATTTTTGAGTGAATTGCCAAAAGTCGGATTTTTACTGAAATTGTGACCCCGGGGCTTAGAGATTTTTTCAAAAAAAAAATTTCCGCCGGTTAAGGTGCTGAGGGCTGATTTCTTGTCCTGTGATAAAAAGCCTTCTGTTTCGACCGCTAATACAGAAATTAAAGATTTTTTCAAAAAAAAATTTCCGCCGGTTAAGTTGCTGAGGTCTGATTTCTTGTCCTGTGATAAAAAGCCTTCTGTTTCGACCGCTAAAATTTCGGGGGAGCATTTGCAAGCGTTTGGCACCATTTTTGAGTGAATTTCCAAAAGTCAGATTTTTGCTGAAATTGTGAGCCCTGGGCTTAGGGATTTTTTCAAAAAAATTTTTTTCTCCGGTTAAGTTCCTGAGGGCTGATTTCTTGTCCTGTGATAAAAAGCCCTCTGTTTCGACCGCTAAAACAGAAATTAAGGATTTTTTCAAAAAAAAATTTCCGCGGGTTAAGTTGCTGAGGTCTGATTTCTCGTCCTGTGATAAAAAGCCTTCGTTTTCGACCGCTAATACAGAAATTAAGGATTTTTTCAAAAAAAAATTTCCGCGGGTTAAGTTGCTGAGGTCTGATTTCTCGTCCTGTGATAAAAAGCCTTCTGTTTCGACCGCTAATACAGAAATTAAAGATTTTTTCAAAAAAAAATTTCCGCCGGTTAAGTTGCTGAGGTCTGATTTCTTGTCCTGTGATAAAAAGCCTTCTGTTTCGACCGCTAAAATTTCGGGGGAGCATTTGCAAGCGTTTGGCACCATTTTTGAGTGAATTTCCAAAAGTCAGATTTTTGCTGAAATTGTGACCCCGGGGCTTAGGGATTTTTTCAAAAAAAAAAATTTCTCCGGTTAAGTTGCTGAGGGCTGATTTCTTGTCCTGTGATAAAAAGCCTTATTTTTTCGACCGCTAAAACATTCAGGGGAGCATTTGCAAGCGTTTGGCACCATTTTTGAGTGAATTGCCAAAAGTCGGATTTTTGCTGAAATTGTGACCCCGGGGCTTAGGGATTTTTTCAAAAAAAAAAATTCCTCCGGTTAAGTTGCTGATGGCTGATTTCTTGTCCTGTGATAAAAAGCCTTCTGTTTCGACTGCCAAACCTTTCAGGGGAGCATTTGCAAGCGTTTGGTACCATTTTTGAATGAATTGCCAAAAGTCAGATTTTTGCTGAAATTGTGACCCCGGGGCTTAGGGATTTTTTGAAAAAAAAAAATTCCGCCGGTTATGTTGCTGATGGCTGATGTCTTGTCCTGTGATAAAAAGCCTTCTGTTTCGACCGCTAAAACAGAAATTAAGGATTTTTTCAAAAAAAAATTTCCGCCGGTTAAGTTGCTGAGGTCTGATTTCTCGTCCTGTGATAAAAAGCCTCCTGTTTCGACTGCCAAACCTTTCAGGGGAGCATTTGCAAGCGTTTGGTACCATTTTTGAGTGAATTGCCAAAAGTCAGATTTTTGCTGAAATTGTGACCCCGGGGCTTAGGGATTTTTTCAAAAAAAAATTTTTCTCCGGTTAAGTTGCTGAGGGCTGATTTCTTGTCCTGTGATAAAAAGCCTTCTGTTTCGACCACTAAAACTTTCAGGGGAGCATTTGCAAGCGTTTGGCACCATTTTTGAGTGAATTGCCAAAAGTCGGATTTTTGCTGAAATTGTGACCCCGGGGCTTAGGGATTTTTTCAAAAAAAAAAATTCATCTGGTTAAGTTGCTGATGGCTGATTTCTTGTCCTGTGATAAAAAGCCTTCTGTTTCGACCACTAAAACAGAAATTAAGGATTTTTTCAAAAAAAAAATTCCGCCGGTTAAGTTTCTGAGGTCTGATTTCTCGTCCTGTGATAAAAAGCCTTCGGTTTCGACCGCCAAACCTTTCAGGGGAGCATTTGCAAGCTTTTGACACCATTTTTGAGTGAATTGCCAAAAGTCAGATTTTTGCTGAAATTGTGACCCCGGGGCTTAGGGATTTTTTCAAAAAAAAAATTTCCTCCGGTTAAGTTGCTGAGGTCTGATTTCTCGTCCTTTGATAAAAAGCCTTCTATTTCGACTGCCAAACCTTTCAGGGGAGCATTTGCAAGCGTTTGGTACCATTTTTCAGTGAATTGCCAAAAGTCAGATTTTTGCTGAAATTGTGACCCCAGGGTTAAGGGATTTTTTTTTAAAAAAAAAATTTCCTCCGGTTAAGTTGCTGAGGTCTGATTTCTCGTCCTTTGATAAACAGCCTTCTGTTTCGACCGCCAAACCTTTCAGGGGAGCATTTGCAAGCGTTTGGCACCATTTTTGAGTGAATTGCCAAAAGTCAGATTTTTGCTGAAATTGTGACCCCGGGGCTTAGGGATTTTTTTAAAAAAATAATTTCCTCTGGTTAAGTTGCTGAGGGCTGATTTCTTGTCCTGTGATAAAAAGCCTTCTATTTCGACTGCTAAAACTTCCGGGGGAGCATTTGCACGCGTTTGGCACCATTTTTGAGTGAATTGCCAAAAGTCAGATTTTTGCTGAAATTGTGACCCCGGCGCATAGGGATTTTTTCAAAAAAAAAAATTCCTCCGGTTAAGTTGCTAAGGGCTGATTTCTTGTCCTGTGATAAAAAGCCTTCTGTTTCGACCGCTAAAACAGAAATTAAGGATTTTTTCAAAAAAAAATTTCCGCCGGTTAAGTTCCTGAGGGCTGATTTCTTGTCCTGTGATAAAAAGCCTTCTTTTCCAACTGCTAAAACATTCAGGGGAGCATTTGCAAGCGTTTGGCACCATTTTTGAGTGAATTGCCAAAAGTCAGATTTTTGCTGAAATTGTGACCCCGGGGCTTAGGAATTTTTTCAAAAAAAAAATTTCCGCCGGTTAAGTTGCTGAGGGCTGATTTCTTGTCCTGTGATAAAAAGCCTTCGGTTTCGACTGCCAAACCTTTCGGGGGAGCATTTGTAAGCGTTTGGCACCATTTTTGAGTGAATTGCCAAAAGTCAGATTTTTGCTGAAATTGTGACCCCAGGGCTTAGGGATTTTTTCAAAAAAAAAAAAATTCCTCCGGTTAAGTTGCTGAGGGCTGATTTCTCGTCCTGTGATAAAAAGCCTTCTGTTTCGACCGCTAAAACTTTCAGGGGAGCATTTGCAAGCGTTTGGTACCATTTTTGAGTGAATTGCCAAAAGTCGGATTTTTACTGAAATTGTGACCCCGGGGCTTAGAGATTTTTTCAAAAAAAAAATTTCCGCCGGTTAAGGTGCTGAGGGCTGATTTCTTGTCCTGTGATAAAAAGCCTTCTGTTTCGACCGCTAATACAGAAATTAAAGATTTTTTCAAAAAAAAATTTCCGCCGGTTAAGTTGCTGAGGTCTGATTTCTTGTCCTGTGATAAAAAGCCTTCTGTTTCGACCGCTAAAATTTCGGGGGAGCATTTGCAAGCGTTTGGCACCATTTTTGAGTGAATTTCCAAAAGTCAGATTTTTGCTGAAATTGTGAGCCCTGGGCTTAGGGATTTTTTCAAAAAAATTTTTTTCTCCGGTTAAGTTCCTGAGGGCTGATTTCTTGTCCTGTGATAAAAAGCCCTCTGTTTCGACCGCTAAAACAGAAATTAAGGATTTTTTCAAAAAAAAATTTCCGCGGGTTAAGTTGCTGAGGTCTGATTTCTCGTCCTGTGATAAAAAGCCTTCGTTTTCGACCGCCAAACCTTTCAGGGGAGCATTTGCAAGCGTTTGGTACCATTTTTGAGTGAATTGCCAAAAGTCAGATTTTTGCTGAAATTGTGACCCCGGGGCTTAGGGATTTTTTTTAAAAAAAAATTTTCTCCGGTTAAGTTGCTGAGGGCTGATTTCTTGTCCTCTGATAAAAAGCCTTCTTTTTCCGACCGCTAAAACATTCAGGGGAGCATTTGCAAGCGTTTGGCACCATTTTTGAGTGAATTGCCAAAAGTCAGATTTTTGCTGAAATTGTGACCCCGGGGCTTAGGGATTTTTTCAAAAAAAAAAATTTATCCGGTTAAGTTGCTGAGGGCTGATTTCTTGTCCTGTGATAAAAAGCCTTATTTTTTCGACCGCTAAAACATTCAGGGGAGCATTTGCAAGCGTTTGGCACCATTTTTGAGTGAATTGCCAAAAGTCGGATTTTTGCTGAAATTGTGACCCCGGGGCTTAGGGATTTTTTCAAAAAAAAAAATTCCTCCGGTTAAGTTCCTGAGGGCTGATTTCTTGTCCTGTGATAAAAAGCCTTCTTTTCCAACTGCTAAAACATTCAGGGGAGCATTTGCAAGCGTTTGGCACCATTTTGGAGTGAATTGCCAAAAGTCAGATTTTTGCTGATATTGTGACCCCGGGGCTTAGGGATTTTTTCAAAAAAAAATTTTTCTCCGGTTAAGTTGCTAAGGGCTGATTTCTTGTCCTGTGATAAAAAGCCTTCGGTTTCGACTGCCAAACCTTTCAGGGGAGCATTTGCAAGCGTTTGGTACCATTTTTGAATGAATTGCCAAAAGTCAGATTTTTGCTGAAATTGTGACCCCTGGGCTTAGGGATTTTTTGAAAAAAAAAAATTCCGCCGGTTATGTTGCTGATGGCTGATGTCTTGTCCTGTGATAAAAAGCCTTCTGTTTCGACCGCTAAAACAGAAATTAAGGATTTTTTCAAAAAAAAATTTCCGCCGGTTAAGTTGCTGAGGTCTGATTTCTCGTCCTGTGATAAAAAGCCTCCTGTTTCGACTGCCAAACCTTTCAGGGGAGCATTTGCAAGCGTTTGGTACCATTTTTGAGTGAATTGCCAAAAGTCAGATTTTTGCTGAAATTGTGACCCCAGGGCTTAGGGATTTTTTCAAAAAAAAAAAAATTCCTCCGGTTAAGTTGCTGAGGTCTGATTTCTCGTCCTGTGATAAAAAGCCTTCTGTTTCGACCGCTAAAACTTTCAGGGGAGCATTTGCAAGCGTTTGGTACCATTTTTGAGTGAATTGCCAAAAGTCGGATTTTTGCTGAAATTGTGACCCTGGGGCTTAGGGATTTTTTCAAAAAAAAAATTTCCGCCGTTTAAGTTGCTGAGGTTTGATTTCTTGTCCTGTGATAAAAAGCCTCCTGTTTCGACCGCCAAACCTTTCAGGGGAGCATTTGCAAGCGTTTGGCACCATTTTTGAGTGAATTGCCAAAAGTCAGATTTTTGCTGAAATTGTGACCCCGGGGCTCAGGGATTTTTTCAAAAAAAAAAAATTTCCGCCGGTTAAGGTGCTGAGGGCTGATTTCTTGTCCTGTGATAAAAAGCCTTCTTTTCCGACCGCTAAAACTTCCAGGGGAGCATTTGCAAGCGTTTGGCACCATTTTTGAGTGAATTGCCAAAAGTCAGATTTTTGCTGAAATTGTGACCCCGGGGCTTAGGGATTTTTTCAAAAAAAATTTTTTCTCCGGTTCAGTTGCTGAGGTCTGATTTCACGTCCTTTGATAAAAAGCCTCCTGTTTCGACTGCCAAACCTTTCAGGGGAGCATTTGCAAGCGTTTGGCACCATTTTTGAGTGAATTGCCAAAAGTCAGATTTTTGCTGAAATTGTGACCCCGGGGCTTAGGGATTTTTTCAAAAAAAAAAAATTTCCGCCGGTTAAGTTGCTGAGGTCTGATTTCTTGTCCTGTGATAAAAAGCCTTCTGTTTCGACCGCTAAAACAGAAATTAAGGATTTTTTCAAAAAAAAAATTCCGCCGGTTAAGTTGCTGAGGTCTGATTTCTCGTCCTGTGATAAAAAGCCTTCGTTTTCGACCGCCAAACCTTTCAGGGGAGCATTTGCAAGCGTTTGGTACCATTTTTGAGTGAATTGCCAAAAGTCAGATTTTTGCTGAAATTGTGACCCCGGGGCTTAGGGATTTTTTCAAAAAAAAAATTCTCCGGTTCAGTTGCTGAGGGCTGATTTCTTGTCCTGTGATAAAAAGCCTCCTGTTTCGACCGCCAAACCTTTCAGGGGAGCATTTGCAAGCGTTTGGCACCATTTTTGAGTGAATTGCCAAAAGTCAGATTTTTGCTGAAATTGTGACCCCGGGGCTTAGGGATTTTTTTAAAAAAAAATTTTCTCCTGTTAAGTTGCTGAGGTCTGATTTCTCGTCCTGTGATAAAAAGCCTTCTTTTCCGACTGCTAAAACATTCAGGGGAGCATTTGCAAGCGTTTGGCACAATTTTTGAGTAAATTACCAAAAGTCAGATTTTTGCTGAAATTGTGACCCCGGAGCTTAGGGATTTTTTCAAAAACAAAATTTCCTCCGGTTAAGTTCCTGAGGGCTGATTTCTTGTCCTGTGATAAAAATCCTTCTTTTCCGACTGCTAAAACATTCAGGGGAGCATTTGCAAGCGTTTGGCACCATTTTGGAGTGAATTGCCAAAAGTCAGATTTTTGCTGAAATTGTGACCCCGGGGCTTAGGGATTTTTTTAAAAAATTTTTTTTCTCCGGTTAAGTTCCTGAGGGCTGATTTCTTGTCCTGTGATAAAAAGCCTTCTTTTTCCGACCGCTAAAACATTCAGGGGAGCATTTGCAAACGTTTGGCACCATTTTTGAGTGAATTGACAAAAGTCGGATTTTTGCTGAAATTGTGACCCCGGGGCTTAGGGATTTTTTCAAAAAAAAAAATTCCGCCGGTTAAGTTCCGAAGGGCTGATTTCTTGTCCTGTGATAAAAAGCCTTCTGTTTCGACCGCTAAAACTTTCACGGGAGCATTTGCAAGCGTTTGGTACCATTTTTGAGTGAATTGCCAAAAGTCGGATTTTTGCTGAAATTGTGACCCCGGGGCTTAGGGATTTTTTCAAAAAAAAAAATTCCGCCGGTTAAGGTGCTGAGGTCTGATTTCTCGTCCTGTGATAAAAAGCCTCCTGTTTCGACCGCCAAACCTTTCAGGGGAGCATTTGCAAGCGTTTGGCACCATTTTGGAGTGAATTGCCAAAAGTCAGATTTTTGCTTAAATTGTGACCCCGGGGCTTAGGGATTTTTTCAAAAAAAAATTTTTCTCCGGTTAAGTTGCTGAGGGCTGATTTCTTGTCCTGTGATAAAAAGCCTTATTTTTCCGACCGCTAAAACATTCAGGGGAGCATTTGCAAGCGTTTGGCACCATTTTTGAGTGAATTGCCAAAAGTCAGATTTTTGCTTAAATTGTGACCCCGGGGCTTAGGGATTTTTTCAAAAAAAAATTTTTCTCCGGTTAAGTTGCTGAGGTCTGATTTCTCGTCCTGTGATAAAAAGCCTTCTGTTTCTTCCGCTAAAACTTTCAGGGGAGCATTTGCAAGCGTTTGGCACCATTTTTGAGTGAATTGCCAAAAGTCAGATTTTTGCTGAAATTGTGACCCCGGGGCTTAGGGATTTTTTCAAAAAAGAAATTTCTGCCAGTTAAGGTGCTGAGGGCTGATTTCTTGTCCTGTGATAAAAAGCCTTCTGTTTCGACCGCTAAAACTTTCAGGGGAGCATTTGCAAGCGTTTGGTACCATTTTTGAGTGAATTGCCAAAAGTCGGATTTTTGCTGAAATTGTGACCCCGGGGCTTAGGGATTTTTTTTTAAAAAAATTTTTCTCCGCTTAAGTTCCTGAGGGCTGATTTCTTGTCCTGTGATAAAAAGCCTTCTGTTTCGACCGCTAAAACTTTCAGGGGAGCATTTGCAAGCGTTTGGTACCATTTTTGAGTGAATTGCCAAAAGTCGGATTTTTGCTGAAATTGTGACCCCGGGGCTTAGGGATTTTTTCAAAAAAAAAATTTCCGCCGGTTAAGGTGCTGAGGGCTGATTTCTTGTCCTGTGATAAAAACCCTTCTTTTCCGACCGCTAAAACTTCCAGGGGAGCATTTGCAAGCGTTTGGCACCATTTTTGAGTGAATTGCCAAAAGTCAGATTTTTGCTGAAATTGTGACCCCGGGGCTTAGGGATTTTTTCAAAAAAAATTTTTTCTCCGGTTAAGTTCCTGAGGGCTGATTTCTTGTCCTGTGATAAAAAGCCTTCTTTTCCAACTGCTAAAACATTCAGGGGAGCATTTGCAAGCGTTTGGCACCATTTTTGAGTGAATTGCCAAAAGTCAGATTTTTGCTGAAATTGTGACCCCGGGGCTTAGGGATTTTTTCAAAAAAAAAAAAATCCTCCGGTTAAGTTGCTGAGGGCTGATTTCTTGTCCTGTGATAAAAAGCCTTCTTTTCCGACCGCTAAAACTTTCAGGGGAGCATTTGCAAGCGTTTGGCACCATTTTTGAGTGAATTGCCAAAAGTCAGATTTTTGCTGAAATTGTGACCCCGGGGCTTAGGGATTTTTTCAAAAAAAAATTTTTCTCCGGTTAAGTTGCTGAGGGCTGATTTCTTGTCCTGTGATTAAAAGCCTTCTGTTTCGACCACTAAAACTTTCAGGGGAGCATTTGCAAGCGTTTGGCACCATTTTTGAGTGAATTGCCAAAAGTCGGATTTTTGCTGAAATTGTGACCCCGGGATTAGGGATTTTTCGGAAAAAAAAAATTTCCTCTGGTTAAGTTGCTGATGGCTGATTTCTTGTCCTGTGATAAAAAGCCTTCTGTTTCGACCGCTAAAACAGAAATTAAGGATTTTTTCAAAAAAAAAATTCCGCCGGTTAAGTTTCTGAGGGCTGATTTCTCGTCCTGTGATAAAAAGCCTTCGGTTTCGACCGCTAAAACAGAAATTAAGGATTTTTTCAAAAAAAAAATTCCGCGGGATAAGTTGCTGAGGGCTGATTTCTCGTCCTGTGATAAAAAGCCTTCGGTTTCGACCGCCAAACCTTTCAGGGGAGCATTTGCAAGCTTTTGACACCATTTTTGAGTGAATTGCCAAAAGTCAGATTTTTGCTGAAATTGTGCCCCCGGGGCTTAGGGATTTTTTCAAAAAAAAATTTTTCTCCGCTTAAGTTCCGGAGGGCTGATTTCTTGTCCTGTGATAAAAAGCCTTCTGTTTCGACCGCTAAAACATTCAGGGGAGCATTTGCAAGCGTTTAACACCATTTTTGAGTGAATTGCCAAAAGTCAGATTTTTGCTGAAATTGTGACCCCGGGGCTTAGGGATTTTTTCAAAAAAAAAAAAATCCTCCGGTTAAGTTGCTGAGGTCTGATTTCTCGTCCTGTGATAAAAAGCCTTCTGTTTCGACCACTAAAACTTTCAGGGGAGCATTTGCAAGCGTTTGGCACCATTTTTGAGTGAATTGCCAAAAGTCGGATTTTTGCTGAAATTGTGACCCCGGGGCTTAGGGATTTTTTCAAAAAAAAAAAAATTCCTCCGGTTAAGTTGCTGAGGGCTGATTTCTTGTCCTGTGATAAAAAGCCTTCTGTTTCGACCGCTAAAACTTTCAGGGGAGCATTTGCAAGCGTTTGGTACCATTTTTGAGTGAATTGCCAAAAGTCAGATTTTTGCTGAAATTGTGAACCCGGGGCTTAGGGATTTTTTCAAAAAAAAAATTTCTGCCAGTTAAGGTGCTGAGGGCTGATTTCTTGTCCTGTGATAAAAAGCCTTCTTTTCCGACCGCTAAAACTTTCAGGGGAGCATTTGCAAGCGTTTGGCACCATTTTTGAGTGAATTGCCAAAATTCAGATTTTTGCTGAAATTGTGACCCCGGGGCTTAGGGATTTTTTCAAAAAAAAAAATTCCTCCGGTTAAGTTGCTGAGGGCTGATTTCTTGTCCTGTGATAAAAAGCCTTCTTTTCCGACCACTAAAACTTTCAGGGGAGCATTTGCAAGCGTTTGACACCATTTTTGAGTGAATTGCCAAAAGTCGGATTTTTGCTGAAATTGTGACCCCGGGGCTTAGGGATTTTTTCAAAAAAAAAAATTCCTCCGGTTAAGTTGCTGAGGGCTGATTTCTTGTCCTGTGATAAAAAGCCTTCGGTTTCGACTGCCAACCCTTTCAGGGGAGCATTTGCAAGCGTTTGGCACCATTTTTGAGTGAATTGCCAAAAGTCAGATTTTTGCTGAAATTGTGACCCCGGGGCTTAGGGTTTTTTTCAAAAAAAAATTTCCGCCGGTTAAGTTGCTGAGGGCTGATTTCTTGTCCTGTGATAAAAAGCCTTATTTTTCCGACCACTAAAACTTTCAGGGGAGCATTTGCAAGCGTTTGGCACAATTTTTGAGTGAATTGCCAAACGTCAGATTTTTGCTGAAATTGTGACCCCGGGGCTTAGGGATTTTTTCAAAAAAAAATTTTACTCCGGTTAAGTTGCTGAGGGCTGATTTCTTGTCCTGTGATAAAAAGCCTTCTTTTTCCGACCGCTAAAACATTCAGGGGAGCATTTGCAAGCGTTTGGCACCATTTTTGAGTGAATTGCCAAAAGTCAGATTTTTGCTGAAATTGTGACCCCGGGGCTTAGGGATTTTTTTTAAAAAAAATTTTTCTCCGGTTAAGTTGCTGAGGGCTGATTTCTTGTCCTGTGATAAAAAGCCTTCTTTTTCCGAACGCTAAAACATTCAGGGGAGCATTTGCAAACGTTTGGCACCATTTTTGAGTGAATTGCCAAAAGTCAGATTTTTGCTGAAATTGTGACCCCGGGGCTTAGGGATATTTTCAAAAAAAAAAAATTCCGCCGGTTATGTTGCTGATGGCTGATTTCTTGTCCTGTGATAAAAAGCCTTCTGTTTCGACCGCTAAAACAGAAATTAAGGATTTTTTCAAAAAAAAAATTCCGCCGGTTAAGTTGCTGATGGCTGATTTCTCGTCCTGTGATAAAAAGCCTCCTGTTTCGACTGCCAAACCTTTCAGGGGAGCATTTGCAAGCGTTTGGTACCATTTTTGAGTGAATTGCCAAAAGTCAGATTTTTGCTGAAATTGTGACCCCAGGGTTAAGGGATTTTTTTTAAAAAAAATATTTCCTCCGGTTAAGTTGCTGAGGGCTGATTTCTTGTCCTGTGATAAAAAGCCTTCGGTTTCGACTGCCAAACCTTTCAGGGGAGCATTTGCAAGCGTTTGGCACCATTTTTGAGTGAATTGCCAAAAGTCAGATTTTTGCTGAAATTGTGACCCCGGGGCTTAGGGATTTTTTAAAAAAAAAATTTCCTCTGGTTAAGTTGCTGAGGGCTGATTTCTTGTCCTGTGATAAAAAGCCTTCGGTTTCGACCGCCAAAACATTCAGGGGAGCATTTGCAAGCGTTTGGTACCATTTTTGAGTGAATTGCCAAAAGTCAGATTTTTGCTGAAATTGTGACCCCAGGGTTAAGGGATTTTTTTTAAAAAAAATTTCCTCCGGTTAAGTTGATGAGGGCTGATTTCTTGTCCTGTGATAAAAAGCCTTCGGTTTCGACTGCCAACCCTTTCAGGGGAGCATTTGCAAGCGTTTGGCACCATTTTTGAGTGAATTGCCAAAAGTCAGATTTTTGCTGAAATTGTGACCCCGGGGCTTAGGGTTTTTTTCAAAAAAAAAAATTCCGCCGGTTAAGTTACTGAGGGCTGATTTCTTGTCCTGTGATAAAAAGCCTTATTTTTCCGACCACTAAAACTTTCAGGGGAGCATTTGCAAGCGTTTGGCACAATTTTTGAGTGAATTGCCAAACGTCAGATTTTTGCTGAAATTGTGACCCCGGGGCTTAGGGATTTTTTCAAAAAAAAAAAATTCCTCCGGTTAAGTTGCTGAGGGCTGATTTCTTGTCCTGTGATAAACAGCCTTCTGTTTCCGACCGCTAAAACATTCAGGGGAGCATTTGCAAACGTTTGGCACCATTTTTGAGTGAATTGCCAAAAGTCAGATTTTTGCTGAAATTGTGACCCCGGGGCTTAGGGATTTTTTCAAAAAAAAAAAATTCCGCCGGTTATGTTGCTGATGGCTGATTTCTTGTCCGGTGATAAAAAGCCTTCTGTTTCGACCGCTAAAACAGAAATTAAGGATTTTTTCAAAAAAAAAATTCCCCCGGTTAAGTAGCTGAAGTCTGATTTCTCGTCCTGTGATAAAAAGCCTTCTGTTTCGACCGCCAAACCTTTCAGGGGAGCATTTGCAAGCGTTTGGCACCATTTTTGAGTGAATTGCCAAAAGTCAGATTTTTGCTGAAATTGTGACCCCGGGGCTTAGGGTTTTTTTCAAAAAAAAAATTTCCGCCGGTTAAGTTACTGAGGGCTGATTTCTTGTCCTGTGATAAAAAGCCTTATTTTTCCGACCACTAAAACTTTCAGGGGAGCATTTGCAAGCGTTTGGCACCATTTTTGAGTGAATTGCCAAAAGTCAGATTTTTGCTGAAATTGTGACCCCGGGGCTTAGGGTTTTTTTCAAAAAAAAAATTTCCGCCGGTTAAGTTACTGAGGGCTGATTTCTTGTCCTGTGATAAAAAGCCTTATTTTTCCGACCACTAAAACTTTCAGGGGAGCATTTGCAAGCGTTTGGCACAATTTTTGAGTGAATTGCCAAACGTCAGATTTTTGCTGAAATTGTGACCCCGGGGCTTAGGGATTTTTTCAAAAAAATTTTTTACTCCGGTTAAGTTGCTGAGGGCTGATTTCTTGTCCTGTGATAAAAAGCCTTATTTTTCCGACCGCTAAAACATTCAGGGGAGCATTTGCAAGCGTATGGCACCATTTTTGAGTGAATTGCCAAAAGTCAGATTTTTGCTGAAATTGTGACCCCGGGGCTTAGGGATTTTTTCAAAAAAATTTCCTCCGGTTAAGTTGCTGAGGTCTGATTTCTCGTCCTTTGATAAAAAGCCTCCTGTTTCGACTGCCAAACCTTTCAGGGGAGCATTTGCAAGCGTTTGGTACCATTTTTGAGTGAATTGCCAAAAGTCAGATTTTTGCTGAAATTGTGACCCCAGGGTTAAGGGATTTTTTTTTTAAAAAAAAAATCCTCCGGTTAAGTTGCTGAGGTCTGATTTCTCGTCCTTTGATAAACAGCCTTCTGTTTCGACCGCCAAACCTTTCAGGGGAGCATTTGCAAGCGTTTGGCACCATTTTTGAGTGAATTGCCAAAAGTCAGATTTTTGCTGAAATTGTGACCCCGGGGCTTAGGGATTTTTTTAAAAAAAATTTTTTCTCCGGTTAAGTTGCTGAGGGCTGATTTCTTGTCCTGTGATAAAAAGCCTTCTTTTTCCGACCGCTAAAACATTCAGGGGAGCATTTGCAAACGTTTGGCACCATTTTTGAGTGAATTGCCAAAAGTCAGATTTTTGCTGAAATTGTGACCCCGGGGCTTAGGGATTTTTTCAAAAAAAAAAATTCCGCCGGTTATGTTGCTGATGGCTGATTTCTTGTCCTGTGATAAAAAGCCTTCTGTTTCGACCGCTAAAACAGAAATTAAGGATTTTTTCAAAAAAAAATTTCCGCCGGTTAAGTTGCTGAGGGCTGATTTCTTGTCCTGTGATAAAAAGCCTTCTTTTTCCGACCGCTAAAACATTCAGGGGAGCATTTGCAAGCGTATGGCACCATTTTTGAGTGAATTGCCAAAAGTCAGATTTTTGCTGAAATTGTGACCCCAGGGTTAAGGGATTTTTTTTTAAAAAAAAATTTCCTCCGGTTAAGTTGATGAGGGCTGATTTCTTGTCCTGTGATAAAAAGCCTTCAGTTTCGACTGCCAACCCTTTCAGGGGAGCATTTGCAAGCGTTTGGCACCATTTTTGAGTGAATTGCCAAAAGTCAGATTTTTGCTGAAATTGTGACCCCGGGGCTTAGGGTTTTTGTCAAAAAAAAAATTTCCGCCGGTTAAGTTGCTGAGGGCTGATTTCTTGTCCTGTGATAAAAAGCCTTCGGTTTCGACCGCCAAAACATTCAGGGGAGCATTTGCTAGCGTTTGGTACCATTTTTGAGTGAATTGCCAAAAGTCAGATTTTTCTGAAATTGTGACCCCGGGGCTTAGGGTTTTTTTCAAAAAAAAAAATTCCGCCGGTTAAGTTACTGAGGGCTGATTTCTTGTCCTGTGATAAAAAGCCTTATTTTTCCGACCACTAAAACTTCCAGGGGAGCATTTGCAAGCGTTTGGCACAATTTTTGAGTGAATTGCCAAACGTCAGATTTTTGCTGAAATTGTGACCCCGGGGCTTAGGGATTTTTTCAAAAAAATTTTTTACTCCGGTTAAGTTGCTGAGGGCTGATTTCTTGTCCTGTGATAAAAAGCCTTATTTTTCCGACCGCTAAAACATTCAGGGGAGCATTTGCAAGCGTATGGCACCATTTTTGAGTGAATTGCCAAAAGTCAGATTTTTGCTGAAATTGTGACCCCGGGGCTTAGGGATTTTTTCAAAAAAAATTTTTCCTCCGGTTAAGTTGCTGAGGGCTGATTTCTTGTCCTGTGATAAAAAGCCTTCTGTTTCGAAAGCTAAAACTTTCAGGGGAGCATTTGCAAGCGTTTGGTACCATTTTTGAGTGAATTGCCAGAAGTCAGATTTTTGCTGAAATTGTGACCCCGGGGCTTAGGGATTTTTTCAAAAAAAAAAAATTCCTCCGGTTATGTTGCTGATGGCTGATTTCTCGTCCTGTGATAAAAAGCCTTCTGTTTCGACTGCCAAACCTTTCAGGGGAGCATTTGCAAGCGTTTGGCACCATTTTTGAGTGAATTGCCAAAAGTCAGATTTTTGCTGAAATTGTGACCCAAGGGTTAAGGGATTTTTTTTAAAAAAAATTTCCTCCGGTTAAGTTGATGAGGGCTGATTTCTTGTCCTGTGATAAAAAGCCTTCGGTTTCGACTGCCAACCCTTTCAGGGGAGCATTTGCAAGCGTTTGGCACCATTTTTGAGTGAATTGCCAAAAGTCAGATTTTTGCTGAAATTGTGACCCCGGGGCTTAGGGTTTTTTTCAAAAAAAAAATTTCCACCGGTTAAGTTACTGAGGGCTGATTTCTTGTCCTGTGATAAAAAGCCTTATTTTTCCGACCGCTAAAACATTCAGGGGAGCATTTGCAAGCGTTTGGCACCATTTTTGAGTGAATTGCCAAAAGTCAGATTTTTGCTGAAATTGTGACCCCGGGGCTTAGGGATTTTTTCAAAAAAAAATTTTCCTCCGGTTAAGTTGCTGAGGGCTGATTTCTTGTCCTGTGATAAAAAGCCTTCTGTTTCGAAAGCTAAAACTTTCAGGGGAGCATTTGCAAGCGTTTGGTACCATTTTTGAGTGAATTGCCAAAAGTCAGATTTTTGCTGAAATTGTGACCCCGGGGCTTAGGGATTTTTTCAAAAAAAAAAAATTCCTCCGGTTATGTTGCTGATGGCTGATTTCTCGTCCTGTGATAAAAAGCCTTCGGTTTCGACTGCCAAACCTTTCAGGGGAGCATTTGCAAGCTTTTGGCACCATTTTTGAGTGAATTGCCAAAAGTCAGATTTTTGCTGAAATTGTGACCCCAGGGTTAAGGGATTTTTTTAAAAAAAAAATTTCCTCCAGTTAAGTTGCTGAGGGCTGATTTCTTGTCCTGTGATAAAAAGCCTTCTGTTTCGACTGCCAAACCTTTCAGGGGAGCATTTGCAAGCGTTTGGCACCATTTTTGAGTGAATTGCCAAAAGTCAGATTTTTGCTGAAATTGTGACCCCGGGGCTTAGGGATTTTTTCAAAAAAAAAAAATCCGCCGGTTATGTTGCAGATGGCTGATTTCTTGTCCTGTGATAAAAAGCCTTCTGTTTCGACCGCTAAAACAGAAATTAAGGATTTTTTCAAAAAAAAAATTCCTCCGGTTAAGTTGCTGAGGGCTGATTTCTCGTCCTGTGATAAAAAGCCTCCTGTTTCGACTGCCAAACCTTTCAGGGGAGCATTTGCAAGCGTTTGACACAATTTTTGAGTGAATTGCCAAACGTCAGATTTTTGCTGAAATTGTGACCCCGGGGCTTAGGGATTTTTTCAAAAAAAATTTTTACTCCGGTTAAGTTGCTGAGGGCTGATTTCTTGTCCTGTGATAAAAAGCCTTATTTTTCCGACCGCTAAAACATTCAGGGGAGCATTTGCAAGCGTTTGGCACAATTTTTGAGTGAATTGCCAAACGTCAGATTTTTGCTGAAATTGTGACCCCGGGGCTTAGGGATTATTTCAAAAAAAAAATTTTCTCCGGTTAAGTTGCTGAGGGCTGATTTCTTGTCATGTGATAAAAAGCCTTATTTTTCCGACCGCTAAAACATTCAGGGGAGCATTTGCAAGCGTTTGGCACCATTTTTGAGTGAATTGCCAAAAGTCAGATTTTTGCTGAAATTGTGACCCCGGGGCTTAGGGATTTTTTCAAAAAAAATTTTTCCTCCGGTTAAGTTGCTGAGGGCTGATTTCTTGTCCTGTGATAAAAAGCCTTCTGTTTCGAAAGCTAAAACTTTCAGGGGAGCATTTGCAAGCGTTTGGCACCATTTTTGAGTGAATTGCCAAAAGTCAGATTTTTGCTGAAATTGTGACCCCAGGGTAAAGGGATTTTTTTTAAAAAAAATTTTCCTCCAGTTAAGTTGCTGAGGGCTGATTTCTTGTCCTGTGATAAAAAGCCTTCTGTTTCGACTGCCAAACCTTTCAGGGGAGCATTTGCAAGCGTTTGGCACCATTTTTGAGTGAATTGCCAAAAGTCAGATTTTTGCTGAAATTGTGACCCCGGGGCTTAGGGATTTTTTCAAAAAAAAAAATTCCTCCGGTTAAGTTGCTGAGGGCTGATTTCTTGTCCTGTGATAAAAAGCCTTCTGTTTCGACCGCTAAAACATTCAGGGGAGCATTTGCAAGCGTTTGGCACCATTTTTGAGTGAATTGCCAAACGTCAGATTTTTGCTGAAATTGTGACCCCGGGGCTTAGGGATTTTTTCAAAAAAAAAATTTCTTCTGGTTAAGTTGCTGAGGGCTGATTTCTTGTCCTGTGATAAAAAGCCTTATTTTTCCGAACGCTAAAACATTCAGGGGAGCATTTGCAAGCGTTTGGCACCATTTTTGAGTGAATTGCCAAAAGTCAGATTCTTGCTGAAATTGTGACCCCGGGGCTTAGGGATTTTTTCAAAAAAAAATAATCCGCCGGTTATGTTGCAGATGGCTGATTTCTTGTCCTGTGATAAAAAGCCTTCTGTTTCGACCGCTAAAACAGAAATTAAGGATTTTTTCAAAAAAAAAATTCCGCCGGTTAAGTTGCTGAGGTCTGATTTCTCGTCCTGTGATAAAAAGCCTCCTGTTTCGACTGCCAAACCTTTCGGGGGAGCATTTGCAAGCGTTTGACACAATTTTTGAGTGAATTGCCAAACGTCAGATTTTTGCTGAAATAGTGACCCCGGGGCTTAGGGATTTTTTCAAAAAAAAATTTTACTCCGGTTAAGTTGCTGAGGGCTGATTTCTTGTCCTGTGATAAAAAGCCTTATTTTTCCGACCGCTAAAACATTCAGGGGAGCATTTGCAAGCGTTTGGCACAATTTTTGAGTGAATTGCCAAACGTCAGATTTTTGTTGAAATTGTGACCCCGGGGCTTAGGGATTATTTCAAAAAAAAATTTTTCTCCGGTTAAGTTGCTGAGGGCTGATTTCTTGTCCTGTGATAAAAAGCCTTATTTTTCCGACCGCTAAAACATTCAGGGGAGCATTTGCAAGCGTTTGGCACCATTTTTGAGTGAATTGCCAAAAGTCAGATTTTTGCTGAAATTGTGACCCCGGGGCTTAGGGATTTTTTCAAAAAAAAAATTTCCTCCGGTTAAGTTGCTGAGGGCTGATTTCTTGTCCTGTGATAAAAAGCCTTCTGTTTCGAAAGCTAAAACTTTCAGGGGAGCATTTGCAAGCGTTTGGCACCATTTTTGAGTGAATTGCCAAAAGTCAGATTTTTGCTGAAATTGTGACCCCAGGGTAAAGGGATTTTTTTTAAAAAAAAAATTTCCTCCAGTTAAGTTGCTGAGGGCTGATTTCTTGTCCTGTGATAAGAAGCCTTCTGTTTTGACCGCCAAACCTTTCAGGGGAGCATTTGCAAGCGTTTGGCACCATTTTTGAGTGAATTGCCAAAAGTCAGATTTTTGCTGAAATTGTGACCCCGGGGCTTAGGGATTTTTTCAAAAAAAAATTTTCCTCCGGTTAAGTTGCTGAGGGCTGATTTCTTGTCCTGCGATAAAAAGCCTTCTGTTTCGACTGCCAAACCTTTCAGGGGAGCATTTGCAAGCGTTTGGCACCATTTTTGAGTGAATTGCCAAAAGTCAGATTTTTGCTGAAATTGTGACCCCGGGGCTTAGGGATTTTTTCAAAAAAAAAAAAAATTCCTCCGGTTAAGTTGCAGATGGCTGATTTCTTGTCCTGTGATAAAAAGCCTTCTGTTTCGACCGCTAAAACAGAAATTAAGGATTTTTTCAAAAAAAAAATTCCGCCGGTTAAGTTGCTGAGGTCTGATTTCTCGTCCTGTGATAAAAAGCCTCCTGTTTCGACTGCCAAACCTTTCAGGGGAGCATTTGCAAGCGTTTGACACAATTTTTGAGTGAATTGCCAAACGTCAGATTTTTGCTGAAATTGTGACCCCGGGGCTTAGGGATTTTTTTCAAAAAAAAAATTTACTCCGGTTAAGTTGCTGAGGGCTGATTTCTTGTCCTGTGATAAAAAGCCTTATTTTTCCGACCGCTAAAACATTCAGGGGAGCATTTGCAAGCGTTTGGCACAATTTTTGAGTGAATTGCCAAACGTCAGATTTTTGTTGAAATTGTGACCCCGGGGCTTAGGGATTTTTTCAAAAAAAAATTTTTCTCCGGTTAAGTTGCTGAGGGCTGATTTCTTGTCCTGTGATAAAAAGCCTTATTTTTCCGACCGCTAAAACATTCAGAGGAGCATTTGCAAGCGTTTGGCACCATTTTTGAGTGAATTGCCAAAAGTCAGATTTTTGCTGAAATTGTGACCCCGGGGCTTAGGGATTTTTTCAAAAAAAAAATTTCCTCCGGTTAAGTTGCTGAGGGCTGATTTCTTGTCCTGTGATAAAAAGCCTTCTGTTTCGAAAGCTAAAACTTTCAGGGGAGCATTTGCAAGCGTTTGGCACCATTTTTGAGTGAATTGCCAAAAGTCAGATTTTTGCTGAAATTGTGACCCCAGGGTAAAGGGATTTTTTTTAAAAAAAAAATTTCCTCCAGTTAAGTTGCTGAGGGCTGATTTCTTGTCCTGTGATAAGAAGCCTTCTGTTTTGACCGCCAAACCTTTCAGGGGAGCATTTGCAAGCGTTTGGCACCATTTTTGAGTGAATTGCCAAAAGTCAGATTTTTGCTGAAATTGTGACCCCGGGGCTTAGGGATTTTTTCAAAAAAAAATTTTCCTCCGGTTAAGTTGCTGAGGGCTGATTTCTTGTCCTGCGATAAAAAGCCTTCTGTTTCGACTGCCAAACCTTTCAGGGGAGCATTTGCAAGCGTTTGGCACCATTTTTGAGTGAATTGCCAAAAGTCAGATTTTTGCTGAAATTGTGACCCCGGGGCTTAGGGATTTTTTCAAAAAAAAAAAAAATTCCTCCGGTTAAGTTGCTGAGGGCTGATTTCTTGTCCTGTGATAAAAAGCCTTCTGTTTCGACCGCTAAAACATTCAGGGGAGCATTTGCAAGCGTTTGGCACCATTTTTGAGTGAATTGCCAAACGTCAGATTTTTGCTGAAATTGTGACCCCGGGGCTTAGGGATTTTTTCAAAAAAAAAAAATCCGCCGGTTATGTTGCAGATGGCTGATTTCTTGTCCTGTGATAAAAAGCCTTCTGTTTCGACCGCTAAAACAGAAATTAAGGATTTTTTCAAAAAAAAAATTCCGCCGGTTAAGTTGCTGAGGTCTGATTTCTCGTCCTGTGATAAAAAGCCTCCTGTTTCGACTGCCAAACCTTTCAGGGGAGCATTTGCAAGCGTTTGACACAATTTTTGAGTGAATTGCCAAACGTCAGATTTTTGCTGAAATTGTGACCCCGGGGCTTAGGGATTTTTTTCAAAAAAAAAATTTACTCCGGTTAAGTTGCTGAGGGCTGATTTCTTGTCCTGTGATAAAAAGCCTTATTTTTCCGACCGCTAAAACATTCAGGGGAGCATTTGCAAGCGTTTGGCACAATTTTTGAGTGAATTGCCAAACGTCAGATTTTTGTTGAAATTGTGACCCCGGGGCTTAGGGATTTTTTCAAAAAAAAATTTTTCTCCGGTTAAGTTGCTGAGGGCTGATTTCTTGTCCTGTGATAAAAAGCCTTATTTTTCCGACCGCTAAAACATTCAGAGGAGCATTTGCAAGCGTTTGGCACCATTTTTGAGTGAATTGCCAAAAGTCAGATTTTTGCTGAAATTGTGACCCCGGGGCTTAGGGATTTTTTCAAAAAAAAAATTTCCTCCGGTTAAGTTGCTGAGGGCTGATTTCTTGTCCTGTGATAAAAAGCCTTCTGTTTCGAAAGCTAAAACTTTCAGGGGAGCATTTGCAAGCGTTTGGCACCATTTTTGAGTGAATTGCCAAAAGTCAGATTTTTGCTGAAATTGTGACCCCAGGGTAAAGGGATTTTTTTTAAAAAAAATTTTCCTCCAGTTAAGTTGCTGAGGGCTGATTTCTTGTCCTGTGATAAGAAGCCTTCTGTTTTGACCGCCAAACCTTTCAGGGGAGCATTTGCAAGCGTTTGGCACCATTTTTGAGTGAATTGCCAAAAGTCAGATTTTTGCTGAAATTGTGACCCCGGCGCTTAGGGATTTTTTCAAAAAAAAATTTTCCTCCGGTTAAGTTGCTGAGGGCTGATTTCTTGTCCTGTGATAAAAAGCCTTATTTTTCCGAACGCTAAAACATTCAGGGGAGCATTTGCAAGCGTTTGGCACCATTTTTGAGTGAATTGCCAAAAGTCAGATTTTTGCTGAAATTGTGACCCCGGGGCTTAGGGATTTTTTCAAAAAAAAAAAAATTCCTCCGGTTAAGTTGCTGAGGGCTGATTTCTTGTCCTGTGATAAAAAGCCTTCTGTTTCGACCGCTAAAACATTCAGGGGAGCATTTGCAAGCGTTTGGCACCATTTTTGAGTGAATTGCCAAACGTCAGATTTTTGCTGAAATTGTGACCCCGGGGCTTAGGGATTTTTTCAAAAAAAAAAAATCCGCCGGTTATGTTGCAGATGGCTGATTTCTTGTCCTGTGATAAAAAGCCTTCTGTTTCGACCGCTAAAACAGAAATTAAGGATTTTTTCAAAAAAAAAATTCCGCCGGTTAAGTTGCTGAGGTCTGATTTCTCGTCCTGTGATAAAAAGCCTCCTGTTTCGACTGCCAAACCTTTCAGGGGAGCATTTGCAAGCGTTTGACACAATTTTTGAGTGAATTGCCAAACGTCAGATTTTTGCTGAAATTGTGACCCCGGGGCTTAGGGATTTTTTTCAAAAAAAAAATTTACTCCGGTTAAGTTGCTGAGGGCTGATTTCTTGTCCTGTGATAAAAAGCCTTATTTTTCCGACCGCTAAAACATTCAGAGGAGCATTTGCAAGCGTTTGGCACCATTTTTGAGTGAATTGCCAAAAGTCAGATTTTTGCTGAAATTGTGACCCCGGGGCTTAGGGATTTTTTCAAAAAAAAAAAAATTCCTCCGGTTATGTTGCTGATGGCTGATTTCTCGTCCTGTGATAAAAAGCCTTCGGTTTCGACTGCCAAACCTTTCAGGGGAGCATTTGCAAGCTTTTGGCACCATTTTTGAGTGAATTGCCAAAAGTCAGATTTTTGCTGAAATTGTGACCCCAGGGTTAAGGGATTTTTTTAAAAAAAAATTTTCCTCCAGTTAAGTTGCTGAGGGCTGATTTCTTGTCCTGTGATAAAAAGCCTTCTGTTTTGACCGCCAAACCTTTCAGGGGAGCATTTGCAAGCGTTTGGCACCATTTTTGAGTGAATTGCCAAAAGTCAGATTTTTGCTGAAATTGTGACCCCGGGGCTTAGGGATTTTTTCAAAAAAAAAAAATTCCTCCGGTTAAGTTGCTGAGGGCTGATTTCTCGTCCTGTGATAAAAAGCCTTCTTTTTCCGACCGCTAAAACATTCAGGGGAGCATTTGCAAGCGTTTGGCACCATTTTTGAGTGCATTGCCAAAAGTCGGATTTTTGCTGAAATTGTGACCCCGGGGCTTAGGGATTTTTTCAAAAAAAAAATTTCCTCCGGGTAAGTTACTAAGGGCTGATTTCTTGTCCTGTGATAAAAAGCCTTATTTTTCCGACCACTAAAACTTTCAGGGGAGCATTTGCAAGCGTTTGGCACAATTTTTGAGTGAATTGCCAAACGTCAGATTTTTGCTGAAATTGTGACCCCGGGGCTTAGGGATTATTTCAAAAAAAAATTTTTCTCCGGTTAAGTTGCTGAGGGCTGATTTCTTGTCCTGTGATAAAAAGCCTTATTTTTCCGACCGCTAAAACATTCAGGGGAGCATTTGCAAGCGTTTGGCACCATTTTTGAGTGAATTGCCAAAAGTCAGATTTTTGCTGAAATTGTGACCCCGGGGCTTAGGGATTTTTTCAAAAAAAAATTTTCCTACGGTTAAGTTGCTGAGGGCTGATTTCTTGTCCTGTGATAAAAAGCCTTCTGTTTCGAAAGCTAAAACTTTCAGGGGAGCATTTGCAAGCGTTTGGTACCATTTTTGAGTGAATTGCCAAAAGTCAGATTTTTGCTGAAATTGTGACCCCGGGGCTTAGGGATTTTTTCAAAAAAAAAAAAAATTCCTCCGGTTATGTTGCTGATGGCTGATTTCTCGTCCTGTGATAAAAAGCCTTCGGTTTCGACTGCCAAACCTATCAGGGGAGCATTTGCAAGCTTTTGGCACCATTTTTGAGTGAATTGCCAAAAGTCAGATTTTTGCTGAAATTGTGACCCCAGGGTAAAGGGATTTTTTTTAAAAAAAATTTTCCTCCGGTTAAGTTGCTGAGGGCTGATTTCTTGTCCTGTGATAAAAAGCCTTCTGTTTCGACTGCCAAACCTTTCAGGGGAGCATTTGCAAGCGTTTGGCACCATTTTTGAGTGAATTGCCAAACGTCAGATTTTTGCTGAAATTGTGACCCCGGGGCTTAGGGTTTTTTTCAAAAAAAAAAATTCCGCCGGTTAAGTTACTGAGGGCTGATTTCTTGTCCTGTGATAAAAAGCCTTATTTTTCCGACCACTAAAACTTTCAGGGGAGCATTTGCAAGCGTTTGGCACCATTTTTGAGTGAATTGCCAAAAGTCAGATTTTTGCTGAAATTGTGACCCCGGCGCTTAGGGATTTTTTCAAAAAAAAAATTTCTTCTGGTTAAGTTGCTGAGGGCTGATTTCTTGTCCTGTGATAAAAAGCCTTATTTTTCCGAACGCTAAAACATTCAGGGGAGCATTTGCAAGCGTTTGGCACCATTTTTGAGTGAATTGCCAAAAGTCAGATTTTTGCTGAAATTGTGACCCCGGGGCTTAGGGATTTTTTCAAAAAAAAAAAATTCCTCCGGTTAAGTTGCTGAGGGCTGATTTCTTGTCCTGTGATAAAAAGCCTTCTGTTTCGACTGCCAAACCTTTCAGGGGAGCATTTGCAAGCGTTTGGCACCATTTTTGAGTGAATTGCCAAAAGTCAGATTTTTGCTGAAATTGTGACCCCGGGGCTTAGGGATTTTTTCAAAAAAAAAAATTCCTCCGGTTCAGTTGCTGAGGGCTGATTTCTTGTCCTGTGATAAAAAGCCTTCTGTTTCGACCGCTAAAACATTCAGGGGAGCATTTGCAAGCGTTTGGCACCATTTTTGAGTGAATTGCCAAACGTCAGATTTTTGCTGAAATTGTGACCCCGGGGCTTAGGGATTTTTTCAAAAAAAAAAAATCCGCCGGTTATGTTGCAGATGGCTGATTTCTTGTCCTGTGATAAAAAGCCTTCTGTTTCGACCGCTAAAACAGAAATTAAGGATTTTTTCAAAAAAAAAATTCCGCCGGTTAAGTTGCTGAGGTCTGATTTCTCGTCCTGTGATAAAAAGCCTCCTGTTTCGACTGCCAAACCTTTCAGGGGAGCATTTGCAAGCGTTTGACACAATTTTTGAGTGAATTGCCAAACGTCAGATTTTTGCTGAAATTGTGACCCCGGGGCTTAGGGATTTTTTCAAAAAAAATTTTTCCTCCGGTTAAGTTGCTGAGGGCTGATTTCTTGTCCTGTGATAAAAAGCCTTCTGTTTCGAAAGCTAAAACTTTCAGGGGAGCATTTGCAAGCGTTTGGCACCATTTTTGAGTGAATTGCCAAAAGTCAGATTTTTGCTGAAATTGTGACCCCAGGGTAAAGGGATTTTTTTTAAAAAAAAATTTCCTCCAGTTAAGTTGCTGAGGGCTGATTTCTTGTCCTGTGATAAGAAGCCTTCTGTTTTGACCGCCAAACCTTTCAGGGGAGCATTTGCAAGCGTTTGGCACCATTTTTGAGTGAATTGCCAAAAGTCAGATTTTTGCTGAAATTGTGACCCCGGGGCTTAGGGATTTTTTCAAAAAAAAAATTTCCTCCGGTTAAGTTGCTGAGGGCTGATTTCTTGTCCTGTGATAAAAAGCCTTCTGTTTCGACTGCCAAACCTTTCAGGGGAGCATTTGCAAGCGTTTGGCACCATTTTTGAGTGAATTGCCAAAAGTCAGATTTTTGCTGAAATTGTGACCCCGGGGCTTAGGGTTTTTTTCAAAAAAAAAATTTCCGCCGGTTAAGTTACTGAGGGCTGATTTCTTGTCCTGTGATAAAAAGCCTTATTTTTCCGACCGCTAAAACATTCAGAGGAGCATTTGCAAGCGTTTGGCACAATTTTTGAGTGAATTGCCAAACGTCAGATTTTTGCTGAAATTGTGACCCCGGGGCTTAGGGATTTTTTCAAAAAAAAATTTTTCTCCGGTTAAGTTGCTGAGGGCTGATTTCTTGTCCTGTGATAAAAAGCCTTATTTTTCCGACCGCTAAAACATTCAGAGGAGCATTTGCAAGCGTTTGGCACCATTTTTGAGTGAATTGCCAAAAGTCAGATTTTTGCTGAAATTGTGACCCCGGGGCTTAGGGATTTTTTCAAAAAAAAAAAAATTCCTCCGGTTATGTTGCTGATGGCTGATTTCTCGTCCTGTGATAAAAAGCCTTCGGTTTCGACTGCCAAACCTTTCAGGGGAGCATTTGCAAGCTTTTGGCACCATTTTTGAGTGAATTGCCAAAAGTCAGATTTTTGCTGAAATTGTGACCCCAGGGTTAAGGGATTTTTTTTAAAAAAAATTTTCCTCCAGTTAAGTTGCTGAGGGCTGATTTCTTGTCCTGTGATAAAAAGCCTTCTGTTTTGACCGCCAAACCTTTCAGGGGAGCATTTGCAAGCGTTTGGCACCATTTTTGAGTGAATTGCCAAAAGTCAGATTTTTGCTGAAATTGTGACCCCGGGGCTTAGGGATTTTTTCAAAAAAAAAAAAATTCCTCCGGTTAAGTTGCTGAGGGCTGATTTCTCGTCCTGTGATAAAAAGCCTTCTTTTTCCGACCGCTAAAACATTCAGGGGAGCATTTGCAAGCGTTTGGCACCATTTTTGAGTGAATTGCCAAAAGTCGGATTTTTGCTGAAATTGTGACCCCGGGGCTTAGGGATTTTTTCAAAAAAAAATTTTCCTCCGGGTAAGTTACTAAGGGCTGATTTCTTGTCCTGTGATAAAAAGCCTTATTTTTCCGACCACTAAAACTTTCAGGGGAGCATTTGCAAGCGTTTGGCACAATTTTTGAGTGAATTGCCAAACGTCAGATTTTTGCTGAAATTGTGACCCCGGGGCTTAGGGATTATTTCAAAAAAAAAATTTTCTCCGGTTAAGTTGCTGAGGGCTGATTTCTTGTCCTGTGATAAAAAGCCTTATTTTTCCGACCGCTAAAACATTCAGGGGAGCATTTGCAAGCGTTTGGCACCATTTTTGAGTGAATTGCCAAAAGTCAGATTTTTGCTGAAATTGTGACCCCGGGGCTTAGGGATTTTTTCAAAAAAAATTTTTCCTCCGGTTAAGTTGCTGATGGCTGATTTCTTGTCCTGTGATAAAAAGCCTTCTGTTTCGAAAGCTAAAACTTTCAGGGGAGCATTTGCAAGCGTTTGGTACCATTTTTGAGTGAATTGCCAAAAGTCAGATTTTTGCTGAAATTGTGACCCCGGGGCTTAGGGATTTTTTCAAAAAAAAAAAAAATTCCTCCGGTTATGTTGCTGATGGCTGATTTCTCGTCCTGTGATAAAAAGCCTTCGGTTTCGACTGCCAAACCTATCAGGGGAGCATTTGCAAGCTTTTGGCACCATTTTTGAGTGAATTGCCAAAAGTCAGATTTTTGCTGAAATTGTGACCCCGGGGCTTAGGGATTTTTTCAAAAAAAAAAAAATTCCTCCGGTTCAGTTGCTGAGGGCTGATTTCTTGTCCTGTGATAAAAAGCCTTCTGTTTCGACCGCTAAAACATTCAGGGGAGCATTTGCAAGCGTTTGGCACCATTTTTGAGTGAATTGCCAAACGTCAGATTTTTGCTGAAATTGTGACCCCGGGGCTTAGGGTTTTTTTCAAAAAAAAAAATTCCGCCGGTTAAGTTACTGAGGGCTGATTTCTTGTCCTGTGATAAAAAGCCTTATTTTTCCGACCACTAAAACTTTCAGGGGAGCATTTGCAAGCGTTTGGCACCATTTTTGAGTGAATTGCCAAAAGTCAGATTTTTGCTGAAATTGTGACCCCGGGGCTTAGGGTTTTTTTCAAAAAAAAAATTTCCGCCGGTTAAGTTACTGAGGGCTGATTTCTTGTCCTGTGATAAAAAGCCTTATTTTTCCGACCACTAAAACTTTCAGGGGAGCATTTGCAAGCGTTTGGCACAATTTTTGAGTGAATTGCCAAACGTCAGATTTTTGCTGAAATTGTGACCCCGGGGCTTAGGGATTTTTTCAAAAAAAAATTTTTCTCCGGTTAAGTTGCTGAGGGCTGATTTCTTGTCCTGTGATAAAAAGCCTTATTTTTCCGACCGCTAAAACATTCAGAGGAGCATTTGCAAGCGTTTGGCACCATTTTTGAGTGAATTGCCAAAAGTCAGATTTTTGCTGAAATTGTGACCCCGGGGCTTAGGGATTTTTTCAAAAAAAAAAAAATTCCTCCGGTTATGTTGCTGATGGCTGATTTCTCGTCCTGTGATAAAAAGCCTTCGGTTTCGACTGCCAAACCTTTCAGGGGAGCATTTGCAAGCTTTTGGCACCATTTTTGAGTGAATTGCCAAAAGTCAGATTTTTGCTGAAATTGTGACCCCTGGGTTAAGGGATTTTTTTTTTAAAAAAATTTCCTCCAGTTAAGTTGCTGAGGGCTGATTTCTTGTCCTGTGATAAAAAGCCTTCTGTTTTGACCGCCAAACCTTTCAGGGGAGCATTTGCAAGCGTTTGGCACCATTTTTGAGTGAATTGCCAAAAGTGGGATTTTTGCTGAAATTGTGACCCCGGGGCTTAGGGATTTTTTCAAAAAAAAAATTTTCTCCGGTTAAGTTTCTGAGGGCTGATTTCTTGTCCTCTGATAAAAAGCCTTCTTTTTCCGACCGCCAAACCTTTCAGGGGAGCATTTGCAAGCGTTTGGCACCATTTTGGAGTGAATTCCCAAAAGTCAGATTTTTGCTGAAATTGTGACCCCGGGGCTTAGGGATTTTTTTCAAAAAAATATTTTTCTCCGGTTAAGTTCCGGAGGGCTGATTTCTTGTCCTGTGATAAAAAGCCTTCTTTTCCAACTGCTAAAACATTCAGGGGAGCATTTGCAAGCGTTTGGCACCATTTTTGATTAAATTGCCAAAAGTCAGATTTTTGCTGAAATTGTGACCCCGGGGCTTAGGGATTATTTCAAAAAAAAAATTTCCGCCGGTTAAGTTGCTGAGGGCTGATTTCTTGTCCTGTGATAAAAAGCCTTCGGTTTCGACTGCCAAACCTTTCGGGGGAGCATTTGCAAGCATTTGGCACCATTTATGAGTGAATTGCCAAAAGTCAGATTTTTGCTGAAATTGTGACCCCGGGGCTTAGGGATTTTTTCAAAAAAAAAATTTTCTCCGGTTAAGTTTCTGAGGGCTGATTTCTTGTCCTCTGATAAAAAGCCTTCTTTTTCCGACCGCCAAACCTTTCAGGGGAGCATTTGCAAGCGTTTGGCACCATTTTGGAGTGAATTCCCAAAAGTCAGATTTTTGCTGAAATTGTGACCCCGGGGCTTAGGGATTTTTTTCAAAAAAATATTTTTCTCCGGTTAAGTTCCGGAGGGCTGATTTCTTGTCCTGTGATAAAAAGCCTTCTTTTCCAACTGCTAAAACATTCAGGGGAGCATTTGCAAGCGTTTGGCACCATTTTTGATTAAATTGCCAAAAGTCAGATTTTTGCTGAAATTGTGACCCCGGGGCTTAGGGATTATTTCAAAAAAAAAATTTCCGCCGGTTAAGTTGCTGAGGGCTGATTTCTTGTCCTGTGATAAAAAGCCTTCGGTTTCGACTGCCAAACCTTTCGGGGGAGCATTTGCAAGCATTTGGCACCATTTATGAGTGAATTGCCAAAAGTCAGATTTTTGCTGAAATTGTGACCCCGGGGCTTAGGGATTTTTTCAAAAAAAAAATTTCCTCTGGTTAAGTTGCTGAGGGCTGATTTCTTGTCCTGTGATAAAAAGCCTTCTTTTCCGACCGCTAAAACATTCAGGGGAGCATTTGCAAGCGTTTGGCACCATTTTTGAGTGAATTGCCAAAAGTCAGATTTTTGCTGAAATTGTGACCCCGGGGCTTAGGGATTTTTTTTAAAAAAAAATTTTCTCCGGTTAAGTTGCTGAGGGCTGATTTCTCGTTCTGTGATAAAAAGCCTTCGGTTTCGACCGCCAAACCTTTCAGGGGAGCATTTGCAAGCGTTTGGCACCATTTTTGAGTGAATTGCCAAAAGTCAGATTTTTGCTGAAATTGTGACCCCGGGGTTAAGGGATTTTTTCAAAAAAAAAATTTCCTCCGGTTAAGTTGCTGAGGGCTGATTTCTTGTCCTGTGATAAAAAACCTTCTGTTTCGACCGCCAAACCTTTCAGGGGAGCATTTGCAAGCGTTTGGCACCATTTTTGAGTGAATTGCCAAAAGTCGGATTTTTCCTGAAATTGTGACCCCGGGGCTTAGGGATTTTTTCAAAAAAAAAATTTCCGCCGGATAAGTTGCTGAGATCTGATTTCTTGTCCTGTGATAGAAAGCCTTCTTTTCCGACCGCTAAAACTTCCAGGGGAGCATTTGCAAGCTTTTGGCACCATTTTTGAGTGAATTGCCAAAAGTCAGATTTCTGCTGAAATTGTGACCCCGGGGCTTAGGGATTTTTTCAAAAAAAAAATTTCCTCCGGTTAAGTTGCTGAGATCTGATTTCTTGTCCTGTGATAAATAGCCTCCTGTTTCGACTGCCAAACCTTTCAGGGGAGCATTTGGAAGCGTTTGGTACCATTTTTGAGTGAATTGCCAAAAGTCAGATTTTTGCTGAAATTGTGACCCCGGGGTCTTAGGGATTTTTTCAAAAAAAAAATTCTTCTGGTTAAGTTGCTGATGGCTGATTTCTTGTCCTGTGATAAAAAGCCTTCTGTTTCGACCGCTAAAACAGAAATTAAGGATTTTTTCAAAAAAAAATTTCCGCCGGTTAAGTTGCTGAGGTCTGATTTCTCGTCCTGTGATAAAAAGCCTTCTGTTTCGACCGCCAAACCTTTCAGGGGAGCATTTGCAAGCGTTTGGTACCATTTTTGAGTGAATTGCCAAAAGTCAGATTTTTGCTGAAATTGTGACCCCGGGGCTTAGGGATTTTTTCAAAAAAAAAATTTCCTCCGGGTAAGTTGCTGAGGGCTGATTTCTTGTCCTGTGATAAAAAGCCTTCTGTTTCGACCGCTAAAACTTTCAGGGGAGCATTTGCAAGCGTTTGGTACCATTTTTGAGTGAATTGCCAAAAGTCATTTTTTTGCTGAAATTGTGACCCCGGGGCTTAGGGATTTTTTCAAAAAAAAAATTTCCTCCGGTTAAGTTTCTGAGGGCTGAATTCTTGTCCTGTGATAAAAAGCCTTCTGTTTCAAAAGCTAAAACTTTCAGGGGAGCATTTGCAAGCGTTTGGCACCATTTTTGAGTGAATTGCCAAAAGTCAGATTTTTGCTGAAATAGTGACCCCGGGGCTTAGGGATTTTTTCAAAAAAAAAATTTCCTCTGGTTAAGTTGCTGAGGGCTGATTTCTCTTCCTGTGATAAAAAGCCTTCTGTTTCGACCGCTAAAACTTCCAGGGGAGCATTTGCAAGCGTTTGGCACCATTTTTGAGTGAATTGCCAAAAGTAAGATTTTTGCTGAAATTGTGACCCCGGGGCTTAGGGATTTTTTCAAAAAAAATTTCTCCTCCGGTTAAGTTCCTGAGGGCTGATTTCTTGTACTGTGATAAAAAGCCTTCTTTTCCGACTGCTAAAACATTCAGGGGAGCATTTGCAAGCGTTTGGTACCATTTTTGAGTGAATTGCCAAAAGTCAGATTTTTGCTGAAATTGTGACCCCGGGGCTTAGGGATTTTTTCAAAAAAAAATTTCTTCTGGTTAAGTTGCTGATGGCTGATTTCTTGTCCTGTGATAAAAATCCTTCTGTTTTGACCGCTAAAACAGAAATTAAGGATTTTTTCAAAAAAAAAATTCCGCCGGTTAAGTTGCTGAGGTCTGATTTCTCGTCCTGTGATAAAAAGCCTTCTGTTTCGACCGCTAAAACATTCAGGGGAGCATTTGCAAGCATTTGGCACCATTTTGGAGTGAATTGCCAAAAGTCAGATTTTTGCTGAAATTGTGACCCCGGGGCTTAGGGATTTTTTCAAAAAAAAAATTTCCTCCGGGTAAGTTGCTGAGGTCTGATTTCTTGTCCTGTGATAAAAAGCCTTCTGTTTCGACCACTAAAACTTTCAGGGGAGCATTTGCAAGCGTTTGGAACCATTTTGGAGTGAATTGCCAAAAGTCAGAATTTTGCTGAAATTGTGACCCCGGGGCTTAGGGATTTTTTCAAAAAAATTTTTTTCTCCGGTTAAGTTCCTGAGGGCTGATTTCTTGTCCTGTGATAAAAAGCCTTCTGTTTCGACCACTAAAACTTTCAGGGGAGCATTTGCAAGCGTTTGGCACCATTTTTGAGTGAATTGCCAAAAGTCGGATTTTTGCTGAAATTGTGACCCCGGGGCTTAGGGATTTTTTCAAAAAAAAATTTTTCTCCGGTTAAGTTGCTGAGGGCTGATTTCTCGTCCTGTGATAAAAAGCCTTATTTTTCCGACCGCCAAACCTTTCAGGGGAGCATTTGCAAGCGTTTGGCACCATTTTTGAGTGAATTGCCAAAAGTCAGATTTTTGCTGAAATTGTGACCCCGGGGCTTAGGGATTTTTTTAAAAAAAATTTTTTCTCCGGTTAAGTTGCTGAGGTCTGCTTTCTCGTCCTGTGATAAAAAGCCTTCTGTTTCGACCGCCAAAACTTTCAGGGGAGCATTTGCAAGCGTTTGGTACCATTTTTGAGTGAATTGCCAAAAGTCGGATTTTTGCTGAAATTGTGACCCCGGGGCTTAGGGATTTTTTCAAAAAAAAAATTTCTGCCAGTTAAGGTGCTGAGGGCTGATTTCTTCTCCTGTGATAAAAAGCCTTATTTTCCGACCGCTAAAACTTCCAGGGGAGCATTTGCAAGCGTTTGGCACCATTTTTGAGTGAATTGCCAAAAGTCAGATTTTTGCTGAAATTGTGATTTTTTCAAAAAAAAAAAAAATTCCTCCGGTTAAGTTGCTGAGGGCTGATTTCTTGTCCTGTGATAAAAAGCCTTCTGTTTCGACCACTAAAACTTTCAGGGGAGCATTTGCAAGCGTTTGGTACCATTTTGGAGTGAATTGCCAAAAGTCAGATTTTTGCTGATATTCTGACCCCGGGGCTTAGGGATTTTTTTAAAAAAATTTTTTTCTCCGGTTAAGTTGCTAAGGGCTGATTTCTTGTCCTCTGATAAAAAGCCTTCGGTTTCGACTGCCAAACCTTTCAGGGGAGCATTTGCAAGCGTTTGGTACCATTTTTGAATGAATTGCCAAAAGTCAGATTTTTGCTGAAATTGTGACCCCGGGGCTTAGGGATTTTTTCAAAAAAAAAAATTCCGCCGGTTATGTTGCTGATGGCTGATTTCTTGTCCTGTGATAAAAAGCCTTCTGTTTCGACCGCTAAAACAGAAATTAAGGATTTTTTCAAAAAAAAATTTCCTCCGGTTAAGTTCCTGAGGGCTGATTTCTTGTCCTGTGATAAAAAGCCTTCTGTTTCGACCGCTAAAACAGAAATTAAGGATTTTTTCAAAAAAAAAGTTTCCGCCGGATAAGTTGCTGAGGGCTGATTTCTTGTCCTGTGATAAAAAGCCTTCTGTTTCGACTGCCAAACCTTTCAGGGGAGCATTTGCAAGCGTTTGGCACCATTTTTGAGTGAATTGCCAAAAGTCGGATTTTTGCTGAAATTGTGACCCCGGGGCTTAGGGATTTTTTCAAAAAAAAAATTTCCGCCGGTTAAGTTGCTGAGGGCTGATTTCTTGTCCTGTGATAAAAACCCTTATTTTTCCGACCGCTAAAACATTCAGGGGAGCATTTGCAAGCGTTTGGTACCATTTTTGAGTGAATTGCCAAAAGTCAGATTTTTGCTGAAATTGTGACCCCGGGGCTTAGGGATTTTTTCAAAAAAAAATTTTCTCCGGTTCAGTTGCTGAGGGCTGATTTCTTGTCCTGTGATAAAAAGCCTCCTGTTTCGACCGCCAAACCTTTCAGGGGAGCATTTGCAAGCGTTTGGCACCATTTTTGAGTGAATTGCCAAAAGTCGGATTTTTGCTGAAATTGTGACCCCGGGGCTTAGGGATTTTTTCAAAAAAAAAATTTCCGCCGGTTAAGTTGCTGAGGGCTGATTTCTTGTCCTGTGATAAAAACCCTTATTTTTCCGACCGCTAAAACATTCAGGGGAGCATTTGCAAGCGTTTGGTACCATTTTTGAGTGAATTGCCAAAAGTCAGTTTTTTGCTGATATTCTGACCCCGGGGCTTAGGGATTTTTTCAAAAAAAAATTTCCTCTGGTTAAGTTGCTGAGGGCTGATTTCTTGTCCTGTGATAAAAAGCCTTCTTTTCCGACTGCTAAAACATTCAGGGGAGCATTTGCAAACGTTTGGCACCATTTTTGAGTGAATTGCCAAAAGTCAGATTGTTGCTGATATTGTGACCCCGGGGCTTAGGAATTTTTTAAAAAAATTTTTTTTCTCCGGTTAAGTTGCTGAGGGCTGATTTCTTGTCCTGTGATAAAAAGCCTTCTGTTTCGACCACTAAAACTTTCAGGGGAGCATTTGCAAGCGTTTGGCACCATTTTTGAGTGAATTGCCAAAAGTCAGATTTTTGCTGAAATTGTGACCCCGGGGCTTAGGGATTTTTTCAAAAAAAAATTTTTCTCCGGTTAAGTTGCTGAGGGCTGATTTCTTGTCCTGTGATAAAAAGCCTTATTTTTCCGACCGCTAAAACATTCAGGGGAGCATTTGCAAGCGTTTGGCACCATTTTTGAGTGAATTGCCAAAAGTCGGATTTTTGCTGAAATTGTGACCCCGGGGCTTAGGGTTTTTTTCAAAAAAAAAATTTCTGCCAGTTAAGTTGCTGAGGGCTGATTTCTTCTCCTGTGATAAAAAGCCTTCTTTTCCAACTGCTAAAACATTCAGGGGAGCATTTGCAAGCGTTTGGCACCATTTTTGAGTGAATTGCCAAAAGTCAGATTTTTGCTGAAATTGTGACCCCGGGGCTTAGGGATTTTTTCAAAAAAAAAAAAATTACTCCGGTTAAGTTCCTGAGGGCTGATTTCTTGTCCTGTGATAAAAAGCCCTCTGTTTCGACCGCTAAAACTTTCAGGGGAGCATTTGCAAGCGTTTGGTACCATTTTTGAGTGAATTGCCAAAAGTCGGATTTTTGCTGAAATTGTGACCCCAGGGCTTAGGGATTTTTTTTAAAAAAAAAATTTCCTCTGGTTAAGTTGCTGATGGCTGATTTCTTGTCCTGTGATAAAAAGCCTTCTGTTTCGACCGCTAAAACAGAAATTAAGGATTTTTTCAAAAAAAAAATTCCGCCGGTTAAGTTGCTGAGGTCTGATTTCTCGTCCTGTGATAAAAGCCTTCGGTTTCGACCGCCAAACCTTTCAGGGGAGCATTTGCAAGCGTTTGGCACCATTTTTGAGTGAATTGCCAAAAGTCAGATTTTTGCTGAAATTGTGACCCCGGGGCTTAGGGATTTTTTTAAAAAAATAATTTCCTCTGGTTAAGTTGCTGAGGGCTGATTTCTCGTCCTGTGATAAAAAGCCTTCTATTTCGACCGCTAAAACTTCCGGGGGAGCATTTGCAAGCGTTTGGCACCATTTTTGAGTGAATTGCCAAAAGTCAGTTTTTTGCTGAAATTGTGACCCCGGGGCTTAGGGATTTTTTCAAAAAAAAAAATCCTCCGGTTAAGTTGCTGAGGGCTGATTTCTTGTCCTGTGATAAAAAGCCTTCTTTTCCGACTGCTAAAACATTCAGGGGAGCATTTGCAAACGTTTGGCACCATTTTTGAGTGAATTGCCAAAAGTCAGATTGTTGCTGATATTGTGACCCCGGGGCTTAGGAATTTTTTAAAAAAATTTTTTTTCTCCGGTTAAGTTGCTGAGGGCTGATTTCTTGTCCTGTGATAAAAAGCCTTCTGTTTCGACCGCTAAAACTTTCAGGGGAGCATTTGCAAGCGTTTGGCACCATTTTTGAGTGAATTGCCAAAAGTCAGATTTTTGCTGAAATTGTGACCCCGGGGCTTAGGGATTTTTTAAAAAAAAAATTTCCTCTGGTTAAGTTGCTGAGGGCTGATTTCTTGTCCTGTGATAAAAAGCCTTCTGTTTCGACCACTAAAACTTTCAGGGGAGCATTTGCAAGCGTTTGGCACCATTTTTGAGTGAATTGCCAAAAGTCAGATTTTTGCTGAAATTGTGACCCCGGGGCTTAGGGATTTTTTCAAAAAAAAATTTTTCTCCGGTTAAGTTGCTGAGGGCTGATTTCTTGTCCTGTGATAAAAAGCCTTATTTTTCCGACCGCTAAAACATTCAGGGGAGCATTTGCAAGCGTTTGGCACCATTTTTGAGTGAATTGCCAAAAGTCGGATTTTTGCTGAAATTGTGACCCCGGGGCTTAGGGATTTTTTCAAAAAAAAAAAATTCCTCCGGTTAAGTTCCTGAGGGCTGATTTCTCGTCCTGTGATAAAAAGCCTTCTGTTTCGACCGCCAAACCTTTCAGGGGAGCATTTGCAAGCGTTTGGCACCATTTTGGAGTGAATTGCCAAAAGTCAGATTTTTGCTGATATTCTGACCCCGGGGCTTAGGGATTTTTTTAAAAAAAAATTTTTCTCCGGTTAAGTTGCTAAGGGCTGATTTCTTGTCCTGTGATAAAAAGCCTTCGGTTTCGACTGCCAAACCTTTCAGGGGAGCATTTGCAAGCGTTTGGTACCATTTTTGAATGAATTGCCAAAAGTCAGATTTTTGCTGAAATTGTGACCCCGGGGCTTAGGGATTTTTTCAAAAAAAAAAATTCCGCCGGTTATGTTGCTGATGGCTGATTTCTTGTCCTGTGATAAAAAGCCTTCTGTTTCGACCGCTAAAACAGAAATTAAGGATTTTTTCAAAAAAAAATTTCCTCCGGTTAAGTTCCTGAGGGCTGATTTCTCGTCCTGTGATAAAAAGCCTTCTGTTTCGACCGCCAAACCTTTCAGGGGAGCATTTGCAAGCGTTTGGCACCATTTTTGAGTGAATTGCCAAAAGTCAGAATTTTGCTGAAATTGTGACCCCGGGGCTTAGGGATTTTTTCAAAAAAAAAAATTTCTCCGGTTAAGTTGCTGAGGTCTGATTTCTCGTCCTGTGATAAAAAGCCTTCTTTTCCGACCGCTAAAACTTCCAGGGGAGCATTTGCAAGCGTTTGGCACCATTTTTGAGTGAATTGCCAAAAGTCAGAATTTTGCTGAAATTGTGACCCCGGGGCTTAGGGATTTTTTCAAAAAATATTTTTTCTCCGGTTAAGTTCCTGAGGGCTGATTTCTTGTCCTGTGATAAAAAGCCCTCTGTTTCGACCGCCAAACCTTTCAGGGGAGCATTTGCAAGCGTTTGGCACCATTTTGGAGTGAATTGCCAAAAGTCAGATTTTTGCTGAAATTGTGACCCCGGGGCTTAGGGATTTTTTTAAAAAAATTTTTTTCTCCGGTTAAGTTGCTGAGGTCTGATTTCTCATCCTGTGATAAAAAGCCTTCTGTTTCGACCGCTAAAACTTTCAGGGGAGCATTTGCAAGCGTTTGGTACCATTTTTGAGTGAATTGCCAAAAGTCAGATTTTTGCTGAAATTGTGACCCCGGGGCTTAGGGATTTTTTCAAAAAAAAAATTTCTGCCAGTTAAGGTGCTGAGGGCTGATTTCTTGTCCTGTGATAAAAAGCCTTCTTTTCCGACCGCTAAAACTTCCAGGGGAGCATTTGCAAGCGTTTGGCACCATTTTTGAGTGAATTGCCAAAAGTCAGATTTTTGCTGAAATTGTGACCCCGGGGCTTAGGGATTTTTTCAAAAAAAAAAAATTCCTCCGGTTAAGTTGCTGAGGGCTGATTTCTTGTCCTGTGATAAAAAGCCTTCTGTTTCGACCGCTAAAACTTTCAGGGGAGCATTTGCAAGCGTTTGGCACCATTTTTGAGTGAATTGCCAAAAGTCAGATTTTTGCTGAAATTGTGACCCCGGGGCTTAGGGATTTTTTCAAAAAAAAATTTTTCTCCGGTTAAGTTGCTGAGGGCTGATTTCTTGTCCTGTGATAAAAAGCCTTCTGTTTCGACCACTAAAACTTTCAGGGGAGCATTTGCAAGCGTTTGGCACCATTTTTGAGTGAATTGCCAAAAGTCGGATTTTTGCTGAAATTGTGACCCCGGGGCTTAGGGATTTTTTCAAAAAAAAAAATTCCTCTGGTTAAGTTGCTGATGGCTGATTTCTTGTCCTGTGATAAAAAGCCTTCTGTTTCGACCACTAAAACAGAAATTAAGGATTTTTTCAAAAAAAAAATTCCGCCGGTTAAGTTTCTGAGGTCTGATTTCTCGTCCTGTGATAAAAAGCCTTCGGTTTCGACCGCCAAACCTTTCAGGGGAGCATTTGCAAGCTTTTGACACCATTTTTGAGTGAATTGCCAAAAGTCAGATTTTTGCTGAAATTGTGACCCCGGGGCTTAGGGATTTTTTCAAAAAAAAAATTCCGCCGGTTAAGTTTCTGAGGTCTGATTTCTCGTCCTTTGATAAAAAGCCTTCTATTTCGACTGCCAAACCTTTCAGGGGAGCATTTGCAAGCGTTTGGTACCATTTTTCAGTGAATTGCCAAAAGTCAGATTTTTGCTGAAATTGTGACCCCAGGGTTAAGGGATTTTTTTTTAAAAAAAAAATTTCCTCCGGTTAAGTTGTTGAGGTCTGATTTCTCGTCCTTTGATAAACAGCCTTCTGTTTCGACCGCCAAACCTTTCAGGGGAGCATTTGCAAGCGTTTGGCACCATTTTTGAGTGAATTGCCAAAAGTCAGATTTTTGCTGAAATTGTGACCCCGGGGCTTAGGGATTTTTTTAAAAAAATAATTTCCTCTGGTTAAGTTGCTGAGGGCTGATTTCTTGTCCTGTGATAAAAAGCCTTCTATTTCGACCGCTAAAACTTCCGGGGGAGCATTTGCACGCGTTTGGCACCATTTTTGAGTGAATTGCCAAAAGTCAGATTTTTGCTGAAATTGTGACCCCGGCGCATAGGGATTTTTTTAAAAAAAAAAATTCCTCCGGTTAAGTTGCTAAGGGCTGATTTCTTGTCCTGTGATAAAAAGCCTTCTGTTTCGACCGCTAAAACAGAAATTAAGGATTTTTTCAAAAAAAAATTTCCGCCGGTTAAGTTCCTGAGGGCTGATTTCTTGTCCTGTGATAAAAAGCCTTCTTTTCCAACTGCTAAAACATTCAGGGGAGCATTTGCAAGCGTTTGGCACCATTTTTGAGTGAATTGCCAAAAGTCAGATTTTTGCTGAAATTGTGAGCCCTGGGCTTAGGGATTTTTTCAAAAAAAAAAATTTCCGCCGCTTAAGTTGCTGAGGGCTGATTTCTTGTCCTGTGATAAAAAGCTCTCTGTTTCGACTGCCAAACCTTTCGGGGGAGCATTTGTAAGCGTTTGGCACCATTTTTGAGTGAATTGCCAAAAGTCAGATTTTTGCTGAAATTGTGAGCCCTGGGCTTAGGGATTTTTTCAAAAAAAAAAATTTCCGCCGCTTAAGTTGCTGAGGGCTGATTTCTTGTCCTGTGATAAAAAGCCCTCTGTTTCGACTGCCAAACCTTTCGGGGGAGCATTTGCAAGCGTTTGGCACCATTTTTGAGTGAATTGCCAAAAGTCAGATTTTTGCTGAAATTGTGACCCCGGGGCTTAGGGATTTTTTCAAAAAAATTTTTTTCTCCGGTTAAGTTCCTGAGGGCTGATTTCTTGTCCTGTGATAAAAAGCCCTCTGTTTCGACCGCTAAAACAGAAATTAAGGATTTTTTCAAAAAAAAATTTCCGCGGGTTAAGTTGCTGAGGTCTGATTTCTCGTCCTGTGATAAAAAGCCTTCGTTTTCGACCGCCAAACCTTTCAGGGGAGCATTTGCAAGCGTTTGGTACCATTTTTGAGTGAATTGCCAAAAGTCAGATTTTTGCTGAAATTGTGACCCCGGGGCTTAGGGATTTTTTCAAAAAAAAAATTTTCTCCGGTTAAGTTGCTGAGGGCTGATTTCTTGTCCTCTGATAAAAAGCCTTCTTTTTCCGACCGCTAAAACATTCAGGGGAGCATTTGCAAGCGTTTGGCACCATTTTTGAGTGAATTGCCAAAAGTCAGATTTTTGCTGAAATTGTGACCCCGGGGCTTAGGGATTTTTTCAAAAAAAAAAATTTCTCCGGTTAAGTTGCTGAGGGCTGATTTCTTGTCCTGTGATAAAAAGCCTTATTTTTTCGACCGCTAAAACATTCAGGGGAGCATTTGCAAGCGTTTGGCACCATTTTTGAGTGAATTGCCAAAAGTCGGATTTTTGCTGAAATTGTGACCCCGGGGCTTAGGGATTTTTTCAAAAAAAAAAATTCCTCCGGTTAAGTTCCTGAGGGCTGATTTCTTGTCCTGTGATAAAAAGCCTTCGGTTTCGACTGCCAAACCTTTCAGGGGAGCATTTGCAAGCGTTTGGTACCATTTTTGAATGAATTGCCAAAAGTCAGATTTTTGCTGAAATTGTGACCCCGGGGCTTAGGGATTTTTTGAAAAAAAAAAATTCCGCCGGTTATGTTGCTGATGGCTGATGTCTTGTCCTGTGATAAAAAGCCTTCTGTTTCGACCGCTAAAACAGAAATTAAGGATTTTTTCAAAAAAAAATTTCCGCCGGTTAAGTTGCTGAGGTCTGATTTCTCGTCCTGTGATAAAAAGCCTCCTGTTTCGACTGCCAAACCTTTCAGGGGAGCATTTGCAAGCGTTTGGTACCATTTTTGAGTGAATTGCCAAAAGTCAGATTTTTGCTGAAATTGTGACCCCGGGGCTTAGGGATTTTTTCAAAAAAAAATTTTTCTCCGGTTAAGTTGCTGAGGGCTGATTTCTTGTCCTGTGATAAAAAGCCTTCTGTTTCGACCACTAAAACTTTCAGGGGAGCATTTGCAAGCGTTTGGCACCATTTTTGAGTGAATTGCCAAAAGTCGGATTTTTGCTGAAATTGTGACCCCGGGGCTTAGGGATTTTTTCAAAAAAAAAAATTCATCTGGTTAAGTTGCTGATGGCTGATTTCTTGTCCTGTGATAAAAAGCCTTCTGTTTCGACCACTAAAACAGAAATTAAGGATTTTTTCAAAAAAAAAATTCCGCCGGTTAAGTTTCTGAGGTCTGATTTCTCGTCCTGTGATAAAAAGCCTTCGGTTTCGACCGCCAAACCTTTCAGGGGAGCATTTGCAAGCTTTTGACACCATTTTTGAGTGAATTGCCAAAAGTCAGATTTTTGCTGAAATTGTGACCCCGGGGCTTAGGGATTTTTTCAAAAAAAAAATTTCCTCCGGTTAAGTTGCTGAGGTCTGATTTCTCGTCCTTTGATAAAAAGCCTTCTATTTCGACTGCCAAACCTTTCAGGGGAGCATTTGCAAGCGTTTGGTACCATTTTTCAGTGAATTGCCAAAAGTCAGATTTTTGCTGAAATTGTGACCCCAGGGTTAAGGGATTTTTTTAAAAAAAAAAAATTTCCTCCGGTTAAGTTGCTGAGGTCTGATTTCTCGTCCTTTGATAAACAGCCTTCTGTTTCGACCGCCAAACCTTTCAGGGGAGCATTTGCAAGCGTTTGGCACCATTTTTGAGTGAATTGCCAAAAGTCAGATTTTTGCTGAAATTGTGACCCCGGGGCTTAGGGATTTTTTTAAAAAAATAATTTCCTCTGGTTAAGTTGCTGAGGGCTGATTTCTTGTCCTGTGATAAAAAGCCTTCTATTTCGACTGCTAAAACTTCCGGGGGAGCATTTGCACGCGTTTGGCACCATTTTTGAGTGAATTGCCAAAAGTCAGATTTTTGCTGAAATTGTGACCCCGGCGCATAGGGATTTTTTCAAAAAAAAAAATTCCTCCGGTTAAGTTGCTAAGGGCTGATTTCTTGTCCTGTGATAAAAAGCCTTCTGTTTCGACCGCTAAAACAGAAATTAAGGATTTTTTCAAAAAAAAATTTCCGCCGGTTAAGTTCCTGAGGGCTGATTTCTTGTCCTGTGATAAAAAGCCTTCTTTTCCAACTGCTAAAACATTCAGGGGAGCATTTGCAAGCGTTTGGCACCATTTTTGAGTGAATTGCCAAAAGTCAGATTTTTGCTGAAATTGTGACCCCGGGGCTTAGGAATTTTTTCAAAAAAAAAATTTCCGCCGGTTAAGTTGCTGAGGGCTGATTTCTTGTCCTGTGATAAAAAGCCTTCGGTTTCGACTGCCAAACCTTTCGGGGGAGCATTTGTAAGCGTTTGGCACCATTTTTGAGTGAATTGCCAAAAGTCAGATTTTTGCTGAAATTGTGACCCCAGGGCTTAGGGATTTTTTCAAAAAAAAAAAAATTCCTCCGGTTAAGTTGCTGAGGGCTGATTTCTCGTCCTGTGATAAAAAGCCTTCTGTTTCGACCGCTAAAACTTTCAGGGGAGCATTTGCAAGCGTTTGGTACCATTTTTGAGTGAATTGCCAAAAGTCGGATTTTTACTGAAATTGTGACCCCGGGGCTTAGAGATTTTTTCAAAAAAAAAATTTCCGCCGGTTAAGGTGCTGAGGGCTGATTTCTTGTCCTGTGATAAAAAGCCTTCTGTTTCGACCGCTAATACAGAAATTAAAGATTTTTTCAAAAAAAAATTTCCGCCGGTTAAGTTGCTGAGGGCTGATTTCTTGTCCTGTGATAAAAAGCCTTCGTTTTCGACCGCCAAACCTTTCAGGGGAGCATTTGCAAGCGTTTGGTACCATTTTTGAGTGAATTGCCAAAAGTCAGATTTTTGCTGAAATTGTGACCCCGGGGCTTAGGGATTTTTTTTAAAAAAAAATTTTCTCCGGTTAAGTTGCTGAGGGCTGATTTCTTGTCCTCTGATAAAAAGCCTTCTTTTTCCGACCGCTAAAACATTCAGGGGAGCATTTGCAAGCGTTTGGCACCATTTTTGAGTGAATTGCCAAAAGTCAGATTTTTGCTGAAATTGTGACCCCGGGGCTTAGGGATTTTTTCAAAAAAAAAAAATTCTCCGGTTAAGTTGCTGAGGGCTGATTTCTTGTCCTGTGATAAAAAGCCTTATTTTTTCGACCGCTAAAACATTCAGGGGAGCATTTGGAAGCGTTTGGCACCATTTTGGAGTGAATTGCCAAAAGTCAGATTTTTGCTGATATTGTGACCCCGGGGCTTAGGGATTTTTTAAAAAAAAATTTTTCTCCGGTTAAGTTGCTAAGGGCTGATTTCTTGTCCTGTGATAAAAAGCCTTCGGTTTCGACTGCCAAACCTTTCAGGGGAGCATTTGCAAGCGTTTGGTACCATTTTTGAATGAATTGCCAAAAGTCAGATTTTTGCTGAAATTGTGACCCCGGGGCTTAGGGATTTTTTGAAAAAAAAAAATTCCGCCGGTTATGTTGCTGATGGCTGATGTCTTGTCCTGTGATAAAAAGCCTTCTGTTTCGACCGCTAAAACAGAAATTAAGGATTTTTTCAAAAAAAAATTTCCGCCGGTTAAGTTGCTGAGGTCTGATTTCTCGTCCTGTGATAAAAAGCCTCCTGTTTCGACTGCCAAACCTTTCAGGGGAGCATTTGCAAGCGTTTGGTACCATTTTTGAGTGAATTGCCAAAAGTCAGATTTTTGCTGAAATTGTGACCCCAGGGCTTAGGGATTTTTTCAAAAAAAAAAAAATTCCTCCGGTTAAGTTGCTGAGGTCTGATTTCTCGTCCTGTGATAAAAAGCCTTCTGTTTCGACCGCTAAAACTTTCAGGGGAGCATTTGCAAGCGTTTGGTACCATTTTTGAGTGAATTGCCAAAAGTCGGATTTTTGCTGAAATTGTGACCCTGGGGCTTAGGGATTTTTTCAAAAAAAAAAATTTCCGCCGTTTAAGTTGCTGAGGTTTGATTTCTTGTCCTGTGATAAAAAGCCTCCTGTTTCGACCGCCAAACCTTTCAGGGGAGCATTTGCAAGCGTTTGGCACCATTTTTGAGTGAATTGCCAAAAGTCAGATTTTTGCTGAAATTGTGAACCCGGGGCTCAGGGATTTTTTCAAAAAAAAAAAATTTCCGCCGGTTAAGGTGCTGAGGGCTGATTTCTTGTCCTGTGATAAAAAGCCTTCTTTTCCGACCGCTAAAACTTCCAGGGGAGCATTTGCAAGCGTTTGGCACCATTTTTGAGTGAATTGCCAAAAGTCAGATTTTTGCTGAAATTGTGACCCCGGGGCTTAGGGATTTTTTCAAAAAAAAATTTTTCTCCGGTTCAGTTGCTGAGGTCTGATTTCTCGTCCTTTGATAAAAAGCCTCCTGTTTCGACTGCCAAACCTTTCAGGGGAGCATTTGCAAGCGTTTGGCACCATTTTTGAGTGAATTGCCAAAAGTCAGATTTTTGCTGAAATTGTGACCCCGGGGCTTAGGGATTTTTTCAAAAAAAAAAAATTTCCGCCGGTTAAGTTGCTGAGGTCTGATTTCTTGTCCTGTGATAAAAAGCCTTCTGTTTCGACCGCTAAAACAGAAATTAAGGATTTTTTCAAAAAAAAAATTCCGCCGGTTAAGTTGCTGAGGTCTGATTTCTCGTCCTGTGATAAAAAGCCTTCGTTTTCGACCGCCAAACCTTTCAGGGGAGCATTTGCAAGCGTTTGGTACCATTTTTGAGTGAATTGCCAAAAGTCAGATTTTTGCTGAAATTGTGACCCCGGGGCTTAGGGATTTTTTCAAAAAAAAAATTCTCCGGTTCAGTTGCTGAGGGCTGATTTCTTGTCCTGTGATAAAAAGCCTCCTGTTTCGACCGCCAAACCTTTCAGGGGAGCATTTGCAAGCGTTTGGCACCATTTTTGAGTGAATTGCCAAAAGTCAGATTTTTGCTGAAATTGTGACCCCGGGGCTTAGGGATTTTTTTTTAAAAAAATTTTCTCCTGTTAAGTTGCTGAGGTCTGATTTCTCGTCCTGTGATAAAAAGCCTTCTTTTCCGACTGCTAAAACATTCAGGGGAGCATTTGCAAGCGTTTGGCACAATTTTTGAGTAAATTACCAAAAGTCAGATTTTTGCTGAAATTGTGACCCCGGAGCTTAGGGATTTTTTCAAAAACAAAATTTCCTCCGGTTAAGTTCCTGAGGGCTGATTTCTTGTCCTGTGATAAAAATCCTTCTTTTCCGACTGCTAAAACATTCAGGGGAGCATTTGCAAGCGTTTGGCACCATTTTGGAGTGAATTGCCAAAAGTCAGATTTTTGCTGAAATTGTGACCCCGGGGCTTAGGGATTTTTTTAAAAAAATTTTTTTCTCCGGTTAAGTTCCTGAGGGCTGATTTCTTGTCCTGTGATAAAAAGCCTTCTTTTTCCGACCGCTAAAACATTCAGGGGAGCATTTGCAAACGTTTGGCACCATTTTTGAGTGAATTGCCAAAAGTCAGATTTTTGCTTAAATTGTGACCCCGGGGCTTAGGGATTTTTTCAAAAAAAAATTTTTCTCCGGTTAAGTTGCTGAGGTCTGATTTCTCGTCCTGTGATAAAAAGCCTTCTGTTTCTTCCGCTAAAACTTTCAGGGGAGCATTTGCAAGCGTTTGGCACCATTTTTGAGTGAATTGCCAAAAGTCAGATTTTTGCTGAAATTGTGACCCCGGGGCTTAGGGATTTTTTCAAAAAAGAAATTTCTGCCAGTTAAGGTGCTGAGGGCTGATTTCTTGTCCTGTGATAAAAAGCCTTCTGTTTCGACCGCTAAAACTTTCAGGGGAGCATTTGCAAGCGTTTGGTACCATTTTTGAGTGAATTGCCAAAAGTCGGATTTTTGCTGAAATTGTGACCCCGGGGCTTAGGGATTTTTTCAAAAAAAAAAATTCTGCCAGTTAAGGTGCTGAGGGCTGATTTCTTGTCCGGTGATAAAAAGCCTTCTTTTCCGACTGCTAAAACATTCAGGGGAGCATTTGCAAGCGTTTGGCACCATTTTGGAGTGAATTGCCAAAAGTCAGATTTTTGCTGAAATTGTGACCCCGGGGCTTAGGGATTTTTTTAAAAAAAAATTTTTCTCCGGTTAAGTTCCTGAGGGCTGATTTCTTGTCCTGTGATAAAAAGCCTTCTGTTTCGACCGCTAAAACTTTCAGGGGAGCATTTGCAAGCGTTTGGTACCATTTTTGAGTGAATTGCCAAAAGTCGGATTTTTGCTGAAATTGTGACCCCGGGGCTTAGGGATTTTTTCAAAAAAAAAATTTCCGCCGGTTAAGGTGCTGAGGGCTGATTTCTTGTCCTGTGATAAAAAGCCTTCTTTTCCGACCGCTAAAACTTCCAGGGGAGCATTTGCAAGCGTTTGGCACCATTTTTGAGTGAATTGCCAAAAGTCAGATTTTTGCTGAAATTGTGACCCCGGGGCTTAGGGATTTTTTCAAAAAAAAATTTTTCTCCGGTTAAGTTCCTGAGGGCTGATTTCTTGTCCTGTGATAAAAAGCCTTCTTTTCCAACTGCTAAAACATTCAGGGGAGCATTTGCAAGCGTTTGGCACCATTTTTGAGTGAATTGCCAAAAGTCAGATTTTTGCTGAAATTGTGACCCCGGGGCTTAGGGATTTTTTCAAAAAAAAAAAAATCCTCCGGTTAAGTTGCTGAGGGCTGATTTCTTGTCCTGTGATAAAAAGCCTTCTTTTCCGACCGCTAAAACTTTCAGGGGAGCATTTGCAAGCGTTTGGCACCATTTTTGAGTGAATTGCCAAAAGTCAGATTTTTGCTGAAATTGTGACCCCGGGGCTTAGGGATTTTTTCAAAAAAAAATTTTTCTCCGGTTAAGTTGCTGAGGGCTGATTTCTTGTCCTGTGATTAAAAGCCTTCTGTTTCGACCACTAAAACTTTCAGGGGAGCATTTGCAAGCGTTTGGCACCATTTTTGAGTGAATTGCCAAAAGTCGGATTTTTGCTGAAATTGTGACCCCGGGATTAGGGATTTTTCGGAAAAAAAAAATTTCCTCTGGTTAAGTTGCTGATGGCTGATTTCTTGTCCTGTGATAAAAAGCCTTCTGTTTCGACCGCTAAAACAGAAATTAAGGATTTTTTCAAAAAAAAAATTCCGCCGGTTAAGTTTCTGAGGGCTGATTTCTCGTCCTGTGATAAAAAGCCTTCGGTTTCGACCGCTAAAACAGAAATTAAGGATTTTTTCAAAAAAAAAATTCCGCGGGATAAGTTGCTGAGGGCTGATTTCTCGTCCTGTGATAAAAAGCCTTCGGTTTCGACCGCCAAACCTTTCAGGGGAGCATTTGCAAGCTTTTGACACCATTTTTGAGTGAATTGCCAAAAGTCAGATTTTTGCTGAAATTGTGCCCCCGGGGCTTAGGGATTTTTTCAAAAAAAATTTTTTCTCCGCTTAAGTTCCGGAGGGCTGATTTCTTGTCCTGTGATAAAAAGCCTTCTGTTTCGACCGCTAAAACATTCAGGGGAGCATTTGCAAGCGTTTGACACCATTTTTGAGTGAATTGCCAAAAGTCAGATTTTTGCTGAAATTGTGACCCCGGGGCTTAGGGATTTTTTCAAAAAAAAAATTTCTGCCAGTTAAGGTGCTGAGGGCTGATTTCTTGTCCTGTGATAAAAAGCCTTCTTTTCCGACCGCTAAAACTTTCAGGGGAGCATTTGCAAGCGTTTGGCACCATTTTTGAGTGAATTGCCAAAATTCAGATTTTTGCTGAAATTGTGACCCCGGGGCTTAGGGATTTTTTCAAAAAAAAAATAATCCTCCAGTTAAGTTGCTGAGGGCTGATTTCTTGTCCTGTGATAAAAAGCCTTCTGTTTCGACCACTAAAACTTTCAGGGGAGCATTTGCAAGCGTTTGACACCATTTTTGAGTGAATTGCCAAAAGTCGGATTTTTGCTGAAATTGTGACCCCGGGGCTTAGGGATTTTTTCAAAAAAAAAAATTCCTCCGGTTAAGTTGCTGAGGGCTGATTTCTTGTCCTGTGATAAAAAGCCTTCGGTTTCGACTGCCAACCCTTTCAGGGGAGCATTTGCAAGCGTTTGGCACCATTTTTGAGTGAATTGCCAAAAGTCAGATTTTTGCTGAAATTGTGACCCCGGGGCTTAGGGATTTTTTCAAAAAAAAATTTCCGCCGGTTAAGTTGCTGAGGGCTGATTTCTTGTCCTGTGATAAAAAGCCTTATTTTTCCGACCACTAAAACTTTCAGGGGAGCATTTGCAAGCGTTTGGCACAATTTTTGAGTGAATTGCCAAACGTCAGATTTTTGCTGAAATTGTGACCCCGGGGCTTAGGGATTTTTTCAAAAAAAAATTTTACTCCGGTTAAGTTGCTGAGGGCTGATTTCTTGTCCTGTGATAAAAAGCCTTATATTTCCGACCGCTAAAACATTCAGGGGAGCATTTGCAAGCGTTTGGCACCATTTTTGAGTGAATTGCCAAAAGTCAGATTTTTGCTGAAATTGTGACCCCGGGGCTTAGGGATTTTTTTTAAAAAAAATTTTTCTCCGGTTAAGTTGCTGAGGGCTGATTTCTTGTCCTGTGATAAAAAGCCTTCTTTTTCCGAACGCTAAAACATTCAGGGGAGCATTTGCAAACGTTTGGCACCATTTTTGAGTGAATTGCCAAAAGTCAGATTTTTGCTGAAATTGTGACCCCGGGGCTTAGGGATATTTTCAAAAAAAAAAAATTCCGCCGGTTATGTTGCTGATGGCTGATTTCTTGTCCTGTGATAAAAAGCCTTCTGTTTCGACCGCTAAAACAGAAATTAAGGATTTTTTCAAAAAAAAAATTCCGCCGGTTAAGTTGCTGATGGCTGATTTCTCGTCCTGTGATAAAAAGCCTCCTGTTTCGACTGCCAAACCTTTCAGGGGAGCATTTGCAAGCGTTTGGTACCATTTTTGAGTGAATTGCCAAAAGTCAGATTTTTGCTGAAATTGTGACCCCAGGGTTAAGGGATTTTTTTAAAAAAAAAAATTTCCTCCGGTTAAGTTGCTGAGGGCTGATTTCTTGTCCTGTGATAAAAAGCCTTCGGTTTCGACTGCCAAACCTTTCAGGGGAGCATTTGCAAGCGTTTGGCACCATTTTTGAGTGAATTGCCAAAAGTCAGATTTTTGCTGAAATTGTGACCCCGGGGCTTAGGGATTTTTTTAAAAAAAAATTTCCTCTGGTTAAGTTGCTGAGGGCTGATTTCTTGTCCTGTGATAAAAAGCCTTCGGTTTCGACCGCCAAAACATTCAGGGGAGCATTTGCAAGCGTTTGGTACCATTTTTGAGTGAATTGCCAAAAGTCAGATTTTTGCTGAAATTGTGACCCCGGGGTTAAGGGATTTTTTTTAAAAAAAATTTCCTCCGGTTAAGTTGATGAGGGCTGATTTCTTGTCCTGTGATAAAAAGCCTTCGGTTTTGACTGCCAACCCTTTCAGGGGAGCATTTGCAAGCGTTTGGCACCATTTTTGAGTGAATTGCCAAAAGTCAGATTTTTGCTGAAATTGTGACCCCGGGGCTTAGGGTTTTTTTCAAAAAAAAAATTTCCGCCGGTTAAGTTACTGAGGGCTGATTTCTTGTCCTGTGATAAAAAGCCTTATTTTTCCGACCACTAAAACTTTCAGGGGAGCATTTGCAAGCGTTTGGCACAATTTTTGAGTGAATTGCCAAACGTCAGATTTTTGCTGAAATTGTGACCCCGGGGCTTAGGGATTTTTTCAAAAAAAAAAAATTCCTCCGGTTAAGTTGCTGAGGGCTGATTTCTTGTCCTGTGATAAACAGCCTTCTGTTTCCGACCGCTAAAACATTCAGGGGAGCATTTGCAAACGTTTGGCACCATTTTTGAGTGAATTGCCAAAAGTCAGATTTTTGCTGAAATTGTGACCCCGGGGCTTAGGGATTTTTTCAAAAAAAAAAAATTCCGCCGGTTATGTTGCTGATGGCTGATTTCTTGTCCGGTGATAAAAAGCCTTCTGTTTCGACCGCTAAAACAGAAATTAAGGATTTTTTCAAAAAAAAAATTCCCCCGGTTAAGTAGCTGAAGTCTGATTTCTCGTCCTGTGATAAAAAGCCTTCTGTTTCGACCGCCAAACCTTTCAGGGGAGCATTTGCAAGCGTTTGGCACCATTTTTGAGTGAATTGCCAAAAGTCAGATTTTTGCTGAAATTGTGACCCCGGGGCTTAGGGTTTTTTTCAAAAAAAAAATTTCCGCCGGTTAAGTTACTGAGGGCTGATTTCTTGTCCTGTGATAAAAAGCCTTATTTTTCCGACCACTAAAACTTTCAGGGGAGCATTTGCAAGCGTTTGGCACAATTTTTGAGTGAATTGCCAAACGTCAGATTTTTGCTGAAATTGTGACCCCGGGGCTTAGGGATTTTTTCAAAAAATTTTTTTACTCCGGTTAAGTTGCTGAGGGCTGATTTCTTGTCCTGTGATAAAAAGCCTTATTTTTCCGACCGCTAAAACATTCAGGGGAGCATTTGCAAGCGTATGGCACCATTTTTGAGTGAATTGCCAAAAGTCAGATTTTTGCTGAAATTGTGACCCCGGGGCTTAGGGATTTTTTCAAAAAAATTTCCTCCGGTTAAGTTGCTGAGGTCTGATTTCTCGTCCTTTGATAAAAAGCCTCCTGTTTCGACTGCCAAACCTTTCAGGGGAGCATTTGCAAGCGTTTGGTACCATTTTTGAGTGAATTGCCAAAAGTCAGATTTTTGCTGAAATTGTGACCCCAGGGTTAAGGGATTTTTTTTTAAAAAAAAAATCCTCCGGTTAAGTTGCTGAGGTCTGATTTCTCGTCCTTTGATAAACAGCCTTCTGTTTCGACCGCCAAACCTTTCAGGGGAGCATTTGCAAGCGTTTGGCACCATTTTTGAGTGAATTGCCAAAAGTCAGATTTTTGCTGAAATTGTGACCCCGGGGCTTAGGGATTTTTTTAAAAAAAATTTTTTCTCCGGTTAAGTTGCTGAGGGCTGATTTCTTGTCCTGTGATAAAAAGCCTTCTTTTTCCGACCGCTAAAACATTCAGGGGAGCATTTGCAAACGTTTGGCACCATTTTTGAGTGAATTGCCAAAAGTCAGATTTTTGCTGAAATTGTGACCCCGGGGCTTAGGGATTTTTTCAAAAAAAAAAAATTCCGCCGGTTATGTTGCTGATGGCTGATTTCTTGTCCTGTGATAAAAAGCCTTCTGTTTCGACCGCTAAAACAGAAATTAAGGATTTTTTCAAAAAAAAATTTCCGCCGGTTAAGTTGCTGAGGGCTGATTTCTTGTCCTGTGATAAAAAGCCTTCTTTTTCCGACCGCTAAAACATTCAGGGGAGCATTTGCAAGCGTATGGCACCATTTTTGAGTGAATTGCCAAAAGTCAGATTTTTGCTGAAATTGTGACCCCAGGGTTAAGGGATTTTTTTAAAAAAAAAAATTTCCTCCGGTTAAGTTGATGAGGGCTGATTTCTTGTCCTGTGATAAAAAGCCTTCAGTTTCGACTGCCAACCCTTTCAGGGGAGCATTTGCAAGCGTTTGGCACCATTTTTGAGTGAATTGCCAAAAGTCAGATTTTTGCTGAAATTGTGACCCCGGGGCTTAGGGTTTTTTTCAAAAAAAAAATTTCCGCCGGTTAAGTTGCTGAGGGCTGATTTCTTGTCCTGTGATAAAAAGCCTTCGGTTTCGACCGCCAAAACATTCAGGGGAGCATTTGCTAGCGTTTGGTACCATTTTTGAGTGAATTGCCAAAAGTCAGATTTTTCTGAAATTGTGACCCCGGGGCTTAGGGTTTTTTTCAAAAAAAAAATTTCCGCCGGTTAAGTTACTGAGGGCTGATTTCTTGTCCTGTGATAAAAAGCCTTATTTTTCCGACCACTAAAACTTCCAGGGGAGCATTTGCAAGCGTTTGGCACAATTTTTGAGTGAATTGCCAAACGTCAGATTTTTGCTGAAATTGTGACCCCGGGGCTTAGGGATTTTTTCAAAAAATTTTTTTACTCCGGTTAAGTTGCTGAGGGCTGATTTCTTGTCCTGTGATAAAAAGCCTTATTTTTCCGACCGCTAAAACATTCAGGGGAGCATTTGCAAGCGTATGGCACCATTTTTGAGTGAATTGCCAAAAGTCAGATTTTTGCTGAAATTGTGACCCCGGGGCTTAGGGATTTTTTCAAAAAAAAAAAATTCCTCCGGTTATGTTGCTGATGGCTGATTTCTCGTCCTGTGATAAAAAGCCTTCTGTTTCGACTGCCAAACCTTTCAGGGGAGCATTTGCAAGCGTTTGGCACCATTTTTGAGTGAATTGCCAAAAGTCAGATTTTTGCTGAAATTGTGACCCAAGGGTTAAGGGATTTTTTTAAAAAAAAATTTCCTCCGGTTAAGTTGATGAGGGCTGATTTCTTGTCCTGTGATAAAAAGCCTTCGGTTTCGACTGCCAACCCTTTCAGGGGAGCATTTGCAAGCGTTTGGCACCATTTTTGAGTGAATTGCCAAAAGTCAGATTTTTGCTGAAATTGTGACCCCGGGGCTTAGGGTTTTTTTCAAAAAAAAAATTTCCACCGGTTAAGTTACTGAGGGCTGATTTCTTGTCCTGTGATAAAAAGCCTTATTTTTCCGACCGCTAAAACATTCAGGGGAGCATTTGCAAGCGTTTGGCACCATTTTTGAGTGAATTGCCAAAAGTCAGATTTTTGCTGAAATTGTGACCCCGGGGCTTAGGGATTTTTTCAAAAAAAAATTTTCCTCCGGTTAAGTTGCTGAGGGCTGATTTCTTGTCCTGTGATAAAAAGCCTTCTGTTTCGAAAGCTAAAACTTTCAGGGGAGCATTTGCAAGCGTTTGGTACCATTTTTGAGTGAATTGCCAGAAGTCAGATTTTTGCTGAAATTGTGACCCCGGGGCTTAGGGATTTTTTCAAAAAAAAAAAATTCCTCCGGTTATGTTGCTGATGGCTGATTTCTCGTCCTGTGATAAAAAGCCTTCTGTTTCGACTGCCAAACCTTTCAGGGGAGCATTTGCAAGCGTTTGGCACCATTTTTGAGTGAATTGCCAAAAGTCAGATTTTTGCTGAAATTGTGACCCAAGGGTTAAGGGATTTTTTTAAAAAAAAATTTCCTCCGGTTAAGTTGATGAGGGCTGATTTCTTGTCCTGTGATAAAAAGCCTTCGGTTTCGACTGCCAACCCTTTCAGGGGAGCATTTGCAAGCGTTTGGCACCATTTTTGAGTGAATTGCCAAAAGTCAGATTTTTGCTGAAATTGTGACCCCGGGGCTTAGGGTTTTTTTCAAAAAAAAAATTTCCACCGGTTAAGTTACTGAGGGCTGATTTCTTGTCCTGTGATAAAAAGCCTTATTTTTCCGACCGCTAAAACATTCAGGGGAGCATTTGCAAGCGTTTGGCACCATTTTTGAGTGAATTGCCAAAAGTCAGATTTTTGCTGAAATTGTGACCCCGGGGCTTAGGGATTTTTTCAAAAAAAAATTTTCCTCCGGTTAAGTTGCTGAGGGCTGATTTCTTGTCCTGTGATAAAAAGCCTTCTGTTTCGAAAGCTAAAACTTTCAGGGGAGCATTTGCAAGCGTTTGGTACCATTTTTGAGTGAATTGCCAAAAGTCAGATTTTTGCTGAAATTGTGACCCCGGGGCTTAGGGATTTTTTCAAAAAAAAAAATTCCTCCGGTTATGTTGCTGATGGCTGATTTCTCGTCCTGTGATAAAAAGCCTTCGGTTTCGACTGCCAAACCTTTCAGGGGAGCATTTGCAAGCTTTTGGCACCATTTTTGAGTGAATTGCCAAAAGTCAGATTTTTGCTGAAATTGTGACCCCAGGGTTAAGGGATTTTTTTAAAAAAAAATTTTCCTCCAGTTAAGTTGCTGAGGGCTGATTTCTTGTCCTGTGATAAAAAGCCTTCTGTTTCGACTGCCAAACCTTTCAGGGGAGCATTTGCAAGCGTTTGGCACCATTTTTGAGTGAATTGCCAAAAGTCAGATTTTTGCTGAAATTGTGACCCCGGGGCTTAGGGATTTTTTCAAAAAAAAAAAATCCGCCGGTTATGTTGCAGATGGCTGATTTCTTGTCCTGTGATAAAAAGCCTTCTGTTTCGACCGCTAAAACAGAAATTAAGGATTTTTTCAAAAAAAAAATTCCTCCGGTTAAGTTGCTGAGGGCTGATTTCTCGTCCTGTGATAAAAAGCCTCCTGTTTCGACTGCCAAACCTTTCAGGGGAGCATTTGCAAGCGTTTGACACAATTTTTGAGTGAATTGCCAAACGTCAGATTTTTGCTGAAATTGTGACCCCGGGGCTTAGGGATTTTTTCAAAAAAAAATTTTACTCCGGTTAAGTTGCTGAGGGCTGATTTCTTGTCCTGTGATAAAAAGCCTTATTTTTCCGACCGCTAAAACATTCAGGGGAGCATTTGCAAGCGTTTGGCACAATTTTTGAGTGAATTGCCAAACGTCAGATTTTTGCTGAAATTGTGACCCCGGGGCTTAGGGATTATTTCAAAAAAAATTTTTCTCCGGTTAAGTTGCTGAGGGCTGATTTCTTGTCCTGTGATAAAAAGCCTTATTTTTCCGACCGCTAAAACATTCAGGGGAGCATTTGCAAGCGTTTGGCACCATTTTTGAGTGAATTGCCAAAAGTCAGATTTTTGCTGAAATTGTGACCCCGGGGCTTAGGGATTTTTTCAAAAAAAATTTTTCCTCCGGTTAAGTTGCTGAGGGCTGATTTCTTGTCCTGTGATAAAAAGCCTTCTGTTTCGAAAGCTAAAACTTTCAGGGGAGCATTTGCAAGCGTTTGGCACCATTTTTGAGTGAATTGCCAAAAGTCAGATTTTTGCTGAAATTGTGACCCCAGGGTAAAGGGATTTTTTTTAAAAAAAATTTTCCTCCAGTTAAGTTGCTGAGGGCTGATTTCTTGTCCTGTGATAAAAAGCCTTCTGTTTCGACTGCCAAACCTTTCAGGGGAGCATTTGCAAGCGTTTGGCACCATTTTTGAGTGAATTGCCAAAAGTCAGATTTTTGCTGAAATTGTGACCCCGGGGCTTAGGGATTTTTTCAAAAAAAAAAAATTCCTCCGGTTCAGTTGCTGAGGGCTGATTTCTTGTCCTGTGATAAAAAGCCTTCTGTTTCGACCGCTAAAACATTCAGGGGAGCATTTGCAAGCGTTTGGCACCATTTTTGAGTGAATTGCCAAACGTCAGATTTTTGCTGAAATTGTGACCCCGGGGCTTAGGGATTTTTTCAAAAAAAAAATTTCTTCTGGTTAAGTTGCTGAGGGCTGATTTCTTGTCCTGTGATAAAAAGCCTTATTTTTCCGAACGCTAAAACATTCAGGGGAGCATTTGCAAGCGTTTGGCACCATTTTTGAGTGAATTGCCAAAAGTCAGATTTTTGCTGAAATTGTGACCCCGGGGCTTAGGGATTTTTTCAAAAAAAAATAATCCGCCGGTTATGTTGCTGAGGGCTGATTTCTTGTCCTGCGATAAAAAGCCTTCTGTTTCGACTGCCAAACCTTTCAGGGGAGCATTTGCAAGCGTTTGGCACCATTTTTGAGTGAATTGCCAAAAGTCAGATTTTTGCTGAATTTGTGACCCCGGGGCTTAGGGATTTTTTCAAAAAAAAAAAAATTCCTCCGGTTAAGTTGCTGAGGGCTGATTTCTTGTCCTGTGATAAAAAGCCTTCTGTTTCGACCGCTAAAACATTCAGGGGAGCATTTGCAAGCGTTTGGCACCATTTTTGAGTGAATTGCCAAACGTCAGATTTTTGCTGAAATTGTGACCCCGGGGCTTAGGGATTTTTTCAAAAAAAAAAAATCCGCCGGTTATGTTGCAGATGGCTGATTTCTTGTCCTGTGATAAAAAGCCTTCTGTTTCGACCGCTAAAACAGAAATTAAGGATTTTTTCAAAAAAAAAATTCCGCCGGTTAAGTTGCTGAGGTCTGATTTCTCGTCCTGTGATAAAAAGCCTCCTGTTTCGACTGCCAAACCTTTCAGGGGAGCATTTGCAAGCGTTTGACACAATTTTTGAGTGAATTGCCAAACGTCAGATTTTTGCTGAAATTGTGACCCCGGGGCTTAGGGATTTTTTTCAAAAAAAAAATTTACTCCGGTTAAGTTGCTGAGGTCTGATTTCTCGTCCTGTGATAAAAAGCCTCCTGTTTCGACTGCCAAACCTTTCAGGGGAGCATTTGCAAGCGTTTGACACAATTTTTGAGTGAATTGCCAAACGTCAGATTTTTGCTGAAATTGTGACCCCGGGGCTTAGGGATTTTTTTCAAAAAAAAAATTTACTCCGGTTAAGTTGCTGAGGGCTGATTTCTTGTCCTGTGATAAAAAGCCTTATTTTTCCGACCGCTAAAACATTCAGGGGAGCATTTGCAAGCGTTTGGCACAATTTTTGAGTGAATTGCCAAACGTCAGATTTTTGTTGAAATTGTGACCCCGGGGCTTAGGGATTTTTTCAAAAAAAAATTTTTCTCCGGTTAAGTTGCTGAGGGCTGATTTCTTGTCCTGTGATAAAAAGCCTTATTTTTCCGACCGCTAAAACATTCAGAGGAGCATTTGCAAGCGTTTGGCACCATTTTTGAGTGAATTGCCAAAAGTCAGATTTTTGCTGAAATTGTGACCCCGGGGCTTAGGGATTTTTTCAAAAAAAAAATTTCCTCCGGTTAAGTTGCTGAGGGCTGATTTCTTGTCCTGTGATAAAAAGCCTTCTGTTTCGAAAGCTAAAACTTTCAGGGGAGCATTTGCAAGCGTTTGGCACCATTTTTGAGTAAATTGCCAAAAGTCAGATTTTTGCTGAAATTGTGACCCCAGGGTAAAGGGATTTTTTTTAAAAAAAATTTTCCTCCAGTTAAGTTGCTGAGGGCTGATTTCTTGTCCTGTGATAAGAAGCCTTCTGTTTTGACCGCCAAACCTTTCAGGGGAGCATTTGCAAGCGTTTGGCACCATTTTTGAGTGAATTGCCAAAAGTCAGATTTTTGCTGAAATTGTGACCCCGGGGCTTAGGGATTTTTTCAAAAAAAAATTTTCCTCCGGTTAAGTTGCTGAGGGCTGATTTCTTGTCCTGTGATAAAAAGCCTTCTGTTTCGACTGCCAAACCTTTCAGGGGAGCATTTGCAAGCGTTTGGCACCATTTTTGAGTGAATTGCCAAAAGTCAGATTTTTGCTGAAATTGTGACCCCGGGGCTTAGGGATTTTTTCAAAAAAAAAAAAATTCCTCCGGTTAAGTTGCTGAGGGCTGATTTCTTGTCCTGTGATAAAAAGCCTTCTGTTTCGACCGCTAAAACATTCAGGGGAGCATTTGCAAGCGTTTGGCACCATTTTTGAGTGAATTGCCAAACGTCAGATTTTTGCTGAAATTGTGACCCCGGGGCTTAGGGATTTTTTCAAAAAAAAAAAATCCGCCGGTTATGTTGCAGATGGCTGATTTCTTGTCCTGTGATAAAAAGCCTTCTGTTTCGACCGCTAAAACAGAAATTAAGGATTTTTTCAAAAAAAAAATTCCGCCGGTTAAGTTGCTGAGGTCTGATTTCTCGTCCTGTGATAAAAAGCCTCCTGTTTCGACTGCCAAACCTTTCAGGGGAGCATTTGCAAGCGTTTGACACAATTTTTGAGTGAATTGCCAAACGTCAGATTTTTGCTGAAATTGTGACCCCGGGGCTTAGGGATTTTTTTCAAAAAAAAAATTTACTCCGGTTAAGTTGCTGAGGGCTGATTTCTTGTCCTGTGATAAAAAGCCTTATTTTTCCGACCGCTAAAACATTCAGAGGAGCATTTGCAAGCGTTTGGCACCATTTTTGAGTGAATTGCCAAAAGTCAGATTTTTGCTGAAATTGTGACCCCGGGGCTTAGGGATTTTTTCAAAAAAAAAATAATTCCTCCGGTTATGTTGCTGATGGCTGATTTCTCGTCCTGTGATAAAAAGCCTTCGGTTTCGACTGCCAAACCTTTCAGGGGAGCATTTGCAAGCTTTTGGCACCATTTTTGAGTGAATTGCCAGAAGTCAGATTTTTGCTGAAATTGTGACCCCAGGGTTAAGGGATTTTTTTTAAAAAAAATTTTCCTCCAGTTAAGTTGCTGAGGGCTGATTTCTTGTCCTGTGATAAAAAGCCTTCTGTTTTGACCGCCAAACCTTTCAGGGGAGCATTTGCAAGCGTTTGGCACCATTTTTGAGTGAATTGCCAAAAGTCAGATTTTTGCTGAAATTGTGACCCCGGGGCTTAGGGATTTTTTCAAAAAAAAAAAATTCCTCCGGTTAAGTTGCTGAGGGCTGATTTCTCGTCCTGTGATAAAAAGCCTTCTTTTTCCGACCGCTAAAACATTCAGGGGAGCATTTGCAAGCGTTTGGCACCATTTTTGAGTGAATTGCCAAAAGTCAGATTTTTGCTGAAATTGTGACCCCGGGGCTTAGGGATTTTTTCAAAAAAAAATTTTTCTCCGGTTAAGTTCCTGAGGGCTGATTTCTTGTCCTGTGATAAAAAGCCCTCTGTTTCGACCGCTAAAACAGAAATTAAGGATTTTTTCAAAAAAAAATTTCCGCGGGTTAAGTTGCTGAGGTCTGATTTCTCGTCCTGTGATAAAAAGCCTTCGTTTTCGACCGCCAAACCTTTCAGGGTAGCATTTGCAAGCGTTTGGTACCATTTTTGAGTGAATTGCCAAAAGTCAGATTTTTGCTGAAATTGTGACCCCGGGGCTTAGGGATTTTTTCAAAAAAAAAATTTTCTCCGGTTAAGTTGCTGAGGGCTGATTTCTTGTCCTCTGATAAAAAGCCTTCTTTTTCCGACCGCTAAAACATTCAGGGGAGCATTTGCAAGCGTTTGGCACCATTTTTGAGTGAATTGCCAAAAGTCAGATTTTTGCTGAAATTGTGACCCCGGGGCTTAGGGATTTTTTCAAAAAAAAAAATTTCTCCGGTTAAGTTGCTGAGGGCTGATTTCTTGTCCTGTGATAAAAAGCCTTATTTTTTCGACCGCTAAAACATTCAGGGGAGCATTTGCAAGCGTTTGGCACCATTTTTGAGTGAATTGCCAAAAGTCGGATTTTTGCTGAAATTGTGACCCCGGGGCTTAGGGATTTTTTCAAAAAAAAAAATTCCTCCGGTTAAGTTCCTGAGGGCTGATTTCTTGTCCTGTGATAAAAAGCCTTCGGTTTCGACTGCCAAACCTTTCAGGGGAGCATTTGCAAGCGTTTGGTACCATTTTTGAATGAATTGCCAAAAGTCAGATTTTTGCTGAAATTGTGACCCCGGGGCTTAGGGATTTTTTGAAAAAAAAAAATTCCGCCGGTTATGTTGCTGATGGCTGATGTCTTGTCCTGTGATAAAAAGCCTTCTGTTTCGACCGCTAAAACAGAAATTAAGGATTTTTTCAAAAAAAAATTTCCGCCGGTTAAGTTGCTGAGGTCTGATTTCTCGTCCTGTGATAAAAAGCCTCCTGTTTCGACTGCCAAACCTTTCAGGGGAGCATTTGCAAGCGTTTGGTACCATTTTTGAGTGAATTGCCAAAAGTCAGATTTTTGCTGAAATTGTGACCCCGGGGCTTAGGGATTTTTTCAAAAAAAAATTTTTCTCCGGTTAAGTTGCTGAGGGCTGATTTCTTGTCCTGTGATAAAAAGCCTTCTGTTTCGACCACTAAAACTTTCAGGGGAGCATTTGCAAGCGTTTGGCACCATTTTTGAGTGAATTGCCAAAAGTCGGATTTTTGCTGAAATTGTGACCCCGGGGCTTAGGGATTTTTTCAAAAAAAAAAATTCATCTGGTTAAGTTGCTGATGGCTGATTTCTTGTCCTGTGATAAAAAGCCTTCTGTTTCGACCACTAAAACAGAAATTAAGGATTTTTTCAAAAAAAAAATTCCGCCGGTTAAGTTTCTGAGGTCTGATTTCTCGTCCTGTGATAAAAAGCCTTCGGTTTCGACCGCCAAACCTTTCAGGGGAGCATTTGCAAGCTTTTGACACCATTTTTGAGTGAATTGCCAAAAGTCAGATTTTTGCTGAAATTGTGACCCCGGGGCTTAGGGATTTTTTCAAAAAAAAAATTTCCTCCGGTTAAGTTGCTGAGGTCTGATTTCTCGTCCTTTGATAAAAAGCCTTCTATTTCGACTGCCAAACCTTTCAGGGGAGCATTTGCAAGCGTTTGGTACCATTTTTCAGTGAATTGCCAAAAGTCAGATTTTTGCTGAAATTGTGACCCCAGGGTTAAGGGATTTTTTTTAAAAAAAAAAATTTCCTCCGGTTAAGTTGCTGAGGTCTGATTTCTCGTCCTTTGATAAACAGCCTTCTGTTTCGACCGCCAAACCTTTCAGGGGAGCATTTGCAAGCGTTTGGCACCATTTTTGAGTGAATTGCCAAAAGTCAGATTTTTGCTGAAATTGTGACCCCGGGGCTTAGGGATTTTTTTAAAAAAATAATTTCCTCTGGTTAAGTTGCTGAGGGCTGATTTCTTGTCCTGTGATAAAAAGCCTTCTATTTCGACTGCTAAAACTTCCGGGGGAGCATTTGCACGCGTTTGGCACCATTTTTGAGTGAATTGCCAAAAGTCAGATTTTTGCTGAAATTGTGACCCCGGCGCATAGGGATTTTTTCAAAAAAAAAAATTCCTCCGGTTAAGTTGCTAAGGGCTGATTTCTTGTCCTGTGATAAAAAGCCTTCTGTTTCGACCGCTAAAACAGAAATTAAGGATTTTTTCAAAAAAAAATTTCCGCCGGTTAAGTTCCTGAGGGCTGATTTCTTGTCCTGTGATAAAAAGCCTTCTTTTCCAACTGCTAAAACATTCAGGGGAGCATTTGCAAGCGTTTGGCACCATTTTTGAGTGAATTGCCAAAAGTCAGATTTTTGCTGAAATTGTGACCCCGGGGCTTAGGAATTTTTTCAAAAAAAAAATTTCCGCCGGTTAAGTTGCTGAGGGCTGATTTCTTGTCCTGTGATAAAAAGCCTTCGGTTTCGACTGCCAAACCTTTCGGGGGAGCATTTGTAAGCGTTTGGCACCATTTTTGAGTGAATTGCCAAAAGTCAGATTTTTGCTGAAATTGTGACCCCAGGGCTTAGGGATTTTTTCAAAAAAAAAAAAATTCCTCCGGTTAAGTTGCTGAGGGCTGATTTCTCGTCCTGTGATAAAAAGCCTTCGTTTTCGACCGCCAAACCTTTCAGGGGAGCATTTGCAAGCGTTTGGTACCATTTTTGAGTGAATTGCCAAAAGTCAGATTTTTGCTGAAATTGTGACCCCGGGGCTTAGGGATTTTTTTTAAAAAAAAATTTTCTCCGGTTAAGTTGCTGAGGGCTGATTTCTTGTCCTCTGATAAAAAGCCTTCTTTTTCCGACCGCTAAAACATTCAGGGGAGCATTTGCAAGCGTTTGGCACCATTTTTGAGTGAATTGCCAAAAGTCAGATTTTTGCTGAAATTGTGACCCCGGGGCTTAGGGATTTTTTCAAAAAAAAAAAATTCTCCGGTTAAGTTGCTGAGGGCTGATTTCTTGTCCTGTGATAAAAAGCCTTATTTTTTCGACCGCTAAAACATTCAGGGGAGCATTTGCAAGCGTTTGGCACCATTTTTGAGTGAATTGCCAAAAGTCGGATTTTTGCTGAAATTGTGACCCCGGGGCTTAGGGATTTTTTCAAAAAAAAAAATTCCTCCGGTTAAGTTCCTGAGGGCTGATTTCTTGTCCTGTGATAAAAAGCCTTCTTTTCCAACTGCTAAAACATTCAGGGGAGCATTTGGAAGCGTTTGGCACCATTTTGGAGTGAATTGCCAAAAGTCAGATTTTTGCTGATATTGTGACCCCGGGGCTTAGGGATTTTTTAAAAAAAAAAATTTTCTCCGGTTAAGTTGCTAAGGGCTGATTTCTTGTCCTGTGATAAAAAGCCTTCGGTTTCGACTGCCAAACCTTTCAGGGGAGCATTTGCAAGCGTTTGGTACCATTTTTGAATGAATTGCCAAAAGTCAGATTTTTGCTGAAATTGTGACCCCGGGGCTTAGGGATTTTTTGAAAAAAAAAAATTCCGCCGGTTATGTTGCTGATGGCTGATGTCTTGTCCTGTGATAAAAAGCCTTCTGTTTCGACCGCTAAAACAGAAATTAAGGATTTTTTCAAAAAAAAATTTCCTCCGGTTAAGTTGCTGAGGTCTGATTTCTCGTCCTGTGATAAAAAGCCTCCTGTTTCGACTGCCAAACCTTTCAGGGGAGCATTTGCAAGCGTTTGGTACCATTTTTGAGTGAATTGCCAAAAGTCAGATTTTTGCTGAAATTGTGACCCCAGGGCTTAGGGATTTTTTCAAAAAAAAAAAAATTCCTCCGGTTAAGTTGCTGAGGTCTGATTTCTCGTCCTGTGATAAAAAGCCTTCTGTTTCGACCGCTAAAACTTTCAGGGGAGCATTTGCAAGCGTTTGGTACCATTTTTGAGTGAATTGCCAAAAGTCGGATTTTTGCTGAAATTGTGACCCTGGGGCTTAGGGATTTTTTCAAAAAAAAAAATTTCTGCCGTTTAAGTTGCTGAGGTTTGATTTCTTGTCCTGTGATAAAAAGCCTCCTGTTTCGACCGCCAAACCTTTCAGGGGAGCATTTGCAAGCGTTTGGCACCATTTTTGAGTGAATTGCCAAAAGTCAGATTTTTGCTGAAATTGTGACCCCGGGGCTCAGGGATTTTTTCAAAAAAAAAAAATTTCCGCCGGTTAAGGTGCTGAGGGCTGATTTCTTGTCCTGTGATAAAAAGCCTTCTTTTCCGACCGCTAAAACTTCCAGGGGAGCATTTGCAAGAGTTTGGCACCATTTTTGAGTGAATTGCCAAAAGTCAGATTTTTGCTGAAATTGTGACCCCGGGGCTTAGGGATTTTTTCAAAAAAAAATTTTTCTCCGGTTCAGTTGCTGAGGTCTGATTTCTCGTCCTTTGATAAAAAGCCTCCTGTTTCGACTGCCAAACCTTTCAGGGGAGCATTTGCAAGCGTTTGGCACCATTTTTGAGTGAATTGCCAAAAGTCAGATTTTTGCTGAAATTGTGACCCCGGGGCTTAGGGATTTTTTCAAAAAAAAAAAATTTCCGCCGGTTAAGTTGCTGAGGTCTGATTTCTTGTCCTGTGATAAAAAGCCTTCTGTTTCGACCGCTAAAACAGAAATTAAGGATTTTTTCAAAAAAAAAATTCCGCCGGTTAAGTTGCTGAGGTCTGATTTCTCGTCCTGTGATAAAAAGCCTTCGTTTTCGACCGCCAAACCTTTCAGGGGAGCATTTGCAAGCGTTTGGTACCATTTTTGAGTGAATTGCCAAAAGTCAGATTTTTGCTGAAATTGTGACCCCGGGGCTTAGGGATTTTTTCAAAAAAAAAATTCTCCGGTTCAGTTGCTGAGGGCTGATTTCTTGTCCTGTGATAAAAAGCCTCCTGTTTCGACCGCCAAACCTTTCAGGGGAGCATTTGCAAGCGTTTGGCACCATTTTTGAGTGAATTGCCAAAAGTCAGATTTTTGCTGAAATTGTGACCCCGGGGCTTAGGGATTTTTTTTTAAAAAAATTTTCTCCTGTTAAGTTGCTGAGGTCTGATTTCTCGTCCTGTGATAAAAAGCCTTCTTTTCCGACTGCTAAAACATTCAGGGGAGCATTTGCAAGCGTTTGGCACAATTTTTGAGTAAATTACCAAAAGTCAGATTTTTGCTGAAATTGTGACCCCGGAGCTTAGGGATTTTTTCAAAAACAAAATTTCCTCCGGTTAAGTTCCTGAGGGCTGATTTCTTGTCCTGTGATAAAAATCCTTCTTTTCCGACTGCTAAAACATTCAGGGGAGCATTTGCAAGCGTTTGGCACCATTTTGGAGTGAATTGCCAAAAGTCAGATTTTTGCTGAAATTGTGACCCCGGGGCTTAGGGATTTTTTTAAAAAAATTTTTTTCTCCGGTTAAGTTCCTGAGGGCTGATTTCTTGTCCTGTGATAAAAAGCCTTCTTTTTCCGACCGCTAAAACATTCAGGGGAGCATTTGCAAACGTTTGGCACCATTTTTGAGTGAATTGACAAAAGTCGGATTTTTGCTGAAATTGTGACCCCGGGGCTTAGGGATTTTTTCAAAAAAAAAAATTCCGCCGGTTAAGTTCCGAAGGGCTGATTTCTTGTCCTGTGATAAAAAGCCTTCTGTTTCGACCGCTAAAACTTTCACGGGAGCATTTGCAAGCGTTTGGTACCATTTTTGAGTGAATTGCCAAAAGTCGGATTTTTGCTGAAATTGTGACCCCGGGGCTTAGGGATTTTTTCAAAAAAAAAAATTCCGCCGGTTAAGGTGCTGAGGTCTGATTTCTCGTCCTGTGATAAAAAGCCTCCTGTTTCGACCGCCAAACCTTTCATGGGAGCATTTGCAAGCGTTTGGCACCATTTTGGAGTGAATTGCCAAAAGTCAGATTTTTGCTTAAATTGTGACCCCGGGGCTTAGGGATTTTTTCAAAAAAAAATTTTTCTCCGGTTAAGTTGCTGAGGGCTGATTTCTTGTCCTGTGATAAAAAGCCTTATTTTTCCGACCGCTAAAACATTCAGGGGAGCATTTGCAAGCGTTTGGCACCATTTTTGAGTGAATTGCCAAAAGTCAGATTTTTGCTTAAATTGTGACCCCGGGGCTTAGGGATTTTTTCAAAAAAAAATTTTTCTCCGGTTAAGTTGCTGAGGTCTGATTTCTCGTCCTGTGATAAAAAGCCTTCTGTTTCTTCCGCTAAAACTTTCAGGGGAGCATTTGCAAGCGTTTGGCACCATTTTTGAGTGAATTGCCAAAAGTCAGATTTTTGCTGAAATTGTGACCCCGGGGCTTAGGGATTTTTTCAAAAAAGAAATTTCTGCCAGTTAAGGTGCTGAGGGCTGATTTCTTGTCCTGTGATAAAAAGCCTTCTGTTTCGACCGCTAAAACTTTCAGGGGAGCATTTGCAAGCGTTTGGTACCATTTTTGAGTGAATTGCCAAAAGTCGGATTTTTGCTGAAATTGTGACCCCGGGGCTTAGGGATTTTTTCAAAAAAAAAAATTCTGCCAGTTAAGGTGCTGAGGGCTGATTTCTTGTCCGGTGATAAAAAGCCTTCTTTTCCGACTGCTAAAACATTCAGGGGAGCATTTGCAAGCGTTTGGCACCATTTTGGAGTGAATTGCCAAAAGTCAGATTTTTGCTGAAATTGTGACCCCGGGGCTTAGGGATTTTTTTTAAAAAAAATTTTTCTCCGGTTAAGTTCCTGAGGGCTGATTTCTTGTCCTGTGATAAAAAGCCTTCTGTTTCGACCGCTAAAACTTTCAGGGGAGCATTTGCAAGCGTTTGGTACCATTTTTGAGTGAATTGCCAAAAGTCGGATTTTTGCTGAAATTGTGACCCCGGGGCTTAGGGATTTTTTCAAAAAAAAAATTTCCGCCGGTTAAGGTGCTGAGGGCTGATTTCTTGTCCTGTGATAAAAAGCCTTCTTTTCCGACCGCTAAAACTTCCAGGGGAGCATTTGCAAGCGTTTGGCACCATTTTTGAGTGAATTGCCAAAAGTCAGATTTTTGCTGAAATTGTGACCCCGGGGCTTAGGGATTTTTTCAAAAAAAATTTTTTCTCCGGTTAAGTTCCTGAGGGCTGATTTCTTGTCCTGTGATAAAAAGCCTTCTTTTCCAACTGCTAAAACATTCAGGGGAGCATTTGCAAGCGTTTGGCACCATTTTTGAGTGAATTGCCAAAAGTCAGATTTTTGCTGAAATTGTGACCCCGGGGCTTAGGGATTTTTTCAAAAAAAAAAAAATCCTCCGGTTAAGTTGCTGAGGGCTGATTTCTTGTCCTGTGATAAAAAGCCTTCTTTTCCGACCGCTAAAACTTTCAGGGGAGCATTTGCAAGCGTTTGGCACCATTTTTGAGTGAATTGCCAAAAGTCAGATTTTTGCTGAAATTGTGACCCCGGGGCTTAGGGATTTTTTCAAAAAAAAATTTTTCTCCGGTTAAGTTGCTGAGGGCTGATTTCTTGTCCTGTGATTAAAAGCCTTCTGTTTCGACCACTAAAACTTTCAGGGGAGCATTTGCAAGCGTTTGGCACCATTTTTGAGTGAATTGCCAAAAGTCGGATTTTTGCTGAAATTGTGACCCCGGGATTAGGGATTTTTCGGAAAAAAAAAATTTCCTCTGGTTAAGTTGCTGATGGCTGATTTCTTGTCCTGTGATAAAAAGCCTTCTGTTTCGACCGCTAAAACAGAAATTAAGGATTTTTTCAAAAAAAAAATTCCGCCGGTTAAGTTTCTGAGGGCTGATTTCTCGTCCTGTGATAAAAAGCCTTCGGTTTCGACCGCTAAAACAGAAATTAAGGATTTTTTCAAAAAAAAAATTCCGCGGGATAAGTTGCTGAGGGCTGATTTCTCGTCCTGTGATAAAAAGCCTTCGGTTTCGACCGCCAAACCTTTCAGGGGAGCATTTGCAAGCTTTTGACACCATTTTTGAGTGAATTGCCAAAAGTCAGATTTTTGCTGAAATTGTGCCCCCGGGGCTTAGGGATTTTTTCAAAAAAAAATTTTTCTCCGCTTAAGTTCCGGAGGGCTGATTTCTTGTCCTGTGATAAAAAGCCTTCTGTTTCGACCGCTAAAACATTCAGGGGAGCATTTGCAAGCGTTTGACACCATTTTTGAGTGAATTGCCAAAAGTCAGATTTTTGCTGAAATTGTGACCCCGGGGCTTAGGGATTTTTTCAAAAAAAAAAAAATCCTCCGGTTAAGTTGCTGAGGTCTGATTTCTCGTCCTGTGATAAAAAGCCTTCTGTTTCGACCACTAAAACTTTCAGGGGAGCATTTGCAAGCGTTTGGCACCATTTTTGAGTGAATTGCCAAAAGTCGGATTTTTGCTGAAATTGTGACCCCGGGGCTTAGGGATTTTTTCAAAAAAAAAAAAATTCCTCCGGTTAAGTTGCTGAGGGCTGATTTCTTGTCCTGTGATAAAAAGCCTTCTGTTTCGACCGCTAAAACTTTCAGGGGAGCATTTGCAAGCGTTTGGTACCATTTTTGAGTGAATTGCCAAAAGTCAGATTTTTGCTGAAATTGTGAACCCGGGGCTTAGGGATTTTTTCAAAAAAAAAATTTCTGCCAGTTAAGGTGCTGAGGGCTGATTTCTTGTCCTGTGATAAAAAGCCTTCTTTTCCGACCGCTAAAACTTTCAGGGGAGCATTTGCAAGCGTTTGGCACCATTTTTGAGTGAATTGCCAAAATTCAGATTTTTGCTGAAATTGTGACCCCGGGGCTTAGGGATTTTTTCAAAAAAAAAATAATCCTCCAGTTAAGTTGCTGAGGGCTGATTTCTTGTCCTGTGATAAAAAGCCTTCTGTTTCGACCACTAAAACTTTCAGGGGAGCATTTGCAAGCGTTTGACACCATTTTTGAGTGAATTGCCAAAAGTCGGATTTTTGCTGAAATTGTGACCCCGGGGCTTAGGGATTTTTTCAAAAAAAAAAATTCCTCCGGTTAAGTTGCTGAGGGCTGATTTCTTGTCCTGTGATAAAAAGCCTTCGGTTTCGACTGCCAACCCTTTCAGGGGAGCATTTGCAAGCGTTTGGCACCATTTTTGAGTGAATTGCCAAAAGTCAGATTTTTGCTGAAATTGTGACCCCGGGGCTTAGGGTTTTTTTCAAAAAAAAATTTCCGCCGGTTAAGTTGCTGAGGGCTGATTTCTTGTCCTGTGATAAAAAGCCTTATTTTTCCGACCACTAAAACTTTCAGGGGAGCATTTGCAAGCGTTTGGCACAATTTTTGAGTGAATTGCCAAACGTCAGATTTTTGCTGAAATTGTGACCCCGGGGCTTAGGGATTTTTTCAAAAAAAAATTTTACTCCGGTTAAGTTGCTGAGGGCTGATTTCTTGTCCTGTGATAAAAAGCCTTATATTTCCGACCGCTAAAACATTCAGGGGAGCATTTGCAAGCGTTTGGCACCATTTTTGAGTGAATTGCCAAAAGTCAGATTTTTGCTGAAATTGTGACCCCGGGGCTTAGGGATTTTTTTTTAAAAAATTTTTTCTCCGGTTAAGTTGCTGAGGGCTGATTTCTTGTCCTGTGATAAAAAGCCTTCTTTTTCCGAACGCTAAAACATTCAGGGGAGCATTTGCAAACGTTTGGCACCATTTTTGAGTGAATTGCCAAAAGTCAGATTTTTGCTGAAATTGTGACCCCGGGGCTTAGGGATATTTTAAAAAAAAAAAAATTCCGCCGGTTATGTTGCTGATGGCTGATTTCTTGTCCTGTGATAAAAAGCCTTCTGTTTCGACCGCTAAAACAGAAATTAAGGATTTTTTCAAAAAAAAAATTCCGCCGGTTAAGTTGCTGATGGCTGATTTCTCGTCCTGTGATAAAAAGCCTCCTGTTTCGACTGCCAAACCTTTCAGGGGAGCATTTGCAAGCGTTTGGTACCATTTTTGAGTGAATTGCCAAAAGTCAGATTTTTGCTGAAATTGTGACCCCAGGGTTAAGGGATTTTTTTAAAAAAAAAAATTTCCTCCGGTTAAGTTGCTGAGGGCTGATTTCTTGTCCTGTGATAAAAAGCCTTCGGTTTCGACTGCCAAACCTTTCAGGGGAGCATTTGCAAGCGTTTGGCACCATTTTTGAGTGAATTGCCAAAAGTCAGATTTTTGCTGAAATTGTGACCCCGGGGCTTAGGGATTTTTTTAAAAAAAAATTTCCTCTGGTTAAGTTGCTGAGGGCTGATTTCTTGTCCTGTGATAAAAAGCCTTCGGTTTCGACCGCCAAAACATTCAGGGGAGCATTTGCAAGCGTTTGGTACCATTTTTGAGTGAATTGCCAAAAGTCAGATTTTTGCTGAAATTGTGACCCCAGGGTTAAGGGATTTTTTTTAAAAAAAATTTCCTCCGGTTAAGTTGATGAGGGCTGATTTCTTGTCCTGTGATAAAAAGCCTTCGGTTTTGACTGCCAACCCTTTCAGGGGAGCATTTGCAAGCGTTTGGCACCATTTTTGAGTGAATTGCCAAAAGTCAGATTTTTGCTGAAATTGTGACCCCGGGGCTTAGGGTTTTTTTCAAAAAAAAAATTTCCGCCGGTTAAGTTACTGAGGGCTGATTTCTTGTCCTGTGATAAAAAGCCTTATTTTTCCGACCACTAAAACTTTCAGGGGAGCATTTGCAAGCGTTTGGCACAATTTTTGAGTGAATTGCCAAACGTCAGATTTTTGCTGAAATTGTGACCCCGGGGCTTAGGGATTTTTTCAAAAAAAAAAAATTCCTCCGGTTAAGTTGCTGAGGGCTGATTTCTTGTCCTGTGATAAACAGCCTTCTGTTTCCGACCGCTAAAACATTCAGGGGAGCATTTGCAAACGTTTGGCACCATTTTTGAGTGAATTGCCAAAAGTCAGATTTTTGCTGAAATTGTGACCCCGGGGCTTAGGGATTTTTTCAAAAAAAAAAAATTCCGCCGGTTATGTTGCTGATGGCTGATTTCTTGTCCGGTGATAAAAAGCCTTCTGTTTCGACCGCTAAAACAGAAATTAAGGATTTTTTCAAAAAAAAAATTCCCCCGGTTAAGTAGCTGAAGTCTGATTTCTCGTCCTGTGATAAAAAGCCTTCTGTTTCGACCGCCAAACCTTTCAGGGGAGCATTTGCAAGCGTTTGGCACCATTTTTGAGTGAATTGCCAAAAGTCAGATTTTTGCTGAAATTGTGACCCCGGGGCTTAGGGTTTTTTTCAAAAAAAAAATTTCCGCCGGTTAAGTTACTGAGGGCTGATTTCTTGTCCTGTGATAAAAAGCCTTATTTTTCCGACCACTAAAACTTTCAGGGGAGCATTTGCAAGCGTTTGGCACAATTTTTGAGTGAATTGCCAAACGTCAGATTTTTGCTGAAATTGTGACCCCGGGGCTTAGGGATTTTTTCAAAAAATTTTTTTACTCCGGTTAAGTTGCTGAGGGCTGATTTCTTGTCCTGTGATAAAAAGCCTTATTTTTCCGACCGCTAAAACATTCAGGGGAGCATTTGCAAGCGTATGGCACCATTTTTGAGTGAATTGCCAAAAGTCAGATTTTTGCTGAAATTGTGACCCCGGGGCTTAGGGATTTTTTCAAAAAAATTTCCTCCGGTTAAGTTGCTGAGGTCTGATTTCTCGTCCTTTGATAAAAAGCCTCCTGTTTCGACTGCCAAACCTTTCAGGGGAGCATTTGCAAGCGTTTGGTACCATTTTTGAGTGAATTGCCAAAAGTCAGATTTTTGCTGAAATTGTAACCCCAGGGTTAAGGGATTTTTTTTTTAAAAAAAAATCCTCCGGTTAAGTTGCTGAGGTCTGATTTCTCGTCCTTTGATAAACAGCCTTCTGTTTCGACCGCCAAACCTTTCAGGGGAGCATTTGCAAGCGTTTGGCACCATTTTTGAGTGAATTGCCAAAAGTCAGATTTTTGCTGAAATTGTGACCCCGGGGCTTAGGGATTTTTTTAAAAAAAATTTTTTCTCCGGTTAAGTTGCTGAGGGCTGATTTCTTATCCTGTGATAAAAAGCCTTCTTTTTCCGACCGCTAAAACATTCAGGGGAGCATTTGCAAACGTTTGGCACCATTTTTGAGTGAATTGCCAAAAGTCAGATTTTTGCTGAAATTGTGACCCCGGGGCTTAGGGATTTTTTCAAAAAAAAAAAATTCCGCCGGTTATGTTGCTGATGGCTGATTTCTTGTCCTGTGATAAAAAGCCTTCTGTTTCGACCGCTAAAACAGAAATTAAGGATTTTTTCAAAAAAAAATTTCCGCCGGTTAAGTTGCTGAGGGCTGATTTCTTGTCCTGTGATAAAAAGCCTTCTTTTTCCGACCGCTAAAACATTCAGGGGAGCATTTGCAAGCGTATGGCACCATTTTTGAGTGAATTGCCAAAAGTCAGATTTTTGCTGAAATTGTGACCCCAGGGTTAAGGGATTTTTTTAAAAAAAAAAATTTCCTCCGGTTAAGTTGATGAGGGCTGATTTCTTGTCCTGTGATAAAAAGCCTTCAGTTTCGACTGCCAACCCTTTCAGGGGAGCATTTGCAAGCGTTTGGCACCATTTTTGAGTGAATTGCCAAAAGTCAGATTTTTGCTGAAATTGTGACCCCGGGGCTTAGGGTTTTTTTCAAAAAAAAAATTTCCGCCGGTTAAGTTGCTGAGGGCTGATTTCTTGTCCTGTGATAAAAAGCCTTCGGTTTCGACCGCCAAAACATTCAGGGGAGCATTTGCTAGCGTTTGGTACCATTTTTGAGTGAATTGCCAAAAGTCAGATTTTTCTGAAATTGTGACCCCGGGGCTTAGGGTTTTTTTCAAAAAAAAAATTTCCGCCGGTTAAGTTACTGAGGGCTGATTTCTTGTCCTGTGATAAAAAGCCTTATTTTTCCGACCACTAAAACTTCCAGGGGAGCATTTGCAAGCGTTTGGCACAATTTTTGAGTGAATTGCCAAACGTCAGATTTTTGCTGAAATTGTGACCCCGGGGCTTAGGGATTTTTTCAAAAAATTTTTTTACTCCGGTTAAGTTGCTGAGGGCTGATTTCTTGTCCTGTGATAAAAAGCCTTATTTTTCCGACCGCTAAAACATTCAGGGGAGCATTTGCAAGCGTATGGCACCATTTTTGAGTGAATTGCCAAAAGTCAGATTTTTGCTGAAATTGTGACCCCGGGGCTTAGGGATTTTTTCAAAAAAAATTTTTCCTCCGGTTAAGTTGCTGAGGGCTGATTTCTCGTCCTGTGATAAAAAGCCTTCTGTTTCGACTGCCAAACCTTTCAGGGGAGCATTTGCAAGCGTTTGGCACCATTTTTGAGTGAATTGCCAAAAGTCAGATTTTTGCTGAAATTGTGACCCAAGGGTTAAGGGATTTTTTTAAAAAAAAATTTCCTCCGGTTAAGTTGATGAGGGCTGATTTCTTGTCCTGTGATAAAAAGCCTTCGGTTTCGACTGCCAACCCTTTCAGGGGAGCATTTGCAAGCGTTTGGCACCATTTTTGAGTGAATTGCCAAAAGTCAGATTTTTGCTGAAATTGTGACCCCGGGGCTTAGGGTTTTTTTCAAAAAAAAAATTTCCACCGGTTAAGTTACTGAGGGCTGATTTCTTGTCCTGTGATAAAAAGCCTTATTTTTCCGACCGCTAAAACATTCAGGGGAGCATTTGCAAGCGTTTGGCACCATTTTTGAGTGAATTGCCAAAAGTCAGATTTTTGCTGAAATTGTGACCCCGGGGCTTAGGGATTTTTTCAAAAAAAAATTTTCCTCCGGTTAAGTTGCTGAGGGCTGATTTCTTGTCCTGTGATAAAAAGCCTTCTGTTTCGAAAGCTAAAACTTTCAGGGGAGCATTTGCAAGCGTTTGGTACCATTTTTGAGTGAATTGCCAAAAGTCAGATTTTTGCTGAAATTGTGACCCCGGGGCTTAGGGATTTTTTCAAAAAAAAAAAATTCCTCCGGTTATGTTGCTGATGGCTGATTTCTCGTCCTGTGATAAAAAGCCTTCGGTTTCGACTGCCAAACCTTTCAGGGGAGCATTTGCAAGCTTTTGGCACCATTTTTGAGTGAATTGCCAAAAGTCAGATTTTTGCTGAAATTGTGACCCCGGGGCTTAGGGATTTTTTCAAAAAAAAAAATCCGCCGGTTATGTTGCAGATGGCTGATTTCTTGTCCTGTGATAAAAAGCCTTCTGTTTCGACCGCTAAAACAGAAATTAAGGATTTTTTCAAAAAAAAAATTCCTCCGGTTAAGTTGCTGAGGGCTGATTTCTCGTCCTGTGATAAAAAGCCTCCTGTTTCGACTGCCAAACCTTTCAGGGGAGCATTTGCAAGCGTTTGACACAATTTTTGAGTGAATTGCCAAACGTCAGATTTTTGCTGAAATTGTGACCCCGGGGCTTAGGGATTTTTTCAAAAAAAAATTTTACTCCGGTTAAGTTGCTGAGGGCTGATTTCTTGTCCTGTGATAAAAAGCCTTATTTTTCCGACCGCTAAAACATTCAGGGGAGCATTTGCAAGCGTTTGGCACAATTTTTGAGTGAATTGCCAAACGTCAGATTTTTGCTGAAATTGTGACCCCGGGGCTTAGGGATTATTTCAAAAAAAAATTTTTCTCCGGTTAAGTTGCTGAGGGCTGATTTCTTGTCCTGTGATAAAAAGCCTTATTTTTCCGACCGCTAAAACATTCAGGGGAGCATTTGCAAGCGTTTGGCACCATTTTTGAGTGAATTGCCAAAAGTCAGATTTTTGCTGAAATTGTGACCCCGGGGCTTAGGGATTTTTTCAAAAAAAAAAAAATTCCTCCGGTTAAGTTGCTGAGGGCTGATTTCTTGTCCTGTGATAAAAAGCCTTCTGTTTCGACCGCTAAAACATTCAGGGGAGCATTTGCAAGCGTTTGGCACCATTTTTGAGTGAATTGCCAAACGTCAGATTTTAGCTGAAATTGTGACCCCGGGGCTTAGGGATTTTTTCAAAAAAAAAAAATCCGCCGGTTATGTTGCAGATGGCTGATTTCTTGTCCTGTGATAAAAAGCCTTCTGTTTCGACCGCTAAAACAGAAATTAAGGATTTTTTCAAAAAAAAAATTCCGCCGGTTAAGTTGCTGAGGTCTGATTTCTCGTCCTGTGATAAAAAGCCTCCTGTTTCGACTGCCAAACCTTTCAGGGGAGCATTTGCAAGCGTTTGACACAATTTTTGAGTGAATTGCCAAACGTCAGATTTTTGCTGAAATTGTGACCCCGGGGCTTAGGGATTTTTTTCAAAAAAAAAATTTACTCCGGTTAAGTTGCTGAGGGCTGATTTCTTGTCCTGTGATAAAAAGCCTTATTTTTCCGACCGCTAAAACATTCAGGGGAGCATTTGCAAGCGTTTGGCACAATTTTTGAGTGAATTGCCAAACGTCAGATTTTTGTTGAAATTGTGACCCCGGGGCTTAGGGATTTTTTCAAAAAAAAATTTTTCTCCGGTTAAGTTGCTGAGGGCTGATTTCTTGTCCTGTGATAAAAAGCCTTATTTTTCCGACCGCTAAAACATTCAGAGGAGCATTTGCAAGCGTTTGGCACCATTTTTGAGTGAATTGCCAAAAGTCAGATTTTTGCTGAAATTGTGACCCCGGGGCTTAGGGATTTTTTCAAAAAAAAAATTTCCTCCGGTTAAGTTGCTGAGGGCTGATTTCTTGTCCTGTGATAAAAAGCCTTCTGTTTCGAAAGCTAAAACTTTCAGGGGAGCATTTGCAAGCGTTTGGCACCATTTTTGAGTGAATTGCCAAAAGTCAGATTTTTGCTGAAATTGTGACCCCAGGGTAAAGGGATTTTTTTTAAAAAAAATTTTCCTCCAGTTAAGTTGCTGAGGGCTGATTTCTTGTCCTGTGATAAGAAGCCTTCTGTTTTGACCGCCAAACCTTTCAGGGGAGCATTTGCAAGCGTTTGGCACCATTTTTGAGTGAATTGCCAAAAGTCAGATTTTTGCTGAAATTGTGACCCCGGGGCTTAGGGATTTTTTCAAAAAAAAATTTTCCTCCGGTTAAGTTGCTGAGGGCTGATTTCTTGTCCTGTGATAAAAAGCCTTCTGTTTCGACTGCCAAACCTTTCAGGGGAGCATTTGCAAGCGTTTGGCACCATTTTTGAGTGAATTGCCAAAAGTCAGATTTTTGCTGAAATTGTGACCCCGGGGCTTAGGGATTTTTTCAAAAAAAAAAAAATTCCTCCGGTTAAGTTGCTGAGGGCTGATTTCTTGTCCTGTGATAAAAAGCCTTCTGTTTCGACCGCTAAAACATTCAGGGGAGCATTTGCAAGCGTTTGGCACCATTTTTGAGTGAATTGCCAAACGTCAGATTTTTGCTGAAATTGTGACCCCGGGGCTTAGGGATTTTTTCAAAAAAAAAAAATCCGCCGGTTATGTTGCAGATGGCTGATTTCTTGTCCTGTGATAAAAAGCCTTCTGTTTCGACCGCTAAAACAGAAATTAAGGATTTTTTCAAAAAAAAAATTCCGCCGGTTAAGTTGCTGAGGTCTGATTTCTCGTCCTGTGATAAAAAGCCTCCTGTTTCGACTGCCAAACCTTTCAGGGGAGCATTTGCAAGCGTTTGACACAATTTTTGAGTGAATTGCCAAACGTCAGATTTTTGCTGAAATTGTGACCCCGGGGCTTAGGGATTTTTTTCAAAAAAAAAATTTACTCCGGTTAAGTTGCTGAGGGCTGATTTCTTGTCCTGTGATAAAAAGCCTTATTTTTCCGACCGCTAAAACATTCAGAGGAGCATTTGCAAGCGTTTGGCACCATTTTTGAGTGAATTGCCAAAAGTCAGATTTTTGCTGAAATTGTGACCCCGGGGCTTAGGGATTTTTTCAAAAAAAAAAAAATTCCTCCGGTTATGTTGCTGATGGCTGATTTCTCGTCCTGTGATAAAAAGCCTTCGGTTTCGACTGCCAAACCTTTCAGGGGAGCATTTGCAAGCTTTTGGCACCATTTTTGAGTGAATTGCCAGAAGTCAGATTTTTGCTGAAATTGTGACCCCAGGGTTAAGGGATTTTTTTTAAAAAAAATTTTCCTCCAGTTAAGTTGCTGAGGGCTGATTTCTTGTCCTGTGATAAAAAGCCTTCTGTTTTGACCGCCAAACCTTTCAGGGGAGCATTTGCAAGCGTTTGGCACCATTTTTGAGTGAATTGCCAAAAGTCAGATTTTTGCTGAAATTGTGACCCCGGGGCTTAGGGATTTTTTCAAAAAAAAAAAATTCCTCCGGTTAAGTTGCTGAGGGCTGATTTCTCGTCCTGTGATAAAAAGCCTTCTTTTTCCGACCGCTAAAACATTCAGGGGAGCATTTGCAAGCGTTTGGCACCATTTTTGAGTGAATTGCCAAAAGTCGGATTTTTGCTGAAATTGTGACCCCGGGGCTTAGGGATTTTTTCAAAAAAAAAATTTCCTCCGGGTAAGTTACTAAGGGCTGATTTCTTGTCCTGTGATAAAAAGCCTTATTTTTCCGACCACTAAAACTTTCAGGGGAGCATTTGCAAGCGTTTGGCACAATTTTTGAGTGAATTGCCAAACGTCAGATTTTTGCTGAAATTGTGACCCCGGGGCTTAGGGATTATTTCAAAAAAAATTTTTTCTCCGGTTAAGTTGCTGAGGGCTGATTTCTTGTCCTGTGATAAAAAGCCTTATTTTTCCGACCGCTAAAACATTCAGGGGAGCATTTGCAAGCGTTTGGCACCATTTTTGAGTGAATTGCCAAAAGTCAGATTTTTGCTGAAATTGTGACCCCGGGGCTTAGGGATTTTTTCAAAAAAAAATTTTCCTACGGTTAAGTTGCTGAGGGCTGATTTCTTGTCCTGTGATAAAAAGGCTTCTGTTTCGAAAGCTAAAACTTTCAGGGGAGCATTTGCAAGCGTTTGGTACCATTTTTGAGTGAATTGCCAAAAGTCAGATTTTTGCTGAAATTGTGACCCCGGGGCTTAGGGATTTTTTCAAAAAAAAAAAAAATTCCTCCGGTTATGTTGCTGATGGCTGATTTCTCGTCCTGTGATAAAAAGCCTTCGGTTTCGACTGCCAAACCTATCAGGGGAGCATTTGCAAGCTTTTGGCACCATTTTTGAGTGAATTGCCAAAAGTCAGATTTTTGCTGAAATTGTGACCCCAGGGTAAAGGGATTTTTTTTAAAAAAAATTTTCCTCCGGTTAAGTTGCTGAGGGCTGATTTCTTGTCCTGTGATAAAAAGCCTTCTGTTTCGACTGCCAAACCTTTCAGGGGAGCATTTGCAAGCGTTTGGCACCATTTTTGAGTGAATTGCCAAACGTCAGATTTTTGCTGAAATTGTGACCCCGGGGCTTAGGGTTTTTTTCAAAAAAAAAAATTCCGCCGGTTAAGTTACTGAGGGCTGATTTCTTGTCCTGTGATAAAAAGCCTTATTTTTCCGACCACTAAAACTTTCAGGGGAGCATTTGCAAGCGTTTGGCACCATTTTTGAGTGAATTGCCAAAAGTCAGATTTTTGCTGAAATTGTGACCCCGGCGCTTAGGGATTTTTTCAAAAAAAAAATTTCTTCTGGTTAAGTTGCTGAGGGCTGATTTCTTGTCCTGTGATAAAAAGCCTTATTTTTCCGAACGCTAAAACATTCAGGGGAGCATTTGCAAGCGTTTGGCACCATTTTTGAGTGAATTGCCAAAAGTCAGATTTTTGCTGAAATTGTGACCCCGGGGCTTAGGGATTTTTTCAAAAAAAAAAAATTCCTCCGGTTAAGTTGCTGAGGGCTGATTTCTTGTCCTGTGATAAAAAGCCTTCTGTTTCGACCGCTAAAACAGAAATTAAGGATTTTTTCAAAAAAAAAATTCCTCCGGTTAAGTTGCTGAGGGCTGATTTCTCGTCCTGTGATAAAAAGCCTCCTGTTTCGACTGCCAAACCTTTCAGGGGAGCATTTGCAAGCGTTTGACACAATTTTTGAGTGAATTGCCAAACGTCAGATTTTTGCTGAAATTGTGACCCCGGGGCTTAGGGATTTTTTCAAAAAAAAATTTTACTCCGGTTAAGTTGCTGAGGGCTGATTTCTTGTCCTGTGATAAAAAGCCTTATTTTTCCGACCGCTAAAACATTCAGGGGAGCATTTGCAAGCGTTTGGCACAATTTTTGAGTGAATTGCCAAACGTCAGATTTTTGCTGAAATTGTGACCCCGGGGCTTAGGGATTATTTCAAAAAAAAATTTTTCTCCGGTTAAGTTGCTGAGGGCTGATTTCTTGTCCTGTGATAAAAAGCCTTATTTTTCCGACCGCTAAAACATTCAGGGGAGCATTTGCAAGCGTTTGGCACCATTTTTGAGTGAATTGCCAAAAGTCAGATTTTTGCTGAAATTGTGACCCCGGGGCTTAGGGATTTTTTCAAAAAAAATTTTTCCTCCGGTTAAGTTGCTGAGGGCTGATTTCTTGTCCTGTGATAAAAAGCCTTCTGTTTCGAAAGCTAAAACTTTCAGGGGAGCATTTGCAAGCGTTTGGCACCATTTTTGAGTGAATTGCCAAAAGTCAGATTTTTGCTGAAATTGTGACCCCGGGGCTTAGGGATTTTTTCAAAAAAAAATTTTCCTCCGGTTAAGTTGCTGAGGGCTGATTTCTTGTCCTGTGATAAAAAGCCTTCTGTTTCGACTGCCAAACCTTTCAGGGGAGCATTTGCAAGCGTTTGGCACCATTTTTGAGTGAATTGCCAAAAGTCAGATTTTTGCTGAAATTGTGACCCCGGGGCTTAGGGATTTTTTCAAAAAAAAAAAATTCCTCCGGTTCAGTTGCTGAGGGCTGATTTCTTGTCCTGTGATAAAAAGCCTTCTGTTTCGACCGCTAAAACATTCAGGGGAGCATTTGCAAGCGTTTGGCACCATTTTTGAGTGAATTGCCAAACGTCAGATTTTTGCTGAAATTGTGACCCCGGGGCTTAGGGATTTTTTCAAAAAAAAAATTTCTTCTGGTTAAGTTGCTGAGGGCTGATTTCTTGTCCTGTGATAAAAAGCCTTATTTTTCCGAACGCTAAAACATTCAGGGGAGCATTTGCAAGCGTTTGGCACCATTTTTGAGTGAATTGCCAAAAGTCAGATTTTTGCTGAAATTGTGACCCCGGGGCTTAGGGATTTTTTCAAAAAAAAAAAATCCGCCGGTTATGTTGCAGATGGCTGATTTCTTGTCCTGTGATAAAAAGCCTTCTGTTTCGACCGCTAAAACAGAAATTAAGGATTTTTTCAAAAAAAAAATTCCGCCGGTTAAGTTGCTGAGGTCTGATTTCTCGTCCTGTGATAAAAAGCCTCCTGTTTCGACTGCCAAACCTTTCGGGGGAGCATTTGCAAGCGTTTGACACAATTTTTGAGTGAATTGCCAAACGTCAGATTTTTGCTGAAATAGTGACCCCGGGGGTTAGGGATTTTTTCAAAAAAAAATTTTACTCCGGTTAAGTTGCTGAGGGCTGATTTCTTGTCCTGTGATAAAAAGCCTTATTTTTCCGACCGCTAAAACATTCAGGGGAGCATTTGCAAGCGTTTGGCACAATTTTTGAGTGAATTGCCAAACGTCAGATTTTTGTTGAAATTGTGACCCCGGGGCTTAGGGATTATTTCAAAAAAAAATTTTCCTCCGGTTAAGTTGCTGAGGGCTGATTTCTTGTCCTGTGATAAAAAGCCTTCTGTTTCGACTGCCAAACCTTTCAGGGGAGCATTTGCAAGCGTTTGGCACCATTTTTGAGTGAATTGCCAAAAGTCAGATTTTTGCTGAAATTGTGACCCCGGGGCTTAGGGATTTTTTCAAAAAAAAAAAATTCCTCCGGTTCAGTTGCTGAGGGCTGATTTCTTGTCCTGTGATAAAAAGCCTTCTGTTTCGACCGCTAAAACATTCAGGGGAGCATTTGCAAGCGTTTGGCACCATTTTTGAGTGAATTGCCAAACGTCAGATTTTTGCTGAAATTGTGACCCCGGGGCTTAGGGATTTTTTCAAAAAAAAAAAATCCGCCGGTTATGTTGCAGATGGCTGATTTCTTGTCCTGTGATAAAAAGCCTTCTGTTTCGACCGCTAAAACAGAAATTAAGGATTTTTTCAAAAAAAAAATTCCGCCGGTTAAGTTGCTGAGGTCTGATTTCTCGTCCTGTGATAAAAAGCCTCCTGTTTCGACTGCCAAACCTTTCAGGGGAGCATTTGCAAGCGTTTGACACAATTTTTGAGTGAATTGCCAAACGTCAGATTTTTGCTGAAATTGTGACCCCGGGGCTTAGGGATTTTTTCAAAAAAATTTTTTCCTCCGGTTAAGTTGCTGAGGGCTGATTTCTTGTCCTGTGATAAAAAGCCTTCTGTTTCGAAAGCTAAAACTTTCAGGGGAGCATTTGCAAGCGTTTGGCACCATTTTTGAGTGAATTGCCAAAAGTCAGATTTTTGCTGAAATTGTGACCCCAGGGTAAAGGGATTTTTTTTAAAAAAAAATTTCCTCCAGTTAAGTTGCTGAGGGCTGATTTCTTGTCCTGTGATAAGAAGCCTTCTGTTTTGACCGCCAAACCTTTCAGGGGAGCATTTGCAAGCGTTTGGCACCATTTTTGAGTGAATTGCCAAAAGTCAGATTTTTGCTGAAATTGTGACCCCGGGGCTTAGGGATTTTTTCAAAAAAAAAATTTCCTCCGGTTAAGTTGCTGAGGGCTGATTTCTTGTCCTGTGATAAAAAGCCTTCTGTTTCGACTGCCAAACCTTTCAGGGGAGCATTTGCAAGCGTTTGGCACCATTTTTGAGTGAATTGCCAAAAGTCAGATTTTTGCTGAAATTGTGACCCCGGGGCTTAGGGTTTTTTTCAAAAAAAAAATTTCCGCCGGTTAAGTTACTGAGGGCTGATTTCTTGTCCTGTGATAAAAAGCCTTATTTTTCCGACCGCTAAAACATTCAGAGGAGCATTTGCAAGCGTTTGGCACAATTTTTGAGTGAATTGCCAAACGTCAGATTTTTGCTGAAATTGTGACCCCGGGGCTTAGGGATTTTTTCAAAAAAAAATTTTTCTCCGGTTAAGTTGCTGAGGGCTGATTTCTTGTCCTGTGATAAAAAGCCTTATTTTTCCGACCGCTAAAACATTCAGAGGAGCATTTGCAAGCGTTTGGCACCATTTTTGAGTGAATTGCCAAAAGTCAGATTTTTGCTGAAATTGTGACCCCGGGGCTTAGGGATTTTTTCAAAAAAAAAAAAATTCCTCCGGTTATGTTGCTGATGGCTGATTTCTCGTCCTGTGATAAAAAGCCTTCGGTTTCGACTGCCAAACCTTTCAGGGGAGCATTTGCAAGCTTTTGGCACCATTTTTGAGTGAATTGCCAGAAGTCAGATTTTTGCTGAAATTGTGACCCCAGGGTTAAGGGATTTTTTTTAAAAAAAATTTTCCTCCAGTTAAGTTGCTGAGGGCTGATTTCTTGTCCTGTGATAAAAAGCCTTCTGTTTTGACCGCCAAACCTTTCAGGGGAGCATTTGCAAGCGTTTGGCACCATTTTTGAGTGAATTGCCAAAAGTCAGATTTTTGCTGAAATTGTGACCCCGGGGCTTAGGGATTTTTTCAAAAAAAAAAAATTCCTCCGGTTAAGTTGCTGAGGGCTGATTTCTCGTCCTGTGATAAAAAGCCTTCTTTTTCCGACCGCTAAAACATTCAGGGGAGCATTTGCAAGCGTTTGGCACCATTTTTGAGTGAATTGCCAAAAGTCGGATTTTTGCTGAAATTGTGACCCCGGGGCTTAGGGATTTTTTCAAAAAAAAAATTTCCTCCGGGTAAGTTACTAAGGGCTGATTTCTTGTCCTGTGATAAAAAGCCTTATTTTTCCGACCACTAAAACTTTCAGGGGAGCATTTGCAAGCGTTTGGCACAATTTTTGAGTGAATTGCCAAACGTCAGATTTTTGCTGAAATTGTGACCCCGGGGCTTAGGGATTATTTCAAAAAAAAATTTTTCTCCGGTTAAGTTGCTGAGGGCTGATTTCTTGTCCTGTGATAAAAAGCCTTATTTTTCCGACCGCTAAAACATTCAGGGGAGCATTTGCAAGCGTTTGGCACCATTTTTGAGTGAATTGCCAAAAGTCAGATTTTTGCTGAAATTGTGACCCCGGGGCTTAGGGATTTTTTCAAAAAAAAATTTTCCTACGGTTAAGTTGCTGAGGGCTGATTTCTTGTCCTGTGATAAAAAGGCTTCTGTTTCGAAAGCTAAAACTTTCAGGGGAGCATTTGCAAGCGTTTGGTACCATTTTTGAGTGAATTGCCAAAAGTCAGATTTTTGCTGAAATTGTGACCCCGGGGCTTAGGGATTTTTTCAAAAAAAAAAAAAATTCCTCCGGTTATGTTGCTGATGGCTGATTTCTCGTCCTGTGATAAAAAGCCTTCGGTTTCGACTGCCAAACCTATCAGGGGAGCATTTGCAAGCTTTTGGCACCATTTTTGAGTGAATTGCCAAAAGTCAGATTTTTGCTGAAATTGTGACCCCAGGGTAAAGGGATTTTTTTTTAAAAAAATTTTCCTCCGGTTAAGTTGCTGAGGGCTGATTTCTTGTCCTGTGATAAAAAGCCTTCTGTTTCGACTGCCAAACCTTTCAGGGGAGCATTTGCAAGCGTTTGGCACCATTTTTGAGTGAATTGCCAAACGTCAGATTTTTGCTGAAATTGTGACCCCGGGGCTTAGGGTTTTTTTCAAAAAAAAAAATTCCGCCGGTTAAGTTACTGAGGGCTGATTTCTTGTCCTGTGATAAAAAGCCTTATTTTTCCGACCACTAAAACTTTCAGGGGAGCATTTGCAAGCGTTTGGCACCATTTTTGAGTGAATTGCCAAAAGTCAGATTTTTGCTGAAATTGTGACCCCGGCGCTTAGGGATTTTTTCAAAAAAAAAATTTCTTCTGGTTAAGTTGCTGAGGGCTGATTTCTTGTCCTGTGATAAAAAGCCTTATTTTTCCGAACGCTAAAACATTCAGGGGAGCATTTGCAAGCGTTTGGCACCATTTTTGAGTGAATTGCCAAAAGTCAGATTTTTGCTGAAATTGTGACCCCGGGGCTTAGGGATTTTTTCAAAAAAAAAAAATTCCTCCGGTTAAGTTGCTGAGGGCTGATTTCTTGTCCTGTGATAAAAAGCCTTCTGTTTCGACCGCTAAAACAGAAATTAAGGATTTTTTCAAAAAAAAAATTCCTCCGGTTAAGTTGCTGAGGGCTGATTTCTCGTCCTGTGATAAAAAGCCTCCTGTTTCGACTGCCAAACCTTTCAGGGGAGCATTTGCAAGCGTTTGACACAATTTTTGAGTGAATTGCCAAACGTCAGATTTTTGCTGAAATTGTGACCCCGGGGCTTAGGGATTTTTTCAAAAAAAAATTTTACTCCGGTTAAGTTGCTGAGGGCTGATTTCTTGTCCTGTGATAAAAAGCCTTATTTTTCCGACCGCTAAAACATTCAGGGGAGCATTTGCAAGCGTTTGGCACAATTTTTGAGTGAATTGCCAAACGTCAGATTTTTGCTGAAATTGTGACCCCGGGGCTTAGGGATTATTTCAAAAAAAAATTTTTCTCCGGTTAAGTTGCTGAGGGCTGATTTCTTGTCCTGTGATAAAAAGCCTTATTTTTCCGACCGCTAAAACATTCAGGGGAGCATTTGCAAGCGTTTGGCACCATTTTTGAGTGAATTGCCAAAAGTCAGATTTTTGCTGAAATTGTGATTTTGCAGTCCATGGGACTCTCAAGAGTCTCCTCCAGCACCATAATTCCAAAGCACCAATTCTTCAGCGATCAGCCAAATTGCCAAACGTCAGATTTTTGCTGAAATTGTGACCCCGGGGCTTAGGGATTTTTTCAAAAAAAATTTTTCCTCCGGTTAAGTTGCTGAGGGCTGATTTCTTGTCCTGTGATAAAAAGCCTTCTGTTTCGAAAGCTAAAACTTTCAGGGGAGCATTTGCAAGCGTTTGGCACCATTTTTGAGTGAATTGCCAAAAGTCAGATTTTTGCTGAAATTGTGACCCCGGGGCTTAGGGATTTTTTCAAAAAAAAATTTTCCTCCGGTTAAGTTGCTGAGGGCTGATTTCTTGTCCTGTGATAAAAAGCCTTCTGTTTCGACTGCCAAACCTTTCAGGGGAGCATTTGCAAGCGTTTGGCACCATTTTTGAGTGAATTGCCAAAAGTCAGATTTTTGCTGAAATTGTGACCCCGGGGCTTAGGGATTTTTTCAAAAAAAAAAAATTCCTCCGGTTCAGTTGCTGAGGGCTGATTTCTTGTCCTGTGATAAAAAGCCTTCTGTTTCGACCGCTAAAACATTCAGGGGAGCATTTGCAAGCGTTTGGCACCATTTTTGAGTGAATTGCCAAACGTCAGATTTTTGCTGAAATTGTGACCCCGGGGCTTAGGGATTTTTTCAAAAAAAAAATTTCTTCTGGTTAAGTTGCTGAGGGCTGATTTCTTGTCCTGTGATAAAAAGCCTTATTTTTCCGAACGCTAAAACATTCAGGGGAGCATTTGCAAGCGTTTGGCACCATTTTTGAGTGAATTGCCAAAAGTCAGATTTTTGCTGAAATTGTGACCCCGGGGCTTAGGGATTTTTTCCAAAAAAAAAAATCCGCCGGTTATGTTGCAGATGGCTGATTTCTTGTCCTGTGATAAAAAGCCTTCTGTTTCGACCGCTAAAACAGAAATTAAGGATTTTTTCAAAAAAAAAATTCCGCCGGTTAAGTTGCTGAGGTCTGATTTCTCGTCCTGTGATAAAAAGCCTCCTGTTTCGACTGCCAAACCTTTCGGGGGAGCATTTGCAAGCGTTTGACACAATTTTTGAGTGAATTGCCAAACGTCAGATTTTTGCTGAAATAGTGACCCCGGGGGTTAGGGATTTTTTCAAAAAAAAATTTTACTCCGGTTAAGTTGCTGAGGGCTGATTTCTTGTCCTGTGATAAAAAGCCTTATTTTTCCGACCGCTAAAACATTCAGGGGAGCATTTGCAAGCGTTTGGCACAATTTTTGAGTGAATTGCCAAACGTCAGATTTTTGTTGAAATTGTGACCCCGGGGCTTAGGGATTATTTCAAAAAAAAAATTTTCTCCGGTTAAGTTGCTGAGGGCTGATTTCTTGTCCTGTGATAAAAAGCCTTATTTTTCCGACCGCTAAAACATTCAGGGGAGCATTTGCAAGCGTTTGGCACCATTTTTGAGTGAATTGCCAAAAGTCAGATTTTTGCTGAAATTGTGACCCCGGGGCTTAGGGATTTTTTCAAAAAAAAAATTTCCTCCGGTTAAGTTGCTGAGGGCTGATTTCTTGTCCTGTGATAAAAAGCCTTCTGTTTCGAAAGCTAAAACTTTCAGGGGAGCATTTGCAAGCGTTTGGCACCATTTTTGAGTGAATTGCCAAAAGTCAGATTTTTGCTGAAATTGTGACCCCAGGGTAAAGGGATTTTTTAAAAAAAAAATTTTCCTCCAGTTAAGTTGCTGAGGGCTGATTTCTTGTCCTGTGATAAGAAGCCTTCTGTTTTGACCGCCAAACCTTTCAGGGGAGCATTTGCAAGCGTTTGGCACCATTTTTGAGTGAATTGCCAAAAGTCAGATTTTTGCTGAAATTGTGACCCCGGGGCTTAGGGATTTTTTCAAAAAAAAATTTTCCTCCGGTTAAGTTGCTGAGGGCTGATTTCTTGTCCTGTGATAAAAAGCCTTCTGTTTCGACTGCCAAACCTTTCAGGGGAGCATTTGCAAGCGTTTGGCACCATTTTTGAGTGAATTGCCAAAAGTCAGATTTTTGCTGAAATTGTGACCCCGGGGCTTAGGGATTTTTTCAAAAAAAAAAAATTCCTCCGGTTCAGTTGCTGAGGGCTGATTTCTTGTCCTGTGATAAAAAGCCTTCTGTTTCGACCGCTAAAACATTCAGGGGAGCATTTGCAAGCGTTTGGCACCATTTTTGAGTGAATTGCCAAACGTCAGATTTTTGCTGAAATTGTGACCCCGGGGCTTAGGGATTTTTTCAAAAAAAAAAAATCCGCCGGTTATGTTGCAGATGGCTGATTTCTTGTCCTGTGATAAAAAGCCTTCTGTTTCGACCGCTAAAACAGAAATTAAGGATTTTTTCAAAAAAAAAATTTCCGCCGGTTAAGTTACTGAGGGCTGATTTCTTGTCCTGTGATAAAAAGCCTTATTTTTCCGACCACTAAAACTTCCAGGGGAGCATTTGCAAGCGTTTGGCACAATTTTTGAGTGAATTGCCAAACGTCAGATTTTTGCTGAAATTGTGACCCCGGGGCTTAGGGATTTTTTCAAAAAATTTTTTTACTCCGGTTAAGTTGCTGAGGGCTGATTTCTTGTCCTGTGATAAAAAGCCTTATTTTTCCGACCGCTAAAACATTCAGGGGAGCATTTGCAAGCGTATGGCACCATTTTTGAGTGAATTGCCAAAAGTCAGATTTTTGCTGAAATTGTGACCCCGGGGCTTAGGGATTTTTTCAAAAAAAATTTTTCCTCCGGTTAAGTTGCTGAGGGCTGATTTCTTGTCCTGTGATAAAAAGCCTTCTGTTTCGAAAGCTAAAACTTTCAGGGGAGCATTTGCAAGCGTTTGGTACCATTTTTGAGTGAATTGCCAGAAGTCAGATTTTTGCTGAAATTGTGACCCCGGGGCTTAGGGATTTTTTCAAAAAAAAAAAATTCCTCCGGTTATGTTGCTGATGGCTGATTTCTCGTCCTGTGATAAAAAGCCTTCTGTTTCGACTGCCAAACCTTTCAGGGGAGCATTTGCAAGCGTTTGGCACCATTTTTGAGTGAATTGCCAAAAGTCAGATTTTTGCTGAAATTGTGACCCAAGGGTTAAGGGATTTTTTTAAAAAAAAATTTCCTCCGGTTAAGTTGATGAGGGCTGATTTCTTGTCCTGTGATAAAAAGCCTTCGGTTTCGACTGCCAACCCTTTCAGGGGAGCATTTGCAAGCGTTTGGCACCATTTTTGAGTGAATTGCCAAAAGTCAGATTTTTGCTGAAATTGTGACCCCGGGGCTTAGGGTTTTTTTCAAAAAAAAAATTTCCACCGGTTAAGTTACTGAGGGCTGATTTCTTGTCCTGTGATAAAAAGCCTTATTTTTCCGACCGCTAAAACATTCAGGGGAGCATTTGCAAGCGTTTGGCACCATTTTTGAGTGAATTGCCAAAAGTCAGATTTTTGCTGAAATTGTGACCCCGGGGCTTAGGGATTTTTTCAAAAAAAAATTTTCCTCCGGTTAAGTTGCTGAGGGCTGATTTCTTGTCCTGTGATAAAAAGCCTTCTGTTTCGAAAGCTAAAACTTTCAGGGGAGCATTTGCAAGCGTTTGGTACCATTTTTGAGTGAATTGCCAGAAGTCAGATTTTTGCTGAAATTGTGACCCCGGGGCTTAGGGATTTTTTCAAAAAAAAAAAATTCCTCCGGTTATGTTGCTGAGGGCTGATTTCTTGTCCTGTGATAAAAAGCCTTCTGTTTCGACTGCCAAACCTTTCAGGGGAGCATTTGCAAGCGTTTGGCACCATTTTTGAGTGAATTGCCAAAAGTCAGATTTTTGCTGAAATTGTGACCCAAGGGTTAAGGGATTTTTTTAAAAAAAAATTTCCTCCGGTTAAGTTGATGAGGGCTGATTTCTTGTCCTGTGATAAAAAGCCTTCGGTTTCGACTGCCAACCCTTTCAGGGGAGCATTTGCAAGCGTTTGGCACCATTTTTGAGTGAATTGCCAAAAGTCAGATTTTTGCTGAAATTGTGACCCCGGGGCTTAGGGTTTTTTTCAAAAAAAAAATTTCCACCGGTTAAGTTACTGAGGGCTGATTTCTTGTCCTGTGATAAAAAGCCTTATTTTTCCGACCGCTAAAACATTCAGGGGAGCATTTGCAAGCGTTTGGCACCATTTTTGAGTGAATTGCCAAAAGTCAGATTTTTGCTGAAATTGTGACCCCGGGGCTTAGGGATTTTTTCAAAAAAAAATTTTCCTCCGGTTAAGTTGCTGAGGGCTGATTTCTTGTCCTGTGATAAAAAGCCTTCTGTTTCGAAAGCTAAAACTTTCAGGGGAGCATTTGCAAGCGTTTGGTACCATTTTTGAGTGAATTGCCAAAAGTCAGATTTTTGCTGAAATTGTGACCCCGGGGCTTAGGGATTTTTTCAAAAAAAAAAAATTCCTCCGGTTATGTTGCTGATGGCTGATTTCTCGTCCTGTGATAAAAAGCCTTCGGTTTCGACTGCCAAACCTTTCAGGGGAGCATTTGCAAGCTTTTGGCACCATTTTTGAGTGAATTGCCAAAAGTCAGATTTTTGCTGAAATTGTGACCCCAGGGTTAAGGGATTTTTTTAAAAAAAAATTTTCCTCCAGTTAAGTTGCTGAGGGCTGATTTCTTGTCCTGTGATAAAAAGCCTTCTGTTTCGACTGCCAAACCTTTCAGGGGAGCATTTGCAAGCGTTTGGCACCATTTTTGAGTGAATTGCCAAAAGTCAGATTTTTGCTGAAATTGTGACCCCGGGGCTTAGGGATTTTTTCAAAAAAAAAAAATCCGCCGGTTATGTTGCAGATGGCTGATTTCTTGTCCTGTGATAAAAAGCCTTCTGTTTCGACCGCTAAAACAGAAATTAAGGATTTTTTCAAAAAAAAAATTCCTCCGGTTAAGTTGCTGAGGGCTGATTTCTCGTCCTGTGATAAAAAGCCTCCTGTTTCGACTGCCAAACCTTTCAGGGGAGCATTTGCAAGCGTTTGACACAATTTTTGAGTGAATTGCCAAACGTCAGATTTTTGCTGAAATTGTGACCCCGGGGCTTAGGGATTTTTTCAAAAAAAATTTTTACTCCGGTTAAGTTGCTGAGGGCTGATTTCTTGTCCTGTGATAAAAAGCCTTATTTTTCCGACCGCTAAAACATTCAGGGGAGCATTTGCAAGCGTTTGGCACAATTTTTGAGTGAATTGCCAAACGTCAGATTTTTGCTGAAATTGTGACCCCGGGGCTTAGGGATTATTTCAAAAAAAAATTTTTCTCCGGTTAAGTTGCTGAGGGCTGATTTCTTGTCCTGTGATAAAAAGCCTTATTTTTCCGACCGCTAAAACATTCAGGGGAGCATTTGCAAGCGTTTGGCACCATTTTTGAGTGAATTGCCAAAAGTCAGATTTTTGCTGAAATTGTGACCCCGGGGCTTAGGGATTTTTTCAAAAAAATTTTTTCCTCCGGTTAAGTTGCTGAGGGCTGATTTCTTGTCCTGTGATAAAAAGCCTTCTGTTTCGAAAGCTAAAACTTTCAGGGGAGCATTTGCAAGCGTTTGGCACCATTTTTGAGTGAATTGCCAAAAGTCAGATTTTTGCTGAAATTGTGACCCCAGGGTAAAGGGATTTTTTTTAAAAAAAATTTTCCTCCAGTTAAGTTGCTGAGGGCTGATTTCTTGTCCTGTGATAAAAAGCCTTCTGTTTCGACTGCCAAACCTTTCAGGGGAGCATTTGCAAGCGTTTGGCACCATTTTTGAGTGAATTGCCAAAAGTCAGATTTTTGCTGAAATTGTGACCCCGGGGCTTAGGGATTTTTTCAAAAAAAAATAATCCGCCGGTTATGTTGCTGAGGGCTGATTTCTTGTCCTGCGATAAAAAGCCTTCTGTTTCGACTGCCAAACCTTTCAGGGGAGCATTTGCAAGCGTTTGGCACCATTTTTGAGTGAATTGCCAAAAGTCAGATTTTTGCTGAATTTGTGACCCCGGGGCTTAGGGATTTTTTCAAAAAAAAAAAAAATTCCTCCGGTTAAGTTGCTGAGGGCTGATTTCTTGTCCTGTGATAAAAAGCCTTCTGTTTCGACCGCTAAAACATTCAGGGGAGCATTTGCAAGCGTTTGGCACCATTTTTGAGTGAATTGCCAAACGTCAGATTTTTGCTGAAATTGTGACCCCGGGGCTTAGGGATTTTTTCAAAAAAAAAAAATCCGCCGGTTATGTTGCAGATGGCTGATTTCTTGTCCTGTGATAAAAAGCCTTCTGTTTCGACCGCTAAAACAGAAATTAAGGATTTTTTCAAAAAAAAAATTCCGCCGGTTAAGTTGCTGAGGTCTGATTTCTCGTCCTGTGATAAAAAGCCTCCTGTTTCGACTGCCAAACCTTTCAGGGGAGCATTTGCAAGCGTTTGACACAATTTTTGAGTGAATTGCCAAACGTCAGATTTTTGCTGAAATTGTGACCCCGGGGCTTAGGGATTTTTTTCAAAAAAAAAATTTACTCCGGTTAAGTTGCTGAGGGCTGATTTCTTGTCCTGTGATAAAAAGCCTTATTTTTCCGACCGCTAAAACATTCAGGGGAGCATTTGCAAGCGTTTGGCACAATTTTTGAGTGAATTGCCAAACGTCAGATTTTTGTTGAAATTGTGACCCCGGGGCTTAGGGATTTTTTCAAAAAAAAATTTTTCTCCGGTTAAGTTGCTGAGGGCTGATTTCTTGTCCTGTGATAAAAAGCCTTATTTTTCCGACCGCTAAAACATTCAGAGGAGCATTTGCAAGCGTTTGGCACCATTTTTGAGTGAATTGCCAAAAGTCAGATTTTTGCTGAAATTGTGACCCCGGGGCTTAGGGATTTTTTCAAAAAAAAATTTTCCTCCGGTTAAGTTGCTGAGGGCTGATTTCTTGTCCTGTGATAAAAAGCCTTCTGTTTCGACTGCCAAACCTTTCAGGGGAGCATTTGCAAGCGTTTGGCACCATTTTTGAGTGAATTGCCAAAAGTCAGATTTTTGCTGAAATTGTGACCCCGGGGCTTAGGGATTTTTTCAAAAAAAAAAAAATTCCTCCGGTTAAGTTGCTGAGGGCTGATTTCTTGTCCTGTGATAAAAAGCCTTCTGTTTCGACCGCTAAAACATTCAGGGGAGCATTTGCAAGCGTTTGGCACCATTTTTGAGTGAATTGCCAAACGTCAGATTTTTGCTGAAATTGTGACCCCGGGGCTTAGGGATTTTTTCAAAAAAAAAAAATCCGCCGGTTATGTTGCAGATGGCTGATTTCTTGTCCTGTGATAAAAAGCCTTCTGTTTCGACCGCTAAAACAGAAATTAAGGATTTTTTCAAAAAAAAAATTCCGCCGGTTAAGTTGCTGAGGTCTGATTTCTCGTCCTGTGATAAAAAGCCTCCTGTTTCGACTGCCAAACCTTTCAGGGGAGCATTTGCAAGCGTTTGACACAATTTTTGAGTGAATTGCCAAACGTCAGATTTTTGCTGAAATTGTGACCCCGGGGCTTAGGGATTTTTTTCAAAAAAAAAATTTACTCCGGTTAAGTTGCTGAGGGCTGATTTCTTGTCCTGTGATAAAAAGCCTTATTTTTCCGACCGCTAAAACATTCAGAGGAGCATTTGCAAGCGTTTGGCACCATTTTTGAGTGAATTGCCAAAAGTCAGATTTTTGCTGAAATTGTGACCCCGGGGCTTAGGGATTTTTTCAAAAAAAAAAAAATTCCTCCGGTTATGTTGCTGATGGCTGATTTCTCGTCCTGTGATAAAAAGCCTTCGGTTTCGACTGCCAAACCTTTCAGGGGAGCATTTGCAAGCTTTTGGCACCATTTTTGAGTGAATTGCCAGAAGTCAGATTTTTGCTGAAATTGTGACCCCAGGGTTAAGGGATTTTTTTAAAAAAAAATTTTCCTCCAGTTAAGTTGCTGAGGGCTGATTTCTTGTCCTGTGATAAAAAGCCTTCTGTTTTGACCGCCAAACCTTTCAGGGGAGCATTTGCAAGCGTTTGGCACCATTTTTGAGTGAATTGCCAAAAGTCAGATTTTTGCTGAAATTGTGACCCCGGGGCTTAGGGATTTTTTCAAAAAAAAAAAATTCCTCCGGTTAAGTTGCTGAGGGCTGATTTCTCGTCCTGTGATAAAAAGCCTTCTTTTTCCGACCGCTAAAACATTCAGGGGAGCATTTGCAAGCGTTTGGCACCATTTTTGAGTGAATTGCCAAAAGTCGGATTTTTGCTGAAATTGTGACCCCGGGGCTTAGGGATTTTTTCAAAAAAAAAATTTCCTCCGGGTAAGTTACTAAGGGCTGATTTCTTGTCCTGTGATAAAAAGCCTTATTTTTCCGACCACTAAAACTTTCAGGGGAGCATTTGCAAGCGTTTGGCACAATTTTTGAGTGAATTGCCAAACGTCAGATTTTTGCTGAAATTGTGACCCCGGGGCTTAGGGATTATTTCAAAAAAAAATTTTTCTCCGGTTAAGTTGCTGAGGGCTGATTTCTTGTCCTGTGATAAAAAGCCTTATTTTTCCGACCGCTAAAACATTCAGGGGAGCATTTGCAAGCGTTTGGCACCATTTTTGAGTGAATTGCCAAAAGTCAGATTTTTGCTGAAATTGTGACCCCGGGGCTTAGGGATTTTTTCAAAAAAAAATTTTCCTACGGTTAAGTTGCTGAGGGCTGATTTCTTGTCCTGTGATAAAAAGGCTTCTGTTTCGAAAGCTAAAACTTTCAGGGGAGCATTTGCAAGCGTTTGGTACCATTTTTGAGTGAATTGCCAAAAGTCAGATTTTTGCTGAAATTGTGACCCCGGGGCTTAGGGATTTTTTCAAAAAAAAAAAAAATTCCTCCGGTTATGTTGCTGATGGCTGATTTCTCGTCCTGTGATAAAAAGCCTTCGGTTTCGACTGCCAAACCTATCAGGGGAGCATTTGCAAGCTTTTGGCACCATTTTTGAGTGAATTGCCAAAAGTCAGATTTTTGCTGAAATTGTGACCCCAGGGTAAAGGGATTTTTTTTAAAAAAAATTTTCCTCCGGTTAAGTTGCTGAGGGCTGATTTCTTGTCCTGTGATAAAAAGCCTTCTGTTTCGACTGCCAAACCTTTCAGGGGAGCATTTGCAAGTGTTTGGCACCATTTTTGAGTGAATTGCCAAACGTCAGATTTTTGCTGAAATTGTGACCCCGGGGCTTAGGGTTTTTTTCAAAAAAAAAAATTCCGCCGGTTAAGTTACTGAGGGCTGATTTCTTGTCCTGTGATAAAAAGCCTTATTTTTCCGACCACTAAAACTTTCAGGGGAGCATTTGCAAGCGTTTGGCACCATTTTTGAGTGAATTGCCAAAAGTCAGATTTTTGCTGAAATTGTGACCCCGGCGCTTAGGGATTTTTTCAAAAAAAAAATTTCTTCTGGTTAAGTTGCTGAGGGCTGATTTCTTGTCCTGTGATAAAAAGCCTTATTTTTCCGAACGCTAAAACATTCAGGGGAGCATTTGCAAGCGTTTGGCACCATTTTTGAGTGAATTGCCAAAAGTCAGATTTTTGCTGAAATTGTGACCCCGGGGCTTAGGGATTTTTTCAAAAAAAAAAAATTCCTCCGGTTAAGTTGCTGAGGGCTGATTTCTTGTCCTGTGATAAAAAGCCTTCTGTTTCGACCGCTAAAACAGAAATTAAGGATTTTTTCAAAAAAAAAATTCCTCCGGTTAAGTTGCTGAGGGCTGATTTCTCGTCCTGTGATAAAAAGCCTCCTGTTTCGACTGCCAAACCTTTCAGGGGAGCATTTGCAAGCGTTTGACACAATTTTTGAGTGAATTGCCAAACGTCAGATTTTTGCTGAAATTGTGACCCCGGGGCTTAGGGATTTTTTCAAAAAAAAATTTTACTCCGGTTAAGTTGCTGAGGGCTGATTTCTTGTCCTGTGATAAAAAGCCTTATTTTTCCGACCGCTAAAACATTCAGGGGAGCATTTGCAAGCGTTTGGCACAATTTTTGAGTGAATTGCCAAACGTCAGATTTTTGCTGAAATTGTGACCCCGGGGCTTAGGGATTATTTCAAAAAAAAATTTTTCTCCGGTTAAGTTGCTGAGGGCTGATTTCTTGTCCTGTGATAAAAAGCCTTATTTTTCCGACCGCTAAAACATTCAGGGGAGCATTTGCAAGCGTTTGGCACCATTTTTGAGTGAATTGCCAAAAGTCAGATTTTTGCTGAAATTGTGACCCCGGGGCTTAGGGATTTTTTCAAAAAAAATTTTTCCTCCGGTTAAGTTGCTGAGGGCTGATTTCTTGTCCTGTGATAAAAAGCCTTCTGTTTCGAAAGCTAAAACTTTCAGGGGAGCATTTGCAAGCGTTTGGCACCATTTTTGAGTGAATTGCCAAAAGTCAGATTTTTGCTGAAATTGTGACCCCGGGGCTTAGGGATTTTTTCAAAAAAAAATTTTCCTCCGGTTAAGTTGCTGAGGGCTGATTTCTTGTCCTGTGATAAAAAGCCTTCTGTTTCGACTGCCAAACCTTTCAGGGGAGCATTTGCAAGCGTTTGGCACCATTTTTGAGTGAATTGCCAAAAGTCAGATTTTTGCTGAAATTGTGACCCCGGGGCTTAGGGATTTTTTCAAAAAAAAAAAATTCCTCCGGTTCAGTTGCTGAGGGCTGATTTCTTGTCCTGTGATAAAAAGCCTTCTGTTTCGACCGCTAAAACATTCAGGGGAGCATTTGCAAGCGTTTGGCACCATTTTTGAGTGAATTGCCAAACGTCAGATTTTTGCTGAAATTGTGACCCCGGGGCTTAGGGATTTTTTCAAAAAAAAAATTTCTTCTGGTTAAGTTGCTGAGGGCTGATTTCTTGTCCTGTGATAAAAAGCCTTATTTTTCCGAACGCTAAAACATTCAGGGGAGCATTTGCAAGCGTTTGGCACCATTTTTGAGTGAATTGCCAAAAGTCAGATTTTTGCTGAAATTGTGACCCCGGGGCTTAGGGATTTTTTCAAAAAAAAAAAATCCGCCGGTTATGTTGCAGATGGCTGATTTCTTGTCCTGTGATAAAAAGCCTTCTGTTTCGACCGCTAAAACAGAAATTAAGGATTTTTTCAAAAAAAAAATTCCGCCGGTTAAGTTGCTGAGGTCTGATTTCTCGTCCTGTGATAAAAAGCCTCCTGTTTCGACTGCCAAACCTTTCGGGGGAGCATTTGCAAGCGTTTGACACAATTTTTGAGTGAATTGCCAAACGTCAGATTTTTGCTGAAATAGTGACCCCGGGGGTTAGGGATTTTTTCAAAAAAAAATTTTACTCCGGTTAAGTTGCTGAGGGCTGATTTCTTGTCCTGTGATAAAAAGCCTTATTTTTCCGACCGCTAAAACATTCAGGGGAGCATTTGCAAGCGTTTGGCACAATTTTTGAGTGAATTGCCAAACGTCAGATTTTTGTTGAAATTGTGACCCCGGGGCTTAGGGATTATTTCAAAAAAAAATTTTTCTCCGGTTAAGTTGCTGAGGGCTGATTTCTTGTCCTGTGATAAAAAGCCTTATTTTTCCGACCGCTAAAACATTCAGGGGAGCATTTGCAAGCGTTTGGCACCATTTTTGAGTGAATTGCCAAAAGTCAGATTTTTGCTGAAATTGTGACCCCGGGGCTTAGGGATTTTTTCAAAAAAAAAATTTCCTCCGGTTAAGTTGCTGAGGGCTGATTTCTTGTCCTGTGATAAAAAGCCTTCTGTTTCGAAAGCTAAAACTTTCAGGGGAGCATTTGCAAGCGTTTGGCACCATTTTTGAGTGAATTGCCAAAAGTCAGATTTTTGCTGAAATTGTGACCCCAGGGTAAAGGGATTTTTTTAAAAAAAAATTTTCCTCCAGTTAAGTTGCTGAGGGCTGATTTCTTGTCCTGTGATAAGAAGCCTTCTGTTTTGACCGCCAAACCTTTCAGGGGAGCATTTGCAAGCGTTTGGCACCATTTTTGAGTGAATTGCCAAAAGTCAGATTTTTGCTGAAATTGTGACCCCGGGGCTTAGGGATTTTTTCAAAAAAAAATTTTCCTCCGGTTAAGTTGCTGAGGGCTGATTTCTTGTCCTGTGATAAAAAGCCTTCTGTTTCGACTGCCAAACCTTTCAGGGGAGCATTTGCAAGCGTTTGGCACCATTTTTGAGTGAATTGCCAAAAGTCAGATTTTTGCTGAAATTGTGACCCCGGGGCTTAGGGATTTTTTCAAAAAAAAAAAATTCCTCCGGTTCAGTTGCTGAGGGCTGATTTCTTGTCCTGTGATAAAAAGCCTTCTGTTTCGACCGCTAAAACATTCAGGGGAGCATTTGCAAGCGTTTGGCACCATTTTTGAGTGAATTGCCAAACGTCAGATTTTTGCTGAAATTGTGACCCCGGGGCTTAGGGATTTTTTCAAAAAAAAAAAATCCGCCGGTTATGTTGCAGATGGCTGATTTCTTGTCCTGTGATAAAAAGCCTTCTGTTTCGACCGCTAAAACAGAAATTAAGGATTTTTTCAAAAAAAAAATTCCGCCGGTTAAGTTGCTGAGGTCTGATTTCTCGTCCTGTGATAAAAAGCCTCCTGTTTCGACTGCCAAACCTTTCAGGGGAGCATTTGCAAGCGTTTGACACAATTTTTGAGTGAATTGCCAAACGTCAGATTTTTGCTGAAATTGTGACCCCGGGGCTTAGGGATTTTTTCAAAAAAATTTTTTCCTCCGGTTAAGTTGCTGAGGGCTGATTTCTTGTCCTGTGATAAAAAGCCTTCTGTTTCGAAAGCTAAAACTTTCAGGGGAGCATTTGCAAGCGTTTGGCACCATTTTTGAGTGAATTGCCAAAAGTCAGATTTTTGCTGAAATTGTGACCCCAGGGTAAAGGGATTTTTTTTAAAAAAAAATTTCCTCCAGTTAAGTTGCTGAGGGCTGATTTCTTGTCCTGTGATAAGAAGCCTTCTGTTTTGACCGCCAAACCTTTCAGGGGAGCATTTGCAAGCGTTTGGCACCATTTTTGAGTGAATTGCCAAAAGTCAGATTTTTGCTGAAATTGTGACCCCGGGGCTTAGGGATTTTTTCAAAAAAAAAATTTCCTCCGGTTAAGTTGCTGAGGGCTGATTTCTTGTCCTGTGATAAAAAGCCTTCTGTTTCGACTGCCAAACCTTTCAGGGGAGCATTTGCAAGCGTTTGGCACCATTTTTGAGTGAATTGCCAAAAGTCAGATTTTTGCTGAAATTGTGACCCCGGGGCTTAGGGTTTTTTTCAAAAAAAAAATTTCCGCCGGTTAAGTTACTGAGGGCTGATTTCTTGTCCTGTGATAAAAAGCCTTATTTTTCCGACCGCTAAAACATTCAGAGGAGCATTTGCAAGCGTTTGGCACAATTTTTGAGTGAATTGCCAAACGTCAGATTTTTGCTGAAATTGTGACCCCGGGGCTTAGGGATTTTTTCAAAAAAAAATTTTTCTCCGGTTAAGTTGCTGAGGGCTGATTTCTTGTCCTGTGATAAAAAGCCTTATTTTTCCGACCGCTAAAACATTCAGAGGAGCATTTGCAAGCGTTTGGCACCATTTTTGAGTGAATTGCCAAAAGTCAGATTTTTGCTGAAATTGTGACCCCGGGGCTTAGGGATTTTTTCAAAAAAAAAAAAATTCCTCCGGTTATGTTGCTGATGGCTGATTTCTCGTCCTGTGATAAAAAGCCTTCGGTTTCGACTGCCAAACCTTTCAGGGGAGCATTTGCAAGCTTTTGGCACCATTTTTGAGTGAATTGCCAGAAGTCAGATTTTTGCTGAAATTGTGACCCCAGGGTTAAGGGATTTTTTTAAAAAAAAATTTTCCTCCAGTTAAGTTGCTGAGGGCTGATTTCTTGTCCTGTGATAAAAAGCCTTCTGTTTTGACCGCCAAACCTTTCAGGGGAGCATTTGCAAGCGTTTGGCACCATTTTTGAGTGAATTGCCAAAAGTCAGATTTTTGCTGAAATTGTGACCCCGGGGCTTAGGGATTTTTTCAAAAAAAAAAAATTCCTCCGGTTAAGTTGCTGAGGGCTGATTTCTCGTCCTGTGATAAAAAGCCTTCTTTTTCCGACCGCTAAAACATTCAGGGGAGCATTTGCAAGCGTTTGGCACCATTTTTGAGTGAATTGCCAAAAGTCGGATTTTTGCTGAAATTGTGACCCCGGGGCTTAGGGATTTTTTCAAAAAAAAAATTTCCTCCGGGTAAGTTACTAAGGGCTGATTTCTTGTCCTGTGATAAAAAGCCTTATTTTTCCGACCACTAAAACTTTCAGGGGAGCATTTGCAAGCGTTTGGCACAATTTTTGAGTGAATTGCCAAACGTCAGATTTTTGCTGAAATTGTGACCCCGGGGCTTAGGGATTATTTAAAAAAAAAATTTTTCTCCGGTTAAGTTGCTGAGGGCTGATTTCTTGTCCTGTGATAAAAAGCCTTATTTTTCCGACCGCTAAAACATTCAGGGGAGCATTTGCAAGCGTTTGGCACCATTTTTGAGTGAATTGCCAAAAGTCAGATTTTTCCTGAAATTGTGACCCCGGGGCTTAGGGATTTTTTCAAAAAAAAATTTTCCTACGGTTAAGTTGCTGAGGGCTGATTTCTTGTCCTGTGATAAAAAGGCTTCTGTTTCGAAAGCTAAAACTTTCAGGGGAGCATTTGCAAGCGTTTGGTACCATTTTTGAGTGAATTGCCAAAAGTCAGATTTTTGCTGAAATTGTGACCCCGGGGCTTAGGGATTTTTTCAAAAAAAAAAAAAATTCCTCCGGTTATGTTGCTGATGGCTGATTTCTCGTCCTGTGATAAAAAGCCTTCGGTTTCGACTGCCAAACCTATCAGGGGAGCATTTGCAAGCTTTTGGCACCATTTTTGAGTGAATTGCCAAAAGTCAGATTTTTGCTGAAATTGTGACCCCAGGGTAAAGGGATTTTTTTTTAAAAAAATTTTCCTCCGGTTAAGTTGCTGAGGGCTGATTTCTTGTCCTGTGATAAAAAGCCTTCTGTTTCGACTGCCAAACCTTTCAGGGGAGCATTTGCAAGCGTTTGGCACCATTTTTGAGTGAATTGCCAAACGTCAGATTTTTGCTGAAATTGTGACCCCGGGGCTTAGGGTTTTTTTCAAAAAAAAAAATTCCGCCGGTTAAGTTACTGAGGGCTGATTTCTTGTCCTGTGATAAAAAGCCTTATTTTTCCGACCACTAAAACTTTCAGGGGAGCATTTGCAAGCGTTTGGCACCATTTTTGAGTGAATTGCCAAAAGTCAGATTTTTGCTGAAATTGTGACCCCGGCGCTTAGGGATTTTTTCAAAAAAAAAATTTCTTCTGGTTAAGTTGCTGAGGGCTGATTTCTTGTCCTGTGATAAAAAGCCTTATTTTTCCGAACGCTAAAACATTCAGGGGAGCATTTGCAAGCGTTTGGCACCATTTTTGAGTGAATTGCCAAAAGTCAGATTTTTGCTGAAATTGTGACCCCGGGGCTTAGGGATTTTTTCAAAAAAAAAAATTCCTCCGGTTAAGTTGCTGAGGGCTGATTTCTTGTCCTGTGATAAAAAGCCTTCTGTTTCGACCGCTAAAACAGAAATTAAGGATTTTTTCAAAAAAAAAATTCCTCCGGTTAAGTTGCTGAGGGCTGATTTCTCGTCCTGTGATAAAAAGCCTCCTGTTTCGACTGCCAAACCTTTCAGGGGAGCATTTGCAAGCGTTTGACACAATTTTTGAGTGAATTGCCAAACGTCAGATTTTTGCTGAAATTGTGACCCCGGGGCTTAGGGATTTTTTCAAAAAAAAATTTTACTCCGGTTAAGTTGCTGAGGGCTGATTTCTTGTCCTGTGATAAAAAGCCTTATTTTTCCGACCGCTAAAACATTCAGGGGAGCATTTGCAAGCGTTTGGCACAATTTTTGAGTGAATTGCCAAACGTCAGATTTTTGCTGAAATTGTGACCCCGGGGCTTAGGGATTATTTCAAAAAAAAATTTTTCTCCGGTTAAGTTGCTGAGGGCTGATTTCTTGTCCTGTGATAAAAAGCCTTATTTTTCCGACCGCTAAAACATTCAGGGGAGCATTTGCAAGCGTTTGGCACCATTTTTGAGTGAATTGCCAAAAGTCAGATTTTTGCTGAAATTGTGATTTTGCAGTCCATGGGACTCTCAAGAGTCTCCTCCAGCACCATAATTCCAAAGCACCAATTCTTCAGCGATCAGCCAAATTGCCAAACGTCAGATTTTTGCTGAAATTGTGACCCCGGGGCTTAGGGATTTTTTCAAAAAAAATTTTTCCTCCGGTTAAGTTGCTGAGGGCTGATTTCTTGTCCTGTGATAAAAAGCCTTCTGTTTCGAAAGCTAAAACTTTCAGGGGAGCATTTGCAAGCGTTTGGCACCATTTTTGAGTGAATTGCCAAAAGTCAGATTTTTGCTGAAATTGTGACCCCGGGGCTTAGGGATTTTTTCAAAAAAAAATTTTCCTCCGGTTAAGTTGCTGAGGGCTGATTTCTTGTCCTGTGATAAAAAGCCTTCTGTTTCGACTGCCAAACCTTTCAGGGGAGCATTTGCAAGCGTTTGGCACCATTTTTGAGTGAATTGCCAAAAGTCAGATTTTTGCTGAAATTGTGACCCCGGGGCTTAGGGATTTTTTCAAAAAAAAAAAATTCCTCCGGTTCAGTTGCTGAGGGCTGATTTCTTGTCCTGTGATAAAAAGCCTTCTGTTTCGACCGCTAAAACATTCAGGGGAGCATTTGCAAGCGTTTGGCACCATTTTTGAGTGAATTGCCAAACGTCAGATTTTTGCTGAAATTGTGACCCCGGGGCTTAGGGATTTTTTCAAAAAAAAAATTTCTTCTGGTTAAGTTGCTGAGGGCTGATTTCTTGTCCTGTGATAAAAAGCCTTATTTTTCCGAACGCTAAAACATTCAGGGGAGCATTTGCAAGCGTTTGGCACCATTTTTGAGTGAATTGCCAAAAGTCAGATTTTTGCTGAAATTGTGACCCCGGGGCTTAGGGATTTTTTCAAAAAAAAAAAATCCGCCGGTTATGTTGCAGATGGCTGATTTCTTGTCCTGTGATAAAAAGCCTTCTGTTTCGACCGCTAAAACAGAAATTAAGGATTTTTTCAAAAAAAAAATTCCGCCGGTTAAGTTGCTGAGGTCTGATTTCTCGTCCTGTGATAAAAAGCCTCCTGTTTCGACTGCCAAACCTTTCGGGGGAGCATTTGCAAGCGTTTGACACAATTTTTGAGTGAATTGCCAAACGTCAGATTTTTGCTGAAATAGTGACCCCGGGGGTTAGGGATTTTTTCAAAAAAAAATTTTACTCCGGTTAAGTTGCTGAGGGCTGATTTCTTGTCCTGTGATAAAAAGCCTTATTTTTCCGACCGCTAAAACATTCAGGGGAGCATTTGCAAGCGTTTGGCACAATTTTTGAGTGAATTGCCAAACGTCAGATTTTTGTTGAAATTGTGACCCCGGGGCTTAGGGATTATTTCAAAAAAAAAATTTTCTCCGGTTAAGTTGCTGAGGGCTGATTTCTTGTCCTGTGATAAAAAGCCTTATTTTTCCGACCGCTAAAACATTCAGGGGAGCATTTGCAAGCGTTTGGCACCATTTTTGAGTGAATTGCCAAAAGTCAGATTTTTGCTGAAATTGTGACCCCGGGGCTTAGGGATTTTTTCAAAAAAAAAATTTCCTCCGGTTAAGTTGCTGAGGGCTGATTTCTTGTCCTGTGATAAAAAGCCTTCTGTTTCGAAAGCTAAAACTTTCAGGGGAGCATTTGCAAGCGTTTGGCACCATTTTTGAGTGAATTGCCAAAAGTCAGATTTTTGCTGAAATTGTGACCCCAGGGTAAAGGGATTTTTTTTAAAAAAAATTTTCCTCCAGTTAAGTTGCTGAGGGCTGATTTCTTGTCCTGTGATAAGAAGCCTTCTGTTTTGACCGCCAAACCTTTCAGGGGAGCATTTGCAAGCGTTTGGCACCATTTTTGAGTGAATTGCCAAAAGTCAGATTTTTGCTGAAATTGTGACCCCGGGGCTTAGGGATTTTTTCAAAAAAAATTTTCCTCCGGTTAAGTTGCTGAGGGCTGATTTCTTGTCCTGTGATAAAAAGCCTTCTGTTTCGACTGCCAAACCTTTCAGGGGAGCATTTGCAAGCGTTTGGCACCATTTTTGAGTGAATTGCCAAAAGTCAGATTTTTGCTGAAATTGTGACCCCGGGGCTTAGGGATTTTTTCAAAAAAAAAAAATTCCTCCGGTTCAGTTGCTGAGGGCTGATTTCTTGTCCTGTGATAAAAAGCCTTCTGTTTCGACCGCTAAAACATTCAGGGGAGCATTTGCAAGCGTTTGGCACCATTTTTGAGTGAATTGCCAAACGTCAGATTTTTGCTGAAATTGTGACCCCGGGGCTTAGGGATTTTTTCAAAAAAAAAAAATCCGCCGGTTATGTTGCAGATGGCTGATTTCTTGTCCTGTGATAAAAAGCCTTCTGTTTCGACCGCTAAAACAGAAATTAAGGATTTTTTCAAAAAAAAAATTCCGCCGGTTAAGTTGCTGAGGTCTGATTTCTCGTCCTGTGATAAAAAGCCTCCTGTTTCGACTGCCAAACCTTTCAGGGGAGCATTTGCAAGCGTTTGACACAATTTTTGAGTGAATTGCCAAACGTCAGATTTTTGCTGAAATTGTGACCCCGGGGCTTAGGGATTTTTTCAAAAAAAAAAAATTCCTCCGGTTCAGTTGCTGAGGGCTGATTTCTTGTCCTGTGATAAAAAGCCTTCTGTTTCGACCGCTAAAACATTCAGGGGAGCATTTGCAAGCGTTTGGCACCATTTTTGAGTGAATTGCCAAACGTCAGATTTTTGCTGAAATTGTGACCCCGGGGCTTAGGGATTTTTTCAAAAAAAAAAAATCCGCCGGTTATGTTGCAGATGGCTGATTTCTTGTCCTGTGATAAAAAGCCTTCTGTTTCGACCGCTAAAACAGAAATTAAGGATTTTTTCAAAAAAAAAATTCCGCCGGTTAAGTTGCTGAGGTCTGATTTCTCGTCCTGTGATAAAAAGCCTCCTGTTTCGACTGCCAAACCTTTCAGGGGAGCATTTGCAAGCGTTTGACACAATTTTTGAGTGAATTGCCAAACGTCAGATTTTTGCTGAAATTGTGACCCCGGGGCTTAGGGATTTTTTCAAAAAATTTTTTTCCTCCGGTTAAGTTGCTGAGGGCTGATTTCTTGTCCTGTGATAAAAAGCCTTCTGTTTCGAAAGCTAAAACTTTCAGGGGAGCATTTGCAAGCGTTTGGCACCATTTTTGAGTGAATTGCCAAAAGTCAGATTTTTGCTGAAATTGTGACCCCAGGGTAAAGGGATTTTTTTTAAAAAAAAATTTCCTCCAGTTAAGTTGCTGAGGGCTGATTTCTTGTCCTGTGATAAGAAGCCTTCTGTTTTGACCGCCAAACCTTTCAGGGGAGCATTTGCAAGCGTTTGGCACCATTTTTGAGTGAATTGCCAAAAGTCAGATTTTTGCTGAAATTGTGACCCCGGGGCTTAGGGATTTTTTCAAAAAAAAAATTTCCTCCGGTTAAGTTGCTGAGGGCTGATTTCTTGTCCTGTGATAAAAAGCCTTCTGTTTCGACTGCCAAACCTTTCAGGGGAGCATTTGCAAGCGTTTGGCACCATTTTTGAGTGAATTGCCAAAAGTCAGATTTTTGCTGAAATTGTGACCCCGGGGCTTAGGGTTTTTTTCAAAAAAAAAATTTCCGCCGGTTAAGTTACTGAGGGCTGATTTCTTGTCCTGTGATAAAAAGCCTTATTTTTCCGACCGCTAAAACATTCAGAGGAGCATTTGCAAGCGTTTGGCACAATTTTTGAGTGAATTGCCAAACGTCAGATTTTTGCTGAAATTGTGACCCCGGGGCTTAGGGATTTTTTCAAAAAAAAATTTTTCTCCGGTTAAGTTGCTGAGGGCTGATTTCTTGTCCTGTGATAAAAAGCCTTATTTTTCCGACCGCTAAAACATTCAGAGGAGCATTTGCAAGCGTTTGGCACCATTTTTGAGTGAATTGCCAAAAGTCAGATTTTTGCTGAAATTGTGACCCCGGGGCTTAGGGATTTTTTCAAAAAAAAAAAATTCCTCCGGTTATGTTGCTGATGGCTGATTTCTCGTCCTGTGATAAAAAGCCTTCGGTTTCGACTGCCAAACCTTTCAGGGGAGCATTTGCAAGCTTTTGGCACCATTTTTGAGTGAATTGCCAAAAGTCAGATTTTTGCTGAAATTGTGACCCCAGGGTTAAGGGATTTTTTTTAAAAAAAAATTTCCTCCAGTTAAGTTGCTGAGGGCTGATTTCTTGTCCTGTGATAAAAAGCCTTCTGTTTTGACCGCCAAACCTTTCAGGGGAGCATTTGCAAGCGTTTGGCACCATTTTTGAGTGAATTGCCAAAAGTCAGATTTTTGCTGAAATTGTGACCCCGGGGCTTAGGGATTTTTTCAAAAAAAAAAAAATTCCTCCGGTTAAGTTGCTGAGGGCTGATTTCTCGTCCTGTGATAAAAAGCCTTCTTTTTCCGACCACTAAAACATTCAGGGGAGCATTTGCAAGCGTTTGGCACCATTTTTGAGTGAATTGCCAAAAGTCGGATTTTTGCTGAAATTGTGACCCCGGGGCTTAGGGATTTTTTCAAAAAAAAATTTTCCTCCGGGTAAGTTACTAAGGGCTGATTTCTTGTCCTGTGATAAAAAGCCTTATTTTTCCGACCACTAAAACTTTCAGGGGAGCATTTGCAAGCGTTTGGCACAATTTTTGAGTGAATTGCCAAACGTCAGATTTTTGCTGAAATTGTGACCCCGGGGCTTAGGGATTATTTCAAAAAAAAATTTTTCTCCGGTTAAGTTGCTGAGGGCTGATTTCTTGTCCTGTGATAAAAAGCCTTATTTTTCCGACCGCTAAAACATTCAGGGGAGCATTTGCAAGCGTTTGGCACCATTTTTGAGTGAATTGCCAAAAGTCAGATTTTTGCTGAAATTGTGACCCCGGGGCTTAGGGATTTTTTCAAAAAAAATTTTTCCTCCGGTTAAGTTGCTGATGGCTGATTTCTTGTCCTGTGATAAAAAGCCTTCTGTTTCGAAAGCTAAAACTTTCAGGGGAGCATTTGCAAGCGTTTGGTACCATTTTTGAGTGAATTGCCAAAAGTCAGATTTTTGCTGAAATTGTGACCCCGGGGCTTAGGGATTTTTTCAAAAAAAAAAAAAATTCCTCCGGTTATGTTGCTGATGGCTGATTTCTCGTCCTGTGATAAAAAGCCTTCGGTTTCGACTGCCAAACCTATCAGGGGAGCATTTGCAAGCTTTTGGCACCATTTTTGAGTGAATTGCCAAAAGTCAGATTTTTGCTGAAATTGTGACCCCAGGGTAAAGGGATTTTTTTTTAAAAAAAATTTCCTCCGGTTAAGTTGCTGAGGGCTGATTTCTTGTCCTGTGATAAAAAGCCTTCTGTTTCGACTGCCAAACCTTTCAGGGGAGCATTTGCAAGCGTTTGGCACCATTTTTGAGTGAATTGCCAAAAGTCAGATTTTTGCTGAAATTGTGACCCCGGGGCTTAGGGATTTTTTCAAAAAAAAAAAAATTCCTCCGGTTCAGTTGCTGAGGGCTGATTTCTTGTCCTGTGATAAAAAGCCTTCTGTTTCGACCGCTAAAACATTCAGGGGAGCATTTGCAAGCGTTTGGCACCATTTTTGAGTGAATTGCCAAACGTCAGATTTTTGCTGAAATTGTGACCCCGGGGCTTAGGGTTTTTTTCAAAAAAAAAAATTCCGCCGGTTAAGTTACTGAGGGCTGATTTCTTGTCCTGTGATAAAAAGCCTTATTTTTCCGACCACTAAAACTTTCAGGGGAGCATTTGCAAGCGTTTGGCACCATTTTTGAGTGAATTGCCAAAAGTCAGATTTTTGCTGAAATTGTGACCCCGGGGCTTAGGGTTTTTTTCAAAAAAAAAATTTCCGCCGGTTAAGTTACTGAGGGCTGATTTCTTGTCCTGTGATAAAAAGCCTTATTTTTCCGACCACTAAAACTTTCAGGGGAGCATTTGCAAGCGTTTGGCACAATTTTTGAGTGAATTGCCAAACGTCAGATTTTTGCTGAAATTGTGACCCCGGGGCTTAGGGATTTTTTCAAAAAAAAATTTTTCTCCGGTTAAGTTGCTGAGGGCTGATTTCTTGTCCTGTGATAAAAAGCCTTATTTTTCCGACCGCTAAAACATTCAGAGGAGCATTTGCAAGCGTTTGGCACCATTTTTGAGTGAATTGCCAAAAGTCAGATTTTTGCTGAAATTGTGACCCCGGGGCTTAGGGATTTTTTCAAAAAAAAAAAAATTCCTCCGGTTATGTTGCTGATGGCTGATTTCTCGTCCTGTGATAAAAAGCCTTCGGTTTCGACTGCCAAACCTTTCAGGGGAGCATTTGCAAGCTTTTGGCACCATTTTTGAGTGAATTGCCAAAAGTCAGATTTTTGCTGAAATTGTGACCCCTGGGTTAAGGGATTTTTTTAAAAAAAAAATTTCCTCCAGTTAAGTTGCTGAGGGCTGATTTCTTGTCCTGTGATAAAAAGCCTTCTGTTTTGACCGCCAAACCTTTCAGGGGAGCATTTGCAAGCGTTTGGCACCATTTTTGAGTGAATTGCCAAAAGTGGGATTTTTGCTGAAATTGTGACCCCGGGGCTTAGGGATTTTTTCAAAAAAAAAATTTTCTCCGGTTAAGTTTCTGAGGGCTGATTTCTTGTCCTCTGATAAAAAGCCTTCTTTTTCCGACCGCCAAACCTTTCAGGGGAGCATTTGCAAGCGTTTGGCACCATTTTGGAGTGAATTCCCAAAAGTCAGATTTTTGCTGAAATTGTGACCCCGGGGCTTAGGGATTTTTTTCAAAAAAAAATTTTTCTCCGGTTAAGTTCCGGAGGGCTGATTTCTTGTCCTGTGATAAAAAGCCTTCTTTTCAAATGCTAAAACATTCAGGGGAGCATTTGCAAGCGTTTGGCACCATTTTTGATTAAATTGCCAAAAGTCAGATTTTTGCTGAAATTGTGACCCCGGGGCTTAGGGATTATTTCAAAAAAAAAATTTCCGCCGGTTAAGTTGCTGAGGGCTGATTTCTTGTCCTGTGATAAAAAGCCTTCGGTTTCGACTGCCAAACCTTTCGGGGGAGCATTTGCAAGCATTTGGCACCATTTTTGAGTGAATTGCCAAAAGTCAGATTTTTGCTGAAATTGTGACCCCGGGGCTTAGGGATTTTTTTTAAAAAAAAATTTTCTCCGGTTAAGTTGCTGAGGGCTGATTTCTCGTTCTGTGATAAAAAGCCTTCGGTTTCGACCGCCAAACCTTTCAGGGGAGCATTTGCAAGCGTTTGGCACCATTTTTGAGTGAATTGCCAAAAGTCAGATTTTTGCTGAAATTGTGACCCCGGGGTTAAGGGATTTTTTCAAAAAAAAAATTTCCTCCGGTTAAGTTGCTGAGGGCTGATTTCTTGTCCTGTGATAAAAAACCTTCTGTTTCGACCGCCAAACCTTTCAGGGGAGCATTTGCAAGCGTTTGGCACCATTTTTGAGTGAATTGCCAAAAGTCGGATTTTTCCTGAAATTGTGACCCCGGGGCTTAGGGATTTTTTCAAAAAAAAAATTTCCGCCGGATAAGTTGCTGAGATCTGATTTCTTGTCCTGTGATAGAAAGCCTTCTTTTCCGACCGCTAAAACTTCCAGGGGAGCATTTGGAAGCGTTTGGTACCATTTTTGAGTGAATTGCCAAAAGTCAGATTTTTGCTGAAATTGTGACCCCGGGGTCTTAGGGATTTTTTCAAAAAAAAAATTCTTCTGGTTAAGTTGCTGATGGCTGATTTCTTGTCCTGTGATAAAAAGCCTTCTGTTTCGACCGCTAAAACAGAAATTAAGGATTTTTTCAAAAAAAAATTTCCGCCGGTTAAGTTGCTGAGGTCTGATTTCTCGTCCTGTGATAAAAAGCCTTCTGTTTCGACCGCCAAACCTTTCAGGGGAGCATTTGCAAGCGTTTGGTACCATTTTTGAGTGAATTGCCAAAAGTCAGATTTTTGCTGAAATTGTGACCCCGGGGCTTAGGGATTTTTTCAAAAAAAAAATTTCCTCCGGTTAAGTTTCTGAGGGCTGAATTCTTGTCCTGTGATAAAAAGCCTTCTGTTTCAAAAGCTAAAACTTTCAGGGGAGCATTTACAAGCGTTTGGCACCATTTTTGAGTGAATTGCCAAAAGTCAGATTTTTGCTGAAATAGTGACCCCGGGGCTTAGGGATTTTTTCAAAAAAAAAATTTCCTCTGGTTAAGTTGCTGAGGGCTGATTTCTCTTCCTGTGATAAAAAGCCTTCTGTTTCGACCGCTAAAACTTCCAGGGGAGCATTTGCAAGCGTTTGGCACCATTTTTGAGTGAATTGCCAAAAGTAAGATTTTTGCTGAAATTGTGACCCCGGGGCTTAGGGATTTTTTCAAAAAAAATTTCTCCTCCGGTTAAGTTCCTGAGGGCTGATTTCTTGTACTGTGATAAAAAGCCTTCTTTTCCGACTGCTAAAACATTCAGGGGAGCATTTGCAAGCGTTTGGTACCATTTTTGAGTGAATTGCCAAAAGTCAGATTTTTGCTGAAATTGTGACCCCGGGGCTTAGGGATTTTTTCAAAAAAAAATTTCTTCTGGTTAAGTTGCTGATGGCTGATTTCTTGTCCTGTGATAAAAATCCTTCTGTTTTGACCGCTAAAACAGAAATTAAGGATTTTTTCAAAAAAAAAATTCCGCCGGTTAAGTTGCTGAGGTCTGATTTCTCGTCCTGTGATAAAAAGCCTTCTGTTTCGACCGCCAAACCTTTCAGGGGAGCATTTGCAAGCGTTTGGTACCATTTTTGAGTGGATCGCCAAAAGTCATATTTTTGCTGAAATTGTGACCCCAGGGCTTAGGGATTTTTTCAAAAAAAAAATTTCCTACGGTTAAGTTGCTGAGGGCTGATTTCTTGTCCTCTGATAAAAAGCCTTCTGTTTCGACCGCTAAAACAGAAATTAAGGATTTTTTCAAAAAAAAATTTCCGCCGGTTAAGTTGCTGAGGTCTGATTTCTCGTCCTGTGATAAAAAGCCTTCTGTTTCGACCGCTAAAACATTCAGGGGAGCATTTGCAAGCATTTGGCACCATTTTGGAGTGAATTGCCAAAAGTCAGATTTTTGCTGAAATTGTGACCCCGGGGCTTAGGGATTTTTTCAAAAAAAAAATTTCCTCCGGGTAAGTTGCTGAGGTCTGATTTCTTGTCCTGTGATAAAAAGCCTTCTGTTTCGACCGCTAAAACTTTCAGGGGAGCATTTGCAAGCGTTTGGTACCATTTTTGAGTGAATTGCCAAAAGTCATTTTTTTGCTGAAATTGTGACCCCGGGGCTTAGGGATTTTTTCAAAAAAAAAAAAATTCCTCCGGTTAAGTTGCTGAGGGCTGATTTCTTGTCCTGTGATAAAAAGCCTTCGGTTTCGACTGCCAAACCTTTCAGGGGAGCATTTGCAAGCGTTTGGCACCATTTTTGAGTGAATTGCCAAAAGTCAGATTTTTGCTGAAATTGTGACCCCTGGGTTTAGGGATTTTTTCAAAAAAAAAATTTTCTCCGGTTCAGTTGCTGAGGGCTGATTTCTTGTCCTGTGATAAAAAGCCTTCTGTTTCGACCGCTAAAACTTTCAGGGGAGCATTTGCAAGCGTTTGGTACCATTTTTGAGTGAATTGCCAAAAGTCATTTTTTTGCTGAAATTGTGACCCCGGGGCTTAGGGATTTTTTCAAAAAAAAAAATTCCTCTGGTTAAGTTGCTGAGGGCTGATTTCTTGTCCTGTGATAAAAAGCCTTCTGTTTCAAAAGCTAAAACTTTCAGGGGAGCATTTGCAAGCGTTTGGCACCATTTTTGAGTGAATTGCCAAAAGTCAGATTTTTGCTGAAATAGTGACCCCGGGGCTTAGGGATTTTTTCAAAAAAAATTTTCCTCTGGTTAAGTTGCTGAGGGCTGATTTCTCTTCCTGTGATAAAAAGCCTTCTGTTTCGACCGCTAAAACTTCCAGGGGAGCATTTGCAAGCGTTTGGCACCATTTTTGAGTGAATTGCCAAAAGTAAGATTTTTGCTGAAATTGTGACCCCGGGGCTTAGGGATTTTTTCAAAAAAAATTTCTCCTCCGGTTAAGTTCCTGAGGGCTGATTTCTTGTACTGTGATAAAAAGCCTTCTTTTCCGACTGCTAAAACATTCAGGGGAGCATTTGCAAGCGTTTGGTACCATTTTTGAGTGAATTGCCAAAAGTCAGATTTTTGCTGAAATTGTGACCCCGGGGCTTAGGGATTTTTTCAAAAAAAAATTCCTCCGGTTAAGTTGCTGAGGGCTGATTTCTTGTCCTGTGATAAAAAGCCTTCGGTTTCGACTGCCAAACCTTTCAGGGGAGCATTTGCAAGCGTTTGGCACCATTTTTGAGTGAATTGCCAAAAGTCAGATTTTTGCTGAAATTGTGACCCCTGGGTTAAGGGATTTTTTTTTAAAAAAAATTTCCTCCAGTTAAGTTGCTGAGGGCTGATTTCTTGTCCTGTGATAAAAAGCCTTCTGTTTTGACCGCCAAACCTTTCAGGGGAGCATTTGCAAGCGTTTGGCACCATTTTTGAGTGAATTGCCAAAAGTCGGATTTTTGCTGAAATTGTGACCCCGGGGCTTAGGGATTTTTTCAAAAAAAAATTTTCCTCTGGTTAAGTTGCTGAGGGCTGATTTCTTGTCCTGTGATAAAAAGCCTTCTATTTGAACCACTAAAACGTTCAGGGGAGCATTTGCAAGCGTTTGGCACCATTTTTGAGTGAATTGCCAAAAGTCAGATTTTTGCTGAAATTGTGACCCCGGGGCTTAGGGATTTTTTCAAAAAAAAAATTTCCTCCGGTTAAGTTGTTGAGGGCTGATTTCATTGTCCTGTGATAAAAAGCCTTCTGTTTCCGACCGCCAAACCTTTCAGGGGAGCATTTGCAAGCGTTTGGCACCATTTTGGAGTGAATTCCCAAAAGTCAGATTTTTGCTGAAATTGTGACCCCGGGGCTTAGGGATTTTTTTCAAAAAAAAATTTTTCTCCGGTTAAGTTCCGGAGGGCTGATTTCTTGTCCTGTGATAAAAAGCCTTCTTTTCCAACTGCTAAAACATTCAGGGGAGCATTTGCAAGCGTTTGGCACCATTTTTGATTAAATTGCCAAAAGTCAGATTTTTGCTGAAATTGTGACCCCGGGGCTTAGGGATTATTTCAAAAAAAAAATTTCCGCCGGTTAAGTTGCTGAGGGCTGATTTCTTGTCCTGTGATAAAAAGCCTTCGGTTTCGACTGCCAAACCTTTCGGGGGAGCATTTGCAAGCATTTGGCACCATTTATGAGTGAATTGCCAAAAGTCAGATTTTTGCTGAAATTGTGACCCCGGGGCTTAGGGATTTTTTCAAAAAAAAAATTTCCTCTGGTTAAGTTGCTGAGGGCTGATTTCTTGTCCTGTGATAAAAAGCCTTCTTTTCCGACCGCTAAAACATTCAGGGGAGCATTTGCAAGCGTTTGGCACCATTTTTGAGTGAATTGCCAAAAGTCAGATTTTTGCTGAAATTGTGACCCCGGGGCTTAGGGATTTTTTTTAAAAAAAATTTTTCTCCGGTTAAGTTGCTGAGGGCTGATTTCTCGTTCTGTGATAAAAAGCCTTCGGTTTCGACCGCCAAACCTTTCAGGGGAGCATTTGCAAGCGTTTGGCACCATTTTTGAGTGAATTGCCAAAAGTCAGATTTTTGCTGAAATTGTGACCCCGGGGTTAAGGGATTTTTTCAAAAAAAAAATTTCCTCCGGTTAAGTTGCTGAGGGCTGATTTCTTGTCCTGTGATAAAAAACCTTCTGTTTCGACCGCCAAACCTTTCAGGGGAGCATTTGCAAGCGTTTGGCACCATTTTTGAGTGAATTGCCAAAAGTCGGATTTTTCCTGAAATTGTGACCCCGGGGCTTAGGGATTTTTTCAAAAAAAAAATTTCCGCCGGATAAGTTGCTGAGATCTGATTTCTTGTCCTGTGATAGAAAGCCTTCTTTTCCGACCGCTAAAACTTCCAGGGGAGCATTTGCAAGCTTTTGGCACCATTTTTGAGTGAATTGCCAAAAGTCAGATTTCTGCTGAAATTGTGACCCCGGGGCTTAGGGATTTTTTCAAAAAAAAAATTTCCTCCGGTTAAGTTGCTGAGGTCTGATTTCTCATCCTGTGATAAATAGCCTCCTGTTTCGACTGCCAAACCTTTCAGGGGAGCATTTGGAAGCGTTTGGTACCATTTTTGAGTGAATTGCCAAAAGTCAGATTTTTGCTGAAATTGTGACCCCGGGGTCTTAGGGATTTTTTCAAAAAAATTTCTTCTGGTTAAGTTGCTGATGGCTGATTTCTTGTCCTGTGATAAAAAGCCTTCTGTTTCGACCGCTAAAACAGAAATTAAGGATTTTTTCAAAAAAAAATTTCCGCCGGTTAAGTTGCTGAGGTCTGATTTCTCGTCCTGTGATAAAAAGCCTTCTGTTTCGACCGCCAAACCTTTCAGGGGAGCATTTGCAAGCGTTTGGTACCATTTTTGAGTGAATTGCCAAAAGTCAGATTTTTGCTGAAATTGTGACCCCGGGGCTTAGGGATTTTTTCAAAAAAAAAATTTCCTCCGGGTAAGTTGCTGAGGGCTGATTTCTTGTCCTGTGATAAAAAGCCTTCTGTTTCGACCGCTAAAACTTTCAGGGGAGCATTTGCAAGCGTTTGGTACCATTTTTGAGTGAATTGCCAAAAGTCATTTTTTTGCTGAAATTGTGACCCCGGGGCTTAGGGATTTTTTCAAAAAAAAAATTTCCTCTGGTTAAGTTGCTGAGGGCTGATTTCTTGTCCTGTGATAAAAAGCCTTCTGTTTCAAAAGCTAAAACTTTCAGGGGAGCATTTGCAAGCGTTTGGCACCATTTTTGAGTGAATTGCCAAAAGTCAGATTTTTGCTGAAATAGTGACCCCGGGGCTTAGGGATTTTTTCAAAAAAAAAATTTCCTCTGGTTAAGTTGCTGTTGGCTGATTTCTTGTCCTGTGATAAAAAGCCTTCTTTTCCAACTGCTAAAACATTCAGGGGAGCATTTGCAAGCGTTTGGCACCATTTTTGAGTGAATTGCCAAAAGTCAGATTTTTGCTGAAATTGTGACCCCGGGGCTTAGGGATTTTTTCAAAAAAAATTTCTCCTCCGGTTAAGTTCCTGAGGGCTGATTTCTTGTACTGTGATAAAAAGCCTTCTTTTCCGACTGCTAAAACATTCAGGGGAGCATTTGCAAGCGTTTGGTACCATTTTTGAGTGAATTGCCAAAAGTCAGATTTTTGCTGAAATTGTGACCCCGGGGCTTAGGGATTTTTTCAAAAAAAAATTTCTTCTGGTTAAGTTGCTGATGGCTGATTTCTTGTCCTGTGATAAAAATCCTTCTGTTTTGACCGCTAAAACAGAAATTAAGGATTTTTTCAAAAAAAAAATTCCGCCGGTTAAGTTGCTGAGGTCTGATTTCTCGTCCTGTGATAAAAAGCCTTCTGTTTCGACCGCCAAACCTTTCAGGGGAGCATTTGCAAGCGTTTGGTACCATTTTTGAGTGGATCGCCAAAAGTCATATTTTTGCTGAAATTGTGACCCCGGGGCTTAGGGATTTTTTCAAAAAAAAAATTTTCTCCGGTTAAGTTGCTGAGGGCTGATTTCTTGTCCTGTGATAAAAAGCCTTCGGTTTCGACTGCCAAACCTTTCAGGGGAGCATTTGCAAGCGTTTGGCACCATTTTTGAGTGAATTGCCAAAAGTCAGATTTAGGGATTTTTTCAAAAAAAAAATTTTCTCCGGTTCAGTTGCTGAGGGCTGATTTCTTGTCCTGTGATAAAAAGCCTTCTGTTTCGACCGCTAAAACTTTCAGGGGAGCATTTTGGCAATTCACTCAAAAATGGTGCCAAACGCTTGCAAATGCTCCCCTGAAAGGTTTGGCAGTCGAAACCGAAGGCTTTTTATCACAGGACAAGAAATCAGCCCTCAGCAACTTAACCGGAGGAATTTTTTTTTTTTTGAAAAAATCCCTAAGCCCCGGGGTCACAGATTTTTGCAAGCGTTTGGTACCATTTTTGAGTGGATCGCCAAAAGTCATATTTTTGCTGAAATTGTGACCCCAGGGCTTAGGGATTTTTTCAAAAAAAAAATTTCCTACGGTTAAGTTGCTGAGGGCTGATTTCTTGTCCTCTGATAAAAAGCCTTCTGTTTCGACCGCTAAAACATTCAGGGGAGCATTTGCAAGCATTTGGCACCATTTTGGAGTGAATTGCCAAAAGTCAGATTTTTGCTGAAATTGTGACCCCGGGGCTTAGGGATTTTTTCAAAAAAAAAATTTCCTCCGGGTAAGTTGCTGAGGTCTGATTTCTTGTCCTGTGATAAAAAGCCTTCTGTTTCGACCGCTAAAACTTTCAGGGGAGCATTTGCAAGCGTTTGGTACCATTTTTGAGTGAATTGCCAAAAGTCATTTTTTTGCTGAAATTGTGACCCCGGGGCTTAGGGATTTTTTCAAAAAAAAAAATTCCTCTGGTTAAGTTGCTGAGGGCTGATTTCTTGTCCTGTGATAAAAAGCCTTCTGTTTCAAAAGCTAAAAATTTCAGGGGAGCATTTGCAAGCGTTTGGCACCATTTTTGAGTGAATTGCCAAAAGTCAGATTTTTGCTGAAATAGTGACCCCGGGGCTTAGGGTTTTTTTCAAAAAAAAATTTTCCTCTGGTTAAGTTGCTGAGGGCTGATTTCTCTTCCTGTGATAAAAAGCCTTCTGTTTCGACCGCTAAAACTTCCAGGGGAGCATTTGCAAGCGTTTGGCACCATTTTTGAGTGAATTGCCAAAAGTAAGATTTTTGCTGAAATTGTGACCCCGGGGCTTAGGGATTTTTTCAAAAAAAATTTCTCCTCCGGTTAAGTTCCTGAGGGCTGATTTCTTGTACTGTGATAAAAAGCCTTCTTTTCCGACTGCTAAAACATTCAGGGGAGCATTTGCAAGCGTTTGGTACCATTTTTGAGTGAATTGCCAAAAGTCAGATTTTTGCTGAAATTGTGACCCCGGGGCTTAGGGATTTTTTCAAAAAAAAATTCCTCCGGTTAAGTTGCTGAGGGCTGATTTCTTGTCCTGTGATAAAAAGCCTTCGGTTTCGACTGCCAAACCTTTCAGGGGAGCATTTGCAAGCGTTTGGCACCATTTTTGAGTGAATTGCCAAAAGTCAGATTTTTGCTGAAATTGTGACCCCGGGCCTTAGGGATTTTTTTAAAAAAAAAAAAATTCCTCCGGTTAAGTTGCTGAGGGCTGATTTCTTGTCCTGTGATAAAAAGCCTTCTGTTTCGACCGCTAAAACTTTCAGGGGAGCATTTGCAAGCGTTTGGCACCATTTTTGAGTGAATTGCCAAACGTCAGATTTTTGCTGAAATTGTGACCCCGGGGCTTAGGGATTTTTTTCAAAAAAAAAATATTCTGCTGGTTAAGTTGCTGAGGGCTGATTTCTTGTCCTGTGATAAAAAGCCTTCTGTTTCGACCGCTAAGACTTTCAGGGGAGCATTTGCAAGCGTTTGGCACCATTTTTGAGTGAATTGCCAAAAGTCAGATTTTTGCTGAAATTGTGACCCCGGGGCTTAGGGATTTTTTCAAAAAAAAATTTTCCTCCGGTTAAGTTGCTGAGGGCTGATTTCTTGTCCTGTGATAAAAAGCCTTCTATTTCGACCACTAAAACTTTCAGGGGAGCATTTGCAAGCGTTTGGCACCATTTTTGAGTGAATTGCCAAAAGTGGGATTTTTGCTGAAATTGTGACCCCGGGGCTTAGGGATTTTTTCAAAAAAAAATTTTTCTCCGGTTAAGTTCCTGAGGGCTGATTTCTTGTCCTCTGATAAAAAGCCTTCTTTTTCCGACCGCTAAAACATTCAGGGGAGCATTTGCAAGCGTTTGGCACCATTTTTGAGTGAATTGCCAAAAGTCAGATTTTTGCTGAAATTGTGACCCCGGGGCTTAGGGATTTTTTCAAAAAAAAAAATTTCCTCCGGTTAAGTTTCTGAGGGCTGATTTCTTGTCCTCTGATAAAAAGCCTTCTTTTTCCGACCGCCAAACCTTTCAGGGGAGTATTTGCAAGCGTTTGGCACCATTTTGGAGTGAATTCCCAAAAGTCAGATTTTTGCTGAAATTGTGACCCCGGGGCTTAGGGATTTTTTCAAAAAAAAAATTTTCTCCGGTTAAGTTCCGGAGGGCTGATTTCTTGTCCTGTGATAAAACGCCTTCTTTTCCAACTGCTAAAACATTCAGGGGAGCATTTGCAAGCGTTTGGCACCATTTTTGATTAAATTGCCAAAAGTCAGATTTTTGCTGAAATTGTGACCCCGGGGCTTAGGGATTTTTTCAAAAAAAAATTTTTCTCCTGTTAAGTTGCTGAGGGCTGATTTCTTGTCCTGTGATAAAAAGTCTTATTTTCGACCGCTAAAACATTCAGGGGAGCATTTGCAAGCGTTTGGCACCATTTTTGAGTGAATTGCCAAAAGTCAGATTTTTGCTGAAATTGTGACCCCGGGGCTTAGGGATTTTTTTAAAAAAAAATTTTTCTCCGGTTAAGTTGCTGAGGGCTGATTTCTCGTCCTGTGATAAAAAGCCTTCGGTTTCGACCGCCAAACCTTTCAGGGGAGCATTTGCAAGCGTTTGGCACCATTTTTGAGTGAATTGCCAAAAGTCAGATTTTTGCTGAAATTGTGACCCCGGGGTTAAGGGATTTTTTCAAAAAAAAAATTTCCTCCCGTTAAGTTGCTGAGGGCTGATTTCTTGTCCTGTGATAAAAAACCTTCTGTTTTGACCGCCAAACCTTTCAGGGGAGCATTTGCAAGCGTTTGGCACCATTTTTGAGTGAATTGCCAAAAGTCGGATTTTTCCTGAAATTGTGACCCCGGGGCTTAGGGATTTTTTCAAAAAAAAAATTTCCGCCGGATAAGTTGCTGAGATCTGATTTCTTGTCCTGTGATAGAAAGCCTTCTTTTCCGACCGCTAAAACTTCCAAGGGAGCATTTGCAAGCTTTTGGCACCATTTTTGAGTGAATTGCCAAAAGTCGGATTTTTGCTGAAATTGTGACCCCGGGGTCTTAGGGATTTTTTCAAAAAAAAATTTCTTCTGGTTAAGTTGCTGATGGCTGATTTCTTGTCCTGTGATAAAAAGCCTTCTGTTTCGACCGCTAAAACAGAAATTAAGGATTTTTTCAAAAAAAAAATTCCGCCGGTTAAGTTGCTGAGGGCTGATTTCTTGTCCTGTGATAAAAAGCCTTCTGTTTCGACCGCTAAAACTTTCAGGGGAGCATTTGCAAGCGTTTGGTACCATTTTTGAGTGAATTGCCAAAAGTCATTTTTTTGCTGAAATTGTGACCCCGGGGCTTAGGGATTTTTTCAAAAAAAAAAAAATTCCTCCGGTTAAGTTGCTGAGGGCTGATTTCTTGTCCTGTGATAAAAAGCCTTCTGTTTCAAAAGCTAAAACTTTCAGGGGAGCATTTGCAAGCGTTTGGCACCATTTTTGAGTGAATTGCCAAAAGTCAGATTTTTGCTGAAATAGTGACCCCGGGGCTTAGGGATTTTTTCAAAAAAAATTTTTCCTCTGGTTAAGTTCCTGAGGGCTGATTTCTTGTCCTGTGATAAAAAGCCTTCTGTTTCGACCGTTAAAAGTTCCAGGGGAGCATTTGCAAGCGTTTGGCACCATTTTTGAGTGAATTGCCAAAAGTCAGATTTTTGCTGAAATTGTGACCCCGGGGCTTAGGGATTTTTTCAAAAAAAATTTCTCCTCCGGTTAAGTTCCTGAGGGCTGATTTCTTGTCCTGTGATAAAAAGCCTTCTTTTCCGACTGCTAAAACATTCAGGGGAGCATTTGCAAGCGTTTGGTACCATTTTTGAGTGAATTGCCAAAAGTCAGATTTTTGCTGAAATTGTGACCCCGGGGCTTAGGGATTTTTTCAAAAAAAAAATTCCTCCGGTTAAGTTGCTGAGGGCTGATTTCTTGTCCTGTGATAAAAAGCCTCCTGTTTTGACCGCTAAAACAGAAATTAAGGATTTTTTCAAAAAAAAATTTCCGCCGGTTAAGTTGCTGAGGTCTGATTTCTCGTCCTGTGATAAAAAGCCTTCTGTTTCGACCGCTAAAACATTCAGGGGAGCATTTGCAAGCATTTGGCACCATTTTGGAGTGAATTGCCAAAAGTCAGATTTTTGCTGAAATTGTGACCCCGGGGCTTAGGGATTTTTTCAAAAAAAAAAAAATTCCTCCGGTTAAGTTGCTGAGGGCTGATTTCTTGTCCTGTGATAAAAAGCCTTCGGTTTCGACTGCCAAATCTTTCAGGGGAGCATTTGCAAGCGTTTGGCACCATTTTTGAGTGAATTGCCAAAAGTCAGATTTTTGCTGAAATTGTGACCCCGGGCCTTAGGGATTTTTTTCAAAAAAAAAATATTCTGCTGGTTAAGTTGCTGAGGGCTGATTTCTTGTCCTGTGATAAAAAGCCTTCTGTTTCGACCGCTAAGACTTTCAGGGGAGCATTTGCAAGCGTTTGGCACCATTTTTGAGTGAATTGCCAAAAGTCAGATTTTTGCTGAAATTGTGACCCCGGGGCTTAGGGATTTTTTTCAAAAAAAAAATATTCTGCTGGTTAAGTTGCTGAGGGCTGATTTCTTGTCCTGTGATAAAAAGCCTTCTGTTTCGACCGCTAAGACTTTCAGGGGAGCATTTGCAAGCGTTTGGTACCATTTTTGAGTGAATTGCCAAAAGTCAGATTTTTGCTGAAATTGTGACCCCGGGGCTTCGGGATTTTTTCAAAAAAAATATTCCGCCGGATAAGTTGCTGAGTGGTGATTTCTTGTCCTGTGATAAAAAGCCTTCGGTTTCGACTGCCAAACCTTTCGGGGGAGCATTTGCAAGCGTTTGGCACCATTTTTTAGTGAATTGCCAAAAGTCAGATTTTTGCTGAAATTGTGACCCCGGGGCTTAGGGTTTTTTTTAAAAAAAAAATTCCGCCAGATAAGTTGCTGAGGTCTGATTTCTCGTCCTGTGATAAAAAGCCTTCGGTTTCGACCGCTAAACCTTTCAGGGGAGCATTTGCAAGCTTTTGGCACCATTTTTGAGTGAATTCCCAAAAGTCAGATTTTTGCTGAAATTGTGACCCCGGCGCTTAGGGATTTTTTCAAAAAAAAAATTTCCTCCGGTTAAGTTGCTGAGGGCTGAATTCTTGTCCTGTGATAAAAAGCCTCGTGTTTCAACTGCCAAACCTTTTAGGGGAGCATTTGCAAGCGTTTGGCACCATTTTTGAGTGAATTGCCAAAAGTCACATTTTTGCTGAAATTGTGACCCCGGGGTTAAGGGATTTTTTCAAAAAAAAAATTTCCTCCGGTTAAGTTGCTGAGGGCTGAATTCTTGTCCTGTGATAAAAAGCCTCCTGTTTCAACTGCCAAACCTTTCAGGGGAGCATTTGCAAGCGTTTGGCACCATTTTTGAGTGAATTGCCAAAAGTCAGATTTTTGCTGAAATTGTGACCCCGGGGCTTAGGGATTTTTTCAAAAAAAAATTTTTCTCCGGTTAAGTTCCTGAGGGCTGATTTCTTGTCCTTTGATAAAAAGCCTTCTTTTCCGACCGCTAAAACATTCAGGGGAGCATTTGCAAGCGTTTGGCACCATTTTTGAGTGAATTGCCAAAAGTCGGATTTTTGCTGAAATTGTGACCCCTGGGTTTAGTGATTTTTTCAAAAAAAAATTTTTCTCCGGTTAAGTTCCTGAGGGCTGATTTCTTGTCCTGTGATAAAAAGCCTCCTGTTTCGACTGCCAAACCTTTCAGGGGAGCATTTGGAAGCGTTTGGTACCATTTTTGAGTGAATTGCCAAAAGTCAGATTTTTGCTGAAATTGTGACCCCGGGGTCTTAGGGATTTTTTCAAAAAAAAATTTCTTCTGGTTAAGTTGCTGATGGCTGATTTCTTGTCCTGTGATAAAAAGCCTTCTGTTTCGACCGCTAAAACAGAAATTAAGGATTTTTTCAAAAAAAAATTTCCGCCGGTTAAGTTGCTGAGGTCTGATTTCTCGTCCTGTGATAAAAAGCCTTCTGTTTCGACCGCCAAACCTTTCAGGGGAGCATTTGCAAGCGTTTGGCACCATTTTTGAGTGAATTGCCAAAAGTCAGATTTTTGCTGAAATTGTGACCCCGGGGCTTAGGGATTTTTTCAAAAAAAATTTCTCCTCCGGTTAAGTTCCTGAGGGCTGATTTCTTGTCCTGTGATAAAAAGCCTTCTTTTCCGACTGCTAAAACATTCAGGGGAGCATTTGCAAGCGTTTGGCACCATTTTTGAGTGAATTGCCAAAAGTCAGATTTTTGCTGAAATTGTGACCCCGGGGCTTAGGGATTTTTTCAAAAAAAATTTCTCCTCCGGTTAAGTTCCTGACGGCTGATTTCTTGTCCTGTGATAAAAAGCCTTCTGTTTCGACCGCTAAAACTTTCAGGGGAGCATTTGCAAGCGTTTGGTACCATTTTTCAGTGAATTGCCAAAAGTCATTTTTTTGCTGAAATTGTGACCCCGGGGCTTAGGGATTTTTTCAAAAAAAAAAAAATTCCTCCGGTTAAGTTGCTGAGGGCTGATTTCTTGTCCTGTGATAAAAAGCCTTCGGTTTCGACTGCCAAACCTTTCAGGGGAGCATTTGCAAGCGTTTGGCACCATTTTTTAGTGAATTGCCAAAAGTCAGATTTTTGCTGAAATTGTGACCCCGGGGCTTCGGGATTTTTTCAAAAAAAATATTCCGCCGGATAAGTTGCTGAGTGGTGATTTCTTGTCCTGTGATAAAAAGCCTTCGGTTTCGACTGCCAAACCTTTCGGGGGAGCATTTGCAAGCGTTTGGCACCATTTTTTAGTGAATTGCCAAAAGTCAGATTTTTGCTGAAATTGTGACCCCGGGGCTTAGGGTTTTTTTTAAAAAAAAAATTCCGCCAGATAAGTTGCTGAGGTCTGATTTCTCGTCCTGTGATAAAAGCCTTCGGTTTCGACCGCTAAACCTTTCAGGGGAGCATTTGCAAGCTTTTGGCACCATTTTTGAGTGAATTCCCAAAAGTCAGATTTTTGCTGAAATTGTGACCCCGGCGCTTAGGGATTTTTTCAAAAAAAAAATTTCCTCCGGTTAAGTTGCTGAGGGCTGAATTCTTGTCCTGTGATAAAAAGCCTCGTGTTTCAACTGCCAAACCTTTTAGGGGAGCATTTGCAAGCGTTTGGCACCATTTTTGAGTGAATTGCCAAAAGTCACATTTTTGCTGAAATTGTGACCCCGGGGTTAAGGGATTTTTTCAAAAAAAAAATTTCCTCCGGTTAAGTTGCTGAGGGCTGAATTCTTGTCCTGTGATAAAAAGCCTCCTGTTTCAACTGCCAAACCTTTCAGGGGAGCATTTGCAAGCGTTTGGCACCATTTTTGAGTGAATTGCCAAAAGTCAGATTTTTGCTGAAATTGTGACCCCGGGGCTTAGGGATTTTTTCAAAAAAAATTTTTTCTCCGGTTAAGTTCCTGAGGGCTGATTTCTTGTCCTTTGATAAAAAGCCTTCTTTTCCGACCGCTAAAACATTCAGGGGAGCATTTGCAAGCGTTTGGCACCATTTTTGAGTGAATTGCCAAAAGTCGGATTTTTGCTGAAATTGTGACCCCTGGGTTTAGGGATTTTTTCAAAAAAAAAATTTTCTCCGGTTAAGTTCCTGAGGGCTGATTTCTTGTCCTGTGATAAAAAGCCTTCTTTTCCGACCGCTAAAACATTCAGGGGAACATTTGCAAGCGTTTGGCACCATTTTTGAGTGAATTGCCAAAAGTCAGATTTTTGCTGAAATTGTGACCCCGGGGTCTTAGGGATTTTTTCAAAAAAAAATTTCTTCTGGTTAAGTTGCTGATGGCTGATTTCTTGTCCTGTGATAAAAAGCCTTCTGTTTCGACCGCTAAAACAGAAATTAAGGATTTTTTCAAAAAAAAATTTCCGCCGGTTAAGTTGCTGAGGTCTGATTTCTCGTCCTGTGATAAAAAGCCTTCTGTTTCGACCGCCAAACCTTTCAGGGGAGCATTTGCAAGCGTTTGGCACCATTTTTGAGTGAATTGCCAAAAGTCAGATTTTTGCTGAAATTGTGACCCCGGGGCTTAGGGATTTTTTCAAAAAAAATTTCTCCTCCGGTTAAGTTCCTGAGGGCTGATTTCTTGTCCTGTGATAAAAAGCCTTCTTTTCCGACTGCTAAAACATTCAGGGGAGCATTTGCAAGCGTTTGGCACCATTTTTGAGTGAATTGCCAAAAGTCAGATTTTTGCTGAAATTGTGACCCCGGGGCTTAGGGATTTTTTCAAAAAAAATTTCTCCTCCGGTTAAGTTCCTGACGGCTGATTTCTTGTCCTGTGATAAAAAGCCTTCTGTTTCGACCGCTAAAACTTTCAGGGGAGCATTTGCAAGCGTTTGGCACCATTTTTGAGTGAATTGCCAAAAGTCAGATTTTTGCTGAAATTGTGACCCCGGGCCTTAGGGATTTTTTCAAAAAAAAAATTTTCTCCGGTTCAGTTGCTGAGGGCTGATTTCTTGTCCTGTGATAAAAAGACTTCTGTTTCGACCGCTAAAACTTCCAGGGGAGCATTTGCAAGCGTTTGGCACCATTTTTGAGTGAATTGCCAAAAGTCAGATTTTTGCTGAAATTTTGACCCCGGGGCTTAGGGATTTTTTTCAAAAAAAAAATTCTGCTGGTTAAGTTGCTGAGGGCTGATTTCTTGTCCTGTGATAAAAAGCCTTCTGTTTCGACCGCTAAAACAGAAATTAAGGATTTTTTTTAAAAAAAAATTCCGCCGGTTAAGTTCCTGAGGTCTGATTTCTCGTCCTGTGATAAAAAGCCTCCTGTTTCGACTGCCAAACCTTTCAGGGGAGCATTTGCAAGCGTTTGGCTCCATTTTTGAGTGAATTGCCAAAAGTCAGATTTTTGCTGAAATTGTGACCCCGGGGCTTAGGGATTTTTTCAAAAAAAATTTCTCCTCCGGTTAAGTTCCTGAGGGCTGATTTCTTGTCCTGTGATAAAAAGCCTTCTTTTCCGACTGCTAAAACATTCAGGGGAGCATTTGCAAGCGTTTGGCACCATTTTTGAGTGAATTGCCAAAAGTCAGATTTTTGCTGAAATTGTGACCCCGGGGCTTAGGGATTTTTTCAAAAAAAATTTCTCCTCCGGTTAAGTTCCTGACGGCTGATTTCTTGTCCTGTGATAAAAAGCCTTCTGTTTCGACCGCTAAAACTTTCAGGGGAGCATTTGCAAGCGTTTGGCACCATTTTTGAGTGAATTGCCAAAAGTCAGATTTTTGCTGAAATTGTGACCCCGGGCCTTAGGGATTTTTTCAAAAAAAAAATTTTCTCCGGTTCAGTTGCTGAGGGCTGATTTCTTGTCCTGTGATAAAAAGACTTCTGTTTCGACCGCTAAAACTTCCAGGGGAGCATTTGCAAGCGTTTGGCACCATTTTTGAGTGAATTGCCAAAAGTCAGATTTTTGCTGAAATTTTGACCCCGGGGCTTAGGGATTTTTTTCAAAAAAAAAATTCTGCTGGTTAAGTTGCTGAGGGCTGATTTCTTGTCCTGTGATAAAAAGCCTTCTGTTTCGACCGCTAAAACAGAAATTAAGGATTTTTTTTAAAAAAAAATTCCGCCGGTTAAGTTCCTGAGGTCTGATTTCTCGTCCTGTGATAAAAAGCCTCCTGTTTCGACTGCCAAACCTTTCAGGGGAGCATTTGCAAGCGTTTGGCTCCATTTTTGAGTGAATTGCCAAAAGTCAGATTTTTGCTGAAATTGTGACCCCGGGGCTTAGGGATTTTTTTCAAAAAAAAAATATTCTGCTGGTTAAGTTCCTGAGGTCTGATTTCTCGTCCTGTGATAAAAAGCCTCCTGTTTCGACTGCCAAACCTTTCAGGGGAGCATTTGCAAGCGTTTGGCTCCATTTTTGAGTGAATTGCCAAAAGTCAGATTTTTGCTGAAATTGTGACCCCGGGGGCTTTGGGATTTTTTTTTTAAAGAAATTCCGCGGGATAAGTTGATGAGTGGTGATTTCTTGTCCTGTGATAAAAAGCCTTCGGTTTCGACTGCCAAACCTTTCGGGGGAGCATTTGCAAGCGTTTGGCACCATTTTTTAGTGAATTGCCAAAAGTCAGATTTTTGCTGAAATTGTGACCCCGGGGCTTAGGGTTTTTTTTAAAAAAAAAATTCCGCCAGATAAGTTGCTGAGGTCTGATTTCTCGTCCTGTGATAAAAAGCCTTCGGTTTCGACCGCTAAACCTTTCAGGGGAGCATTTGCAAGCTTTTGGCACCATTTTTGAGTGAATTCCCAAAAGTCAGATTTTTGCTGAAATTGTGACCCCGGCGCTTAGGGATTTTTTCAAAAAAAAAATTTCCTCCGGTTAAGTTGCTGAGGGCTGAATTCTTGTCCTGTGATAAAAAGCCTCGTGTTTCAACTGCCAAACCTTTCAGGGGAGCATTTGCAAGCGTTTGGCACCATTTTTGAGTGAATTGCCAAAAGTCAGATTTTTGCTGAAATTGTGACCCCGGGGTTAAGGGATTTTTTCAAAAAAAAATTTCCCCCGGTTAAGTTGCTGAGGGCTGATTTCTTGTCCTTTGATAAAAAGCCTTCTTTTCCGACCGCTAAAACATTCAGGGGAGCATTTGCAAGCGTTTGGCACCATTTTTGAGTGAATTGCCAAAAGTCGGATTTTTGCTGAAATTGTGACCCCTGGGTTTAGGGATTTTTTCAAAAAAAATTTTTTCTCCGGTTAAGTTCCTGAGGGCTGATTTCTTGTCCTGTGATAAAAAGCCTTCTTTTCCGACTGCTAAAACATTCAGGGGAGCATTTGCAAGCGTTTGGAACCATTTATGAGTGAATTGCCAAAAATCGGATTTCTGCTGAAATTGTGACCCTGGGGCTTAGGGATTTTTTCAAAAAAAAAATTTCCGCCGCTTAAGTTGCTGAGGGCTGTTTTCTCTTCCTGTGATAAAAAGCCTTCTGTTTCGACCGCTAAAACATTCAGGGGAGCATTTGCAAGCGTTTGGCACCATTTTGGAGTGAATTGCCAAAAGTCAGATTTTTGCTGAAATTGTGACCCCGGGGCTTAGTCATTTTTTCAAAAAAAAAAAAATTTCCTCCGGTTAAGTTGCTGAGGGCTGATTTCTTGTCCTGTGATAAAAAGCCTTCTGTTTCGACCGCTAAAACAGAAATTAAGGATTTTTTTAAAAAAAAAATTCCGCCGGTTAAGTTGCTGAGGTCTGATTTCTCGTCCTGTGATAAAAAGCCTTCTGTTTCGACTGCCAAACCTTTCAGGGGAGCATTTGCAAGCGTTTGGTACCATTTTTGAGTGAATTGCCAAAAGTCAGATTTTTGCTGAAATAGTGACTCCGGGGCTTAGGGATTTTTTCAAAAAAAAATTTCCGCCGGTTAAGTTGCTGAGGTCTGATTTCTCGTCCTGTGATAAAAAGCCTCCTGTTTCGACTGCCAAACCTTTCAGGGGAGCATTTGCAAGCGTTTGGCACCATTTTTGAGTGAATTGCCAAAAGTCAGATTTTTGCTGAAATTGTGACCCCGGGGCTTAGGGATTTTTTCAAAAAAAATTTTCCTCTGGTTAAGTTCCTGAGGGCTGATTTCTTGTCCTTTGATAAAAAGCCTTCTTTTCCGACCGCTAAAACATTCAGGGGAGCATTTGCAAGCGTTTGGCACCATTTTTGAGTGAATTGCCAAAAGTCGGATTTTTGCTGAAATTGTGACCCCGGGGCTTAGGGATTTTTTCAAAAAAAAATTTTTCTCCGGTTAAGTTCCTGAGGGCTGATTTCTTGTCCTGTGATAAAAAGCCTTCTTTTCCGACTGCTAAAACATTCAGGGGAGCATTTGCAAGCGTTTGGAACCATTTTTGAGTGTATTGCCAAAAATCGGATTTCTGCTGAAATTGTGACCCTGGGGCTTAGGGATTTTTTCAAAAAAAAAATTTCCGCCGCTTAATTTGCTGAGGGCTGATTTCTTGTCCTGTGATAAAAAGCTTTCTGTTTCGACCGCTAAAACATTCAGGGGAGCATTTGCAAGCGTTTGGCACCATTTTTGAGTGAATTGCCAAAAGTCAGATTTTTGCTGAAATTGTGACCCCGGGGCTTAGGGATTTTTTCAGAATTTTTTTTTCCTCCGGTTAAGTTCCTGAGGGCTGATTTCTTGTCCTTTGATAAAAAGCCTTCTTTTCCGACCGCTAAAACATTCAGGGGAGCATTTGCAAGCGTTTGGCACCATTTTTGAGTGAATTGCCAAAAATCGGATTTCTGCTGAAATTCTGACCCCGGGGCTTAGGGATTTTTTCAAAAAAAAAAATTTCTCCGGTTAAGTTCCTGAGGGCTGAATTCTTGTCCTGTGATAAAAAGCCTTCTGTTTCGACTGCCAAACCTTTCAGGGGAGCATTTGCAAGCGTTTGGCACCATTTTTGAGTGAATTGCCAAACGTCAGATTTTTGCTGAAATTGTGACCCCGGGGCTTAGGGATTTTTTCAAAAAAAAAAATTCCTCCGGTTAAGTTGCTGAGGGCTGATTTCTTGTCCTGTGATAAAAAGCCTTCTGTTTCGACCACTAAAACTTTCAGGGGAGAATTTGCAAGCGTTTGGCACCATTTTTGAGTGAATTGCCAAACGTCAGTTTTTTGCTGAAATTGTGACCCCGGGGCTTAGGGATTTTTTCAAAAAAAAATTCCGCCGGTTAAGTTGCTGAGGGCTGAATTCTTGTCCTGTGATAAAAAGCCTCCTGTTTCGACTGCCAAACCTTTCAGGGGAGAATTTGCAAGCGTTTGGCACCATTTTTGAGTGAATTGCCAAACGTCAGATTTTTGCTGAAATTGTGACCCCGGGGCTTAGGGATTTTTTCAAAAAAAAATTTCCGCCGGTTAAGTTGCTGAGGTCTGATTTCTCGTCCTGTGATAAAAAGCCTTCTGTTTCGACCGCTAAAACTTCCGGGGGAGCATTTGCAAGCGTTTGGCACCATTTTTGAGTGAATTGCCAAAAGTCAGATTTTTGCTGAAATTGTGACCCCGGGGCTTAGGGATTTTTTCAAAAGAAAAATTTCCTCCGGTTAAGTTGCTGAGGGCTGATTTATAGTCCTGTGATAAAAAGCCTTCTGTTTCAAAAGCTAAAACTTTCAGGGGAGCATTTGCAAGCTTTTGGCACCATTTTTAAGTGAATTCCCAAAAGTCAGATTTTTGTTGAAATTGTGACCCCGGCGCTTAGGGATTTTTTCAAAAAAAAATTTTCCTCTGGTTAAGTTGCTGAGGGCTGATTTCTTGTCCTGTGATAAAAAGCCTTCTGTTTCGACCGCTAAAACTTCCAGGGGAGCATTTGCAAGCGTTTGGCACCATTTTTGAGTGAATTGCCAAAAGTCAGATTTTTGCTGAAATTGTGACCCCTGGGTTTAGGGATTTTTTCAAAAAAAAAATTCCGCCGGTTAAGTTGCTGAGGTCTGATTTCTCGTCCTGTGATAAAAAGCCTTCCGTTTCGACCGCCAACCCTTTCAGGGGAGCATTTGCAAGCTTTTGGCACCATTTTTGAGTGAATTGCCAAAAGTCAGATTTTTGCTGAAATTGTGACCCCGGGGCTTAGGGATTTTTTTTTAAAAAAAAATTTCCTCCGGTTAAGTTGCTGAGGTCTGATTTCTCGTCCTGTGATAAAAAGCCTTCTGTTTCGACTGCCAAACCTTTCAGGGGAGCATTTGCAAGCGTTTGGCACCATTTTTGAGTGAATTGCCAAACGTCAGATTTTTGCTGAAATTGTGACCCCTGGGTTTAGGGTTTTTTTCAAAAAAAAATTTTCCGCCGGATAAGTTGCTGAGGGCTGATTACTTGTCCTGTGATAAAAAGCCTTCGGTTTCGACTGCCAAACATTTCGGGGGAGCATTTGCAAGCGTTTGGCACCATTTTTGAGTGAATTGCCAAAAGTCAGATTTTTGCTGAAATTGTGACCCCGGGGCTTAGGGATTTTTTTTTAAAAAAAATTTCCGCCGGTTAAGCTGCTGAGGCCTGATTTCTTGTCCTGTGATAAAAAGCCTCCTGTTTCGACTGCCAAACCTTTCAGGGGAGCATTTGCAAGCGTTTGGTACCATTTTTGAGTGAATTGCCAAAAGTCAGATTTTTGCTGAAATTGTGACCCCGGGGCTTAGTGATTTTTTAAAAAAAAAAAAAATTCCTCCGGTTAAGTTGCTGAGGGCTGATTTCTTGTCCTGTGATAAAAAGCCTTCTGTTTCGACTGCCAAACCTTTCGGGGGAGCATTTGCAAGCGTTTGGCACCATTTTTGAGTGAATTGCCAAAAGACAGATTTTTGCTGAAATTGTGACCCCGGCGCTTAGGGATTTTTTCAAAAAAAAACATTTCCTCTGGTTAAGTTCCTGAGTGCTGATTTCTTGTCCTGTGATAAAAAGCCTTCTGTTTCGACCGCTAAAACTTCCAGGGGAGCATTTGCAAGCGTTTGGCACCATTTTTGAGTGAATTGCCAAAAGTCAGTTTTTTGCTGAAATTGTGACCCCGGGGCTTAGGGATTTTTTCAAAAAAAAAATTTTCTCCGGTTAAGTTACTGAGGGCTGATTTCTTGTCCTGTGATAAAAAGCCTTCTTTTTCCGACCGCTAAAACATTCAGGGGAGCATTTGCAAGCGTTTGGCACCATTTTTGAGTGAATTGCCAAACGTCAGATTTTTGCTGAAATTGTGACCCCGGGGCTTAGGGATTTTTTCAAAAAAAACATTTCCTCTGGTTAAGTTGCTGAGGGCTGATTTCTCGTCCTGTGATAAAAAGCCTTCTTTTCTGACTGCTAAAACATTCAGGGGAGCATTTGCAAGCGTTTGGCACCATTTTGGAGTGAATTGCCAAAAGTCGGATTTTTGCTGAAATTGTGACCCCGGGGCTTAGGGATTTTTTCAAAAAAAAAAATTTCCACCGGTTAAGTTGCTGAGGGCTGATTTCTTGTCCTGTGATAAAAAGCCTTCTGTTTCGACCGCTAAAACTTCCAGGGGAGCATTTGCAAGCGTTTGGCACCATTTTTGAGCGAATTGCCAAACATCAGATTTTTGCTGAAATTGTGACCCCGGGGCTTAGGGATTTTTTCAAAAAAAAATTTCCGCCGGTTAAGTTGCTGAGGTCTGATTTCTCGTCCTGTGATAAAAAGCCTTCCGTTTCGACCGCCAACCCTTTCAGGGGAGCATTTTCAAGCTTTTGGCACCATTTTTGAGTGAATTGCCAAAAGTCAGATTTTTGCTGAAATTGTGCCCCGGGGCTTAGGGATTTTTTCAAAAAAAAAATTTCCGCCGGTTAAGTTGCTGAGGTCTGATTTCTCGTCCTGTGATAAAAAGCCTTCCGTTTCGACCGCCAACCCTTTCACGGGAGCATTTGCAAGCGTTTGGTACCATTTTTGAGTGAATTGCCAAAAGTCAGATTTTTGCTGAAATTGTGACCCCGGGGCTTAGTGATTTTTTCAAAAAAAAAAAAAATTCCTCCGGTTAAGTTGCTGAGGGCTGATTTCTTGTCCTGTGATAAAAAGCCTTCTGTTTCGACCGCTAAAACTTCCAGGGGAGCATTTGCAAGCGTTTGGCACCATTTTTGAATGAATTGCCAAACGTCAGATTTTTGCTGAAATTGTGACCCCGGGGCAAAGGGATTTTTTCAAAAAAAAATTTCCGCCGGTTAAGTTGCTGAGGTCTGATTTCTCGTCCTGTGATAAAAAGCCTCCTGTTTCGACTGCCAAACCTTTCAGGGGAGCATTTGCAAGCGTTTGGTACCATTTTTGAGTGAATTGCCAAAAGTCAGATTTTTGCTGAAATTGTGACCCCGGGGCTTAGGGATTTTTTTTTTAAAGAAATTCCGCGGGATAAGTTGTTGAGGGCTGATTTCTTGTCCTGTGATAAAAAGCCTTCGGTTTCGACTGCCAAACCTTTCGGGGGAGCATTTGCAAGCGTTTGGCACCATTTTTGAGTGAATTGCCAAACGTCAGATTTTTGCTGAAATTGTGACCCCGGCGCTTAGGGATTTTTACAAAAAAAAAATTTCCGCCGGTTAAGTTGCTGAGGTCTGATTTCTCGTCCTGTGATAAAAAGCCTTCCGTTTCGACCGCCAACCCTTTCAGGGGAGCATTTGCAAGCGTTTGGTACCATTTTTGAGTGAATTGCCAAAAGTCAGATTTTTGCTGAAATTGTGACCCCGGGGCTTAGTGATTTTTTCAAAAAAAAAAAAAATTCCTCCGGTTAAGTTGCTGAGGGCTGATTTCTTCTCCTGTGATAAAAAGCCTTCTGTTTCGACCGCCAAACCTTTCAGGGGAGCATTTGCAAGCGTTTGGTACCATTTTTGAGTGAATTGCCAAAAGTCAGTTTTTTGCTGAAATTGTGCCCCGGGGCTTAGGGATTTTTTCAAAAAAAAAATTTCCGCCGGTTAAGTTGCTGAGGTGTGATTTCTCGTCCTGTGATAAAAAGCCTTCCGTTTCGACCGCCAACCCTTTCACGGGAGCATTTGCAAGCGTTTGGTACCATTTTTGAGTGAATTGCCAAAAGTCAGATTTTTGCTGAAATTGTGACCCCGGGGCTTAGTGATTTTTTCAAAAAAAAAAAAAATTCCTCCGGTTAAGTTGCTGAGGGCTGATTTCTTCTCCTGTGATAAAAAGCCTTCTGTTTCGACCGCTAAAACTTTCAGGGGAGCATTTGCAAGCGTTTGGTACCATTTTTGAGTGAATTGCCAAAAGTCAGTTTTTTGCTGAAATCGTGACCCCGGGGCTTAGGGATTTTTTCAAAAAAAAAAATTCCGCCGGTTAAGTTGCTGAGGGCTGATTTCTTGTCCTGTGATAAAAAGCCCTCTGTTTCGACCGCCAAACCTTTCAGGGGAGCATTTGCAAGCGTTTGGCACCATTTTTGAGTGAATTGCCAAAAGTCAGATTTTTGCTGAAATTGTGACCCCGGGGCTTAGGGATTTTTTTTTTAAAGAAATTCCGCGGGATAAGTTGCTGAGGGCTGATTTCTTGTCCTGTGATAAAAAGCCTTCGGTTTCGACTGCCAAACCTTTCAGGGGAGCATTTGCAAGCGTTTGGCACCATTTTGGAGTGAATTGCCAAAAGTCAGATTTTTGCTGAAATAGTGACCCCGGGCCTTAGGGATTTTTTCAAAAAAATATTTTTCTCCGGTTAAGTTCCTGAGTGCTGATTTCTTGTCCTGTGATAAAAAGCCTTCTTTTCTGACTGCTAAAACATTCAGGGGAGCATTTGCAAGCGTTTGGCACCATTTTTGAGTGAATTGCCAAAAGTCGGATTTTTGCTGAAATTGTGACCCCGGGGCTTAGGGATTTTTTCAAAAAAAAAAAATTTCCACCGGTTAAGTTGCTGAGGGCTGATTTCTTGTCCTGTGATAAAAAGCCTTCTGTTTCGACCGCTAAAACTTCCAGGGGAGCATTTGCAAGCGTTTGGCACCATTTTTGAGCGAATTGCCAAACATCAGATTTTTGCTGAAATTGTGACCCCGGGGCTTAGGGATTTTTTCAAAAAAAAATTTCCGCCGGTTAAGTTGCTGAGGTCTGATTTCTCGTCCTGTGATAAAAAGCCTTCCGTTTCGACCGCCAACCCTTTCAGGGGAGCATTTTCAAGCTTTTGGCACCATTTTTGAGTGAATTGCCAAAAGTCAGATTTTTGCTGAAATTGTGCCCCGGGGCTTAGGGATTTTTTCAAAAAAAAAATTTCCGCCGGTTAAGTTGCTGAGGTCTGATTTCTCGTCCTGTGATAAAAAGCCTTCCGTTTCGACCGCCAACCCTTTCACGGGAGCATTTGCAAGCGTTTGGTACCATTTTTGAGTGAATTGCCAAAAGTCAGATTTTTGCTGAAATTGTGACCCCGGGGCTTAGTGATTTTTTCAAAAAAAAAAAAATTCCTCCGGTTAAGTTGCTGAGGGCTGATTTCTTGTCCTGTGATAAAAAGCCTTCTGTTTCGACCGCTAAAACTTCCAGGGGAGCATTTGCAAGCGTTTGGCACCATTTTTGAATGAATTGCCAAACGTCAGATTTTTGCTGAAATTGTGACCCCGGGGCAAAGGGATTTTTTCAAAAAAAAAATTCCGCCGGTTAAGTTGCTGAGGTCTGATTTCTCGTCCTGTGATAAAAAGCCTCCTGTTTCGACTGCCAAACCTTTCAGGGGAGCATTTGCAAGCGTTTGGTACCATTTTTGAGTGAATTGCCAAAAGTCAGATTTTTGCTGAAATTGTGACCCCGGGGCTTAGGGATTTTTTTTTTAAAGAAATTCCGCGGGATAAGTTGCTGAGGGCTGATTTCTTGTCCTGTGATAAAAAGCCTTCGGTTTCGACTGCCAAACCTTTCGGGGGAGCATTTGCAAGCGTTTGGCACCATTTTTGAGTGAATTGCCAAAAGTCAGATTTTTGCTGAAATTGTGACCTCGGGGCTTAGGGATTTTTTCAAAAAAAAAAATTCCGCCGGTTAAGTTGCTGAGGGCTGATTTCTTGTCCTGTGATAAAAAGCCCTCTGTTTCGACCGCCAAACCTTTCAGGGGAGCATTTGCAAGCGTTTGGCACCATTTTTGAGTGAATTGCCAAACGTCAGATTTTTGCTGAAATTGTGACCCCGGCGCTTAGGGATTTTTACAAAAAAAAAATTTCCGCCGGTTAAGTTGCTGAGGGCTGATTTCTTGTCCTGTGATAAAAAGCCCTCTGTTTCGACCGCCAAACCTTTCAGGGGAGCATTTGCAAGCGTTTGGCACCATTTTTGAGTGAATTGCCAAACGTCAGATTTTTGCTGAAATTGTGACCCCGGGGCTTAGGGATTTTTTCAAAAAAACATTTCCGCCGGTTAAGTTGCTGAGGTCTGATTTCTCGTCCTGTGATAAAAAGCCTTCCGTTTCGACCGCCAACCCTTTCAGGGGAGCATTTTCAAGCTTTTGGCACCATTTTTGAGTGAATTGCCAAAAGTCAGATTTTTGCTGAAATTGTGCCCCGGGGCTTAGGGATTTTTTCAAAAAAAAAATTTCCGCCGGTTAAGTTGCTGAGGTCTGATTTCTCGTCCTGTGATAAAAAGCCTTCCGTTTCGACCGCCAACCCTTTCAGGGGAGCATTTGCAAGCGTTTGGTACCATTTTTGAGTGAATTGCCAAAAGTCAGATTTTTGCTGAAATTGTGACCCCGGGGCTTAGTGATTTTTTCAAAAAAAAAAAAAATTCCTCCGGTTAAGTTGCTGAGGGCTGATTTCTTCTCCTGTGATAAAAAGCCTTCTGTTTCGACCGCCAAACCTTTCAGGGGAGCATTTGCAAGCGTTTGGTACCATTTTTGAGTGAATTGCCAAAAGTCAGTTTTTTGCTGAAATTGTGCCCCGGGGCTTAGGGATTTTTTCAAAAAAAAAATTTCCGCCGGTTAAGTTGCTGAGGTGTGATTTCTCGTCCTGTGATAAAAAGCCTTCCGTTTCGACCGCCAACCCTTTCACGGGAGCATTTGCAAGCGTTTGGTACCATTTTTGAGTGAATTGCCAAAAGTCAGATTTTTGCTGAAATTGTGACCCCGGGGCTTAGTGATTTTTTCAAAAAAAAAAAAATTCCTCCGGTTAAGTTGCTGAGGGCTGATTTCTTCTCCTGTGATAAAAAGCCTTCTGTTTCGACCGCTAAAACTTTCAGGGGAGCATTTGCAAGCGTTTGGTACCATTTTTGAGTGAATTGCCAAAAGTCAGTTTTTTGCTGAAATCGTGACCCCGGGGCTTAGGGATTTTTTCAAAAAAAAAAATTCCGCCGGTTAAGTTGCTGAGGGCTGATTTCTTGTCCTGTGATAAAAAGCCCTCTGTTTCGACCGCCAAACCTTTCAGGGGAGCATTTGCAAGTGTTTGGCACCATTTTTGAGTGAATTGCCAAAAGTCAGATTTTTGCTGAAATTGTGACCCCGGGGCTTAGGGATTTTTTTTTTAAAGAAATTCCGCGGGATAAGTTGCTGAGGGCTGATTTCTTGTCCTGTGATAAAAAGCCTTCGGTTTCGACTGCCAAACCTTTCAGGGGAGCATTTGCAAGCGTTTGGCACCATTTTTGAGTGAATTGCCAAAAGTCAGATTTTTGCTGAAATTGTGACCCCGGGGCTTAGGGATTTTTTCAAAAAAAAATTTCCGCCGGTTAAGTTGCTGAGGTCTGATTTCTCGTCCTGTGATAAAAAGCCTTCCGTTTCGACCGCCAACCCTTTCAGGGGAGCATTTTCAAGCTTTTGGCACCATTTTTGAGTGAATTGCCAAAAGTCAGATTTTTGCTGAAATTGTGCCCCGGGGCTTAGGGATTTTTTCAAAAAAAAAATTTCCGCCGGTTAAGTTGCTGAGGTCTGATTTCTCGTCCTGTGATAAAAAGCCTTCCGTTTCGACCGCCAACCCTTTCAGGGGAGCATTTGCAAGCGTTTGGTACCATTTTTGAGTGAATTGCCAAAAGTCAGATTTTTGCTGAAATTGTGACCCCGGGGCTTAGTGATTTTTTCAAAAAAAAAAAAAATTCCTCCGGTTAAGTTGCTGAGGGCTGATTTCTTCTCCTGTGATAAAAAGCCTTCTGTTTCGAACGCCAAACCTTTCAGGGGAGCATTTGCAAGCGTTTGGCACCATTTTTGAGTGAATTGCCAAAAGTCAGTTTTTTGCTGAAATTGTGACCCCGGGGCTTAGGGATTTTTTCAAAAAAAAAAATTTCCACCGGTTAAGGTGCTGAGGGCTGATTTCTTGTCCTGTGATAAAAAGCCTTCTGTTTCGACCGCTAAAACTTCCAGGGGAGCATTTGCAAGCGTTTGGCACCATTTTTGAGCGAATTGCCAAACGTCAGATTTTTGCTGAAATTGTGACCCCGGGGCTTAGGGATTTTTTCAAAAAAAAAATTTCCTCCGGTTAAGTTCCTGAGGGCTGATTTCTTGTCCTGTGATAAAAAGCCTTCTGTTTCGACCGCTAAAACTTCCAGGGGAGCATTTGCAAGCGTTTGGCACCATTTTTGAGTGAATTGCCAAAAGTCAGATTTTTGCTGAAATTGTGACCCCTGGGTTTAGGGATTTTTTCAAAAAAAATTTTTTCTCCGGTTAAGTTCCTGAGGGCTGAATTCTTGTCCTGTGATAAAAAGCCTCCTGTTTTAACTGCGAAACCTTTCAGGGTAGCATTTGCACGCGTTTGGCACCATTTTTGAGTGAATTGCCAAAAGTCAGATTTTTGCTGAAATAGTGACCCCGGGGCTTAGGGATTTTTTCAAAAAAAAATTCCGCCGGTTAAGTTGCTGAGGGCTGATTTCATGTCCTGTGATAAAAAGCCCTCTGTTTCGACCGCTAAAACTTCCAGGGGAGCATTTGCAAGCGTTAGGCACCATTTTTGAGTGAATTGCCAAAAGTCAGATTTTTGCTGAAATTGTGACCCCTGGGTTTAGGGATTTTTTCAAAAAAATTTTTTTCTCCGGTTAAGTTCCTGAGGGCTGAATTCTTGTCCTGTGATAAAAAGCCTTCTGTTTCGACCGCTAAAACTTTCAGGGGAGCATTTGCAAGCGTTTGGTACCATTTTTGAGTGAATTGCCAAAAGTCAGTTTTTTGCTGAAATTGTGACCCCGGGGCTTAGGGATTTTTTCAAAAAAAAAATTTCCGCCGGTTAAGTTGCTGAGGGCTGATTTCTTGTCCTGTGATAAAAAGCCTTCTGTTTCGACTGCGAAACCTTTCAGGGGAGCATTTGCAAGCGTTTGGCACCATTTTTGAGTGAATTGCCAAAAGTCAGATTTTTGCTGAAATAGTGACCCCGGGCCTTAGGGATTTTTTCAAAAAAAAAATTTTCTCCGGTTAAGTTCCTGAGTGCTGATTTCTTGTCCTGTGATAAAAAGCCTTCTTTTCCGACTGCTAAAACATTCAGGGGAGCATTTGCAAGCGTTTGGCACCATTTTTGAGTGAATTGCCAAAAGTCAGATTATTGCTGAAATTGTGACCCCGGGGCTTAGGGATTTTTTCAAAAAAAAAATTTCCGCCGGTTAAGTTGCTGAGGGCTGATTTCTTGTCCTGTGATAAAAAGCCTTCTGTTTCGACTGCGAAACCTTTCAGGGGAGCATTTGCAAGCGTTTGGCACCATTTTTGAGTGAATTGCCAAAAGTCAGATTTTTGCTGAAATTGTGACCCCGGGGCTTACGGATTTTTTCAAAAAAAAAACAATTCCTCCGGTTAATTTGCTGAGGGCTGATTTATAGTCCTGTGATAAAAAGCCTTCTGTTTCAAAAGCTAAAACTTTCAGGGGAGCATTTGCACGCGTTTGGTACCATTTTTGAGTGAATTGCCAAAAGTCAGATTTTTGCAGAAATTGTGACCCCGGGGCTTAGGGATTTTTTCAAAAAAAAAATTTCCTCTGGTTAAGTTGCTGAGGGCTGATTTCTTGTCCTGTGATAAAAAGCCTTCTGTTTCGACCGCTAAAACTTCCAGGGGAGCATTTGCAAGCGTTTGGCACCATTTTTGAGTGAATTGCCAAACGTCAGATTTTTGCTGAAATTGTGACCCCGGGGCTTAGGGATTTTTTCAAAAAAAAATTTCCGCCGGTTAAGTTGCTGAGGTCTGATTTCTCGTCCTGTGATAAAAAGCCTCCTGTTTCGACTGCCAAACCTTTCAGGGGAGCATTTGCAAGCGTTTGGTACCATTTTTGAGTGAATTGCCAAAAGTCAGATTTTTGCTGAAATTGTGACCCCGGGGCTTAGGGATTTTTTCAAAAAAAAAAAATTCCTCCGGTTAAGTTCCTGAGGGCTGAATTCTTGTCCTGTGATAAAAAGCCTTCTGTTTCGACCGCTAAAACTTTCAGGGGAGCATTTGCAAGCGTTTGGTACCATTTTTGAGTGAATTGCCAAAAGTCAGTTTTTTGCTGAAATTGTGACCCCGGGGCTTAGGGATTTTTTCAAAAAAAAAATTTCCGCCGGTTAAGTTGCTGAGGGCTGATTTCTTGTCCTGTGATAAAAAGCCTTCTGTTTCGACTGCGAAACCTTTCAGGGGAGCATTTGCAAGCGTTTGGCACCATTTTTGAGTGAATTGCCAAAAGTCAGATTTTTGCTGAAATAGTGACCCCGGGCCTTAGGGATTTTTTCAAAAAAAAAATTTTCTCCGGTTAAGTTCCTGAGTGCTGATTTCTTGTCCTGTGATAAAAAGCCTTCTTTTCCGACTGCTAAAACATTCAGGGGAGCATTTGCAAGCGTTTGGCACCATTTTTGAGTGAATTGCCAAAAGTCAGATTATTGCTGAAATTGTGACCCCGGGGCTTAGGGATTTTTTCAAAAAAAAAATTTCCGCCGGTTAAGTTGCTGAGGGCTGATTTCTTGTCCTGTGATAAAAAGCCTTCTGTTTCGACTGCGAAACCTTTCAGGGGAGCATTTGCAAGCGTTTGGCACCATTTTTGAGTGAATTGCCAAAAGTCAGATTTTTGCTGAAATTGTGACCCCGGGGCTTACGGATTTTTTCAAAAAAAAAACAATTCCTCCGGTTAATTTGCTGAGGGCTGATTTATAGTCCTGTGATAAAAAGCCTTCTGTTTCAAAAGCTAAAACTTTCAGGGGAGCATTTGCACGCGTTTGGTACCATTTTTGAGTGAATTGCCAAAAGTCAGATTTTTGCAGAAATTGTGACCCCGGGGCTTAGGGATTTTTTCAAAAAAAAAATTTCCTCTGGTTAAGTTGCTGAGGGCTGATTTCTTGTCCTGTGATAAAAAGCCTTCTGTTTCGACCGCTAAAACTTCCAGGGGAGCATTTGCAAGCGTTTGGCACCATTTTTGAGTGAATTGCCAAACGTCAGATTTTTGCTGAAATTGTGACCCCGGGGCTTAGGGATTTTTTCAAAAAAAAATTTCCGCCGGTTAAGTTGCTGAGGTCTGATTTCTCGTCCTGTGATAAAAAGCCTCCTGTTTCGACTGCCAAACCTTTCAGGGGAGCATTTGCAAGCGTTTGGTACCATTTTTGAGTGAATTGCCAAAAGTCAGATTTTTGCTGAAATTGTGACCCCGGGGCTTAGGGATTTTTTCAAAAAAAAAAAATTCCTCCGGTTAAGTTGCTGAGGGCTGATTTCTTGTCCTGTGATAAAAAGCCTTCTGTTTCGACCACTAAAACATTCAGGGGAGCATTTGCAAGCGTTTGGCACCATTTTTGAGTGAATTGCCAAAAGTCAGATTTTTGCTGAAATTGTGACCCCTGGATTTAGGGATTTTTTCAAAAAAAAATTTTTCTCCCGTTAAGTTCCTGAGGGCTGAATTCTTGTCCTGTGATAAAAAGCCTCCTGTTTTAACTGCCAAACCTTTTAGGGGAGCATTTGCAAGCGTTTGGCACCATTTTTGAGTGAATTGCCAAACGTCAGATTTTTGCTGAAATTGTGACCCCGGGGCTTTGGGATTTTTTCAAAAAAAAATTTCCGCCGGTTAAGTTGCTGAGGTCTGATTTCTCGTCCTGTGATAAAAAGCCTTCCGTTTCGACCGCCAACCCTTTCAGGGGAGCATTTTCAAGCTTTTGGCACCATTTTTGAGTGAATTGCCAAAAGTCAGTTTTTTGCTGAAATCGTGACCCCGGGGCTTAGGGATTTTTTCAAAAAAAAAAATTCCGCCGGTTAAGTTGCTGAGGGCTGATTTCTTGTCCTGTGATAAAAAGCCTTATGTTTCGACTGCGAAACCTTTCAGGGTAGCATTTGCACGCGTTTGGCACCATTTTTGAGTGAATTGCCAAAAGTCAGATTTTTGCTGAAATAGTGACCCCGGGGCTTAGGGATTTTTTCAAAAAATAAATTCCGCCGGATAAGTTGCTGAGGGCTGATTTCGGTCCTGTGATAAAAAGCCCTCTGTTTCGACCGCCAAACCTTTCAGGGGAGCATTTGCAAGCGTTTGGTACCATTTTTGAGTGAATTGCCAAAAGTCAGTTTTTTGCTGAAATTGTGACCCCGGGGCTTACGGATTTTTTCAAAAAAAAAAAAATTCCTCCGGTTAAGTTTCTGAGGGCTGATTTCTTCTCCTGTGATAAAAAGCCTTCTCTTTCGACCGCTAAAACTTTCAGGGGAACATTTGCAAGCGTTTGGCACCATTTTTGAGTGAATTGCCAAAAGTCAGATTTTTGCTGAAATTGTGACCCCGGGGCTTAGGGATTTTTTCAAAAGAAAAATTTCCTCCGGTTAATTTGCTGAGGGCTGATTTATAGTCCTGTGATAAAAAGCCTCCTGTTTCAACTGCGAAACCTTTCAGGGGAGCATTTGCAAGCGTTTGGCACCATTTTGGAGTGAATTGCCAAATGTCAGATTTTTGCTGAAATTGTGACCCCGGGGCTTAGGGATTTTTTCAAAAAAAAAATTTCCTCTGGTTAAGTTGCTGAGGGCTGATTTCTTGTCCTGTGATAAAAAGCCTTCTGTTTCGACCGCTAAAACTTCCAGGGGAGCATTTGCAAGCGTTTGGCACCATTTTTGAGTGAATTGCCAAACGTCAGATTTTTGCTGGAATTGTGACCCCGGGGCTTAGGGATTTTTTCAAAAAAAAATTTCCGCCGGTTAAATTGCTGAGGGCTGATTTCTCGTCCTGTGATAAAAAGCCTCCTGTTTCGACTGCCAAACCTTTCAGGGGAGCATTTGCAAGCGTTTGGTACCATTTTTGAGTGAATTGCCAAAAGTCAGATTTTTGCTGAAATTGTGACCCCGGGGCTTAGGGATTTTTTCAAAAAAAAAAAATTCCTCCGGTTAAGTTGCTGAGGGCTGATTTCTTGTCCTGTGATAAAAAGCCTTCTGTTTCGACCACTAAAACATTCAGGGGAGCATTTGCAAGCGTTTGGCACCATTTTTGAGTGAATTGCCAAAAGTCAGATTTTTGCTGAAATTGTGACCCCTGGGTTTAGGGATTTTTTCAAAAAAAATTTTTTCTCCCGTTAAGTTCCTGAGGGCTGAATTCTTGTCCTGTGATAAAAAGCCTCCTGTTTTAACTGCCAAACCTTTTAGGGGAGCATTTGCAAGCGTTTGGCACCATTTTTGAGTGAATTGCCAAACGTCAGATTTTTGCTGAAATTGTGACCCCGGGGCTTTGGGATTTTTTCAAAAAAAAATTTCCGCCGGTTAAGTTGCTGAGGTCTGATTTCTCGTCCTGTGATAAAAAGCCTTCCATTTCGACCGCCAACCCTTTCAGGGGAGCATTTGCAAGCGTTTGGTACCATTTTTGAGTGAATTGCCAAAAGTCAGTTTTTTGCTGAAATCGTGACCCCGGGGCTTAGGGATTTTTTCAAAAAAAAAAATTCCGCCGTTTAAGTTGCTGAGGGCTGATTTCTTGTCCTGTGATAAAAAGCCTTATGTTTCGACTGCGAAACCTTTCAGGGTAGCATTTGCACGCGTTTGGCACCATTTTTGAGTGAATTGCCAAAAGTCAGATTTTTGCTGAAATTGTGACCCCGGGGCTTAGGGATTTTTTCAAAAAATAAATTCCGCCGGATAAGTTGCTGAGGGCTGATTTCGGTCCTGTGATAAAAAGCCCTCTGTTTCGACCGCCAAACCTTTCAGGGGAGCATTTGCAAGCGTTTGGCACCATTTTTGAGTGAATTGCCAAAAGTCAGATTTTTGCTGAAATTGTGACCCCGGGGCTTACGGATTTTTTCAAAAAAAAACAATTCCTCCGGTTAAGTTGCTGAGGGCTGATTTCTTGTCCTGTGATAAAAAGCCTTCTGTTTCGACCGCTAAAACTTTCAGGGGAGCATTTGCAAGCGTTTGGTACCATTTTTGAGTGAATTGCCAAAAGTCAGTTTTTTGCTGAAATTGTGACCCCGGGGCTTAGGGATTTTTTCAAAAAAAAAATTTCCGCCGGTTAAGTTGCTGAGGGCTGATTTCTTGTCCTGTGATAAAAAGCCTTCTGTTTCGACTGCGAAACCTTTCAGGGGAGCATTTGCAAGCGTTTGGCACCATTTTTGAGTGAATTGCCAAAAGTCAGATTTTTGCTGAAATTGTGACCCCGGGGCTTAGTGATTTTTTCAAAAAAAAAAAAAATTCCTCCGGTTAAGTTGCTGAGGGCTGATTTCTTCTCCTGTGATAAAAAGCCTTCTGTTTCGACCGCCAAACCTTTCAGGGGAGCATTTGCAAGCGTTTGGCACCATTTTTGAGTGAATTGCCAAAAGTCAGTTTTTTGCTGAAATTGTGACCCCGGGGCTTAGGGATTTTTTCAAAAAAAAAAATTTCCACCGGTTAAGGTGCTGAGGGCTGATTTCTTGTCCTGTGATAAAAAGCCTTCTGTTTCGACCGCTAAAACTTCCAGGGGAGCATTTGCAAGCGTTTGGCACCATTTTTGAGCGAATTGCCAAACGTCAGATTTTTGCTGAAATTGTGACCCCGGGGCTTAGGGATTTTTTCAAAAAAAAAATTTCCTCCGGTTAAGTTCCTGAGGGCTGATTTCTTGTCCTGTGATAAAAAGCCTTCTGTTTCGACCGCTAAAACTTCCAGGGGAGCATTTGCAAGCGTTTGGCACCATTTTTGAGTGAATTGCCAAAAGTCAGATTTTTGCTGAAATTGTGACCCCTGGGTTTAGGGATTTTTTCAAAAAAAATTTTTTCTCCGGTTAAGTTCCTGAGGGCTGAATTCTTGTCCTGTGATAAAAAGCCTCCTGTTTTAACTGCGAAACCTTTCAGGGTAGCATTTGCACGCGTTTGGCACCATTTTTGAGTGAATTGCCAAAAGTCAGATTTTTGCTGAAATAGTGACCCCGGGGCTTAGGGATTTTTTCAAAAAAAAATTCCGCCGGTTAAGTTGCTGAGGGCTGATTTCATGTCCTGTGATAAAAAGCCCTCTGTTTCGACCGCTAAAACTTCCAGGGGAGCATTTGCAAGCGTTAGGCACCATTTTTGAGTGAATTGCCAAAAGTCAGATTTTTGCTGAAATTGTGACCCCTGGGTTTAGGGATTTTTTCAAAAAAATTTTTTTCTCCGGTTAAGTTCCTGAGGGCTGAATTCTTGTCCTGTGATAAAAAGCCTTCTGTTTCGACCGCTAAAACTTTCAGGGGAGCATTTGCAAGCGTTTGGTACCATTTTTGAGTGAATTGCCAAAAGTCAGTTTTTTGCTGAAATTGTGACCCCGGGGCTTAGGGATTTTTTCAAAAAAAAAATTTCCGCCGGTTAAGTTGCTGAGGGCTGATTTCTTGTCCTGTGATAAAAAGCCTTCTGTTTCGACTGCGAAACCTTTCAGGGGAGCATTTGCAAGCGTTTGGCACCATTTTTGAGTGAATTGCCAAAAGTCAGATTTTTGCTGAAATAGTGACCCCGGGCCTTAGGGATTTTTTCAAAAAAAAATTTTCTCCGGTTAAGTTCCTGAGTGCTGATTTCTTGTCCTGTGATAAAAAGCCTTCTTTTCCGACTGCTAAAACATTCAGGGGAGCATTTGCAAGCGTTTGGCACCATTTTTGAGTGAATTGCCAAAAGTCAGATTATTGCTGAAATTGTGACCCCGGGGCTTAGGGATTTTTTCAAAAAAAAAATTTCCGCCGGTTAAGTTGCTGAGGGCTGATTTCTTGTCCTGTGATAAAAAGCCTTCTGTTTCGACTGCGAAACCTTTCAGGGGAGCATTTGCAAGCGTTTGGCACCATTTTTGAGTGAATTGCCAAAAGTCAGATTTTTGCTGAAATTGTGACCCCGGGGCTTACGGATTTTTTCAAAAAAAAAACAATTCCTCCGGTTAATTTGCTGAGGGCTGATTTATAGTCCTGTGATAAAAAGCCTTCTGTTTCAAAAGCTAAAACTTTCAGGGGAGCATTTGCACGCGTTTGGTACCATTTTTGAGTGAATTGCCAAAAGTCAGATTTTTGCAGAAATTGTGACCCCGGGGCTTAGGGATTTTTTCAAAAAAAAAATTTCCTCTGGTTAAGTTGCTGAGGGCTGATTTCTTGTCCTGTGATAAAAAGCCTTCTGTTTCGACCGCTAAAACTTCCAGGGGAGCATTTGCAAGCGTTTGGCACCATTTTTGAGTGAATTGCCAAACGTCAGATTTTTGCTGAAATTGTGACCCCGGGGCTTAGGGATTTTTTCAAAAAAAAATTTCCGCCGGTTAAGTTGCTGAGGTCTGATTTCTCGTCCTGTGATAAAAAGCCTCCTGTTTCGACTGCCAAACCTTTCAGGGGAGCATTTGCAAGCGTTTGGTACCATTTTTGAGTGAATTGCCAAAAGTCAGATTTTTGCTGAAATTGTGACCCCGGGGCTTAGGGATTTTTTCAAAAAAAAAAAATTCCTCCGGTTAAGTTGCTGAGGGCTGATTTCTTGTCCTGTGATAAAAAGCCTTCTGTTTCGACCACTAAAACATTCAGGGGAGCATTTGCAAGCGTTTGGCACCATTTTTGAGTGAATTGCCAAAAGTCAGATTTTTGCTGAAATTGTGACCCCTGGATTTAGGGATTTTTTCAAAAAAAAATTTTTCTCCCGTTAAGTTCCTGAGGGCTGAATTCTTGTCCTGTGATAAAAAGCCTCCTGTTTTAACTGCCAAACCTTTTAGGGGAGCATTTGCAAGCGTTTGGCACCATTTTTGAGTGAATTGCCAAACGTCAGATTTTTGCTGAAATTGTGACCCCGGGGCTTTGGGATTTTTTCAAAAAAAAATTTCCGCCGGTTAAGTTGCTGAGGTCTGATTTCTCGTCCTGTGATAAAAAGCCTTCCGTTTCGACCGCCAACCCTTTCAGGGGAGCATTTTCAAGCTTTTGGCACCATTTTTGAGTGAATTGCCAAAAGTCAGTTTTTTGCTGAAATCGTGACCCCGGGGCTTAGGGATTTTTTCAAAAAAAAAAATTCCGCCGGTTAAGTTGCTGAGGGCTGATTTCTTGTCCTGTGATAAAAAGCCTTATGTTTCGACTGCGAAACCTTTCAGGGTAGCATTTGCACGCGTTTGGCACCATTTTTGAGTGAATTGCCAAAAGTCAGATTTTTGCTGAAATAGTGACCCCGGGGCTTAGGGATTTTTTCAAAAAATAAATTCCGCCGGATAAGTTGCTGAGGGCTGATTTCGGTCCTGTGATAAAAAGCCCTCTGTTTCGACCGCCAAACCTTTCAGGGGAGCATTTGCAAGCGTTTGGTACCATTTTTGAGTGAATTGCCAAAAGTCAGTTTTTTGCTGAAATTGTGACCCCGGGGCTTACGGATTTTTTCAAAAAAAAAAAAATTCCTCCGGTTAAGTTTCTGAGGGCTGATTTCTTCTCCTGTGATAAAAAGCCTTCTCTTTCGACCGCTAAAACTTTCAGGGGAACATTTGCAAGCGTTTGGCACCATTTTTGAGTGAATTGCCAAAAGTCAGATTTTTGCTGAAATTGTGACCCCGGGGCTTAGGGATTTTTTCAAAAGAAAAATTTCCTCCGGTTAATTTGCTGAGGGCTGATTTATAGTCCTGTGATAAAAAGCCTCCTGTTTCAACTGCGAAACCTTTCAGGGGAGCATTTGCAAGCGTTTGGCACCATTTTGGAGTGAATTGCCAAATGTCAGATTTTTGCTGAAATTGTGACCCCGGGGCTTAGGGATTTTTTCAAAAAAAAATTTCCTCTGGTTAAGTTGCTGAGGGCTGATTTCTTGTCCTGTGATAAAAAGCCTTCTGTTTCGACCGCTAAAACTTCCAGGGGAGCATTTGCAAGCGTTTGGCACCATTTTTGAGTGAATTGCCAAACGTCAGATTTTTGCTGGAATTGTGACCCCGGGGCTTAGGGATTTTTTCAAAAAAAAATTTCCGCCGGTTAAGTTGCTGAGGGCTGATTTCTCGTCCTGTGATAAAAAGCCTCCTGTTTCGACTGCCAAACCTTTCAGGGGAGCATTTGCAAGCGTTTGGTACCATTTTTGAGTGAATTGCCAAAAGTCAGATTTTTGCTGAAATTGTGACCCCGGGGCTTAGGGATTTTTTCAAAAAAAAAAATTCCTCCGGTTAAGTTGCTGAGGGCTGATTTCTTGTCCTGTGATAAAAAGCCTTCTGTTTCGACCACTAAAACATTCAGGGGAGCATTTGCAAGCGTTTGGCACCATTTTTGAGTGAATTGCCAAAAGTCAGATTTTTGCTGAAATTGTGACCCCTGGGTTTAGGGATTTTTTCAAAAAAAATTTTTTCTCCCGTTAAGTTCCTGAGGGCTGAATTCTTGTCCTGTGATAAAAAGCCTCCTGTTTTAACTGCCAAACCTTTTAGGGGAGCATTTGCAAGCGTTTGGCACCATTTTTGAGTGAATTGCCAAACGTCAGATTTTTGCTGAAATTGTGACCCCGGGGCTTTGGGATTTTTTCAAAAAAAAATTTCCGCCGGTTAAGTTGCTGAGGTCTGATTTCTCGTCCTGTGATAAAAAGCCTTCCATTTCGACCGCCAACCCTTTCAGGGGAGCATTTGCAAGCGTTTGGTACCATTTTTGAGTGAATTGCCAAAAGTCAGTTTTTTGCTGAAATCGTGACCCCGGGGCTTAGGGATTTTTTCAAAAAAAAAAATTCCGCCGTTTAAGTTGCTGAGGGCTGATTTCTTGTCCTGTGATAAAAAGCCTTATGTTTCGACTGCGAAACCTTTCAGGGTAGCATTTGCACGCGTTTGGCACCATTTTTGAGTGAATTGCCAAAAGTCAGATTTTTGCTGAAATTGTGACCCCGGGGCTTAGGGATTTTTTCAAAAAATAAATTCCGCCGGATAAGTTGCTGAGGGCTGATTTCGGTCCTGTGATAAAAAGCCCTCTGTTTCGACCGCCAAACCTTTCAGGGGAGCATTTGCAAGCGTTTGGCACCATTTTTGAGTGAATTGCCAAAAGTCAGATTTTTGCTGAAATTGTGACCCCGGGGCTTACGGATTTTTTCAAAAAAAAAACAATTCCTCCGGTTAAGTTGCTGAGGGCTGATTTCTTGTCCTGTGATAAAAAGCCTTCTGTTTCGACCGCTAAAACTTTCAGGGGAGCATTTGCAAGCGTTTGGTACCATTTTTGAGTGAATTGCCAAAAGTCAGTTTTTTGCTGAAATTGTGACCCCGGGGCTTAGGGATTTTTTCAAAAAAAAAATTTCCGCCGGTTAAGTTGCTGAGGGCTGATTTCTTGTCCTGTGATAAAAAGCCTTCTGTTTCGACTGCGAAACCTTTCAGGGGAGCATTTGCAAGCGTTTGGCACCATTTTTGAGTGAATTGCCAAAAGTCAGATTTTGCTGAAATTGTGACCCCGGGGCTTACGGATTTTTTCAAAAAAAAAAAATTCCTCCGGTTAAGCTGCTGAGGGCTGATTTCTTCTCCTGTGATAAAAAGCCTTCTCTTTCGACCGCTAAAACTTTCAGGGGAACATTTGCAAGCGTTTGGCACCATTTTTGAGTGAATTGCCAAAAGTCAGATTTTTGCTGAAATTGTGACCCCGGGGCTTAGGGATTTTTTCAAAAGAAAAATTTCCTCCGGTTAAGTTTCTGAGGGCTGAATTCTTGTCCTGTGATAAAAAGCCTTCTGTTTCAACTGCCAAACCTTTCAGGGGAGCATTTGCAAGCGTTTGGCACCATTTTGGAGTGAATTGCCAAAAGTCAGATTTTTGCTGAAATTGTGACCCCGGCGCTTAGGGATTTTTTCAAAAAAAAAATTTCCTCCGGTTAAGTTTCTGAGGGCTGAATTCTTGTCCTGTGATAAAAAGCCTCCTGTTTCAACTGCCAAACCTTTCAGGGGAGCATTTGCAAGCGTTTGGTACCATTTTTGAGTGAATTGCCAAAAGTCAGATTTTTGCTGAAATTGTGACCCCGGGGTTTAGGGATTTTTTCAAAAAAAATTTTTTCTCCCGTTAAGTTCCGGAGGGCTGAATTCTTGTCCTGTGATAAAAAGCCTCCTGTTTTAACTGCCAAACCTTTTAGGGGAGCATTTGCAAGCGTTTGGCACCATTTTTGAGTGAATTGCCAAACGTCAGATTTTTGCTGAAATTGTGACCCCGGGGCTTTGGGATTTTTTCAAAAAAAAATTTCCGCCGGTTAAGTTGCTGAGGGCTGATTTCTTCTCCTGTGATAAAAAGCCTTCTGTTTCGACCGCTAAAACTTTCAGGGGAGCATTTGCAAGCGTTTGGTACCATTTTTGAGTGAATTGCCAAAAGTCAGTTTTTTGCTGAAATCGTGACCCCGGGGCTTAGGGATTTTTTCAAAAAAAAAATTTCCTCCGGTTAAGTTGCAGAGGGCTGATTTCTTCTCCTGTGATAAAAAGCCTTCTGTTTCGACCGCTAAAACTTTCAGGGGAGCATTTGCAAGCGTTTGGTACCATTTTTGAGTGAATTGCCAAAAGTCAGTTTTTTGCTGAAATCGTGACCCCGGGGCTTAGGGATTTTTTCAAAAAAAAAAATTCCGCCGGTTAAGTTGCTGAGGGCTGATTTCTTGTCCTGTGATAAAAAGCCTTATGTTTCGACTGCGAAACCTTTCAGGGTAGCATTTGCACGCGTTTGGCACCATTTTTGAGTGAATTGCCAAAAGTCAGATTTTTGCTGAAATAGTGACCCCGGGCCTTAGGGATTTTTTCAAAAAATAAATTCCGCCGGATAAGTTGCTGAGGGCTGATTTCGGTCCTGTGATAAAAAGCCCTCTGTTTCGACCGCCAAACCTTTCAGGGGAGCATTTGCAAGCGTTTGGCACCATTTTTGAGTGAATTGCCAAAAGTCAGATTTTTGCTGAAATTGTGACCCCGGGGCTTACGGATTTTTTCAAAAAAAAAATAATTCCTCCGGTTAAGTTGCTGAGGGCTGATTTCTTGTCCTGTGATAAAAAGCCTTCTGTTTCGACCGCTAAAACTTTCAGGGGAGCATTTGCAAGCGTTTGGTACCATTTTTGAGTGAATTGCCAAAAGTCAGTTTTTTGCTGAAATTGTGACCCCGGGCCTTAGGGATTTTTTCAAAAAAAAAATTTTCTCCGGTTAAGTTCCTGAGTGCTGATTTCTTGTCCTGTGATAAAAAGCCTTCTTTTCCGACTGCTAAAACTTTCAGGGGAGCATTTGCAAGCGTTTGGCACCATTTTTGAGTGAATTGCCAAAAGTCAGATTTTTGCTGAAATTGTGACCCCGGGGCTTAGGGATTTTTTCAAAAAAAAAATTTCCGCCGGTTAAGTTGCTGAGGGCTGATTTCTTGTCCTGTGATAAAAAGCCCTCTGTTTCGACCGCCAAACCTTTCAGGGGAGCATTTGCAAGCGTTTGGCACTATTTTCGAGTGAATTGCCAAACGTCAGATTTTTGCTGAAATTGTGACCCCGGGGCTTAGGGATTTTTTCAAAAAAAAAAAATTCCTCCGGTTAAGTTGCTGAGGGCTGATTTCTTGTCCTGTGATAAAAAGCCTCCTGTTTCGACTGCCAAACCTTTCAGGGGAGCATTTGCACGCGTTTCGTACCATTTTTGAGTGAATTGCCAAAAGTCAGATTTTTGCTGAAATTGTGACCCCGGCGCTTAGGGATTTTTTCAAAAAAAAATTTTTCTCCGGTTAAGTTCCTGAGGGCTGATTTCTTCTCCTGTGATAAAAAGCCTTCTGTTTCGACCGCTAAAACTTTCAGGGGAGCATTTGCAAGCGTTTGGTACCATTTTTGAGTGAATTGCCAAAAGTCAGATTTTTGCTGAAATTGTGACCCCGGGGCTTAGGGATTTACTTAAAAAAAAAAAATTTCGCCGGTTTATTTCTCGAGGGCTGATTTCCTGTCCTGTGATAAAAAGCCCTCTGTTTCGACCGCCAAACCTTTCAGGGGAGCATTTGCAAGCGTTTGGCACCATTTTTGAGTGAATTGCCAAAAGTCAGATTTTTGCTGAAATTGTGACCCCGGGGCTTAGGGATTTTTTCCAAAAAAAAATTTCCTCCGGTTAAGTTGCTGAGGGCTGAAATCTTGTCCTGTGATAAAAAGCCTTCTGTTTCGACCGCTAAAACTTTCAGGGGAACATTTGCAAGCGTTTGGCACCATTTTTGAGTGAATTGCCAAAAGTCAGATTTTTGCTGAAATTGTGACCCCGGGGCTTAGGGATTTTTTCAAAAAAAAAACAATTCCTCCGGTTAATTTGCTGAGGGCTGATTTCTTGTCCTGTGATAAAAAGCCTTCTGTTTCCGACCGCTAAAACATTCAGGGGAGCATTTGCAAGCGTTTGGCACCATTTTTGAGTGAATTGCCAAAAGTCAGTTTTTTGCTGAAATTGTGACCCCGGGGCTTACGGATTTTTTCAAAAAAAAAAAAATTCCTCCGGTTAAGTTTCTGAGGGCTGATTTCTTCTCCTGTGATAAAAAGCCTTCTCTTTCGACCGCTAAAACTTTCAGGGGAACATTTGCAAGCGTTTGGCACCATTTTTGAGTGAATTGCCAAAAGTCAGATTTTTGCTGAAATTGTGACCCCGGGGCTTAGGGATTTTTTCAAAAGAAAAATTTCCTCCGGTTAATTTGCTGAGGGCTGATTTATAGTCCTGTGATAAAAAGCCTCCTGTTTCAACTGCGAAACCTTTCAGGGGAGCATTTGCAAGCGTTTGGCACCATTTTGGAGTGAATTGCCAAATGTCAGATTTTTGCTGAAATTGTGACCCCGGGGCTTAGGGATTTTTTCAAAAAAAAAATTTCCTCTGGTTAAGTTGCTGAGGGCTGATTTCTTGTCCTGTGATAAAAAGCCTTCTGTTTCGACCGCTAAAACTTCCAGGGGAGCATTTGCAAGCGTTTGGCACCATTTTTGAGTGAATTGCCAAACGTCAGATTTTTGCTGGAATTGTGACCCCGGGGCTTAGGGATTTTTTCAAAAAAAAATTTCCGCCGGTTAAGTTGCTGAGGGCTGATTTCTCGTCCTGTGATAAAAAGCCTCCTGTTTCGACTGCCAAACCTTTCAGGGGAGCATTTGCAAGCGTTTGGTACCATTTTTGAGTGAATTGCCAAAAGTCAGATTTTTGCTGAAATTGTGACCCCGGGGCTTAGGGATTTTTTCAAAAAAAAAAAATTCCTCCGGTTAAGTTGCTGAGGGCTGATTTCTTGTCCTGTGATAAAAAGCCTTCTGTTTCGACCACTAAAACATTCAGGGGAGCATTTGCAAGCGTTTGGCACCATTTTTGAGTGAATTGCCAAAAGTCAGATTTTTGCTGAAATTGTGACCCCTGGGTTTAGGGATTTTTTCAAAAAAAATTTTTTCTCCCGTTAAGTTCCTGAGGGCTGAATTCTTGTCCTGTGATAAAAAGCCTCCTGTTTTAACTGCCAAACCTTTTAGGGGAGCATTTGCAAGCGTTTGGCACCATTTTTGAGTGAATTGCCAAACGTCAGATTTTTGCTGAAATTGTGACCCCGGGGCTTTGGGATTTTTTCAAAAAAAAATTTCCGCCGGTTAAGTTGCTGAGGTCTGATTTCTCGTCCTGTGATAAAAAGCCTTCCATTTCGACCGCCAACCCTTTCAGGGGAGCATTTGCAAGCGTTTGGTACCATTTTTGAGTGAATTGCCAAAAGTCAGTTTTTTGCTGAAATCGTGACCCCGGGGCTTAGGGATTTTTTCAAAAAAAAAAATTCCGCCGTTTAAGTTGCTGAGGGCTGATTTCTTGTCCTGTGATAAAAAGCCTTATGTTTCGACTGCGAAACCTTTCAGGGTAGCATTTGCACGCGTTTGGCACCATTTTTGAGTGAATTGCCAAAAGTCAGATTTTTGCTGAAATTGTGACCCCGGGGCTTAGGGATTTTTTCAAAAAATAAATTCCGCCGGATAAGTTGCTGAGGGCTGATTTCGGTCCTGTGATAAAAAGCCCTCTGTTTCGACCGCCAAACCTTTCAGGGGAGCATTTGCAAGCGTTTGGCACCATTTTTGAGTGAATTGCCAAAAGTCAGATTTTTGCTGAAATTGTGACCCCGGGGCTTACGGATTTTTTCAAAAAAAAAACAATTCCTCCGGTTAAGTTGCTGAGGGCTGATTTCTTGTCCTGTGATAAAAAGCCTTCTGTTTCGACCGCTAAAACTTTCAGGGGAGCATTTGCAAGCGTTTGGTACCATTTTTGAGTGAATTGCCAAAAGTCAGTTTTTTGCTGAAATTGTGACCCCGGGGCTTAGGGATTTTTTCAAAAAAAAAATTTCCGCCGGTTAAGTTGCTGAGGGCTGATTTCTTGTCCTGTGATAAAAAGCCTTCTGTTTCGACTGCGAAACCTTTCAGGGGAGCATTTGCAAGCGTTTGGCACCATTTTTGAGTGAATTGCCAAAAGTCAGATTTTGCTGAAATTGTGACCCCGGGGCTTACGGATTTTTTCAAAAAAAAAAAAATTCCTCCGGTTAAGCTGCTGAGGGCTGATTTCTTCTCCTGTGATAAAAAGCCTTCTCTTTCGACCGCTAAAACTTTCAGGGGAACATTTGCAAGCGTTTGGCACCATTTTTGAGTGAATTGCCAAAAGTCAGATTTTTGCTGAAATTGTGACCCCGGGGCTTAGGGATTTTTTCAAAAGAAAAATTTCCTCCGGTTAAGTTTCTGAGGGCTGAATTCTTGTCCTGTGATAAAAAGCCTTCTGTTTCAACTGCCAAACCTTTCAGGGGAGCATTTGCAAGCGTTTGGCACCATTTTGGAGTGAATTGCCAAAAGTCAGATTTTTGCTGAAATTGTGACCCCGGCGCTTAGGGATTTTTTCAAAAAAAAAATTTCCTCCGGTTAAGTTTCTGAGGGCTGAATTCTTGTCCTGTGATAAAAAGCCTCCTGTTTCAACTGCCAAACCTTTCAGGGGAGCATTTGCAAGCGTTTGGTACCATTTTTGAGTGAATTGCCAAAAGTCAGATTTTTGCTGAAATTGTGACCCCGGGGTTTAGGGATTTTTTCAAAAAAAATTTTTTCTCCCGTTAAGTTCCGGAGGGCTGAATTCTTGTCCTGTGATAAAAAGCCTCCTGTTTTAACTGCCAAACCTTTTAGGGGAGCATTTGCAAGCGTTTGGCACCATTTTTGAGTGAATTGCCAAACGTCAGATTTTTGCTGAAATTGTGACCCCGGGGCTTTGGGATTTTTTCAAAAAAAAATTTCCGCCGGTTAAGTTGCTGAGGGCTGATTTCTTCTCCTGTGATAAAAAGCCTTCTGTTTCGACCGCTAAAACTTTCAGGGGAGCATTTGCAAGCGTTTGGTACCATTTTTGAGTGAATTGCCAAAAGTCAGTTTTTTGCTGAAATCGTGACCCCGGGGCTTAGGGATTTTTTCAAAAAAAAAATTTCCTCCGGTTAAGTTGCAGAGGGCTGATTTCTTCTCCTGTGATAAAAAGCCTTCTGTTTCGACCGCTAAAACTTTCAGGGGAGCATTTGCAAGCGTTTGGTACCATTTTTGAGTGAATTGCCAAAAGTCAGTTTTTTGCTGAAATCGTGACCCCGGGGCTTAGGGATTTTTTCAAAAAAAAAAATTCCGCCGGTTAAGTTGCTGAGGGCTGATTTCTTGTCCTGTGATAAAAAGCCTTATGTTTCGACTGCGAAACCTTTCAGGGTAGCATTTGCACGCGTTTGGCACCATTTTTGAGTGAATTGCCAAAAGTCAGATTTTTGCTGAAATAGTGACCCCGGGCCTTAGGGATTTTTTCAAAAAATAAATTCCGCCGGATAAGTTGCTGAGGGCTGATTTCGGTCCTGTGATAAAAAGCCCTCTGTTTCGACCGCCAAACCTTTCAGGGGAGCATTTGCAAGCGTTTGGCACCATTTTTGAGTGAATTGCCAAAAGTCAGATTTTTGCTGAAATTGTGACCCCGGGGCTTACGGATTTTTTCAAAAAAAAAATAATTCCTCCGGTTAAGTTGCTGAGGGCTGATTTCTTGTCCTGTGATAAAAAGCCTTCTGTTTCGACCGCTAAAACTTTCAGGGGAGCATTTGCAAGCGTTTGGTACCATTTTTGAGTGAATTGCCAAAAGTCAGTTTTTTGCTGAAATTGTGACCCCGGGCCTTAGGGATTTTTTCAAAAAAAAAATTTTCTCCGGTTAAGTTCCTGAGTGCTGATTTCTTGTCCTGTGATAAAAAGCCTTCTTTTCCGACTGCTAAAACTTTCAGGGGAGCATTTGCAAGCGTTTGGCACCATTTTTGAGTGAATTGCCAAAAGTCAGATTTTTGCTGAAATTGTGACCCCGGGGCTTAGGGATTTTTTCAAAAAAAAAATTTCCGCCGGTTAAGTTGCTGAGGGCTGATTTCTTGTCCTGTGATAAAAAGCCCTCTGTTTCGACCGCCAAACCTTTCAGGGGAGCATTTGCAAGCGTTTGGCACTATTTTCGAGTGAATTGCCAAATGTCAGATTTTTGCTGAAATTGTGACCCCGGGGCTTAGGGATTTTTTCAAAAAAAAAAAATTCCTCCGGTTAAGTTGCTGAGGGCTGATTTCTTGTCCTGTGATAAAAAGCCTCCTGTTTCGACTGCCAAACCTTTCAGGGGAGCATTTGCACGCGTTTCGTACCATTTTTGAGTGAATTGCCAAAAGTCAGATTTTTGCTGAAATTGTGACCCCGGCGCTTAGGGATTTTTTCAAAAAAAAATTTTTCTCCGGTTAAGTTCCTGAGGGCTGATTTCTTCTCCTGTGATAAAAAGCCTTCTGTTTCGACCGCTAAAACTTTCAGGGGAGCATTTGCAAGCGTTTGGTACCATTTTTGAGTGAATTGCCAAAAGTCAGATTTTTGCTGAAATTGTGACCCCGGGGCTTAGGGATTTACTTAAAAAAAAAAAATTTCGCCGGTTTATTTCTCGAGGGCTGATTTCCTGTCCTGTGATAAAAAGCCCTCTGTTTCGACCGCCAAACCTTTCAGGGGAGCATTTGCAAGCGTTTGGCACCATTTTTGAGTGAATTGCCAAAAGTCAGATTTTTGCTGAAATTGTGACCCCGGGGCTTAGGGATTTTTTCCAAAAAAAAATTTCCTCCGGTTAAGTTGCTGAGGGCTGAAATCTTGTCCTGTGATAAAAAGCCTTCTGTTTCGACCGCTAAAACTTTCAGGGGAACATTTGCAAGCGTTTGGCACCATTTTTGAGTGAATTGCCAAAAGTCAGATTTTTGCTGAAATTGTGACCCCGGGGCTTAGGGATTTTTTCAAAAAAAAAACAATTCCTCCGGTTAATTTGCTGAGGGCTGATTTCTTGTCCTGTGATAAAAAGCCTTCTGTTTCGACCGCTAAAACTTTCAGGGGAGCATTTGCAAGCGTTTGGTACCATTTTTGAGTGAATTGCCAAAAGTCAGTTTTTTGCTGAAATTGTGACCCCGGGGCTTAGGGATTTTTTCAAAAAAAAAATTTCCGCCGGTTAAGTTGCTGAGGGCTGATTTCTTGTCCTGTGATAAAAAGCCTTCTGTTTTGACCGCCAAACATTTAAGGGGAGCATTTGCAACCGTTTAGCACCATTTTTGAGTGAATTGCTGAATGTCAGATTTTTCATGAAATTGTGACCTTGGGGCTTAGGGATTTTTTCAAAAAAATCTTTTTTGCCGGTTAAGGATTTCTGTCCTGTGATAAAAAGCCTTCTGTTTTGACCGCCAAACTTTTCAGGAGAGCATTTGCAACCATTTGGCACCATTTTTGAGTGAATTACCAAAAGTCAGATTTTTGATGAAATTGTGACCCCGGGGCTTAGGGATTTTTTCAAAAAAATCTTTTTCTGCCAGTTAAGTTGTCGCGGGCAGATTTCTTGTCCAGTGATAAAGAAAATTCTGTTTCGACCCCCAAACCTCTCAGGGGAGCATTTGCAACCGTTTGGCACCATTTTTGAGTGAATTGCCAAAAGTCAGATTTTTGATGAAATTGTGACTCGTGGGCTTAGGGATTTTTTCAAAAAAATCTTTTTCTGCCAGTTAAGTTGTCGGGGGCTGATTTCTTTTCCTGTGATAAAAAGCCTTCTGTTTCGACCCCCAAACCTCTCAGGGGAGCATTTGCAACCGTTTGGCACCATTTTTGAGTCCATTGCCGAAAGTCAGATTTTTGCTGAAATTGTCAACCCAGGGCTTTGGGATTTTTTCAAAAAAATCTTTTTCTGCCGGTTAAGGATTTTCTGTCCTGTGATAAAAAGCCTTCTGTTTTGACAGCCAAACTTTTCATTTGCAACCGTTTAGCACCATTTTTGAGTGAATTGCTGAAAGTCAGAGTTTGATGAAATTGTGACTCGTGGGCTTGGGGATTTTTTCAAAAAAATGTTTTTCTGCCAGTTAAGTTGTCGAGGGCTTATTTCCTTTCCTGTGATAAAAAGCCTTTTGTTTCGACCCCCAAACCTCTCTGGGGAGCATTTGCAACCGTTTGGCACCATTTTTGAGTCAATTGCCGAAAGTCAGATTTTGTATGAAATTGTGACCCCGGGGCTTAGGGATTTTTTTCAAAAAAATCTTTTTCTGCCAGTTAAGTTGTCGTGGGCTCATTTTTCTCCTGTGATAAAAAGCATTCTGTTTCGACCGCCAAAGATCTCAGGGGAGCATTTGCAACCGTTTGGCACCATTTTTGAGTCAATTGCCCAAAGTCAGATTTTTGCTGAAATTGTCACCCCGGGGCTTAGGGATTTTTTCAAAAAAATCTTTTTCTGCCGGTTAAGGATTTTCTGTCCTGTGATAAAAAGCCTTCTGTTTTGACCGCCAAACTTTTCAGGGGAGCCTTTGCAACCGTTTGGCACCATTTTTGAGTGAATTGCTGAATGTCAGATTTTTCATGAAATTGTGACCCCGGGGCTTAGGGATTTTTTCAAAAAAATCTTTTTCTGCTAGCTAAGTTGTCGGGGGCTGATTTCTTGTCCTGTGATAAAAAAAATTCTATTTCGACAGCCAGACATCTCAGGGAAGCATTTGCAACAGTTTGGCACCATTTTTGAGTGAATTGCCGAAAGTCAGATTTTTACTGAAATTGTGACCCCGCGGCTTAGGGATTTTCTGAAAAAAATGTTTTTCTAACATTTAAGTTGTCGCGGGCTGATTTCTTGTCCTGTGATAGAAAGCCTTCTGTTTCGACCCCCAAACATCTCAAGGGAGCATTTGCAACCGTTTGGCACCATTTTTGAGTCAATTGCCGAAAGTCAGATTTTTGATGAAATTGTGACCCCGGGGCTTAGGGATTTTTTCAAAAAAGGATTTCCTGTCCTGTGATAAAAAGCCTTCTGTTTCGATCGCGAAACTTTTCAGGGGAGTATTTGCAACCGTTTGGCACCATTTTTGAGTGAATTGCCGAAAGTCAGATTTTTGATGAAATTGTGACCCCGGGGCTTAGGGATTTTTTCAAAAAATTCTTTTTCTGCCAGTTAAGTTGTCGGGGGCTGATTTCTTTTCCTGTATGAGGAGCCAGTAGTCAAAATAAGGGATTTGACTTAGATTATATCTTACCCGCCCAGTGGTGTTTCCTACTTTCTTCAGCAGGCACCATTTTTGAGTGAATGGCCGAAAGTCAGATTTTTGATGAAATTGTGACCCCGGGGCTTAGGGATTTTTTCAAAAAAATCTTTTCCTGCCGGTTAAGGATTTCCTGTCCTGTGATAAAAAGCCTTCTGTTTCGATCGCAAAACTTTTCAGGGGAGTATTTGCAACCGTTTGGCACCATTTTTGAGTCAATTGCCGAAAGTCAGATTTTTGATGAAATTGTGACCCCGGGGCTTAGGGATTTTTTCAAAAAATTCTTTTTCTGCCAGTTAAGTTGTCGGGGGCTGATTTCTTCTCCTGTAATAAAAACCCTTCTGTTTTGACCGCCAAACATCTCATGGGAGCATTTGCAACCCTTTGGCATCATTTTTGAGTCCATTGCCGAAAGTCAGATTTTTACAGAAATTGTGACTCGGCGGTTTAGGGATCTTTTGAAAAAAATCTTTTTCTGACAGTTAAGTTGTCGCGGGCTGATTACTTTTCCTGTGATAAAAAGCCTTCTGTCTCGACCGCCAAACATCTCAGGGTAGCATTTGCAACCGTTTGGCACCATTTCTGATTCAATTGCCAAAAGTCAGATTTTTGATGAAATTGTCACCCCGGGGCTTAGAGATTTTTTCAAAAAAATCTTTTCCTGCCGGTTAAGGATTTTCTGTCCTGTGATAAAAAGCCTTCTGTTTTGACAGCCAAACTTTTCAGGGGAGCATTTGCAACCGTTTGGCACCATTTTTGAGTGAATTGCCGAAAGTCAGATTTTTGCTGAAATTGTGACCCCAGGGCTTAGGGATTTTTTCAAAAAAGGATTTCCTGTCCTGTGATAAAAAGCCTTCTGTTTCGATCGCGAAACTTTTCAGGGGAGTATTTGCAACCGTTTGGCACCATTTTTGAGTCAATTGCCGAAAGTCAGATTTTTGATGAAATTGTGACCCCGGGGCTTAGGGATTTTTTCAAAAAATTCTTTTTCTGCCAGTTAAGTTGTCGGGGGCTGATTTCTTCTCCTGTAATAAAAACCCTTCTGTTTTGACTGCCAAACATCTCATGGGAGCATTTGCAATCCTTTGGCATCATTTTTGAGTCCATTGCCGAAAGTCAGATTTTTACAGAAATTGTGACTCGGCGGTTTAGGGATCTTTTGAAAAAAATCTTTTTCTGACAGTTAAGTTGTCGCGGGCTGATTACTTTTCCTGTGATAAAAAGCCTTTTGTCTCGACCGCCAAACATCTCAGGGTAGCATTTGCAACCGTTTGGCACCATTTCTGATTCAATTGCCAAAAGTCAGATTTTTGATGAAATTGTCACCCCGGGGCTTAGAGATTTTTGCAAAAAAATCTTTTTCTGCCGGTTAAGGATTTTCTGTCCTGTGATAAAAAGCCTTCTGCTTTGACCGTCAAACTTTTCAGTGGAGCATTTGCAACCGTTTGGCACCATTTTTGAGTGAATTGCCGAAAGTCAGATTTTTACTGAAATTGTGACCCCGGGGCTTAGGGATTTTCTGAAAAAAATGTTTTTCTAACAGTTAAGTTGTCGCGGGCTGATTTCTTTTCCTGTATGAGGAGCCAGTAGTCAAAATAGGGGATTTGACTTAGATTATATCTTACCCGCCCAGTGGTGTTTCCTACTTTCTTCAGTAGGCACCATTTTTGAGTGAATGGCCGAAAGTCAGAATTTTGATGTAATTGTGACCGCGGGGCTTAGGGATTTTTGTGAAAAAAATCTTTCTCTGCCGGTTTAATTGTCGAGGGCTGATTTCTTTTCCTGAGATAAAAACCCTTCTGTTTCGAGCGCCAAACATCTCAGGGGAGCATTTGCAACCGTTTGGCACCATTTTTGAGTGAATCGCCGAAAGTCAGATTTTTGATGAAATTGTCACCCCGGGGCTTAGGGATTTTTGCAAAAAAATCTTTTTCTGCCGGTTAAGGATTTTCTGTCCTGTGATAAAAAGCCTTCTGCTTTGACCGCCAAACTTTTCAGGGGAGCATTTGCAACCGTTTGGCACCATTTTTGAGTGAATTGCCGAAAGTCAGATTTTTACTGAAATTGTGACCCCGGGGCTTAGGGATTTTCTGAAAAAAATGTTTTTCTAACAGTTAAGTTGTCGCGGGCTGATTTCTTGTCCTGTGATAAAAAGCCTTCTGTTTCGACCGCCAAACATCTCAAGGGAGCATTTGCAACCGTTTGGCACCATTTCTGAGTCAATTGCCGAAAGTCAGACTTTTGATGAAATTGTGACCCCGGGGCTTAGGGATTTTTTCAAAAAAATCTTTTTTGCCGGTTAAGGATTTTCTGTCCTGTGATAAAAAGCCTTCTGTTTTGACCGCCAAACTTTTCAGGGGAGTATTTGCAACCGTTTGGCACCATTTTTGAGTCAATTGCCGAAAGTCAGATTTTTGATGAAATTGTGACCCCGGGGCTTAGGGATTTTTTCAAAAAATTCTTTTTCTGCCAGTTAAGTTGTCGGGGGCTGATTTCTTTTCCTGTATGAGGAGCCAGTAGTCAAAATAAGGGATTTGACTTAGATTATATCTTACCCGCCCAGTGGTGTTTCCTACTTTCTTCAGTAGGCACCATTTTTGAGTGAATGGCCGAAAGTCAGATTTTTGATGAAATTGTGACCCCGGGGCTTAGGGATTTTTTCAAAAAAATCTTTTCCTGCCGGTTAAGGATTTCCTGTCCTGTGATAAAAAGCCTTCTGTTTCGATCGCAAAACTTTTCAGGGGAGTATTTGCAACCGTTTGGCACCATTTTTGAGTCAATTGCCGAAAGTCAGATTTTTACAGAAATTGTGACTCGGCGGTTTAGGGATCTTTTCAAAAAATTCTTTTTCTGCCAGTTAAGTTGTCGGGGGCTGATTTCTTCTCCTGTAATAAAAACCCTTCTGTTTTGACCGCCAAACATCTCATGGGAGCATTTGCAACCCTTTGGCATCATTTTTGAGTCCATTGCCGAAAGTCAGATTTTTACAGAAATTGTGACTCGGCGGTTTAGGGATCTTTTGAAAAAAATCTTTTTCTGACAGTTAAGTTGTCGCGGGCTGATTACTTTTCCTGTGATAAAAAGCCTTCTGTCTCGACCGCCAAACATCTCAGGGTAGCATTTGCAACCGTTTGGCACCATTTCTGATTCAATTGCCAAAAGTCAGATTTTTGATGAAATTGTCACCCCGGGGCTTAGAGATTTTTTCAAAAAAATCTTTTCCTGCCGGTTAAGGATTTTCTGTCCTGTGATAAAAAGCCTTCTGTTTTGACAGCCAAACTTTTCAGGGGAGCATTTGCAACCGTTTGGCACCATTTTTGAGTGAATTGCCGAAAGTCAGATTTTTGCTGAAATTGTGACCCCGGGGCTTAGGGATTTTTTCAAAAAAGGATTTCCTGTCCTGTGATAAAAAGCCTTCTGTTTCGATCGCGAAACTTTTCAGGGGAGTATTTGCAACCGTTTGGCACCATTTTTGAGTCAATTGCCGAAAGTCAGATTTTTGATGAAATTGTGACCCCGGGGCTTAGGGATTTTTTCAAAAAATTCTTTTTCTGCCAGTTAAGTTGTCGGGGGCTGATTTCTTCTCCTGTAATAAAAACCCTTCTGTTTTGACTGCCAAACATCTCATGGGAGCATTTGCAATCCTTTGGCATCATTTTTGAGTCCATTGCCGAAAGTCAGATTTTTACAGAAATTGTGACTCGGCGGTTTAGGGATCTTTTGAAAAAAATCTTTTTCTGACAGTTAAGTTGTCGCGGGCTGATTACTTTTCCTGTGATAAAAAGCCTTCTGTCTCGACCGCCAAACATCTCAGGGTAGCATTTGCAACCGTTTGGCACCATTTCTGATTCAATTGCCAAAAGTCAGATTTTTGATGAAATTGTCACCCCGGGGCTTAGAGATTTTTGCAAAAAAATCTTTTTCTGCCGGTTAAGGATTTTCTGTCCTGTGATAAAAAGCCTTCTGCTTTGACCGTCAAACTTTTCAGTGGAGCATTTGCAACCGTTTGGCACCATTTTTGAGTGAATTGCCGAAAGTCAGATTTTTACTGAAATTGTGACCCCGGGGCTTAGGGATTTTCTGAAAAAAATGTTTTTCTAACAGTTAAGTTGTCGCGGGCTGATTTCTTTTCCTGTATGAGGAGCCAGTAGTCAAAATAAGGGATTTGACTTAGATTATATCTTACCCGCCCAGTGGTGTTTCCTACTTTCTTCAGTAGGCACCATTTTTGAGTGAATGGCCGAAAGTCAGAATTTTGATGTAATTGTGACCGCGGGGCTTAGGGATTTTTGTGAAAAAAATCTTTCTCTGCCGGTTTAATTGTCGAGGGCTGATTTCTTTTCCTGAGATAAAAACCCTTCTGTTTCGAGCGCCAAACATCTCAGGGGAGCATTTGCAACCGTTTGGCACCATTTTTGAGTGAATCGCCGAAAGTCAGATTTTTGATGAAATTGTCACCCCGGGGCTTAGGGATTTTTGCAAAAAAATCTTTTTCTGCCGGTTAAGGATTTTCTGTCCTGTGATAAAAAGCCTTCTGCTTTGACCGCCAAACTTTTCAGGGGAGCATTTGCAACCGTTTGGCACCATTTTTGAGTGAATTGCCGAAAGTCAGATTTTTACTGAAATTGTGACCCCGGGGCTTAGGGATTTTCTGAAAAAAATGTTTTTCTAACAGTTAACTTGTCGCGGGCTGATTTCTTGTCCTGTGATAAAAAGCCTTCTGTTTCGACCGCCAAACATCTCAAGGGAGCATTTGCAACCGTTTGGCACCATTTCTGAGTCAATTGCCGAAAGTCAGACTTTTGATGAAATTGTGACCCCGGGGCTTAGGTTTTTTTTTCAAAAAAATCTTTTTTGCCGGTTAAGGATTTTCTGTCCTGTGATAAAAAGCCTTCTGTTTTGACCGCCAAACTTTTCAGGGGAGTATTTGCAACCGTTTGGCACCATTTTTGAGTCAATTGCCGAAAGTCAGATTTTTGATGAAATTGTGACTCGGGGGCTAAGGGATCTTTTGAAAAAAATCTTTTTCTGCCAGTTAAGTTGTGGCGGGATGATTTCTTGTCCTGTGATAAAAAGCCTTCTGTTTCGACCCCCAAACCTCTCAGGGGAGCATTTGCAACCGTTTGGCACCATTTTTGAGTGAATTGCCGAAAGTCAGATTTTTGATGAAATTGTGACCCCGGGGCTTAGGGATTTTTTCAAAAAAATCTTTTTCTGCCAGTTAAGTTGTCGCGGGCTGATTTCTTCTCCTGTGATAAAAAGCCTTCTGTTTCGACCGCCAAACCTCTCAGGGGAGCATTTGCAACCGTTTGGCACCATTTTTGAGTCAATTGCCGAAAGTCAGATTTTTGCTGAAATTGTCACCCCGGGGCTTAGGGATTTTTTCAAAAAAGGATTTCCTGTCCTGTGATAAAAAGCCTTCTGTTTCGATCGCGAAACTTTTCAGGGGAGTATTTGCAACCGTTTGGCACCATTTTTTGAGTCAATTGCCGAAAGTCAGATTTTTGATGAAATTGTGACCCCGGGGCTTAGGGATTTTTTCAAAAAATTCTTTTTCTGCCAGTTAAGTTGTCGGGGGCTGATTTCTTCTCCTGTAATAAAAACCCTTCTGTTTTGACCGCCAAACATCTCATGGGAGCATTTGCAACCCTTTGGCATCATTTTTGAGTCCATTGCCGAAAGTCAGATTTTTACAGAAATTGTGACTCGGCGGTTTAGGGATCTTTTGAAAAAAATCTTTTTCTGACAGTTAAGTTGTCGTGGGCTGATTACTTTTCCTGTGATAAAAAGCCTTCTGTCTCGACCGCCAAACATCTCAGGGTAGCATTTGCAACCGTTTGGCACCATTTCTGATTCAATTGCCAAAAGTCAGATTTTTGATGAAATTGTCACCCCGGGGCTTAGAGATTTTTGCAAAAAAATCTTTTTCTGCCGGTTAAGGATTTTCTGTCCTGTGATAAAAAGCCTTCTGCTTTGACCGCCAAACTTTTCAGGGGAGCATTTGCAACCGTTTGGCACCATTTTTGAGTGAATTGCCGAAAGTCAGATTTTTACTGAAATTGTGACCCCGGGGCTTAGGGATTTTCTGAAAAAAATGTTTTTCTAACAGTTAAGTTGTCGCGGGCTGATTTCTTTTCCTGTATGAGGAGCCAGTAGTCAAAATAAGGGATATGACTTAGATTATATCTTACCCGCCCAGTGGTGTTTCCTACTTTCTTCAGTAGGCACCATTTTTGAGTGAATGGCCGAAAGTCAGAATTTTGATGTAATTGTGACCGCGGGGCTTAGGGATTTTTGTGAAAAAAATCTTTCTCTGCCGGTTTAATTGTCGAGGGCTGATTTCTTTTCCTGAGATAAAAACCCTTCTGTTTCGAGCGCCAAACATCTCAGGGGAGCATTTGCAACCGTTTGGCACCATTTCTGATTCAATTGCCAAAAGTCAGATTTTTGATGAAATTGTCACCCCGGGGCTTAGGGATTTTTGCAAAAAAATCTTTTTCTGCCGGTTAAGGATTTTCTGTCCTGTGATAAAAAGCCTTCTGCTTTGACCGCCAAACTTTTCAGGGGAGCATTTGCAACCGTTTGGCACCATTTTTGAGTGAATTGCCGAAAGTCAGATTTTTACTGAAATTGTGACCCCGGGGCTTAGGGATTTTCTGAAAAAAATGTTTTTCTAACAGTTAAGTTGTCGCGGGCTGATTTCTTGTCCTGTGATAAAAAGCCTTCTGTTTCGACCGCCAAACATCTCAAGGGAGCATTTGCAACCGTTTGGCACCATTTCTGAGTCAATTGCCGAAAGTCAGACTTTTGATGAAATTGTGACCCCGGGGCTTAGGGATTTTTTCAAAAAAATCTTTTTTGCCGGTTAAGGATTTTCTGTCCTGTGATAAAAAGCCTTCTGTTTTGACCGCCAAACTTTTCAGGGGAGTATTTGCAACCGTTTGGCACCATTTTTGAGTCAATTGCCGAAAGTCAGATTTTTGATGAAATTGTGACTCGGGGGCTAAGGGATCTTTTGAAAAAAATCTTTTTCTGCCAGTTAAGTTGTCGCGGGATGATTTCTTGTCCTGTGATAAAAAGCCTTCTGTTTCGACCGCCAAACCTCTCAGGGGAGCAACCGTTTGGCACCATTTTTGAGTCAATTGCCGAAAGTCAGATTTTTGATGAAATTGTCACCCCGGGGCTTAGGGATTTTTTCAAAAAAATATTTTCCTGCCGGTTAAGGATTTTCTGTCCTGTGATAAAAAGCCTTCTGTTTTGACAGCCAAACTTTTCAGGGGAGCATTTGCAACCGTTTGGCACCATTTTTGAGTCAATTGCCGAAAGTCAGATTTTTGATGAAATTGTGACCCCGGGGCTTAGGGATTTTTTCAAAAAAGGATTTCCTGTCCTGTGATAAAAAGCCTTCTGTTTCGATCGCGAAACTTTTCAGGGGAGTATTTGCAACCGTTTGGCACCATTTTTGAGTCAATTGCCGAAAGTCAGATTTTTGATGAAATTGTGACCCCGGGGCTTAGGGATTTTTTCAAAAAATTCTTTTTCTGCCAGTTAAGTTGTCGGGGGCTGATTTCTTCTCCTGTAATAAAAACCCTTCTGTTTTGACTGCCAAACATCTCATGGGAGCATTTGCAATCCTTTGGCATCATTTTTGAGTCCATTGCCGAAAGTCAGATTTTTACAGAAATTGTGACTCGGCGGTTTAGGGATCTTTTGAAAAAAATCTTTTTCTGACAGTTAAGTTGTCGCGGGCTGATTACTTTTCCTGTGATAAAAAGCCTTTTGTCTCGACCGCCAAACATCTCAGGGTAGCATTTGCAACCGTTTGGCACCATTTCTGATTCAATTGCCAAAAGTCAGATTTTTGATGAAATTGTCACCCCGGGGCTTAGAGATTTTTGCAAAAAAATCTTTTTCTGCCGGTTAAGGATTTTCTGTCCTGTGATAAAAAGCCTTCTGCTTTGACCGTCAAACTTTTCAGTGGAGCATTTGCAACCGTTTGGCACCATTTTTGAGTGAATTGCCGAAAGTCAGATTTTTACTGAAATTGTGACCCCGGGGCTTAGGGATTTTCTGAAAAAAATGTTTTTCTAACAGTTAAGTTGTCGCGGGCTGATTTCTTTTCCTGTATGAGGAGCCAGTAGTCAAAATAGGGGATTTGACTTAGATTATATCTTACCCGCCCAGTGGTGTTTCCTACTTTCTTCAGTAGGCACCATTTTTGAGTGAATGGCCGAAAGTCAGAATTTTGATGTAATTGTGACCGCGGGGCTTAGGGATTTTTGTGAAAAAAATCTTTCTCTGCCGGTTTAATTGTCGAGGGCTGATTTCTTTTCCTGAGATAAAAACCCTTCTGTTTCGAGCGCCAAACATCTCAGGGGAGCATTTGCAACCGTTTGGCACCATTTTTGAGTGAATCGCCGAAAGTCAGATTTTTGATGAAATTGTCACCCCGGGGCTTAGGGATTTTTGCAAAAAAATCTTTTTCTGCCGGTTAAGGATTTTCTGTCCTGTGATAAAAAGCCTTCTGCTTTGACCGCCAAACTTTTCAGGGGAGCATTTGCAACCGTTTGGCACCATTTTTGAGTGAATTGCCGAAAGTCAGATTTTTACTGAAATTGTGACCCCGGGGCTTAGGGATTTTCTGAAAAAAATGTTTTTCTAACAGTTAAGTTGTCGCGGGCTGATTTCTTGTCCTGTGATAAAAAGCCTTCTGTTTCGACCGCCAAACATCTCAAGGGAGCATTTGCAACCGTTTGGCACCATTTCTGAGTCAATTGCCGAAAGTCAGACTTTTGATGAAATTGTGACCCCGGGGCTTAGGGATTTTTTCAAAAAAATCTTTTTTGCCGGTTAAGGATTTTCTGTCCTGTGATAAAAAGCCTTCTGTTTTGACCGCCAAACTTTTCAGGGGAGTATTTGCAACCGTTTGGCACCATTTTTGAGTCAATTGCCGAAAGTCAGATTTTTGATGAAATTGTGACCCCGGGGCTTAGGGATTTTTTCAAAAAATTCTTTTTCTGCCAGTTAAGTTGTCGGGGGCTGATTTCTTTTCCTGTATGAGGAGCCAGTAGTCAAAATAAGGGATTTGACTTAGATTATATCTTACCCGCCCAGTGGTGTTTCCTACTTTCTTCAGTAGGCACCATTTTTGAGTGAATGGCCGAAAGTCAGATTTTTGATGAAATTGTGACCCCGGGGCTTAGGGATTTTTTCAAAAAAATCTTTTCCTGCCGGTTAAGGATTTCCTGTCCTGTGATAAAAAGCCTTCTGTTTCGATCGCAAAACTTTTCAGGGGAGTATTTGCAACCGTTTGGCACCATTTTTGAGTCAATTGCCGAAAGTCAGATTTTTACAGAAATTGTGACTCGGCGGTTTAGGGATCTTTTCAAAAAATTCTTTTTCTGCCAGTTAAGTTGTCGGGGGCTGATTTCTTCTCCTGTAATAAAAACCCTTCTGTTTTGACCGCCAAACATCTCATGGGAGCATTTGCAACCCTTTGGCATCATTTTTGAGTCCATTGCCGAAAGTCAGATTTTTACAGAAATTGTGACTCGGCGGTTTAGGGATCTTTTGAAAAAAATCTTTTTCTGACAGTTAAGTTGTCGCGGGCTGATTACTTTTCCTGTGATAAAAAGCCTTCTGTCTCGACCGCCAAACATCTCAGGGTAGCATTTGCAACCGTTTGGCACCATTTCTGATTCAATTGCCAAAAGTCAGATTTTTGATGAAATTGTCACCCCGGGGCTTAGAGATTTTTTCAAAAAAATCTTTTCCTGCCGGTTAAGGATTTTCTGTCCTGTGATAAAAAGCCTTCTGTTTTGACAGCCAAACTTTTCAGGGGAGCATTTGCAACCGTTTGGCACCATTTTTGAGTGAATTGCCGAAAGTCAGATTTTTGCTGAAATTGTGACCCCGGGGCTTAGGGATTTTTTCAAAAAAGGATTTCCTGTCCTGTGATAAAAAGCCTTCTGTTTCGATCGCGAAACTTTTCAGGGGAGTATTTGCAACCGTTTGGCACCATTTTTGAGTCAATTGCCGAAAGTCAGATTTTTGATGAAATTGTGACCCCGGGGCTTAGGGATTTTTTCAAAAAATTCTTTTTCTGCCAGTTAAGTTGTCGGGGGCTGATTTCTTCTCCTGTAATAAAAACCCTTCTGTTTTGACTGCCAAACATCTCATGGGAGCATTTGCAATCCTTTGGCATCATTTTTGAGTCCATTGCCGAAAGTCAGATTTTTACAGAAATTGTGACTCGGCGGTTTAGGGATCTTTTGAAAAAAATCTTTTTCTGACAGTTAAGTTGTCGCGGGCTGATTACTTTTCCTGTGATAAAAAGCCTTCTGTCTCGACCGCCAAACATCTCAGGGTAGCATTTGCAACCGTTTGGCACCATTTCTGATTCAATTGCCAAAAGTCAGATTTTTGATGAAATTGTCACCCCGGGGCTTAGAGATTTTTGCAAAAAAATCTTTTTCTGCCGGTTAAGGATTTTCTGTCCTGTGATAAAAAGCCTTCTGCTTTGACCGTCAAACTTTTCAGTGGAGCATTTGCAACCGTTTGGCACCATTTTTGAGTGAATTGCCGAAAGTCAGATTTTTACTGAAATTGTGACCCCGGGGCTTAGGGATTTTCTGAAAAAAATGTTTTTCTAACAGTTAAGTTGTCGCGGGCTGATTTCTTTTCCTGTATGAGGAGCCAGTAGTCAAAATAAGGGATTTGACTTAGATTATATCTTACCCGCCCAGTGGTGTTTCCTACTTTCTTCAGTAGGCACCATTTTTGAGTGAATGGCCGAAAGTCAGAATTTTGATGTAATTGTGACCGCGGGGCTTAGGGATTTTTGTGAAAAAAATCTTTCTCTGCCGGTTTAATTGTCGAGGGCTGATTTCTTTTCCTGAGATAAAAACCCTTCTGTTTCGAGCGCCAAACATCTCAGGGGAGCATTTGCAACCGTTTGGCACCATTTTTGAGTGAATCGCCGAAAGTCAGATTTTTGATGAAATTGTCACCCCGGGGCTTAGGGATTTTTGCAAAAAAATCTTTTTCTGCCGGTTAAGGATTTTCTGTCCTGTGATAAAAAGCCTTCTGCTTTGACCGCCAAACTTTTCAGGGGAGCATTTGCAACCGTTTGGCACCATTTTTGAGTGAATTGCCGAAAGTCAGATTTTTACTGAAATTGTGACCCCGGGGCTTAGGGATTTTCTGAAAAAAATGTTTTTCTAACAGTTAACTTGTCGCGGGCTGATTTCTTGTCCTGTGATAAAAAGCCTTCTGTTTCGACCGCCAAACATCTCAAGGGAGCATTTGCAACCGTTTGGCACCATTTCTGAGTCAATTGCCGAAAGTCAGACTTTTGATGAAATTGTGACCCCGGGGCTTAGGTTTTTTTTTCAAAAAAATCTTTTTTGCCGGTTAAGGATTTTCTGTCCTGTGATAAAAAGCCTTCTGTTTTGACCGCCAAACTTTTCAGGGGAGTATTTGCAACCGTTTGGCACCATTTTTGAGTCAATTGCCGAAAGTCAGATTTTTGATGAAATTGTGACTCGGGGGCTAAGGGATCTTTTGAAAAAAATCTTTTTCTGCCAGTTAAGTTGTGGCGGGATGATTTCTTGTCCTGTGATAAAAAGCCTTCTGTTTCGACCCCCAAACCTCTCAGGGGAGCATTTGCAACCGTTTGGCACCATTTTTGAGTGAATTGCCGAAAGTCAGATTTTTGATGAAATTGTGACCCCGGGGCTTAGGGATTTTTTCAAAAAAATCTTTTTCTGCCAGTTAAGTTGTCGCGGGCTGATTTCTTCTCCTGTGATAAAAAGCCTTCTGTTTCGACCGCCAAACCTCTCAGGGGAGCATTTGCAACCGTTTGGCACCATTTTTGAGTCAATTGCCGAAAGTCAGATTTTTGCTGAAATTGTCACCCCGGGGCTTAGGGATTTTTTCAAAAAAGGATTTCCTGTCCTGTGATAAAAAGCCTTCTGTTTCGATCGCGAAACTTTTCAGGGGAGTATTTGCAACCGTTTGGCACCATTTTTTGAGTCAATTGCCGAAAGTCAGATTTTTGATGAAATTGTGACCCCGGGGCTTAGGGATTTTTTCAAAAAATTCTTTTTCTGCCAGTTAAGTTGTCGGGGGCTGATTTCTTCTCCTGTAATAAAAACCCTTCTGTTTTGACCGCCAAACATCTCATGGGAGCATTTGCAACCCTTTGGCATCATTTTTGAGTCCATTGCCGAAAGTCAGATTTTTACAGAAATTGTGACTCGGCGGTTTAGGGATCTTTTGAAAAAAATCTTTTTCTGACAGTTAAGTTGTCGTGGGCTGATTACTTTTCCTGTGATAAAAAGCCTTCTGTCTCGACCGCCAAACATCTCAGGGTAGCATTTGCAACCGTTTGGCACCATTTCTGATTCAATTGCCAAAAGTCAGATTTTTGATGAAATTGTCACCCCGGGGCTTAGAGATTTTTGCAAAAAAATCTTTTTCTGCCGGTTAAGGATTTTCTGTCCTGTGATAAAAAGCCTTCTGCTTTGACCGCCAAACTTTTCAGGGGAGCATTTGCAACCGTTTGGCACCATTTTTGAGTGAATTGCCGAAAGTCAGATTTTTACTGAAATTGTGACCCCGGGGCTTAGGGATTTTCTGAAAAAAATGTTTTTCTAACAGTTAAGTTGTCGCGGGCTGATTTCTTTTCCTGTATGAGGAGCCAGTAGTCAAAATAAGGGATATGACTTAGATTATATCTTACCCGCCCAGTGGTGTTTCCTACTTTCTTCAGTAGGCACCATTTTTGAGTGAATGGCCGAAAGTCAGAATTTTGATGTAATTGTGACCGCGGGGCTTAGGGATTTTTGTGAAAAAAATCTTTCTCTGCCGGTTTAATTGTCGAGGGCTGATTTCTTTTCCTGAGATAAAAACCCTTCTGTTTCGAGCGCCAAACATCTCAGGGGAGCATTTGCAACCGTTTGGCACCATTTCTGATTCAATTGCCAAAAGTCAGATTTTTGATGAAATTGTCACCCCGGGGCTTAGGGATTTTTGCAAAAAAATCTTTTTCTGCCGGTTAAGGATTTTCTGTCCTGTGATAAAAAGCCTTCTGCTTTGACCGCCAAACTTTTCAGGGGAGCATTTGCAACCGTTTGGCACCATTTTTGAGTGAATTGCCGAAAGTCAGATTTTTACTGAAATTGTGACCCCGGGGCTTAGGGATTTTCTGAAAAAAATGTTTTTCTAACAGTTAAGTTGTCGCGGGCTGATTTCTTGTCCTGTGATAAAAAGCCTTCTGTTTCGACCGCCAAACATCTCAAGGGAGCATTTGCAACCGTTTGGCACCATTTCTGAGTCAATTGCCGAAAGTCAGACTTTTGATGAAATTGTGACCCCGGGGCTTAGGGATTTTTTCAAAAAAATCTTTTTTGCCGGTTAAGGATTTTCTGTCCTGTGATAAAAAGCCTTCTGTTTTGACCGCCAAACTTTTCAGGGGAGTATTTGCAACCGTTTGGCACCATTTTTGAGTCAATTGCCGAAAGTCAGATTTTTGATGAAATTGTGACTCGGGGGCTAAGGGATCTTTTGAAAAAAATCTTTTTCTGCCAGTTAAGTTGTCGCGGGATGATTTCTTGTCCTGTGATAAAAAGCCTTCTGTTTCGACCGCCAAACCTCTCAGGGGAGCAACCGTTTGGCACCATTTTTGAGTCAATTGCCGAAAGTCAGATTTTTGATGAAATTGTCACCCCGGGGCTTAGGGATTTTTTCAAAAAAATATTTTCCTGCCGGTTAAGGATTTTCTGTCCTGTGATAAAAAGCCTTCTGTTTTGACAGCCAAACTTTTCAGGGGAGCATTTGCAACCGTTTGGCACCATTTTTGAGTCAATTGCCGAAAGTCAGATTTTTGATGAAATTGTGACCCCGGGGCTTAGGGATTTTTTCAAAAAATTCTTTTTCTGCCAGTTAAGTTGTCGGGGGCTGATTTCTTCTCCTGTAATAAAAACCCTTCTGTTTTGACCGCCAAACATCTCATGGGAGCATTTGCAACCCTTTGGCATCATTTTTGAGTCCATTGCCGAAAGTCAGATTTTTACAGAAATTGTGACTCGGCGGTTTAGGAATCTTTTGAAAAAAATCTTTTTCTGACAGTTAAGTTGTCGCGGGCTGATTACTTTTCCTGTGATAAAAAGCCTTCTGTCTCGACCGCCAAACATCTCAGGGTAGCATTTGCAACCGTTTGGCACCATTTTTGAGTCAATTGCCGAAAGTCAGATTTTTGATGAAATTGTCACCCCGGGGCTTAGGGATTTTTTCAAAAAAATATTTTCCTGCCGGTTAAGGATTTTCTGTCCTGTGATAAAAAGCCTTCTGCTTTGACCACCAAACTTTTCAGGGGAGCATTTGCAACCGTTTGGCACCATTTTTGAGTGAATTGCCGAAAGTCAGATTTTTACTGAAATTGTGACCCCGGGGCTTAGGGATTTTCTGAAAAAAATGTTTTTCTAACAGTTAAGTTGTCGCGGGCTGATTTCTTTTCCTGTATGAGGAGCCAGTAGTCAAAATAAGGGATTTGACTTAGATTATATCTTACCCGCCCAGTGGTGTTTCCTACTTTCTTCAGTAGGCACCATTTTTGAGTGAATGGCCGAAAGTCAGATTTTTGATGAAATTGTGACCGCGGGGCTTAGGGATTTTTGTGAAAAACATCTTTCTCTGCCGGTTTAATTGTCGAGGGCTGATTTCTTTTCCTGAGATAAAAACCCTTCTGTTTCGAGCGCCAAACATCTCAGGGGAGCATTTGCAACCGTTTGGCACCATTTTTGAGTGAATCGCCGAAAGTCAGATTTTTGATGAAATTGTCACCCCGGGGCTTAGGGATTTTTGCAAAAAAATCTTTTTCTGCCGGTTAAGGATTTTCTGTCCTGTGATAAAAAGCCTTCTGCTTTGACCGCCAAACTTTTCAGGGGAGCATTTGCAACCGTTTGGCACCATTTTTGAGTGAATTGCCGAAAGTCAGATTTTTACTGAAATTGTGACCCCGGGGCTTAGGGATTTTCTGAAAAAAATGTTTTTCTAACAGTTAAGTTGTCGCGGGCTGATTTCTTGTCCTGTGATAAAAAGCCTTCTGTTTTGACCGCCAAACTTTTCAGGGGAGTATTTGCAACCGTTTGGCACCATTTTTGAGTCAATTGCCGAAAGTCAGATTTTTGATGAAATTGTGACTCGGGGGCTAAGGGATCTTTTGAAAAAAATCTTTTTCTGCCAGTTAAGTTGTCGCGGGATGATTTCTTGTCCTGTGATAAAAAGCCTTCTGTTTCGACCCCCAAACCTCTCAGGGGAGCATTTGCAACCGTTTGGCACCATTTTTGAGTCCATTGCCGAAAGTCAGATTTTTACTGAAATTGTGACTCGGGGGCTAAGGGATCTTTTGAAAAAAATCTTTTTCTGCCAGTTAAGTTGTCGCGGGATGATTTCTTGTCCTGTGATAAAAAGCCTTCTGTTTCGACCCCCAAACCTCTCAGGGGAGCATTTGCAACCGTTTGGCACCATTTTTGAGTGAATTGCTGAAAGTCAGATTTTTGATGAAATTGTGACCCCGGGGCTTAGGGATTTTTTCAAAAAAATCTTTTTCTGCCAGTTAAGTTGTCGCGGACTGATTTCTTCTCCTGTGATAAAAAGCCTTCTGTTTCGACCGCCAAACCTTTCAGGGGAGCATTTGCAACCGTTTGGCACCATTTTTGAGTCAATTGCCGAAAGTCAGATTTTTGCTGAAATTGTCACCCCGGGGCTTAGGGATTTTTTCAAAAAAGGATTTCCTGTCCTGTGATAAAAAGCCTTCTGTTTCGATCGCGAAACTTTTCAGGGGAGTATTTGCAACCGTTTGGCACCATTTTTTGAGTCAATTGCCGAAAGTCAGATTTTTGATGAAATTGTGACCCCGGGGCTTAGGGATTTTTTCAAAAAATTCTTTTTCTGCCAGTTAAGTTGTCGGGGGCTGATTTCTTCTCCTGTAATAAAAACCCTTCTGTTTTGACCGCCAAACATCTCATGGGAGCATTTGCAACCCTTTGGCATCATTTTTGAGTCCATTGCCGAAAGTCAGATTTTTACAGAAATTGTGACTCGGCGGTTTAGGGATCTTTTGAAAAAAATCTTTTTCTGACAGTTAAGTTGTCGTGGGCTGATTACTTTTCCTGTGATAAAAAGCCTTCTGTCTCGACCGCCAAACATCTCAGGGTAGCATTTGCAACCGTTTGGCACCATTTCTGATTCAATTGCCAAAAGTCAGATTTTTGATGAAATTGTCACCCCGGGGCTTAGAGATTTTTGCAAAAAAATCTTTTTCTGCCGGTTAAGGATTTTCTGTCCTGTGATAAAAAGCCTTCTGCTTTGACCGCCAAACTTTTCAGGGGAGCATTTGCAACCGTTTGGCACCATTTTTGAGTGAATTGCCGAAAGTCAGATTTTTACTGAAATTGTGACCCCGGGGCTTAGGGATTTTCTGAAAAAAATGTTTTTCTAACAGTTAAGTTGTCGCGGGCTGATTTCTTTTCCTGTATGAGGAGCCAGTAGTCAAAATAAGGGATATGACTTAGATTATATCTTACCCGCCCAGTGGTGTTTCCTACTTTCTTCAGTAGGCACCATTTTTGAGTGAATGGCCGAAAGTCAGAATTTTGATGTAATTGTGACCGCGGGGCTTAGGGATTTTTGTGAAAAAAATCTTTCTCTGCCGGTTTAATTGTCGAGGGCTGATTTCTTTTCCTGAGATAAAAACCCTTCTGTTTCGAGCGCCAAACATCTCAGGGGAGCATTTGCAACCGTTTGGCACCATTTCTGATTCAATTGCCAAAAGTCAGATTTTTGATGAAATTGTCACCCCGGGGCTTAGGGATTTTTGCAAAAAAATCTTTTTCTGCCGGTTAAGGATTTTCTGTCCTGTGATAAAAAGCCTTCTGCTTTGACCGCCAAACTTTTCAGGGGAGCATTTGCAACCGTTTGGCACCATTTTTGAGTGAATTGCCGAAAGTCAGATTTTTACTGAAATTGTGACCCCGGGGCTTAGGGATTTTCTGAAAAAAATGTTTTTCTAACAGTTAAGTTGTCGCGGGCTGATTTCTTGTCCTGTGATAAAAAGCCTTCTGTTTCGACCGCCAAACATCTCAAGGGAGCATTTGCAACCGTTTGGCACCATTTCTGAGTCAATTGCCGAAAGTCAGACTTTTGATGAAATTGTGACCCCGGGGCTTAGGGATTTTTTCAAAAAAATCTTTTTTGCCGGTTAAGGATTTTCTGTCCTGTGATAAAAAGCCTTCTGTTTTGACCGCCAAACTTTTCAGGGGAGTATTTGCAACCGTTTGGCACCATTTTTGAGTCAATTGCCGAAAGTCAGATTTTTGATGAAATTGTGACTCGGGGGCTAAGGGATCTTTTGAAAAAAATCTTTTTCTGCCAGTTAAGTTGTCGCGGGATGATTTCTTGTCCTGTGATAAAAAGCCTTCTGTTTCGACCGCCAAACCTCTCAGGGGAGCAACCGTTTGGCACCATTTTTGAGTCAATTGCCGAAAGTCAGATTTTTGATGAAATTGTCACCCCGGGGCTTAGGGATTTTTTCAAAAAAATATTTTCCTGCCGGTTAAGGATTTTCTGTCCTGTGATAAAAAGCCTTCTGTTTTGACAGCCAAACTTTTCAGGGGAGCATTTGCAACCGTTTGGCACCATTTTTGAGTCAATTGCCGAAAGTCAGATTTTTGATGAAATTGTGACCCCGGGGCTTAGGGATTTTTTCAAAAAATTCTTTTTCTGCCAGTTAAGTTGTCGGGGGCTGATTTCTTCTCCTGTAATAAAAACCCTTCTGTTTTGACCGCCAAACATCTCATGGGAGCATTTGCAACCCTTTGGCATCATTTTTGAGTCCATTGCCGAAAGTCAGATTTTTACAGAAATTGTGACTCGGCGGTTTAGGAATCTTTTGAAAAAAATCTTTTTCTGACAGTTAAGTTGTCGCGGGCTGATTACTTTTCCTGTGATAAAAAGCCTTCTGTCTCGACCGCCAAACATCTCAGGGTAGCATTTGCAACCGTTTGGCACCATTTTTGAGTCAATTGCCGAAAGTCAGATTTTTGATGAAATTGTCACCCCGGGGCTTAGGGATTTTTTCAAAAAAATATTTTCCTGCCGGTTAAGGATTTTCTGTCCTGTGATAAAAAGCCTTCTGCTTTGACCACCAAACTTTTCAGGGGAGCATTTGCAACCGTTTGGCACCATTTTTGAGTGAATTGCCGAAAGTCAGATTTTTACTGAAATTGTGACCCCGGGGCTTAGGGATTTTCTGAAAAAAATGTTTTTCTAACAGTTAAGTTGTCGCGGGCTGATTTCTTTTCCTGTATGAGGAGCCAGTAGTCAAAATAAGGGATTTGACTTAGATTATATCTTACCCGCCCAGTGGTGTTTCCTACTTTCTTCAGTAGGCACCATTTTTGAGTGAATGGCCGAAAGTCAGATTTTTGATGAAATTGTGACCGCGGGGCTTAGGGATTTTTGTGAAAAACATCTTTCTCTGCCGGTTTAATTGTCGAGGGCTGATTTCTTTTCCTGAGATAAAAACCCTTCTGTTTCGAGCGCCAAACATCTCAGGGGAGCATTTGCAACCGTTTGGCACCATTTTTGAGTGAATCGCCGAAAGTCAGATTTTTGATGAAATTGTCACCCCGGGGCTTAGGGATTTTTGCAAAAAAATCTTTTTCTGCCGGTTAAGGATTTTCTGTCCTGTGATAAAAAGCCTTCTGCTTTGACCGCCAAACTTTTCAGGGGAGCATTTGCAACCGTTTGGCACCATTTTTGAGTGAATTGCCGAAAGTCAGATTTTTACTGAAATTGTGACCCCGGGGCTTAGGGATTTTCTGAAAAAAATGTTTTTCTAACAGTTAAGTTGTCGCGGGCTGATTTCTTGTCCTGTGATAAAAAGCCTTCTGTTTTGACCGCCAAACTTTTCAGGGGAGTATTTGCAACCGTTTGGCACCATTTTTGAGTCAATTGCCGAAAGTCAGATTTTTGATGAAATTGTGACTCGGGGGCTAAGGGATCTTTTGAAAAAAATCTTTTTCTGCCAGTTAAGTTGTCGCGGGATGATTTCTTGTCCTGTGATAAAAAGCCTTCTGTTTCGACCCCCAAACCTCTCAGGGGAGCATTTGCAACCGTTTGGCACCATTTTTGAGTCCATTGCCGAAAGTCAGATTTTTACTGAAATTGTGACTCGGGGGCTAAGGGATCTTTTGAAAAAAATCTTTTTCTGCCAGTTAAGTTGTCGCGGGATGATTTCTTGTCCTGTGATAAAAAGCCTTCTGTTTCGACCCCCAAACCTCTCAGGGGAGCATTTGCAACCGTTTGGCACCATTTTTGAGTGAATTGCTGAAAGTCAGATTTTTGATGAAATTGTGACCCCGGGGCTTAGGGATTTTTTCAAAAAAATCTTTTTCTGCCAGTTAAGTTGTCGCGGACTGATTTCTTCTCCTGTGATAAAAAGCCTTCTGTTTCGACCGCCAAACCTTTCAGGGGAGCATTTGCAACCGTTTGGCACCATTTTTGAGTCAATTGCCGAAAGTCAGATTTTTGATGAAATTGTCACCCCAGGGCTTACCCCAGTAAGGCAGTAGTAAATGGTAGTAAAGTAGGAGTGAAGCAGTAGTAAAGCAGTAGTAAAGCAGTGGTAAAGTAGTAGTAAACTGGTAGTAAAGTAGTAAAGTAGTAGTAAAGTAGTATTAAAGTAGTAGTAAAGTGGTGGTAAATCGGTAGTAAAGTAGTAGTAAAGTACTAGTAAAGTACTAGTAAAGTACTAGTAAAGTAGTAGTAAAGTAGTAGTAAGAATGACCTCGGAAGTGTTCGTTGTACAAAATGGCGCCATGTTGGTAGCCTCAGTCACAGAGGTTTTTCCATTTGTTTCCATATAGTAGTGGGGCGGGGGGATTGGCTTCTCAGTGTTTGTATGTTGATCCCTGTTAAAAAGTACACCAGAATTTAGTGGCGTTGGATATTTTGGGTCCCAAAATGTCCCCGCCAGCAGTGGCTGCATAAAATCCATTAGTTAGAACTGAGCGATGGGCAACACACTGTCGTGAGTCAGGAGCTGTATGAGGAGCCAGTAGTCAAAATAAGGGATTTGACTTAGATTATATCTTATCCGCCCAGTGGTGTTTCCTACTTTCTTCAGTAGGCACCATTTTTGAGTGAATGGCCGAAAGTCAGATTTTTGATGAAATTGTGACCGCGGGGCTTAGGGATTTTTGTGAAAAAAATCTTTCTCTGCTGGTTAAATTGTCGAGGGCTGATTTCTTGTCCTGAGATAAAAAGCCTTCTGTTTCGAGCGCCAAAGATCTCAGGGGAGCATTTGCAACCGTTTGGCACCATTCTTGAGTGAATTGCCAAAAGTCAGATTTTTGATGAAATTGTGACCTCGGGGCTTAGGGATTTTTTCAAAAAAATCTTTTCCTGCCGGTTAAGGATTTTCTGTCCTGTGATAAAAAGCCTTCTGTCTCGACCGCAAAACTTTTCAGGGCAGCATTTGCAAACGTTTGGCACCATTTTTGAGTGAATTGCCGAAAGTCAGATTTTTGATGAAATTGTGACCCCGGCGCTTAGGGATTTATTCAAATAAATGTTTTTCTGCCAGTTAAGTTGTCGAAGGCTGATTTCCTTTCCTATGATCAAAAGCCTTTTGTTTCGACCCCCAAACCTCTCTGGGGAGCATTTGCAACCGTTTGGCACCATTTTTGAGTCAACTGCCGAAAGTCAGATTTTGTATGAAATTGTGACCCTGGGGCTTAGGGATTTTTTTAAAAAAAATCTTTTTCTGCCAGTTAAGTTGTCGCGGGCTCATTTTTCTCCTGTGATAAAAAGCATTCTGTTTCGAACGCCAAAGATCTGAGGGGAGCATTTGAAACCGTTTGGCACCATTTTTGAGTCAATTGCCCAAAGTCAGATTTTTGCTGAAATTGTCACCCCGGGGCTTAGGGATTTTTTCAAAAAAATCTTTTTCTGCCAGTTAAGTTGTCGTGGGCTGATTTCTTGTCCTGTGATAAAAAGCCTTCTGTTTCGACCGCCAAACATCTCAGGGGAGCATTTGCAACCGTTTGGCACCATTTTTGAGTTCATTGCCGAAAGTCAGATTTTTCCTGAAATTGTGACTCGGGGGCTTAGGGATTTTTTCAAAAAAATCTTTTTCTGCCAGTTATGTTGTCACGGGCAGTTTTCTTGTCCTGTGATAAAAAGCCTTCTGTTTCGACCCCCAAACATCTCAAGGGAGCATTTGCAACCGTTTGGCACCATTTTTGAGTGAATCACCGAAAGTCAGATTTTTGATGAAATTGTGACTCGGGGGCTTCGGGATTTTTTCCAAAAAATCTTTTTCTTCCAGTTAAGTTGTCGCGGGCTGATTTCTTGTCCTGTGATAAAAAGCCTTCTGTATTGACCGCCAAACTTTTCAGGGGAGCATTTGCAACCATTTAGCACCATTTTTGAGTGAATTGCTGAATGTCAGATTTTTCATGAAATTGTGACCCCGGGGCTTAGGGATTTTCTGAAAAAAATGTTTTTCTTACAGTTAAGTTGTCACGGGCTGATTTCTTGTCCTGTGATAAAAAGCCTTCTGTTTTGACAGCCAAACTTTTAAGGTGAGCATTTGCAACCATTTAGCACCATTTTTGAGTGAATTGCTGAATGTCAGATTTTTCATGAAATTGTAACCTTGGGGCTTAGGGATTTTTTCAAAAAAATCTTTTTCTGCCGGTTAAGGATTTTCTGTCCTGTGATAAAAAGCCTTCTGTTTCGACCGCCAAGCTTTTAAGGGGAGCATTTGAAACCGTTTAGCACCATTTTTGAGTGAATTGCTGAATGTCAGATTTTTCATGAAATTGTGACCTTGGGGCTTAGGGATTTTTTCAAAAAAATCTTTTTCTGCCTGTTAAGGATTTTCTGTCCTGTGATAAAAAGCCTTCTGTTTTGAGCGCCAAACTTTTCAGGGGAGCCTTTGCAACCGTTTGGCACCATTTTTGAGTGAATTGCTGAATGTCAGATTTTTGATGAAATTGTGACTCGTGGGCTTAGGGATTTTTTCAAAAAAATGTTTTTCTGACAGTTAAGTTGTCGAAGGCTGATTTCCTTTCCTGTGATCAAAAGCCTTTTGTTTCGACCCCCAAACCTCTCTGGGGAGCATTTGCAACCGTTTGGCACCATTTTTGAGTCAATTGCCGAAAGTCAGATTTTTGATGAAATTGTGACCCCGGGGCTTAGGGATTTTTTCAAAAAATTCTTTTTCTGCCAGTTAAGTTGTCGGGGGCTGATTTCTTCTCCTGTAATAAAAACCCTTCTGTTTTGACTGCCAAACATCTCATGGGAGCATTTGCAACCCTTTGGCATCATTTTTGAGTCCATTGCCGAAAGTCAGATTTTTACAGAAATTGTGACTCGGCGGTTTAGGGATCTTTTGAAAAAAATCTTTTTCTGACAGTTAAGTTGTCGCGGGCTGATTACTTTTCCTGTAATAAAAAGCCTTCTGTCTCGACCGCCAAACTTTTCAGGGGAGCATTTGCAACCATTTAGGACCATTTTTGAGTCCATTGCTGAATGTAAGATTTTTCATGAAATTGTGACCCCGGGACTTAGGGATTTTCTGAAAAAAATCTTTTTCTGACAGTTAAGTTGTCACGGGCTGATTTCTTGTCCTGTGAGAAAAAGCCTTCTGTTTTGACCGCCAAAAATCTCAGGGGATCATTTGCAACCGTTTGGCACCATTTTTGAGTGAATCACCAAAAGTCAGATTTTTGATGAAATTGTGACCCTAGGGCTTAGGGATTTTTTCAAAAAAATGTTTTTCTGACAGTTAAGTTGTCGAGGGCTGATTTCTTGTCCTGTGATAAAAAGCCTTCTGTTTCGACCCCCAAACCTCTCAGGGGAGCATTTGCAACCATTTGGCACCATTTTTGAGTCAATTTCCGAAAGTCAGATTTTTGATGAAATTGTGACATCGGGGCTTAGGGATTTTTTCAAAAAAATCTTTTTCTGCCAGTTAAGTTGTCGTGGGCTGATTTCGTCTCCTGTGATAAAAAGCCTTCTGTTTCGACCGCCAAACATCTCATGGGAGCATTTGCAACCGTTTGGCACCATTTTTCAGTCCATTGCCGAAAGTCAGATTTTTACTGAAATTGTGACTCGGGGGCTTAGGGATCTTTTGAAAAAAATCTTTTTCTGCCAGTTAAGTTGTCGCGGGATGATTTCTTGTCCTGTGATAAAAAGCCTTCTGTTTCGACCGCCAAACTTTTCAGGGGAATATTTGCAACCGTTTGGCACCATTTTTGAGTCAATTGCCGAAAGTCAGATTTTGTATGAAATTGTGGCCTCGGGGCTTAGGGATTCTTTCAAAAAAATCGTTTTCTGCCAGTTAAGTTGTCGCGGGCTGATTTCGTCTCCTGTGATAAAAACCCTTCTGTTTCGACCGCCAAACATCTCATGGGAGCATTTGCAACCGTTTGGCACTATTTTTCAGTCCATTGCCGAAATTCAAATTTTTACTGAAATTGTGACTCGGGGGCTTAGGGATATTTTCAAAAAAATCTTTTTCTGCCTGTTAAGTTGTCGCGGGCTGATTTCTTCTCCTGTAATAAAAACCCTTCTGTTTTGACTGCCAAACATCTCATGGGAGCATTTGCAACCCTTTGGCATCATTTTTGAGTCCATTGCCGAAAGTCAGATTTTTACAGAAATTGTGACTCGGCGGTTTAGGGATCTTTTGAAAAAAATCTTTTTCTGACAGTTAAGTTGTCGCGGGCTGATTACTTTTCCTGTAATAAAAAGCCTTCTGTCTCGACCGCCAAACTTTTCAGGGGAGCATTTGCAACCATTTAGGACCATTTTTGAGTCCATTGCTGAATGTAAGATTTTTCATGAAATTGTGACCCCGGGACTTAGGGATTTTCTGAAAAAAATCTTTTTCTGACAGTTAAGTTGTCACGGGCTGATTTCTTGTCCTGTGAGAAAAAGCCTTCTGTTTTGACCGCCAAAAATCTCAGGGGATCATTTGCAACCGTTTGGCACCATTTTTGAGTGAATCACCAAAAGTCAGATTTTTGATGAAATTGTGACCCTAGGGCTTAGGGATTTTTTCAAAAAAATGTTTTTCTGACAGTTAAGTTGTCGAGGGCTGATTTCTTGTCCTGTGATAAAAAGCCTTCTGTTTCGACCCCCAAACCTCTCAGGGGAGCATTTGCAACCATTTGGCACCATTTTTGAGTCAATTTCCGAAAGTCAGATTTTTGATGAAATTGTGACATCGGGGCTTAGGGATTTTTTCAAAAAAATCTTTTTCTGCCAGTTAAGTTGTCGTGGGCTGATTTCGTCTCCTGTGATAAAAAGCCTTCTGTTTCGACCGCCAAACATCTCATGGGAGCATTTGCAACCGTTTGGCACCATTTTTCAGTCCATTGCCGAAAGTCAGATTTTTACTGAAATTGTGACTCGGGGGCTTAGGGATCTTTTGAAAAAAATCTTTTTCTGCCAGTTAAGTTGTCGCGGGATGATTTCTTGTCCTGTGATAAAAAGCCTTCTGTTTCGACCGCCAAACTTTTCAGGGGAATATTTGCAACCGTTTGGCACCATTTTTGAGTCAATTGCCGAAAGTCAGATTTTGTATGAAATTGTGGCCTCGGGGCTTAGGGATTCTTTCAAAAAAATCGTTTTCTGCCAGTTAAGTTGTCGCGGGCTGATTTCGTCTCCTGTGATAAAAACCCTTCTGTTTCGACCGCCAAACATCTCATGGGAGCATTTGCAACCGTTTGGCACTATTTTTCAGTCCATTGCCGAAATTCAAATTTTTACTGAAATTGTGACTCGGGGGCTTAGGGATATTTTCAAAAAAATCTTTTTCTGCCTGTTAAGTTGTCGCGGGCTGATTTCGTCTCCTGTGATAAAAACTCTTCTGTTTCGACTGCCAAACCTCTCAGGGGAGCATTTGCAACCATTTGGCACCATTTTTCAGTCCATTGCCGAAAGTCAGATTTTTACTGAAATTGTGACTCGGGGGCTTAGGGATCTTTTGAAAAAAATCTTTTTCTGCCAGTTTAGTTGTCGCGGGATGATTTCTTGTCCTGTGATAAAAAGCCTTCTGTTTCGACCGCCAAACATCTCAGGGGATCATTTGCAACCGTTTGGCACCATTTTTGAGTGAATCACCAAAAGTCAGATTTTGGATGAATTTGTGACCCCGGGGCTTAGGGATTTTTTCAAAAAAATGTTTTTCTGCCAGTTAAGTTGTCGAGGGCTGATTTCTTTTCCTGTGATAAAAAGCCTTCTGTTTCGAGCCCCAAACCTCTCTGCTGAATGTAAGATTTTTCATGAAATTGTCACGCCGGGGCTTAGGGATTTTCTGAAAAAAATCTTTTTCTTACAGTTAAGTTGTCACGGGCTGATTTCTTGTCCTGCGATAAAAAGCCTTCTGTTTTGACAGCCAAACTTTTCAGGGGAGCATTTGCAACCGTTTGGCACCTTTTCTGAGTGAATTGCCGAAAGTCAGATTTTTGCTGAAATTGTGACCCCGGGGCTTAGGGATATTTTCAAAAAAATGTTTTTCTGCCAGTTAAGTTGTTGAGGGCTGATTTATTTTCCTGTGATAAAAAGCCTTCTGTTTTGACAGCCAAACTTTTCAGGGGAGCATTTGCAACCGTTTGGCACCATTTTTGAGTGAATTGCCGAAAGTCAGATTTTTGCTGAAATTGTGACCCCGGGGCTTAGGGATTTTTTCAAAAAAGGATTTCCTGTCCTGTGATAAAAAGCCTTCTGTTTCGATCGCGAAACTTTTCAGGGGAGTATTTGCAACCGTTTGGCACCATTTTTTGAGTCAATTGCCGAAAGTCAGATTTTTGATGAAATTGTGACCCCGGGGCTTAGGGATTTTTTCAAAAAATTCTTTTTCTGCCAGTTAAGTTGTCGGGGGCTGATTTCTTCTCCTGTAATAAAAACCCTTCTGTTTTGACTGCCAAACATCTCATGGGAGCATTTGCAACCCTTTGGCATCATTTTTGAGTCCATTGCCGAAAGTCAGATTTTTACAGAAATTGTGACTCGGCGGTTTAGGGATCTTTTGAAAAAAATCTTTTTCTGACAGTTAAGTTGTCGCGGGCTGATTACTTTTCCTGTAATAAAAAGCCTTCTGTCTCGACCGCCAAACTTTTCAGGGGAGCATTTGCAACCATTTAGGACCATTTTTGAGTCCATTGCTGAATGTAAAATTTTTTCATGAAATTGTGACCCCGGGACTTAGGGATTTTCTGAAAAAAATCTTTTTCTGACAGTTAAGTTGTCACGGGCTGATTTCTTGTCCTGTGAGAAAAAGCCTTCTGTTTTGACCGCCAAAAATCTCAGGGGATCATTTGCAACCGTTTGGCACCATTTTTGAGTGAATCACCAAAAGTCAGATTTTTGATGAAATTGTGACCCCAGGGCTTAGGGATTTTTTCAAAAAAATGTTTTTCTGCCTGTTAAGTTGTCGCGGGCTGATTTCGTCTCCTGTGATAAAAACTCTTCTGTTTCGACTGCCAAACCTCTCAGGGGAGCATTTGCAACCATTTGGCACCATTTTTCAGTCCATTGCCGAAAGTCAGATTTTTACTGAAATTGTGACTCGGGGGCTTAGGGATCTTTTGAAAAAAATCTTTTTCTGCCAGTTTAGTTGTCGCGGGATGATTTCTTGTCCTGTGATAAAAAGCCTTCTGTTTCGACCGCCAAACATCTCAGGGGATCATTTGCAACCGTTTGGCACCATTTTTGAGTGAATCACCAAAAGTCAGATTTTGGATGAATTTGTGACCCCGGGGCTTAGGGATTTTTTCAAAAAAATGTTTTTCTGCCAGTTAAGTTGTCGAGGGCTGATTTCTTTTCCTGTGATAAAAAGCCTTCTGTTTCGAGCCCCAAACCTCTCTGCTGAATGTAAGATTTTTCATGAAATTGTGACGCCGGGGCTTAGGGATTTTCTGAAAAAAATCTTTTTCTTACAGTTAAGTTGTCACGGGCTGATTTCTTGTCCTGCGATAAAAAGCCTTCTGTTTTGACAGCCAAACTTTTCAGGGGAGCATTTGCAACCGTTTGGCACCTTTTCTGAGTGAATTGCCGAAAGTCAGATTTTTGCTGAAATTGTGACCCCGGGGCTTAGGGATATTTTCAAAAAAATGTTTTTCTGCCAGTTAAGTTGTTGAGGGCTGATTTATTTTCCTGTGATAAAAAGCCTTCTGTTTTGACAGCCAAACTTTTCAGGGGAGCATTTGCAACCGTTTGGCACCATTTTTGAGTGAATTGCCGAAAGTCAGATTTTTGCTGAAATTGTGACCCCGGGGCTTAGGGATTTTTTCAAAAAAGGATTTCCTGTCCTGTGATAAAAAGCCTTCTGTTTCGATCGCGAAACTTTTCAGGGGAGTATTTGCAACCGTTTGGCACCATTTTTTGAGTCAATTGCCGAAAGTCAGATTTTTGATGAAATTGTGACCCCGGGGCTTAGGGATTTTTTCAAAAAATTCTTTTTCTGCCAGTTAAGTTGTCGGGGGCTGATTTCTTCTCCTGTAATAAAAACCCTTCTGTTTTGACTGCCAAACATCTCATGGGAGCATTTGCAACCCTTTGGCATCATTTTTGAGTCCATTGCCGAAAGTCAGATTTTTACAGAAATTGTGACTCGGCGGTTTAGGGATCTTTTGAAAAAAATCTTTTTCTGACAGTTAAGTTGTCGCGGGCTGATTACTTTTCCTGTAATAAAAAGCCTTCTGTCTCGACCGCCAAACTTTTCAGGGGAGCATTTGCAACCATTTAGGACCATTTTTGAGTCCATTGCTGAATGTAAAATTTTTTCATGAAATTGTGACCCCGGGACTTAGGGATTTTCTGAAAAAAATCTTTTTCTGACAGTTAAGTTGTCACGGGCTGATTTCTTGTCCTGTGAGAAAAAGCCTTCTGTTTTGACCGCCAAAAATCTCAGGGGATCATTTGCAACCGTTTGGCACCATTTTTGAGTGAATCACCAAAAGTCAGATTTTTGATGAAATTGTGACCCCAGGGCTTAGGGATTTTTTCAAAAAAATGTTTTTCTGCCTGTTAAGTTGTCGCGGGCTGATTTCGTCTCCTGTGATAAAAACTCTTCTGTTTCGACTGCCAAACCTCTCAGGGGAGCATTTGCAACCATTTGGCACCATTTTTCAGTCCATTGCCGAAAGTCAGATTTTTACTGAAATTGTGACTCGGGGGCTTAGGGATCTTTTGAAAAAAATCTTTTTCTGCCAGTTTAGTTGTCGCGGGATGATTTCTTGTCCTGTGATAAAAAGCCTTCTGTTTCGACCGCCAAACATCTCAGGGGATCATTTGCAACCGTTTGGCACCATTTTTGAGTGAATCACCAAAAGTCAGATTTTGGATGAATTTGTGACCCCGGGGCTTAGGGATTTTTTCAAAAAAATGTTTTTCTGCCAGTTAAGTTGTCGAGGGCTGATTTCTTTTCCTGTGATAAAAAGCCTTCTGTTTCGACCCCCAAACCTCTCAGGGGAGCATTTGCAACCGTTTGGCACCATTTTTGAGTCAATTGCCGAAAGTCAGATTTTTGATGAAATTGTAACACCGGGGCTTAGGGATTTTTTCAAAAAAATGTTTTTCTGCCAGTTAAGTTGTCGAGGGCTGATTTCTTTGCCTGTGATAAAAAGCCTTCTGTTTCGAGCCCCAAACCTCTCTGCTGAATGTAAGATTTTTCATGAAATTGTCACGCCGGGGCTTAGGGATTTTCTGAAAAAAATCTTTTTCTGCCAGTTTAGTTGTCGCGGGATGATTTCTTGTCCTGTGATAAAAAGCCTTCTGTTTCGACCGCCAAACATCTCAGGGGATCATTTGCAACCGTTTGGCACCATTTTTGAGTGAATCACCAAAAGTCAGATTTTGGATGAATTTGTGACCCCGGGGCTTAGGGATTTTTTCAAAAAAATGTTTTTCTGCCAGTTAAGTTGTCGAGGGCTGATTTCTTTTCCTGTGATAAAAAGCCTTCTGTTTCGAGCCCCAAACCTCTCTGCTGAATGTAAGATTTTTCATGAAATTGTCACGCCGGGGCTTAGGGATTTTCTGAAAAAAATCTTTTTCTTACAGTTAAGTTGTCACGGGCTGATTTCTTGTCCTGCGATAAAAAGCCTTCTGTTTTGACAGCCAAACTTTTCAGGGGAGCATTTGCAACCGTTTGGCACCTTTTCTGAGTGAATTGCCGAAAGTCAGATTTTTGCTGAAATTGTGACCCCGGGGCTTAGGGATATTTTCAAAAAAATGTTTTTCTGCCAGTTAAGTTGTTGAGGGCTGATTTATTTTCCTGTGATAAAAAGCCTTCTGTTTTGACAGCCAAACTTTTCAGGGGAGCATTTGCAACCGTTTGGCACCATTTTTGAGTGAATTGCCGAAAGTCAGATTTTTGCTGAAATTGTGACCCCGGGGCTTAGGGATTTTTTCAAAAAAGGATTTCCTGTCCTGTGATAAAAAGCCTTCTGTTTCGATCGCGAAACTTTTCAGGGGAGTATTTGCAACCGTTTGGCACCATTTTTTGAGTCAATTGCCGAAAGTCAGATTTTTGATGAAATTGTGACCCCGGGGCTTAGGGATTTTTTCAAAAAATTCTTTTTCTGCCAGTTAAGTTGTCGGGGGCTGATTTCTTCTCCTGTAATAAAAACCCTTCTGTTTTGACTGCCAAACATCTCATGGGAGCATTTGCAACCCTTTGGCATCATTTTTGAGTCCATTGCCGAAAGTCAGATTTTTACAGAAATTGTGACTCGGCGGTTTAGGGATCTTTTGAAAAAAATCTTTTTCTGACAGTTAAGTTGTCGCGGGCTGATTACTTTTCCTGTAATAAAAAGCCTTCTGTCTCGACCGCCAAACTTTTCAGGGGAGCATTTGCAACCATTTAGGACCATTTTTGAGTCCATTGCTGAATGTAAAATTTTTTCATGAAATTGTGACCCCGGGACTTAGGGATTTTCTGAAAAAAATCTTTTTCTGACAGTTAAGTTGTCACGGGCTGATTTCTTGTCCTGTGAGAAAAAGCCTTCTGTTTTGACCGCCAAAAATCTCAGGGGATCATTTGCAACCGTTTGGCACCATTTTTGAGTGAATCACCAAAAGTCAGATTTTTGATGAAATTGTGACCCCAGGGCTTAGGGATTTTTTCAAAAAAATGTTTTTCTGCCTGTTAAGTTGTCGCGGGCTGATTTCGTCTCCTGTGATAAAAACTCTTCTGTTTCGACTGCCAAACCTCTCAGGGGAGCATTTGCAACCATTTGGCACCATTTTTCAGTCCATTGCCGAAAGTCAGATTTTTACTGAAATTGTGACTCGGGGGCTTAGGGATCTTTTGAAAAAAATCTTTTTCTGCCAGTTTAGTTGTCGCGGGATGATTTCTTGTCCTGTGATAAAAAGCCTTCTGTTTCGACCGCCAAACATCTCAGGGGATCATTTGCAACCGTTTGGCACCATTTTTGAGTGAATCACCAAAAGTCAGATTTTGGATGAATTTGTGACCCCGGGGCTTAGGGATTTTTTCAAAAAAATGTTTTTCTGCCAGTTAAGTTGTCGAGGGCTGATTTCTTTTCCTGTGATAAAAAGCCTTCTGTTTCGACCCCCAAACCTCTCAGGGGAGCATTTGCAACCGTTTGGCACCATTTTTGAGTCAATTGCCGAAAGTCAGATTTTTGATGAAATTGTAACACCGGGGCTTAGGGATTTTTTCAAAAAAATGTTTTTCTGCCAGTTAAGTTGTCGAGGGCTGATTTCTTTGCCTGTGATAAAAAGCCTTCTGTTTCGAGCCCCAAACCTCTCTGCTGAATGTAAGATTTTTCATGAAATTGTCACGCCGGGGCTTAGGGATTTTCTGAAAAAAATCTTTTTCTTACAGTTAAGTTGTCACGGGCTGATTTCTTGTCCTGCGATAAAAAGCCTTCTGTTTTGACAGCCAAACTTTTCAGGGGAGCATTTGCAACCGTTTGGCACCTTTTCTGAGTGAATTGCCGAAAGTCAGATTTTTGCTGAAATTGTGACCCCGGGGCTTAGGGATATTTTCAAAAAAATGTTTTTCTGCCAGTTAAGTTGTTGAGGGCTGATTTATTTTCCTGTGATAAAAAGCCTTCTGTTTTGACAGCCAAACTTTTCAGGGGAGCATTTGCAACCGTTTGGCACCATTTTTGAGTGAATTGCCGAAAGTCAGATTTTTGCTGAAATTGTGACGCCGGGGCTTAGGGATATTTTCAAAAAAGGATTTCCTGTCCTGTGATAAAAAGCCTTCTGTTTCGATCGCCAAACTTTTCAGGGGAGTATTTGCAACCGTTTGGCACCATTTTTGAGTGAATTGCTGAAAGTCAGATTTTTGATGAAATTGTGACCCCGGGGCTTAGGGATTTTTTCAAAAAAAAGGTTTTTCTGCCAGTTAAGTTGTAGAGGGCTGATTTCTTTTCCTGTGATAAAAAGCCTTCTGTTTCGAGCCCCAAACCTCTCTGCTGAATGTAAGATTTTTCATGAAATTGTGACGCCGGGGCTTAGGGATTTTCTGAAAAAAATCTTTTTCTTACAGTTAAGTTGTCACGGGCTGATTTCTTGTCCTGTGATAAAAAGCCTTCTGTTTTGACAGCCAAACTTTTCAGGGGAGCATTTGCAACCGTTTGGCACCTTTTTTGAGTGAATTGCCGAAAGTCAGATTTTTGCTGAAATTGTGACCCCGGGGCTTAGGGATATTTTCAAAAAAATGTTTTTCTGCCAGTTAAGTTGTCGAGGGCTGATTTCTTTTCCTGTGATAAAAAGCCTTCTGTTTCGACCCCCAAACCTCTCAGGGGAGCATTTGCAACCGTTTGGCACCATTTTTGAGTCAATTGTCGAAAGTCAGATTTTTTATGAAATTGTGACCCCGTGGCTTAGGGATTTTTTCAAAAACATGTTTTTCTGACAGTTAAGTTGTCGAGGGCTGATTTATTTTCCTGTGATAAAAAGCCTTCTGTTTCGACCCCCAAACCTCTCAGGGGAGCATTTGCAACCGTTTGGCACCATTTTTGAGTCAATTGCCGAAAGTCAGATTTTTGATGAAATTGTAACACCGGGGCTTAGGGATTTTTTCAAAAAAATGTTTTTCTGCCAGTTAAGTTGTCGAGGGCTGATTTCTTTTCCTGTGATAAAAAGCCTTCTGTTTCGAGCCCCAAACCTCTCTGCTGAATGTAAGATTTTTCATGAAATTGTCACGCCGGGGCTTAGGGATTTTCTGAAAAAAATCTTTTTCTTACAGTTAAGTTGTCACGGGCTGATTTCTTGTCCTGCGATAAAAAGCCTTCTGTTTTGACAGCCAAACTTTTCAGGGGAGCATTTGCAACCGTTTGGCACCTTTTCTGAGTGAATTGCCGAAAGTCAGATTTTTGCTGAAATTGTGACCCCGGGGCTTAGGGATATTTTCAAAAAAATGTTTTTCTGCCAGTTAAGTTGTTGAGGGCTGATTTATTTTCCTGTGATAAAAAGCCTTCTGTTTTGACAGCCAAACTTTTCAGGGGAGCATTTGCAACCGTTTGGCACCATTTTTGAGTGAATTGCCGAAAGTCAGATTTTTGCTGAAATTGAGACGCCGGGGCTTAGGGATATTTTCAAAAAAGGATTTCCTGTCCTGTGATAAATAGCCTTCTGTTTCGATCGCCAAACTTTTCAGGGGAGTATTTGCAACCGTTTGGCACCATTTTTGAGTCCATTGCCGAAAGTCATATTTTTACTGAAATTGTGATTCGGGGGCTTAGGAATCTTTTGAAAAAAATCTTTTTCTGCCAGTTAAGTTGTCGCGGGATGATTTCTTGTCCTGTGAGAAAAAGCCTTCTGTTTCGACCGCCAAACATCTCAGGGGATTATTTGCAACCGTTTAGCACCATTTTTGAGTGAATGACCGAAAGTCAGATTTTTGATGAAATTGTGACCCCGGGCTTAAGGATTTTTACAAAAAAATCTTTTTCTGCCGGTTAAGGATTTTCTGTCCTGTGATAAAAAGCCTTCTGTCTCCACCGCCAAACTTTTCAGGGGAGCATTTGCAACCGTTTGGCACCATTTTTGAGTCAATTGCCGAAAGTCAGATTTTTGCTGATATTGTCACCCCGGGGCTTAGTGATTTTTTCAAAAAAATCTTTTTCTGCCGGTTAAGGATTTTCTGTCCTGTGATAAAAAGCCTTCTGTTTTGACAGCCAAACTTTTCAGGGGAGCATTTGCAACCGTTTGGCACCATTTTTGAGTTCATTGCCGAAAGTCAGATTTTTGATGAAATCGTGACCCCGGGGCTTAGGGATTTTTTCAAAAAAATCTTTTTCTGCCAGTTAAGTTGTCGCGGGCTGATTTCTTTTGCTGTGATAAAAAGACTTCTGTTTCGACCCCCAAACCTCTCAGGGGAGCATTTGGAACCGTTTTGCACCATTTTTGAGTTCATTGCCGAAAGTCAGATTTTTGATGAAATCGTGACCCCGGGGCTTAGGGATTTTTTCAAAAAAATCTTTTTCTGCCAGTTAAGTTGTCGCGGGCTGATTTCTTTTGCTGTGATAAAAAGACTTCTGTTTCGACCCCCAAACCTCTCAGGGGAGCATTTGGAACCGTTTTGCACCATTTTTGAGTCAATTGACGAAAGTCAGATTTTTTATGAAATTGTGACCCCGGGGCTTAGGGATTTTTTCAAAAAAATGTTTTTCTGCCAATTAACTTGTCGAGGGCTGATTTCTTTTCCTGTGATAAAAAGCCTTCTGTTTCGGCGCCCAAGCCTCTCAGGGGATCATTTGCAACCGTTTGGCACCATTTTTGAGTCAATTGACGAAAGTCAGATTTTTTATGAAATTGTGACCCCGGGGCTTAGGGATTTTTTCAAAAAAATGTTTTTCTGCCAATTAACTTGTCGAGGGCTGATTTCTTTTCCTGTGATAAAAAGCCTTCTGTTTCGGCGCCCAAGCCTCTCAGGGGATCATTTGCAACCGTTTGGCACCATTTTTGAGTCAATTGACGAAAGTCAGATTTTTTATGAAATTGTGACCCCGGGCTTTGGGATTTTTACAAAAAAATTATTTTCTGCCGGTTAAGGATTTTCTGTCCTGTGATAAAAAGCCTTCTGTCTCGACCGCCAAACTTTTCAGGGGAGCATTTGCAACCATTTGGCACCATTTTTGAGTGAATTGCCGAAAGTCAGATTTTTGCTGAAATTGTGACTTACGGATTTTTTCAGAAAAATGTTTTTCTGACAGTTAAGTTGTCGTGGGCTGATTTCTTGTCCTGTGATAAAAAGCCTTCTGTTTCGACCACCAAATCTCTCAGGGTAGCATTTGCAACCGTTTGGCACCATTTTTGAGTCAATTGACGAAAGTCAGATTTTTTATGAAATTGTGACCCCGGGCTTAGGGATTTTTTCAAAAAAATGTTTTTCTGCCGGTAAAGGATTTTCTGTCCTGTGATAAAAAGCCTTCTGTCTCGACCGCCAAACTTTTCAGGGGAGCATTTGCAATCATTTGGCACCATTTTTGAATTAATTGCCGAAAGTCAGATTTTTGCTGAAATTGTAACCCTGGGGCTTAGGGATTTTTTCAAAAAAATCTTTTCCTGCCTGTTAAGGATTTTCTGTCCTGTGTTAAAAAGCCTTCTGTTTTGAGCACCAAACCTTTCAAGGGAGCATTTGCAACCGTTTGGCACCATTTTAAAGTGAATTGCCAAAAGTCAGATTTTTGATGAAATTGTGACCCCCAGGCTTAGGGATTTTTTCAAAAAAATGTTTTTCTGCCGATTAAGTTGTCGAAGGCTGATTTCTTTTCCTGAGATAAAAAGCCTTCTGTTTCGACCCCCAAACCTCTCACGGGAGCATTTGCAACCGCTTGGCACCATTTTTGAGTGAATTGCCGAAAGTGAGATTTTTGATGAAATTGTGACCCCGGGGCTTAGGGATTTTTTTCAAAAAAATGTTTTTCTGCCGATTAAGTTGTCGAGGGCTGATTTCTTGTCCTGTGATAAAACGACTTCTGTTTGGACCACCAAACCTTTCAGGGGAGCATTTGCAACGGTTTGGCACCATTTTAGAGTGAATTGCCAAAAGTCAGATTTTTGATGAAATTGTGACCCTGGGGCTTAGGGATTTTTTCAAAAAAATCTTTTGCTGCCAGTTAAGTTGTCGAGGGCTGATTTCTTTTCCTGAGATAAAAAGCCTTCTGTTTCGACCCCCAAACCTCTCACGGGAGCATTTGCAACCGCTTGGCACCATTTTTGAGTGAATTGCCGAAAGTGAGATTTTTGATGAAATTGTGACCCCGGGGCTTAGGGATTTTTTTCAAAAAAATGTTTTTCTGCCGATTAAGTTGTCGAGGGCTGATTTCTTGTCCTGTGATAAAACGACTTCTGTTTGGACCACCAAACCTTTCAGGGGAGCATTTGCAACCGTTTGGCACCATTTTTGAGTCAATTGCCGAAAGTCAGATTTTTGATGAAATTGTGGCCCCGGGGCTTAGGGATCTTTTTTAAAAAAATCTTTTTCTGCCGGTTAAGGATTTCCTGTCCTGTGATAAAAAGCCTTCTGTTTTGACCGCAAAACTTTTCAGGGTAGCATTTGCAACCATTTGGCACTATTTTTGAGTGAATTGCCGAAAGTCAGATTTTTGATGAAATTGTGTCCCCGGGGCTTAGGGATTTTTTCAAAAAAATCTTTTTCTGCCATTTAAGTTGTCGAGGGCTGATTTCTTTTCCTGTGATAAAAAGCCTTCTGTTTCGACCGCCGAACATCTCAGTGTTGGGATACTGCCAAACAGGACATGCGCAGACTCTGTGACTCACAAGCCTGCTCTCTCTTAAGGTGTAACGGAAATATCCTAACATCCTCCCCCTTTCCGTGTAACCTGTAGTACCTGTGGTTCACCCAATTGCAACTTCTGTACGTAAACCTTAAGTTGTTCTCTGTTAACAACCTTAGACAACAGATCAGCAGGAATTTCATTTCCTGCCATGTATGACATCAATCCTTTTTGAATACACTCTCTTGCACGATGTAGCTTAATCTGCAAGTACTTGGTTCTTTGCTTGCAACTCTCTGAGTTCAGCAAAGCCAAACAGGATCTATTGTCTTGATACACTTGTATAGGACATTTCACAGAAACCCCGATGTCCTTAAACAGTTGCATCAACCATTCACAATCCATGAGTGAAAATGACAGAGCATTGAGTTCTGCTTCACAGGAACTTAGGCTCACTGTTGTCTGCTTTTTGCACAACCAGTCAAACAGACAGTGGTTGTACATGTAGCATACTCCAGAAGTGCTTGTACCATCCGTGGTGTCACTTCCAAAACTTGCATCTGCAAAGATTTCAAGACCTCCAGTCTTCTGACTGGTGAACCTCAGCCTGTAGTGCATAGTCCCTTTCAAATAGCGGGCTATGCGCTTCAGAGCTTTCCAATCCTGAACAGTAGGATTGTTAGCATGTCTGCTAAGCAGGTTAGTGCTTACAGCAATGTCAGGTCTTGAGCATCTAGCAATGAAATTCAACTTGCCTAGAATGCATCTGTACAGCGTAGTGTCAGAAAACGCTTCAGCAGTACTATCTACCTGGTAACCTGTCACCACCGGTGTGTCTGCTGGGTTTGCATCAACCAAATTCAACCTGGTTAATACATCAGCAATTTTCTGTGTTTGGTGTACCAGAAAATTACCTGCTTGGTCCCTCTCCACCTGCAGAGAAAGATAGTTGGATACCTCACCAAGATCCTTCATGTCAAAGTGCTCCTTCAGTTGAGCTAGAGTGCTTTGGTAAAAAGCCTGATTCTTCCAAAACATCAGAAGATCATCAACAAAACATAAACAATACAGTTTGTTTTGCCCCTCCTCCTTGACAAACACACATGGATCAGCTTTGCCCTGGTGAAAACCTAGAGAAAGCAACGTCTCAGTGAGTTTTGTGTTCCAACACCTGGCACTCTGCTTGAGACCATATAAGGATTTCCGCAGTTTACAGGCCATTCCCTTCTGTATCTGCATTCCATCAGGTGGAAGCATATACAGCTGCTCGTCCAAAATCCCGTACAAAAAAGCTGTATTAATGTCATGATGAGAAACATACAGTTTCTCCTCTGCAGCTATCTTGAGCATAACGAATGCTCTCATATTTGACGGTGGGTGAGTAGGTCTCGTGGTAATCCTGTCCTGGTACCTGTGAAAAACCTCTGGCAACCAATCTGGCTTTGTGTCTGACAACCTTGCCATTCTGGTCTGTCTTGGCCTTGAAGACCCATTTGCTGCCAACCAGTCTCATTCCTGGGACTACCGGTACCAATTCCCAAGTTTGGTTCCTATTCAAGGAATCAACTTCAGCCTTCATGGCATTAAGCCAAGGCTCAGCATCTTTAGAGGTTAACTCCTGAACCTCTTTGTAGCTTGAAGGTTCCCACACCTTCTCTGAGCTACTAAGAACAGCAGTTGCCGTCTTAGCAAACTCATCAGCAAATCTCTTTGGAGGTCTGCCTTTGGTCACCCTTTCAGACCTGCGAACCAGACGCAAGTCTTCTGGACTCATCTCCTCCTTCTTAGGAGAAAGGTGACCAATGGTGAACAGTGGTTCTTCCAGTTCATTGTCAGACGCATCAGATGGTCTGACTGAGGCCTTTGCGCTCTTGTAGTCTGCTGTGTCATCACTGTCACTGACAGCAGCAGCAGCGCCACCAACTGAACTGGAATCCGAACTCTGATCATCATCATCATCATCATCATTCTCATCATCCTCATCCTCATCCTCAGCTTTCTCAACATTATCTGCCTTTTTCCCATCACCTTCATCCTCCTCTGGGTAACTCTGGAAAATTCCCACATTTTCCAACCCACTTAGGATTGTACTCAGCACTCTTGGTGAACTTAATGGACTTAGAGTTAGTCATCCATACCCTGTATGCACCTTTTTCGTATCCCATGAACAAACCATGTGCCCCACGCTTCCCAAGCTTGTTGTTTTGTGGGGAGTGTACCCACATGTCAGAACCAAAGATTCTCATGTGCTTGACGTTCGGGTTTTTTCCAAACATCTTCTCGTACGGAGTGCAACCTATGGGTGATGACAGTCTGCGATTAACGGTATAAACCACCGTTGACAGAGCTTCCCCCCAAAACTTCTCAGGGAGGTTGGCATCATGCAACAAGGTTTTCAGGCCTTGAAGCAAGGTCTGATTTGCTCGCTCCGCAAGTCCATTCATCCATGGCGATCTAGGCATTGACAAATCATGCTGGATTCCCTTCTCAGTCAGGAAAGCTTCAAACTGCTGAGAAGTGAACTCCCCGCTCCGATCGGTAAAAAGACAGCCGATACGTTTACCATGAACATTCTCCAACCAAGCACAGAATGCCTTGAACTTAGGGAATGCTTGTGATTTCTGCTCAAGCATAAAAACATGAATGTACCTAGAAAAAGAATCAATTAGAACCATGAAGTACCTTGCTCCTCCCAAAGAGGGTGCAAGTGGACCAACCAGGTCTGCATGCACAAGCTGGTAGGGTTTGGAAACCTGCCTGCTAGACTCCTTGCCTTTTGGAGCAACCTTCACCTTGTTCTCTGCACAAGATATACATTTCATGTGATACTTACAAGGTTTGATGCTCAAACCTTCAACCAACCCTGGCATCTTGGCTAGCGCTTGCCAAGACATGTGACAAAATCTTCGATGTGCTTCATGAATACAACCTGCATGAAGAACCTTGTTAGTTTGTGCAACACAACAGGAATCAGCATTAGACACAACAGCATTGTCATCATAAGTTATACAGAATAAACCATCCATAAACTTTGCATGCAAAAGGTCCTCTTTGCCTTTCCTGATGACACAGACGCTCCTCTTGAAGGAAATCTCAAAACCACGCCCAGTCAGCTGTGGGACACTGAGCAAATTGTCCGCAGCTCCTGGAACATAAAGTACATTACTGATGGTTGTATGCAAACTTGCAAGTTTAACAGTCCCTTCTCCTGCAATTTGCAACGTCCTTCCATCAGCCAGGTGGATCTCTCCTTCTTGAGGTGTAAAGGAGATAAACAGGTGCTTGTCCTTCGATAAATGGCACGTGCACCCTGAGTCCACAACAAACCTGGCTTTAGCCTTTGGAGCAGTCTTTGCAGCAAGCAAAACCTTGTTTTCCACCGGCGTGGGCTTTTGAAGCTTGCCCCCCTGCTCCTGGCCATGAGACTTGCCTTTAGCCTTTGGTGAAGCTGTGCCAGCTAAAAAAGCTTTGTTTTCCACTGGCATGGGCTTTTCACCCCCCCCCCTCTGCTTCGGGCCATCTGCAGGCATCGGTCTTTGTTTACCTCTGGCCTTCCGGCCTCTGCAAAGACAATGACCTTGGCTCCCACGAGAAACAGAGCTCTCAGCTGCCGACTCCTTGGCTCCCCCTGGAGGCTGGAATGCTGCCTGGGATGACGTGACAGTCTGCTCCCCCTGCAGCTTGCAACCGTTGCCCTCGGCATCCCTGCATTCACTCGCATTCTGGGAAACAGCCAGGACTTCCGATGCATTCACACCCTGGGCATTCAGACTCTGAGCTGGGATGACTGGCAAATGAGCTTTCTTCAAAGCATTCCACAACTTACGTGCCGTCACGTTGCCAGCAAGCGTTTTTATTTCCTCCAGAGAGACGGACAAGACGATTACGTCTATGGCCCTCAAATTCTGGGTTCTCCATTTCTCTGTCAGAGGAACTGGAGGGGCTTCAGACACAGTATGCCACACTCCGTACTGACGCAGCAAACTCTCACACCATTTTGCCCAGGTCTGATAATTATTCCCATTTAACTTTGGGCATTCAGCAGAGGCTTGGAAAAATTCCATTTCAGGTTTTCCTTTAGCCATGAGCCTTTTATGCCTTCAAAGACGTCTTATCTCAGCAGCCCATTAATCACGAATTCTCTGGCGCCGCTCCCAGACCAATTAGTTTTGCCGGACATCAAAAGCCTTTTGCCACGGCCCAACAGAAAAGCCTCCTCCTTCGCTTTTCACATACCTCAGCAGCAGTCTTTTGCATTTTCACCCTCCTGTAAATGCCGTGAATCTGGGCTCGAAACCTGTTGTTGGGATACTGCCAGGGAGACAAAGGCCATCACTGCCTCCACGTCATCTCCGGACGATCTGTTGATGTCCCGTAGTCACGCAGTATCAGCAATTAGCGGCACCAAGTCTCAGAAACAGATTGCCACATTCCTGGGCTGATGCACACTCTATCAGCAGAATTCACACAGCAAAAGTTGCACTCAGGAGAGTATCATTTAGAATGTTTATTCAGCGTTGGTCAGAACAAAGAAAAACATGACCGACTGCTAGCGTGTTCTGGTGCAGAGAGGGAAAACGAAAGCAATAGCAAACTTAAACATCCTGAGAAACAGGACATGCGCAGACTCTGTGACTCACAAGCCTGATCTCTCTTAAGGTGGAACGGAAATATCCTAACACTCAGGGCAGCATTTGCAACTGTTTGGCACCATTTTTGAGTCAATTGCTGAAAGTCAGATTTTTGATGAAATTTTGACCCTGGGGCTTAGGGATTTTTTCAAAAAAATCTTTTTCTGCCAGTTAAGTTGTCGAGGGCTGATTTCTTTTCCTGTGATCAAAAGCCTTCTGTTTCGACCGCCAAACATCTCAGGGGAGCTGTAATGGTTGTGAGGGGTTACTTGTGCGTAAATTGCCTTCAGTTTAGTTAGTTTGCTGGCCCAACCATGCTTAGGGTCAGAGCTCGCCCTCTGTGACCTGTTAGTCACTTGCAGATTCACTTGGTTAGCAGATCTACTACTACCATGAGTGCTGTCTTCCCTCTGGATTTGGGTAAATCTGTCATGAAATCAATCGACACAACCTCCCATGGTCTCCCCGGTGTGGGTAAGGGTTCCAGCAACCCTGCCGGGGCCGCCCTCTCCCCCTTGGCCCGTTGGCAGCGGTCACACCCCCTTACATACTCTCGTACATCTTCCCTCACCCTTGGCCACCAGAACTGCCTAGTAACCAGTAACATAGTTTTGTGTTGCTCAAAGTGCCCCGCAGTTGGGTTGTCGTGAAGCTGTTTGAGCACCCTTTCCCGCAGGGCTTCCCCGGGCACATACATTGCTCCCTTGTTTTTGTTTTTGTTTTTTTAATTTTTTATTGGATTTTCACATTTTATAAACACACACACACACACACACACACAAAAACGAAGACAAAACATGTATAATTTCATATCCTTGCTTTCTTAACCCCACTTCCTGACTTCCCCCCACCCCCCCTCATACATCCTAATTCAAATAATTAGCTCAGCAAGTTCTTATCTCTCATCCTTTACATATTATTTTTTTTTTTTTAAAGTTAGTTCTTATTACTTGGCCAAATTTTACTTATCCAATTATCTTATAAATATTAAATCCTTTTCTAAGGTCGACCCAAACTCCCTTCCACAAATTTCCCCCTTTTTATATTAAATATAGGTCATAATAGCCAAACACAAAGGTTAAAATTCTGTTCTCCCCTCCCTCCCTACCCCGGTTTCTGTCCCTTCCCGAATAAATGTCCACAAAACAGTTTTTAGCCTGGATTCCTCACATCTGAGGCCTTCAAGTCTCTGTCAGTCTCTCTCTGCCGGTTTTGTTGGTAACCCTCTTTGTTGGTCCTCAGTTCTCGAAGGAGCTCTGGCACAGTCTCATCAGATTTTCTTCCATCCGAAATACTTGATAGCAGCTGCTGCAAAAGGTCCACTGATCTCCCATGCTCAAAGAGGAAGCCCCAATCATATTTCTTATTTCTTTTAAATTCCAGTGTTCCAATTGATCCAGGGGCTTCCTCCTTCCTCTTTCGCATCTTTTGCAGATTTGTAATCCAAAGATCTTCTTCTTTATGTTCTAGCAATATAGGCTTCTGGTTGGTACTCTCCACCTGTACTTTCTCCACTCCTTCTTCCCTCTCCTCCAGTTCCAAAGATGTCTCTTCTGATTCAGCTGCAGATTTTTTTCCAGTCAGATCCTTTGTGCATTCAGCAGAGTTGCTTGTTTTAGAGTTCAAGGTTATAAGTTGTTTGTTCATAGCCATGCTCTGCTCTTGCAGTATTCCCACGAGAAAAAACATTCTTTCCATCTCTGCCTGTAATTTTCCATCTGTAGCCATTGTAATGTTTCAAAGTTTCCCCTAGGGGGGATTCTAGTTACTTAATAGTCCTTTCCCAACAGTCCGTTACTTTGTTATTTGTAACTACTTTGTTCCCAAGCACTTTAATTCAAATGTAACAAATTTAGTCCAGAGAGATGTTAAATAATAAGATTTTTAACTTTAACTGCCCGTTTGACAGCTCCTTTGACAGCTGTCAAACTCCTTGTCAAACTCCTTGTTCCTTTTCCTCCAGCTCACACACAGGACATTGCTCCCTTGTAATACAGCAGTCCTTCCCTTTCCTCAAAGCCTCCCTGGTCTCCCACAGTTCCCCTGAGTTCCCTGACTCTGGTTTGGGCGAATTCGTCCTGGCGAATCAGCTCAGTTAGTTCTCGTTTCCCAACCAACGCCCCCCCCAAACCCATCGTTCCTCAGGGAACACGTGTCAAGCTTCCGGCGGTCCTTCTCCTTCTGTATACTCCGGCTCCGGGAAAGTGCGTCTGCCCTCACGTTCTCTTCCCCCGGCACGTATTTGATCTCAAAGAAGAACTTGGAGAACTCCTGTGCCCATCGAATCTGTCTCTGGTTGAGGACTCGAGCTGTTCTCCAATATTCCAAGTTCTTGTGATCAGTGCAAACCTGAATCTTGTGCTGAGCCCCTATTAGGAGATGTCTCCACTGCCGAAACGCTGCATAAATAGCTAACAGTTCGCGATCATACACCGTGTAGTTCTGTTCCGATTTGTTCAGTTTCCGTGAGAAGAAGGCGCACGGCCTCCAGGTGTGTTGGCTCCGTCCCGGCTGCAGCAACACCGCTCCTATGGCTCTGTCTGATGCGTCGGTCTCCAGCCTCATCGGCTTCTGCAGATCCACATGCAGGAGCTGTTCCTCCGAGGCGAACGCCTTCTTTAGCCTTTCGAAGGATCGTTGGGCACTTTCCGTCCAGACGAACTTCTTCTTGCTACTGAGACAATCCGTGATGGGTGCGGTCAAGTGGGCGAAGTTCTTGATGAACTTCCGGTAGAAGTTGCTGAACCCAAGGAATCTCTGCACATCCTTCCAGGTTTTGGGGGCCTTCCATTCCAGCACTGCCTGCACCTTGCCGGGGTCCATGGCTAGTCCTCTGTCCGACAACTTGTATCCCAGAAATTCCACTTCTCTGGCGTGAAATTGGCACTTTTCCAGCTTGACCCACAACTGGTGCTGCTGTAGCCTCTTCAGCACTTCCCTGACGTCCTAGACATGCTGCTTTTCATTACCCACCGGCAGCTGCGCCCCAGGGAGTAGGTTGATTTGGCAGTCGAAGGGCCTATGTGGCGGCAGCCTGTCCGCTTCCCTCTCGCTGAAGACTTCCTGTAAGTCCGCGTACTGTGGCGGCACCTCCGCTCTCTGCTTCAGTGTAGTTGCTGCCACTCTGGCCAACCTCACCCTGGGCTTCTCCCCCCCTAGACAGTGTTCCAAACAGTGCGCTGACCCGAAGGTGACTGTCCGTTGATGCCAAGCCACCACTGGATCATGTAGCACTAGCCAGCTCATGCCCAGTATTATCGGGGGTCCCGCCAGTGTGGCCACGTGAAAGGCAATGGTTTCGGTGTGCCTGGACACACTCATTCTCATGGGTGGGGTTTGATGTGTTACCTCCCCTCCTAGCAGCTCCCTGCCATCTATCGTGGTCACTTGGAGTGGGAAATCAAGTGGCAGCAGGTGGAGTTGGTGCTCTAGTGCAAACTCCTTACTAAAAAAATTAACAGTGGTGCCTCGCAAGATGAAATTAATTCGTTCCGCAAGTTTTTTCGTCTTGCGAGTTTTTTGTCTTGCGAAGCATGGTTTCCCATAGGAATGCATTGAAAATCAATCAATGCGTTCCTATGGAAACCGCCTTCAGACCAGGTCCGGGGACAGTCTGTCCCCCGACCTCTTCTGAAGGCTGGGGGGGGGGGGGACAAGGGCTTTTCTTCCCACCCCCAGCATTTTAAAAAACCCCGGGACAGCAGAGGGTTTTTTAAAAATAGTGACCCCGGCGGTGCTTAGGGAGTTTTTCAAAAAAATCTCTTTCTGACAGTTAAGTTTTCGAGGGCTGATTTCTTTTCCTGTGATAAAAAGCCTTCTGTTTCGACCGCCAAAGATCTCAGGGGTTCATTTGCAACCGTTTGGCACCATTTTTGAGTTAATTGCCAAAAGTCAGATTTTTGATGAAATTGTGACCCCGGGGCTGAGGGATTTTTTCCAAAAAATGTTTTTCTGACAGTTAAGTTTTCGAGGGCTGATTTCTTTTCCTGTGATAAAAAGCCTTCTGTTTGGACACCCAGACATCTCAGGGAAGCATTTGCAACCGTTTGGAACCATTTTTGAGTCAATTGCCGAAAGTCAGATTTTTGATGAAATTGTGACCCCGGGGCTTAGGGATTTTTTTAAAAAAAAAATTCTGCCGGTTAAGGTGTTTTTTACCTTGCATTTTTAAGTTGTTAACCAACCTTAAATCTACGGATGAGGGGCAGTATATACAATTAATAAAGTAGTAACAATACTATTTGTTACTATAGACAGGCATGCCATTGTTCAGGAAGGTCTCCTGTATAAATAGGGGTATAAATAGTAAAGTAGGATAAGTAATAAAGTAGCAGTAGTAAAGTGGAAGTAAAGTGGTAGTAAAGCAATAGTAAACCAGTTGTGAAGTAGCAGTTAAGTAATGGTAAAACAATCGTAAAGTGGTGGAATAGTAGTAAAATAGCAGTAAAGTAGTAGTAAAACAATAGTAAAGTAGTAGTAATGCAGTAGTAAAGTAGTAGTAAAATGGTAGTAAGGCAGTAGTGAAACAGCAGTAAGATAGTAGTAAAGTAGTAGTCAAATGGTCCAATAGTAAAGCGGTGGAATAGTAGTAAAATAGCTGTAAAAGGATAGCAAAGTAGTAGTAAAATGATAGTAAGGCAGTAGTAAGGCAGTAGTAAAATGGTAGTAAAGTAGTAGTGAAGCAGAAGTAAAGTAGTGATAAAGTAGTAATAAAGCGGTAGTAAAGCGGTAGTAAAGCAGTAGTAAAGCAGTAGTAAAGTAGTAGTAAAGTAGTAGTAAAGTAGTAAAGTAGTAGTAAAGTAGTAGTAAAGTAGTAGTAAATTGGTAGTAAATTAGTAGTAAATTAGTAGTAAAATGGTAGTAAAATGGTAGTAAATGGTCTGCCTTCGTTTCCTGTGATAAAAAGCCTTCTGTTTCGACCGCCATAGATCTCAGGGGAGCATTTGCAACCGTTTGGCACCATTTTTGAGTGAATGACCGAAAGTCAGATTTTTCATGAAATTGTGACCCCGGGGCTTAGGGATTTTTTGAAAAAAAAAACCTTTCTCTGCCGGTTAAATTGTCGAGGGCTGATTTCTTTTCCTGAGATATAAAGCCTTCTGTTTCAACTGCCAAAGATCTCAGGGGAGCATTTGCAACCGTTTGGCACCATTTTTGAGTCAATTGCCGAAAGTCAGATTTTTGATGAAATTGTGACCCCGGGGCTTAGGGATTTTTTCAAAAAAATCTTTTTCTGCCAGTTAAGTTGTCGCGGGATGATTTCTTGTCCTGTGATTAAAAAGCCTTCTGTTTCGACCGCCAAACCCCTCAGGGGAGCATTTGCAACCATCTAGCACCATTTTTGAGTGAATTGCTGAATGTCAGATTTTTCATGAAATTGTGACCCCGGGGCTTAGGGATTTTTTCAAAAAAATGTTTTTCTGCCAGTTAAGTTGTCGAGGGCTGATTTCTTTTCCTGTGATAAAAAGCCTTCTGTTTCGACCACCAAACATTTCATGGGAGCTATTGCAACCGTTTGGCACCATTTTTGAGTTAATTGCCGAAAGTCAGATTTTTGAGGAAATTGTCACCCCGGGGCTTAGGGATTTTTTGAAAAAAATGTTTTTCTGCCAGTTAAGTTGTCGAGGGCTGATTTCTTTTCCTGTGATAAAAAGCCTTCTGTTTTGACCCCCAAACCTCTCAGGGGAGCATTTGCAACCGTTTGGCACCATTTTTGAGTCCATTGCCGAAAGTCAGATTTTTACTGAAATTGTGACTCGGGGGCTTAGGGATTTTTTCAAAAAAATCTTTTTCTGCCAGTTAAGTTGTCGCGGGATGATTTCTTGTCCTGTGATAAAAAGCCTTCTGTTTCGACCACCAAACATTTCATGGGAGCATTTGCAACCGTTTGGCACCATTTTTGAGTTAATTGCCGAAAGTCAGATTTTTGAGGAAATTGTGACTCGGGGGCTTAGGGTTTTTTTTTCAAAAAAATCTTTTTCTGACAGTTAAGCATTTTCTGTCCTGTGATAAAAAGCCTTCTGTTTTGACCGCCAAACTTTTCAGGGGAGCATTTGCAACCATTTAGCACCATTTTTGAGTGAATTGCTGAATGTCAGATTTTTGATGAAATTGTGACCCCGGGGCTTAGGGATTTTTTCAAAAAAATGTTTTTCTGACAGTTAAGTTGTCGAAGGCTGATTTCTTTTCCTGTGATAAAAAGCCTTCTGTTTCGACCGCCAAACATCTCATGGGAGCATTTGCAACCGTTTGGCACCATTTTTGAGTCCATTGCCGAAAGTCAGATTTTTGATGAAATTGTGACCCCGGGGCTTAGGGATTTTTTCAAAAAAATGTTTTTCTGACAGTTAAGTTGTCGAAGGCTGATTTCTTTTCCTGTGATAAAAAGCCTTCTGTTTCGACCGCCAAACATCTCATGGTAGCATTTGCAACCGTTTGGCACCATTTTTGAGTGAATTGCCGAAAGTCAGATTTATGATGAAATTGTGACTCGGGGGCTTAGGGATCTTTTGAAAATAATCTTTTTCTGCCAGATAAGTTGTCGCGGGATGATTTCTTGTCCTGTGATAAAAAGCCTTCTGTTTCGAGCGCCAAAGATCTCAGGGGATCATTTGCAACCGTTTGGCACCATTTTTGAGTGAATCACCGAAAGTCAGATTTTTGATGAAATTGTGACCCCGGAGCTTAGGGATTTTTTGAAAAAAATCTTTTTCTGACAGTTAAGTGGTCGCGGGCTGATTTTTTTCCCTGTGATAAAAAGCCTTCTGTTTCGACCGCCAAAGATCTCAGGAGAGCATTTGCAACTGTTTGGCCCCATTTTTGAGTCAATTGCCGAAAGTCAGATTTTTGATGAAATTGTGACCCCGGGGCTTAGAGATTTTTTTAAAAAAAAGGTTTTTCTGCCAGTTAAGTTGTCGCGGGCTGATTTCTTGTCCTTTGATAAAAAGCCTTCTGTTTCGACCACAAAACATCCCATGGGAGCATTTGCAACCATTTGGCACCATTTTTGAGTCAATTGCCGAAAGTCAAATTTTGGCTGAAATTACGGGTTTTTTCAAAAAAATGTTTTTCTGCTGGTTAGGTTGTCAAGGGCTGATTACTTTTCCTGTGATAAAAAGCCTTCTGTTTCGACCGCCAAAGATCTCAGGAGAGCATTTGCAACTGTTTGGCCCCATTTTTGAGTGAATTGCCAAAAGTCAGATTTTTGATGAAATTGTCACCCCGGGGCTTAGGGATTTTTGCAAAAAAATCTTTTTCTGCCGGTTAAGGATTTTCTGTCCTGTGATAAAAAGCCTTCTGCTTTGACCGCCAAACTTTTCAGGGGAGCATTTGCAACCGTTTGGCACCATTTCTGAGTGAATTGCCGAAAGTCAGATTTTTGATGAAATTGTCACCCCGGGGCTTAGGGATTTTTTGAAAAAAATCCTTTTCTGCCGGTTAAGTTGTCGAGGGCTGATTTCCTGTGATAAGAAGCCTTCTGTTTTGACCGCCAAACCCCTCAGGTGAGCATTTGCAACCGTTTGGCACCATTTTTGAGTGAATGGCAGAAAGTGAAATTTTTTATAAAATTGTGAACCCGGGGCATAGGGATTTTTTTAAAAAAAAAAAAAATTCTGCCGGTTAAGGTGTTTTTTACCCTTCAATTTTTAAGTTGTTAACCAACCTTAAATCTACGGATGAGGGGCAGTATATACAATTAATAAAATAGTAACAATACTATTTGTTACTATAGACAGGCATACCATTGTTCAGGAAGGTCTACTGTATAAATAGTAAAGTAGGATAAGTAATAAAGTAGCAGTAGTAAAGTGGAAGTAAAGTGGTAGTAAAGCAATAGTAAACCAGTAGTGAAGTAGCAATTACGTAATGGTAAAACAATATTAAAGTGGTGGAATAGTAGTAAAATAGTAGTAAAGTAGTAGTAAAACAGTAGTAAAGTAGAAGTAGTAATACAGTAGTAAAATAGTAGTAAAATGGTAGTAAGGCAGTAGTGAAACAGCAGTAAGATAGTAGTAGTAAAATGGTCCAATAGTAAAGCGGTGGAATAGTAGTAAAATAGCTGTAAAGTAGCAGTCAAAGGATAGCAAAGTAGTAGTAAAATGATAGTAAGGCAGTAGTAAATGGTAGTAAACTGGTAGTAAACTAGTAGTAAACTGGTAGTAAACTCGTAGTAAAATAGTAATAAAGTAGTAGTAAAGTTGTGGTAAAGCGGTAGTAAAGTAGTAGTAAAGCAGTAGTAAAGTAGTAGTAAAGTAGTAGTAAAGTAGTAGTAAGAATGACCTCGGAAGTGTTCTTTGTACAAAATGGCGCCATGTTGGTAGCCTCAATCACAGAGGTTTTTCCAGTTGTTTCCATATAAAGTAGTGGGGCGGGGGGATTGGCTTCTCAGTGTTTGTATGTTGATCCCTGTTAAAAAGTACACCAGAATTTAGTGGCGTTGGATATTTTGGGTCCCAAAATGTCCCCGCCAGCAGTGGCTGCATAAAATCCTTGAGTCAGAACTGAGCGATGGGCAACACACTGTTGTGAGTCAGGAGCTGTGTGAGGAGCCAGTAGTCAAAATAAGGGATTTGACTTAGATTATATCTTACCCGCCCAGTGGTGTTTCCTACTTTCTTCAGTAGGCACCATTTTTGAGTGAATGGCCGAAAGTCAGATTTTTGGCTTAGGGATTTTTGAGTGAATGGCCGAAAGTCAGATTTTTGGCTTAGGGATTTTTGTGAAAAAAATCTTTCTCTGAGATAAAAAGCCTTCTGTTTCGAGCGCCAAAGATCTCAGGGGAGCATTTGCAACCGTTTCGCACCATTCTTGAGTGAATTGCCAAAAGTCAGATTTTTGCTGAAATTGTGACCCCGGGGCTTCGGGATTTTTTCAAAAAAATCTTTTTCTGCCAGTTAAGTTGTCGCGGGCTGATTTCATGTCCTGTGATAAAAAGCCTTCTGTCTCGACCGCCAAATCTCTCAGGGGAGCATTTGCAACCGTTGGGCACCATTTTTGAGTGAATTGCTGAATGTCAGATTTTTCATGAAATTGTGACCCCGGGGCTTAGGGATTTTTTCAAAAAAATCTTTTTCTGCCAGTTAAGTTGTCGCGGGCTGATTTCGTCTCCTGTGATAAAAACCCTTCTGTTTCGACCGCCAAACATCTCATGGGAGCATTTGCAACCGTTTGGCACCATTTTTGAGTCCATTGCCGAAAGTCAGATTTTTACTGAAATTTTACTGATATTTTCAAAAAAGGATTTCCTGTCCTGTGATAAAAAGCCTTCTGTTGCGATCGCCAAACTTTTCAGGGGAGTATTTACAACCGTTTGGCACCATTTTTTTCTGCCAGTTAAGTTGTCGAGGGCTGATTTCTTTTCCTGTGATAAAAATATACTGCCCCTCATCCTCATCCGTAGATTTAAGGGTGGTTTACAACTTAAAAATTGAAGGTTAAAAAACACCTTAACCGGCAGAATTTTTTTTTAAAAAAAAAATCCCTATGCCCTGGGTTCACAATTTTATCAAAAATCTGACTTTCTGCCATTCACTCAAAAATGGTGCCAAACGGTTGCAAATGCTCCCCTGAGAGGTTTGGCGGTGAAAACAGAAGGCTTCTTATCACAGGAAAAGAAATCAGCCCTCGACAACTTAACCGGCAGAAAAAGATTTTTTTCAAAAAATCCCTAAGCCCCGGGGTCACAATTTCATAAAAAATCTGTCTACTGTATAAATAGTAAAGTAGGATAAGTAATAAAGTAGCAGTAGTAAAGTGGAAGTAAAGTGGTAGTAAAGCAATAGTAAACCAGTAGTGAAGTAGCAATTAAGTAATGGTAAAACAATAGTAAAGTGGTGGAATAGTAGTAAAATAACAGTAAAGTAGTAGTAAAACAATAGTAAAGTAGAAGTAGTAATGCAGTAGTAAAATAGTAGTAAAATGGTAGTAAGGCAGTAGTGAAACAGCAGTAAGATAGTAGTAAAGTAGTAGTCAAATGGTCCAATAGTAAAGCGGTGGAATAGTAGTAAAATAGCTGTAAAGTAGCAGTGAAAGGATAGCAAAGGAGTAGTAAAATGATAGTAAAGCAGTAGTAAGGTAGTAGTAAATGGTAGTAAAGTAGGAGTGAAGCAGTAGTAAAGCAGTAGTAAAGCAGTGGTAAAGCAGTAGTAAAGTAGTAGCAAAGTAGTAGTAAAGTTGTGGCAAAGCGGTAGTAAAGTAGTAGTAAAGTGGTAGAAAAGTAGTAGTAAAGTGGTAGAAAAGTAGTAGTAAAGTAGTAGTAAAGTAGTTAGAACTGAGCGATGGGCAACACACTGTCGTGAGTCAGGAGCTGTATGAGGAGCCAGTAGTCAAAATAAGGGATTTGAATTAGATGATATCTTACCCGCCCAGTGGTGTTTCCTACTTTCTTCAGTAGGCACCATTTTTGAGTGAATGGCCGAAAGTCAGATTTTTGATGAAATTGTGACCGCGGGGCTTAGGGATTTTTGTGGAAAAAAAATTACTCTGCCGGTTAAATTGTCGAGGGCTGATTTCTTTTCCTGTGATAAAAAAAATTCTGTTTCGACAGCCAGACATCTCAGGGGAGCATTTGCAACCGTTTGGCACCATTTTTGAGTCAATTGCCAAAAGTCAGATTTTTGCTGAAATTGTCACCCCAGGGCTTTGGGATTTTTTCAAAAAAATCTTTTTCTGCCGGTTAAGGATTTTCTGTCCTGTGATAAAAAGCCTTCTGTTTTGATCGCCAAACTTTTCAGGGGAGTATTTGCAACCATTTGGCACCATTGTTGTGTGAATTGCTGAAAGTCAGATATTTGTTGAAATTGTGACCCCGGGGCTTAGGGATTTTTTCAAAAAAATGTTTTTCTGACAGTTAAGTTGTCGAAGGCTGATTTCTTTTCCTGTGATAAAAAGCCTTCTGTTTCGGCGCCGAAGCCTCTCAGGGGAGTATTTGAAACTGTTTGGCACCATTTTTGAGTGAATCACCGAAAGTCAGATTTTTGATGAAATTGTGACCCCGGGGCTTAGGGATTTTTTCAAAAAAATCTTTTTCTGCCGGTTAAGGATTTTCTGTCCTGTGATAAAAAGCCTCCTGTTTTGACAGCCAAACTTTTCAGGGGAGCATTTGCAACCGTTTGGCACCATTTTTGAGTGAATTGCCGAAAGTCAGATTTTTGCTGAAATTGTGACCCCAGGGCTTTGGGATTTTTTCAAAAAAGGATTTTCTGTCCTGTGATAAAAAGCCTTCTGTTTTGATCGCCAAACTTTTCAGGGGAGTATTTGCAACCATTTGGCACCATTGTTGTGTGAATTGCTGAAAGTCAGATTTTTGCTGAAATTGTGACCCCGGGGCTTAGGGATTTTTTCAAAAAAATGTTTTTCTGACAGTTAAGTTGTCGAGGGCTGATTTCTTTTCCTGTGATAAAAAGCCTTCTCTTTCGACCCCCAAACCTCTCAGGGGAGCATTTGCAACCGTTGGGCACCATTTTTGAGTGAATTGCTGAATGTCAGATTTTTCATGAAATTGTGACTCGGGGGCTTAGGGATCTTTTGAAAATAATCTTTTTCTGACAGTTAAGTGGTCGCGGGCTGATTTTTTTTCCTGTGATAAAAAGCCTTCTGTTTCGACCGCCAAAGATCTCAGGAGAGCATTTGCAACTGTTTGGCCCCATTTTTGAGTCAATTGCCGAAAGTCAGATTTTTGATGAAATTGTGACCCCGGGGCTTAGAGATTTTTTTTAAAAAAAGGTTTTTCTGCCAGTTAAGTTGTCGTGGGCTGATTTCTTGTCCTTTGATAAAAAGCCTTCTGTTTCGACCACCAAACATCTCATGGGAGCATTTGCAACCATTTGGCACCATTTTTGAGTCAATTGCCGAAAGTCAAATTTTGGCTGAAATTACGGGTTTTTTCAAAAAAATGTTTTTCTGCTGGTTAGGTTGTCAAGGGCTGACTACTTTTCCTGTGATAAAAAGCCTTCTGTTTCGACCGCCGAAGATCTCAGGAGAGCATTTGCAACTGTTTGGCCCCATTTTTGAGTGAATTGCCAAAAGTCAGATTTTTGATGAAATTGTCACCCCGGGGCTTAGGGATTTTTGCAAAAAAATCTTTTTCTGCCGGTTAAGGATTTTCTGTCCTGTGATAAAAAGCCTTCTGCTTTGACCGCCAAACTTTTCAGGGGAGCATTTGCAACCGTTTGGCACCATTTCTGAGTGAATTGCCGAAAGTCAGATTTTTGATGAAATTGTAACCCCGGGGCTTAGGGATTTTTTGAAAAAAATCCTTTTCTGCCGGTTAAGTTGTCGAGGGCTGATTTCCTGTGATAAAAAGCCTTCTGTTTTGACCGCCAAACCCCTCAGGTGAGCATTTGCAACCGTTTGGCACCATTTTTGAGTGAATGGCAGAAAGTCAAATTTTTTATAAAATTGTGAATCCGGGGCATAGGGATTTTTTTTAAAAAAAAAAATTCTGCCGGTTAAGGTGTTTTTTACCCTTCAATTTTTAAGCTGTTAACCAACCTTAAATCTACGGATGAGGGGCAGTATATACAATTAATAAAATAGTAACAATACTATTTGTTACTATAGACAGGCATGCCATTGTTCAGGAAGGTCTACTGTATAAATAGTAAAGTAGGATAAGTAATAAAGTAGCAGTAGTAAAGTGGAAGTAAAGTGGTAGTAAAGCAATAGTAAACCAGTAGTGAAGTAGCAATTACGTAATGGTAAAACAGTAGTAAAGTGGTGGAATAGTAGTAAAATAGTAGTAAAGTAGTAGTAAAACAGTAGTAAAGTAGAAGTAGTAATACAGTAGTAAAATAGTAGTAAAATGGTAGTAAGGCAGTAGTGAAACAGCAGTAAGATAGTAGTAGTAAAATGGTCCAATAGTAAAGCGGTGGAATAGTAGTAAAATAGCTGTAAAGTAGCAGTGAAAGGATAGCAAAGTAGTAGTAAAATGATAGTAAGGCAGTAGTAAATTGTAGTAAACTAGTAGTAAACTGGTAGTAAACTAGTAGTAAACTGGTAGTAAACTGGTAGTAAACTAGTAGTAAACTGGTAGTAAACTGGTAGTAAACTAGTAGTAAACTGATAGTAAACTAGTAGTAAACTGGTAGTAAACTGGTAGTAAACTGGTAGTAAAATAGTAGTAAATAGTAGTAAAGTAGTAGTAAAGCTGTGGTAAAGCAGTAGTAAAGCAGTAGTAAAGTAGTAGTAAAGTAGTAGTAAAGTAGTAGTAAGAATGACCTCGGAAGTGTTCGTTGTACAAAATGGCGCCATGTTGGTAGCCTCAATCACAGAGGTTTTTCCAGTTGTTTCCATATAAAGTAGTGGGGCGGGGGGATTGGCTTCTCAGTGTTTGTATGTTGATCCCTGTTAAAAAGTACACCAGAATTTAGTGGCGTTGGATATTTTGGGTCCCAAAATGTCCCCGCCAGCAGTGGCTGCATAAAATTCGTTAGTTAGAACTGAGCGATGGGCAACACACTGTCGTGAGTCAGGAGCTGTATGAGGAGCCAGTAGTCAAAATAAGGGATTTGAATTAGATGATATCTTACCCGCCCAGTGGTGTTTCCTACTTTCTTCAGTAGGCACCATTTTTGAGTGAAAGGCCGAAAGTCAGATTTTTGATGAAATTGTGACCCCGGGGCTTAGGGATTTTTTCAAAAAAATCTTTTTCTGCCAGTTAAGTTGTCGCGGGCTGATTTCTTTTCCTGTGATAAAAACCCTTCTGTTTCGACCGCCAAACATCTCATGGGAGCATTTGCAACCGTTTGGCACCATTTTTGAGTGAATTGCCGAAAGTCAAATTTTTACTGAAATTGTGACCCCGGGGCTTAGGGATATTTTCAAAAAAGGATTTCCTGTCCTGTGATAAAAAGCCTTCTGTTGCGATCGCCAAACTTTTCAGGGGAGTATTTGCAACCGTTTGGCACGATTTGTTTCTGCCAGTTAAGTTGTTTGGCACCATTTTTGAGTCCATTGCCGAAAGTCAGATTTTTTATGAAATTGTGACCCCGGGGCTCAGGGATTTTTTCAAAAAAATGTTTTTCTTAGAGTTAAGTTGTCGAAGGCTGATTTCTTTTCCTGTGATAAAAAGCCTTCTGTTTCGACCGCCAAACATCTCATGGTAGCATTTGCAACCATTTGGCACCATTTTTGAGTCAATTGCCGAAAGTCAGATTTTGTATGAAATTGTGACCCCGGGGCTTAGGGATTTTTGCAAAAAAATGTTTCTCTGCCTGTTAAGTTGTCGAGGGCTGATTTCGTCTCCTGTGATAAAAACCCTTCTGTTTCGACCGCCAAACATCTCATGGGAGCATTTGCAACCGTTTGGCACCATTTTTGAGTCCATTGCCGAAAGTCAGATTTTTTATGAAATTGTGACCCCGGGGCTTAGGGATTTTTTCAAAAAAATCTTTTTCTGACAGTTAAGTGGTCGCGGGCTGATTTTTTTTCCTGTGATAAAAAGCCTTCTGTTTCGACCGCCAAAGATCTCAGGAGAGCATTTGCCACTGTTTGGCCCCATTTTTGAGTCAATTGCCGAAAGTCAGATTTTTGATGAAATTTTGACCCCGGGGCTTAGAGATTTTTTTTAAAAAAAGTTTTTCTGCCAGTTAAGTTGTCGCGGGCTGATTTCTTGTCCTTTGATAAAAAGCCTTCTGTTTCGACCACCAAACATCTCATGGGAGCATTTGCAACCATTTGGCACCATTTTTGAGTCAGTTGCCGAAAGTCAGATTTTGGCTGAAATTACGGGTTTTTTCAAAAAAATGTTTTTCTGCTGGTTAGGTTGTCAGGGGCTGATTACTTTTCCTGTGATAAAAAGCCTTCTGTTTCGACCGCCAAAGATCTCAGGAGAGCATTTGCAACTGTTTGGCCCCATTTTTGAGTGAATTGCCAAAAGTCAGATTTTTGATGAAATTGTCACACCGGGGCTTAGGGATTTTTGCAAAAAAATCTTTTTCTGCCGGTTAAGGATTTTCTGTCCTGTGATAAAAAGCCTTCTGCTTTGACCGCCAAACTTTTCAGGGGAGCATTTGCAACCGTTTGGCACCATTTCTGAGTGAATTGCCGAAAGTCAGATTTTTGCTGAAATTGTGAGCCCGGGGCTTAGGGATTTTTTGAAAAAAATCTTTTTCTGCCAGTTAAGTTGCCGGGGGCTGATTTCTTGTCCTGTGATAAAAAGTCTTCTGTCTCGACCGCCAAATCTCTCAGGGGAGCATTTGCAACCGTTTGGCACCATTTTTGAGTCAATTGCTGAAAGTCAGATTTTTGATGAAATTGTGACCCCGGGGCTTAGGGATTTTTTCAAAAAAATGTTTTTCTGACAGTTAAGTGGTCATGGGCTGATTTTTTTTCCTGTGATAAAAAGCCTTCTGTTTCGACCGCCAAAGATCTCAGGAGAGCATTTGGAACTGTTTGGCCCCATTTTTGAGTCAATTGCCGAAAGTAAAATAGCTGTAAAGTAGCAGTGAAAGGATAGCAAAGGAGTAGTAAAATGATAGTAAAGCAGTAGTAAGGTAGTAGTAAATGGTAGTGAAGTAGGAGTGAAGCAGTAGTAAAGCAGTAGTAAAGCAGTGGTAAAGCAGTAGTAAAGTAGTAGCAAAGTAGTAGTAAAGTGGTGGCAAAGCGGTAGTAAAGTAGTAGTAAAGTGGTAGAAAAGTAGTAGTAAAGTGGTAGAAAAGTAGTAGTAAAGTAGTAGTAAAGTAGTTAGAACTGAGCGATGGGCAACACACTGTCGTGAGTCAGGAGCTGTATGAGGAGCCAGTAGTCAAAATAAGGGATTTGACTTAGATGATATCTTACCCGCCCAGTGGTGTTTCCTACTTTCTTCAGTAGGCACCATTTTTGAGTGAATGGCCGAAAGTCAGATTTTTGATGAAATTGTGACCGCGGGGCTTAGGGATTTTTGTGAAAAAAATATTTCTCTGCCGGTTAAATTGTCGAGGGCTGATTTCTTTTCCTGTGATAAAAAAAATTCTGTTTCGACAGCCAGACATCTCAGGGGAGCATTTGCAACCGTTTGGCACCATTTTTGAGTCAATTGCCGAAAGTCAGATTTTTGCTGAAATTGTCACCCCAGGGCTTTGGGATTTTTTCAAAAAAATCTTTTTCTGCCGGTTAAGGATTTTCTGTCCTGTGATAAAAAGCCTTCTGTTTTGACAGCCAAACTTTACAGGGGAGCATTTGCAACCGTTTGGCACCATTTTTGAGTGAATTGCCGAAAGTCAGATTTTTGCTGAAATTGTGACCCCAGGGCTTTGGGATTTTTTCAAAAAAGGATTTTCTGTCCTGTGATAAAAAGCCTTCTGTTTTGATCGCCAAACTTTTCAGGGGAGTATTTGCAACCGTTTGGCACCATTGTTGTGTGAATTGCTGAAAGTCAGATTTTTGATGAAATTGTGACCCCGGGGCTTAGGGATTTTTTCAAAAAAATGTTTTTCTGACAGTTAAGTTGTCGAAGGCTGATTTCTTTTCCTGTGATAAAAAGCCTTCTGTTTCGGCGCCGAAGCCTCTCAGGGGAGCATTTGCAACCGTTTGGCACCATTTTTGAGTCAATTGCCGAAAGTCAGATTTTTTATGAAATTGTGACCCCGGGGCTTAGGGATTTTTTCAAAAAAATCTTTTTCTGCCAGTTAAGTTGTCGCGGGCTGATTTCGTCTCCTGTGATAAAAACCCTCATGTTTCGACCGCCAAACATCTCATGGGAGCATTTGCAACCGTTTGGCACCATTTATGAGTCCATTGCCAAAAGTCAGATTTTTTATGAAATTGTGACCCCGGGGCTTAGGGATTTTTTCAAAAAAATCTTTTTCTGCCAGTTAAGTTGTCATGGGATGATTTCTTTTCCTGTGATAAAAAGCCTTCTGTTTCGACGGCCAAACATCTCAGGGGAGTATTTGAAACCGTTTGGCACCATTTTTGAGTGAATCACCGAAAGTCAGATTTTTGATGAAATTGTGACCCCGGGGCTTAGGGATTTTTTCAAAAAAATCTTTTTCTGCCAGTTAAGTTGTCATGGGATGATTTCTTTTCCTGTGATAAAAAGCCTTCTCTTTCGACCCCCAAACCTCTCAGGGGAGCATTTGCAACCGTTGGGCACCATTTTTGAGTGAATTGCTGAATGTCAGATTTTTCATGAAATTGTGACTCGGGGGCTTAGGGATCTTTTGAAAATAATCTTTTTCTGCCAGATAAGTTGTGGTGGGCTGATTTCTTGTCCTTTGATAAAAAGCCTTCTGTTTCGACCACCAAACATCTCATGGGAGCATTTGCAACCATTTGGCACCATTTTTGAGTCAATTGCCGAAAGTCAGATTTTGGCTGAAATTACGGGTTTTTTCAAAAAAATGTTTTTCTGCTGGTTAGGTTGTCAAGGGCTGATTACTTTTCCTGTGATAAAAAGCCTTCTGTTTCGACCGCCAAAGATCTCAGGAGAGCATTTGCAACTGTTTGGCCCCATTTTTGAGTGAATTGCCAAAAGTCAGATTTTTGATGAAATTGTCACCCCGGGGCTTAGGGATTTTTGCAAAAAAATCTTTTTATGCCGGTTAAGGATTTTCTGTCCTGTGATAAAAAGCCTTCTGCTTTGACCGCCAAACTTTTCAGGGGAGCATTTGCAACCGTTTGGCACCATTTCTGAGTGAATTGCCGAAAGTCAGATTTTTGATGAAATTGTGAATCCGGGGCATAGGGATTTTTTTAAAAAAAAAAAAATTCTGCCGGTTAAGGTGTTTTTTACCCTTCAATTTTTAAGTTGTTAACCAACCTTAAATCTACGGATGAGGGGCAGTATATACAATTAATAAAATAGTAACAATACTATTTGTTACTATAGACAGGCATGCCATTGTTCAGGAAGGTCTACTGTATAAATAGTAAAGTAGGATAAGTAATACAGTAGCAGTAGTAAAGTGGAAGTAAAGTGGTAGTAAAGCAATAGTAAACCAGTAGTGAAGTAGCAATTACGTAATGGTAAAACAGTAGTAAAGTGGTGGAATAGTAGTAAAATAGTAGTAAAGTAGTAGTAAAACAGTAGTAAAGTAGAAGTAGTAATACAGTAGTAAAATAGTAGTAAAATGGTAGTAAGGCAGTAGTGAAACAGCAGTAAGATAGTAGTAGTAAAATGGTCCAATAGTAAAGCGGTGGAATAGTAGTAAAATAGCTGTAAAGTAGCAGTGAAAGGATAGCAAAGTAGTAGTAAAATGATAGTAAGGCAGTAGTAAATTGTAGTAAACTGGTAGTAAACTAGTAGTAAACTGGTAGTAAACTGGTAGTAAACTGGTAGTAAACTAGTAGTAAACTGGTAGTAAACTAGTAGTAAACTAGTAGTAAACTAGTAGTAAACTAGTACTAAACTAGTAGTAAACTGGCAATAAACTGGTAGTAAACTTGTAGTAAACTGATAGTAAACTAGTAGTAAAATAGTAGTAAAGTAGTAGTAAAGTTGTGGTAAAGCGGTAGTAAAGTAGTAGTAAAGTAGTAGTAAAGTAGTAGTAAAGTAGTAGTAAGAATGACCTCGGAAGTGTTCGTTGTACAAAATGGCGCCATGTTGGTAGCCTCAAATCACAGAGGTTTTTCCAGTTGTTTCCATATAAAGTAGTGGGGCGGGGGGATTGGCTTCTCAGTGTTTGTATGTTGATCCCTGTTAAAAAGTACACCAGAATTTAGTGGCGTTGGATATTTTGGGTCCCAAAATGTCCCCGCCAGCAGTGGCTGCATAAAATTCGTTAGTTAGAACTGAGCGATGGGCAACACACTGTCGTGAGTCAGGAGCTGTATGAGGAGCCAGTAGTCAAAATAAGGGATTTGACTTAGATGATATCTTACCCGCCCAGTGGTGTTTCCTACTTTCTTCAGTAGGCACCATTTTTGAGTGAAAGGCCGAAAGTCAGATTTTTGATGAAATTGTGACCCCGGGGCTTAGGGATTTTTTCAAAAAAATCTTTTTCTGCCAGTTAAGTTGTCGCGGGCTGATTTCTTTTCCTGTGATAAAAACCCTTCTGTTTCGACCGCCAAACATCTCATGGGAGCATTTGCAACCGTTTGGCACCATTTTTGAGTGAATTGCCGAAAGTCAGATTTTTACTGAAATTGTGACCCCGGGGCTTAGGGATATTTTCAAAAAAGGATTTCCTGTCCTGTGATAAAAAGCCTTCTGTTGCGATCGCAAAACTTTTCAGGGGAGTATTTGCAACCGTTTGGCACGATTTTTTTCTGCCAGTTAAGTTGTCGAGAGCTGATTTCTTTTCCTGTGATAAAAAGCCTTCTGTTTCGACCCCCAAACCTCTCAGGGGAGCATTTGCAACCGTTTGGCACCATTTCTGAGTGAATTGCCGAAAGTCAGATTTTTGATGAAATTGTCACCCCGGGGCTTAGGGATTTTTTGAAAAAAATCTTTTTCTGCCAGTTAAGTTGTCGAGGGCTGATTTCCTGTGATAAAAAGTCTTCTGTTTTGACCGCCAAACCCCTCAGGTGAGCATTTGCAACCGTTTGGCACAATTTTTGAGTGAATGGCAGAAAGTCAAATTTTTTATAAAATTGTGAATCCGGGGCATAGGGATTTTTTTTTAAAAAAAAAAAATTCTGCCGGTTAAGGTGTTTTTTACCCTTCAATTTTTAAGTTGTTAACCAACCTTAAATCTACGGATGAGGGGCAGTATATACAATTAATAAAATAGTAACAATACTATTTGTTACTATAGACAGGCATGCCATTGTTCAGGAAGGTCTACTGTATAAATAGTAAAGTAGGATAAGTAATACAGTAGCAGTAGTAAAGTGGAAGTAAAGTGGTAGTAAAGCAATAGTAAACCAGTAGTGAAGTAGCAATTACGTAATGGTAAAACAGTAGTAAAGTGGTGGAATAGTAGTAAAATAGTAGTAAAGTAGTAGTAAAACAGTAGTAAAGTAGAAGTAGTAATACAGTAGTAAAATAGTAGTAAAATGGTAGTAAGGCAGTAGTGAAACAGCAGTAAGATAGTAGTAGTAAAATGGTCCAATAGTAAAGCGGTGGAATAGTAGTAAAATAGCCGTAAAGTAGCAGTGAAAGGATAGCAAAGTAGTAGTAAAATGATAGTAAGGCAGTAGTAAATTGTAGTAAACTAGTAGTAAACTGGTAGTAAACTGGTAGTAAACTGGTAGTAAACTAGTAGTAAACTAGTAGTAAACTGAAAGTAAACTAGTAGTAAACTGATAGTAAACTAGTAGTAAAATAGTAGTAAAGTAGTAGTAAAGTAGTAGTAAAGTAGTAGTAAAGTAGTAGTAAAGTAGTAGTAAAGTAGTAGTAAGAATGACCTCGGAAGTGTTCGTTGTACAAAATGGCGCCATGTTGGTAGCCTCAATCACAGAGGTTTTTCCAGTTGTTTCCATATAAAGTAGTGGGGCGGGGGGATTGGCTTCTCAGTGTTTGTATGTTGATCCCTGTTAAAAAGTACACCAGAATTTAGTGGCGTTGGATATTTTGGGTCCCAAAATGTCCCCGCCAGCAGTGGCTGCATAAAATTCGTTAGTTAGAACTGAGCGATGGGCAACACACTGTCGTGAGTCAGGAGCTGTATGAGGAGCCAGTAGTCAAAATAAGGGATTTGACTTAGATGATATCTTACCCGCCCAGTGGTGTTTCCTACTTTCTTCAGTAGGCACCATTTTTGAGTGAATGGCCGAAAGTCAGATTTTTGATGAAATTGTGACCGCGGGGCTTAGGGATTTTTTCAAAAAAAAATTCCTCCGGTTCAGTTGCTGAGGGCTGATTTCTTGTCCTGTGATAAAAAGCCCTCTGTTTCGACCGCCAAACCTTTCAGGGGAGCATTTGCAAGCGTTTGGCACCATTTTTGAGTGAATTGCCAAAAGTCAGATTTTTGCTGAAATTGTGACCCCGGGGCTTACGGATTTTTTCAAAAAAAAAACAATTCCTCCGGTTAAGTTGCTGAGGGCTGATTTCTTGTCCTGTGATAAAAAGCCTTCTGTTTCGACTGCGAAACCTTTCAGGGGAGCATTTGCAAGCGTTTGGCACCATTTTTGAGTGAATTGCCAAAAGTCAGATTTTTGCTGAAATAGTGACCCCGGGCCTTAGGGATTTTTTCAAAAAAAAAATTTTCTCCGGTTAAGTTCCTGAGTGCTGATTTCTTGTCCTGTGATAAAAAGCCTTCTTTCCGACTGCTAAAACATTCAGGGGAGCATTTGCAAGCGTTTGGCACCATTTTTGAGTGAATTGCCAAAAGTCAGATTTTTGCTGAAATTGTGACCCCGGGGCTTAGGGATTTTTTCAAAAAAAAAATTTCCTCTGGTTAAGTTGCTGAGGGCTGATTTCTTGTCCTGTGATAAAAAGCCTTCTGTTTCGACCGCTAAAACTTCCAGGGGAGCATTTGCAAGCGTTTGGCACCATTTTTGAGTGAATTGCCAAACGTCAGATTTTTGCTGAAATTGTGACCCCGGGGCTTAGGGATTTTTTCAAAAAAAAATTTCCGCCGGTTAAGTTGCTGAGGTCTGATTTCTCGTCCTGTGATAAAAAGCCTCCTGTTTCGACTGCCAAACCTTTCAGGGGAGCATTTGCAAGCGTTTGGTACCATTTTTGAGTGAATTGCCAAAAGTCAGATTTTTGCTGAAATTGTGACCACGGGGCTTAGGGATTTTTTCAAAAAAAAAAAATTCCTCCGGTTAAGTTGCTGAGGGCTGATTTCTTGTCCTGTGATAAAAAGCCTTCTGTTTAGACCACTAAAACATTCAGGGGAGCATTTGCAAGCGTTTGGCACCATTTTTGAGTGAATTGCCAAACGTCAGATTTTTGCTGAAATTGTGACCCCGGGGCTTAGGGATTTTTTCAAAAAAAAAATTCCGCCGGATAAGTTGCTGAGGGCTGATTTCGGTCCTGTGATAAAAAGCCCTCTGTTTCGACCGCCAAACCTTTCAGGGGAGCATTTGCAAGCGTTTGGCACCATTTTTGAGTGAATTGCCAAAAGTCAGATTTTTGCTGAAATTGTGACCCCGGGGCTTAGGGATTTTTTCAAAAAAAAAATTTCCTCCGGTTAAGTTGCTGAGGGCTGATTTCTTGTCCTGTGATAAAAAGCCTTCTGTTTCGACCGCTAAAACTTTCAGGGGAGCATTTGCAAGCGTTTGGTACCATTTTTGAGTGAATTGCCAAAAGTCAGTTTTTTGCTGAAATTGTGACCCCGGGGCTTAGGGATTTTTTCAAAAAAAAAATTTCCGCCGGTTAAGTTGCTGAGGGCTGATTTCTTGTCCTGTGATAAAAAGCCTTCTGTTTCGACTGCGAAACCTTTCAGGGGAGCATTTGCAAGCGTTTGGCACCATTTTTGAGTGAATTGCCAAACGTCAGATTTTTGCTGAAATTGTGACCCCGGGCCTTAGGGATTTTTTAAAAAAAAAATTTTTCTCCGATTAAGTTCCTGAGTGCTGATTTCTTGTCCTGTGATAAAAAGCCTTCTTTTCCGACTGCTAAAACTTTCAGGGGAGCATTTGCAAGCGTTTGGCACTATTTTCGAGTGAATTGCCAAACGTCAGATTTTTGCTGAAATTGTGACCCCGGGGCTTAGGGATTTTTTCAAAAAAAAATTTTCCTCCGGTTAAGTTTCTGAGGGCTGAATTCTTGTCCTGTGATAAAAAGCCTCCTGTTTCAACTGCCAAACCTTTCAGGGGAGCATTTGCAAGCGTTTGGCACCATTTTGGAGTGAAATGCCAAAAGTCAGATTTTTGCTGAAATTGTGTCCCCGGGGCTTAGGGATTTTTTCAAAAAAAATTTTTTCTCCGGTTAAGTTCCTGAGGGCTGATTTCTTCTCCTGTGATAAAAAGCCTTCTGTTTCGACCGCTAAAACTTTCAGGGGAGCATTTGCAAGCGTTTGGCACCATTTTGGAGTGAAATGCCAAAAGTCAGATTTTTGCTGAAATTGTGACCCCGGGGCTTAGGGATTTTTTCAAAAAAAAATTTCCTCCGGTTAAGTTCCTGAGGGCTGATTTCTTGTCCTGTGATAAAAAGCCTTATGTTTCGACTGCGAAACCTTTCAGGGTAGCATTTGCACGCGTTTGGCACCATTTTTGAGTGAATTGCCAAAAGTCAGATTTTTGCTGAAATAGTGACCCCGGGGCTTAGGGATTTACTTAAAAAAAAAAAATTTCGCCGGTTTATTTCTCGAGGGCTGATTTCTTCTCCTGTGATAAAAAGCCTTCTGTTTCGACCGCCAAACCTTTCAGGGGAGCATTTGCAAGCGTTTGGCACCATTTTGGAGTGAATTGCCAAAAGTCAGATTTTTGCTGAAATTGTGACCCCGGGGCTTAGGGATTTTTTCAAAAAAAAATGTTTCTCCGGTTAAGTTGCTGAGGGCTGATTTCTTGTCCTGTGATAAAAAGCCTTCTGTTTCGACCGCTAAAACTTCCAGGGGAGCATTTGCAAGCGTTTGGCACCATTTTTGAGTGAATTGCCAAACGTCAGATTTTTGCTGAAATTGTGACCCCGGGGCTTAGGGATTTTTTCAAAAAAAAAATTCCGCCGGTTAAGTTGCTGAGGGCTGATTTCTTGTCCTGTGATAAAAAGCCTTCTTTTTCCGACCGCTAAAACATTCAGGGGAGCATTTGCAAGCGTTTGGCACCATTTTTGAGTGAATTGCCAAAAGTCGGATTTTTGCTGAAATTGTGACCCCGGGGCTTAGGGATTTTTTCAAAAAAAAAAAATTCCTCCGGTTAAGTTGCTGAGGGCTGATTTCTTGTCCTGTGATAAAAAGCCTTCTTTTTCCGACCACTAAAACATTCAGGGGAGCATTTGCAAGCGTTTGGCACCATTTTTGAGTGAATTGCCAAAAGTCAGATTTTTGCTGAAATTGTGACCCCTGGGTTTAGGGATTTTTTCAAAAAAAAAAATTTCTACCGTTAAGTTCCTGAGGGCTGAATTCTTGTCCTGTGATAAAAAGCCTCCTGTTTTAACTGCCAAACCTTTTAGGGGAGCATTTGCAAGCGTTTGGCACCATTTTTGAGTGAATTGCCAAACGTCAGATTTTTGCTGAAATTGTGACCCCGGGGCTTAGGGATTTTTTCAAAAAAAAATTCCGCCGGTTAAGTTGCTGAGGTCTGATTTCTCGTCCTGTGATAAAACGCCTTCCGTTTCGACCGCCAACCCTTTCAGGGGAGCATTTTCAAGCTTTTGGCACCATTTTTGAGTGAATTGCCAAAAGTCAGATTTTTGCTGAAATTCCGGGGCTTAGGGATTTTTTCAAAAAAAAAATTTCCTCCGGTTAAGTTGCTGAGGGCTGATTTCTTCTCCTGTGATAAAAAGCCTTCTGTTTCGACCGCTAAAACTTTCAGGGGAGCATTTGCAAGCGTTTGGTACCATTTTTGAGTGAATTGCCAAAAGTCAGATTTTTGCTGAAATTGTGACCCCGGGGCTTAGGGATTTTTTCAAAAAAAAATGTTTCTCCGGTTAAGTTGCTGAGGGCTGATTTCTTGTCCTGTGATAAAAAGCCTTCTGTTTCGACCGCTAAAACTTCCAGGGGAGCATTTGCAAGCGTTTGGCACCATTTTTGAGTGAATTGCCAAACGTAAGATTTTTGCTGAAATTGTGACCCCGGGGCTTAGGGATTTTTTCAAAAAAAAATTTCCGCCGGTTAAGTTGCTGAGGGCTGATTTATAGTCCTGTGATAAAAAGCCTTCTGTTTCAAAAGCTAAAACTTTCAGGGGAGCATTTGCACGCGTTTGGTACCATTTTTGAGTGAATTGCCAAAAGTCAGATTTTTGCTGAAATTGTGACCCCGGCGCTTAGGGATTTTTTCAAAAAAAAAATTTCCTCCGGTTAAGTTTCTGAGGGCTGAATTCTTGTCCTGTGATAAAAAGCCTCCTGTTTCAACTGCCAAACCTTTCAGGGGAGCATTTGCAAGCGTTTGGCACCATTTTGGAGTGAATTGCCAAAAGTCAGATTTTTGCTGAAATTGTGACCCCCGCGGGGCTTAGGGATTTTTTCAAAAAAAAATTTCCGCCGGTTAAGTTGCTGAGGTCTGATTTCTCGTCCTGTGATAAAAAGCCTTCTGTTTCGACCACTAAAACATTCAGGGGAGCATTTGCAAGCGTTTGGCACCATTTTTGAGTGAATTGCCAAAAGTCAGATTTTTGCTGAAATTGTGACCCCTGGGTTTAGGGATTTTTTCAAAAAAAATTTTTTCTCCCGTTAAGTTCCTGAGGGCTGAATTCTTGTCCTGTGATAAAAAGCCTCCTGTTTTAACTGCCAAACCTTTTAGGGGAGCATTTGCAAGCGTTTGGCACCATTTTTGAGTGAATTGCCAAACGTCAGATTTTTGCTGAAATTGTGACCCCGGGGCTTTGGGATTTTTTCAAAAAAAAATTTCCGCCGGTTAAGTTTCTGAGGTCTGATTTCTCGTCCTGTGATAAAAAGCCTTCCGTTTCGACCGCCAACCCTTTCAGGGGAGCATTTTCAAGCTTTTGGCACCATTTTTGAGTGAATTGCCAAAAGTCAGATTTTTGCTGAAATTGTGACCCCGGGGCTTAGGGATTTTTTCAAAAAAAAAATTTCCTCCGGTTAAGTTGCTGAGGGCTGATTTCTTGTCCTGTGATAAAAAGCCTTCTGTTTCGACCGCTAAAACTTTCAGGGGAGCATTTGCAAGCGTTTGGTACCATTTCTGAGTGAATTGCCAAAAGTCAGTTTTTGGCTGAAATCGTGACCCCGGGGCTTAGGGATTTTTTCAAAAAAAAAAATTCCGCCGGTTAAGTTGCTGAGGGCTGATTTCTTGTCCTGTGATAAAAAGCCTTATGTTTCGACTGCGAAACCTTTCAGGGTAGCATTTGCACGCGTTTGGCACCATTTTTGAGTGAATTGCCAAAAGTCAGATTTTTGCTGAAATAGTGACCCCGGGGCTTAGGGATTTTTTCAAAAAAAAAATTCCGCCGGATAAGTTGCTGAGGGCTGATTTCGGTCCTGTGATAAAAAGCCCTCTGTTTCGACCGCCAAACCTTTCAGGGGAGCATTTGCAAGCGTTTGGCACCATTTTTGAGTGAATTGCCAAATGTCATATTTTTGCTGAAATTGTGACCCCGGGGCTTACGGATTTTTTCAAAAAAAAAACAATTCCTCCGGTTAAGTTGCTGAGGGCTGATTTCTTGTCCTGTGATAAAAAGCCTTCTGTTTCGACCGCTAAAACTTTCAGGGGAGCATTTGCAAGCGTTTGGTACCATTTTTGAGTGAATTGCCAAAAGTCAGTTTTTTGCTGAAATTGTGACCCCGGGGCTTAGGGATTTTTTCAAAAAAAAAATTTCCGCCGGTTAAGTTGCTGAGGGCTGATTTCTTGTCCTGTGATAAAAAGCCTTCTGTTTCGACTGCGAAACCTTTCAGGGGAGCATTTGCAAGCGTTTGGCACCATTTTTGAGTGAATTGCCAAAAGTCAGATTTTTGCTGAAATAGTGACCCCGGGCCTTAGGGATTTTTTCAAAAAAAAAATTTTCTCCGGTTAAGTTCCTGAGTGCTGATTTCTTGTCCTGTGATAAAAAGCCTTCTTTTCCGACTGCTAAAACATTCAGGGGAGCATTTGCAAGCGTTTGGCACCATTTTTGAGTGAATTGCCAAAAGTCAGATTTTTGCTGAAATTGTGACCCCGGGGCTTAGGGATTTTTTCAAAAAAAAAATTTCTGCCGGTTAAGTTGCTGAGGGCTGATTTCTTGTCCTGTGATAAAAAGCCTTCTGTTTCGACCGCCAAACCTTTCAGGGGAGCATTTGCAAGCGTTTGGCACTATTTTCGAGTGAATTGCCAAACGTCAGATTTTTGCTGAAATTGTGACCCCGGGGCTTAGGGATTTTTTCAAAAAAAAAAAATTCCTCCGGTTAAGTTGCTGAGGGCTGATTTCTTGTCCTGTGATAAAAAGCCTTCTTTTTCCGACCGCTAAAACATTCAGGGGAGCATTTGCAAGGGTTTGGCACCATTTTTGAGTGAATTGCCAAAAGTCGGATTTTTGCTGAAATTGTGACCCCGGGGCTTAGGGATTTTTTCAAAAAAAAAAAATTCCTCCGGTTAAGTTGCTGAGGGCTGATTTCTTGTCCTGTGATAAAAAGCCTTCTGTTTCGACCACTAAAACTTTCAGGGGAGCATTTGCAAGCGTTTGGCACCATTTTGGAGTGAATTGCCAAAAGTCAGATTTTTGCTGAAATTGTGACCCCGGGGCTTAGGGATTTTTTCAAAAAAAAATTTTTCTCCAGTTAAGTTCCTGAGGGCTGATTTCTTGTCCTGTGATAAAAAGCCTTCTGTTTCGACCGCTAAAACATTCAGGGGAACATTTGCAAGCGTTTGGCACCATTTTTGAGTGAATTGCCAAAAGTCAGATTTTTGCTGAAATTGTGACCCCGGGCCTTAGGGATTTTTTCAAAAAAAAAATTTTCTCCGGTTAAGTTCCTGAGTGCTGATTTCTTGTCCTGTGATAAAAAGCCTTCTTTTTCCGACCGCTAAAACATTCAGGGGAGCATTTGCAAGCGTTTGGCACCATTTTTGAGTGAATTGCCAAAAGTCAGATTTTTGCTGAAATTGTGACCCCGGGGCTTAGGGATTTTTTCAAAAGAAAAATTTCCTCCGGTTAATTTGCTGAGGGCTGATTTATAGTCCTGTGATAAAAAGCCTTCTGTTTCAAAAGCTAAAACTTTCAGGGGAGCATTTGCAAGCGTTTGGCACCATTTTTGAGTGAATTGCCAAAAGTCAGATTTTTGCTGAAATTGTGACCCCGGGGCTTAGGGATTTTTTCAAAAAAAAATGTTTCTCCGGTTAAGTTGCTGAGGGCTGATTTCTTGTCCTGTGATAAAAAGCCTTCTGTTTCGACCGCTAAAACTTCCAGGGGAGCATTTGCAAGCGTTTGGCACCATTTTTGAGTGAATTGCCAAACGTAAGATTTTTGCTGAAATTGTGACCCCGGGGCTTAAGGATTTTTTCAAAAAAAAAATTTTCTCCGGTTTAGTTGCTGAGGGCTGATTTCTTGTCCTGTGATAAAAAGCCTTCTTTTTCCGACCGCTAAAACATTCAGGGGAGCATTTGCAAGCGTTTGGCACCATTTTTGAGTGAATTGCCAAAAGTCGGATTTTTGCTGAAATTGTGACCCCGGGGCTTAGGGATTTTTTCAAAAAAATAAATTCCTCCGGTTAAGTTGCTGAGGGCTGATTTCTTGTCCTGTGATAAAAAGCCTCCTGTTTTAACTGCCAAACCTTTTAGGGGAGCATTTGCAAGCGTTTGGCACCATTTTTGAGTGAATTGCCAAACGTCAGATTTTTCCTGAAATTGTGACCCCGGGGCTTAGGGATTTTTTCAAAAAAAAAATTCCGCCGGTTAAGTTGCTGAGGTCTGATTTCTCGTCCTGTGATAAAACGCCTTCCGTTTCGACCGCCAACCCTTTCAGGGGAGCATTTTCAAGCTTTTGGCACCATTTTTGAGTGAATTGCCAAAAGTCAGATTTTTCCTGAAATTGTGACCCCGGGGTTTAGGGATTTTTTCAAAAAAAAAAAATTCTACCGTTAAGTTCCTGAGGGCTGAATTCTTGTCCTGTGATAAAAAGCCTCCTGTTTTAACTGCCAAACCTTTTAGGGGAGCATTTTCAAGCTTTTGGCACCATTTTTGAGTGAATTGCCAAAAGTCAGATTTTTGCTGAAATTGTGACCCCGGGGCTTAGGGATTTTTTCAAAAAAAAAATTTCCTCCGGTTAAGTTGCTGAGGGCTGATTTCTTCTCCTGTGATAAAAAGCCTTCTGTTTCGACCGCTAAAACTTTCAGGGGAGCATTTGCAAGCGTTTGGTACCATTTTTGAGTGAATTGCCAAAAGTCAGTTTTTTGCTGAAATTGTGACCCCGGGGCTTAGGGATTTTTTCCAAAAAAAAAATTCCTCCGGTTAAGTTGCTGAGGGCTGATTTCTTGTCCTGTGATAAAAAGCCTTATGTTTCGACTGCGAAACCTTTCAGGGTAGCATTTGCACGCGTTTGGCAACATTTTTGAGTGAATTGCCAAAAGTCAGATTTTTGCTGAAATAGTGACCCCGGGGCTTAGGGATTTTTTCAAAAAAAAAATTCCGCCGGATAAGTTGCTGAGGGCTGATTTCTTGTCCTGTGATAAAAAGCCTTCTGTTTCGACCGCCAAACCTTTCAGGGGAGCATTTTCAAGCTTTTGGCACCATTTTTGAGTGAATTGCCAAAAGTCAGATTTTTGCTGAAATTGTGACCCCGGGGCTTAGGGATTTTTTCAAAAAAAAAATTTCCTCCGGTTAAGTTGCTGAGGGCTGAAATCTTGTCCTGTGATAAAAAGCCTTCTGTTTCGACCGCTAAAACTTTCAGGGGAACATTTGCAAGCGTTTGGTACCATTTTTGAGTGAATTGCCAAAAGTCAGTTTTTTGCTGAAATTGTGACCCCGGGGCTTAGGGATTTTTTCCAAAAAAAAACAATTCCTCCGGTTAAGTTGCTGAGGGCTGATTTCTTGTCCTGTGATAAAAAGCCTTATGTTTCGACTGCTAAAACTTTCAGGGGAGCATTTGCAAGCGTTTGGTACCATCTTTGAGTGAATTGCCAAAAGTCAGTTTTTTGCTGAAATTGTGACCCCGGGGCTTAGGGATTTTTTCAAAAAAAAAATTTCCTCCGGTTAAGTTGCTGAGGGCTGATTTCTTGTCCTGTGATAAAAAGCCTTCTGTTTCGACCGCCAAACCTTTCAGGGGAGCATTTGCAAGCGTTTGGCACCATTTTTGAGTGAATTGCCAAAAGTCAGATTTTTGCTGAAATAGTGACCCCGGGGCTTAGGGATTTTTTCAAAAAAAAAATTCCGCCGGATAAGTTGCTGAGGGCTGATTTCTTGTCCTGTGATAAAAAGCCCTCTGTTTCGACCGCCAAACCTTTCAGGGGAGCATTTGCAAGCGTTTGGCACCATTTTTGAGTGAATTGCCAAAAGTCAGATTTTTGCTGAAATTGTGACCCCGGGGCTTAGGGATTTTTTCCAAAAAAAAATTTCCTCCGGTTAAGTTGCTGAGGGCTGAAATCTTGTCCTGTGATAAAAAGCCTTCTGTTTCGACCGCTAAAACTTTCAGGGGAACATTTGCAAGCGTTTGGCACCATTTTTGAGTGAATTGCCAAAAGTCAGATTTTTGCTGAAATTGTGACCCCGGGGCTTACGGATTTTTTCAAAAAAAAAAAACAATTCCTCCAATTAAGTTGCTGAGGGCTGATTTCTTGTCCTGTGATAAAAAGCCTTCTGTTTCGACCGCTAAAACTTTCAGGGGAGCATTTGCAAGCGTTTGGTACCATTTTTGAGTGAATTGCCAAAAGTCAGTTTTTTGCTGAAATTGTGACCGCGGGGCTTAGGGATTTTTTCAAAAAAAAAATTTCCGCCGGTTAAGTTGCTGAGGGCGGATTTCTTGTCCTTTGATAAAAAGCCTTCTGTTTCGACTGCGAAACCTTTCAGGGGAGCATTTGCAAGCGTTTGGCACCATTTTTGAGTGAATTGCCAAAAGTCAGATTTTTGCTGAAATAGTGACCCCGGGCCTTAGGGATTTTTTCAAAAAAAAAATTTTCTCCGGTTAAGTTCCTGAGTGCTGATTTCTTGTCCTGTGATAAAAAGCCTTCTTTTTCCGACCGCTAAAACATTCAGGGGAGCATTTGCAAGGGTTTGGCACCATTTTTGAGTGAATTGCCAAAAGTCGGATTTTTGCTGAAATTGTGACCCCGGGGCTTAGGGATTTTTTTTAAAAAAAAAAAAATCCTCCGGTTAAGTTGCTGAGGGCTGATTTCTTGTCCTGTGATAAAAAGCCTTCCGTTTCGACTGCCAAACCTTTCAAGGGAGCATTTGCAAGCATTTGGCACCATTTTTGAGTGAATTGCCAAAAGTCAGATTTTTGCTGAAATTGTGACCCTGGGGCTTAGGGATTTTTTCAAAAAAAAAAAATTCCGCCGTTTAAGTTGCTGAGGGCTGATTTCTTGTCCTGTGATAAAAAGCCTTCTTTTCCGACCGCTAAAACTTCCAGGGGAGCATTTGCAAGCGTTTGGCACCATTTTTGAGTGAATTGCCAAAAGTTAGATTTTTGCTGAAATTGTGACCCCGGGGCTTAGGGATTTTTTCAAAAAAAAAATTCCGCCGTTTAAGTTGCTGAGGGCTGATTTCTTGTCCTGTGATAAAAAGCCTTCGGTTTCGACCTCTAAAACTTTCAGGGGAGCATTTGCAAGCGTTTGGCACCATTTTTGAGTGAATTGCCAAAAGTCAGATTTTTGCTGAAATTGTGACCCCGGGGACTTTGGGATTTTTTTTTTTAAAGAAATTCCGCGGGATAAGTTGCTGAGGGCTGATTTCTTGTCCTGTGATAAAAAGCCTTCTGTTTCGACTGCCAAACCATTGAGGGGAGCATTTGCAAGCGGTTCGCACCATTTTTGAGTGAATTTCCAAAAGTCAGATTTTTGCAGAAATTGTGACCCCGGGGCTTAGGGATTTTTTCAAAAAAAAATTTTTTCTCGGGTTAAGTTCCTGAGGGCTGATTTCTTGTCCTGTGATAAAAAGCCTTCTTTTCCAACTGCTAAAACATTCAGGGGAGTATTTGCAAGCGTTTGGCACCATTTTGGAGTGAATTGCCAAAAGTCGGATTTTTGATGAAATTGTGACCCCGGGGCTTAGGGATTTTTTTTAAAAAAAAATTTTCTCCGGTTAAGTTCCTGAGGGCTGATTTCTTGTCCTGTGATAAAAAGCCTTCTTTTCCGACCGCTAAAACATTCAGGGGAGCATTTGCAAGCGTTTGGTACCATTTTTGAGTGAATTGCCAAAAGTCAGATTTTTGCTGAAATTGTGACCGCTTAGGGATTTTTTCAAAAAAAAATTTCCGCCGGTTAAGTTGCTGAGGTCTGATTTCTCGTCCTGTGATAAAAAGCCTTATTTATCCGACTGCTAAAACATTCAGGGGAGCATTTGCAAGCGTTTGGCACCATTTTTGAGTGAATTGCCAAAAGTCAGATTTTTGCTGAAATTGTGACCCCGGGGCTTAGGGATTTTTTCAAAAAAAAAATTTTCTCCGGTTCAGTTGCGGAGGGCTGATTTCTTGTCCTGTGATAAAAAGCCTTCTGTTTCGATTGCCAAACCTTTCAGGGGAGCATTTACAAGCGTTTGGCACCATTTTTGAGTGAATTGCCAAAAGTCGGATTTTTGCTGAAATTGTGACCCCGGGGCTTAGGGATTTTTTTCAAAAAAAAAAAAAAAAATTCTGCTGGTTAAGTTGCTGAGGGCTGATTTCTTGTTCTGTGATAAAAAGCCTTCTGTTTCGACCGCTAAAACAGAAATTAAGGATTTTTTCAAAAAAAAAATTTCCGCCGGTTAAGTTGCTGATGGCTGATTTCTCGTCCTGTGATAAAAAGCCTTCGGTTTCGACCACTAAAACTTTCAGGGGAGCATTTGCAAGCGTTTGGCACCATTTTTGAGTGAATTGCCAAAAGTCAGATATTTGCTGAAATTGTGACCCCGGGGCTTAGGGATTTTTTTCAAAAAAAAAAAAATTCTGCTGGTTAAGTTGCTGAGGGCTGATTTCTTGTTCTGTGATAAAAAGCCTTCTGTTTCGACCGCTAAAACAGAAATTAAGGATTTTTTCAAAAAAAAAATTCCGCCGGTTAAGTTGCTGAGGTCTGATTTCTCGTCCTGTGATAAAAAGCCTTCTGTTTCGACCGCTAAAACATTCAGGGGAGCATTTGCAAGCGTTTGGCACCATTTTTGAGTGAATTGCCAAAAGTCAGATTTTTGCTGAAATTGTGACCCCGGGGCTTAGGGATTTTTTCAAAAAAAAAATTTCCGCCGGTTAAGTTGCTGAGGTCTGATTTCTTGTCCTGTGATAAAAAGCCTTCTCTTTCGACTGCCAAACCTTTCAGGGGAGCATTTGCAAGCGTTTGGCACCATTTTTGAGTGAATTGCCAAACGTCAGATTTTTGCTGAAATTGTGACCCCGGGGCTTAGGGATTTTTTTAAAAAAATAATTTCTGCCGGGTAAGTTGCTGAGGGCTGATTTCTTGTCCTGTGATAAAAAGCCTTCTGTTTCGACTGCCAAACCTACCAGGGGAGCATTTGCAAGCGTATGGCACCATTTTTGAGTGAATTGCCAAAAGTCAGATTTTTGCTGAAATTGTGACCCCGGGGCTTAGAGATTTTTTTTCAAAAAAAAATTTCCGCTGGTTTATTTTTTGAGGGCTGATTTCTTGTCCTGTGATAAAAAGCCTTCTATTTCGACTGCCAAACCTTTCAGGGGAGCATTTGCAAGTGTTTGACACCATTTTTCTTTGAATTGCCAAAAGTCAGATTTTTGCTGAAATTGTGACCCCGGGGCTTAGGTATTTTCTTAAAAAAATAATTTCAGCTGGGTAAGTTGCCGAGGGCTGATTTCTTGTCCTGTGATTAAAAGCCTTCTATTTCGACTGCCAAACCTTTCAGGGGAGCATTTTCAAGCTTTTGGCACCATTTTTGAGTGAATTGCCAAAAGTCAGATTTTTGCTGAAATTGTGACCCCGGGGCTTAGGGATTTTTTCCAAAAAAAAAAATCCGCCAAGTAAGTTGCTGAGCGCGGATTTCTTCTCCTATGATAAAAAGCCTTCTGTTTCGACTGCCAAACCTTTCAGGGGAGCATATGCAAGCTTTTGGCACCATTTTTGAGTGAATTGCCAAAAGTCAGATTTTTGCTGAAATTGTGACCCCGGGGCTTAGGGATTTTTTTTCAAAAAAAAATTTCCGCCGGTTTATTTTTTGAGGGCTGATTTCTTGTCCTGTGATAAAAAGCCTTCTGTTTCGACTGCCAAAACTTTCAGGAGAGCATTTGCAAGCTTTTTGCACCATTTTGGATTGAATTGCCAAAAGTCAGATTTTTGCTGAAATTGTGACCCCGGGGCTTAAGGATGTTTTAAAAAAAAAAATTTGCGCCGGTTTATTTTTTGAGGGCTGATTTCTTGTCCTGCGATAAAAAGACTTGTCTTTCGACTGTAAAACCTTTCAGGAGAGCATTTGCAAGGGTATGGCACCATTTTTGAGTGAATTGCCAAGAGTTAGATTTTTGCTGAAATTGTGACCCCGGGGCTTAGGGATTTTTTCCAAAAAAAAATTTCCGCCGGGTAAGTTGATGAGGGCTGATTTCTTGTCCTGTGATAAAAAGCCTTCTTTTTGAAGTGTCAAACCTTTCAGGGGAGCATTTGCAAAGTTTTGGCACCATTTTTGAGTGAATTGCCAAGAGTCAGATTTTTGCTGAAATTGTGTCCCCGGGGCTTAGGTATTTTCTTAAAAAAATAATTTCTGCCGCATAAGTTGCTGAGGGCTGATTTCTTGTCCTGTGATAAAAAGCCTTCTCTTTTGACTGCCAAACCTTTCAAGGGAGCAATTGCAAGCTTTTTGCACAATTTTGGATTGAATTGCCAAAAGTCAGATTTTTGCTGACATTGTGACCCCGGGGCTTAAGGATGTTTTTTAAGAAAAAAATTGCGCCGGTTTATTTTTTGAGGGCTGATTTCTTGTCCTGTGATAAAAAGACTTGTCTTTCGACTGTAAAACCTTTCAGGAGAGCATTTGCAAGGGTATGGCACCATTTTTGAGTGAATTGCCAAAAGTCAGATTTTTGCTGAAATTGTGACCCCGGGGCTTAGGGTTTTTTTTTTAAAAAAAATTTCCGCTGGTTTATTTTTTGAGGGCTGATTTCTTGTACTGTGATAAAAAGCCTTCTTTTTCGACTGCCAAACCTGTCAGGGGAGCATTTGCAAGCTTTTGGCACCATTTTTGAGTGAATTGCCAAAAGTCAGATTTTTGCTGAAATTGTGACCCCGGGGCTTAGGGATTTTTTCAAAAAAAAAAAAAAATTCCGCCCGATAAGTTGCTGAGGGCTGATTTCTAGTCCTGTGATAAAAAGCCTTCTCTTTTGACTGCCAAACCTTTCAGGGGAGCATTTGCAAACTTTTGGCACCATTTTTGAGTGAATTGCCAAAAGTCAGATTTTTGCAGTAATCGTGACCCCGGGGCTTAGGGATTTTTTCAAAAAAAAAAATTCTGCTGGTTAAGTTGCTGAGGGCTGATTTCTTGTCCTGTGATAAAAAGCCTTCTGTTTTGACTGCCAAACCTTTCAGGAGAGCATTTGCAAGCTTTTGGCACCATTTTTGAATGAATTGCCAAAAGTCAGATTTTTGCTGAAATTGTGACCCCGGGGTTTAGGGATTTTTCCCCCCAAAAAATTAGGCGAAGTAAGTTGCTGAGCGCGGATTTCTTCTCCTATGATAAAAAGCCTTCTGTTTCGACTGCCAAACCTTTCAGGAGAGCATTTGCAAGCTTTTGGCACCATTTTAGAGGGAATTGCCAAAATTCAGATTTTTGCTGAAATTGTGACCCCGGGGCTTAGGGATTTTTTCAAAAAAAGAATTTCCGCACGACAAGTTGCTGAGGGCTGATTTCTTGTCCTGTGATAAAAAGCCTTCTGTTTCGACTGCCAAACCTTTCAGGGGAGCATTTGCAAGCTTTTGGCACCATTTTTGAGTGAATTGCCAAAAGTCAAATTTTTGCAGAAATTGTGACCCCGGGGCTTAGGGATTTTTTCAAAAAAAAAAATTCCGCAGGGTAAGTTGCTGAGGGCTGATTTCTTGTCCTGTGATAAAAAGCCTTCTGTTTCGACTGTAAAACATTTCAGTGGAGCATTTGCAAGCTTTTGGCACCATTTTTGAGTGAATTGCCAAAAGTCAGATTTTTGCTGAAATTGTGTCCCCGGGGCTTAGGTATTTTTTTAAAAAAATAATTTCCGCCGGGTAAGTTGCTGAGGGCTGATTTCTTGTCCTGTGATAAAATGCCTTCTGTTTCGACTGCCAAACCTACCAGGGGAGCATTTGCAAGCGTATGGCACCGTTTTTGAGTGAATTGCCAAAAGTCAGATTTTTGCTGAAATTGTGACCCCGGGGCTTAGGGATTTTTTCAAAAAAAAAAATTTCCGCAGGGAAAGTTGCTGAGGGCTGATTTCTTGTCCTGTGGTGTAAAGCCTTCTGTTTCGACTGTAAAACATTTCAGGGGAGCATTTGCAAGCTTTTGGCACCATTTTTGAGTGAATTTCCAAAAGTCAGATTTTTGCTGAAATCGTGACCCCGGGGCTTAGGGATGTTTTCAAAAAAAAAAAATTTCAGCCGGTTTATTTTTTGAGGGCTGATTTCTTGTCCTGTGATAAAAAGCCTTCTGTTTCGACTGCCAAACCATTGAGGGGAGCATTTGCAAGGGTATGGCACCATTTTTGAGTGAACTGCCAAAAGTCAGATTTTTGCTGAAATTGTGACCCCGGGGCTTAGGGATTTTTTCCAAAAAAAAAATCCGCCAAGTAATTGCTGAGCGCGGATTTCTTCTCCTATGATAAAAAGCCTTCTGTTTCGACTGCCAAAACTTTCAGGAGAGCATTTGCAATCTTTTGGCACCATTTTTGAGTGAATTTCCAAAAGTCAGATTTTTGCTGAAATTGTGACCCCGGGGCTTAGGGATTTTTTCAAAAAAAAAAATTCCGCACGACAAGTTCCTGAGGTCTGATTTCTTGTCCTGTGATAAAAAGCCTTCTGTTTCGACTGCCAAACCTTTCAGGGGAGCATATGCAAGCTTTTGGCACCATTTTTGAGTGAATTGCCAAAAGTCAGATTTTTGCTGAAATTGTGACCCCGGGGCTTAGGGATTTTTTTAAAAAAATAAATTCTGCCGGGTAAGTTGCTGAGAGCTGATGTCTTGTCCTGTGATTAAAAGCCTTCTGTTTCGACTGCCAAAACTTTCAGGAGAGCATTTGCAAGCTTTTTGCACCATTTTGGATTGAATTGCCAAAAGTCAGATTTTTGCTGAAATTGTGACCCCGGGGCTTAAGGATGTTTTTTAAAAAAAAAATTGCGCCGGTTTATTTTTTGAGGGCTGATTTCTTGTCCTGCGATAAAAAGACTTGTCTTTCGACTGTAAGACCTTTCCGGACAGCATTTGCAAGGGTATGGCACCATTTTTGAGTGAATTGCCAAGAGTTAGATTTTTGCTGAAATTGTGACCCCGGGGCTTAGGGATTTTTTCCAAAAAAAAATTTCCGCCGGGTAAGTTGATGAGGGCTGATTTCTTGTCCTGTGATAAAAAGCCTTCTTTTTGAAGTGTCAAACCTTTCAGGGGAGCATTTGCAAAGTTTTGGCACCATTTTTGAGTGAATTGCCAAGAGTCAGATTTTTGCTGAAATTGTGTCCCCGGGGCTTAGGTATATTCTTAAAAAAATAATTTCTGCCGCGTAAGTTGCTGAGGGCTGATTTCTTGTCCTGTGATAAAAAGCCTTCTCTTTTGACTGCCAAACCTTTCAAGGGAGCATTTGCAAGCTTTTTGCACAATTTTGGATTGAATTGCCAAAAGTCAGATTTTTGCTGACATTGTGACCCCGGGGCTTAAGGATGTTTTTTAAGAAAAAAATTGCGCCGGTTTATTTTTTTGAGGGCTGATTTCTTGTCCTGTGATAAAAAGACTTGTCTTTCGACTGTAAAACCTTTCAGGAGAGCATTTGCAAGCTTTTGGCACCATTTTTGAGTGAATTGCCAAAAGTCAGATTTTTGCTGAAATTGTGACCCCAGGGCTTTGGGATTTTTTCCAAAAAAAAAATTCCGCAGGGTAAGTTGCTGAGGGCTGATTTCTTGTCCTGTGATAAAAAGCCTTCTGTTTTGACTGCCAAACCTTTCAGGAGAGCATTTGCAAGCTTTTGGCACCATTTTTGAATGAATTGCCAAAAGTTAGATTTTTGCTGAAATTGTGACCCCGGGGCTTAGGGATTTTCCCCCCCAAAAAATTAGGCGAAGTATGTTGCTGAGCGCGGATTTCTTCTCCTATGATAAAAAGCCTTCTGTTTCGACTGCCAAACCTTTCAGGGGAGCATTTGCAAGCTTTTGGCACCATTTTTGAGTGAATTGCCAAAAGTCAGATTTTTGCTGAAATTGTGACCCCGGGGCTTAGGGATTTTTTCAAAAAAAAAAATTCCGCCCGATAAGTTGCTGAGGGCTGATTTCTTGTCATGTGATAAAAAGCCTTCTGTTTCGACTGCCAAACCTTTCAGGGGAGTATTTGCAAGCGTATGGCACCATTTTTGAGTGAATTGCAAAAAGTCAGATTTTTGCTGAAATTGTGACCCCGGGGCTTAGGGATTTTTTCAAAAAAAAAAATTCCGCACGACAAGTTCCTGAGGTCTGATTTCTAGTCCTGTGATAAAAAGCCTTCTTTTTCGACTGCCAAACCTTTCAGCGGAGCATTTGCAAGTGTTTGACACCATTTTTCTTTGAATTGCCACAAGAAAGATTTTTGCTGAAATTGTGACCCCGGGGCTTAGGGATTTTTTCAAAAAAAAAAATTCTGCACGACAAGTTCCTGAGGTCTGATTTCTTGTCCTGTGATAAAAAGCCTTCTGTTTCGACTGCCAAAACTATCAGGGGAGCATTTGCAAGGGTATGGCACCATTTTTGAGTGAATTGCCAAAAGTCAGATTTTTGCTGAAATTGTGACCCCGGGGCTTAGGGATTTTTCCCCCCAAAAAATTCCGCCTAGTAAGTTGCTGAGCGCGGATTTCTTCTCCTATGATAAAAAGCCTTCTGTTTCGACTGCCAAAACTTTCATGAGAGCATTTGCAATCTTTTGGCACCATTTTTGAGTGAATTGCCAAAAGTCAGATTTTTGCTGAAATTGTGACCCCGGGGCTTAGGGATTTTTTCAAAAAAATAAAATTCCGCACGACAAGTTGCTGAGGGCTGATTTCTTGTCCTGTGATAAAATTCCTTCTGTTTCGACTGCCAAACCTATCAGGGGAGCATTTGCAAGCGTATGGCACCATTTTTGAGTGAATTTCCAAAAGTCAGATTTTTGCTGAAATTGTGACCCCGGGGCTTATGGATTTTTTCAAAAAAAAAAATTCCGCACGACAAGTTCCTGAGGTCTGATTTCTAGTCCTGTGATAAAAAGCCTTCTTTTTCGACTGCCAAACCTTTCAGGGGAGCATTTGCAAGTGTTTGACACCATTTTTCTTTGAATTGCCACAAGAAAGATTTTTGCTGAAATTGTGACCCCGGGGCTTAGGGATTTTTCCCCCCAAAAAATTCCGCCAAGTAAGTTGCTGAGCGCGGATTTCTTCTGCTATGATAAAAAGCCTTCTGTTTCGACTGGCAAACCTTTCAAGGGAGCATTTGCAAGCTTTTGGCACCATTTTTGAGTGAATTGCCAAAAGTCAGATTTTTGCTGAAATTGTGACCCCGGGGCTTAGGGATTTTTTCAAAAAAAAAAATTTCTGCCGGGTAAGTTGCTGAGGGATGATTTCTTGTCCTGTGATTAAAAGCCTTCTGTTTCGACTGCCAAACCTATCAGGGGAGCATTTGCAAGCGTATGGCACCATTTTTCTTTGAATTGCCACAAGAAAGATTTTTGCTGAAATTGTGACCCCGGGGCTTAGGGATTTTTTCAAAAAAAAAAATTCTGCCGGGTAAGTTGCTGAGGGCTGATTTCTTGTCCTGTGATAAAATGCCTTCTGTTTCGACTGCCAAACCTATCAGGGGAGCATTTGCAATCTTTTGGCACCATTTTTGAGTGAATTGCCAAGAGTTAGATTTTTGCTGAAATTGTGACCCCGGGGCTTAGGGATTTTTTCAAAAAAAAAAATTCCGCACGACAGGTTGCTGAGGGCTGATTTCTTGTCCTGTGATAAAAAGCCTTCTGTTTCGAATGCCAAACCTATCAGGGAAGCATTTGCAAGCTTTTGGCACCATTTTTGAGTGAATTGCGAAGAGTTAGATTTTTGCTGAAATTGTGACCCCGGGGCTTAGGGATTTTTTCAAAAAAAAAAATTCCGCTCGACAAGTTCCTGAGGGCTGATTTCTAGTACTGTGATAAAAAGCCTTCTGTTTCGACTGCCAAACCTATCAGGGGAGCATTTGCAAGCGTATGGCACCATTTTTGAGTGAATTGCCAAAAGTCAGATTTTTGCTGAAATTGTGACCCCGGGGCTTAGGGATTTTTTCAAAAAAAAAATATTTCCGCCCGATAAGTTGCTGAGTGCTGATTTCTTGTCCTGTGATAAAAAAACCTTCTTTTTGGACTGCCAAACCATTCAGGGGAGCATTTGCAAGCTTTTGGCACCATTTTTGAGTGAATTGCCAAAAGTCAGATTTTTGCTGAAATTGTGACCCTGGGGCTTAGGGATTTTTTCCAAAAAGAAAATTCTGCAGGGTAAGTTGCTGAGGGCTGATTTCTTGTCCTGTGATTAAAAGCCTGGAATAGAGACTGGAATAGATATAGTATGGGATGCCAGTAAGGCAGTGTTAAGAGGTCTTCTGATACAACAAAACTCCCAAAGAAAAAAGGCTAAGGAAAGAAAAAAAGAAGAATTAATCCTTCAACTGAAAGAATGTTAAAAAAATATGATAAAAAATCCAAAAGATGATTGCCATAAGCAACAATATAAAATGCTCCAAACACAATATTCAACATTAATAAGCCAAGAGGTTGAATGGGGAATAAAGTTAATGAAACAAAAGTTCTTCGAATCAGCAAATAAAATTGGAAAATTTCTGGCGTGGCAACTGAGGAAAAGAAGAAAATGTAGCATCATAAACAAAATAAAAGTAGATGACCAAGTTCTGGAAGATCCTAAAATAATAAAAAAGCACTTCCTTAAATTTTATATGAACTTATACAAAAGAGAAAAAGAAGATTTAACGAACATTATAAAATACCTAGAAGAAAATAGTCCAAAAAAAAAAAACAGAAGAAGAAAGAACCGCCTTAAACAGACCCATAAAAATAGAGGAAATTCGAGAAGCGATCAAGAGGATGAAATTAGGAAAAGCCCCAGGACCAGATGGTTTATCAGCTAAATATTACAAGGTCCTAGAGGAATATATAACACCAGTACTATGTGATGTTATGAATGAGATATTAAGAGGAGGAAAAATGCCAACATCCTGGAAAGAAGCCTACATTACCTTGATCCCGAAACCAGATTCAGATAAACTTAATATTAAGAATTACAGACCGATTTCACTACTGAACAATGATTATAAAATCTTTGCAGACATAATGGCACATAGACTTAAAAAATGTTTAATTAGCCTTATACACAGTGATCAGGCCGGCTTCCTTCCTAATAGACAAATAAAAGACAACATCAGACATACAATAGACATTATTGAATATCTAGAATGTCATAACGAAATCCCTGCCGCTTTAATGTTCGTTGACGCCGAGAAGGCTTTCGATAATGTCTCCTGGGGTTTTCTAATAAAATGTCTGGAAAAAACAGGGATAGAGGGCACATTCCTAGAAGGAGTTAGAGCAATATACACACAACAAAGAGCCAGATTAATTATAAATAACAACCTGACAGAACAGTTTGAAATAGCAAAAGGTACTCGACAGGGGTGCCCTCTATCACCGCTGCTGTTTATCATAGTCTTAGAGACAATTACAAATAAGATAAGGAAAACCCCAGAGATCCGTGGTATAAAAATCGGCGCGAATGAACATAAATTGAAAACATATGCAGATGACCTTATGTTGTCATTGGAAGAACCAAAGGAGAGCATCGGCAAAGTCATAAAATTACTAGAAGAATTTGGAAAACTATCGGGATTTAAATTGAACAAAGAAAAAACCAAAATAATGACTAAAAATATGAAAGAAGACATCATAAATGAGCTTGAAAGACAAACTGGAATTAAAATAACCAAAAAAGTAAAATATCTTGGAATTTGGATAACTATGAAAAATATAAATTTGATGGAAAATAATTATAAGAAAACATGGAAAGAGATAATGAAGGACTTGGATATATGGAACAGATTACACCTCTCGTGGTTGGGCAGAATGGCGGCAATTAAAATGAGTTTATTACCCAAATTACTCTTCTTATTCCAGAACATTCCAATAATTAGGGGAATTGCAATTTTTAAAGAATGGCAGAGACTACTTTCCAAATTTATTTGGCAGGGAAAAAGACCCAGAATTAAATTTAAATTGCTTACAGACCAAAGAGATAGGGGGGGGTCTTGCGGTCCCAAATCTGAGGTTATATTATGAGGCCGCATGTCTTTGTTGGGTAAAAGACTGGATCGTCATAAAAAATAGAGAGATGTTAGATCTAGAGGGGTTTAACTTAAGATTCGGTTGGCACGCTTATCTATGGCGAGATAAGGGAAGGGTTCATAAAGGTTTTTCTAACCATATTTTCAGAGGGCCACTATTGGAAGTCTGGGAAAGGAATAAAAAATTGCTGGAGCAGAAGACACCCTGGTGGCTATCACCAATTGATATTTTAACAATTAAAAAATTAAACATTGAGGGGGAACGATGGACGTATGAGGACTTATTAACCAAAACAGAATCCGGGTGGAGGATTAGACCATACGAAGAAATAAAAAATAAGTTGACTGGTTGGATTCAATATCATCAAATAAATTCTATGTGCAGGGTAAGTTGCTGAGGGTTGATTTCTTATCCTGTGATAAAAAGCCTTCTGTTTCGACTGCCAAACCTTTCAGGAGAGCATTTGCAAGCTTTTGGCACCATTTTTGAGTCAATTGCCAAAAGTCAGATTTTTGCTGAAATTGTGACCCCGGGGCTTAGGGATTTTTTCAAAAAAAAAATTTCTACCGTGTAAGTTGCTGAGGGCTGATTTCTTCTCCTGTGATAAAATGCCTTCTGTTTCGACTGCCAAACCTATCAGGGGAGCATTTGCAAGCGTATGGCACCATTTTTTTAGTGAATTTCCAAAAGTCAGATTTTTGCTGAAATTGTGACCCCGGGGCTTAGGGATTTTTTAAAAAAAAATAATTCCGCACGACAAGTTCCTGAGGTCTGATTTCTTGTCCTGTGATAAAAAGCCTTCTGTTTCGACTGCCAAAACTATCAGGGGAGCATTTGCAAGCGTATGGCACCATTTTTGAGTGAATTTCCAAAAGTCAGATTTTTGCTGAAATTGTGACCCCGGGGCTCAGGGATTTTTCCCAAAAAAAAATTCCGCCAAGTAAGTTGCTGAGGGCTGATTTCTTGTCCTGTGGTGTAAAGCCTTCTGTTTCGACTGTAAAACATTTCAGGGGAGCATTTGCAAGCTTTTGGCACCATTTTTGAGTGAATTGCCAAAAGTCAGATTTTTGCTGAAATTGTGACCCCGGGGCTTAGGGATTTTTTCAAAAAAAAAATTTCCGCCCAATAAGTTGCTGAGGGCTGATTTCTTGTCCTGTGATAAAAAGCCTTCTGTTTCGACTGCCAAAACTATCAGGGGAGCATTTGCAAGCGTATAGCACCATTTTTGAGTGAATTGCAAAAAGTCAGATTTTTGCTGAAATTGTGACCCTGGGGCTTAGGGATTTTTTCAAAAAAAAAAATTCCACACGACAAGTTGCTGAGGGCTGATTTCTTCTCCTGTGATAAAAAGCCTTCTGTTTCGACTGCCAAACCTTTCAGGAGAGCATTTGCAAGCTTTTGGCACCATTTTTGAATGAATTGCCAAAAGTCAGATTTTTGCTGAAATTGTGACCCCGGGGCTTAGGGATTTTTTCAAAAAAAAAATTTCCGCACGACAAGTTGCTGAGGGCTGATTTCTTGTCCTGTGATAAAAAGCCTTCTGTTTGGACTGCCAAAACTATCAGGGGAGCATTTGCAAGCGTATGGCACCATTTTTGAGTGAATTGCAAAAAGTCAGATTTTTGCTGAAATTGTGACCCCGGGGCTTAGGGATTTTTTCAAAAAAAAAAAATTCCGCCGGGTAAGTTGCTGAGAGCTGATTTCTTGTCCTGTGATAGAAAGACTTCTATTTCGACTGCCAAACCTTTCAGGAGAGCATTTGAAAGCGTATGGCACCATTTTTGAGGGAATTGCCAAAAGTCAGATTTTTGCTGAAATTGTGACCCCGGGGCTTAGGGATTTTTTCAAAAAAAAAAAAATCCGCTCGACAAGTTCCTGAGGGCTGATTTCTCGTCCTGTGATAAAAAGCCTTCTGTTTCGACTGCCAAACCTATCAGGGGAGCATTTGCAAGCGTATGGCACCATTTTTGAGTGAATTGCCAAAAGTCAGATTTTTGCTGAAATTGTGACCCCGGGGCTTAGGGATTTTTTCAAAAAAAAAATATTTCCACCCGATAAGTTGCTGAGTGCTGATTTCTTGTCCTGTGATAAAAAAACCTTCTTTTTGGACTGCCAAACCATTCAGGGGAGCATTTGCAATCTTTTGGCACCATTTTTGAGTGAATTGCCAAAAGTCAGATTTTTGCTGAAATTGTGACCCTGGGGCTTAGGGATTTTTTCCAAAAAGAAAATTCTGCAGGGTAAGTTGCTGAGGGCTGATTTCTTGTCCTGTGATTAAAAGCCTGGAATAGAGACTGGAATAGATATAGTATGGGATGCCAGTAAGGCAGTGTTAAGAGGTCTTCTGATACAACAAAACTCCCAAAGAAAAAAGGCTAAGGAAAGAAAAAAAGAAGAATTAATCCTTCAACTGAAAGAATGTTAAAAAAATATGATAAAAAATCCAAAAGATGATTGCCATAAGCAACAATATAAAATGCTCCAAACACAATATTCAACATTAATAAGCCAAGAGGTTGAATGGGGAATAAAGTTAATGAAACAAAAGTTCTTCGAATCAGCAAATAAAATTGGAAAATTTCTGGCGTGGCAACTGAGGAAAAGAAGAAAATGTAGCATCATAAACAAAATAAAAGTAGATGACCAAGTTCTGGAAGATCCTAAAATAATAAAAAAGCACTTCCTTAAATTTTATATGAACTTATACAAAAGAGAAAAAGAAGATTTAACGAACATTATAAAATACCTAGAAGAAAATAGTCCAAAAAAAAAACAGAAGAAGAAAGAACCGCCTTAAACAGACCCATAAAAATAGAGGAAATTCGAGAAGCGATCAAGAGGATGAAATTAGGAAAAGCCCCAGGACCAGATGGTTTATCAGCTAAATATTACAAGGTCCTAGAGGAATATATAACACCAGTACTATGTGATGTTATGAATGAGATATTAAGAGGAGGAAAAATGCCAACATCCTGGAAAGAAGCCTACATTACCTTGATCCCGAAACCAGATTCAGATAAACTTAATATTAAGAATTACAGACCGATTTCACTACTGAACAATGATTATAAAATCTTTGCAGACATAATGGCACATAGACTTAAAAAATGTTTAATTAGCCTTATACACAGTGATCAGGCCGGCTTCCTTCCTAATAGACAAATAAAAGACAACATCAGACATACAATAGACATTATTGAATATCTAGAATGTCATAACGAAATCCCTGCCGCTTTAATGTTCGTTGACGCCGAGAAGGCTTTCGATAATGTCTCCTGGGGTTTTCTAATAAAATGTCTGGAAAAAACAGGGATAGAGGGCACATTCCTAGAAGGAGTTAGAGCAATATACACACAACAAAGAGCCAGATTAATTATAAATAACAACCTGACAGAACAGTTTGAAATAGCAAAAGGTACTCGACAGGGGTGCCCTCTATCACCGCTGCTGTTTATCATAGTCTTAGAGACAATTACAAATAAGATAAGGAAAACCCCAGAGATCCGTGGTATAAAAATCGGCGCGAATGAACATAAATTGAAAACATATGCAGATGACCTTATGTTGTCATTGGAAGAACCAAAGGAGAGCATCGGCAAAGTCATAAAATTACTAGAAGAATTTGGAAAACTATCGGGATTTAAATTGAACAAAGAAAAAACCAAAATAATGACTAAAAATATGAAAGAAGACATCATAAATGAGCTTGAAAGACAAACTGGAATTAAAATAACCAAAAAAGTAAAATATCTTGGAATTTGGATAACTATGAAAAATATAAATTTGATGGAAAATAATTATAAGAAAACATGGAAAGAGATAATGAAGGACTTGGATATATGGAACAGATTACACCTCTCGTGGTTGGGCAGAATGGCGGCAATTAAAATGAGTTTATTACCCAAATTACTCTTCTTATTCCAGAACATTCCAATAATTAGGGGAATTGCAATTTTTAAAGAATGGCAGAGACTACTTTCCAAATTTATTTGGCAGGGAAAAAGACCCAGAATTAAATTTAAATTGCTTACAGACCAAAGAGATAGGGGGGGGTCTTGCGGTCCCAAATCTGAGGTTATATTATGAGGCCGCATGTCTTTGTTGGGTAAAAGACTGGATCGTCATAAAAAATAGAGAGATGTTAGATCTAGAGGGGTTTAACTTAAGATTCGGTTGGCACGCTTATCTATGGCGAGATAAGGGAAGGGTTCATAAAGGTTTTTCTAACCATATTTTCAGAGGGCCACTATTGGAAGTCTGGGAAAGGAATAAAAAATTGCTGGAGCAGAAGACACCCTGGTGGCTATCACCAATTGATATTTTAACAATTAAAAAATTAAACATTGAGGGGGAACGATGGACGTATGAGGACTTATTAACCAAAACAGAATCCGGGTGGAGGATTAGACCATACGAAGAAATAAAAAATAAGTTGACTGGTTGGATTCAATATCATCAAATAAATTCTATGTGCAGGGTAAGTTGCTGAGGGCTGATTTCTTATCCTGTGATAAAAAGCCTTCTGTTTCGACTGCCAAACCTTTCAGGAGAGCATTTGCAAGCTTTTGGCACCATTTTTGAGTGAATTGCCAAAAGTCAGATTTTTGCTGAAATTGTGACCCCGGGGCTTAGGGATTTTTTCAAAAAAAAAATTTCCGCCCAATAAGTTGCTGAGGGCTGATTTCTTGTCCTGTGATAAAAAGCCTTCTTTTTCGACTGCCAAAACTATCAGGGGAGCATTTGCAAGCGTATGGCACCATTTTTGAGTGAATTGCAAAAAGTCAGATTTTTGCTGAAATTGTGACCCTGGGGCTTAGGGATTTTTTCAAAAAAAAAAATTCCGCACGACAAGTTGCTGAGGGCTGATTTCTTCTCCTGTGATAAAAAGCCTTCTGTTTCGACTGCCAAACCTTTCAGGAGAGCATTTGCAAGCTTTTGGCACCATTTTTGAATGAATTGCCAAAAGTCAGATTTTTGCTGAAATTGTGACCCCGGGGCTTAGGGATTTTTTCAAAAAAAAAATTTCTACCGTGTAAGTTGCTGAGGGCTGATTTCTTGTCCTGTGATAAAAAGCCTTCTGTTTGGACTGCCAAAACTATCAGGGGAGCATTTGCAAGCGTATGGCACCATTTTTGAGTGAATTGCAAAAAGTCAGATTTTTGCTGAAATTGTGACCCCGGGGCTTAGGGATTTTTTCAAAAAAAAAAAATTCCGCCGGGTAAGTTGCTGAGAGCTGATTTCTTGTCCTGTGATAGAAAGACTTCTATTTCGACTGCCAAACCTTTCAGGAGAGCATTTGAAAGCGTATGGCACCATTTTTGAGGGAATTGCCAAAAGTCAGATTTTTGCTGAAATTGTGACCCCGGGCTTAGGGATTTTTCAAAAAAAAAAAAAAATTCCGCCCGATAAGTTGCTGAGGGCTGATTTCTTGTCCTGTCATAAAATGCCTTCTGTTTCGACTGCCAAACCTATCAGGGGAGCATTTGCAAGCTTTTGGCACCATTTTTGAGTGAATTGCCAAAAGTCAGACATTTGCAGAAATTGTGACCCCGGGGCTTAGGGATTTTTTCAAAAAGAAAAATTCTGCTGGTTAAGTTGCTGAGGGCTGATTTCTTGTCCTGTGATAAAAAGCTTTCTTTTTCGACTGCCAAACATTTCAGGGGAGCATTTGCAAGTGTTTGACACCATTTTTCTTTGAATTGCCACAAGAAAGATTTTTGCTGAAATTGTGACCCCGGGGCTTAGGGATTTTTTCAAAAAAAAATATATATCCGCCCGATAAGTTGCTGAGTGCTGATTTCTTGTCCTGTGATAAAAAGCCTTCTTTTTGGACTGCCAAACCATTCAGGGGAGCATTTGCAAGCTTTTGGCACCATTTTTGAGTGAATTGCCAAAAGTCAGATTTTTGCTGAAATTGTGACCCCGGGGCTTAGGGATTTTTTTAAAAAAAAAAATTTCTGCCGGGTAAGTTGCTGATGGCTGATTTCTTGTCCTGTGATAAAAAGCCTTCTCTTTTTACTGCCAAACCTTTCAGGGGAGCATTTTCAAGCTTTTGGCACCATTTTTGAGTGAATTTCCAAAAGTCAGATTTTTGCTGAAATTGTGACCCCGGGGCTTAGGGATTTTTTCAAAAAAAAAAATTCCGCACGACAAGTTGCTGAGGGCTGATTTCTTCTCCTGTGATAAAAAGCCTTCTGTTTCGACTGCCAAACCTTTCAGCAGAGCATTTGCAAGCTTTTGACACCATTTTTGAGTGAATTGCCAAAAGTCAGATTTTTGCAGAAATCGTGACCCCGGGGCTTACGGATTTTTTCAAAAAGAAAAATTCTGCTGGTTAAGTTGCTGAGGGCTGATTTCTTGTCCTGTGATAAAAAGCTTTCTTTTTCGACTGCCAAACATTTCAGGGGAGCATTTGCAAGTGTTTGACACCATTTTTCTTTGAATTGCCACAAGAAAGATTTTTGCTGAAATTGTGACCCCGGGGCTTAGGGATTTTTTCAAAAAAAAATATATATCCGCCCGATAAGTTGCTGAGTGCTGATTTCTTGTCCTGTGATAAAAAGCCATCTGTTTTGACTGCCAAACCTTTCAGGGGAGCATTTGCAAAGTTTTGGCACCATTTTTGAGTGAATTGCCAAAAGTCAGATTTTTGCTGAAATTGTGACCCCGGGGCTTAGGGATTTTTTTAAAAAAATAAACTCTGCCGGGTAAGTTGCTGAGGGCTGATGTCTTGTCCTGTGATAAAAAGCCTTCTGTTTCGACTGCCAAACCTTTCAGGGGAGCATTTGCAAGCTTTTGGCACCATTTTTGAGTGAATTGCCAAAAGTCAGATTTTTGCTGAAATTGTGACCCCGGGGCTTAGGGATTTTTTTTCAAAAAAAAATTTCCGCCGGTTTATTTTTTGAGGGCTGATTTCTTGTCCTGTGATAAAAAGCCTTCTTTTTCGACTGCCAAACCTTTCAGGGGAGCATTTGCAAGTGTTTGACACCATTTTTCTTTGAATTGCCACAAGAAAGATTTTTGCTGAAATTGTGACCCCGGGGCTTAGGGATTTTTTCAAATAAAAAAATTCCGCACGACAAGTTGCTGAGGGCTGATTTCTTGTCCTGTGATAAAAAGCCTTCTGTTTCGACTGCCAAACCTTTCAGGGGAGCATTTGCAACCGTATGGCACCATTTTTGAGTGAATTGCCAAAAGTCAGATTTTTGCTGAAATTGTGACCCCGGGGCTTAGGGATTTTTCCCCCCAAAAAAATTCCGCCAGGTAAGTTGCTGTGCGCGGATTTCTTCTCCTATGATAAAAAGCCTTCTGTTTCGACTGCCAAACCTTTCATGAGAGCATTTGCAAGCTTTTGGCACCATTTTTGAGTGAATTGCCAAAAGACAGATTTTTACTGAAATTGTGACCCCGAGGCTTAGGGATTTTTTCAAAAAAAAAATTTCTGCCGGGTAAGTTGCGGAGGGCTGATTTCTTGTCCTGTGATAAAATGCCTTCTGTTTCGACTGCCAAACCTATCAGGGGAGCTTTTGCAAGCGTATGGCACCATTTTTGAGTGAATTGCCAAAAGTCAGATTTTTGCTGAAATTGTGACCCCGGGGCTTAGGGATTTTTCCCAAAAAAAAATCCGCCTAGTAAGTTGTTGAGCGCGGATTTCTTCTCCTATGATAAAAAGCCTTCTGTTTCGACTGCCAAACCTATCAGGGGAGCATTTGCAAGCGTATGGCACCATTTTTGAGTGAATTGCCAAGAGTTAGATTTTTGCTGAAATTGTGACCCCGGGGCTTAGGGATTTTTTCAAAAAAAAAATTTCCGCCCGATAAGTTGCTGAGGGCTGATTTCTTGTCCTGTTATTAAAAGCCATCTGTTTTGACTGCCAAACCTTTCAGGGGAGCATTTGCAAAGTTTTGGCACCATTTTTGAGTGAATTGCCAAAAGTCAGATTTTTGCTGAAATTGTGACCCCGGGGCTTAGGGATTTTTTCAAAACAAAAAATTCGGCACGACAAGTTGCTGAGGGCTGATTTCTTGTCCTGTGATAAAAAGCCTTCTGTTTCGACTGCCAAACCTATCAGGGGAGTATTTTCAAGTGTTTGGCACCATTTTTGAGTGAATTTCCAAAAGTCAGATTTTTGCTGAAATTGTGACCCCGGGGCTTAGGGATTTTTTTTAAAAAAAAAAATCCGCCGGGTAAGTTGCTGAGGGCTGATTTCTCGTCCTGGGATAAAAAGCCTTCTGTTTCGACTGCCAAACCTTTCAGGGGATTATTTGCAAGTGTTTGGCACCATTTTTGAGCGAATGGCCAAAAGTCAGATTTTTGCTGAAATTGTGACCCCGGGGCTTAGGGATTTTTTCAAAAAAAAAATTTCCACCCGATAAGTTGCTGAGGGCTGATTTCTTGTCCTGTGATAAAAAGCCTTCTGTTTCGACTGCCAAACCTTTCAGGGGAACATTTGCAAGCATTTGGCACCATTTTTGAGTGAATTGCCAAAAGTCAGAATTTTGCTGAAATTGTGACCCCGGGGCTTAGGGATTTTTTTTTTAAAAAAAAAATCCGCCGGGTAAGTTGCTGAGGGCTGATTTCTTGTCCTGTGATAAAAAGCCTTCTGTTTCGACTGCCAAACCTTTCAGGGGAACATTTGCAAGCGTTTGGCACCATTTTTGAGTGAATTGCCAAGAGTTAGATTTTTGCTGAAATTGTGACCCCGGGGCTTAGGGATTTTTTTAAAAAAATGAATTCTGCCGGGTAAGTTGCTGAGGGCTGATGTCTTGTCCTGTGATTAAAAGCCTTCTCTTTTGACTGCCAAATCTTTCAGGGGAGCATTTGCAAGCTTTTGGCACCATTTTTGAGTGTATTGCCAAAAGTCAGATTTTTGCAGAAATTGTGACCCCGGGGCTTAGGGATTTTTTCAAAAAAAAAATTCCGCACGATAAGTTGCTGTGCGCGGATTTCTTCTCCTATGATAAAAAGCCTTCTGATTCGACTGCCAAAACTTTCAGGAGAGCATTTGCAAGCTTTTGGCACCATTTTTGAGTGAATTGCCAAGAGTTAGATTTTTGCTGAAATTGTGACCCCGGGGCTTAGGGATTTTTTCAAAAAAAAAAATCCGCCGGGTAAGTTCCTGAGGTCTGATTTCTTCTCCTATGATAAAAAGCCTTCTGTTTCGACTGTAAAACCTTTCAGGAGAGCATTTGCAACCGTATGGCACCATTTTTGAGGGAATTGCCAAAAGTATGATTTTTGCTGAAATTGTGACCCCGGGGCTTAGGGATTTTCCCCCCCAAAAAAATTCCGCCAGGTAAGTTGCTGTGCGTGGATTTCTTCTCCTATGATAAAAAGCCTTCTGATTCGACTGCCAAACCTTTCAGAGGAGCATTTGCAAGCTTTTGGCACCATTTTTGAGTGAATTGCCAAAAGTCAGATTTTTGCTGAAATTTTGACCCCGGGGCTTAGGGATTTTTTCAAAAAAAAAAATTCCGCAGGGTAAGTTGCTGAGGGCTGATTTCTTGTCCTGTGATAAAAAGCATTCTCTTTTGACTGCCAAACCTTTCAGGGGAGCATTTGCAAGCTTTTGGCACCATTTTTGAGTGAATTGCCAGAAGTCAGATTTTTGCTGAAATTGTGACCCCGGGGCTTAGAGATTTTTTTTTCAAAAAAAAATTTCCGCCGGTTTATTTTTTGAGGGCTGATTTCTTGTCCTGTGATAAAAAGCCTTCTGTTTCGACTGCCAAACCTTTCAGGAGAGCATTTGCAAGCTTTTGGCACCATTTTTGAATGAATTGCCAAAAGTCAGATTTTTGCTGAAATTGTGACCCCGGGGCTTAGGGATTTTTTTTTAAAAAAAAAAATTCCGCCCGATAAGTTGCGGAGGGCTGATTTCTAGTCCTGTGATAAAAGGCCTTCTCTTTTGACTGCCAAACCTTTCAGGGGAGCATTTGCAAGCTTTTGGCACCATTTTTGAGTGAATTGCCAAAAGTCAGATTTTTGCTGAAATTGTGACCCCGGGGCTTAGTGATTTTTTTAAAAAAAAAATTCCGCCCGATAAGTTGCTGAGGGCTGATTTCTAGTCCTGTGATAAAAAGCCTTCTCTTTTGACTGCCAAACCTTTCAGGGGAGCATTTGCAAGCTTTTGGCACCATTTTTGAGTGAATTGCCAAAAGTCAGATTTTTGCTGAAATTGTGACCCCGGGGCTTAGGGATTTTTTTTTAAAAAAAAATTCCGCACGACAAGTTGCTGAGGGCTGATTTCTAGTCCTGTGATAAAAAGCCTTCTGTTTCGACTGCCAAACCTTTCAGGGGAGCATTTGCAAGCTTTTGGCACCATTTTTGAGTGAATTGCCAAAAGTCAGATTTTTGCTGAAATTGTGACCCCGGGGCTTAGGGATTTTTTCAAAAAAAAAATTCCGCACGATAAGTTGCTGAGGGCTGATCTCTTGTCCTGTGATAAAAAGCCTTCTCTTTTGACTGCTAAAACTTTCAGGGGAGCATTTGCAAGCTTTTGGCACCATTTTTGAGTGAATTGCCAGAAGTCAGATTTTTGCTGAAATTGTGACCCCGGGGCTTAGAGATTTTTTTTTCAAAAAAAAATTTCCGCCGGTTTATTTTTTGAGGGCTGATTTCTTGTCCTGTGATAAAAAGCCTTCTGTTTCGACTGCCAAACCTTTCAGGAGAGCATTTGCAAGCTTTTGGCACCATTTTTGAATGAATTGCCAAAAGTCAGATTTTTGCTGAAATTGTGACCCCGGGGCTTAGGGATTTTTTTTAAAAAAAAAAAATTCCGCCCGATAAGTTGCGGAGGGCTGATTTCTAGTCCTGTGATAAAAGGCCTTCTCTTTTGACTGCCAAACCTTTCAGGGGAGCATTTGCAAGCTTTTGGCACCATTTTTGAGTGAATTGCCAAAAGTCAGATTTTTGCTGAAATTGTGACCCCGGGGCTTAGTGATTTTTTTAAAAAAAAAATTCCGCCCGATAAGTTGCTGAGGGCTGATTTCTAGTCCTGTGATAAAAAGCCTTCTCTTTTGACTGCCAAACCTTTCAGGGGAGCATTTGCAAGCTTTTGGCACCATTTTTGAGTGAATTGCCAAAAGTCAGATTTTTGCTGAAATTGTGACCCCGGGGCTTAGGGATTTTTTTTTAAAAAAAAATTCCGCACGACAAGTTGCTGAGGGCTGATTTCTAGTCCTGTGATAAAAAGCCTTCTGTTTCGACTGCCAAACCTTTCAGGGGAGCATTTGCAAGCTTTTGGCACCATTTTTGAGTGAATTGCCAAAAGTCAGATTTTTGCTGAAATTGTGACCCCGGGGCTTAGGGATTTTTTCAAAAAAAAAATTCCGCACGATAAGTTGCTGAGGGCTGATCTCTTGTCCTGTGATAAAAAGCCTTCTCTTTTGACTGCTAAAACTTTCAGGGGAGCATTTGCAAGCGTATGGCACCATTTTTGAGTGAATTTCCAAAAGTCAGATGTTTGCAGAAATTGTGACCCCGGGGCTTAGGGATTTTTTCAAAAAAAAAATTTCTGCCGGGTAAGTTGCTGAGGGCTGATTTCTTGTCCTGTGATAAAATGCCTTCTGTTTCGACTGCCAAACCTATCAGGGGAGCATTTGCAAGCGTATGGCACCATTTTTGAGTGAATTGCCAAGAGTTAGATTTTTGCTGAAATTGTGACCCCGGGGCTTAGGGATTTTTTCAAAAAAAAAATTTCCGCACGACAAGTTGCTGAGGGCTGATTTCTTGTCCTGTTATTAAAAGCCATCTGTTTTGACTGCCAAACCTTTCAGGGGAGCATTTGCAAAGTTTTGGCACCATTTTTGAGTGAATTGCCAAAAGTCAGATTTTTGCTGAAATTGTGACCCCGGGGCTTAGGGATTTTTTTTCAAAAAAAAATTTCCGCCGGTTTATTTTTTGAGGGCTGATTTCTTGTCCTGTGATAAAAAGCCTTCTTTTTCGACTGCCAAACCTTTCAGGGGAGCATTTGCAAGTGTTTGACACCATTTTTCTTTGAATTGCCACAAGAAAGATTTTTGCTGAAATTGTGACCCCGGGGCTTAGGGATTTTTTCAAATAAAAAAATTCCGCACGACAAGTTGCTGAGGGCTGATTTCTTGTCCTGTGATAAAAAGCCTTCTGTTTCGACTGCCAAACCTTTCAGGGGAGCATTTGCAACCGTATGGCACCATTTTTGAGGGAATTGCCAAAAGTATGATTTTTGCTGAAATTGTGACCCCGGGGCTTAGGGATTTTCCCCCCAAAAAAAATTCCGCCAGGTAAGTTGCTGTGCGCGGATTTCTTCTCCTATGATAAAAAGCCTTCTGATTCGACTGCCAAAACTTTCAGGAGAGCATTTGCAAGCTTTTGGCACCATTTTTGAGTGAATTGCCAAGAGTTAGATTTTTGCTGAAATTGTGACCCCGGGGCTTAGGGATTTTTTCAAAAAAAAAAATCCGCCGGGTAAGTTCCTGAGGTCTGATTTCTTGTCCTGTGATAAAAAGCCTTCTGTTTCGACTGCCAAAACTATCAGGGGAGCATTTGCAACGGTATGGCACCATTTTTGAGTGAATTGCCAAAAGTCAGATTTTTGCTGAAATTGTGACCCCGGGGCTTAGGGATTTTTTCAAAAAAAAAATTTCCGCCGGGTAAGTTGCTGAGGGCTGATTTCTTGTCCTGTGATAAAAAGCCTTCTGTTTCGACTGCCAAACCTTTCAGAGGAGCATTTGCAAGCTTTTGACACCATTTTTGAGTGAATTGCCAAAAGTCAGATTTTTGCTGAAATTGTGACCCTGGGGCTTAGGGATTTTTTCAAAAAAAAAATTTCCGCCGGGTAAGTTGCTGAGGGCTGATTTCTTGTCCTGTGATAAAAAGCCTTCTGTTTCGACTGCCAAACCTTTCATGAGAGCATTTGCAAGCTTTTGGCACCATTTTTGAGTGAATTGCCAAAAGTCAGATTTTTGCTGAAATTGTGACCCCGGGGCTTAGTGATTTTTTTAAAAAAAAAATTCCGCACGACAAGTTCCTGAGGTCTGATTTCTTGTCCTGTGATAAAAAGCCTTCTGTTTCGACTGCCAAAACTTCCAGGGGAGCATTTGCAAGCTTTTGGCACCATTTTTGAGTGAATTGCCAAGAGTTAGATTTTTGCTGAAATAGTGACCCCGGGGCTTAGGGATTTCTTCAAAAAAAAAATTCCGCCAAGTAAGTTGCTGAGGGCTGATTTCTTGTCCTGTGATTAAAAGCCTTCTGTTTCGACTGCCAAACCTATCAAGGGAGCATTTGCAAAGTTTTGGCACCATTTTTTAGTGAATTGGCAAAAGTCAGATTTTTGCTGAAATTGTGACCCCGGGGCTTAGGGATTTTTTCAAAAAAAAAATTTCCACCCGATAAGTTGCTGAGGGCTGATTTCTTGTCCTGTGATAAAAAGCCTTCTGTTTCGACTGCCAAACCTTTCAGGGGAACATTTGCAAGGGTATGGCACCATTTTTGAGTGAATTTCCAAAAGTCAGAATTTTGCTGAAATTGTGACCCCGGGGCTTAGGGATTTTTTTTTTAAAAAAAAATCCGCCGGGTAAGTTGCTGAGGGCTGATTTCTTGTCCTGTGATAAAAAGCCTTCTGTTTCGACTGCCAAACCTATCAGGGGAGCATTTGCAAGCGTTTGGCACCATTTTTGAGTGAATTGCCAAGAGTTAGATTTTTGCTGAAATTGTGACCCCGGGGCTTAGGGATTTTTTTTAAAAAATAAATTCTGCCGGGTAAGTTGCTGAGGTCTGATGTCTTGTCCTGTGATTAAAAGCCTTCTCTTTTGACTGCCAAATCTTTCAGGGGAGCATTTGCAAGCTTTTGGCACCATTTTTGAGTGTATTGCCAAAAGTCAGATTTTTGCAGAAATTGTGACCCCGGGGCTTAGGGATTTTTTTTCAAAAAAAAATTTCCGCCGGTTTATTTTTTGAGGGCTGATTTCTTGTCCTGTGATAAAAAGCCTTCTGTTTCGACTGCCAAACCATTCAGGGGAGCATTTGCAAGCCTATGGCACCATTTTTGAGTGAATTGCCAAAAGTCAGATTTTTGCTGAAATTGTGACCCCGGGGCTTAGGGATTTTTTCAAAAAAAAAATTTCCACCCGATAAGTTGCTGAGGGCTGATTTCTTGTCCTGTGATAAAAAGCCTTCTGTTTCGACTGCCAAACCTTTCACGGGAGCATTTGCAAACTTTTGGCACCATTTTTGAGGGAATTGCCAAAAGTCAGATTTTTGCTGAAATTGTGACCCCGGGGCTTAGGGATTTTCCCCCCAAAAAAATTCCGCCAGGTAAGTTGCTGAGCGCGGATTTCTTCTCCTATGATAAAAAGCCTTCTGATTCGACTGCCAAAACTTTCAGGAGAGCATTTGCAAGCTTTTGGCACCAATTTTGAGTGAATTGCCAAAAGTCAGATTTTTGCTGAAATTGTGACCCCGGGGCTTAGGGATTTTTTCAAAAAAAAAAAATTCCGCCCGATAAGTTGCTGCGGGCTGATTTCTAGTCCTGTGATAAAAAGCCTTCTTTTTGGACTGCCAAACCATTCAGGGGATCATTTGCAAGCTTTTGGCACCATTTTTGAGTGAATTGCCAAAAGTCAGATTTTTGCTGAAATTGTGACCCCGGGGCTTAGGGATTTTTCCCAAAAAATAATTCCGCCCGATAAGTTACTGAGGGCTGATTTCTAGTCCTGTGATAAAAAGCCTTCTGTTTCGACTGCCAAACCTTTCAGGAGAGCATTTGCAAGCTTTTGGCACCATTTTTGAATGAATTGCCAAAAGTCAGATTTTTGCTGAAATTGTGACCCCGGGGCTTAGGGATTTTTTCAAAAAAAAAAAATTCCGCAGGGTAAGTTGCTGAGGGCTGATTTCTTGTCCTGTGATATAAAGCATTCTCTTTTGACTGCCAAACCTTTCAGGGGAGCATTTGCAAGCTTTTGGCACCATTTTTGAGTGAATTGCCAAAAGTCAGATTTTTGCTGAAATTGTGACCCCGGGGCTTAGAGATTTTTTTTCAAAAAAAAATTTCCGCCGGTTTATTTTTTGAGGGCTGATTTCTTGTCCTGTGATAAAAAGCCTTCTGTTTCGACTGCCAAACCTTTCAGGAGAGCATTTTTAAGCTTTTGGCACCGTTTTTGAGTGAATTGCCAAAAGTCAGATTTTTGCTGAAATTGTGAACACGGGGCTTAGGGATTTTTTCAAAAAAAAAAAATTCCGCACAAGTTCCTGAGGTCTGACTTCTTGTCCTTTGATAAAAAGCCTTCTGTTTCGACTGCCAAACCTTTCAGGGGAGCATTTGCAAGCGTTTGGCACCATTTTTGATTGAATTGTCAAAGGTCAGATTTCTGCTGAAATTGTGACCCCGGGGTTTAGGGATTTTTTCCAAAAAAAAAAATTCCACAGGGTAAGTTGCTGAGCGCGGATTTCTTCTCATATGATAAATAGCCTTCTGTTTCGACTGCCAAACCTTTCAGGAGAGCATTTGCAAAGTTTTGGCACCATTTTTGAGTGAATTGCCACAAGAAAGATTTTTGCTGACATTGTGACCCCGGGGCTTAGGGAATTTTTTTAAAAAAATTCCGCCCGATATGTTGCTGAGGGCTGATTTCTCGTCCTGTGATAAAAAGCCTTCTCTTTTGACTGCCAAACCTTTCAAGGGAGCATTTGCAAGCTTTTTGCACCATTTTGTATTGAATTGCCAAAAGTCAGATTTTTGCTGAAATTGTGACCCCGGGGCTTAAGGATGTTTTAAAAAAAAAATTTGCGCCGGTTTATTTTTTGAGGGCTGATTTCTTGTACTGTGATAAAAAGCCTTCTGTTTCGACTGCCAAACCTTTCAGGGGAGCATTTGCAAGCTTTTGGCACCATTTTTCTTTGAATTGCCACAAGAAAGATTTTTGCTGAAATTGTGACCCCGGGGGCTTAGGGATTTTTTCAAAAAAAAAAATTCCGCAAGACAAGTTCCTGAGGTCTGATTTTTTGTCCTGTGATAAAAAGCCTTCTGTTTCGACTGCCAAACCTTTCAGGAGAGCATTTGCAAGCGTTTGGCACCATTTTGGATTGAATTGTCAAAAGTCAGATTTTTGCTGAAATTGTGACCCCGGGGCTTAAGGATGTTTAAAATAAAAAAATTTGCGCCGGTTTATTTTTTGAGGGCTGATTTCTTGTCCTGTGATAAAAAGCCTTCTCTTTCGACTGCCAAACCTTTCAGGAGAGCATTTGCAAGCTTTTGGCACCATTTTTGAGTGAATTGCCAAAAGTCAGATTTTTGCTGAAATTGTGACCCCGGGGCTTAGAGATTTTTTTTCAAAAAAAAATTTCCGCCGGTTTATTTTTTGAGGGCTGATTTCTTGTCCTGTGATAAAAAGCCTTCTGTTTCGACTGCCAAACCTTTCAGGAGAGCATTTTTAAGCTTTTGGCACCGTTTTTGAGTGAATTGCCAAAAGTCAGATTTTTGCTGAAATTGTGAACACGGGGCTTAGGGATTTTTTCAAAAAAAAAAAATTCCGCACAAGTTCCTGAGGTCTGACTTCTTGTCCTTTGATAAAAAGCCTTCTGTTTCGACTGCCAAACCTTTCAGGGGAGCATTTGCAAGCGTTTGGCACCATTTTTGATTGAATTGTCAAAGGTCAGATTTCTGCTGAAATTGTGACCCCGGGGTTTAGGGATTTTTTCCAAAAAAAAAAATTCCACAGGGTAAGTTGCTGAGCGCGGATTTCTTCTCATATGATAAATAGCCTTCTGTTTCGACTGCCAAACCTTTCAGGAGAGCATTTGCAAAGTTTTGGCACCATTTTTGAGTGAATTGCCACAAGAAAGATTTTTGCTGACATTGTGACCCCGGGGCTTAGGGAATTTTTTTAAAAAATTCCGCCCGATATGTTGCTGAGGGCTGATTTCTCGTCCTGTGATAAAAAGCCTTCTCTTTTGACTGCCAAACCTTTCAAGGGAGCATTTGCAAGCTTTTTGCACCATTTTGTATTGAATTGCCAAAAGTCAGATTTTTGCTGAAATTGTGACCCCGGGGCTTAAGGATGTTTTAAAAAAAAAAATTTGCGCCGGTTTATTTTTTGAGGGCTGATTTCTTGTACTGTGATAAAAAGCCTTCTGTTTCGACTGCCAAACCTTTCAGGGGAGCATTTGCAAGCTTTTGGCACCATTTTTCTTTGAATTGCCACAAGAAAGATTTTTGCTGAAATTGTGACCCCGGGGGCTTAGGGATTTTTTCAAAAAAAAAAATTCCGCAAGACAAGTTCCTGAGGTCTGATTTTTTGTCCTGTGATAAAAAGCCTTCTGTTTCGACTGCCAAACCTTTCAGGAGAGCATTTGCAAGCGTTTGGCACCATTTTGGATTGAATTGTCAAAAGTCAGATTTTTGCTGAAATTGTGACCCCGGGGCTTAAGGATGTTTAAAATAAAAAAATTTGCGCCGGTTTATTTTTTGAGGGCTGATTTCTTGTCCTGTGATAAAAAGCCTTCTCTTTCGACTGCCAAACCTTTCAGGAGAGCATTTGCAAGCTTTTGGCACCATTTTTGAGTGAATTGCCAAAAGTCAGATTTTAGCTGAAATTATGAACACGGGGCTTAGGGATTTTTTCAAAAAAAAAAAATTCCGCCCGATAAGTTGCTGAGGGCTGATTTCTTGTCCTGTGATAGAAAGCACTTCTGTTTCGACTGCCAAACCATTCGGGGGAGCATTTGCAAGCTTTTGGCACCATTTTTGAGTGAATTTCCAAAAGTCAGATTTTTGCTGAAATTGTGTCCCGGGGTTAGGTATTTTTTTAAAAAAATAATTTCTGCCGGGTAAGTTGCTGAGGGCTGATTTCTTGTCCTGTGATTAAAAGCCTTCTGTTTCGACTGCCAAACCTATCAGGGAAGCATTTGCAAGCTTTTGGCAACATTTTTGAGTGAATTGCCAAAAGTGAGATTTTTGCAGAAATTGTGACCCCAGGGCTTAGGGATGTTTTCAAAAAAAAAAATTTCCGCCGGTTTATTTTTTGAGGGCTGATTTCTTGTCCTGTGATAAAAAGCCTTCTGTTTCGACTGCCAAACCTTTCAACAGAGCATTTGCAAGCTTTTGGCACCATTTTTGAGTGAATTTCCAAAAGTCAGATTTTTGCTGAAATTGTGACCCCGGGGCTTAGGGATTTTTTCAAAAAAAAACTTTCCGCACGACAAGTTGCTGAGGGCTGATTTCTTGTCCTGTGATAAAAAGCCTTCTCTTTTGACTGCCAAACCTATCAGGGGAGCATTTGCAAGCGTTTGGCACAATTTTTGAGTGAATTGCCAAAAGTCAGATTTTTGCTGAAATTGTGACCCCGGGGCTTAGGGATTTTTTCAAAAAAAGAAATCCGCCGGGTAAGTTTCTGAGAGCTGATTTCTTGTCCTGTGATAAAAAGCCTTCTCTTTTGACTGCCAAACATATCAGGGAAGCATTTGCAAGCTTTTGGCAACATTTTTGAGTGAATTGCCAAAAGTCAGATTTTTGCAGAAATTGTGACCCCAGGGCTTAGGGATGTTTTCAAAAAAAAAAATTTCCGCCGGTTTATTTTTTGAGTGCTGATTTCTTGTCCTGTGATAAAAAGCCTTCTGTTTCGACTGCCAAACCTTTCAGGAGAGCATTTCCAAGCTTTTGGCACCGTTTTTGAGTGAATTTCCAAAAGTCAGATTTTTGCTGAAATTGTGACCCCGGGGCTTAGGGATTTTTTTTTTTAAAAGAATTCCGCACGACAAGTTCCTGAGGGCTGATTTCTTGTCCTGTGATAAAAAGCCTTCTTTTTCGACTGCCAAACCTTTCAGGGGAGCATTTGCAAGTGTTTGACACCATTTTTCTATGAATTGCCACAAGAAAGATTTTTGCTGAAATTGTGACCCCGAGGCTTAGGGATTTTTTCAAATAAAAAAATTCCGCACGACAAGTTGCTGAGGGCTGATTTCTAGTCCTGTGATAAAAAGCCTTCTCTTTTGACTGCCAAACCTATCAGGGGAGCATTTGCAAACTTTTGGCACCATTTTTGAGGGAATTGCCAAAAGTCAGCTTTTTGCTGAAATTGTGACCCCGGGGCTTAGGGATTTTTTCAAAAAAAAAATACGCCGGGTAGGTTTCTGAGAGCTGATTTCTTGTCCTGTGATAGAAAGACTTCTATTTCGACTGCCAAACCTATCAGGGGAGCATTTGCAAGCGTATGGCACCATTTTTGAGTGAATTTCCAAAAGTCAGATTTTTGCAGAAATTGTGACCCCGGGGCTTAGGGATTTTTTTAAAAGAAAAAATTCCGCACGACAAGTTCCTGAGGTCTGATTTCTTGTCGTGTGATAAAAAGCCTTCTGTTTCGACTGCCAAAACTATCAGGGGAGCATTTGCAAGCGTATGGCACCATTTTTGAGTGAATTTCCAAGAGTTAGATTTTTGCTGAAATTTTGACCCAGGGGCTTAGGGATTTTTTCAAAAGAAAAATTTCCGCACGACAAGTTGCTGAGGGCTGATTTCTTGTCCTGTGATTAAAAAGCCTTCTGTTTCGACTGCCAAACCTTTCAGAGGAGCATTTGCAAAGTTTTGGCACCATTTTTGAGTGAATTTCCAAAAGTCAGATTTTTGCTGAAATTTTGACCCCGGGGCTTAGGGATTTTTTCAAAAAAAAAATCCGCCAGGTAAGTTGCTGAGGGCTGATTTCTTGTCCTGTGATAAAAAGCCTTCTTTTTGGACTGCCAAACCTATCAGGGGAGCATTTGCAAGGGTATGGCACCATTTTTGAGTGAATTGCCAAACGTCAGATTTTTGCTGAAATTGTGACCCCGGGGCTTAGGGATTTTTTTTCAAAAAAAAAAATTCCGCACGACAAGTTGCTGAGGGCTGATTTCTTGTCCTGTGATAAAAAGCCTTCTGTTTCGACTGCCAAAACTTTCAGGAGAGCATTTGCAAGCTTTTGGCACCATTTTTGAGTGAATTGCCAAAAGTCAGATTTTTGCTGAAATTGTGACCCCGGGGCTTAGGGATTTTTTTTCAAAAAAAATATTCCGCCGGTTTATTTTTTGAGGGCTGATTTCTTGTACTGTGATAAAAAGCCTTCTTTTTCGACTGCCAAACCTTTCAGGAGAGCATTTGCAAAGTTTTGGCACCATTTTTGAGTGAATTGCCACAAGAAAGATTTTTGCTGACATTGTGACCCCGGGGCTTAGGGAATTTTTTTAAAAAAAATTCCGCCCGATATGTTGCTGAGGGCTGATTTCTCGTCCTGTGATAAAAAGCCTTCTCTTTTGACTGCCAAACCTTTCAAGGGAGCATTTGCAAGCTTTTTGCACCATTTTGTATTGAATTGCCAAAAGTCAGATTTTTGCTGAAATTGTGACCCCGGGGCTTAAGGATGTTTTAAAAAAAAAAATTTGCGCCGGTTTATTTTTTGAGGGCTGATTTCTTGTACTGTGATAAAAAGCCTTCTGTTTCGACTGCCAAACCTTTCAGGGGAGCATTTGCAAGCTTTTGGCACCATTTTTCTTTGAATTGCCACAAGAAAGATTTTTGCTGAAATTGTGACCCCGGGGGCTTAGGGATTTTTTCAAAAAAAAAAATTCCGCAAGACAAGTTCCTGAGGTCTGATTTTTTGTCCTGTGATAAAAAGCCTTCTGTTTCGACTGCCAAACCTTTCAGGAGAGCATTTGCAAGCGTTTGGCACCATTTTGGATTGAATTGTCAAAAGTCAGATTTTTGCTGAAATTGTGACCCCGGGGCTTAAGGATGTTTAAAATAAAAAAATTTGCGCCGGTTTATTTTTTGAGGGCTGATTTCTTGTCCTGTGATAAAAAGCCTTCTCTTTCGACTGCCAAACCTTTCAGGAGAGCATTTGCAAGCTCTTGGCACCATTTTTGAGTGAATTGCCAAAAGTCAGATTTTAGCTGAAATTATGAACACGGGGCTTAGGGATTTTTTCAAAAAAAAAAAATTCCGCCCGATAAGTTGCTGAGGGCTGATTTCTTGTCCTGTGATAGAAAGCACTTCTGTTTCGACTGCCAAACCATTCGGGGGAGCATTTGCAAGCTTTTGGCACCATTTTTGAGTGAATTTCCAAAAGTCAGATTTTTGCTGAAATTGTGTCCCGGGGTTAGGTATTTTTTAAAAAAAATAATTTCTGCCGGGTAAGTTGCTGAGGGCTGATTTCTTGTCCTGTGATTAAAAGCCTTCTGTTTCGACTGCCAAACCTATCAGGGAAGCATTTGCAAGCTTTTGGCAACATTTTTGAGTGAATTGCCAAAAGTGAGATTTTTGCAGAAATTGTGACCCCAGGGCTTAGGGATGTTTTCAAAAAAAAAAATTTCCGCCGGTTTATTTTTTGAGGGCTGATTTCTTGTCCTGTGATAAAAAGCCTTCTGTTTCGACTGCCAAACCTTTCAACAGAGCATTTGCAAGCTTTTGGCACCATTTTTGAGTGAATTTCCAAAAGTCAGATTTTTGCTGAAATTGTGACCCCGGGGCTTAGGGATTTTTTCAAAAAAAAACTTTCCGCACGACAAGTTGCTGAGGGCTGATTTCTTGTCCTGTGATAAAAAGCCTTCTCTTTTGACTGCCAAACCTATCAGGGGAGCATTTGCAAGCGTTTGGCACAATTTTTGAGTGAATTGCCAAAAGTCAGATTTTTGCTGAAATTGTGACCCCGGGGCTTAGGGATTTTTTCAAAAAAAGAAATCCGCCGGGTAAGTTTCTGAGAGCTGATTTCTTGTCCTGTGATAAAAAGCCTTCTCTTTTGACTGCCAAACATATCAGGGAAGCATTTGCAAGCTTTTGGCAACATTTTTGAGTGAATTGCCAAAAGTCAGATTTTTGCAGAAATTGTGACCCCAGGGCTTAGGGATGTTTTCAAAAAAAAAAATTTCCGCCGGTTTATTTTTTGAGTGCTGATTTCTTGTCCTGTGATAAAAAGCCTTCTGTTTCGACTGCCAAACCTTTCAGGAGAGCATTTCCAAGCTTTTGGCACCGTTTTTGAGTGAATTTCCAAAAGTCAGATTTTTGCTGAAATTGTGACCCCGGGGCTTAGGGATTTTTTTTTTTAAAAGAATTCCGCACGACAAGTTCCTGAGGGCTGATTTCTTGTCCTGTGATAAAAAGCCTTCTTTTTCGACTGCCAAACCTTTCAGGGGAGCATTTGCAAGTGTTTGACACCATTTTTCTATGAATTGCCACAAGAAAGATTTTTGCTGAAATTGTGACCCCGAGGCTTAGGGATTTTTTCAAATAAAAAAATTCCGCACGACAAGTTGCTGAGGGCTGATTTCTAGTCCTGTGATAAAAAGCCTTCTCTTTTGACTGCCAAACCTATCAGGGGAGCATTTGCAAACTTTTGGCACCATTTTTGAGGGAATTGCCAAAAGTCAGCTTTTTGCTGAAATTGTGACCCCGGGGCTTAGGGATTTTTTCAAAAAAAAAATACGCCGGGTAGGTTTCTGAGAGCTGATTTCTTGTCCTGTGATAGAAAGACTTCTATTTCGACTGCCAAACCTATCAGGGGAGCATTTGCAAGCGTATGGCACCATTTTTGAGTGAATTTCCAAAAGTCAGATTTTTGCAGAAATTGTGACCCCGGGGCTTAGGGATTTTTTTAAAAGAAAAAATTCCGCACGACAAGTTCCTGAGGTCTGATTTCTTGTCGTGTGATAAAAAGCCTTCTGTTTCGACTGCCAAAACTATCAGGGGAGCATTTGCAAGCGTATGGCACCATTTTTGAGTGAATTTCCAAGAGTTAGATTTTTGCTGAAATTTTGACCTAGGGGCTTAGGGATTTTTTCAAAAGAAAAATTTCCGCACGACAAGTTGCTGAGGGCTGATTTCTTGTCCTGTGATTAAAAAGCCTTCTGTTTCGACTGCCAAACCTTTCAGAGGAGCATTTGCAAAGTTTTGGCACCATTTTTGAGTGAATTTCCAAAAGTCAGATTTTTGCTGAAATTTTGACCCCGGGGCTTAGGGATTTTTTCAAAAAAAAAATCCGCCAGGTAAGTTGCTGAGGGCTGATTTCTTGTCCTGTGATAAAAAGCCTTCTTTTTGGACTGCCAAACCTATCAGGGGAGCATTTGCAAGGGTATGGCACCATTTTTGAGTGAATTGCCAAACGTCAGATTTTTGCTGAAATTGTGACCCCGGGGCTTAGGGATTTTTTTTCAAAAAAAAAAATTCCGCACGACAAGTTGCTGAGGGCTGATTTCTTGTCCTGTGATAAAAAGCCTTCTGTTTCGACTGCCAAAACTTTCAGGAGAGCATTTGCAAGCTTTTGGCACCATTTTTGAGTGAATTGCCAAAAGTCAGATTTTTGCTGAAATTGTGACCCCGGGGCTTAGGGATTTTTTTTCAAAAAAAATATTCCGCCGGTTTATTTTTTGAGGGCTGATTTCTTGTACTGTGATAAAAAGCCTTCTTTTTCGACTGCCAAACCTTTCAGGGGAGCATTTGCAAGCGTATGGCACCATTTTTCTTTAAATTGCCAAACGTCAGATTTTTGCTGAAATTGTGACCCCGGGGCTTAGGGATTTTTTCAAAAAAAAAAGTTTCCGCACGACAAGTTGCTGAGGGCTGATTTCTTGTCCTGTGATTAAAAGCCTTCTGTTTCGACTGCCAAACCTTTCAGGGGAGCATTTGCAAACTTTTGGCACCATTTTTGAGTGAATTGCCAAAAGTTAGATTTTTGCTGAAATTGTAACCTCGGGGCTCAGGTATTTTTTTAAAAAAATAATTTCTGCCGGGTAAGTTGCTGACGGCTGATTTCTTGTCCTGTGATTAAAAGCCTTCTGTTTCGACTGCCAAACCTTTCAGCAGAGCATTTGCAAGCTTTTGGCACCATTTTTGAGGGAATTGCCAAAAGTCAGATTTTTGCTGAAATTGTGACCCCGGGGCTTAGGGATTTTTTCAAAAAAAAAAATTTTCTCCGGTTAAGTTGCTGAGGGCTGATTTCTTGTCCTGTGATAAAAAGCCTTCTGTTTCGACTGCCAAACCTTTCAGGGGAGCATTTGCAAGCTTTTGGCACCATTTTTGAGTGAATTGCCAAAAGTTAGATTTTTTACTGAAATTGTGACCCCGGGGCTTAGGGATTTTTTCAAAAAAAAAATCCGCCGGGTAAGTTTCTGAGAGCTGATTTCTTGTCCTGTGATAAAAAGCCTTCTGTTTCGACTGCCAAACCTTTCAGAGGAGCATTTGCAAACTTTTGGCACCATTTTTGAGGGAATTGCCAAAAGTCAGTTTTTTGCTGAAATTTTGACCCCGGGGCTTAGGGATTTTTTTAAAAAAAAAATCCGCCGGGTAAGTTTCTGAGAGCTGATTTCATTGTCCTGTGATTAAAAGACTTCTGTTTCGACTGCCAAACCTTTCAGAGGAGCATTTGCAAACTTTTGGCACCATTTTTGGGGGAATTGCCAAAAGTCAGATTTCTGCTGAAATTGTGACCCCGGGGCTTAGGGATTTTTTTTAAAAAAAAAATTCCGCACGACAAGTTCCTGAGGTCTGATTTCTTGTCCCGTGATAAAAAGCCTTCTGTTTCGACTGCCAAAACTATAAGGGGAGCATTTGCAAGGGTATGGCACCATTTTTGAGTGAATTGCCAAAAGTCAGATTTTTGCTGAAATTGTGACCCCGGGGCTTAGGGATGTTTTCAAAAAAAAAAATTTCCGCCGGTTTATTTTTTGAGGGGTGATTTCTTGTCCTGTGATAAAAAGCCTTCTGTTTCGACTGCCAAACCTTTCAGGGGAGTATTTGCAAGTGTTTGGCACCATTTTTGAGTGAATTGCCAAAAGTCAGATTTTTGCAGTAATCGTGACCCCGGGGCTTAGGGATTTTTTCAAAAAAAAAAAATTCTGCTGGTTAAGTTGCTGAGGGCTGATTTCTTGTCCTGTGATAAAAAGCCTTCTGTTTCGACTGCCAAACCTTTCAGGAGAGCATTTGCAAGCTTTTGGCACCATTTTTGAATGAATTGCCAAAAGACAGATTTTTACTGAAATTTTGACCCCGGGGCTTAGGGATTTTTTCAAAAAAAAAATTTCTGCCGGTTTTTTTTTTGAGGGCTGATTTCTTGTCCTGTGATAAAAAGCCTTCTTTTTCGACTGCCAAACCTTTCAGGGGAGCATTTGCAAGTGTTTGACACCATTTTTCTTTGAATTGCCACAAGAAAGATTTTTGCTGAAATTGTGACCCCAAGGCTTAGGGATTTTTTCAAATAAAAAAATTCCGCACAACAAGTTGCTGAGGGCTGATTTCTTGTCCTGTGATAAAAAGCCTTCTGTTTCGACTGCCAAAAGTTTCAGGAGAGCATTTGCAAGCTTTTGGCACCATTTTTGAGTGAATTACCAAAAGTCAGATTTTTGCTGAAATTGTGACCCCGGGGCTTAGGGATTTTTTTTCAAAAAAAAAATTCCGCCGGTTTATTTTTTGAGGGCTGATTTCTTGTACTGTGATAAAAAGCCTTCTTTTTCGACTGCCAAACCTTTCAGGGGAGCATTTGCAGGTGTTTGACACCATTTTTCTTTGAATTGCCACAAGAAAGATTTTTGCTGAAATTGTGACCCCAAGGCTTAGGGATTTTTTCAAATAAAAAAATTCCGCACGACAAGTTGCTGAGGGCTGATTTCTTGTCCTGTGATAAAAAGCCTTCTGTTTCGACTGCCAAAAGTTTCAGGAGAGCATTTGCAAGCGTTTGGCACCATTTTGGATTGAATTGTCAAAAGTCAGATTTTTGCTGAAATTGTGACCCCGGGGCTTAAGGATGTTTAAAATAAAAAAATTTGCGCCGGTTTATTTTTTGAGGGCTGATTTCTTGTCCTGTGATAAAAAGCCTTCTCTTTCGACTGCCAAACCTTTCAGGAGAGCATTTGCAAGCTTTTGGCACCATTTTTGAGTGAATTGCCAAAAGTCAGATTTTAGCTGAAATTATGAACACGGGGCTTAGGGATTTTTCCCCAAAACAAATTTCCGCACGACAAGTTGCTGAGGGCTGATTTCTTGTCCTGCGATAAAAAGCCTTCTGTTTCGACTGCCAAACCTATCAGGGGAGCATTTGCAAACTTTTGGCACCATTTTTGAGTGCATTGCCAAGAGTTAGATTTTTGCTGAAATTGTGACCCCGGGGCTTAGGGATTTTTTCAAAAACATAAATTCTGCTGGTTAAGTTGCTGAGGGATGATTTCTTGTCCTGTGATAAAAAGCCTTCTGTTTCGACAGCCAAACCTTTCAGGAGAGCATTTGCAAGCTTTTGGCACCATTTTTCAAGGAATTGCCAAAAGTCAGATTTTTGCTGAAATTGTGACCCCGGGGCTTAGGGTTTTTTTTAAAAAAAAAATTTCCGCTGGTTTATTTTTTGAGGGCTGATTTCTTGTACTGTGATAAAAAGTCTTCTTTTTCGACTGCCAAACCTGTCAGGGGAGCATTTGCAAGCTTTTGGCACCATTTTTGAGTGAATTGCCAAAAGTCAGATTTTTGCTGAAATTGTGACCCCGGGGATTAGGGATTTTTTCAAAAAAAAAAAAAATTCCGCCCGATAAGTTGCTGAGGGCTGATTTCTAGTCCTGTGATAAAAAGCCTTCTGTTTCGACTGCCAAATCTATCAGGGGAGCATTTGCAAGCGTATGGCACCATTTTTGAGTGAATTTCCAAAAGTCAGATTTTTGCTGAAATTGTGACCCCGGGGCTTAGGGATGTTTTCAAAAAAAAAAAATTTCCGCCGGTTTATTTTTTGAGGGCTGATTTCTTGTCCTGTGATAAAAAGCCTTCTGTTTCGACTGCCAAACCTATCAGGGGAGCATTTGAAAACTTTTGGCACCATTTTTGAGTGAATTGCCAAAAGTCAGATTTTTGCTGAAATTGTGACCCCGGGGCTTAGGGATTTTTTTTCAAAAAAAAATTTCCGCCGGTTTATTTTTTGAGGGCTGATTTCTTGTCCTGTGATAAAAAGCCTTCTGTTTCGACTGCCAAACCATTCAGGGGAGCATTTGCAAGCCTATGGCACCATTTTTGAGTGAATTGCCAAAAGTCAGATTTTTGCTGAAATTGTGACCCCGGGGCTTAGGGATTTTTTCAAAAAAAAAATTTCCACCCGATAAGTTGCTGAGGGCTGATTTCTTGTCCTGTGATAAAAAGCCTTCTGTTTCGACTGCCAAACCTTTCACGGGAGCATTTGCAAACTTTTGGCACCATTTTTGAGGGAATTGCCAAAAGTCAGCTTTTTGCTGAAATTGTGACCCCGGGGCTTAGGGATTTTTTCAAAAAAAAAATACGCCGGGTAGGTTTCTGAGAGCTGATTTCTTGTCCTGTGATAGAAAGACTTCTATTTCGACTGCCAAACCTATCAGGGGAGCATTTGCAAGCGTATGGCACCATTTTTGAGTGAATTTCCAAAAGTCAGATTTTTGCAGAAATTGTGACCCCGGGGCTTAGGGATTTTTTTAAAAGAAAAAATTCCGCACGACAAGTTCCTGAGGTCTGATTTCTTGTCGTGTGATAAAAAGCCTTCTGTTTCGACTGCCAAAACTATCAGGGGAGCATTTGCAAGCGTATGGCACCATTTTTGAGTGAATTTCCAAGAGTTAGATTTTTGCTGAAATTTTGACCCAGGGGCTTAGGGATTTTTTCAAAAGAAAAATTTCCGCACGACAAGTTGCTGAGGGCTGATTTCTTGTCCTGTGATTAAAAAGCCTTCTGTTTCGACTGCCAAACCTTTCAGAGGAGCATTTGCAAAGTTTTGGCACCATTTTTGAGTGAATTTCCAAAAGTCAGATTTTTGCTGAAATTTTGACCCCGGGGCTTAGGGATTTTTTCAAAAAAAAAATCCGCCAGGTAAGTTGCTGAGGGCTGATTTCTTGTCCTGTGATAAAAAGCCTTCTTTTTGGACTGCCAAACCTATCAGGGGAGCATTTGCAAGGGTATGGCACCATTTTTGAGTGAATTGCCAAACGTCAGATTTTTGCTGAAATTGTGACCCCGGGGCTTAGGGATTTTTTTTCAAAAAAAAAAATTCCGCACGACAAGTTGCTGAGGGCTGATTTCTTGTCCTGTGATAAAAAGCCTTCTGTTTCGACTGCCAAAACTTTCAGGAGAGCATTTGCAAGCTTTTGGCACCATTTTTGAGTGAATTGCCAAAAGTCAGATTTTTGCTGAAATTGTGACCCCGGGGCTTAGGGATTTTTTTTCAAAAAAAATATTCCGCCGGTTTATTTTTTGAGGGCTGATTTCTTGTACTGTGATAAAAAGCCTTCTTTTTCGACTGCCAAACCTTTCAGGGGAGCATTTGCAAGCGTATGGCACCATTTTTCTTTAAATTGCCAAACGTCAGATTTTTGCTGAAATTGTGACCCCGGGGCTTAGGGATTTTTTCAAAAAAAAAAGTTTCCGCACGACAAGTTGCTGAGGGCTGATTTCTTGTCCTGTGCTTAAAAGCCTTCTGTTTCGACTGCCAAACCTTTCAGGGGAGCATTTGCAAACTTTTGGCACCATTTTTGAGTGAATTGCCAAAAGTTAGATTTTTGCTGAAATTGTAACCTCGGGGCTCAGGTATTTTTTTAAAAAAATAATTTCTGCCGGGTAAGTTGCTGACGGCTGATTTCTTGTCCTGTGATTAAAAGCCTTCTGTTTCGACTGCCAAACCTTTCAGCAGAGCATTTGCAAGCTTTTGGCACCATTTTTGAGGGAATTGCCAAAAGTCAGATTTTTGCAGAAATTGTGACCCCGGGGCTTAGGGATTTTTTCAAAAAGAAAATCCGCCGGGTAAGTTTCTGAGAGCTGATTTCTTGTCCTGTGATAAAAAGCCTTCTGTTTCGACTGCCAAACCTTTCAGAGGAGCATTTGCAAACTTTTGGCACCATTTTTGAGGGAATTGCCAAAAGTCAGTTTTTTTCTGAAATTTTGACCCCGGGGCTTAGGGATTTTTTTAAAAAAAAAATCCGCCGGGTAAGTTTCTGAGAGCTGATTTCATTGTCCTGTGATTAAAAGCCTTCTGTTTCGACTGCCAAACCTTTCAGAGGAGCATTTGCAAACTTTTGGCACCATTTTTGGGGGAATTGCCAAAAGTCAGATTTCTGCTGAAATTGTGACCCCGGGGCTTAGGGATTTTTTTTAAAAAAAAAATTCCGCACGACAAGTTCCTGAGGTCTGATTTCTTGTCCTGTGATAAAAAGCCTTCTGTTTCGACTGCCAAAACTATAAGGGGAGCATTTGCAAGGGTATGGCACCATTTTTGAGTGAATTGCCAAAAGTCAGATTTTTGCTGAAATTGTGACCCCGGGGCTTAGGGATGTTTTCAAAAAAAAAAATTTCCGCCGGTTTATTTTTTGAGGGGTGATTTCTTGTCCTGTGATAAAAAGCCTTCTGTTTCGACTGCCAAACCTTTCAGGGGAGTATTTGCAAGTGTTTGGCACCATTTTTGAGTGAATTGCCAAAAGTCAGATTTTTGCAGTAATCGTGACCCCGGGGCTTAGGGATTTTTTCAAAAAAAAAAATTCTGCTGGTTAAGTTGCTGAGGGCTGATTTCTTGTCCTGTGATAAAAAGCCTTCTGTTTCGACTGCCAAACCTTTCAGGAGAGCATTTGCAAGCTTTTGGCACCATTTTTGAATGAATTGCCAAAAGACAGATTTTTACTGAAATTTTGACACCGGGGCTTAGGGATTTTTTCAAAAAAAAAATTTCTGCCGGTTTTTTTTTTGAGGGCTGATTTCTTGTCCTGTGATAAAAAGCCTTCTTTTTCGACTGCCAAACCTTTCAGGGGAGCATTTGCAAGTGTTTGACACCATTTTTCTTTGAATTGCCACAAGAAAGATTTTTGCTGAAATTGTGACCCCAAGGCTTAGGGATTTTTTCAAATAAAAAAATTCCGCACGACAAGTTGCTGAGGGCTGATTTCTTGTCCTGTGATAAAAAGCCTTCTGTTTCGACTGCCAAAAGTTTCAGGAGAGCATTTGCAAGCTTTTGGCACCATTTTTGAGTGAATTACCAAAAGTCAGATTTTTGCTGAAATTGTGACCCCGGGGCTTAAGGATGTTTAAAATAAAAAAATTTGCGCCGGTTTATTTTTTGAGGGCTGATTTCTTGTCCTGTGATAAAAAGCCTTCTCTTTCGACTGCCAAACCTTTCAGGAGAGCATTTGCAAGCTTTTGGCACCATTTTTGAGTGAATTGCCAAAAGTCAGATTTTAGCTGAAATTATGAACACGGGGCTTAGGGATTTTTCCCCAAAACAAATTTCCGCACGACAAGTTGCTGAGGGCTGATTTCTTGTCCTGCGATAAAAAGCCTTCTGTTTCGACTGCCAAACCTATCAGGGGAGCATTTGCAAACTTTTGGCACCATTTTTGAGTGCATTGCCAAGAGTTAGATTTTTGCTGAAATTGTGACCCCGGGGCTTAGGGATTTTTTCAAAAACATAAATTCTGCTGGTTAAGTTGCTGAGGGATGATTTCTTGTCCTGTGATAAAAAGCCTTCTGTTTCGACAGCCAAACCTTTCAGGAGAGCATTTGCAAGCTTTTGGCACCATTTTTCAAGGAATTGCCAAAAGTCAGATTTTTGCTGAAATTGTGACCCCGGGGCTTAGGGTTTTTTTTTAAAAAAAAATTTCTGCTGGTTTATTTTTTGAGGGCTGATTTCTTGTACTGTGATAAAAAGTCTTCTTTTTCGACTGCCAAACCTGTCAGGGGAGCATTTGCAAGCTTTTGGCACCATTTTTGAGTGAATTGCCAAAAGTCAGATTTTTGCTGAAATTGTGACCCCGGGGCTTAGGGATTTTTTCAAAAAAAAAAAAAATTCCGCCCGATAAGTTGCTGAGGGCTGATTTCTAGTCCTGTGATAAAAAGCCTTCTGTTTCGACTGCCAAATCTATCAGGGGAGCATTTGCAAGCGTATGGCACCATTTTTGAGTGAATTTCCAAAAGTCAGATTTTTGCTGAAATTGTGACCCCGGGGCTTAGGGATGTTTTCAAAAAAAAAAAATTTCCGCCGGTTTATTTTTTGAGGGCTGATTTCTTGTCCTGTGATAAAAAGCCTTCTGTTTCGACTGCCAAACCTATCAGGGGAGCATTTGAAAACTTTTGGCACCATTTTTGAGTGAATTGCCAAAAGTCAGATTTTTGCTGAAATTGTGACCCCGGGGCTTAGGGATTTTTTTTCAAAAAAAAATTTCCGCCGGTTTATTTTTTGAGGGCTGATTTCTTGTCCTGTGATAAAAAGCCTTCTCTTTTGACTGCCAAACCTTTCAGGTGGAGCATTTGCAAACTTTTGGCATCATTTTTGAGGGAATTGCCAAAAGTCAGATTTCTGCTGAAATTGTGACCCCGGGGCTTAGGGATTTTTTTTTTTAAAAAAATTCCGCACGACAAGTTCCTGAGGTCTCATTTCTTGTCCTGTGATAAAAAGCCTTCTGTTTCGACTGCCAAAACTATAAGGGGAGCATTTGCAAGGGTATGGCACCATTTTTCTTTGAATTGCCGCAAGAAAGATTTTTGCTGAAATTGTGAACCCGGGGCTTAGGGATTTTTTCCAAAAAAAATTTCCGCCAAGTAAGTTGCTGAGCGCGGATTTCTTCTCCTATGATAAAAAGCCTTCTGTTTCGACTGCCAAAACTTTCAGGAGAGCATTTGCAAACTTTTGGCACCATTTTTGAGTGAATTGCCAAAAGTCAGATTTTTGCTGAAATTGTGACCCCGGGGCTTAGGGATTTTTTCAAAAAAAGAAATCCGCCGGGTAAGTTTCTGAGAGCTGATTTCTTGTCCTGTGATAAAAAGCCTTCTCTTTTGACTGCCAAACCTTTCAGGGGAGCATTTGCAAACTTTTGGCACCATTTTTGAGTGAATTGCCAAAAGTCAGATTTTGGCTGAAATTGTGACCCCGGGGCTTAGGGATTTTTTCAAAAAAAAAAATTTCCGCCCGATAAGTTGCTGAGGGCTGATTTCTAGTCCTGTGATAAAAAGCCTTCTCTTTTGACTGCCAAACCTTTCAGGGCAGCATTTGCAAACTTTTGGCACCATTTTTGAGTGAATTGCCAAAAGTCAGATTTTTGCTGAAATTGTGACCCTGGGGCTTAGGGATTTTTTTTCAAAAAAAAATTTCCGCCGGTTTATTTTTTGAGGGCTGATTTCTTGTCCTGTGATAAAAAGCCTTCTGTTTCGACTGCCAAACCATTCAGGGGAGTATTTGCAAGCTTTTGGCACCATTTTTGAGTGAATTGCCAAAAGACAGATTTTTACTGAAATTGTGACCCCGGGGCTTAGGGATTTTTTCAAAAAAAAAAAAAAATTCCGCCCGATAAGTTGCTGAGGGCTGATTTCTAGTCCTGTGATAAAAAGCCTTCTCTTTTGACTGCCAAACCTTTCAGGAGAGCATTTGCAAGCGTTTGGCACCATTTTGGATTGAATTGCCAAAAGTCAGATTTTTGCTGAAATTGTGACCCCGGGGCTTAGGGATTTTTTCAAAAACATAAATTCTGCTGGTTAAGTTGCTGATGGCTGATTTCCTGTCCTGTGATAAAAAGCCTTCTGTTTCGACCGCCATACCTTTCAGGGGAGCATTTGCAAGCTTTTGGCACCATTTTGAATGAATTGCCAAAAGTCATATTTTTGCTGAAATTGTGACCCCGGGGCTTAGGGATTTTTTCAAAAAAAAAAAATTCCGTCGGGTAAGTTGCTGAGGGCTGATTTCTTATCCTGTGATAGAAAGACTTTTTTTCGACTGCCAAAACTATCAGGGGAGCATTTGCAAGGGTATGGCACCATTTTTGAGTGAATTTCCAAAAGTCAGATTTTTGCTGAAATTGTGACCCCGGGGCTTAGGGATTTTTTCAAAAAAAAGAATTCCGCCCGATAAGTTGTTGAGGGCTGATTTCTTGTCCTGTGATAAAATGCCTTCTCTTTTGACTGCCAAACCTTTCAGGGGAGCATTTGCAAGCGTATGGCACCATTTTTGAGTGAATTGCCAAAAGTCAGACATTTGCAGAAATTGTGACCCCGGGGCTTAGGGATTTTTTCCAAATAAAAAAATTCCGCCGGGTAGGTTACTGAGGGCTGATTTCTTGTCCTGTGGTGTAAAGCCTTCTGTTTCGACTGTAAAACCTTTCAGGAGAGCATTTGCAATCTTTTGGCACCACTTTTGAGTGAATTTCCAAAAGTCAGATTTTTGCTGAAATTGTGACCCCGGGGCTTAGGGATTTTTTCAAAAAAAAAATCCGCCGGGTAAGTTTCTGAGAGCTGATTTCTTGTCCTGTGATTAAAAGCCTTCTGTTTCGACTGCCAAACCTTTCAGGGGAGCATTTGCAAGCGTATGGCACCATTTTTGAGTGAATTGCCAAAAGTCAGATTTTTGCTGAAATTGTGACCCCGGGGCTTAGGGATTTTTTCAAAAAAAAAAAAAATTCCGCCCGATAAGTTGCTGAGGGCTGATTTCTAGTCCTGTGATAAAAAGCCTTCTCTTTTGACTGCCAAACCTTTCAGGGGAGCATTTGCAAACTTTTGGCACCATTTTTGAGTGAATTGCCAAAAGTCAGATTTTGGCTGAAATTGTGACCCCGGGGCTTAGGGATTTTTTCAAAAACATAAATTCTGCTGGTTAAGTTGCTGATGGCTGATTTCCTGTCCTGTGATAAAAAGCCTTCTGTTTCGACCGCCATACCTTTCAGGGGAGCATTTGCAAGCTTTTGGCACCATTTTTGAATGAATTGCCAAAAGTCATATTTTTGCTGAAAATGTGACCCCGGGGCTTAGGGATTTTTTCAAAAAAAAAAAATTCCGTCGGGTAAGTTGCTGAGGGCTGATTTCTTATCCTGTGATAGAAAGACTTTTTTTCGACTGCCAAAACTATCAGGGGAGCATTTGCAAGGGTATGGCACCATTTTTGAGTGAATTTCCAAAAGTCAGATTTTTGCTGAAATTGTGACCCCGGGGCTTAGGGATTTTTTCAAAAAAAAAATTTCCGCCCGATAAGTTGCTGAGGGCTGATTTCTTGTCCTGTGATTAAAAGCCTTCTGTTTCGACTGCCAAACCTTTCAGGGGAGCATTTGCAAACTTTTGGCACCATTTTTGAGTGAATTTCCAAAAGTCAGATTTTTGCTGAAATTGTGACCCCGGGGCTTAGGGATTTTTTCAAAAAAAAAAAATTTCTGCCCGATAAGTTGCTGAGGGCTGATTTCTAGTCCTGTGATAAAAAGCCTTCTCTTTTGACTGCCAAACCTTTCAGGGGAGCATTTGCAAACTTTTGGCACCATTTTTGAGTGAATTGCCAAAAGTCAGATTTTTGCTGAAATTGTGACCCCGGGGCTTAGGGATTTTTTCAAAAAAAAAAAATCCGCCCGATAAGTTGCTGAGGGCTGATTTCTTGTCCTGTGATAAAAAGCCTTCTGTTTCGACTGCCAAAACTTTCAGGAGAGCATTTGCAAGCTTTTGGCACCATTTTTGAGTGAATTGCCAAGAGTTAGATTTTTGCTGAAATTGTGACCCCGGGGCTTAGGGATTTTTTTTCAAAAAAAAATTTCCGCCGGTTTATTTTTTGAGGGCTGATTTCTTGTCCTGTGATAAAAAGCCTTCTGTTTCGACTGCCAAACCTTTCAGGGGAGCATTTGCAAGCTTTTGGCACCATGTTTCTTTGAATTGCCACAAGAAAGATTTTTGCTGAAATTGTGAACCCGGGGCTTAGGGATTTTTTCCAAAAAAAATTTCCGCCAAGTAAGTTGCTGAGCGCGGATTTCTTCTCCTATGATAAAAAGCCTTCTGTTTCGACTGCCAAAACTTTCAGGAGAGCATTTGCAAACTTTTGGCACCATTTTTGAGTGAATTGCCAAAAGTCAGATTTTTGCTGAAATTGTGACCCCGGGGCTTAGGGATTTTTTCAAAAAAAGAAATCCGCCGGGTAAGTTTCTGAGAGCTGATTTCTTGTCCTGTGATAAAAAGCCTTCTCTTTTGACTGCCAAACCTTTCAGGGGAGCATTTGCATACTTTTGGCACCATTTTTGAGTGAATTGCCAAAAGTCAGATTTTTGCAGAAATTGTGACCCCGGGGCTTAGGGATTTTTTCAAAAAAAAAAATTTCCGCCCGATAAGTTGCTGAGGGCTGATTTCTAGTCCTGTGATAAAAAGCCTTCTCTTTTGACTGCCAAACCTTTCAGGGGAGCATTTGCAAACTTTTGGCACCATTTTTGAGTGAATTGCCAAAAGTCAGATTTTTTTTGAAATTGTGACCCTGGGGCTTAGGGATTTTTTCAAAAAAAAAATTTCCGCCCGATAAGTTGCTGAGGGCTGATTTCTTGTCCTGTGATAAAAAGCCTTCTGTTTCGACTGCCAAACCTTTCAGGAGAGCATTTGCAAGCGTTTGGCACCATTTTGGATTGAATTGCCAAAAGTCAGATTTTTGCTGAAATTGTGACCCCGGGGCTTAGGGATTTTTTCAAAAACATAAATTCTGCTGGTTAAGTTGCTGATGGCTGATTTCCTGTCCTGTGATAAAAAGCCTTCTGTTTCGACCGCCATACCTTTCAGGGGAGCATTTGCAAGCTTTTGGCACCATTTTTGAATGAATTGCCAAAAGTCATATTTTTGCTGAAATTGTGACCCCGGGGCTTAGGGATTTTTTCAAAAAAAAAAAATTCCGTCGGGTAAGTTGCTGAGGGCTGATTTCTTATCCTGTGATAGAAAGACTTTTTTTCGACTGCCAAAACTATCAGGGGAGCATTTGCAAGGGTATGGCACCATTTTTGAGTGAATTTCCAAAAGTCAGATTTTTGCTGAAATTGTGACCCCGGGGCTTAGGGATTTTTTCAAAAAAAAAATTTCCGCCCGATAAGTTGCTGAGGGCTGATTTCTTGTCCTGTGATTAAAAGCCTTCTGTTTCGACTGCCAAACCTTTCAGGGGAGCATTTGCAAACTTTTGGCACCATTTTTGAGTGAATTTCCAAAAGTCAGATTTTTGCTGAAATTGTGACCCCGGGGCTTAGGGATTTTTTCAAAAAAAAAAAATTTCTGCCCGATAAGTTGCTGAGGGCTGATTTCTTGTCCTGTGATAAAAAGCCTTCTGTTTCGACTGCCAAAACTTTCAGGAGAGCATTTGCAAGCTTTTGGCACCATTTTTGAGTGAATTGCCAAGAGTTAGATTTTTGCTGAAATTGTGACCCCGGGGCTTAGGGATTTTTTTTCAAAAAAAAATTTCCGCCGGTTTATTTTTTGAGGGCTGATTTCTTGTCCTGTGATAAAAAGCCTTCTGTTTCGACTGCCAAACCTTTCAGGGGAGCATTTGCAAGCTTTTGGCAGCATGTTTCTTTGAATTGCCACAAGAAAGATTTTTGCTGAAATTGTGAACCCGGGGCTTAGGGATTTTTTCCAAAAAAAATTTCCGCCAAGTAAGTTGCTGAGCGCGGATTTCTTCTCCTATGATAAAAAGCCTTCTGTTTCGACTGCCAAAACTTTCAGGAGAGCATTTGCAAACTTTTGGCACCATTTTTGAGTGAATTGCCAAAAGTCAGATTTTTGCTGAAATTGTGACCCCGGGGCTTAGGGATTTTTTCAAAAAAAGAAATCCGCCGGGTAAGTTTCTGAGAGCTGATTTCTTGTCCTGTGATAAAAAGCCTTCTCTTTTGACTGCCAAACCTTTCAGGGGAGCATTTGCATACTTTTGGCACCATTTTTGAGTGAATTGCCAAAAGTCAGATTTTTGCTGAAATTATGACCACGGGGCTTAGGGATTTTTTTTCAAAAAAAAATTTCCGCCGGTTTATTTTTTGAGGGCTGATTTCTTGTCCTGTGATAAAAAGCCTTCTGTTTCGACTGCCAAACCATTCAGGGGAGCATTTGCAAGCTTTTGGAACCATTTTTGAGTGAATTGCCAAAAGACAGATTTTTACTGAAATTGTGACCCCGGGGCTTAGGGATTTTTTCAAAAAAAATATTACCGCACGACAAGTTGCTGAGGGCTGATTTCTTGTCCTGTGATAAAAAGCCTTCTGTTTCGACTGCCAAAACTTTCAGGAGAGCATTTGCAAGCTTTTGGCACCATTTTTGAGTGAATTGCCAAGAGTTAGATTTTTGCTGAAATTGTGACCCCGGGGCTTAGGGATTTTTCCCCCCAAAAAATAATTTCTGCCGGGTAAGTTGCTGGCGGCTGATTTCTTGTCCTGTGATAAAAGCCTTCTGTTTCGACTGCCAAACCTTTCAGGGGAGCATTTGCAAGCGTATGGCACCATTTTTGAGTGAATTTCCAAAAGTCAGATTTTTACTGAAATTGTGACCCCGGGGCTTAGGGATTTTTTCAAAAAAAAAAATTTCTGCCGGGTAAGTTGCTGACGGCTGATTTCTTGTCCTGTGATAAAAGCCTTCTGTTTCGACTGCCAAACCTTTCAGGGGAGCATTTGCAAGCGTATGGCACCATTTTTGAGTGAATTTCCAAGAGTTAGATTTTTGCTGAAATTGTGACCCCGGGGCTTAGGGATTTTTCCCCCCAAAAAATTCCGCCAAGTAAGTTGCTGAGCGCGGATTTCTTCTCCTATGATAAAAAGCCTTCTGTTTCGACTGCCAAACCTTTCAGGGGAGCATTTGCAAGCTTTTGGCACCATTTTTGAGTGAATTGCCAAGAATTAGATTTTTGCTGAAATTGTGACCCCGGGGCTTAGGGATTTTTTCAAAAAAAAAAATTCCGCACGAAAAGTTGCTGAGGGCTGATTTCTTGTCCTGTGATAAAAAGCCTTCTTTTTGGACTGCCAAACCATTCAGGGGAGCATTTGCAAGCTTTTGGCACCATTTTTTAGTGAATTGCCAAAAGTCAGATTTTTGCTGAAATTGTGCTTAGGGATTTTTTTTCAAAAAAAAATTTCCGCCGGTTTCTTTTTTGAGGGCTGATTTCTTGTCCTGTGATAAAAAGCCTTCTGTTTCGACTGCCAAACCATTCAGGGGAGCATTTGCAAGCTTTTGGCACCATTTTTGAGTGAATTGCCAAAAGACAGATTTTTACTGAAATTGGCTTAGGGATTTTTTCAAACCAAACCATTCAGGGGAGCATTTGCAAGCTTTTGGCACCATTTTTGAGTGAATTGCCAAAAGACAGATTTTTACTGAAATTGGCTTAGGGATTTTTTCAAAAAAAATATTACCGCACGACAAGTTGCTGAGGGCTGATTTCTTGTCCTGTGATAAAAAGCCTTCTGTTTCGACTGCCAAACCTATCAGGGGAGCATTTGCAAGCGTATGGCACCATTTTTGAGTGAATTTCCAAAAGTCAGATTTTTGCTGAAATTGTGACCCCGGGGCTTAGGGATTTTTTCAAAAAAAAAAAATTCCGCCCGATAAGTTGCTGAGGGCTGATTTCTAGTCCTGTAATAAAAAGCCTTCTATTTCGACTGCCAAACCTTTCAGGGGAGCATTTGTAAACTTTTGGCACCATTTTTGAGTGAATTTCCAAAAGTCAGATTTTTGCTGAAATTGTGACCCCGGGGCTTAGGGATTTTCCCCCCCAAAAAAAAATTCCGCCGGGTAAGTTGCTGAGGGCTGATTTCTTGTCCTGTGATAGAAAGACTTCTATTTCGACTGCCAAACCTATCAGGGGAGCATTTGCAAGCGTATGGCACCATTTTTGATTGAATTGCCAAAAGTCAGATTTTTGCTGAAATTGTGACCCCGGGGCTTAGGGATTTTTTCAAAAAAAAGAATTCCGCCCGATAAGTTGCTGAGGGCTGATTTCTAGTCCTGTGATAAAAAGCCTTCTCTTTTGACTGCCAAACCTTTCAGGGGAGCATTTGCAAACTTTTGGCACCATTTTTGAGTGAATTTCCAAAAGTCAGATTTTTGCTGAAATTGTGACCCCGGGGCATAGGGATTTTTCAAAAAAAAAAAAATTCCGCCCGATAAGTTGCTGAGGGCTGATTTCTAGTCCTGTGATAAAAAGCCTTCTCTTTTGACTGCCAAACCTTTCAGGGGAGCATTTGCAAACTTTTGGCACCATTTTTGAGTGAATTTCCAAAAGTCAGATTTTTGCTGAAATTGTGACCCCGGGGCATAGGGATTTTTCAAAAAAAAAAAAATTCCGCCCGATAAGTTGCTGAGGGCTGATTTCTAGTCCTGTGATAAAAAGCCTTCTCTTTTGACTGCCAAACCTTTCAGGGGAGCATTTGCAAACTTTTGGCACCATTTTTGAGTGAATTGCCAAAAGTCAGATTTTGGCTGAAATTGTGACCCTGGGGCTTAGGGATTTTTTTTTTAAAAAAAAAATCCGTCGGGTAAGTTGCTGAGGGCTGATTTCTTATCCTGTGATAGAAAGACTTTTTTTCGACTGCCAAACCTTTCAGGAGAGCATTTGCAAGCGTTTGGCACCATTTTGGATTGAATTGCCAAAAGTCAGATTTTTGCTGAAATTGTGACCCCGGGGCTTAGGGATTTTTTCAAAAACATAAATTCTGCTGGTTAAGTTGCTAATGGCTGATTTCCTGTCCTGTGATAAAAAGCCTTCTGTTTCGACCGCCATACCTTTCAGGGGAGCATTTGCAAGCTTTTGGCACCATTTTTGAATGAATTGCCAAAAGTCATATTTTTGCTGAAATTGTGACCCCGGGGCTTAGGGATTTTTTCAAAAAAAAAAAAATTCCGTCGGGTAAGTTTCTGAGGGCTGATTTCTTATCCTGTGATAGAAAGACTTTTTTTCGACTGCCAAAACTATCAGGGGAGCATTTGCAAGGGTATGGCACCATTTTTGAGTGAATTTCCAAAAGTCAGATTTTTGCTGAAATTGTGACCCCGGGGCTTAGGGATTTTTTCACAAAAAAAATTTCCGCCCGATAAGTTGCTGAGGGCTGATTTCTTGTCCTGTGATTAAAAGCCTTCTGTTTCGACTGCCAAACCTTTCAGGGGAGCATTTGCAAGCGTATGGCACCATTTTTGAGTGAATTGCCAAAAGTCAGATTTTTGCTGAAATTGTGACCCCGGGGCTTAGGGATTTTTTCAAAAAAAAAAAAATTTCTGCCCGATAAGTTGCTGAGGGCTGATTTCTAGTCCTGTGATAAAAAGCCTTCTCTTTTGACTGCCAAACCTTTCAGGGGAGCATTTGCAACCTTTTGGCACCATTTTTGAGGGAATTGCCAAAAGTCAGATTTTGGCTGAAATTGTGACCCCGGGGCTTAGGGATTTTTTTAAAAAAATAATTTCTGCCGGGTAAGTTGCTGAGGGCTGATTTCTTGTCCTGTGATAAAAAGCCTTCTGTTTCGACTGCCAAACCTTTCAGGGGAGCATTTGCAAGCTTTTGGCACCATTTTTGAGTGAATTTCCAAAAGTCAGATTTTTGCTGAAATTGTGACCCCGGGGCTTAGGGATTTTTTCAAAAAAAAAAAATTCCGCAGGGTAAGTTGCTGAGGGCTGATTTCTTGTCCTGTGATAAAAAGCCTTCTGTTTCGACTGTAAAACATTTCAGGGGAGCATTTGCAAGCTTTTGGCACCATTTTTGAGTGAATTTCCAAAAGTCAGATTTTTGCTGAAATTGTGATTTTTTCAAAAAAAAAAAAAATCCGCCGGGTAAGTTGCTGAGGGCTGATTTCTTGTCCTGTGATAAAAAGCCTTCTGTTTCGACTGCCAAAACTTTCAGGAGAGCATTTGCAAGATTTTGGCACCATTTTTGAGGGAATTGCCAAGAGTTAGATTTTTGCTGAAATTGTGACCCCGGGGCTTAGGGATTTTTTCAAAAAAAAGAATTCCGCCCGATAAGTTGCTGAGGGCTGATTTCTTGTCCTGTGATAGAAAGACTTTTTTTCGACTGCCAAACCTTTCAGGAGAGCATTTGCAAGCGTTTGGCACCATTTTGGATTGAATTGCCAAAAGTCAGATTTTTGCGGAAATTGTGACCCCGGGGCTTAGGGATTTTTTCAAAAAAAAAAAAAAAATCCGTCGGGTAAGTTGCTGAGGGCTGATTTCTTATCCTGGGATAGAAAGACTTTTTTTCGACTGCCAAAACTATCAGGGGAGCATTTGCAAGGGTATGGCACCATTTTTGAGTGAATTTCCAAAAGTCAGATTTTTGCTGAAATTGTGACCCCGGGGCTTAGGGATTTTTTCAAAAAAAAAAAAAATTCCTCCGGTTAAGTTGCTGAGGGCTGATTTCTTGTCCTGTGATAAAAAGCCTTCTGTTTCGACTGCCAAAACTTTCAGGAGAGCATTTGTAAGCTTTTTGCACCATTTTTGAGTGAATTGCCAAAAGTCAGATTTTTGCTGAAATTGTGACCCCCGGGCTTAGGGATTTTTTCAAAAAAAAAAAATTTCCGCCCGATAAGTTGCTGAGGGCTGATTTCTAGTCCTGTGATAAAAAGCCTTCTCTTTTGACTGCCAAACCTTTCAGGGGAGCATTTGCAAACTTTTGGCACCATTTTTGAGTGAATTGCCAAAAGTCAGATTTTTGCTGAAATTGTGACCCCGGGGCTTAGGGATTTTTTCAAAAGAAATTTCAGCCTGGTAAATTGCTGAGCGCGGATTTCTTGTCCTGTGGTGTAAAGCCTTCTGTTTCGACTGTAAAACCTTTCAGGGGAGCATTTGCAAGCGTTTGGCACCATTTTTGAGTGAATTGCCAAAAGTCAGACATTTGCAGAAATTGTGACCCCGGGGCTTAGGGATTTACTTAAAAAAAAATAATTTCGCCGGTTTATTTCTCGAGGGCTGATTTCCTGTCCTCTGATAAAAAGCCTTCTGTTTCGACCGCCATACCTTTCAGGGGAGCATTTGCAAGCGTTTGGCACCATTTTTGAGTGAATTGCCAAAAGTCAGATTTTTGCTGAAATTGTGACCCTGGAGCTTAGGGATTTTTTCAAAAAAAAAAATTCCGTCAGGTAAGTTGCTGAGGGCTGATTTTTTTTCCTGTGATAGAAAGACTTTTTTTTCGACTGCCAAAACTATCAGGGGAGCATTTGCAAGGGTATAGCACCATTTTTGAGTGAATTGCCAAAAGTCAGATTTTTCCTGAAATTGTGACCCTGGGGCTTAGGGATTTTTTCAAAAAAAAAAATTCCGTCAGGTAAGTTGCTGAGGGCTGATTTTTTTTCCTGTGATAGAAAGACTTTTTTTTCGACTGCCAAAACTATCAGGGGAGCATTTGCAAGGGTATAGCACCATTTTTGAGTGAATTGCCAAAAGTCAGATTTTTACTGAAATCGTGACCCCCGGGCTTAGGGATTTTTTTGTTAAAAAAAATTTCCGCCGGTTTATTTTTTGAGGGCTGATTTCTTGTCCTGTGATAAAAAGCCTTCTGTTTCGACTGCCAAACCTATCAGGGGAGCATTTGCAAGGGTATGACACCATTTTTGAGTGAATTTCCAAAAGTCAGATTTTTGCTGAAATTGTGGCCCCTGGGGCTTAGGGATTTTTTCAAAAAAAAAAATTCCGCCCGATAAGTTGCTGAGGGCTGATTTCTAGTCCTGTGATAAAAAGCCTTCTCTTTTGACTGCCAAACCTATCAGGGGAGCATTTGCAAGGGTATGACACCATTTTTGAGTGAATTTCCAAAAGTCAGATTTTTGCTGAAATTGTGACCCCAGGGCTTAGGGATTTTTTTAAAAAAATAATTTCTGCCGGGTAAGTTGCTGAGGGCTGATTTCTTGTCCTGTGATAAAAAGCCTTCTGTTTCGACTGCCAAACCTTTCAGGGGAGCATTTGCAAGCTTTTGGCACCATTTTTGAGTGAATTGCCAAAAGTCAGATTTTTGCTGAAATTGTGATTTTTTCAAAAAAAAAAAATCCGCCGGGTAAGTTGCTGAGGGCTGATTTCTTGTCCTGTGATAAAAAGCCTTCTGTTTCGACTGCCAAAACTTTCAGGAGAGCATTTGCAAGATTTTGGCACCATTTTTGAGTGAACTGCCAAAAGTCAGATTTTTGCTGAAATTGTGACCCCGGGGCTTAGGGATTTTTTCAAAAGAAATTTCAGCCTGGTAAATTGCTGAGCGCGGATTTCTTGTCCTGTGGTGTAAAGCCTTCTGTTTCGACTGTAAAACCTTTCAGGGTAGGATTTGCAAGCGTTTGGCACCATTTTTGAGTGAATTGCCAAAAGTCAGACATTTGCAGAAATTGTGACCCCGGGGCTTAGGGATTTATTTCAAAAAAAAAATTTCGCCGGTTTATTTTTCGAGGGCTGATTTCCTGTCCTCTGATAAAAAGCCTTCTGTTTCGACCGTCATACCTTTCATGGGAGCATTTGCCAGCGTTTGGCACCATTTTTGAGTGAATTGCCAAAAGTCAGATTTTTGCTGAAATTTTGACCCTGGGGCTTAGGGATTTTGTCAAAAAAAAAAATTCCGTCGGGTAAGTTGCTGAGGGCTGATTTCTTATCCTGTGATAGAAAGACTTTTTTTTCGACTGCCAAAACTATCAGGGGAGCATTTGCAAGGGTATGGCACCATTTTTGAGTAAATTGCCAAAAGTCAGATTTTTGGTGAAATCGTGACCCCGGGGCTTAGGGATTTTTCCAAAATAAAAATTCCGCCAAGTAAGTTGCTGAGGGCTGATTTCTTGTCCTGTCATAAAAAGCCTTCTGTTTCGACTGCCAAACCTTTCAGGGGAGCATTTGCAAGCGTTTGGCACCATTTTGGATTGAATTGCCAAAAGTCGGATTTTTGCTGAAATTGTGACCCCGGGGCTTAGGGATTTTTTCCAAATAAAAAAATTCCGCCGGGTAGGTTACTGAGGGCTGATTTCTTGTCCTGTGGTGTAAAGCCTTCTGTTTCGACTGCCAAACCTTTCAGGGCAGCATTTGCAAACTTTTGGCACCATTTTTGAGTGAATTGCCAAAAGTCAGATTTTTGCTGAAATTGTGACCCCGGGGTTTAGGGATTTTTTTTAAAAAAAAAAAATCCGCCGGGTAAGTTGCTGAGGGCTGATTTCTTGTCCTGTGATAAAAAGCCTTCTGTTTCGACTGCCAAAACTTTCAGGAGAGCATTTGCAAGCTTTTGGCACCATTTTTGAGTGAATTGCCAAGAGTTAGATTTTTGCTGAAATTGTGACCCCGGGGCTTAGGGATTTTTTCAAAAAAAAAAATTCCGCCCGATAAGTTGCTGAGGGCTGATTTCTTGTCCTGTGATAAAAAGCCTTCTCTTTTGACTGCCAAACCTTTCAGGGGAGGATTTGCAAGCGTTTGGCACCATTTTTGAGTGAATTGCCAAAAGTCAGACATTTGCAGAAATTGTGACCCCGGGGCTTAGGGATTTACTTAAAAAAAAAAAAATTCGCCGGTTTATTTGTCGACGGCTGATTTCCTGTCCTCTGATAAAAAGCCTTCTGTTTCGACCGCCATACCTTTCAGGGGAGCATTTGCAAGCGTTTGGCACCATTTTTGAGTGAATTGCCAAAAGTCAGATTTTTGCTGAAATTGTGACCCCAGGGCTTAGGGATTTTTTCCAAATAAAAAAATTCTGCTGGTTAAGTTGCTGAGGGCTGATTTCTTGTCCTGTGGTGTAAAGCCTTCTGTTTCGACTGTAAAACCTTTCAGGGGAGCATTTGCAATCCTTTGGCACCACTTTTGAGTGAATTGCCAAAAGTCAAACATTTGCAGAAATTGTGACCCCGGGGCTTAGGGATTTATTTCAAAAAAAAATAATTCGCCGGTTTATTTGTCGAGGGCTGGTTTCCTGTCCTGTGATAAAAAGCCTTCTGTTTCGACCGCCATACCTTTCAGGGGAGCATTTGCAAGCTTTTGGCACCATTTTTGAATGAATTGCCAAAAGTCATATGTTTGCTGAAAAAAAAATTTCCGCCCGATAAGTTGCTGAGGGCTGATTTCTAGTCCTGTGATAAAAAGCCTTCTCTTTTGACTGCCAAACCTTTCAGGGGAGCAGTTGCAAACTTTTGGCACCATTTTTGAGTGAATTGCCAAAAGTCAGATTTTTGCTGAAATTGTGACCCCGGGGCTTAGGGATTTTTTCAAAAAAAAGAATTCCGCCAAGTAAGTTGCTGAGGGCTGATTTCTTGTCCTGTAATAAAAAGCCTTCTGTTTCGACTGCCAAAACTTTCAGGAGAGCATTTGCAAGATTTTGGCACCATTTTTGAATGAATTGCCAAAAGTCAGATTTTTGCTGAAATTGTGACCCCGGGGCTTAGGGGTTTTTTCAAAAAAAAAAAATTCCGCCCGATAAGTTGCTGAGGGCTGATTTCTAGTCCTGTGATAAAAAGCCTTCTCTTTTGACTGCCAAACCTTTCAGGGGAGCATTTGCAAACTTTGGGCACCATTTTTGACTGAATTGCCAAAAGTCAGATTTTGGCTGAAATTGTGACCCCGGGGCTTAGGGATTTTTTTTTTAAAAAAAATCCGCCGGGTAAGTTGCTGAGGGCTGATTTCTTGTCCTGTGATAAAAAGCCTTCTGTTTCGACTGCCAAACCTATCAGGGGAGCATTTGCAAGCGTATGGCACCATTTTTGAGTGAATTTCCAAAAGTCAGATTTTTGCTGAAATTGTGACCCCGGGGCTTAGGGATTTTTTCAAAAAAAAGAATTCCGCCGGGTAGGTTGCTGAGAGCTGATTTCTTGTCCTGTGATAGAAAGACTTCTATTTCGACTGCCAAACCTTTCAGGAGAGCATTTGCAAGTGTTTGGCACCATTTTTGAGGGAATTGCCAAAAGTCAGATTTTTGCTGAAATTGTGACCCCGGGGCTTAGGGATTTTTTCAAAAAAAAGAATTCCGCCAAGTAAGTTGCTGAGGGCTGATTTCTTGTCCTGTAATAAAAAGCCTTCTGTTTCGACTGCCAAAACTTTCAGGAGAGCATTTGCAAGATTTTGGCACCATTTTTGAATGAATTGCCAAAAGTCAGATTTTTGCTGAAATTGTGACCCCGGGGCTTAGGGGTTTTTTCAAAAAAAAAAAATTCCGCCCGATAAGTTGCTGAGGGCTGATTTCTAGTCCTGTGATAAAAAGCCTTCTCTTTTGACTGCCAAACCTTTCAGGGGAGCATTTGCAAACTTTGGGCACCATTTTTGACTGAATTGCCAAAAGTCAGATTTTGGCTGAAATTGTGACCCCGGGGCTTAGGGATTTTTTTTTTTAAAAAAATCCGCCGGGTAAGTTGCTGAGGGCTGATTTCTTGTCCTGTGATAAAAAGCCTTCTGTTTCGACTGCCAAACCTATCAGGGGAGCATTTGCAAGCGTATGGCACCATTTTTGAGTGAATTTCCAAAAGTCAGATTTTTGCTGAAATTGTGACCCCGGGGCTTAGGGATTTTTTCAAAAAAAAGAATTCCGCCGGGTAGGTTGCTGAGAGCTGATTTCTTGTCCTGTGATAGAAAGACTTCTATTTCGACTGCCAAACCTTTCAGGAGAGCATTTGCAAGTGTTTGGCACCATTTTTGAGGGAATTGCCAAAAGTCAGATTTTTGCTGAAATTGTGACCCCGGGGCTTAGGGATTTTTAAAAAAAAAAAATTCCGCACGACAAGTTGCTGAGGGCTGATTTCTTGTCCTGTGATAAAAAGCCTTCTGTTTCAACTGCCAAACCTTTCAGGGGAGCATTTCCAAGCTTTTGGCACCATTTTTGAGTGAATTTCCAAAAGTCAGACATTTGCAGAAATTGTGACCCCGGGGCTTAGGGATTTATTTCAAAAAAAAAAATTTCGCCGGTTTATTTGTCGAGGGCTGATTTCCTGTCCTCTGATAAAAAGCCTTCTATTTCGACCGCCATACCTTTCATGGGAGCATTTGCAAGCTTTTGGCACCATTTTTGAGCGAATTGCCAAAAGTCAGATTTTTGCTGAAATTGTGACCCTGGGGCTTAGGGATTTTTCCAAAAAAAAAATTCCGCCAAGTTGCTGAGGGCTGATTTCTTGTCCTGTAATAAAAAGCCTTCTGTTTCGACTGCCAAAACTTTCAGGAGAGCATTTGCAAGATTTTGGCACCATTTTTGAGTGAATTGCCAAAAGTCAGATTTTGGCTGAAATTGTGACCCCAGGGCTTAGGGATTTTTTCAAAAATATAAATTCTGCTGGTTAAGTTGCTGAGGGCTGATTTCTTGTCCTGTCATAAAAAGCCTTCTGTTTCGACGGCCAAACCTTTCAGGGGAGCATTTGCAAGCGTATGGCACCATTTTTGAGTGAATTGCCAAGAGTTAGATTTTTGCTGAAATTGTGACCCCGGGGCTTAGGGATTTTTTCAAAAACATAAATTCTGCTGGTTAAGTTGCTGAGGGCTGATTTCTTGTCCTGTGATAAAAAGCTTTCTCTTTTGACTGCCAAACCATTCAGGGGAGCATTTGCAAGCTTTTGGCACCATTTTTGAGGGAATTGCCAAAAGTCAGACTTTTGCTGAAATTGTGACCCCGGGGCTTAGGGATTTTTTCAAAAAAAAAAAAATTCCGCCCGATAAGTTGCTGAGGGCTCATTTCTTGTCCTGTGGTGTAAAGCCTTCTGTTTCGACTGTAAAACCTTTCAGGGGAGTATTTGCAAGCGTTTGGCACCGTTTTTGAGTGAATTGCCAAAAGTCAGACATTTGCAGAAATTGTGACCCTGGGGCTTAGGGATTTATTTCAAAAAAAAAAATTTCGCCGGTTTATTTCTCGAGGGCTGATTTCCTGTTTTGTGATAAAAAGCCTTCTGTTTCGACTGCCAAACCTTTCAGGAGAGCATTTGCAAGCGTTTGGCACCATTTTGGATTGAATTGCCAAAAGTCAGATATTTGCTGAAATTGTGACCCCAATTCGGCCGGTTTATATGTCGAGGGCTGATTTCTTGTCCTGTGATAAAAAGCCTTCTTTTTCGACAGCCAAACCTTTCAGAGGAGCATTTGCAAGCTTTTGGCACCATTTTTGAGTGAATTGCCAAGAGTTAGATTTTTGCTGAAATTGTGACCCCGGGGCTTAGGGATGTTTTCCAAAAAAAAAAAATTCCCCCCTATAAGTTGCTGAGGGCTCATTTCTTGTCCTGTGATAAAAAGCCTTCTGTTTCGACTGCCAAACCTTTTAGGAGAGCATTTGCAAGCGTTTGGCACCATTTTGGATTGAATTGCCAAAAGTCAGATTTTTGCTGAAATTGTGACCCCGGGGCTTAGGGATTTTTTCAAAAAGGAAAAATTCTGCTGGTTAAGTTGCTGAGGGCTGATTTCTTGTCCTGTGGTGTAAAGCCTTCTGTTTTGACTGTAAAACCTTTCAGGGGAGCATTTGCAAGCGTTTGGCACCACTTTTGAGTGAATTGCCAAAAGTCAGACATTTGCAGAAATTGTGACCCCGGGGCTTAGGGATTTTTTCAAAAAAGAAAAATTCTGCTGGTTAAGTTGCTGAGGGCTAATTTCTCGTCCTGTGATAAAAAGCCATCTGTTTCGACTGCCAAACCTTTCAGGGGAGTTTTTGCAAGCATTTGGCACCATTTTTGAGTGAATTGCCAAAAGTCAGATTTTTGCTGAAATTGTGACCCCGGGGCTTAGGGATTTTTTCAAAAAGAATTCTGCTGGTTAAGTTGCTGAGGGCTGATTTCTTGTCCTTTGATAAACAGCCTTCTGTTTCGAATTGCCAAAAGTTAGATTTTTGCTGAAATTGTGACCCCGGGGCTCTTCCCTTTTTTGTATTCTGGTTCAATTAGATATTTCAGCAAAAAAAAAATTCCGCCGGTTAAGTTGCTGTGGGCTGATTTCTTGTCCTGTGATAAAAAGCCTTCTGTTTCAACTGCCAAATCTGACTTTTGACAATTCACTCAATAGTGGGGTCAAACGGTAGCAAATGCTCCCCTGAAAGGTTTGGCGGTTGAAATAGATGGATTTATCACAGGACAAGATATCAGCCCTCGACAAATAAACCGGCGAAATTTTTTTTTTGCTGAAATATCTAATTGAACCAGAATACAAAAAAGGGAGGTGTGAGGAGGTCAAGGAAATAAGCAAATGAAAAATGATTTGTGGGGAGGTTTTTTTGTTTTGTTTTTTTCTTGGTTGTTTGTCTCTTTTGTAAACTTTAAAATTGGAATAAATGTTATTTTTTAAAAAACGAAAGCACGTCAAAGTGCAAGTAGATAAATAGGTACTGCTCCGGCGGGAAGGTAAACACCATTTCAACAAGCTGCTGCTGGCCACATGACCCAAAGCTGTACGCCGGCTCCCTCGGCCAGTAAAGCGAGATGAGCACCACAACCTCAGAGTCGGCCACGACTGGACCTAATGATCAGGGGTTCCTTTACCTTTACTATGGAGAGACTGAGTGCATGAACACATTATCATTTACTCCAACTCCAGGGTGCTCCCACTGCTAGTATTTGAATTAGATTACATTCTTTCCCGCAGGGACGCAGGTGGCGCTGTGGGTTAAAGCCTCAGCGCCTAGGGCTTGCCGATCGAAAGGTCGGCGGTTCGAATCCCTGCGGTGGGGTGCGCTCCCGCTGCTCGGTCCCAGCGCCTGCCAACCTAGCAGTTCGAAAGCACCTCCGGGTGCAAGTAGATAAATAGGGACCGCTTACCAGCGGGAAGGTAAACGGCGTTTCCGTGTGCGGCTCTGGCTCGCCAGAGCAGCGATGTCACGCTGGCCACGGGACCCGGAAGTGTCTCCGGACAGCGCTGGCCCCTGGCCTCTTAAGTGAGATGGGCGCACAACCCCAGAGTCTGTCAAGACTGGCCCGTACGGGCAGGGGTACCTTTACCTTTACCTTTTTACATTCTTTCCCAGAAGAAAAGCAGAGTGAATGCTCAATGGACAAGTTGCCTGGAAGTGACCATAGTAAAACTCATGCAACTGAATCCTGTGCTTGAGAAGAAAGTTCCAATGAGGTCAAGGAAGTGTAGATTGCACCCTCTATTTTTAACCTAGGGCCAGTCCACAGCTGCTGGTAAAAGCCTGACCTAAACACACACACACACACACACACAATTACTTTAAAGAGAAGCCATTTGGTTCCCCTCCCTCAGTTGAATGTTTGGATTCTACATTTTACTGAAATATGGGCGAGTCATGATTTTCGGGAGGCAATGTGAATGTGGGTGTGGGTGTTATTACAGTTTTACCTCGGGTTAAGTACTTAATTTGTTCCAGAGGTCCGTTCTTAACCTGAAACTGTTCTTAACCTGAAGCACCGCTTTAGCTAATGGGGCCTCTTGCTGCTGCCACGCCGCCGGAGCATGATTTCTATTCTCATCCTGAAGCAAAGTTCTTAACCTGAAGCACTATTTCTGGGTTAGCGGAATCTGTAACCTGAAGTGTATGTAACCTGAAGTGTATGTAACCCGAGGTACCACTGTATTTTGTTATTATGTTTTGCATTTTTGTGCTTTTATACTGAAAACTGCCCTGTGATCCTTGGATGAAGGGTGGTATAACAAGAAGAAGAAGTATTATATTGTAGAAGTTTATTGCACTGCAAATTTGGATTTGCACCGCCCCCCAAAAAACCTCCAGCACAAAATCCATCTCAGGTCTCAGTGCTTAAATTGTGCTCCCCACTGGACAAGACATAACACTCCAACTGAGTTAGCATCTCATTATTATTATTATTAATACCCCGCCCATCAGGCTGGGTTTCCCCAGCCACTCTGGGCGGCTTCCAGCCAAATATTAAAAACACAATACAGCAATAAACATTAAAATCTTCCCTAAACAGGGCTGCCTTCAGATGTCTTCTAAAAGTCAGACAGTTGTTTATTTCCTTGACATCTGGTGGGAGGGCGTTCTACAGGGCAGGCGCCACCACCGAGAAGGCCCTCTGCCTGGTTCCCTGAACCTCCCTTCTCGCAGCGAGGGAACCGCCAGAAGGCCCTTGGCACTGGACCACTTAATGACAGCACCAGAGCCTTGACAGCGGATTCATAGCTGTCAACTTTTCCCTTTTCTTGCGAGGAATCCTATTCGGAATAAGGGAATTTCCCTTAAAAAAAGGGAAACGTTGACGGCTATGAGCGGATTGCAGACGCGGGCATTTCGACAGAGGCTGGATGGCTACCAGGGATGCTGCAGTGATTTGATTTCCTCCTTCAGTCTTCGGGATGGAACACGATGCAGCCAGCCGCCCCTGCCCAGCTATGCTAAAACCTTTTAAAATGTCCCCGTTGTTTCCTATGGGGAGCAGTCCCTTGTAGGGTGGGTGGGTGGAAAGGGGTCAGAAAGCAACCCGGAAGTCCTGCCCTATGAAAATTGTATTGTCAGTCTACCACTTTCATAAGTCTATGATGACACTAGAAACACGAGTGTGGTGGTGGTGGTGGGGAAAACCATGGTAACTGAGGCGCAGGCGCAAAACGCCTCCTCTACGTCACCGGCCCTAGAAAGATGGCGTCGCGAGGCTCGTCTGCGCATGTGCGGGTCGTGAGGGAGCGCGACTCCCGGCAACGGCCAAGATGTCGGCGCAGGGGGACTGCGAATTCCTGGTGAAGCGGGCGCGGGAGCTGGTCCAGGGGGACCTGTGGGCGGCCAAGGCCTGGCTTATCACCGCGCGGAGCCTCTACCCCGCCGACTTCAACATCCAGGTCGGTGAGGGCGCGCCAGGCTCCGTGCGGCCTACCCTTAACGGCTCCTTTTTCCCACAGTACTTTGCGCGCCGCAAGCCCCGGCCTCCCTTTTTTCGCTGCTGTTCTGCGGTCTCAGCACCATAGAGATAGGAACGCTTAGCACGCCCAGTTCATTTACCTATTTGGGGGCAGCGCTTCCGACTTACCATGTTTTCTTTTCCCTACTTTTTCTTTTTCTTTTGCCTGCTTGTTTAAAGAGCTGAAAAGATGGGAAAGCTGCTCTTGGGAGGCGGTGGAGAAATCCAGGCTTCTGCCATACAGGCTTCTGCTCTTGGGTAGCAAGAGCGCCCACCCTCCATAGCAGAAGCCAATAGCAGTTATCGTGCCTGGAGGCGGTTGGAGGATTGTTGTTGTTGTTGTTCAGTCGTTTAGTCGTGTCTGACTCTTCGTGACCCCATGGACCAGAGCACGCCAGGCACTCCTGTCTTCCACTGCCTCCCGCAGTTTGGTCAGACTCATGCTGGTAACCTCGAAAACACTATCCAACCATCTCGTCCTCTGTCGCCCCCTTCTCCTTGTGCCCTCCATCTTTCCCAACATCAGGGTCTTCTCCAGGGAGTCTTCTCTTCTCATGAGGTGGCCAAAGTACTGGAGCCTCAGCTTCACAATCTGTCCTTCCAGTGAGCACCCAGGGCTGATTTCCTTCAGAATGGAGAGGTTTGATCTTCTTGCAGTCCATGGGACTCTCAAGAGTCTCCTCCAGCACCATAAATCAAAAGCATCAATTCTTCGGCGATCAGGATCAATTCTTCGGTTGGAGGATGGATGGCGGCTAATGCAGTGTTCCCCAACCTTGGGTCTCCAGCTGTTTTCGGACTGCAATTCCCATCATCCCTGACCACTGGTCTTGTTAGCAAGGGATGATGGGAGTTGTAGTCCAAAAACAGCTAGAGGCCCAAGGTTGGGGAACACTGGGCTAATGGATTGAGGTTGAATCCTGACAAGACAGAAGTACTGTTTTGGGGGGACAGGAGGCGGGCTGTTGTGGAGGACTCCCTGGTCCTGAATGGGGTAACTGTGCCCCTGAAGGACCAGGTGCACAGCCTGGGAGTCATTCTGGACTCACAGCTGTCCATGGAGGCACAGGTCAAATCTGTGTCCAGGGCAGCAGTTTACCAGCTCCATCTGGTACGTAGGCTGAGACCCTACCTGCCCGCGGACTGTCTCGCCAGAGTGGTGCATGCTCTAGTTATCTCCTGCTTGGACTACTGCCATGCGCTCTACGTGGGGCTACCTTTGAAGGTGACCTGGAAACTACAACTAATCCAGAATGCGGCAACTAGATTGGTGACTGGGAACGGCCACCGAGACCACATATCACCTGTCTTGAAAGACCTACATTGGCTCCCAGTACGTTTCCGAGCACAATGCAAAGTGTTGGTGCTGACCTTTAAAGCCCTAAACGGCCTCGGCCCAGTATACCTGAAGGAGCGTCTCCACCCCCATCGTTCTGCCCGGACACTGAGGTCCAGCGCCGAGGGTCTTCTGGCGGTTCCCTCCTTGCGAGAAGCAAAGCTACAGGGAACCAGGCAGAGGGCCTTCTCGGCCCGCCCTGTGGAACACCCTCCCATCAGATGTCAAAGATAAACAACTACCTGACATTCAGAAGACATCTTAAGGCAGCCCTGTTCAGGGAAGTTTTTAACGTGTGACACCTTAGTGTATTTTTGGTCTTTGTGGAAGTCGCCCAGAGTGGCTAGGGAACAAATAATAAATTCTTATTTGAATTTGAATTTGTTCACTGCTTTATTCTGCCCTGGGCAGCCCAGAGTGGCTCACAGCCAAGCAACCTCCCCCCTCTCCTGCCACGTAGATACCTTAAAACCATGGTTTGGGAAAGAAATCCATTAGAATAATAATTTAATAATAATAATTTATTATTTGTACCCCGCCCATCTGGCTGGGTTTCCCCAGCCACTCTGGGCAGCTTCCAACAAAGATTAAAAATACATTAAAAATACAATAGAAACACCCCAGTCTCTTCTAAAAGGCCATAGATTGTTTTAACTAGCCAAAGGGCTGTCTTTGTTTTAAGGCTTTCATCAGGTAAAGGTTTTTGATGGATTGGAATGCTTGTTTGCTTCTTTGTGTTTTCGTTGATCCTAATATACTAAGGTTACCAGATTTTTTTCAATGAATCCAGGGACACTTTTCAACTTCCTACTAAATAGATGGATTTTGTCAGGGGACTGATTTGTAAATCTGGGAACGTGTGGTAACCTTATTAAATATACCCCACTGCAAAAGTGTAGGATATACAGATACCTCAAGTGAACTCATTTGTTTATGTTCTAGTGCCCATTGCTCTGAATTGCCTGAAAGTATCACACTGCAATGTTGAGAACAGGCAGCGGTGTAAACATGCTCCAAACAAAACACACTTCACATTTTGGTAAAGATAGATTTAGATGCAATACTCCCATCAACTTATGTTTCAACCCCTACTCTCCAATCTCTACATTAAATTACTCTCTACATTACTCTCTACATTAAATGCACAGGCACTTTGCTTTCATACCTCTCAGAGTTCTAAATGGAGATCCCAAACAAATAGGAAGAGGGGTTTTTCTGCCTGTGTCTCTCTGCCTGCCTTTTTAAAAACGCATGTGTGTGTGAGAGAGAGTGCATGTGCATGGATGTTTCTGCCCTCATTTTTTACTGTGGTAAGGTAGAAAGATGTGATATTGAGAAGTTTGATGGAAGGTGTTCTGTATGGCTCATCTTCTGCCCTTGTTTTTTTCAGTATGAGATGTACACTATTGAACGGAATGCAGAACGTACAGCATCAGCAGGCAGATTGCTATATGACATGTAAGATGCTTTCCAATATTTTTTTTTCTAATTTTCTGTAAACCACTCTACTTAAAATTGTACTGCTTTATGGCAGTGTTTCTCAAAGCTGGGTCTCCAGCTGTTGTTGGACTACAACTCCCATCAATCCCTGACCACTGGTCCTGCTAGCTAGGGATGGTGGGAATTGTAGTCCAACAGCATCTGGGGAGCCAAGTTTGAGCATCACCAGTTATAAGGCATGATAGGGAAAGTTACAGAAAATAAACAACCTCAGCTGGGGGTTGATAAAATTATGTATGGTGTGACAGAAGTGGATAGATTTTCATAATCTGTACTGAAACTTGTGGTCACCCAGTGAAACTGATCAGGATGGGCAAAAAAGAGTACTTGTTCACATGGAATCTGCTGCCCCAGTAAGTGGTGGTAGGTATAAAAAGGTTTAGATATAGTCATAGAAACGCATAGGTCTATAGCTACAGTAGCTAAAAAGAACCTCTAGCTTCTAAGCTAGTGTACCACATTTGAGGGCAAACAGTTATGCAGGGCTATTACCTTGTCTTTGGTCTTCCTGGAAGCATTTACCTGGCAATTGTTAGATTCAGAAAAGAGGAGACCTGCTTTAGTTCCTAGAAGAAACAAGAAACATTTTCATTTCAAGTAGCGTGGCTTTCCTAGTAAAATTTCTGTTCTTGATTGATTACAAATATAAATAATTCCAAACTTTTTTCCATTCTTTATTTCAGGTTTGTTAATTTCCCAGACCAACCAGTGGTGTGGCGGGAGATTAGTGTCATTACAGCAGCCTTAAGGAACGATTCGCAGGACAAGCAAACTCAGTTTTTAAGAGGTATGCCTTTCTTCCACTGAATCCCTTGCAAAACAGTTGACTTGATGATGATCAGTGCTGCAATGTATCTGAAGGCTTTTGAGGAACGTTCCTCCAGTAGCTTTTCTCCAATTTCTCCCAGCCAACAAATTACTTGGCTTCTAGGAAAGTGTCTTGCAGTGGTCTCCACTCAAACCTTTTTTTTTTATTTTAAATTCTCTCTTCTTAGCCATACCCCAGATTGTTTGTTTCATTGTCATCTTCGCTCCTACAGGTTTATTTGAAACCCTTCCAGGTCGAGTTCAGTGTGAAATGTTACTGAAAGCCACAGAGCAGTGCTTTAATACGTTGGAACGGGCAGAAATGTTGCTCCTGCTTTTGCGACGATTCCCTGAGACTGTGGTTCAACATGGGGTAAGAGAGTGTGGTGTAGTGGTTAAGAGCGGTAGTCTCGTAATCTGGGGAACCGGGTTCGTGTCTCCGCTCCTCCACATGCAGCTGCTGGGTGACCTGGGGCCAGTCACACTTGTCTCTGAAGTCTCTTAGCCCCACTCACCTCACAGAGTGTTTGTTGTGGGGGAGGAAGGGAAAGGAGAATGTTAGCCACTTTGAGACTCCTTAGGGTAGTGATAAAGCGGGATATCAAATCCAAACTCCTCCTCCTCCTCCTCCTCCTCCTCTTCTTCTTCTTCTTCTTCTTCTTCGTATTTCAAATACTTTTTTGTTCTTCCTCATTTTCATACCTGACCGCAGATTGGTAGAAATAAAAAAAAGTGACAGGACATTCTTTGGAGGACTGTGTGATCTTTGTGCTACAACATCCATGCTGAAATTAATCAGAATAGCAAAGCAGTCAGTGGGTGTAGAAGAACAACTTTTGCCAATGCTAATTTAAGATACTCAGAAATACAAAACTTGTTGATTTATGAATATTTTGAGTTTTAAAATCCCCCACTGTTTCTCAGCTTTGTAAATTGTTCAGGAAGAGGTGAGGCAGGAAGCAATTACTTTTCATTGTTCAATATGGTTCTGGGGAACAAAATCTTGAACTAATAGATTTTAAATTTTATTTAAACTTTGCAAAGGTGGGCCTTGGGGAAACATTATTAGAAGCAGAAAATATTGAAGACCAAGAATCACCTGTCAATTGTTTTAGAAAATTATTTGGTAAGTAAAATAGTACTTAAATGACAGGACTTGATGCTGTTTTTAATAAATGGATATTTTTGCTGTCTTGCTCATCATAACCCACGTATATTAAGAACAAAAAACTGGATAAATCCTTGGGAGATTATCCTTGTTGGGAAAAAACTTTGAGCTTTATTGCTGTTTATCGATGACTCCACCTGACTTGCGTTACTCTTTTTGCAATATTAAATGTGCAAGCGAGACTAAACTTACGAGGGGGTTATGTCTTGGGGATAGTGCAATAAGCCAAAATCCCATATAATCAAAACACTTTGGGTGCAATGTCAGGTGGGATTGCCAAAGTCTTTTTTTCTGGGCGCCTGCCAAGTTCATAAAGTTGAATGCTCACAAGTTAAATGTTGTGAGCGACCTGTATAATAGAAAAGTTGTATTCTGGTTCATACTGTGGCTCTGAGATCCAATATCCAATAAAAGGGGACAGATCTACAGTAGGCCTGCAACTGTCCCTCGCTGCCCCACAAGCTGGCAAGAACATTATTTCTTGGGGATGGGGAGAAACTACAGCATTGTAATTGTAAGGGATTTCCTGGAGTTTGAAAATGCACCAAGAGTTTGAAAATGCACCAAGAGAGGTTCTCAAAATGTACTAAGAGTTTGAAAATGCACCAAGAGAGGTTCTCAAAAGTCAGGCCTGTCAAATCTCCACTGTTGATTTAGGTTCCGTAAAGGTAAAGGGACCCCTGACCATTAGGTCCAGTCGTGGCCGACTCTGGGGTTGCGGCGCTCATCTCGCTTTATTGGCTAAGGGAGCCGGTGTACAGCTTCCAGGTCATGTGGCCAGCAGGACTAAGCCGCTTCTGGTCCAACCAGAGCAGCGCACAGAAATGCCGTTTACCTTCCTGCCGGAGTGGTATCTATTTATCTACTTCCACTTTGACGTGCTTTCGAACTGCTGGGTTGGCAGGAGCAGGGACTGAGTAACGGGAGCTCACCCCGTGGCGGGGATTCGAACCGTCAACCTTATGATCGGCAAGTCCTAGGCTCTGTGGTTTAACCCACAGCGCCACCTGCGTCCCTTAGGTTCCATGGAGGTGTTAATAATGTAATAGGTTTAATTGCATGGCAGAACCTTATACAAAGTACTTCATTAGAGTTTCTTCTGGTGTAGGGATGGGGAACCTGTTGCCTCCTCCCATTTGGGGGGGGGCGTATTTCACTGATTTATTTGGGGAGTGACTTTTTGAATGTTTTCAGTGGAGTTTGGTAATAGTTTTCATCTCTAAAATAAAAACAACTAGGGAGAAATGTTTATTTGCTGGACTGCTGTCCCCATCATGCTTGACCACTGGCCATGCTGGTTGAAATTGATGGAAGTTGTGAAGTTCAGCGACATTTGGAGGACCACAGTTTCCCCATACCTGCTTTTAGAAGATGACATGTATCTTTGAAATCTATTGCCTAATTTAATAAGCTATTGGTTTAACCTGTTGTTAGCAGGGCCTTGTTTTAGAGGAGTCTCAATGCAGCTTGTCACTCACTTTGCTTGATTAAATTGCATTGTCAGGACAACTGGAAATCCTAAAATACTGTTTTTCGGTCTTTTTTAGTCTGTGACGTCCTCCCCCTAATAATTAACAACCCTGATGTGCGTCTTCCGGCCAACCTGTTATATAAGTATCTGAATAAAGCAGCAGAGTTTTATATTAATTATGTGACGAGATCTGCGCAGACTGAAAATCAATACCAAGGTAAAAGCACTGGAGCCAAATGCACTAGCAAACTAAGGAATGGAGATTACTGCATGTCAAAACAGTATGTGGGATTTTGTGAGGGAGTGGGGGGGGGAGGTTGGACTGTGAATTGCTGCGGAGCTCATCTGTGTCTAGCTGTAGAGGTCTCTTATTTCCTCCCCACACCTTCCCCAAAATATTAAAGACGGCTGAGCTAATTGACTTGAAGGTAGCTTGGTTTAAGACCAAAAAAATAAAAAATGCCATGGGTTCCATTTCTAGAATATTTGTTCGAGTCAGATTTTGCTTGTATTTTAGGATTTTACTTTTGAATAGATGCCATGGGAAATTTTAACTACCACCCGCTTTGTTAGAACCACAGTCCATGATTCTAACAATAAAAAAGTTTCTAACATCCTTAAAAGTATTTGTCACCTAATCCCACACAAACGGATAATATCAGACTTTGTGCAGTCCAGCAGTGCAGCAGCAGATGACCATATAGATCCATTCAGAAGGAAATTGGCGAGACATCACTACCCTAATGGGTTTATATAGTCTAGAAAACGACAGAAGAAGGGAAGGAAATGGAGGTAGTAAAAAGGAAGAACATTCTTAGGGGCCTTTCTTCCATAAGGGGCAAAAAGGACAGAGTGGTTTTCATGGAGCCCAAGACTTTCTGACAGCTGAAGTTGGTAGATGGGATGTGTCAAAATATTAGAGGGGAACTAGTCCATGAAGGATTTTGAAGGTAGATATGAGCAGCTTGTGCAGGATCCAGGATCAGTTTTTGAGATTTGTCCTTTTATTCAAGTTTGGACTATAATATATGTGTGTGTTTGTTTGTGTATGGGTGTGTGTGTATGTGTACACACACATGCATATAAACAGTGTAAGAGGCATGGACTGCAGGATGTTAAGACTGTTGGACTGATTTTTGGTGATGCTTCTGTTGGTTTCTAGGTACACAGGATACATCTGATCTTGTGTCCCCCAGTAAACGAAGCTCTCAGAAATACGTAATAGAGGGCTTAACTGAGAAATCTTCTCAAATTACGGATCCTTGGGAAAGGGTGTTCAAGATACTTTCCATAGTGGGAGTAAGGTGTGAATGGCAGATGGACATGGCAAGAAGGTTTGTTGTTATTATTATGGTGTAATCCTATTATTATTAGTTTTATTACTTTTACTATTATTATGTTTCATCAGAAGCAAGTCCCATTGCATTTAATAGCACTTAATGGCATGTAAGGGTGTCTAGGATTGCAGGCTTGAAGGTGAATGGCTTTGATTCTAAAATAAGTTCAGAGATGGAAAGTTTCCTTTTCTCCTTGCAGTCACCTGAAAAGTCTCTCCAAAAAGCATGGGTCCTGAAAAATAGGGACTGGGACGTGTGAATACGACAGATCTCTGTGCGAGTTTGGGTGATTTCTTCCAGTGTCCTGTCCCATCTTGTTCAAGAGGGCCCTTGACCATCCACGATGCTTGTTGAAGGGTGCAGCTGGGAGAAGGCACACTTTCCTTCAGTGAACATATTAAAAAGATAGCATATTAAAACTACCGGATTAGAAAGCCTATTAACTTTGTATGCTTGTGTCTTCAGAAGCTTTGGTGACACATTGCTCAAAATGAAAGATGTCTGCAGATACATCAGTAACTATGATAATGAATCTCACGCAAAATACAAGACCCAAGTGGTCTATTCCACAATGCTGGTCTTCTTCAAGAACGCATTCCTGTATGTCAGCAGCATCCAACCTTCTCTCTTCCAAGGTTAGTTCATGGTCAAGTACTTCATTAAGAGCAAGGGTCGGTTCACCTGCAGCCCTCCAGATGATGTTCGACTCTTTGGTTCCCATTTGGACCCCCAACTGACATGGCTAATGGTCAAGGATAATGGGATCTGTAGTCCAAAACATCTGGAAGCCCATAGGTTAGCCCAGTCCATAGATGAACCTGTTTGGTTGTAGGTTTTTATTTCGTTTAAACCAAGAATCCTGGGATTCTTTGAAGATACAGTGGTACCTCTGGTTAAGAATTTAATTCATTCTGAAGGTCCGTTCTTAACCTGAAACTGTTCTTAACCTGAGGTTCCACTTTAGCTAATGGGGCCTGCCGCTGCGCCGCCGTCACACAATTTCTGTTCTCATCCTGAAGCAAAGTTCTTAACCCGAGGTACTATTTCTGGGTTAGCGGAGTCTGTAACCTGAAGCGTATGTAACCCGAGGTACCACTGTATATCAGGGGCTCCTCAGTGAAAAAGTCAGAAATGAACAAGCATCTTGACAAGAGCCCATGCATATGTGCATCCCACACGGCACCCCCAATAATAATGAATGCACTGGCTGTGGGGAAGAGTAGAATATTCCCCTAGCAATGGAGTGTTGCTGTTTTGGGTGGTGAGCAAGCGCAGTCTTGAAGGGAAACATGAGGAAGACCGTAGAACAAATAGCCCTGTGTGCATGTGATGTGAGCTGTCTGAAGGCCAAACTCAATGTGACACTAAACTCATCATTAGAATCCATCTGTGCTAGGCGCCAATAGAAATTGATTTGGGGGCCAATAGCATTACCTAGGAGGGATTTTCATCAGGACCATAACAGATTGGGGGGGAGAGGAGTCCTGGTGAAGAGTTTGGATTTGATATCCCGCCTTTTACTCCCTTTAAGGAGTCTCAAAGCGGCTAACATTCTCCTTTCCCTTCCTCCCCCACAACAAACACTCTGTGAGGTGAGTGGGGCTGAGAGACTTCAGAGAGGTGTGACTGGCCCAAGGTCACCCAGCGGCCGCATGTGGAGGAGCGGAGACTCGAACCCGGTTCCCCAGATTACAAGTCTACCGCTCTTAACCACTACACCACGCTGGCTCTCATACAGCTCATTCCTCTTTGCTTTAGTTAAGAGGGTCCCTTTAGATCAGGGGTCAGCAAACTTTTTCAGCAGGGGGCCGGTCCACTGTTCCTCAGACCTTGTGGGGGGCCGGACTGTATTTTGAGGGGGGGGGAAATGAACAAATTCCTATGCCCCACAAATAACCCAGGGCACATTCTACTCATTTAAAAACACGGGCCGGATTGAGAAGGCGATTGGGCCGGATTCGGCCCCCGGGCCTTAGTTTGCCTACCCATGCTTTAGATCTTCCTACAGTAGCCCCAGGAGTTTGTGATTTGCTCAGTGTACCACAGTTGGCATAATCTTTGTGGGCTTTATATATTGATGATGAACCTCCTTTGTTATCTCAATTTTATAGATGATAGAGAGATTTAGCCCTTAAATGGCTGGCTCAGAAATAAATTGTGGGTATGACCTCGTGTCAGAATACCTAATTACTTTTAGGAGGATTTGGGACGGGTGTTGATTTCTCCATAAAATTATTATTTTACTTTTGCATGGTATTGTGAAGTATATGCTTAATAAGTTGCTTAAAGTACAGTGGTGCCTCGCAAGACGAAATTAATCCGTTCCGTGAGGCTCTTCGTCTAGCGGGTTTTCCATCTTGCGAGGCATTCGTCTTGCGGGGCACCACTGTACAACTAGATGCTTTCACCATACTGCTGAAGTGAATCTTCTGGTAGCTAGAAGCAGATTCCAGTGGCAGTCTCTCAGTTGCAACTGTGCTTAAGTGGTGTGTTTCATTTTAAACATAGGACCAAATGCCCCAAACCAAGTTCCGCTGGTTTTGGTGGAGGATGTTTCCAATGTTTATGGCGATACAGACATTGAACGGAGCAAACATGTGCACAAAAAGCGGAAGCTTGCCGAAGGGAGAGAGAAAACCATGGTAACGTGTTTCATTCTTGGCATAAATGGGATGTAATTTGGCATAGGGTTTTAGGATGTAGGTTTGTTCACAATTATTCTTTCTGGAATTTGCATGTATTTTCTTTTTTTAATATTTACACATCACACAAACAAGCATTGAATAAAACGAACAAACAATACAAAACGGAAAAAATGCAAAAACAAAATTACAAGGATGTAAACATAATAACATAATCTGCAATCAAAAATACAAAACATTATGTTCTCCCAAAAAAGGAAAAGAACGAAAAACAACACCAAAAAAAGGAAAGGAAAGAAAGAAAGAAATTGACTTCCAACTAAGTCCATGTGGATCTTTATTCCTCATATCCCTGGTTGTCTGTAATTATTAAATTTTTGGCCAAACTTACAGGTTTAATAGGTGTAATGGTATAGTGTGGTTACTCGTGCGTAAACTGCCTCCACTTCGATTAGATGGTTTGCTCAAACATGTTCAGGGTTAGAGCTCGCCCTCCGTGACCTGTTAGTCACTTGCAGAATCTGCCAGTGGGCGTTTCTTGAATCTCTTCCAGCATAAAAGCTGCTTGACCCCAAGTCTCCACCTATGTTCCCTGCGCGGAACGCGTCTGCGCAAGTAAGGGGATGGCAAGGGCGTGCCAGCGCTCTCTCCGCTGGTTTCGGTTGAAGGGTCTTGGAGCCCTGACACCGATTCCTCCATCTCCTCTCTATTGGTGTCACGCTGAATTCCTTCCCCCCGACTGGTTCCCTCTCCGGCATCGCTCTGGAGCCCTGCCTCCGCTTTTCGCTCTGATGTCAGTTCCCTGACAATAGGAAATTATTCTATTGAGAAAATAAAGAGAGAGTGGGAAGTCTTTATGAATTATATAAAGAGAACTGATTCCCAGATTCATACTTGGCTTAGCTTAGAATAAAAATCTCACAGGTAATTAGAATAATTCTCCAAGAATTTGGTTTAGTAAGAAGAAACATCTTTCGTTTTGAAGCCTGCATTGCAAGCATTGCGTGATGAGTGAACACCTGAACTGACCTTTCAAGTTTGCAATAAGTCTAGTGTCATTAATTTCATTCGGTGGTGGTCCTCAGAGTTGTAATGTGAATAGAAATTGATTTTGCTTTGTTTGTTGCTGTGTTGCAACCGGCTGAGAACTCATGAGTGTATTTCCTTCAGTTGTAGTCAACACTATATCATGCAACTTTCATGAGGTGCTTAAGGTGATATTTGTAAGAAGTTGTTTGTCAGAGTCAAAGGGTTTAGAATTTAAAGCGTATAGTTTGACATGATACTTAAGCATTGTCTCAACCTGCAGAGAAAGAAGATTGGGGCTCAGAGTCCAATGAATTGTGGGGTGCAGGAAAGTTAAGCAGTAAATGGTGCAATATGTGATATTGCAGAGCTCACATGGCACAGAAGCTAAGGCAGGTTATTGTTGGTTTGAGTGAATATTTAAGCACTTTTGAAAGTTTTCTTGGAACAAACACTTTTTGATTCTGGAATACCTAAATAAGTGTATTGGGTTACTTTAGAAGTGGCAGAAAATAAGTATTTTTACTATCCTGCCTGCAAAGTCATTTTGGCTTTTTTAAAAAAGCATTGCCAACTTTTTCAAAAGTTTGCTACCAGGAATCTGGGAGTAACTAATGTTCTACGAACATACGCTATGGACTGGCAGTTTTTTACAGAGTTAACTCAAATACAACATTTATGTTAGCCTATTGTTCAGTTTATTTTTTTTAATTATTTAAAATGTTTTACTTAAGCATATTTACAAACAAAGAAACAAACAATAAAGTACACACACTTAACTGCCAAAACCAAAGAGAGTAAAGGGTAAGAAAGAAAAAAGGATGAAGTACCGCACCCATTTGACTCCCCTCTACCAGCGCTCGTCATCTTTGAGTCATTTAAGTTCTTATTTACATTGCATATCATTTATTGCTGTAATTACTTCTTTTATAGTACTATTACGGTATAACATTAAGTCACCTTACAAGCTTAGTCGAAACAGTTTATTTTGCATTGACTTTTGACCAGAGCTCTGATGACGAGGATCCTTCTGGGAAGGGGAGAAGCAGACACATTACAGTAAATGCAGCAGACCTTCCAAACTCCATTGAAGTACAAGAAAGCTTTAGGCTAGCTAGGGAGAGCTGGGAACTTCTCCATTCTCTTGAATCTTTGGATAAAGGTACGTATGATGGTGTGCTGACAAGCTTCATGCCGCTTTGGTATGCATGGGAAATATATGCTTCTGGAACGTGACAGTTCCATCATGTTCCAGCCAGGTCTTGTGCCTTTTGACAGGGAACTGACATGTGTCTTTTGAGTCTTTGCTCTAATGTGACTCACGGAAAGCCTTGGTAGAAGCAAATGGTTCTTCATTTGCCAGCCCGGTGATCCCAAATGAACTGTTGACATGGGGAGTGGTTGACCTCTTTTTAGAGCAGGGGCTCCCAACCTTTATTAATATGGTTCTCCCCGAGCATAGGGACGTGGGTGGCGTTGTGGGTTCAACCACAGAGCCTAGGACTTGCCAATCAGAAGGTTGGCGGTTCGAATCCCCACGACGGGGTGGAGCTCCCATTGCTCAGTCCCTGCTCCTGCCAACCTAGCAGTTCGAAAGCACGTCAAAGTGCAAGTAGATAAATAGGTACTGCTCCAGCGGGAAGATAAACGGCGTTTCCGTGCACTGCACTGGTTCGCCAGAAGTGGCTTAGTCATGCTGGCCACATGACCCGGAAGCTGTACGCCGGCTCCCTCAGCCAATAAAGCGAGATGAGCGCCGAAACCCCAAAGTCGGTCACGCCTGGACCTAATGGTCAGGGGTACCTTTACCTTTACCTTTACCTTTACCCCGAGTATAAAGGTAAAGGTAAAGGTACCCCTGCCCATACAGGCCAGTCTTGACAGACTCTGGGGTTGTGCGCCCATCTCACTCAAGAGGCCGGGGGCCAGCGCTGTCCGGAGACACTTCCGGGTCACGTGGCCAGCGTGACAAAGCTGCATCTGGTGAGTCAGCGCAGCACACGGAAACGCCGTTTACCTTCCCACCAGTAAGTGGTCCCTATTTATCTACTTGCACCTGGGGGTGCTTTCGAACTGCTAGGTTGGCAGGCGCTGGGACCGAGCAGCGGGAGCGCACCCCGCCGCGGGGATTCGAACCGCCGACCTTTCGATCGGCAAGCCCTAGGCGCTGAGGCTTTAACCCACAGCGCCACCCGCTGCCCCTACCCCGAGTATACACATCTATTATTTTGACTTCCTACAGCAGGTCCAGGAACCAGATGCAGCCCCCTGGACCTTTATTTGACCTTTGAAACTCTCCCCAGACCACACACCCTCCCAAACTACTCTCCCCAACCAATCCTGCTTTGCACCCTCCTTGAGTGTTTTTGACTGGCTTAAAAGTGTATTTGACTCGTTCGTTGCTTGACCCTCTTTTGCCTCTGACCTGGGCCCCCACCACTGACATCTGAACCAGCCTCCCTCCACCCTCCTGAAGGCTTTCCAGAAGGGAATATAGTCCTTGGGCTGCAAGAGATTCCCCCATCTCTATTCTAGAAGAACCAGGTTGTCTAGCAGCACAGTTTGGGTCTAGGCCTGAGAACAAGGTCTGGAGAATGTTCACTACCAAGTTCATGCCAGTGTCTGTCTGTGCTGTCTTTACCTGAAGGCTTGCAGAGAGAGCCAAAGCAAGCAGTTGCCCTGATATATTTGCCTGGAATCCATTTAATTTTGCAGAATTCACAAGAATCTGTGTGTCATGGAAGACCGATACTTGGCTCTGGCTGCGGATTTTCCTCACAGATATGATCATCTATCAGGTAAAAGCTGCAGGTGCAGATTCCTTCCGTTTTACTGTAACGCTTAGCCAATAATTCTTTTCTGTAGGAACTCAGCCCAAACAAACAAATGGCTGCGTATTGCCTCTCAAACTGACTGTCAGTGGGGGCACATGAAGCTCAACTCTGTGTACTTGTGCTCAAGCATACAAGGTTTGGACTTCAGGGTTCCTGCTTGGGTGTCATCAGTACTCAGCCCTGTCCCCAGCAGTAGCCATCAAAATTTGGGCTGCTCTGAGGATTGCTGAGGCAATGTCCTTTAAGTGTTCTGAACCCTCAGATAGTGTTGCTGAAATACAGTAAATATGGAGCTGGTGTAACTAGCAGCAAAGAGCCATGAATCAAGAATCTCACCTCTTTCATGAATTCACCAGGCACTCTTAGGCAAGCTGTGCTCTCTCAGCCTTCAGCTCTTCTTCTGCAAAATGGGTGTAATAATGCTCACCCTCCTTAAGAAGCTGCTGTAACAATTACTGAGAGTGCACATGTAAATAGTATTAGTAGTAGTAGTCTTGTCTCCATTCTTGATATTAAGCATGGTGTTTTTTAAACTTAGCTTTATAGAAAGCGTAATATTTTGTTGCCTAGAGACCCCTGATTTCTGAAAATGGTCAAATTAGAGTGATCTGTCTTTTGTTTCTGTCTCTGGAAAGGGTCAATATAAAAAAGCAATTGCCAGCTTGCATCACTTATCAGCTCTGCAGGGATCTCACTCTCCACAGCAGATCCTGGGGCAAGGATCCCTAGAGAACCAGCGATCCCTAATCCAGCTTGCAACCTGTCACTTTGCCCTTGGAGAATACCGTGTAAGTCTCTTTGCTCCTCCTTAATCTAGCTAGCCTCTTCCCTTTCTTGCTGTTGACCTGCTGCAAAGAGTGGGATTTATGGGACAGAATACTGGTCTCAGAAAGGCTCTCAGCTGGGCTGCGGATGCCAACCAAAACTCTTGTAGATGTCATCTGTTACGAAGAAGGAAATAGGTGATGTTTGCCTGTGGATGGTGGTGTTGGTGTAATGTGAACAACAGGTCACATGACCAGTGCTTGGTCTCATGTCTTGAGCAGATCCACCATGTCTGGATGTTCTGAGATAAGGATGCCAGGTGCACTGGGTTACCATAGCAGCACCAATGAGGTCAAGTGCATGACTTGGTGTGTCATTCCTCCCACTGGCTCAGAAAAGGGATGGTGCTACCCCCATATCTTCTATATCATTGCTTGGATGTTGCAAGCAAAACTGGGGAGCCTCCTGATCGAGATGGGCTGTGCTTCTCACACCAATTCTGTTTGCAGAAATCAAGAAGGACCATTTGTTTTTGCAAGCAGCCTGAATCGACCCCTTAACAAGATAGTGACAATCTCAACTGTCTAATTATTGTGTCTTATCTGCTGGCTCGTGTGGGTTCGCTTCTAAAATCGTTGATCTTTTTTCTTGTAGTTGACCTGTGAAAAGGTACTTGACTTGATGTGCTACATGGTGCTTCCCATACAAGAAGGGGTTAAGCTTCCGGAAGAGCAGCCTACAGTGAAGTCCAAATTCAGGAAAGGTACTGGATTACCTTATCTATGAATAGCAGACAAGAAAACTCTGAATTAAAAATCCTAGTGTTGTAGCCCCTAAGTCTGTTCAGAAAAAGTCTGTAGTAACTGCTAAAAATACACCTTTTCAAAAAAGCATAAGTACTTCTTTTCCCTGACGTCCCCCTCCCCCCTCCAGTCAATCAATTGATCAATCAATCAATAAGTCACTGGGTTAAATTATGATGATTTGGATCTCTGTTCTTGTTACAGATGTTATTGAGTTGGGAAGAAGAGGTGGCATTGGCAAATTGGGAATTATTTTTAATGGCTAACTGTTGCGACTTGATTCTTAGCAAAGTTACAGACTTTGTAACAATTATCAATCTGTCATTTGTCTTTAGCTACGGAGTTGAAGCTCTGGCCATGTACCAGTAAAGCAATTATGCCCTATTGCCTACGGTTACTGTTAGCTTGTTTTAAGGTAAGCTGTTATTCCATTTGTAGTGAGGAAAATATGCCTTGTTACCACTTGGTTTCTGGAGTGGATAGACTTGGTCATTTCTATTATTCTGTTAAGCAGAATCATGGAATTGGAAGGGAAGATTTTTACCATCAGTGGGTAATGGTTACCTATATCCACTGAAAGAGTTTACAAGATTTGGCAATAAACTTTCTGACTATGTTTGCTCCAAATTAACTTTCCCAATTATTGTATTAATCCTCCCTCAAAAACAGGAATTTTTTTTACTGCTTTATATGAACTAGCATAGTGACTATGAGGCTCTGCTGTGACTTAAGGGAGTCCCCGGTTCAAAGCTTGTGTCCTCCATGAACCCAACCAGGTGCCCACGGCAAGCCACAGTACCCCATCTGAAATATCATGATAATACTAGCGGTCTACTTTACAGTGTTGCTGCAGTTGTGCCCAGTTCTGGGCACAATTTAAAAAGTATATTGACAGGCTGTAATGTGTGCAGAGGAGGGTGAACAAGATGATCAAGGGTCTGGAAACTTATGAGGAACAGTTGAGGGAATTGGGTATGTTTAGCCTGGATGAGGGGCGCGGGTGGCGCTGTGGGTTAAACCACAGAGCCTAGGGCTTGCCGATCAGGTTCCCCATCCCTACACCTGAAGAAACTCTACTGAAGTATTTTATATAAGGTTCTGCCATGCAATTAAACCTATTACATTATTAACACCTCTAAGGAACCTAAGGGACGCGGGTGGTGCTGTGGGTTAAACCACAGACCCTAGGACTTGCCGATCAGAAGGTCGGCAGTTCGAATCCCCGCAACGGGGTGAGCTCCCGTTGCTCGGTCCCAGCTCCTGCCAACCTAGCAGTTCAAAAGCACGTCAAAGTGCAAGTAGATAAATAGGTACCGCTCCGGCGGGAAGGTAAACGGCGTTTCTGTGCGCTGCTCTGGTTTTGCCAGAAGCGGCTTAGTCATGCTGGCCACATGACCCGGAAGCTGTACGCCGGCTCCCTCGGCCAATAAAGCGAGATGAGCACCACAACTGGACCTAACGGTAAGGGGTCCCTTTACCTAGCCTGGATGAGAGGAGATTTGATAACAATCTTCAAATATCTAAAAGGCTGTCACATTGTGGGTGGAGCAAGCTTGTTTTCTCCTGTTCCGGAGAGTAGGAATCAAACCAACAGTTTCAGTTTACAAGAAAGGAGATTCTGACTAAACATCAGGAAGAAATTTCTGAATCTACAATTCTATGAATTATTGAGAAGACACGAATTACTTTGAATGCTAAGTGGTGGTATTGTGTCACAAGTCTCTAAAGTCTGCTTGCGACTGATTCAGCCTCATTCCAAACGCCAAACAAGTATTTTTGGAGATTCGGAACAGTTCCTTGAACTTGTAGCTTCTGTTCTGCCAGCCGTCTACATTGCCATGCTGCTTAGACCAGTCCTTTGTGGATAGATATGAATGTCGTAAACTGTAGCCTGGCAGAATCTCAGGAAATGAGATTCGCATGCAAAATGGGAAGCAACTGCTCTTAAGTGTCTCTGCATTTTCTCCCTTGCAGCTGAGAGCTTTCACAGACAACAGAGACGATATGGCATTGGGTCACGTGATTGTGTTGCTGCAGCAGGAGTGGCCAAGGGGAGAAAACCTGTTCTTGAAAGCAATTAACAAAATCTGCCTGCAAGGAAACTTCCAGTATGAAAATTTTTTCAACTATGTTACAAGTATCCTTTCCCCAAAAATGCCCTGGGACCAGCTTAAGCATTCAGGAAGCTAACAGTTTCAGAATTTCCCAAGAGAAGAGGGGTCTGATCTTAGAAAATGTGGGGCAGAGGTCTAATGGAATGGAATTTAAGCTCTATAATAGCTGGGAAATGAAAGGGGCGATGGAGCAGGAGGAAAGAGAGAGAATGGTGATACACATTTAGGATGGCACAGGGGCCTAGACACTTCTGTTTGTGGACAACCTGTTCATGGGAACTATGGCATGTGTTAACTGCTGGATACTTTCAAGTGTAAAAAGTTCCCTTCCTATTCCAAGTCAGTGTGCCGCAGCCAACACTGTACTAGCTGGTTATAGCAAAAGATAAATTAAATCCATCCATTTGCATACAGTTAATAAAGGGGAATAAACAGGGACGCGGGTGGCGCTGTGGGTAAAACCTCAGCGCCTAGGACTTGCCGATCGCATGGTCGGCGTTCAAATCCCCGCGGCGGGGTGCGCTCCTGTCGTTTGGTCCCAGCACCTACCAACCTAGCAGTTTGAAAGCACCCCCGGGTGCAAGTAGATAAATAGGGACCGCTTACCAGCGGGAAGGTAAACGGCGTTCCATGTGCTGCGCTGGCTCGCCAGATGCAGCTTGTCACGCTGGCCACGTGACCCGGAAGTGTCTGCAGACAGCGCTGGCTCCCGGCCTATAGAGTGAGATGAGCGCACAACCCTAGAGTCTGGCAAGACTGGCCCGTACGGGCAGGGGTACCTTTACCTTTACCTTTACCTTAATAAAGGGGAAACATAAAGTGATTTACTTGGACAATAACAAGGAACAGGATTTTGAAGATCACTTGCAAAACACATCGTAATATTTTTTTCCCCTGTGTTCAAATCTTTCCTTTTTGGACCTGAACAATTGCTCCAGATATTGATATGCTGGAAGAATTTGCCTATTTAAGAACACAAGAAGGAGGAAAAATTCACTTGGAATTGTTGCCAAATCAGGGAATGTTGATAAAGTAAGAAGACTATTTTTTCCAATTTTAGAGTTGATGAGAATATAATTTATGTGATGTGGCTAGTTAAAGCAGTGTATGTACTGGAAAGCATCCGACTTAAGTTGATAGGTCTGTGTCTGTTGTACATTTAAAATTCCAGGTAAGCAGGCAACTAAATGCATACAATATCATGGGGAAATGGGAATTTTAAACTTATTTCTGGCATTGGAATCGGCTGTGGGTGAGCTAGTCCCTTCAGTGCAGTGGGACCGTGTGAAGCCTGGCCAGTGAGTGCTAAGTCTCTGCAGGGCTGTAAAAACTTAAGTGGCCTAGAGGGGAAAGTGTTTCCAACTGTGGCACAATGCTAGGGAGATGGTATTTCATAGCCACATAGATTATTGCCAAGCAGACTGCTCCATTTAATACTGAGGGCAGAATCGCAAGACCTTTTGTCTAAAAGCATATAGTCTTCCGTGATTGTAACAATGAAGAACGCGTAACAAATAATTTTAAACAATTGCAAAGTCAGCAGCTGGTTAGTCCAGGAATCTCAAAAGAGAGTTCTGTCACGGTGAAATCCACAAGTGGGTTGATAACTGGAAACTGCTACATTCCCTTTCCATAGATTGCACAAAAAAACCCCATAAGCTCAGCTGTATTGTTTCAGGCTATTGAATGAATGGCTTTTATCCATTTTTAACTTTTCCTATGAGAGAAAAGTTATTTTGCCTCTTTAGTTCTATAAGGGTGTGATGACTGTTTCAGAGTGTATCCCGAGTTGGGCAGGTGTGGGTTAGGGGAGTCCTGTGATATTTGGGGTACCGAATCCAGTGGCATGTTCCCTGGTAGCTCTGATAAACAATTTCCTGTGTCCAGTCTCTTTCCCTTGCCTCCTGTTCATATTCCTTTCGGCCACAATTGTGGCTTCCCTCAATTATTATTATTTTTTTGGTATACCTGAATGTACATCAGCTGATCTTTGTCAGTACCAGACACGTGCCTGGGTGAGTTTGAGGAAGTGACTATTCATTTGACTAGAAATATTCAGGAATTCATGGCAGCCCTGAAATGGCTCTGCACGTTGGGAGTCAAAGGGTAGCATGGAAAACGTTCCCTAGGATGGACACAGGGAGTATCCCATGGGAATGATGGTGAGGGGAACTTGGGATAGCAATGAGTCCACTAGTCTCTGACAAGGGAGAACCAAGGCAATCTCCGAAAAAGGGTCACAGCTTGGTAGCAAGCCTTGGCTGATTGCAACAATCTCACAAGGTGTCAGTCCTCATAGGTGTTCATATCTCTGAGAGATTTGGATAAATGATCAAGACGGAGGAGGGAAGAAATAATGGAGAGAGGATCTGGCAGAAGCTCACTATTTTTTTAAAAAAGTGGCTTAGATTCTCAGGATGCTGAATTATGAGTTTGTATGGTAGATACAGGGACGCGGGTGGTGCTGTGGGTTAAACCACAGAGCCTAGGACTTGCCGATCAGAAGGTCGGCGGTTCGAATCCCCGCAATGGGGTGAGCTCCCGTTGCTCGGTCCCTGCTCCTGCCAACCTAGCAGTTCAAAAGCATGTCAAAGTGCAAGTAGATCAATAGGTACCGCTCTGGCGGGAAGGTAAACAGTGTTTCCGTGCGCTGCTCTGGTTCGCCAGAAGCGGCTTAGTCATGCTGGCCACATGACCCGGAAGCTGTACGCTGGCTCCCTCGGCTGGTAAAGCAAGATGAGCACCACAACCCCAGAGTCGGCCACGACTGGACCTAATGGTCAGGGGTCCCTTTACACATGCCACGAACTTCACTTGCTGATGTCAAAATTGATGCTGAAGCTTCTTAGGATGTGATGGGGGGCACCAGTGTGCCCATTGGAGCAAGAGGTCACAACCCAGCCCATCTGAACATACGTGCTTTTGGGGAAAGGGGATACAGCACACTGCTACCCAAAAGATTGGCAGGACCAATCTTTACTTTCCATTAGGTAATGAAAGCCACTTGCTGATGAGGGCAGCAGATCAAGAATATTGTTTCCACACCTGGTTTCCCCCACCCCAATATGCAGTGAAATGAAATGCATGGGACAATGTACCATTTTGGTTATCAATAAGTGAATCAGGGTAGGAAAGGGGTAATTCCTCTAGCTGTGAAAGCACGGCTAGCTAACTTGCAAAAGGAGACACCCTCCACCTTCCGCTTGAGAGCAGGAACCCTTTTGCTGCTCCCAGACTACATCTGGCAGCAATGTTAGAAATGAACAATCTCCCGCTTTCTCCGTCTGTTGCGTGAGCCAGTTCTCTCTTCCTGCCAAGCTATGCCTGCTTTCTTCCATCTCCCCACCCGAATGGATGAGAAAGGGAAGGGAGCATTCCCCAGCAAGTCCAGCCTGTGGTTCATGCCAAGATAGCCTCTTCCCCCAGCTGCCTGGGGAGGAAAAGAGCAAGTTGTGGGCCACACAACTGCTTGGCAAGCCCCCCTGGGGGAGGGAGACCCTGATAGTGGCTGGGGAGGAGTTATTCTGGTAGAGGAGTATGAATCTGCTCACAATTATGATTAGTCAACTGTCTGAGTCTTGTCTGCTCCAAAGGAGGTCCTCATCATCTGATCCCACCCACCGCTGAAGCCTTGGAGTAGGCATAGGCAAACTCGGCCCTCCAGATGTTTTGGGACTACAACTCCCATCATCCCTAGCTAACAGGACCCAGGGGTCAGGGGTGATGGGAGTTGTAGTCCCAAAACATCTGGAGGGCCGAGTTCGCCTATGCCTGCCTTAGAGGTTATTACTTCTGGAAGCTGCCTGGCAGATTAACCAGGTGGATTAATTGGCTAGTAAGGAAGGGTGTTAGGGACGTGGGTGGCACTGTGGGTTAAACCACAGAGCCTAGGACAGAAGGTTGGCGGTTCGAATCCCCACGACGGGGTGAGCTCCCATTGCTCGGTCCCTGCTCCTGCCAACCTAGCAGTTCGAAAGCACTTCAAAGTGCAAGTAGATAAATAGGTACCGCTCCGGCGGGAAGGTAAACGGCGTTTCCGTGTGCTCCTCTGGTTTGCCAGAAGCGGCTTAGTCATGCTGGCCACATGACCCGGAAGCTGTATGCCAGCTCCCTCGGCCAATAAAGCGAGATGAGCGCCGCAAGCCCAGAGTCGGTCACGATTGGACCTAATGGTCAGGGGTCCCTTTACCTTACCTTTACCTTTGCCTCTGATGCTGCCTTTTGGTAGGAAGGTCCTCTAGCAGGTTCTGTGTAGGCAATGTACAGTGGTACCTCGAGTTAAACGCTTCACGTTACAAACTCCGCTAACCTGGAAGAGCTCCCTCGAGTTGAGAACTTTGCCCCAGGATGAGAACGGAAATTGTGTGCCAGCGGTGCAGCGGTAGCAAGAGGCCCCATTAGCGAAAGCACACCTCTAGTTAAGAACAGTTTCAGGTTAAGAACGGACCTCTGGAACCAATTAAGTTCGTAACCAGAGGTACCACTGTATAGTTGTCCTGACCTGAGGTTGCAGCATGGCTTTTCAAATCCCTTGTTGACTGATAATAGAAAATTGGGATTACTATGGATTCCCTTCTGGTTAGTAGGCCAACCCACCCTGTTCCATGTTCTGGGGTGGATCGTGATCACATGAGTAGTTGCCCCAGAATAGGACAGTTTCTGACTCCATTGAGTTCCTTCTGCCTCTGCTCTTTTCAGTTGCAGCCTGTTACCTCGGGCTGGATCTGATCTTTAGTTGAAGCTTGTGTGCCAGGAATTTGGATTTGAGGAAGTGGCCCTGCTGCTATATTCTGAGAACCAGAGTTCCCCTCTCCAGAAGGGGCATAAAATTCTGCCAGCTGTCCCTTCAGTTGAAACAAGTTATTCCTTGTGTGTCTGCTGACCACAAGGGAACTTCATGCGGGTCTAATTTCCTGATTGTCTGCAGGGCTGTAGCAACTGCATTCCCCTTAGGTCAAATTTATGTTGAAATAAAGCTGATTTTGTTCTTTTATCTTCCATGAATTATTGGGGGTTGGCAGCGCATCTGAAGTGAAGCAGAATGGAAAAGATTCTGAAATGTCTTATCAAAGCACGTCCCACCAACTTAATCCAATTATATATTGAAAGATGAAGAAGAATGCGGGCTAACTTGTGGTTCTGATTCATGTTTGCTGCTGATTTTTTTAAGAGGCTCACCAGAACTGCAAGCTCATCCCCTGCCAGGGAAACACTCGCCCACCCCGTTCTCTCTGCCTTTACAAAAAGCTTAGTTGCCCCATGTCTGGAGGCCTTTGGATAATTCCCCTTTGGTTAGTTTAAATGATTGTGGGAAATAGATTTTCTTCTTGATTAAAATGAATCAAACACAACCATTTGGGCCAAATTTTTCCCCGTTTCAGGCATCTCTGAATCTTTTATCTGCTTGACTTGCATCTCCTTGAAGTTACCATAGCTTTTTGCTTTGTAACATTAACACTAAAGCTGGAAAAGGATTCAGTAAGGCTGAAGCCGGCCAAATATGGGAGCAGCTCTCGTCTGTACCTTAACAGTTGTGAAAACCAAAACGAACAGCAAAACTTAAGTGGCATCCTGTTACAGTTAATGCGCCCAGAGTATGTACTCTAGTTAAATATATGTTTGCAAAAAGAGATCCCTGGGGCTTTATAGCAGAACAAAACCAATTGCTGCTTTGTTGCTTATGGACCCATGGCCAAAGTAAATGCTGCAATGCATTTGTGTGTAAGGATGCTTCTCCCCTAGCCAGAAAATCTTTAACCATTTATGTTCCAGTCCATTTTCTCCAAAAACTACCGCGTCTTCCCCTCCCCACAGTTGCAGACCTGTGTGTGGAGAAAAGACTGCCAAAGGAAAGGAATAAACACCCACTGCTGCTTCTCTGGTCCTCCCTGGGAGGCTTTGCAAAGAAGAAAGGGATAGCAGGACTTCATTGTTCACTTTAACGTGAATAAGTATTTGCTGGGACTCCAGGCTAAAATGTTTCTACATCCGCTGAGGAACATATTGCAGGAATTATTTTGTCGCAGTTCGCAATTCTTTGTAAATACAACGTATTACGTAGTTCATATTATGCCGTTGGTTTTGGGTTTGTTTTAACTTGCAGCGGCTTCTCCAATGCTGCATTTGGGAGCCCCAAGATTACTGGATTTAGTTCGTTTTGCTTTCCCAATCCCAAACAAAAGATCCACTGTGTGCCTTCAGGACTAGGGTTTGGGCTCTTGGTCTGCAGCCCCTTTCCTCTTTTCTGTGTCTAGTTCTCTGGAGCGTTGATTTTTGTAGCACAGGGGAAGTTGGTGTGAGTGTTTGAATGCTGCTGTTTGCTGTTTTTTAAAGGACTTCTAGCCCTCCGCTGGGGTTACTGCAGCAGGAATTCATGCCTGTACTACAGCCCAGCATGCAGAATGCTGACAGGTACCAAGCAGGGGAAATTCCCCGCTCATAGTGTGCTGTCTTTTTTGTCAATATGTTTTACTGCCCATGGTTATCAGCCCTTTGTTAACTCAGTAGTTTTTATCCATGCTTTCGTTCTCCATTTGTGCCTTACATCACTTGGAAAGCCATCTTTTTACAGTTGTTAACATTTTTGTTGTTTTTCCATAAGTTACCGGCACATGTATGTTACTCTCTTTTTAAATGGGTCTCTCTACAATCAAACAAGAATGGTGCCCCAGATAGATTTTTGTGGACAGTCCAGTCTGTTATTTTATTCAAATACTCCAATTTGGGTAAAGAAGCCAGGCCCCCCCCCCCAATTATTAAATATGTTAATTATGCTGCTAGGTTCTCTTGCCTTTTACCCTCACCCGCTTGCTCCTGTTTTCTTTGCCTCTAAGATCTGGATTTGTTTCACCATCAGCAGTTAAAAATTCCATCCTATGCACATTTCTGCTAATAATCCTTCAGCACTGCAAAAATATGTTGGCCGTTTTCTGTCTGCAGTTTGCACAGGAATAGGAAGTTAGTCCCCACCTCTCAAAATGTCGCTTGGGCAAGATGGAGGCACTGAAAAAGCAGGGCGTAATACCATTTAAAATACTAGGTTTTTGGGGGAGCAAGTCTCATTCAATAGGACTTACTTCTGAGTAGACATGGTCAGGATTATGCTGCAAGGTGTGCAGGGGTTAAAGTAATTTTCAATCCAGTTAGATGCATTTACTTAATGAAGCCATCTTTTTCAGGGGGTGCACACACTTATATCCACTTGTTGTGGGGTAGTGTGTATTGGATTTTGGGTAAAGATTGTCACAATAACATATAAGTTTAGGTGGTATACAAGTCCTGCCTGCTGCCTGTGTCCCATTCTTATTTTGGAAGTCTCTGCAACCGGGCATTGCATTTCTGCAATGTCCTACTTTAGCACAAGGCATGCTGTAGTAGTGTTTAGTAGATGTGTAACTGTTAGACTCTAACAGTTCTTTCTCTTATTGACATCCTGATTCCCAATCCATGGATTGAACCCTTTTTGTTTGTTTTAAGAGCCCTGGAAGGCACATCTTCCCCTTCCCTCCCAAACTGCCTGAAAATTAGTGGGTCAGTTGCAGCAGCAGGGGGAGCAAATTCTATTATCCTCATATGCTGATGGGGCAGTTTTGCAGCTCTCGGACCTGCAGTTCTATTTGTTAAAGAAGCTTAGTGTTATGACCAATAATAATGGGACTGTTGATTTCTCTGGCCTTACTGGGCTTCAAGACCCAATAAATTTCTCTGAGTTAGTCTTCGGGCAGGGATCAGATTAGTTGCTAACATCTCCAACTTTCTGCGGTCGCATGATGCTCATTTCTTAATCTGTTTTTACCTTGCCTTGGGCGAAATTACACTAGAAAGCAGCTTGTGTTGGTTCTTTCACTATTTGACACACCAACATGAAAATACCATTCATAGCAGTTGTTCTTTTATACATGAAAAATCCTTGACTCTCACTTGCTAGGGTGTTGCCCAGAGGTTTAAAAATCAGGCGGAGATTTGTTGTATAATTTTGTGATAAAAGTATGGCATTCCTGGAGAACGGGTTTTTTTTTTCTTAATGAATGTTCTTAGAAAGGCTAAGCTGGGAAGCTAGGTTCCACAAAAACCCACACAGAATGCAAAAATATTTAAATGGAAATGGTAGCTCCATGCCATTTTAATTATTTTGTGTATTATAATTGCAGGCATCACACAGTTACCAGGGGAATAACCAAAGGCGTAAAGGAGGATTTCCGCCTGGCAATGGAGCGCCAAGTGTCGCGCTGTGGGGAAAATCTGATGACCGTGTTGCACAGATTCTGCATCAACGAGAAGATCTTGCTCCTTCAGACGCTGACCTGAGTACCATGAACTTTCTACTGGAACATCTTGCTAAGAATAGGCAAGCAGAGTAGAGAGCCATGTGGTTGCCTTGATGTCGGACTGGAATTCCCCTGAAATCCATAGCTCAGCTTGCTGAAGGAGTGCTAGTTGAGCATGGTTAACTAAAGTCTCAATGGGCGGTTCATACCACCAAAACTTCAAGCACCATTCAGTAAAACCTTTGAGTTGTGTACTGTAAATAAAAAGGTTTTTTTTAAAAAAAAAAAAAACGCATTTGAAAGTTAAGTTTTTGATCAAAGGTGCTGGGTTTCTGCCTTAAACTCTTAAGACTCTCAGGGCCCCTTCCAACTCTACAGTTCTATGATCCTACAATCCCCATTTGTGCATCTTGGAAGAGGGAAGAATGAATGGTTATTAGCTCAAGGTGTCATGCAGCAAAGAATCTATAACTCTGGGTGGAATTACGGTCAATTTTTTTCTGAGGCGATTAGGATGAAGGAAGCTAGCGGGTCAAAAAGGCACGGCTGAGACAAGGTCTCTTAGCTCATTGGTTTGGCCTAGTTCGGTCTATCTTGGGATGGAGCTTTGCTGAAGCTTCAAGAGCTTATTAATGACTCTCTTTCATTCCACTCTTGTCATTTTGAGTAATGTCCCACAAACAGCAACAGCATGCAGATGAAAAGGTTCCTGGTTGACTTCTGCCAGTCTCAGGCACAGTTGTTTGGCATGGTAACAGTCTCTTTCTTAAAAAATATTTTTTATTTTCTTCTGCGTCTTCATGTGAACCACGCATGTAACAGAGTGACTATCAGCTTGTGAAAGTCCTTTCAAATTGCTCAGGTTTTAAAAGCTGTTCAGTGTGTCGAGTTAGAAATGGAATGATACACTAAATATGTAGAAGCCTTGATTTAGCTAAATGGCAAGTCGGTCAGCAAATTTTAAATATGAGAGTCTCTTCGAGATGACCTGGAATGTAAACAAAACACACAATCCCTTTTTTAAAAAAAAAAAAAGTAACATCAATATGCTGGGAGTAATTAATCCAGTATTCTTATGCCACAAGTATCTTTGGCTTCTTCAGTTAGATTTTCCAGAATATTCTCTTCCTGTAGAGTATATATGCAATGATAACCCATAAAGATGTAGCAGTTAGGTTCTGAGCCAAGTGTTCGCTGTGGGATTGTGTATCCTGCGTCTTCCACTTAAAAGGAAAGTAGTTTTCAAATACTTCATGCCCAACGTAGACGAGAATGGAGTTCATACCTTTGAAAGAGACCAAGAATGCCATCAGAAAAATTGCATGTTACAGCCATACTGCATGACAGGAATTGTTAAGCTACAGAACACGACTGCTGACATTTTGGACCTGAGATAAAAGTGATGTAGGCTGTTGCTGCCAAACTCAAGTGTGGAGCTGAGCAAAACAACATGCTTTAGGGGCATGTCTGTGTAGTCTTCTGCTCTTGACGCCATGTTTTAGTGACAAAACAAGGCTGGAAAATGTTTTATCAGTGTGTAGCATACAAGAACTCTGGGCTGCTGCCTGAACTTGCAGTCTGCACTCTGTGTTTCCCCTCATTTCTCTTTACTACACTGCCACCACTGAGTCTCATGGCCCAATTGGATGAAACGTTTTCCATTTGGCATCCAAACACCTGCCTGTCTTTCCCCAATACAGTGGTGCCCCGCAAGACAAATGCCTCGCAAGATGAAAAACCCGCTAGACGAAAGGGTTTTCCGTTTTGGAGGCGCTTCGCAAAACGAATTTCCCTATGGGCTTGCTTCGCAAGATGAAATGTCTTGCGAGTTTTTCCGACTTTCCCCCCTCCCCCCCCCCTTTTTCTAAGCCGCTAAGCTGCTTATCTGCTTATCCGCTAAACTGATAAGCCGCTAATAGCGCTAATCCGCTAAGCTGTCAATGGGCTTGCTTCGCAAGACGAAAAAACCGCTAGACGAAGAGAATCGCGGAACGGATTCTTTTCGTCTTGCGAGGCACCACTGTATCCTGACGTCTTTATCTCGCGAAGCAGGGGGAGAGGAGACTCCCAACAGGATTGCCATTAGGGTTTCACGAGACTCACATTTTTATCCTTTCCCTAATTTTTCTGGGTTTGTCAGTTTATTCAGGGTCAAACTAGACAGCTGTGAGAACCATCTCCCACCATTTTTTTTAAACCAAGCAGTATCGTAAACTTTGACGGGGAGTAGAAGAGTAGCAGGTTTCTGCTCAGAATCGCACATACTTCACCTGCTTTCTCATCCTACAGGAGGATGAATATGGCTCTGTCCCCCCCCCCCTTGCTTAGAGAAGCTGACTAGAGAAGATGATTTTGATTGAATGAATGATTGGAACAGAGAGGCTTAAGCAGACTTTCCTACTAATGTGTATCATTTCGATTGGTCTTCATCCCAGGGAGTTACTCTGGTTGTTGCCCCAAGAACTTCTGCTTCCACCACATGTCTGAACAGGGATGCTTTGCTGATTTCAGGAAGATGAGCCAGTTGCTTAGCAACTGCTAGGCTTACTCCCTGCTAGAGGCAGTGGTGAGTGTGTTCAGTGACTGATGGGTGCAACCAGCAAACCACTACATATTGAAGGGGAGGCAACCATGGCAAATGTCCAATCCGAAATACTAAATCTGGGTAGAAAACTGATTTCACAGACTTCCAAAATTAATTCAGTATTGTTTAGAAACCAAGCAATGATTTTAGATGGAATAAATAGGAATCCTCACTGTTTTAAAAAGAAACCCAACAAGGGTATTCATGCTTTCCCATTCCAATTCTGTATTTACTTAGTTCAAGTAAGAACAATTTCCTTTAAAGCACACTTACCTGGATAGAAAAAGGGAGCACCTGACCACACCTTCTTCACATCTACAAGATAGTACACTAACAGCAGAAGCACAAAGGCAAAACAGCTCAGTGTTGTCACGTATGAAATGGACCTGCAGGAATTTCAAAACAGCCATTCAGGAAATGTCTAGCAAATGCTACCGTACAGCATTGAAGCAACTTTTTATTCTACTCACCATAAATTCTTGATGACAGGAATAAAGCCTTGGTCTTTTGTGCCTTTGGTCAATACAGCAGAAATAACACCCTGAAAAACAGGTAATTTGCGGTGAGAAAGGAATTTTGTGGAATTACCGTGGAATGTTTCATCCGTGTTTGGAGGATGGTATTCTGAGGAGCTGCTCCTCACATTCATGTCAAGGGAAAAGCCATGCAACGGTGAAATGCTTTGGTCCCTCCCTCCCCTCCCTACCCCCCACCCCAATGTAGCAAAGACCTCTAAAAACACACAGTGAGCATCTTTGGGTTTATTAACTGTAAAAAAAGAATCCTGACACTAAAAGCAGCCAAAGCAATCTAACAGAGAAGGATGAAAGAAAGCATATCCCAGACTCAGAACTATTCTGTACTGAAATTGCTAACCTTCATTTTAATAGTGACTTAAAACAAATGAACAAAGCGCAGTATTCCAGGTGTAGTTGCACCATAAATCTGTACAAAGGAATTCAGATATTGACATATTTATTCTTCAATCCCTTTCCTGATGCTCCCTAGCATATATTTCTTTTTTCACAGCTATGACACGCTGGGTCGGTATTTTTACAGAGCTATCTACTTAGTCAGCCAGACCCTCCAGCTAAGACGCCAATCGTATATATGTGAATTTAGGATTTTTTGCTCCAATTGTGCATCATTCTACACTTACTTACATTGAACCGTCATACCTCATGTTGCATCCACTTCAGGTTATGTGTTTTCGTGTTGCGTCCTGCAGCAACCCGGAAGTACAGTGGTACCTCGGGTTAAGTACTTAATTCGTTCTGGAGGTCCGTTCTTAACCTGAAACTGTTCTTAACCTGAAGCGCCACTTTAGCTAATGGGGCCTCCCGCTGCCACTGCAGCACGATTTCTGTTCTCATCCTGAGGCAAACTTCTTAACCCGAGGTACTATTTCTGGGTTAGCGGAGTCTGTAACCTGAAGCGTATGTAACCCGAGGTACCACTGTACCGGAATGGGTTACTGCTGGGTTTTGCCGCTTGCGCATGCGCCGAAGCACTAAATCGCACCATGCGCAGACACAGCACTTCAGCTTGTGTCAGTTCCGTGTTACAGACGGGCCTCCAGAACAGATCCCGTCCGTAACATGAGGTTCCACTATAGTTGTCATTTTGTCACACATTCAGTTCAGAGAGATTGGAATTCTTCACAATTTATTATTGTTTTATCTACCGTGAGTAAATTGATGCTATCAGCAAACTTGGTCACCCTAACTGCTTACCTCTAACTCCAGGTTATTTGTGAACATGTTAAAGAGCACCAGTCTCAAAACAAATCCTCTTGGAACCCCTTTTCTTACTCCCCTCCACTGGGGGAAACATCCATATATTCCTGCTCTTTAACCAACTACTGATATGTAGACTATTGACCAACACAGATTTAGGTGCCTTTAGGCCTTAACTCTGTACTGAATTGTAGGTGTTGAGTTTTTATTAGGCAGCAATAAAAAATGAGGTTTGATGGGTTTTGAAACAGGTATTCACAGAAAAAGATACTCAACAGAGGATTATTCTGAACTAAATTCTGCAGAAGAAAAAAAAGCTTTAAAAGGATTGGGGAGGAAACACTTTGAATTCAATTGATTCAGTATTTGTGACTTGAATTGTATTAATACAGAATTTGAGACTTACCAGGACTATACTCCACACACAGAAACGGAGCATTATTTGTCTGTGCTGGTCTTTGTAGAACATGAGGATTTTTCCTGCCTTAAAAGTAAAAAAAAAAAAGATGTTGGAAACATGAACAGTGGCCTTGCCTAGAATGGGTTTAACAGGGAAAGGGACTAACTAAATTTGGGGTGGGGAGGCAATGGTGACAAGAGCACCACAGCCAAAATCTAAAGTAGAACTCAGTAATTCTGCAGATTTTCCGAGATATTGATGCAAACATTCTCCCAGTGTCTTACATAATAATGTTGCTTCAAAATATCTGTGCAAAATCTCTAACCCCCCTTCTTGTTTGTTTGTCCTCTTTGAGATGGATTCTTTCTGTTTCTATCCTGGGACAGTCATCCATGGCACTGAACACTGCGTCATATCTGCAATGCCAAGATTATATTATGGAGAGATGTTCTGATGTTCATACGCCCTGCAAGTTTATAGGTTTGGGCTGTTATGTTCTCTACAGAAGGAACTTCCTCACGACAACACCTGCGTTTTACAGAAATATGCCATCCAGCTTTCCTGCTTAAATGGGACAATAAGGTATCCTACCTGAAGTCCGAAAAATGCCATGACAACAGAATTGATTGTTCCCAAAATTCCTTCAGGGTCAAAGGCTACTGTAGTCAGGTAAAGAACCTATAAATGAAGATGTGCACACTATGAAAGGCTGGCAGACTTTCTGCGAGGTGTTTTATAACATGGTCCCAACTCTCTAAACAAGGTGGTGGTATCCCTGCTTCAAAGTGTGTACCTGGGGTCTACTGAAGTCCTTCCTCACCATCTGAACTAAGCAGTGATGGAGAATTTTGAATTATTTTTAGTTTTTATTAAGGTACAACTGGAACAAACATAAAATAAAAAGCAACACATACAAAGTTATTGGTTAATATAATTTAGTTTTGCTTGGTAAGTAAAAGGTGTGTACAATTGCATAGAAATCATTAAAAATGATTGCCAAGTACTTGCAGTTATATTATTATAATTTTATGCATTACCTGACATTTTCAGAAGGAAAAATTAAAATTCTTTGGTTTTCCCAAAACAGTTTATGTGCTGCTTCATCAAATGTAAACCTACCACGCTAGATGTTGTTCAATCACAAAAATTATAGCACATTTGAATTCCTCACATCCAAAAACTTTTTTAAGACGCCTCACTGAAGAAATTTGCAAAAATCAAGTTTGACCCCCTAAAATGACATGCCCTACTCATCCAGTTCCTTGCCTCGCTTGTTCCAGACAAGCTAAGCAAATGTGGTTTCCAAACACAGTATAAAGGCTCCCTGCATTAGGTTCCGCATTTCTTAATTTAGATGTTTTTCAGACTGGCATGCCAAATATCCTGATCTAAGCACATTTCCTGCTGAAATCTGTAACTTAAGCATATTTCCTGCTGAAGATTCAGTTGTTTCTCTTCTTGTCTGCGTATGTTGAGAGTTCATAACTGCTCTTAGCTATGCTAGTACGATAATTCTATGTCCCCATATTTTGTGTCTCTGTGAGATATGGGAAAAGTCTGGGGCCTGTGCGCTTGCTCTCTGCACTTTGAAAATAACGCTTGCACTGAGAACCCACCCCTTCCTGATCTCATTCACAGAAATTCAGAGATGGAATAGCAACTGAAGAAACCCAAAGTCGGTTCACTGGAGTTACTGATATGGTTGCAGTATTGCTGTAGTGATAGCAACAATCCATTGAACAGTATTTCCTTGGCTATGAAGCCTCACTCGTGCATCCTGAGCTATCTAGCATCACTGCAGTAAAGAATTTGGCCACATAAACTACCTTAGTGAGATTTGTTCCTGGTCCTTGCCTAACTTTTTGGCATGAGTGAAATTTGACTAATCCTGGAGTGTGCAGCTATAAAACTACTACAGTTAAAGTACAGGGTGCTGATTTTGATTGAGCAACCATTTATAGAACATGATTCCACATTTGAATGGAGCTGAGAGTGAAGCTTATCTCCGCAGCTGATGTCAGATGTGTGTTTTCATGCCGGGTCTTCTGCCACTAAAAATAATACTGCATTTCTGTAAATTATAAATCCAGCATCTGTTCTAAGTAAAGGTAAAGGAACCCCTGACCTCTATTCTAAGTAAAGCAGCGCCAAATAGCTGGTAGCTGCATTAAAGAGCTCAAGAACTGAAAAAATACACACCACATTTTGCCATGTAACTTTGTTCTTAAGAATAAGCAGATGATAAAAAAAATTAAGCAGGCCATTGATAATCTATTCATTTTGGAGATGGCTGATGGGTGCATGAGAAGCTTCAACCACTTACATTAGAAGATGGATGTTGGTATATGTGTTTTTCTCCTAGAAGCAATCGATCAATATAAGCAGCTGCTCCTCCAGTACAGTTGGGGTACATTCCAAAATTTCCAATGCCTCCAGGGCCAAGGTAACCTCTAGAAGGGAAAAAAGGAAGTGAGCCACATGGTCAGAAGTGGCCTGAGATGAGTTATTGGAAAAGAGACAATTATCTCCTATTTTTCAGCACTCTGGGGAACTCAGCATCCTGAGTTGTCAGGTTATCAGAGTGGCAAGGCATTTGCTGAGACCCCACACCTGGAAAACAGCCCACCACCCACCTTGGCTGCTAGTCTCACTTTGCATGGAGCACCCAAGAATGTCACAGGCAGCAAGACATACTGTTGGTTGCTGGCTCCAGGATTTGTGGGTCCTTGGGAAAGGCACTGAGGGCACAAATCCTGGAGCCAGCAACCCCTAGTGCTGATTATTCACCAAACTTCAGAGGTCCTGACAAGAGCAGCGACCATAAAGTGACTGCTACAGGTAGTAGATGAAGATTGGCAGAATTGGAGATAGGCAGAATTGAACTGTGGGCACTATTCACCCCACCCCGTACCAGGAAATTCCCCTACGTAAGCCCTGCTGAAATCAGCAGAGGCTTCCCAAGGCCGTAGTAGTACTGCTGCACAACTTCTATTAATTTCAAACAGGCTTGGAGATGAAAATGTCATAGCAAGTTGTGCCTCCAAGTCAATTGGGGGCAGGGCGGGGGGTGGGGGAAGGAAGGTGTCATCTGGATTTTCAAATGTCAGACACCAGAAGGTGGGTGGCCTGGAGTCCTAATGAAACCAGTTCTCTAGACATCTGGTAAAGACCACGCTAAGAAAAGCAAACAAAGTGAAAAAAAGATCTAAGCTTTGACTGACGTTGGACACCCAGGTACATTTAAGAGGAAGGTGAGGCACAGCCAAACTGCTTCAAGCGTCATCATGAAAAGCCACTGGGGCCAATATGGAAGAATATCTTGGAGAGCAGAGTATGGAGCTTCCTGTTGAAACAGAGAAGAAAAAGTAAATTTTGAATGAGTAACCCAACAGATGACATGCCTTCAAGAACAAGCACCACCAGTAATCACAACTGCTTGGCTATCTAAAAGCATCCTGGCTTGTTTTTTCCTAAGTGCCTCCACCCCCCCACCCCATTTTCTACAGGCTCTAATTTCATCATATGATATTTTTCTTTATTCTATTTTAGGTATTGGATCTAGGCTTTAAGCAGGTGGATTACCACCTCATAATGCCAGCAAAAGGCTTTGTTTTTCTTGGTTGGCACTACTGGTTAAAGTATAGCTGCTTTTATGTTTATTTGCTTTAATTTATGGGTGGGAGAGAAATACAACAATAAAAAGGGGACACTGCACAAGTTGCAAAAAAAAAAAGGGGGGGGGAGAACAAGTTACAAAATTAAATGCCCTTCCACCTTTATAGGATCACAAATTGTGTCTGAGCAGTGAATGAAGGTGCAGCGTATCTCTGCTATTGCTGAAATACCATTTCCTTCTATATGTCACATCTCTTATGGCTGCTGTTTTACATTAAAAGGTAAAGGGACCCCTGACCATTAGGTCCAGTCGCGGACGACTCTGGGGTTGCAGCGCTCATCTCGCTTTACTGGCCGAGGGAAGCCGGCGTACAGCTTCCGGGTCATGTGGCCAGCATGACTAAGCCGCTTCTGGCGAACCAGAGCAGCGCATGGAAACGCCGTTTACCTTCCCGCCGGAGCAGTACCTATTTATCTACTTGCACTTTGACGTGCTTTCGACGTGGCAGGAGCAGGGACCGAGCAATGGGAGCTCACCCTGTTGTGGGGATTCGAACCGCCGACCGTCTGATCAGCAAGTCCTAGGCTCTGTGGTTTAACCCACAGCGCCACCCGCATCCCTTCTGTTTTACATAGGTAGCATTATATTTCATTGGGAACTGTATTTAGGTTTTAGTATCATCTTGCAGGTGGCAAGGTGACGCAGGTGGCGCTGTGGGTAAAAGCCTCAGCGCCTAGGGCTTGCCGATCGAAAGGTCGGCGGCTCGAATCCCCGCGGCTGGGTGCGCTCCCGCTGCTCAGTCCCAGCGCCTGCCAACCTAGCAGTTCGAAAGCACCCCCGGGTGCAAGTAGATAAATAGGGACCGCTTACCAGCGGGAAGGTAAACAGCGTTTCCGTGTGCGGCTCTGGCTTGCCAGAGCAGCGATGTCACGCTGGCCACGTGACCCGGAAGTGTCTCCGGACAGCGCTGGCCCCTGGCCTCTTAAGTGAGATGGGCGCACAACCCCAGAGTCTGTCAAGACTGGCCCGTACGGGCAGGGGTACCTTTACCTTTACCTTTATCATCTTGCTGCTTCTTATTTTATGTTCCTATGAACCTTATCTTCTATTTATTGTCCAGTGTTTCATGTAACTTTTTTAACAGCACTCATTAAGAAGAACGTATGCACAGCAAGGGTTCTACTTCTGGAGCCATTTCAGCTTTCCTCAGATAGACTACGACTGCGCTGCTGCAGGCAATGGTGACCAAAGCAGCCTTCTGTTCCCTCCCTATGTTCAGATCCAGCTGTTCGGCCATTCACTTACCAGAGCACTGTTCTCAGGCACAGGTGTGGCAAAGAGGAGCTCAAGCACAGCAACCACAAGGTATGTGCAGCCTAGTCTCTGAAGCACACCTGGAATTCGGAGGTGGTCCCAGGACACTGCAGAAGGCATAAAAAGCAATGTAAAAGTAAGTCCTGCATTATTAGAGAGCTAACTGATTCAAATCTGGGTCTGATGCGAAGACAATACATGCTGTTGGAGATGGTAGTTTCATATTAAGATGTTTCAGCTGCTTATTTTAATCGGTGCCTTAACTGTGCTCAGAATATTTATTGCACAAGTAACTGGGACTGAGTCTAATCCTATGATAACCTCTGGACAACCCAGTTCTGTACTGACTTATGCTACTAAGCTGCATAGTCTGGGTTTCTCTCAGCCAAGGGGCACTCTGGAAAAATACATTCCTTTTAAGGGACTTCTCTGCCATTTAGCCTATCCGCTTAAATAACATGCAGTTGTGAGGACTGCTATATGTTAAGCTGGGTTTTTCAGTACAGTGGTACCTCAGGTTACAGACTCCGCTAACCCATAAATAGTGCTTCAGGTTAAGAACTTTGCTTCAGGACGAGAACAGAAATCGTGCTCTAGCAGCGCGGCGGCAGCGGGAGGCCCCATTAGCTAAAGTGGTGCTTCAGGTTAAGAACAGTTTCAGGTTAAGAATGGACCTCCGGAATGAATTAAGTACTTAACCCGAGGTGCCACTGTACTGTATTCTACTATTATAAAGTCTGAAATTCTATTCACTAAATAAAAACTCAGACAAAGGGCCTCACTCTCTTGTTTCTGCAATCCTTTCGGTCTGAGGGCCCCTAGTCTCCAGCGCTACCTGTCAGGAAGTCAGACTAGAAAATTATCCTTTGCACTGTGCGGTCTTGAGAAGGCTTCGTTTCTTCTGGGACCATTTTATCCCATCTAATATATGGGTAGCGTCACAACTCTAATGGGATTTGCCACAGAGATTAAGGCGGAAGCAAGCAACACAAGGGGAAGCTCTGTAAAAGTGAAGCGGCACATTTTGTAGTCAGCATGAAAATAAACAAATCTCTCAACACTTACATGGCCCAAAGCAGTAATTTGGGTTCACAACTATCACCCCTATTAAAAACAAGAGGATGCTTCTCCACAGGACTTTCCCCAGCAGCTGCCATTTGGAACGTCCCCTTCTCAACATGGAACTCAGCGACAGTGAAATGGAGGTGCCCATGATGAACACAAACCTAGAAAGGCAAGAGGAAGAGAGGGGGGAAATCATGCCTGCTCAAGGCAGATCTAACAAGCATATGTCGTCCAAAGAGCAGGGGATTTGGGCAGCCCTTCACTAACAGATGTGTTGAAGGCGATAGTGGGAGAGGAATCCACAAATACTGAAAAGGTATCCACCCTCATCCACTCTACGCGGGGCTGCCCTTGAAGCTGTCCCAGAAACTCCAGCGGGTGCAGAATGCTGCAGCGGGACTCCTCACAGGGTCTCTGCCATGGGAGCATATTCACCCAGTGCTTTTCCAGCTGCACTGGCTCCCGGTGGAGTACAGGGTCAGATTTAAGGTGCTGGTTTTGACCTTTAAAGCCCTTCACGGCCTAGGACCCTCGAACCTACGGGGCCGCCTCTCCCGGTATGCCCCACGGAGAGCCTCAAGGTCCATAAATAGCAACACCCTAGTGGTCCCAGGCCCTAAGGAAGTTAAATTAGCCTCAACCAGAGCCAGGGCCTTTTCGACACTGGCTCCAGCCTGGTGGAACGCTCTGTCTCATGAGACCAGGGCCCTGCGGGATCTGATTTCTTTCCGCAGGGCCTGTAAAGACAGAATTGTTCCGCCTGGCCTTTGGCTTGGAGCCAATTTGATTCCCTCGCCCTCTTTCTTTTTTCTTTTCCTACATTTTAATATTTTAATGCTTCAATATTTTAATGTTGTATTTTAATTTTGTTTTTAAGCTGTACTCATTCGACTTAATTTTATTATTGCTTGTTAGCCACCCTGAGCCCGGCCTTGGCTGGGGAGGGCGGGGTATAAATAAAAATTATTATTATTATTACTGACATGGGCCTGGACTTCTATCCTCATATTTTCCCCAAGAGCCCTTCTTACGTCATAGACCAGCTATCTCTAGCCACTGTTGGACTACAACACCCATCACCCCTGAGCATAGGCCATGCTGGATGGTGGTGATGATGGGAGTTGTAGTCCAGGAACATCTGAGGACTTACAGTTGGGGAAGACTGTCACTGGAAAATTCAGGGTCTTATTTTGTGGGGTGGGGGGTATGACTGAGGAAGGCAGAAGCACTAAAAATATATTCAAGGTGCGGGCAGTCTTTAAAACAGGACTTTGAATGTTTTTCTCTCATATAAGGTGAGCTCACTTTTACCTACTCATGCATTGCCTGTTGGCATACATATTAAACAGCAAACTGAATTCTGTTGGATATATGGCAGCTCCCAATTTTCAGGCAGGCTGTCTGTCTTCTGTACTCCAGTTCTAAATTTGTTTTTTAAAAAGCCCAAACCAAATCAGTTTTTATTAATGTTGAGAAACTGGGAAAGGTGATCGGTGTTCGTAAATAATGTTACGGTTCTGCCAATTGGTGCTGTGCACAGTTGCCTTCTCTAAAAAGGCAAAATTAGCCTCCCCAAATTTTATGAACAAAACAGAGCTACATCGCTCCAAGCATACACCCTCAAACATGAGAACTCAGTCTCTTCATGGTAACTGTTTCCAAGGGATATATATTGAATTTATAGACAAGCACAACATGTAAAGTGAAAATCAGTATATAGGTGTATGGCAGTAATCTGTCTCTTTTCAGGATTTCAAAACTGGTTTGTAAACTTAAACATCAGCTAATTCAATTTTTGGACACCCTGTTTCAGGAATATTTAAGATTTCATGCTGCTATTTGTGCTTTTTTACTTTAAAATTACAAGAGTGAGAAAAACTACAGTAATTCTAAAAAACAATTGTGACGATTGAACCTGTTGAGAATCCAGGACAAAACAAGTTTGATCCAACTGACATACAGTAAAAGAAAACCCCATATGGGTCTCTGCTGAATAAACTTTCCTGACTTCTGTGAAGTCATAATAACAATCAGGATGAATTACCATGGAAAGACAAGGTCTGCTACGGTTAGTCCTATAAAGAGAAAATGAGAAATTAATTAAACTTCATAATAAAGGGTCAACTAGTAGTTAGTCTCTAGGTAGAAACCAAATGTTTATTTATTTATTTAAATCATTTTTATTGATTTTCCAATAAAAAAACATCCAATTAATATATCCAATCATAATACGGTCTGGATCTCTGAAGCATATCTCCACATCTTAGTCCTCCTTCTCCTCGTCGTTTCCATTATTTCCCACATCTTGATTTTAACGCTTCATAATTCTTTGTCCCTGGGTCCACCAAATGTTTAGACCTAAAACATATTAACAACTTTCTTCCCTTGCTAAAATATGTGCAACCGAGAGTTTAACTAAATGTTACAAGCAAAATGCGTGTAACCAAGCTCAAACAACACTTTTCTTCTTTTTAGAACAAGCCAGTAGAGGAAGAGGGACTTTGTAGTGGAGAAGTAGTATGGGCAGGCGAGCCTTAACTCGTTCCAACCTTTTATTCTCTGCTCTAATTCACACAAACACACACACACATACACACCACTGCTTTTCTTCCCGCAGGGCTATGAATGTGTGGTTTTCCTCCAAGCGTAGGATAAAAACACTTCAAGAAGAGCAATTTAGAGCAAATAAGTGATAGGGACACGGGTGGCACTGTGGGTTAAACCACAGAGGCTAGGCCTTGCCAATCAGAAGGTCGGCGGTTCTAATCCCCGCAATGGGGTGAGCTCCCGTTGCTTGGTCCCTGCTCCTGCCAACCTAGCAATTCGAAATCACGTCAAAGTGCAAGTAGATAAATAGGTACCGCTCCGGCGGGAAGGTAAACGGCGTTTCCGTGCGCTGCTCTGGTTCGCCAGAATGACCCAGAAGATGTAAGCCGGCTCCCTCGGCCAATTAAGCGAGATGAGCGCCGCAACCCCAGAGTCGGTCACGACTGGACCTAATGGTCAGGGGTCCCTTTACCTTAAGTCATAAATAGGTAACGACTTAAATATCCCCTCCCACTGTTTTTCCACTACAAATTGCCCCCTCCTGAAGAAGCTTTTCCTGAAAAGGGAGGTTGTTGGGGTTCAGCTATGTGCATTTACATGCCATCTATAGTTAGGCCTCGGCAAGTGTGGCCTAGAGTGGGCTTTGTTACCTACACACTCAGCTTCTCTTGCAGGCATTTGGTATCTGGTCCCAGAAAGCAGATGAGGCATGTTTGGCTCTCTCTACCCATTTCTATCCATTCTGAAGGAAATCAGCCCTGAGTGCTTACAGGAAGGACAGATCGTGAAGCTGAGGCTCCAATACTTTGGCCACCTCATGAGAAGAGAAGACTCCTTGAGAAAGACCCTGATGTTGGGAAAGATGGAGGGCACAAGGAGAAGAGGATGACAGAGGACGAGATGGTTGGACAGTGTTCTCGAAGCTACCAGCATGAGTCTGACCAAACTGCGGGAGGCAGTGGAAGACAGGAGTGCCTGGCGTGCTGTGGTCCATGGGGTCACGAAGAGTTGGACACAACTAAACGACTAAATAACAACACCCATTTCTATGAATGAAGTGAAAGTCAAGAACAACATTTACCATTCCAGCTCTGATGCTTGAAGAACCAGTACTTTCCTCCACCGTAATTGACGAAGACCATAATTACAAGGGCCAACCTACAAAGGGGAAAGCAAAGGAAGATTACATACCTCACATATTTCACCATTAAAATGGTTAACTATTGCTGTCTGAGAAGAAAATTTCTAAATTATTATATATTTATTCAGTGCTTTTTTCTAAAAAAAAATGTTTAAAAGGTAAAAGGACCCCTGACCATTAGGTCCAGTTGTGGCTGACTCTGGGGTTGCAGCGCTCATCTTGCTTTACTGGCCGAGGGAGCCGGCGTCCAGCTTCCGGGTCATGTGGCCAGCATGACTAAGCCGCTTCTGGTGAACCAGAGCAGCGCATGGAAACGCCATTTACCTTCCCGCCGGAGCGGTACCTATTTACAGTGGTGCCTCGCAAGACGAAATTAATTCGTTCTGCGAGTTTTTTCGTCTTGCGATTTTTTCCGTCTTGCGAAGCACGGTGTCGGTAGTCAAAACTCCTACCGGCCTAAAAGTTGTCTGCCCGCTGCGGGCAGGAGGGAGGGAGGGAGCGTCAGCGACAATGGATGCCTATTGCCCCTGTTGCTGCTGCAGCCGGCCAGCCAGCCAAAAGCGCGCGAGTGGAGAGGGGCGCATCCAGCCCGTTGGAGAGGAGCGCGGGGGCGCGTCCCCGGTGGCTCCCAAGCTGACCTTGCCTGGCCCGGCGCCTTCCGCGCTGCCAAAGGGAGACTCACCTGCTGCCTGCGCTGCGCCGGGACTAACTCGAGCGGGGCGAGGAGAACACACACTCGCGCGCGCACACACACCGAGAGGCAAACGTGCCGCAGCCGTCGACGTTGCGGGGTTGGAAAGCGCGGAGATGCAGTTAGGGGGCGCCCCTCGCAAGGCGAGCGCCGGAGGGCCCGGGCAGGCGCTATTCCCACCGCCGGGGCGCTGGGGGGGGGGGAGAAGGAAGGAGCCCCGTCCGAAGAGCCCCGGAGCCTGGCCTCCCTAACTGGGAGTTGTGGGGAGGGAAGTGTGCACGCCTTGCTATTTTTCGCCGAAACAAAGCTCCCTCTTCCTCAGAACCCGCCTTCACATGTTCTTGCCCCTATGGAGACGCACACCGCGTGCTATGAGTTGCTCCTCGAAGTCACAACTGTATTAACAGTTTTAAGAAAAAGGAAACAAACTTGCAAGACGTTTTCGTCTTGCGAAGAAAGCCCATAGGGAAAATCGTCTTGCGAAGCAACTCAAAAATGGAAAACCCTTTCGTCTTGCGAGTTTTCAGTCTTGCGAGGCATTTGTCTTGCGGGGCACCACTGTATCTACTTGCACGTTGATGTCCTTTCAAACTGCTAGGTGGGCAGGAGCAGGGACTGAGCAACAGGAGCTCACCCCGTCACGGGGATTTGATCCGCCAACCTTCTGATTGGCAAGTCCTAGGCTCTGTGGTTTAACCCACAGTGCCACCTGCGGTACTCTAATTTTGACTCAAGAAAAAACACCATTTTATGGTTCAAATCGGGAAAAATACAGCAAATGGACAAAAGTACAAAGATTCACAAAATGTTTAGGGGTATGTGTCCCCCCCAGAAAAAACCCACTGTATTTAATCCTACAAGGTATGATTCAGAGGCCTCTCTTGATGTAACCTTATCTCCTTGTGAGAGGAGGCAAAAATCTAGTCCAACCCCCCTGTAATGGAGAAATTTGTCACCCAGAGTGGGGCTCAAACCCACAACCCTTGAGATTAAGAGTCTCACATGCTTCCAACTGAACTATGTACTTTGTTAAGAGAAGGCTACCTTATTTCATTACTTCTACAGTGGTTGGTTTGCAGGTGACTGTAACTGACTTTAAGTTCTGAGACTCTAAATAAATCTATTTATTGGTCCCGGTTCTGTTGCAAATGGGAGAATGGAACAAATCTGCATATGGAAGGCAGAAAGTGAGAGTTCCTACCAAATGCTCTTCTCCATCTGCCAAGAGAATGTTATAATGCAGAGTTTGTACTTTCCATTTTATTCCAGCATTTCCCTGGGCCTGCTATATTTTGGGGACTGCCTACAGTTAAGGGATAGAGAATGAACCAAGAGATCATGCCTTCTTTCATGTGCTGGAGCTGAGAGGAACTGGGGAAGGGCAGCATGTAATCTGTGGCTGGGTTGAATCCCTTAAGAAACAGACAGTGTTCTGTTTGTACGGTTGCTGGATTTTTCATGGCATCTAGCACAAATGGATTCTCCTCTCTATGAGCCCTATTGCCACAGAAAAGAGAATTACCATATTTTTCGCTCTATAGGACGCACCCGACCATAGGATGCACCTTGTTTTAGAGGGGAGAACAGGAAAAATAATAATTCTCCCCCTCTGCTCAGCGCCCCTTCAACGAAGCAGCAGGAGAAACAGAGCCCCTTCCATTTCTCCTCCTGTTTCGCTGACGGGGCGCCGCACAGCTCTCCCTCTCTGCTGAAGCCAGGAGAGTCTTGTTCTCCCGGCTTCAGCAAAAGGAACCCGAAGTCTTCGGAGTGCAGCGCGAGTTCCTGCTGCACTCCAAAGGCTTCAGGCGGCTATCCCTGAAGCCAGGAGAGCAAGAGGGGTCGGTGCACACATCCCTTAAGTGTGGGCAGTCCCCAAAACATAGCAAGCCCAGGGAAATGCTGGAATAAAATGGAAAACACAAACTCTGCATTATAACCTTCTCTTGGCAGATGGAGAAGAGCATTAGGTAGGAACTCTCACTTTCTGCCTTCCGTATGCAGATTTGTTCCATTCTCCCATTTGTAACAGACCTGGGACCAAAAAACCGTGATAGATTTATTTAGAGTCTCAGAACTTAAAGTCAGTTGCAATCACCTGCAAACCAACCACCGTAGAAGTAATGAAACAAAATAGTCTTCTCTTAACAAAGTACATAGTTCAGTCAGAAGCATTTCAGGGTTGGGGGTTTGAGCCCCACTCTGGGTGATAAATTCCTCCATTACATGGGGTTGGACTAGATACTTGCCTCCTTACAAGGAGATAAGGTTACATCAGAGAAGCCTCTGAATCATACCTTGTAGGATTAAATAAATACAGTGGGGTTTTTCTGGGGGGACGCATACCCCTAAACATTTTGTGAATCTTTGTACTTTTGTCCATTTACTGTATTTATTTTCCCCCGATTTGAACTATAAAATGGCGATTTTCTTGAGTCGAAATTAGAGTACCCCTAAACATTTTTTTAAGAAAAAAGCACTGAATAAATATATAATAATTTAGAAATTTTCTTCTCAGACTTCAGCAAAAGCAACGCGAAGCCTCCGGAGTGCGGAGGGAGCGCTCCCTCTGCGCTTCGGAGGCTTCGTGTTGCTATCGCTGAAGCCAAGGAGTCTGCATTCGCTCCATAGGACGCGCACATATTTCCCCTTAATTTTTGGAGGGGGGAAAGTGCTTCCTATAGAGCGAAAAATACGGTAACTCTGAAAGCAACTGGTTTTAATTTCCCCGAACACATTACAGAAACGTCTTTGAAGCTTTCTGGTATGAAATCCTTCAGAGCTGAAAGTTACCCTCTAAACGTGTCCAGGGACCGAAGCCTCTGTAGGGAGGAAGCTGAACTCCATACCCCAGCCGGCAAATCGCCACCAGCAGCATCTGCTCTGCTTGGGGATCCAAGCTCCTTGAATAGAAAGGAAACAAGGGAAAATTAGCAATGAGGTGGATGGTCTCGAATAAAGCCCAAGCCACTTAGAACAGGTTTATCGGCATCTATTTATTTATCGTCTTTTGTGAGAGTTCCTCTTTACCGTTACCAAATTCCAAATATGAGACATGGGTCCAGTGCCTTTCCAAAAATGCAGTTTCTCATCATGCTACTGCCGTGGTGATAGGAACCACACCTACAAAAGTATTACTCTACACAACAGGGCCATGCACTCCAATGAATCTACTAATGCTATGATTATTCGCATTGGGCTGGCTATTGATCAGATGTTGGGTCTAACCCTGCTTCCTGTATAAAGAAAAAACACTAAAGGAAGGTAAAACCATTCCTTACACACACAAAAATAGCCTTTCAGTAAAGCTATAACAAAATTAATGTCACATTAGTGATTTGTAGCTAGCATAGTTTCAGGCTTCAATCCTATATATACATTTACCAGGCAAAAAACCTCCTTAAAAGCAATCAGTACTCTTAATGTAACACTAATGTCTCAACAAATGAAACTGATCTGTAGAAAATGTAACTTGAAAAAAGAGATATTGCACATACTTTTGTAAACCAAGAAATCTTTAATTAAAAAATATGTTTAAAAAAAGAAATAGGAAAAGAAAAGCAATCACTACTCTTTTTCAGCCAAGAGACCTGATTCATACACATGTACAATCATTTGATGTCTGACTTAACTTGCATTGCCACCCTGAAAAAGGACTGCATTTAAGGAAATGCTGGGTGATGGCTGATCTGTGATAGTGGTTTCTAGCATGGAATAATAACTTTGGTGCTGCACTCATCAAGTAATCAACAGACATGTGTGAACATGCCTTAACTAAGTAAATTTACAAGGCAAAAAACTAAATTATTAAACAATGTGATTAAGTTTTCATGACCTATGTGTGTACCCCTCAAACTTCACAGCAAATTCTTGACAGTGTGTGGTGTTTTTTTAATGGACAATTTGTATTATTCCAAGAACTTACTGAATTAATTAGACGATCAGTTTCTGTAGGATTCATCTTCTTGTAAAGCCAGTTTCTGATTGGTTCGATGCTGTGAATTAAGAGTAAAGAAAAGTCCCCTTTTATCCTTTACTAGGAACACCTTCAGTGATTGATCTAGCTAGCTAGCCACTTAAAGCATTTGATCACCTGTCCTTTACTTTGCAATGAAAATCTGAAGGACGTTTACAGTGATGACTAAAACAGTAAAACCCAAACAAATTATGCAAGACAGAAACAGTTTAAAAGTATCAGTGGTATTAGCAAGCTTAAGAGAAAAATAAAAGTAAAGAAATAAAAATGTAAACGTCTCATTAATAAAAAGGATTTCACCAGACACTAAACAGGAAAAAAGTCAGGCCTCTCTGGGAAAAGATGGGCACCTCCCACCACACCAAAAATGTTCTTTTCCCTGCAACCCACCCTCAAACCAGAAGGCGGGGAGATATATAGAAAAATATATGCATATAACCTCTGTGTTTGGGCAAGTTCATGTAGGGTTAGGAAGTCATTGGGTCTTAAGCAATATAGAGGTCTAAAGCTTTGAACTGTGCTCTGAAGTGGACTAGCAGTCAGCAAAGTTATTTAAGCACTTGTGACAATTGTTCCGTTTGACTAAAGGTAAAGGGACCCCTGACCATTAGGTCCAGTCGTGGCCGACTCTGGGGTTGTGGCGCTCATCTTGCTTTATTGGCCAAGGGAGCCGGCATACAGCTTCCGGGTCATGTGGCCAGCATGACTAAGCCGCTTCTGGCGAACCAGAGTAGCGCACGGAAATGCCGTTTACCTTCCTGCCGGAGCGGTCCCTATTTATATACTTGCACTTTGACGTGCTTTCGAACTGCTAGGTTGGCAGGAGCAGGGACCGAGCAATGGGAGCTCACCCCATTGTGGGGATTCGAATTGCCGGCCTTCTGATCGGCAAGTCCTAGGCTATGTGGTTTCACCCACAGCGCCACCCGCATCCCATCTGTTTGACTAGTCCCAGTCTATTGTCCACCACTGTGTTCTAGACAAACTGAACCTCCTAAGCAGCCTTCAAAGGCATCACCCATGTGCCACATATTACTATAGTCTAATCTGGAGGTTACCAGAGCACCGGCAACAGTGATCAGGTTATTTCTGTGCAAGTTGTCAAAGCTAGTGCGCCACCTCAGAATGTTGACACCAGCTGGGTGTCACCAACTTACTGATGGCAACCTCACTCCAAATTTCCAAATAACCCCACTTGTACATTTCACATACTCCCCCAGCCCCCCAAAAGAAAGCACTGTGGAATACCAGAGCTCAAGTGCTATGGTGGTAGAGGAATTGTCTTCCAGAAGCAGTTTCTGGCAACATCCCTGCATCTAGATAGAAACAGAGCTACTCGATTACAGTACCCTCCATCCCTGTTCTGGAATGTCAGTCCAAAAGGATACGAGGATCAATGATGCATACTCTTTGGAGGGAGCAATGTGATCCAGCGCCGAGGGCCTTCTGGTGGTTCCCTCGCTGCAAGAAGCCAAGTTACAGGGAACTAGGCAGAGGACCTTCTCGGTGGTGGCACCCACCCTGTGGAACGCCCTCCCATCAGATGTCAAAGAGAAAAATAACTACCAAACTTTTAGAAGACATTTGAAGGCATCCCTGTTTAGGGAAGCTTTTAATGTTTAATAGGTTATTGTATTTTAGTGTTCTGTTGGAAGCCGCCCTGAGTGGCTGGGGAAACCCAGCCAGATGGGCGGGGGTATAAATATATTATATTATTATTATTATTATTATTATTATTATTATTACACCAGAGAGGACCCTTTAATTATGTAGGGCAGTCATCTTGCTCTCCATAATGGAATCCCTGGATCCCAGATGCCCAGATCCCTGGTGCCCAGGACACTTTCGTAACAATGTCCCAGCAAGTGATACAGAGGGAGGCCTGGACACATCAAGAAAGGTCTTACGGTAAGTGCTGCCACCAGACAAGTAATAAAAGCAGTATTGGGAAAGCTGCACATAGACAGTCATCAATGGCAGCACGACATTGTTCAAAGAAGGCTTGGAATAAACAGAGATATTCTGTTCTTTATTTTTCAGGGAAATTTGATTGTTCATTATATATTTTGCACTTGGGAACCAGGTTCTCAGCTAATGCTCTTTGAGACAGACCGGAGAACCGCCCCACAAGCCACATTCCCAGACTGCATAAATGAACTGTTCTCAATTAGCCAGCAGGAGAAACATTCAAAAGGAAGCAACAGGAATATCTTATTAAGACATTTTACTTACTTCACACAAACCTGCCCCAATGCCAGAATGGAGAAGAATCCCATGTAGATGAGAAACGCAAAAAGAATTGCTATACAAAGGAAAAGAGTGAGTTTTAATTACTCCAAATTGCAAAGTAGATTCCTGGGCCAGAATTCCACATATCTGCAGAAAACTAAAAACACCCCCAGCCCAGTTTTTATTGGAACATTTGCTAACATCTCAAGACAGTAAACAAAACATAATAAAAACACAGAGGAGGAAAAGTGTGATATGCTCAAGCATAGAAGCATCTCCAGCTAGATTCTTTTTCACACTGTCTAGCTCTCTGTGATGATCCAATATTACAGCTACACCTCTTTCAGGATGTTTTCTGCAATAAACAGCTCACAGGAACACAAACAGGGGCTGGAATATCTGCTCAGGAAAGCAACAACTGGGCAAACGATCCTGGTTAGAGATTGCAGGGGAGAGCTGCTTGTTAGTCAGGCTGTAATGAATTAACTGAATTGAAAAAAATATGCATACAAACAGGGGCACTGATAGTAGATGAGCCCTAGTTTTTTAATAAAGGGTCCTGGATTGCCCACTTAATGATTTTTCTGCCTCTTGTAGCAATTTTAATGTGCTGTGCTAGATGCTGTGTGGTTTTTAATTGTGCTTTTGCAGACATGCCATGGACTACCTGAATGAAGCTACTGTCAGTGGACCAAGGTTCTGGAGCCCCTGATCTACACTGACTGGCAAGGGCTCTCCAGTGTTTCAGACAGCAGACGTTCGCTGCCCTACCTGGAGATGCCAGAATTGAACCTAAGATCTTCTGCATTTAAAATAGATGTTCCACCACAGTGCTACGGCCCTTTCCTTAACCTTAATTTTCCCAGAGGCATCCATACATACAGTCATACCTCATATTGCATCCGCTTCAGGTTACGTGTTTTCATGTTGCATCCCGCGACAACCCGGAAGTACCGCAATGGGTTACTTCTGGGTTTTGCCGCTCACACACGCTTGCTAAATCGCGCTTTGCGCATGTGCAGAAGCACTAAATTGCACCGTGTGCGTGCACAGACACGGCGCTTCAGCTTGCATCAGTTCCGTGTTATGGACGGGCCTCCGGAACGGATCCCGTCCATAACATGAGGTTCCACTGTATAAATTAGAATGTACAATTTTTATTTTTTAGTATGTTTTGATACTTGGGATTAAATAATTTTTTTAAAAAAGCATAAACATATAAAGCAACATACGGAGGTAGCTGTTGGAAGGACTCTGATTGACAGTTATATTGCATGAAATCTTCGAGATGCTGCCATGGAGACTCCCAACCACTAGGGAATAGTTTCCAAATTCCCCAAAATGATAATGTAACCTGCAAACAGCAAAGGGAAAATATTCTGGAAGTTACTTTTAAATTAGAACTACCTCTGAAATCACACTGACACAATGCAGTATGTATGATACCTTCGAAGAGCAGGATTTAAATAATTACATGTTAGCATGGCCTAAAAGCTGAGCCACTGTTTTCTGGTGTGCTAACACTCTGCTATAGGTAGCTGTGTGATGACTTGATGCACGCACACCCCCACACACCCTGATGCCAGCTGATCCAATGATCACAAGTTGTGTAGAAACAGTGCTTTAAATATGCCTGCTTGCTCACCACCCCATGGCCTGCAGAACACACAAACCAAACGGTTTAGAACCTGTGCCCATTTAGCTGACAGCAGGGTGAAGTCTTAGAGGATCTGCTAAAACTTTTGGGTTTAGTTCTGTTTTCTGCTTACCTCTCTTCACTTTCCTGATATTATGCAACTCTTCTCCTCTACAGCCTCTTCTATCTATGCTCCCATCTAAGTTCTACAGCACTAGGGTGATTTTCTACTTCTTTTTCTCTCATTATGAATTCAGATTGTCTTTGCTAGTTCTGCTGCTTCTGAAGAAATGAACCTATGCTGCCAGTTCTCATAGTAGACTAGTATACAGTAAGCAGCACATAAGAAGCACACAAAACACTAAAAAACCATTCTAGGTTCTAAATCTTATATTAATAATCCAAAAATCGAGAGAGCTATGTACTAGATCTACTACAGAAGCTACAAACAGGAAACTCATTCAAAGATTCAGTCTTTAAAGGTTCCTTTAGCCAGGCTCCTATAGATATCAACAAAGGTAAGTTGGATCAAACAAAGTGTCAGTGAAGTTACTTACGCACAAGAGTTAGACAAGGTGCTGGCGTTTGTCACCTGTTTCGCCCATGGAGTCTCAGGCTTCTTCAGTAAACTCTCTCTCACGGTTTTGATATATTTATAAACATTCAAGTCCATATGTTACATTTCTTCTTAGATTAAGCTATAATATTTAATTTCTTTCTTCAGGAAATTCTCCCTCAAGATTTTGGTGTATTTACATACATTCAACTTCATATGCTAAGTTCTTTCTTGACTTAAGCATTTATTCCTTTACTAAGCCTAAGATTTAGAACGTAGAATGGTTTTTTAGTGTTTCGTGTGCCACTTATGTGCTGCTTACTTTATACTAGTTCTGCTGCTTCAGCTGCTGCAGAATTACATAAACTCTCCAATAATGGTTACTGATGGAACTATGCTTACATTACAGTATATTGCTGGACTTTCATTAAAGCTTGTAATTTCACTAAATAAATAACCACAGCAGAGTCATGGGGACATTGCAGACGCTGGCAACTGTGAACTATTTCAAGGAGCAGTACACTAAAATAAGGCTCTGACCTGCAAATTTCTTTGTTGTCCTTAGTGTTACTGACCAGCAGGGTGACTGCATGCTGAGAATCCACAGCAGCAATGCTAATACTAGGCTCTTCAGATGTTTTGTTGATGGAAATCAATTCCTGAGGCAAGCACTGGAAAATAAGGGAAAATGAACAACAATAAGATATAGAAGTGACCAAAACTAGACACAATAAAAAGACCATCTTTGAAATAGTCATACCTCGTGTTGCGTTAGGTTCATGTTGCGTCTTTTCAGCTAGCGAATGAGGCAAACCTGGAAGTATATACTTCCGGGCTTTGCCCTGCACGCACATGCAGAAGCGTTCTGCATGCTTTGTGCATGTGCAAAATAATAATAATAATAATAATATTTATTTATATCCCACCCTCCCCAGCCGAAGCCGGGCTCAGGGCGGCTAACAACAATAAAACAGTATAACACAACACAACACAACACTCTAAAATCATTCATTATAAAATTAACTCAAATCAAACCAATGGCAACCATTGGGCTAGAGTTCTGTGAGGATTTCCAAAGGAGGGAGTCAGGCTGTGCCCTGGCCAAAGGCCTGGTGGAACAGCTCTGTCTTGCAGGCCCTGCGGAAAGATGTCAAGTCCCACAGGGCCCTAGTCTCTTGTGACAGAGCGTTCCACCAGATTGGAGCCGCAGCCGAAAAAGCCCTGGCTCTAGTTGAGGCCAGCCTCAACTAGAGGCTAGCATTCTAGCATTCTGTGTGCTTCGCACATGCGCAGAAACGCCACTCTAGTTGCAGACTTTTTGGGGTGCAAATGGCACCCCGGAACAGATCGTGTCCGCAACTAGAGGTACCACTGTATAACACAAATAGAAGGGTCTAAAGCAGTTGTTCTCAACCTGTGGGTCCCCAGATGTTTTTGGACTACAACTCCCATCATCCCTGACCACTGATCATGCTGGCTAGGAATGATGGGAGTTGAAGTCCAACAACATCTGGGGACCCACAGGTTGAGAACCACTGGTCTAAAGGAAAGTAGTGGTTTGTTCTGAAAAAAAAGAAAGGAATGATTATCAGACAAACTACTACATGATCTGTTTCCTATGTTAAGAGTTATACTAGCTGAAATAAAATGTGCATTAGCACCACTGGTTTGTTTGCACATTATCTTGGGGTTAGAGTCTAGAACTAATTTTCTCCACTGAAAATATATCAGCATTCATGCAGGCTCAGTTCAGACATGGATCATGGTTTACAAAGCTTAACTGGTTTGTCACAACCTCTAAATCAACAAACCGTGGTTTTACCCATCGCTCTACCTCCAGCACATTAGCAGGCCACAGACACAGGAGTGGATAGAAAACTAAACCATTTCAGTTCTCAGTGTCAATTTCCTGAGTAAGCACCCTCCCATGCCATTCTAGCCTATAACCATGTCTCTTTGCCCAGTTTTTATTTTGCAAATCAGGAAAAATTCTGGAACGTACCCATACTTCCATGGTCTTAACTACTGAGCTGAGACTAGGCTTCTGCATGGCTATAATGGCTATAATGAGCCAACTATAGGCAATAATGCCAAAATCTGGCTTCTTCTGTGTGTTTCTTCCCTTTACCGTGAAGACATTTTGTTAAATTGCACATGACAGGGGTGCTCTTCCACACCCGTGAGTCCTGGAGGGCCCCTCTTAATTTTCATGGTCCTAAGTCCCAGTCCTCCTTTCCCAGGGGAGAAATGTCAGATTCTGGAAAATAATGACGTATTAAACTATAGTGCATCATTGCTTTCTAACTGTGAAAGTTTTAGGGTGGCATTCAATAACTCCCACCTACCCATCAATGAAGGGACGCGGGTGGCGCTGTGGGTAAAACCTCAGCGCTTAGGGTTTGCCGATCGCATGGTCGGCGGTTCGAATCCCCGCGGCGGGGTGAGCTCCCGTCTTTCGGTCCCAGCTCCTGCCCACCTAGCAGTTCGAAAGCACCCCTAAGTGCAAGTAGATAAATAGGTACCGCTTTATAGCGGAAAGGTAAACGGTGTTTCCGTGTGCTGCGCTGGCGCCGGCTCGCCAGAGCAGCTTCGTCACGCTGGCCACGTGACCCAGAAGTGTCTGCGGACAGCGCTGGCCCCCGGCCTCTTAAGTGAGATGGGCGCACAACCCTAGAGTCGGACATGACTGGCCCGTACGGGCAGGGGTACCTTTACCTTTACCCATCAATGAGTATGAATTACCTGGTAGCAATAATCTGAGATCCAGGAGATGGTTAAGTTCTCACCAAGCAACTCATTATGAATTTGTAGCAAAGCCTGGTCAATTTTCAGATCCCAGGGTTGTCTTCTGGATATGTCTGTAAGAGATAAAGCATGGAAAGAAAGCTTCACCGTTTAGCCAGTGTTGCTGATGAACTGGGAATTCTGCAAAGACAGATCCTTTCCAGATTACATGCTCGGAGGCATCATATAAACCCCAAACATCTTTGCAAATGGACTCAGAGCCAGAGATGGAAGCCAAGTCACCTCCAAGCCCAAGAGGATGTCAGCACATGAAGATGCAGTACCAGGCTGTGGCCAGTCACCATAGTGCCTGGCTTAGTCCTCAGAAGTAATGGGCTACTCAAGCATAGCAGTTTCCTCACAAGTAGACCCAAATCCTTGGTTAGCTCATATTTCCAACAGCTGTGCCTAAGAGGGGGGGCTTATAAGGCTACTGCACATAAGCATTCAGTCACTGCAGAGATATTGGAACAATTTCTTTACTCCAGCTCTTTGGTATGTCTTGTTGCTTTGTTGTGAACATCCTGGAGTGAGTGTGATATTGGACTGCTACTGGCTTTTGCCTTTCTCGCTGACACCCCCAAACATGGCTGTGGGTCATGACTTGCCTTTGTTCTGGAAATTGATGTATTTGCCAAACAGGTAAAAATGCTGATCATAGAAGACTATAATGGCTAATCTTTAGAAATGACAAACTCAAATAATCATGCTCCAAAAATATATTTTTACATCAACAATCAAACACAATGCCAGGGACTGTGACTACAGGCTAATGAATGCAAAACATATGCTTGACCACTGGGCTATGTCATGTCCTCTGAGCTAGGGGCCTCTAAGCACGGGCTAATCTTTTTAAAAGAGAAACTAATGGCTAAGTGGCCCTGATCCCTTGTTGCCTTCTGCTGTTTGGTGAATACTTTTCTGTTCCAGCACACTTTTGTCTTGCTGGGTAGATACCTTTATACTGTACAATGAATTTGGATGAGCCTGTTTCGATTTTATATTTTTTATAAAGCCTATGACACTTTAATGGCTGTAAGCTTCCTTGAGAAATGCATCTGCACAAGGATGGGGTGTAGCCTTTTGAATAAATAAAATGTGAAAAAAATGTTTTTCCATTGAGAAACCTGTCTAGCTAGACACTTGTGGGGATGGTCCCCACAAGGATTTGTTGGTTTTAAACCATGTCGCTTAAGTGCAATAGCCTCTAAGCAGTTTACAAAGATAAAATACAAAAAATGAAAATCACTATAAAACCAAACTTCAATTAGAATGCCTGCTGGAATAAAAATGTGTTCAGTATATCCCAGATGTTCAGAAAGGAACTAAGCCTGCAATGCTAAGTGCATAACTCCTGGGACATATGAGCTATGTATCGAGCCATGGGAGACCACTAAAAATGACCTCAGTGATCAGGCAGGTTTATAGAGGATTAGGCAGTCTTTCAGGTATCCTGGGCCCAAATTGTAAAGGGCCTTGTAAACTAGTACAAGACCCCTGAACCTAGGAGTGCATGTGCAGTCAGTACAGAATTTTGGACACTGGAGTTATGTGCTAGTGATAGTATGTTCCAATCAACAGTCTAGCTGAAGTGTTTTGCACCAGCTGAAGCCAATATTTAGTTATTCTATGTTAGCAATACACGGGACGCAGGTGGCGCTGTGGGTTAAAGCCTCAGTGCCTAGGACTTGCCGATCGAAAGGTCGGCGGTTCGAATCCCTGCGGCGGGGTGCGCTCCCGCTGCTCGGTCCCAGCGCCTGCCAACCTAGCAGTTCGAAAGCACCTCCGGGTGCAAGTAGATAAATAGGGACCGCTTACCAGCGGGAAGGTAAACGGCGTTTCCGTGTGCGGCTCTGGCTCGCCAGAGCAGCGATGTCACGCTGGCCATGTGACCCGGAAGTGTCTCCGGACAGCGCTGGCCCCTGGCCTCTTGAGTGAGATGGGCGCACAACCCCAGAGTCTGTCAAGACTGGCCCGTACGGGCAGGGGTACCTTTACCTTTACCTTTTTTATGTTAGCAATGACTTTTATAACTGGTCTGTGAATGAAGCATGTGGCTTATTGCACTGATGTCTAAGGATAATAAAAACAAAATAAAAATAACAGGACTATAGAGAATTCCAGTGAGTTTAAGTCCCAGCACCAAATCAGGATCTAACTCTGAATGTCAAATAGTCAGCCCCTTCACAAAACATTCGACTACTTAAAATAAAAACACAGCTAAGGTGCAGAATTCATCGCTTCTTTTTAGAATTATAAAGTACAGTTCAACCCTAGATGATTAGGAGACTCCCAGTGCTTTCCTCCCTTGTCTTTTCTTTTACCAGATATGCAAAATACACCAGACATTTTTTCCCCTCACATCAGCCACCAGTTCCTCTAAGCCCATAAGCTGCCTGTAGCAAGCTGGCTTCCTCCCTGGTGAGATGGTTAAATTGAAGCCTTGAAGCTCCTGTTGCTCAGTCCCTGCTCCTGCCAACCTAGCAGTTCGAAAGCACGTCAAAGTGCAAGTAGATAAATAGGTACCGCTCCGGCGGGAAGGTAAACGGCATTTTCATGCGCTGCTCTGGTTCGTCAGAAGCGGGTTAGTCATGCTGGCCACATGACCCGGAAGACATACGCCAGCTCCCTTGGCTAATAAAGCGAGATGAGTGCCGCAACCCCAGAGTCGGCCACGACTGGACCTAATGGTCAGGGGTCCCTTTACCTTTACCTTACACTGCAGCACAAAGTCCATGCAGTTGAAACAGTCTCCCATTTCTACTTTCCAGACATGACCTTCTTGGTAGGAGCGGAAGCACTGTGAAAGATTGCCCTTATACCCATCCCACAAGTGTATACCACAGTCTGTGACATCCCCTGGCTTATCCCTGATACAGGTCACCCATAAGGCTGACCAAGGCTGATTTAATCCCTGAACCGTGCCTGAATCCAGATCGTGAAAAGGATCCAGGCAGTTCGTATAATCCAGTAGCTCTTCCACCGCCCTCTCTACCACCTTGCCCAATAAAGGGTGGAAATTATCATTTTTTAACATCTGCCAGGCTGATGAGTCAATCTAGGGAGACATTGCAAAACTTTTTGAAATCCAAGTAGCGTGGGAATATTGGATGGGGAAGTGGGTTAAATATGATGATATTTACAGCTTCACACACCCCAAAGTATCTTATTTGGTTGGGTGGAATATTGTTCTGGGTCTTGGGCTGGGGCTTTGTTTGTGTCAGGGGAGGGGAGATGTTGTTGCCACCACTGATACAGTATTAATTTTGGGTATCTTTATTTTTCGCTCTTCCTATGATTCATGTGCAAATTGTTCCGTTTGGTTGCATTCTTGCTGACGCAATTTTATTTATTATTTATGGCTTTTGTCACATTCATGGTTACGCAGATCTGTGAGCTGCCTTGAAACTGTGGGAAAGGGTGGCAGGCAGAACAAAATGATGATGGTGGCAGTGGCAGCTTTCCGTTTTAAAAGCTAGGTTAAAGCATATCTTAGAGCTTGCAGCTTTTTATTTTAATCTGCGCCGTTTTGTCTTTCGCGAGCTATACTTCCGTGGTTGTTAAATGGAAGACAAATGAGCCTGTAATAATATTTTCTTTTTTTTAAGCCTTGCTGAATCGTTCCAGCAAAGGCCAGCTGAGTCCAACGACCTATTCCCAGGGCGGTGCAACCAGAGCACTAGTGTGGTGCAATTGTTAGAGCACTGGACTAAAAAAAACCCAAGGTTGAGGCAGGTGGGAATGAGATCAGGATTCGAATCCCTCACTAATCCATGAAGTGGCCTTGGGCCTGTCTCTCAGCCCCAACCTGCCTCACAGGGCTGTTGTGAGGGTGAAGCAGGGTGGGGATGTGGGGGGAATGCACATGGGTGCAGACAGGGATTTATTTTGGGGGGGTGGCAGGAGACCCACCTGTCATCCTCTGCCTGTCTAGCAGATTGGGAAGGATATGTCTCAACAACCGTTGTTTTAAATTACAGTGGTACCTTGGTTTACGAACTTAATCCGTTCGGGAAGTCCGTTCTTAAACTGAAACCCTTCTTAAACGGAGGCGCACTTTCCCTAATGAGGCTTGCACTGCCAGTGCCCTTCCACCATTTGTTCATAGACGGAGGGAAAGTTTGCAAACCGGGACACTACTTCCAGTTTTGTGGAGTTCATAAACTGAATAGTTCGTAAGCAGGGCTGTTCGTAAACTGAGGTACCACTGTACCGTATATTTCTGTGTACAGTGTTGCCTCTAGATGTGAACGGGATCCGTTTGGGGCCTTGTTCGCATCTAGAAGCAAACATAACCAGCGACGGCACATCTGCGCAGGCGCACATCGCTTTTCGCCGCTTCTGCGCATGCGCGTGGTGTCATTTTGAGCGTCTGCGCATGCGCAAGCGGCGAAACCCATAAGTAACTTGCTTCGTTACTTCTGGGTCGCCACGAAGCGCAACTCGAACGCGCTCATCCCGAAGCACATTCAACCCGAGGTATGACTGTACAATGGAACCTCTGGTTGGGCACGGGATCCGTTCGAGTGCTTGGGTCGGATCCTGAGGAATTTGCAGCCAGAGGTGCCGCTTCGAAACCTGGGAAAATACTTCCGGGTTTGCCGTGCATGTATCCCGAAGCATACATAACCGGAGGTGACCGTAATTAGAGGTACCACTATATAAGCTGCCCCCATATATAAGACGACTCTTATCTTTTGAGCCCAAAATTAGGAAATAAATATTTTCAATATTCCGTGTATAAGACGACCCTCAATTCCAAACTTAAAAAATTGGGTTTAAAAATATAGTCTCATACATGGGGAAACACAGCACTCTCTTTTGACCAAGGGCTCAGGAAAACCTGCCAAAATCTCCAGTTTCTTAACTTTTAGTGAAGTATTTTTATTTATTTACTTGAGTTGTCCCCTCAACCACCACCACCACCCCGCCATGCCCTGGACCACGTACAGCACCCGAGCTCCTGGGAGGGGGAAAAAGTGGCATATAAATGCAATTTTAAAATTGCATTTTTAAGCAGCGCCGACCACCTACCTTTCCCCCTGAGAGCAAAGTGGGGCAGGCGAAAAGCTTTTCAATGGCGCCCCCCTCCCCCAAAAAATCCGTGCCTTTAACTTTAGCATTCTTAACTCACTTTGCATAACAAGCCCTTCAGCCATTAAAAAATAAAAATAAGAATATGAAAGAAGTGATAGATTTTGGATGAAATTTTTGAATATTATGATATTTGAAGGAACTTTTAAAGGATAAAACTAATATAAATGAATTTGCTGAATTAAATTAGAAGTGGAATACAAGAAAGGAGGGCGGGTGGAAGTCAAGAAAAGAAGGATATGAATTAGAAAAGAGTCTTCTATTTCCCCCCCCCCCCTTTTTTATGTTAAGTGTTTGTAATTTTGTATTTTTTGTATTTTTGTGGTTTTGTATTTCTCTTGTGTTTCTTTCATTTATCGTTTGACAATTTCTTTATTGTGGAAACTTAATAAAATATCATTTCAAAAATAAAATAAAATAAAATAAAATAAAATAAAATAAAATAAAATAAAATAAAAACCACGAGATGGAAATACGCATAATATGAGATGACCGGCAGAATCCGAGACCTGGGAGAGGAGAGGGTTGAAGAAGACTGGAAGAAATTTAGGATTTATTTACAAAAACATTGTAATTTAATCGGATGTTAAGAAGGATGCCAGATCATAAACAATTGAGCCCCACTAAATTAGACGTAATCTGGATGATAAATGAGATTGAGGAAAATATAAATTTTTGGGGGAGAATTATTAGACTAAATTAAATGAATGAGATTTAAGAATGCAAACAAGTTGATAAATTGCTGGAAAAAGTTTTGCAATGATGCAAGTGGGGGACGGGAGGGAGTCCAAAGAAGCTCTGAAAATAGGTTATGACACATGTCTTGTTATTATTATTGCACTTTTGTATTTAAAAAAAAATATATATATATATATATATATATATATATATATATATATATATATAAAAGGAAATACGCATAATAAAAACGGGTGGGGGGGGGAGGGAGGGATGTTGAGGAAAACCAAAACCCGAAGCGAGAGAGGAGCTGGAGGGAGGAAGGGAGGGGCGGCGCTTACCGTGGGGTCGCTGCGTGCGGTGGGGCTGCGCCAAGCCCAGCAGGAGCAGCGCCAGGAGCGGCCCGCCGAGGGAGGAGGCCCGCCGAGGGCCCCAGCCGCCCGGCCTCAGCGATGCCATCCCTGCCGCTGTCGAAGCCGGAGGAGGAGGAGGAGCAGGAGAGGGGGCGGCGGCGGCGGCGGCTTCCCGGTCCCTCCTCCTCTTCTTTTCCCTCAGGAAAAGGGCCGAGGCCGCCGCCAATGCCGGTTGCCCATCGCCGCCCACCCCGTCCCGTTTGCCTCAGCCAGGCCAGGGCCGGATTTACCACAGTATAAGCTGAACAAGCTCTATTATAGTTTTTAGGGGAGGCATAGGCAAACTCGGCCCTCCAGCTGTTTTGGGGACTACAACTCCCATCATCCCTGACTAGCAAGACCAGTGGCAAGGGATGATGGGAATTGTAGTCCAAAAACAGCTGGAGGCACAAGGTTGGGAAACACTGGTTTAGGGGAGGCATAGGCAAACTCGGCCCTCCAGCTGTTTTTGGGACTACAACTCCCATCATCCCTGACTAGCAAGACCAGTGGCAAGGGATGATGGGAATTGTAGTCCTAAAACAGCTGGAGGCACAAGGTTGGGAGGCATAGGCAAACTCGGCCCTCCAGCTGTTTTGGGGACTACAACTCCCATCATCCCTGACTAGCAAGACCAGTGGCAAGGGATGATGGGAATTGTAGTCCTAAAAACAGCTGGAGGCACAAGGTTGGGAAACACTGGTTTAGGGGAGGCATAGGCAAACTCGGCCCTCCAGCTGTTTTGGGACTACAACTCCCATCATCCCTGACTAGCAAGACCAGTGGCAAGGGATGATGGGAATTGTAGTCCTAAAACAGCTGGAGGCACAAGGTTGGGAGGCATAGGCAAACTCGGCCCTCCAGCTGTTTTTGGGACTACAACTCCCATCATCCCTGACTAGCAAGACCAGTGGCAAGGGATGATGGGAATTGTAGTCCAAAAACAGCTGGAGGCACAAGGTTGGGAGGCATAGGCAAACTCGGCCCTCCAGCTGTTTTTGGGACTACAACTCCCATCATCCCTGACTAGCAAGACCAGTGGCAAGGGATGATGGGAATTGTAGTCCAAAAACAGCTGGAGGCACAAGGTTGGGAAACACTGGTTTAGGGGAGGCATAGGCAAACTCGGCCCTCCAGCTGTTTTGGGACTACAACTCCCATCATCCCTGACTAGCAAGACCAGTGGCAAGGGATGATGGGAATTGTAGTCCAAAAACAGCTGGAGGCACAAGGTTGGGAAACACTGCTTTAGGGGAGGCATAGGCAAACTCGGCCCTCCAGCTGTTTTTGGGACTACAACTCCCATCATCCCTGACTAGCAAGACCAGTGGCAAGGGATGATGGGAATTGTAGTCCAAAAACAGCTGGAGGCACAAGGTTGGGAAACACTGGTTTAGGGGAGGCATAGGCAAACTCGGCCCTCCAGCTGTTTTTGGGACTACAACTCCCATCATCCCTGACTAGCAAGACCAGTGGCAAGGGATGATGGGAATTGTAGTCCAAAAACAGCTGGAGGCACAAGGTTGGGAAACACTGGCATAGGCAAACTCGGCCCTCCAGCTGTTTTTGGGACTACAACTCCCATCATCCCTGACTAGCAAGACCAGTGGCAAGGGATGATGGGAATTGTAGTCCAAAAACAGCTGGAGGCACAAGGTTGGGAAACACTGGTTTAGGGGAGGCTTAGGCAAACTCGGCCCTCCAGCTGTTTTTGAACTACAACTCCCATCATCCCTGACTAGCAAGACCAGTGGCAAGGGATGATGGGAATTGTAGTCCAAAAACAGCTGGAGGCACAAGGTTGGGAAACACTGCTTTAGGGGAGGCATAGGCAAACTCGGCCCTCCAGCTGTTTTTGGGACTACAACTCCCATCATCCCTGAATAGCAAGACCAGTGGCAAGGGATGATGGGAATTGTAGTCCAAAAACAGCTGGAGGCACAAGGTTGGGAAACACTGGTTTAGGGGAGGCATAGGCAAACTCGGCCCTCCAGCTGTTTTTGGGACTACAACTCCCATCATCCCTTGCCACTGGTCTTGCTAGTCAGGGATTATGGGAGTTCAAAAATAGCTGGAGGCACAAGGTTGGGAAACACTGGCATAGGCAAACTCAGCCCTCCAGCTGTTTTGGGACTACTACTCCCATCATCCCTGATCACTGGTGCTGCTAGCTAGGGATCATGGGAGTTGTAGGCCAAAAACATCTGGAGGGTTGTTGAGGAAGCCTCAGCTATAGCTTAGGGCAGGCACAGGCAAACTCAGCCCTCTAGCTGTTTTGAGACTACAATTCCCATCATCTCTGACCACTGGTCCTGCTAGCTAGGGATCATGGGAGTTGTAGGCCAAAAAACATCTGGAGGGTTGTTGAGGAAGCCTCAGCTATAGCTTAGGGCAGGCACAGGCAAACTCAGCCCTCCAGCTGTTTTGAGACTACAATTCCCATCATCTCTGACCACTGGTCCTGCTAGCTAGGGATCATGGGAGTTGTAGGCCAAAAAAAACACCTGGAGGGCCGTTGAGGAAGCCTGAGGTATAGCTTAGGACAGGCACAGGCAAACTTGGCCCTCCAGATGTTTGGGGACTACAACTCCCATTATCCCTGGCTAGCAGGACCAGTGGTCTCGGATGGTGGGAATTTTAGTCCCAAAACAGCTGGAGGGCTGAGTTTGCCTATGCCTGGCTTAGGGCCCCACTCTCCTGGGGGCCTCCAAAAAAACTAAAGGGAAAAAAACAACTGGATGTACATTTCCAAAATATAAGACAAAAAACAAATAAGATGAGACCTACATACAGCAACAGTGTTTTGTGTTGTGTAGGCTCCTATGATGTAAGTAATGGGCCCCACTGAGGCATCTAATCATAAGCTTGCATTTTTATTAAAGCTTATATGTTTAATCAGGGCTTGTATTTTAAAAATGAGCTTAAAATGTTTTATGCCAGGCAGAAGACCAGCTGCTTAGAAAAACCTTGGCAAGATGTTTTTCTCCTAGACAAGGGGCCCCCCTGATTTATAGCAGAAAACAATTCTCAAAGTCGTAAAAAGGGAATTACAGGCTGAGAGCCAAGGTTACACTGACCCTACAAATTAAGGGTGGATAAATAGTAAAATGAGCCATATCTTCTTCCTAAGGTTAAAAAGGTCAAGAGCAGTGAAAAAGCAACTGGTCTGGCTGGCAGAAACAGAACATTTTTGGGAAGTCTTTTCTAAAGCTGTTTCTTTCTTAAACTAAGATCCTTTTAAGATTTCTTTTCCTTTTAAAAGGTTATTTATGTATTAAATATATTAGCTTAAATATAATTATGCAAAGGATTTAAGAAATGCTAGATTCTTATTTCATATAGTTGTAAGGGTTGTAACTATCCTGAAATTAAGTCAGCCACCAGCCAACCTCCTGCCAGACAGGAGACGCCATCGAGCACTCCTGATATATGGTTGTCAGGCCTTTTGTTTAGAAACCTTCAAATGAAGGAGATCTCTCAATGTTGATGTGAACTCAAAATCCTTGACATATGTTTAAGATAAAAATTCAAGATTAATCATCTGTTTTGGAAGGCAATAGGGCAAGGAGGGCAAGAGGTGAGCTGGTAATTAAGATTCCTTGTTGAGACACATGTAAGATATATTACTACTTATTTGTCATTTATAGATAGAAGAATATATAGCTTCAGTAAAGCGAATAATTTAATCGGACGGCGCCTCTATGATATTGAGCGACAGAATAATTTGGCTGCAACAAGGAAATTTAGCCCCTGGTGTGGTTATTTCCCACTTAGTTAAGTTTTGACACATCAGCACCCTGTTTGCAAAATTGTAACAGTTCCAAAGTACAGATGCGCTTTCTCAAGATGGAATATACCGACTTCGGCTGCATTTGTTTCCAAAAAATTCTGCTGGAAAAAGGCTTATGTCCCTGTGGAGATGGCAGTATTGAGTCAGTGGCTCATCTTTTACCGTGGAAAATGTTTAAATACTTGCCATTTTCTTTTTTATTTCGCTTCAGATAATGTGCTCTAGATGCTACATTTGCAAAAAATCCTAAATCTGTACTGATCAAGCCTGTACATTTAGCAACTCAATGGACTGGATTTACCAGTACTTTTTTCCATAGAGTTTTGTGGCAGTGTAATTGGTGTCAGTGAAATCTCATGGAATGTACCTTAGCCTGCAAGACAACGATTGCTACACCTTACTCTTGCTGAAGAAATTCTGTAGCACCTGGGTGGGGCATAATCAGCGTGCAATCTCTCTCATATTTGAATTGAGATTATATTCACATATTACTGCTTAGTCTACATCTAGTGCTCACCCTCTGCTAATTTTTGTAGACACATTGACACGTTTGCGTCCTGTAGTTCCTTGGCAAATACCGCTGTTTCATGCCTTTTCCCTCAAACCTGCTTCAAGCAAACTAGAAAACTTGGCAGTTGGATGCTGTGTGAATAACTTGTATTAGAAAGATAAAATGATGACTGCTTAAGACAAAATGTAAGAAAATCAGGACCGGATCATTAACTGTGAATTTGGCAGTGTTGTCCCCGTTCCCTGTTTCACTTCAGTAAGACTGAAGTTACTGTCACCGTGTTATATATTTGGGTGGCCAGGGTCTGAGACTTGCAGATATAACTCTAAAGTCTTTTAAGAACAATCAGTGGGATGCTGTAAGCTGCCAAGAGTGGCTGGAGAAACCCAAGCAGATGGGCAAGGTATAAAAAGCAAATTTATTATTCTTGATGTTGTTGTTATATTAATATTGTGAACGAACTATTGAGATCCTATTTCTCTCTTTGTGTGTTTGGCACATTGGCTTCCACACATTCCCCTTTTTTCAGTCCTGGTTATTAATTGCTATTCCACTGCTTGCTGTTCACACTCCCACACTCTCCACTGTCTTTTGCTTTTCTGGAAATTGCATGCAGATATTTCTCTGTGTGTTCCTTTTTAAAAAAATGTCCAGGAAGTGTACATGTTTACATCGGACAAAATGGAAGCTTGTTTTTTATTCTTTCTTCCTTCTTGCAGGTCCAGGGACATTATTCATTTCCATTTTTAAAAAAATACTGAGGTCTTGCACAAGTGTTACTGTATATTTGCCTGAGTAAAGCTTGCGAAAGACTGACAGAAAGGTCTTGCATAAGACGTCTCTGTTTTTCCCGCAGAGTCAGATGTACGTACTGAATTTAGAGTTTCCAAGTTGCTGAGATTCCAACATGCCTTTGAAAGTTGGTGTAAATGAGCACACTTGTATCACCTGGGCCACTGGCAGAAACAAAATGCCGAAGTTGTGCTCAAGTGAGGAGCAAGCTGAAGTAGAAGTCTGGAAGAAGCTACATCTATCAGAATGTCGCCACACATGACAAACTGCCTGCCAGATAAAGAGATGCACCAAAGAGATTCCACAGCAGCAGAGACTGCAGATTTATAAAAGTATGAACAGGCATTTTGATGCTGTCGTGTGAGTGCTGCAAAAAACTTGCATGAGCAGAAACAATCTCTCAATAAGCTAGTATCTGGAAGTGCACTGATTTGATATTTATTGGCAAAATAAAGGGCTGCATATGCACATTTCTGGGATGCGGGTGGTGCTGCAAGTAGATAAATAGGTACCACTCCAGCGGGAAGGTAAACGGCGTTTCTGTGCGCTGCTCTGGTTCACCCAGAAGCGGCTTAGTCATGCTGGCCACATGACCCAGAAGGTGTACGCCGGCTCCCTCGGCCAATAAAGCGAGATGAGCGCCGCAACCCCAGAGTCGGCCACGACTGGACCTAATGGTCAGGGGTCCCTTTACCTTTACCTTTATGCACATTTCTACTGTGGTGCAATGGATCAGTATGCCTTGCTGCTAACCAGAAGGTTGATGGTTCAATCACACCCAGGGATGTCTGTGGGCAGGATTCCTGTATTGCAGAGGTTTGGATTAGATGACTCTCAGGGTCCCTGAGAGCCAGTGTGGTGTAGTGGTTAAGAGCGGTAGTCTCATAATCTGGGGAACCGGGTTTGTGTTTCCGCTCCTCCATATGCAGCTGCTGGGTGACCTTGGGCCAGTCACACTTCTCTGAAGTCTCTCAGCCTCACTCACCTCACAGAGTGTTTGTTGTGGGGGAGGAAAGGAAAGGAGATTGTGAGCCGCTTTGAGACTCCTTTGGGTAGTGATAAAGCAGGATATCAAATCCAAACTCTTCTTCTTCTTCCCTTCCAACTTTAAAGTTTTATGATTCTGTGGTTGTAATACTATGCAGCCTGCAGAAAACTATCAATAAAACAAAACACAGTTGAATTTCAAGTAAATCCATTTCACTTGCACTGCTCACATGTTTAAAAAGCTAAAGGTAAAGGACCCCTGACAGTTAAGTCCAGTCGCAGACGACTCTGGAGTTGCGGTGCTCATCTAGCTTTACTGGCCGAGGAAGCTCACGTTTGTCCGCAGACAGTTTTTCCGGGTCATGTGGCCAGCATGACTAAGCCGCTTCTGGCGAACCAGAGCAGCGCACGGAAATACCATTTACCTTCCCGCCAGAGTGGTACCTATTTATCTACTTGCACTTTGACGTGCTTTCGAACTGCTAGGTTGGCAGGAGCTGGGACCGAGCAACGGGAGCTCACCTCAGAAATCAGGCAAAATACACTTAATTAAAAGCACATCTCATCAGTGGCGTAGCGTGGGGGGTGCAGGGGGGGCCGGCCGCACCGGGCGCAACTTCTGGGGCTAGGGCAAATCCACGGGTTAGGGGGTGCAAATCCACGGGTTAGGGGGCGCAAATTACTTGCCTTGCCCCGGGTGCTGACAACCCACGCTACGCCACTGCATCTCATGTTGCAGCCAATGTAAACCTGGTTATTGTTTTTTAATGATATTTATTAAGTTTCACAAAATATAACGAACTTCGAAACAACAAATAACAAACATCAGAAATACAAACAATATCAAAAAACATAAAAAACAAAAACATACAAAAGATTCAACATAATAATAACAGAAACATTAAAAGAAAACTCTGGTTCATTCTAATAGTCTTCAAAAACTTATTTTCCTTACTTCCTCCCGCCTCCCTTCTTGTATTCCACTTTAAAAGTTTTTTCAGCAAGCTCGTTCAAATTCGTTTTATCCTTTATCTTTCCCTTTATACTCTTCCTTATCCTAATCACTGGAACCCCATCATTTCATTTACACTGCCCTTAGCATAAACCTGGTTATTTCCCTCACTGCCCCCCTAACACCAGCAGCAATTGTTAAATGCAAGCACAATTTCTTCCCCATTCAACTCAAACTGTTTAGCTTTGCCCTTTCCCGAGGCTGTGAACTGACGATTCCAAATGCAACTCTACCCTATTATCTCTATGTGCAAAACAGGGAACGCGTCACGTGACTCATGTCAGGTGGTGTTGGCACTGTCATGGCGGCTGCCAGCTGATGAGAGTGATGCACAATATCCCAGGGTAAGGTAAGCGTCGTTTCTTTGAGCAGCAAGCTGCAGAGTTAGGCGCAACCGAGGTTGCTGCTGGATAGCAGAAATTATTGCGAGGTGATGCTGAGATCTTGAAACGATTTTCAGTCTTTTTCTCCTGGCTGGATCTGCTGCTTCCTCTTTGTTTGGAAGTATCCAAATTTTAACCTTATTCCAGGCATAGGCAAACTCCGGCCCTCCAGATGTTTTGGGACTACAATTCCCATTATCCCTGACCACTGATCCTGTTAGCTAAGGATGATGGGAATTGTGGTCTCAAACATCTGGAGGGCCGGAGTTTGCCTATGCCTGCTAATCGATCTACGAGAAGACACGCTTCCTATAATCAAGACATGAATGAAAAAGCCTGCAATACTTTAAACAAATGTTCAGTTGTTGTTATACATTTATTTATAACCCGCCTTTCCCCCTAATGGACTCAAGGCAGCTTACAGATATAATTAAGAACAGTTAAAAACAGTGGGGGAATCATTAAAAACTATTAAACACTGATAGAATAAAAACTATATATAAAAACATACAGATAATTACAAAAAAACACACAAACCGAATATGGCACAAGCTCTTTCATTAAAAGTGTCAGTTCCCAAAAGCTTGTTAAAACACTGAATTAGAAAATCTGAAAATACATTCCTTGTGTTTTACTGTTTCCGTTTGTTTAAGGCTGTGACTAGCTAGAACACTCAGGCAAATTATTAGGCTTCTGGGATAAATTCAGGATTTATGCACTCGCACATTTTGAGGTGCAAGGCTATTTCTAATATTACAAAGCATAAGATATAATTGTGGGAGTTAATTTATGCCTCCTTTAGTTTTGTTATTTCAGTATCAAGAATTACACATAAGTGATGAATAAGGAGAAAGCAAAACAGTTTGATTTGGAAAAAGGAAATTTATCAAAAGAGTACTGGGGAATTTTTTAATATTCATTTTTAAAATTATATTATAAATACTTTCTTATTTAGTAGTTATTCTGTATTAAATTGATTATCATACATGATACATTACTTGTGTTTAAATACGAGATACTGTATTAGATTTTTTTAAAGTTGATTAAAGTAAAAGCTATAAAGAAAAACCATACACCCATTTTAATTGCAAAAGTTTAGTGTGTGTATATAGTTATGTGTGTGAGAGAGATCTTTGGGGGGGTCTTGGTTAGTAAAAAGTACAATGTTTTCAACATAACTGAGGCATTTAGTTCTATATGAACCAACCCAGACCCTGTGATCATAATCTGAGGTCCTTCTTCGTGTACCACCTCCACAAGAGTCCAGAGTCTAGTAACATGAGAACGGGCTTCCCATTTGTGGAACGCTCTCTCCCCAGGGAGGCTTGCTTGGCACCTTCATTACATATCTTTAGGCGCCAGGTGAAAATGTTTCTCTTTAACCAGGCCGTTGGCTGATGTAACATTCTGTATAATTTTAAATGTGTTTGTGGGATGAGAATTATTTGTGTCTTTTTGTTTTTACAGTGGTGCCCCGCAAGACGAATGCCTCGCAAGACGAAAAACTCACTAGACGAAAGAGTTTTCCGTCTTTTGAGGTGCTTCGCAAGACGAATTTCCCTATGGGCTTGCTTCGCAAGACGAAACGTCTTGCGAGTTTTTGCAAGTTTTTTTCCTCCCCCCCCCCTTTTTCTAAGCCGCTAAGCCGCTAATAGCGCTAATCCGCTAAGCCGTCAATGGGCTTGCTTCGCAAGACGAAAAAACCGCAAGACGAAGAGACTCGCGGAACGGATTAATTTCGTCTTGCGAGGCACCACTGTATTATGTATTTTGGGTTCTCATTTTGTATTTTTAAGTTGTGAATTGCCCTATGAATTTTGGATGAAGGGTGTTATAAAAAATTAATTAATAATAACAATAGTAAAAAACAGATACTATGTGGTGTTCATTTTATAGATGTTTTGCATTCCACCTATAGGTTTTCCCTACAATTAAGGTAAAGGTAAAGGTACCCCTGCCCGTACGGGCCAGTCTTGACAGACTCTGGGGTTGTGCGCCCATCTCACTTAAGAGGCCAGGGGCCAGCGCTGTCCGGAGACACTTCCGGGTCACGTGGCCAGCGTGACATCGCTGCTCTGGCGAGCCAGAGCCGCACACGGAAACGCCGTTTACCTTCCTGCTGGTAAGCGGTCCCTATTTATCTACTTGCACCCGGAGGTGCTTTATTTTCAGAGGGAGAGTTAGTTACAGGCTTAAGGCTGCAGTTCTCTGCAAACTTACTAGAAATAATGCCTGCTGAACTCCATTGATCTTCCATATTCCTACGGGTATATGATTGCCCCATAGAGATCTCCCACTGAAATTAATGAATGGTACCCATGATGAGTATGGGACGCAGGTGGCGCTGTGGGTTAAACCACAGAGCCTAGGACTTGCTGATCAGAAGGTCAGCGGTTTGAATCCCTGCGACGGGGTGAGCTCCCGTTGCTCGGTCCCTGCTCCTGCCCACCTAGCAGTTCAAAAGCACATCAAAGTGCAAGTAGATAAATAGGTACCACTCCAGCGGGAAGGTAAATGGTGTTTCCGTGCGCTGCTCTGGTTTGCCAGAAGTGGCTCAGTCAAGCTCCCTCGGCCAATAAAGCGAGATGCCCACTGCATGCTTTCTCTTTCTGTGTCTGTTAAGCTGTTTGCTGGATCTCAATCTATGGTAGGAAACCATCACAATGGTTAGCAGAGCTATGAATCTGCTAGTAGCATGTTTCATGTTTAATGCCTGTTTTTAGTATTGCTATGTAAAGTTAGGAGAGTTTGACTGTGTTGGAATCTCCCCCCGCCCTCTAGAAGTGTATCTCAACTGTCCCCCCCCTAGAATTGCTAAATTAAAGTAACAATTTATAACTCTAATGTCTTGCAGAAAATCTGAAAGATGACTGTTACAACATGGAGAAAAAATCGTGTGATACGAAAACTGATCTTACGCAAAAGCTGATCCCTCCCGTCTTGTATCTGATTTTGGCTGTGCTGCTTGTGAACTTGCTGCTCTATCAATATTTCAGCTACATATATCCTTCCTATGGACAGGCCGACACTGAACACGACTCTTGTCAGCACGGTTACTTCAGATTAGGAACAGTGAAGAACTGCTCACCATGGTTGTCTTGTGAAACACTGCAAAGAGAAGTCCGCAAACTGAAACGCATTGGTGAAGGAGCTGTGAAAAGGGTTGGTTTATCATAATGAATCTTGAATATAATATAAAATGTTGCTCTGTAAATTTGCCATTCACCTTTTTTCGTACCAGAGGGGGGTGCCTTGACATGCGCTTCAGAAAAAGTTCTAAATGACATTGTCAGCTGGGAGAAAGGCTGATAGGATTGTCAGGCTCCAGCCGTGGGGGCAAGCGGACTGGTTCTGGCTGGCTGTGAGATCCTGAAGAGGAGGCAGCTGTTCAGAGCTTGCATGCCAGGCAGAAAGTACCGTATTTTTCGCTCTATAGGACACACCGGACCACTGGACGCACCGGACCATAGGAGGGGGAGAACAGGGAGTGAAAAATCTCCCCCTCTCTGCTCAGCGCCCCTTCAGCGAAGCGGCGGGAGAAACAGAGCCCCTTCCATTTCTCCTCCCGCTTCGCTGAAGGGGCGCTGCGCAGAGAGGGAAAACTGTGCAGCGCCTCTCCAGCGAAGCGAAGCCTGGAGAGCAAGAGGGATCAGTGTGCACCGACCCCTCTCGCTCTCCAGGCTTCAGGCGGCTATCCGCAAGCCTTCGGAGCGCAGTGAGAACTCCTGCTGCGCTCTGAAGGCTTGCGGATAGCTGCCCAAAGCCCTTGGAGAGCAGCGGGAGTTCGCGCTGCACTCCGGGGGCTTCAGGCAGCTTCAGTTAAAGCAACGCGAAGCCTCCGGAGTGCGGGGGGAGCTCTCCCTCTGCGCTTCGGAGGCTTCGCGTTGCTATCGCTGAAGCCAAGGAGCCCGCATTCGCTCCATAAGATGCACACACATTTCCCCTTCATTTTTGAAGGGGAAAAAGTGCGTCTTATAGAGCAAAAAATACGGTAGCTTAGAGGCACACTGCATCTCAGCTGAGAAGTAGGGAAAGAGCAAGGTGTTCACGTTGCTGCATATAAACTGCAGCTGACGCCATGAGAACGGCTAGGAGGCGGAGAAGGAAAGGTGGACAGAGAAAGAGAGCAGAATAACAGGGAAAGGAGGGTCGAAAGGGAGAAAGGACTGGAAAGGTGGGGAAGGCACAAAGAGGGGACAATTCCAGGGTGAACTGGAGGTAGCAAGGGAAAGAGGAGGGGAGTTTTGGCTTGCCTGAATGGAACCCGAATCCTATAGCAAAAGAGAGTAACAAGGGAGGGAGGGATTTAAGAGGTCTCCTCTACTCCATGGACACACCCAGTGGGGGTATAGTTGACAAGCCTCTAAACTGAGGATGCTGTATGTTCGTTCCACCTGTGATCTGGACCACCTCAGATGTCAAACAAAATCTTCCGAAGGAGGCCAGAGGAGATACTTGCTTACCTGCAGTGGATTCTGACGAAAGACAAGCTTTGGGAATGGTCACTGGTCAAATATCCTGCTTGCCTGAATTTGACACCTGACCGAATTAACTCAGAGCTGTAACGAGGGTCATAAAAGGGAAACTTACCATGAACAACTGAGGGAAGGAAGGTGATGGATGTGAGTGGCTTTGATGTATGTTTCAGTGAATCTTAAATTTGTCCTTGTTTATATGTGGATGCTGACAATCCCAGCTGAATCTACAACTAGAAATATATATCTACAGTGGTACCTTGGTTTACAACCATAATCTGTTCCGGAGGTCTGTTTGTAAACCAAAACAGGTTGTAACCCAAGGCGTGCTTCCGCCAATGGCGCCTCCAATTTTTTTTTGTTCGTAATCCAAAATAATGGGTTGTAATCCAAAAAAAGGTTGCAAACTGGGACACGTACTTCTGGGTTTGACGTGTTTGTAAGACGTATGCATTAGATCCCTTAGACCTATCCAATTACCGCCCAGTTTCAAATCTTCCATACCTGGGTAAGGTAATTGAGAGAGCAGTTGCTGAACAGCTTGGTAGGTTTCTGGAGGAAACATCGGCATTAGATCCATTTCAGTCCGGTTTCCGTCCTGGTTTTCGGACGGAGACGGCTCTGGTTGCCCTAACAGATGATCTCCGTACTGGATCGAGGCGGGTCAGGACTGCTGATCCTTTTAGATTTGTCAGCAGCCTTTGACATGGTCGATCATGATCTTCTGGACCACCGCCTCGCAGACGTGGGGATACAGGGCATAGCCCATAACTGGTTGTGCTCTTTTATCTCTGGTCGGGGACAGAGGGTGGCACTAGGGAGGGAAATGTCATCGTGCCACTCCTTGGTGTGTGGAGTGCCGCAGGGCGCAATTCTCTCCCCGATGCTTTTTAACATCTTTATGCGCCCCCTTGCCCAGATTATCCGGAGCTTTGGGCTGGGCTGTCACCAATATGCTGATAACACTCAGCTCTATCTGCTGATGGATGGCCACACCGACTCGACCCCGAACACACTGACCAGATGCTTGGAAGCTGTGGCTGGATGGTTTCGTGGGAGCCGATTGAAACTAAATCCTTTGAAGACAGAGGTCCTATGGCTAGGTTGGGATGGCATGGGGATGAGGGACCAACTCCCTTCTCTTGCGGGGGCCCAATTAGTGCCATTGCCTTCCGTTAAGAGTTTGGGTGTAATCCTTGACGCCTCCCTTTCCATGGAGGCGCAGGTTACAGCAACAGCCAAGGCGACATTTTTCCACCTTCGCCGCATCAAGCAGTTGGTCCCTTACCTTTCCCGCCCTGACTTGGCCACAGTGATTCATGCGATGGTCATCTCCAGGCTTGAATACTGTAATTCGCTCTGTGCGGGGCTGCCCTTGAAGCTGTCCCAGAAACTCCAGCGGGTGCAGAATGCTGCAGCGAGGCTCCTCACGCGGTCTCTGCCATGGGAGCATATTCACCCAGTGCTTTTCCAGCTGCACTGGCTCCCGGTGGAGTACAGGGTCAGATTTAAGGTACTGGTTTTGACTTTTGAAGCCCTTCACAGCCTAGGACCCTTGTACCTACGGGACCGCCTCTCCTGGTATGCCCCACGGAGTGCCTCAAGGTCCATAAATAACAACACCCTAGTGGTCCCGGGCCCTAAGGAAGTTAGATTGGCTTCAACCAGAGCCAGGGCCTTTTCAACACTTGCTCCAGCCTGGTGGAACGCTCTGCCTCATGAGACCAGGGCCCTGCGGGATCTGATTTCTTTCCGCAGGGCCTGTAAGACAGAGTTCTTCCGCCTGGCCTTTGGCTTGGAGCCACTTTGATTTCCTCCCTCTCTCTCTCTCTCTCTCTCTCTCTCTCTCCCTTTTCCTTTTCCTTCTCCTCCTGCCATGAGGCTACATTTTAATATTTTAATGTTCCATTATTTTAATGTTGTATTTTATTTTTGTTTTTAAGTTTGTAATCATTCATCTTGTTTTTATTATTGCTTGTAAGCCGCTCTGAGCCCGGCCTTGGCTGGGGAGGGCGGGGTATAAATAAAAAAATATTATTATTATTATTATTATTATTATTAAACCAAGGTCCCACTGTATTTCCTCATGTTGCAGGAGCACAATACCAAGTGAATGCTCACAGTTACGTTTGAGTGACTGTACATATTCACCTCTCTATTTCCAGACACTCTGGGATTTGTAAACATTACCGATTTTCAGATATTTGCTGTGACATAACTTGCTTTGTTGTGGCATAGACCTTGTATCTATTCATGTTTTTGTTCTTGTGTGTGTGTGTGTGTGTTTAACACATAGGTTTGAATTTGCGTTTGTCAAGACTCAACTGTTGTCCCCCATATTGAAAAACAGCTTGGCTTTTACAAACTGCATTTCAGAGTTTGGATCTCAAAGTCTGAACATTGTTCTCCTTATTTCTAGGTCTTCCTTTCTGAGTGGAAGGAAAACAAAGTGGCCCTTTCCCAGTTAACTGTGCCAGAACTTCAAGAGGACTTCATTCATGGCTTACAGATGCTGAAATCTCTACAAAGCAAACATGTGGTCAAGCTGATTGGATATTGTGAGGAGGAGTTCACGGTTCTTACGGAGTACCACCCATTCGGCTCTCTGAAGAATCTGAACGAGATATTGAACCTTCCAAAGTACAACAGCTTCAACACTTGGCACATCCGGTTCCTGCTTGCCATCGATTACGTGAGCATCCTCCATTACTTGCACAACAGTCCCCTGGGCACCCTTGTGATGTGTGACTCCAGCGACTTGGATAAAGTTCTGTCTCAGTACTTGCTGACTAGCAGCTTCCATGTTATTGTGAATGACTTGGATGCTTTGCCTCTTGTAGACAAGAATGCTGGCAAACTGATCAAATGTGGCCACCGGGAACTTCAGGGTGACTTTGTTGCTCCAGAACAGCTTTGGCCTCGTGGAAATGAAATGGCTTTTGAAGACAGCCTCATGCCTCCTTATGATGAAATGACAGATATATGGAAAATCCCTGATGTTTCCAATTTTATCTTGGGGGATGTCGATGGGAGTGATCTGGTCAGGTTCCACCTCTTTGACATCCACGGGGCATGCAAAAAGAGCCCAGCTGAAAGACCTTCTGCTCAGACTGTTTTGGACACATACAAGAAAGTGCTAGGGTCGCTTGTGAGAGAAACAGTTATGCCAAGGACAAGGGACATGTTATAAAACACACACACACACACACACACACACACACACAAAACACCTCATGGACATGCCTTGGTACATATTTAGCACATTTGACTCTTCCTGATCTGAGAACTACATGGAAACATAAGGATAATTAGAAAAACTCTAAAATGGCTTCTTAAAAATGACTCCCAATTGCACCTTCTATGATAAATTGTTGAGAAAATTGGGGGGGGGGGGATAGTATGTGTTGTGTGTGGTAAATTTCTGAATGAGTATTTCTTCCTAAATCAAGTTGGCATAGGCAGGATAGATGTAGCTACAGTGTTACATACCTTGGGTTACATACGCTTCAGGTTACATACGCTTCAGGTTTCAGAGTCCGCTAACCCAGAAATTGTACCTCGGGTTAAGAACTTTGCTTCAGGATGAGAACAGAAATCGTGCTCTGGTGGTGCAGCGGCAGCAGGAGGCCCCATTAGCTAAAGTGGTGCTTCAGGTTAAGAACAGCTTCAGGTTAAGAACGGACCTCCGGAACGAATTAAGTACTTAACCCAAGGTACCACTGTATATATGACAGGAGATGTAATAGAAGTGTTAGTATTTCACGCCTCTGATGCTGCAGATGAGATTTGTGTAAATCACATGCCTGTCTGGGAAGAGTGTGGGAACGGAAGACAGTCTTATCTCTTCCGCTATATGTACTGTTGTACTGTACTTTTGCTTTTATTTGTTCCTGTTCTTCTCTTGGAGCTGGAGAGAGAAGTCGCCATGACTCCTTTGTCTGTACATAGTGTGTAAATAAATACATAGATTAGCTCTATGATATCTCACGCTTCTTGCTGTGTTACGCTAGAAGATTAGTGTGCATATATCATTTGATATATGTCACTGAAGCACACTGGAGAAGAAGGGAAATGCCTTTTCCAGAGCTGCGCATATCGGAGGACGCTAGGAGTTCGGGGGCTGCAGGGGCACCCCAGAGCATTTTCCAACAGTTCTTGTTCTCTTCGAATTATTGCCTACTTTGCTTTTCTTCTCCCCTTCCTTTCAGCATTTCTTAACTGCTATTTACCCCCCATCTCCTCCACAGGGGACGCGGGTGGTGCTGTGGGTAAAACCTCAGTGCCTAGGACTTGCCAATCGTATGGTCGGCGGTTCGAATCCCCATGGCAGGGTGAGCTCCCGTCTTTCAGTCCCAGCTCCTGCCCACCTAGCAGTTTGAAAGCACTCTTAAGCGCAAGTAGATAAATAGGGACTGCTTTATAGCGGGAAGGTAAACGGCGTTTCCGTGTGCTGCGCTGGTGCTGGCTCACCAGAGCAGCTTCGTCACGCTGGCCACATGACCCGGAAGTGTCTTCGGACGGCGCCGGCTCACGGCCTCTAGAGCGAGATGAGCACGCAACCCCAGAGTCAGACACGACTGGCCCGTACGGGCAGGGGTACCTTTACCTTTACCTTTACCTCCATCATAACAAAATTGCTCCTTGGAACCTAATTCCATCCAACCTAACATTAAGGTGGTCCTGAGTACAGCTTCTGCAGTTTCTTGTTATCAATACACATAGGCAAATAGATTATATAGAGCTAGCAGAATCAGGAAGTGAGGCGAACTTGTACTTTTGTATCTAGTTGTGGTTAGTGCAGGAGTAAGTTATGGGTTCAGAGATGATGGCCGTGTCCCGAGCAAGCAGTGCTGTTCACACAGGGAAGGCATGTTAGATGCTCCAAAGCAAACACCAGGTTCCCAGTCCCTTGTAACGCTAATGTAGGAGTAAGTAATTGCAAAGGCAAACCAGTTCCATCCTGCACAAATGCAGCTCCCACTCTGGCTGTGCTTTCTTGAAAAGGACCCCCTCCTTCAAATACCGTATTTTTTGTTCCATAAGACATACTTTTTTCCTCCTAAAAAGTAAGGGGAAATGTCTGTGCGTCTTATGGAGCGATTGTGTGGTCCCTGGAGCCAAATTGCCCAGGGGCGAAAAGCAGGTTGTGCTTTCTTTTTTTTTAATGAAAGAGGGAAGGGGGTGTTGAAACGAAGCCGCTGAGCAGCTGATCGGCAGGTAGATAAGGGACCCTAGTGATAAAGGAGGCTGCCTGAGAGGGCGATAGGAATACTAAAACAAGCAATGAGGAGAGAAACTAGAAGAAAAGGAGGAGCAAAAAACTGCTCCAGCTAAAGAAAAGACCCTAAGGCAAACAATAGGGAAGGGGGTGTTGAAACGAAGCCACTGAGCAGATGATTGGCAAGCGATCAGGAGGGAGATAAGGGACGCTAGTGATAAAGGAGGCTGCATGGGAGGGGGGAGGTAAAAGCACATGGATCATCAGGATTTTTGCACTGGGCTACCCCAAATTCACCATCAGATCACATAGCATGTCCATGGCTACAGCCTGCACAAAAAAAACCATGCACCCACTGTTTCGTGAGGCCACAATGGTGCAAAAACGTGGTTACAAAGCACAGATCCACATGGATTCTCAGGATTTTTGCATTGGGCTACCCCAAACTCACCATCAAATCACATATCATGTCTGTGGCTACAGCATGAACCACAAAAATCATACATCCACTGTTTCGTTCAGAATATTTTTTTCTTGTTTTCCTCCTCTGAAAACTAGGTGTGTCTTATGGTCAGGTGTGTCTTATGGAGCGAAAAATACCGTACATACTGTGCTCTGTAACTTGGAATGAGCCCACTGGGGGCAGTGGGCGAGGAATCCATTTGCAGGGGAGAACTGGTGGTTGTGATGGAGGTTAAGCAAGCACCCCCCCCCCCAGCTGCTCTGACAGATATCTGCACTTCCTCCCCATCCGTGAAGCAAATGCAAGTTTGGAGGCATCCTATGGGCAAACGCATATGTTTGCCAGAATGATAGAAAGTTCCATCTTATGCAAACGGAAGAAATGAGCCAAATTTTGGGTCTAAAGGCAGGGTCCTTTATAGCTGTCTGGGCCACCACAATGGGAATTTCTGGATGGAGCAACAGGCCATACTGTCAACCGACCCCCTAGACCCCCTCTGGGGTGTTACCTACGTGTTAGAAGTTTGACATACACAAAATAGGTCAAATATCATTTTTCTGGGACCTTTGTTTCCAGGTATGGGAATGCAAACTTTTGAGTCCTGAGTAACTTCAAAGCTTGTGAACGGCTGTGTCAAACTACAGCTTTTAAACACTGATCTTTTTGGCATCCGCTGTTGGCTTAGGGCCTTTGTATTTACGGGACCGCATCTCCTGCTATGCCCTACAGAAGACCTTAAGGTCCATGAATAATCATAGTTTAGAGGTCCCAGGCCCTAAGGAAGTCAGATTATCCTCCACCAGGGCCAGGGCCTTCTCAGTGATGGCTCCGACCTGGTGGAATGCTCTGTCCCATGAGACTGGGGCCCTGCAGGATTTAACTTCCTTCCACAGGGCCTGTAAGACAGAGCTATTCCACCTGGCTTTCAATTTGAACTTAGCCTGATCTTTTATTCACCTTCCTTCCCTCCCCCTCCCCTTTTTATGAAGATTACCCGCTCTGGGATCCCACAGCTAATTCTCCCCTGGGCTCCTCGCTGGCCCAAATAGGACTAATTTAGCCAGCTAGCCCTGGTGATCATCTAATGTTTATTGAATGGATTTTCCCCCTAAATTGATTTTTGAATTCTGAATTTACTGTTATCCACGTTTTATACTGTATTCTGTGCTGTTTTTTGTTGTTGCATCAATTACCATATTTTTCGCCCTATAGGACGCACTTTTCCCCCTCCAAAAATGAAGGGGAAATGTGTGCGCGTCCTATGGGGCGAATGCAGGCTTTCACTGAAGTCTGGAGAGTGAGAGGGGTCGGTGTGCACTGACCCCTCTCGCTTTCCAGGCTTCAGGAACCTATCCGTGGGAACTCCCGCGGCTTGCGGACAGCAGCCTGCAGCCCAAAACCTGGGGAGCGCAGTGGAGCACACCCCGGGCTTCGGGCAGCCCTCCGCAACCCTTGGGAGACCGGCACGACTTCCCGCCGGGCTCCCTAGGCTTGCAGATAGCAGCCTGTTCTGGGGGCTGGGGTCGGGGGAAGCTCGGGCTTCCCCCACCCCAGCCCCACGTCGGGGGGAAAATATTTTTTTTTCTTTATTTGCCCCCCAAAAAAACTAGGTGCGCCCTATGGGCCGGTGCGCCCTATGGGGCGAAAAATACGGTAAGTGTTTTAAACTTGTTGTTAGCCGCCCTGAACTGGGAAGGGCGGGGTATAAATAAAAATTTATTATTATTTATAAGAAACATGGAGTGTGGGGGTGAACTCAGATCCCTCTGTTAGCTACACCCAAGTGACCTCCCTGGGGCGCAAGCTTGGGCAGTGTGTGTGGAGGTTCTGAGCTGCCCAGACAACAGACTCTCAGCCTTGTTGATGTGGTCCAAAAGAAAGGAAAGGAATATGTTTGGCACCAGCTTGGCTGCAGGAGTTGACGGAGGGAGGCGTGCAAGACGCCATGCAACTGTCTTAGGGATTCCACCCTGGATTTGTGTAGGGTTCAATCTTTTCTTCTTCTGAAGATGTCCCGCAATGCAGCAGAGGTTTTCCTTCTCCTAGACGGGAAAGAGATGATGGAAATTAGAGTTAAAAAACATCTCGAGAGACACCTGTTGGCCTCCACCCCTGTCTGTTCTTGACTTTGTTGTTGTTGTTTAGTCGTTTAGTCGTGTCCGACTCTTCATGACCCCATGGACCAGAGCACGCCAGGCACTCCTGTCTTCCACTGCCTCCCGCAGTTTGGTCAGACTCATGCTGGTAGCTTCGAGAACACTATCCAACCATCTCGTCCTCTGTTGTCCCCTTCTCCTTGTGCCCTCCATCTTTCCCAACATCAGGGTCTTTTCCAGGGAGTCTTCTCTTCTCATGAGGTGGCCAAATTATTAGAGCCTCAGCTTCAGGATCTGTCCTTCCAGTAAGCACTCAGGGCTGATTTCCTTCAGAATGGATAGGTTTGATCTTCTTGCAGTCCATGGGACTCTCAAGAGTCTCCTCCAGCACCATAATTAGAAAGCATCAATTCTTCGGCGATCAGCCTTCTTTATGGTCCAGCTCTCACTTCCATACATCACTACTGGGAAAACCATGGCTTTTACTATACAGACCTTTGTTGGCAAGGTGATGTCTCTGCTTTTTAAGATGCTGTCTAGGTTTGTCATTGCTTTTCTCCCAAGAAGCAGGCATCTTTTAATTTTGTGGCTGCTGTCACAAAATCTGCAGTGATCATGGAGCCCAAGAAAGTAAAATCTCTCACTGCTTCCATTTCTTCCCCTTGTTTTTGACTTCACAGAAGCTGAATGGGAGTTGTTTCTCCATGGGTTCATATCATGTCGCTGCTGTAACGTGTGGATCAATCGTGTGGGTGCTTTACAGACGATTGTTAGCTGGCTGGGATTGGTAGGTGGTAGTGATCAACACAATTGGTCCCGCCCATCTATAGTGGCAGACTTCTTAATGTTTCAGCAACCCAACCCATCAAAATGATGATTTGCTGTCCGAAGGCACATTGCCCTAGCTCTGATTTACAGAATTGCCTGAGATACCCTGCAGGAACACTAGATGACAGCAGACAGTAGAACGTATGCAAACTTCCTGTGGTTTGTAGCTCCAAAATCACTTTATCCATTGCCTGGTGAAGCGAAACCTGAACATGAGTAGGGTATCAATGGTCACAGAGCATAAACTGCAAAATACACTTTACTATCAAACAATGGCTTAAAGGCAGGTGCTTTTGTATGTGTGTGGTGCAGACCTGTCATCTTTTCCCTTTTCTTGTGAGGAATCCTATTCGGAATAAGGTAATTTCCCTTAAAAAAGGGAAAACAATGACAGCTATGGTGTGGTGGCTGAGAGAATAAACCTAGCGTTTCCCACCAGTGTTAGCAGTGAAATCGGCTTACTGGAAAAAGAAGTCATTGAAGGGCTCTGACCACATGGGTAAGCGGTAAATATTGTTAAATCATCCATCTTGTTTTTATTATTGCTTGTAAGCCGCTCTGAGCCCGGCCTTGGCTGGGGAGGGTGGGGTATAAATAAAAAAATATTTTTATTATTATTATTATTAACGGTAGCTTGGTCCCATTGTTGCAGACGCTGGGGCGCAATGTACAGAATAGCAGTGCGCTGGGGGAGGGAGAGAAAGTGAGAAGAGTTCTGGATCATCCCAAAGGTTTTACCTAGTCCAGCATCTTCCAGCAGTGGCCAATCAGATGCCTCTCGAAGGCCCATAAACAGGGTGTGAAGATGCTGGCCCTTTCCCATTGTTTGCCCCACATCAACCAGTTTTCATAGGATTTCTGCCCCTCATTCAGGAAGTTCTCTTTAGCTATTTGATGAATAGGCATTGATAGATCTTGTATCTATAGAGGCTTCCTGTATGTTTCGGAAACAAAACATCAGTCATAACCCTGATACTCAAAGGGACACACACACACCCCATTTCCCCATACAGTGGTACCTCAGGTTACATACGCTTCAGGTTACAGACCTCCGGAACGAATTAAGTACTTAACCCGAGGTACCACTGTATACAAAACAGCCGATTCCTCCAAGTTCTTTGGCCTCTTTTATGTTGATCCTGCTTGGCTTTTAATAGCTCAGATATGAAAAAGTAGATATTGTATCAACAACAGATCTTGGGGAGAGGAAAATCTCGTATGAATAAAAGAGCAAGCTCTAAGGAGTTATGGGATAGCGTCATTTGGTGGAGATTTATTTCAGAAAAAAAATGGTTCCTATTTTTGAAGCAATATAAAACAAAGGAAGCAGTAAGCTAATGACTTAATTTATTGGGTTTTTATATATGTTTGTGCATTATGGAACTGGAAAAACCAAATAAAACGACAAAGGGGGAACACTTACTCTTTGGTGTACCTATACGCCCAAATTACTATGGAATCCTCTATATGGCAATGGCACTCCGTACCAGGTAAGTGTGTGCAGCTTTGCTACCTGATATTTATGTTGTTATTACTGCTATATAGTATTTCCATTTAGATGGCAGTGATAATAATTTATTATTTATACCCCGCCCATCTGGCTGGGCTTCCCCAGCCACTCTGGGCGGCTTCCAACAAAATATTAAAATACAGTAATGCATCAAACATTAAAAGCTTCCCTAAACAGGGCTGCCTTCAGATGTCTTCTAAAAGTCTGGTAGTTGTTGTTGTCTTTGACATCTGGTGGGAGGGTGTTCCACAGGGCGGGTGCCACTACCGAGAAGGCCCTCTGCCTGGTTCCCTGTAACTTGGCTTCTCGCAGTGAGTGAACCACCAGAAGGCCCTCAGTGCTGGACCTCAGTGTCGGGGTAGAATGATGGGGGTGGAGACGCTCCTTCAGATATACTTTCCAATAGCTTCCAATTGTTGAAAAAATGTGAGGAAAACCTCCAATTCATACTTAAAAAGAAGGATGGAATTGTCTTAGCTTTCCTTTCCCACCATCTTCTCACTTTCCATTCAATGCTGAGTCTATAACCATAGGTTTTGGGCAGAGCAGTAAATTCTGCTAAACAGTAATTGCAGCATCCTGAAGCAGCTGCTTCCAACTGAATAAAGTGCGTAATAATAGTCTGCTTAATTTAAGATGCCAGAGGGAACCAATTTCTAAGCTTTAACTATGTTATTTTTAATGGTGATGTTAACCCTTATAACTGCTGGTCCATTAGAGAATGAAACACAGGAACTCAATCCAACAAAATTATCTCACTTATGTCATTGAGAATGCAGTCCTCTGTTTCTGATTGAATTTGTGGGAACCAGGCTGTCTTCTGTTTGCTAGCACTTCCTTCTCCCAAGGACATAATGGCTGCTTCTGGCATTCATCCATAGCTTCATAAACCATGGTTTATGAAGCCACGGACAAGTGCTGTGGCTAATTATTCCCCTCTTTCATTTCATGCAGCAGCAAGATAGGATTCAGTCATGAGGCTTGGTGCTTCCACACACACACACACACACACACACACACACACACACACGTTCCCCTTCTATACAGCCTGTCAAGTCTGCAATGCTGAATGGAGACCGCTCTGTACATTAACAATCAAATATTTGTTTTTCTCCCCACTGGATAATTACTAAAGAAGATGGTCAAAACAACCTGATCTAAAACCAGATGGAATACCTCCATGTTGCCAAACTAACAGGGAGGATGAGAGGAGATACGGTACCAAAAGTCAATAAGGAGTGGGCTATCTACTTGCACTTTGATGTGCTTTCGAACTGCTAGGTTGGCAGGAGTAGGGACCAAACAACAGGAGATCACCCCGTCGCAGGGATTCGAACCACCGACCTTCTGATCAGCAAGCCCTAGGCTCTGTGGTTTAACCCACAGCGCCACCTGTGTCCCATGTATAGTATAGGTAGGTATTATATAGAGTAGACTCTGGGGTTGCGACGCTAATCTCGCTTTACTGGCCAGCCGCTTCCGGCGAACCAGAGCTGCACACGGAAACGCCGTTTACCTTCCCACCAGAGCAGTACCTATTTATCTACTTGGACTTTGATGTGCTTTTGAGCTGCTAGGTTGGCAGGAGCAGGGACCGAGCAACGGGAGCTTACCCCGTCGCGGGGATTCAAACCGCCAACCTTCTGATTGGCAAGCCCAAGAGGCTCAGTGGTTTAGACCACAGCGCCACCTGCGTCCCTCCTATTCCACAGGATACAGAAGTTAATGCTCTTTATATTAATAAACTATGGTTTATGGAGCCATGGACTAGTGCTCCTTCCTAAGGAGGTGTAAGGGTAAAGGGGATGGCCAGATAATTTCACCAGGCTTCTAGAACCTCAGGGATAAAAGGAGCTGGGTTGAATTGAAAGAGTGTCTGTAGAACTTTCCTGGATCATCATGAGTAACAAGAAGGCATGAGTTTATTTGGAAGACTGAAGACCACATCTGTCAGGTTCAGGTTGTTGTTGTTTTAATTAACATATACATTTACACAATACACATACACAACACACTACCTAATTTTCATTACATAAAACATACCTACATTACTCTATATAATACCTACCTATACTATACATGGGACACAGGTGGCGCTGTGGGTTAAACCACAGAGCCTAGGGCTTGCTGATCAGAAGGTCGGTGGTTCGAATCCCTGCGGCGGGGTGCGCTCCCGCTGCTCGGTCCCAGCGCCTGCCAACCTAGCAGTTCGAAAGCACCTCCGGGTGCAAGTAGATAAATAGGGACCGCTTACCAGCGGGAAGGTAAACGGCGTTTCCGTGTGTGGCTCTGGCTCTGGCTCTGGCCAGAGCAGCGATGTCACGCTGGCCACGTGACCCGGAAGTGTCTCCGGACAGCGCTGGTCCCTGGCCTCTTAAGTGAGATGGGCGCACAACCCCAGAGTCTGTCAAGACTGGCCCGTACGGGCAGGGGTACCTTTACCTTTTTTATGTCCTTATTGGCAGACAGAACCCCATGTTCTGAAATCTATGGGCAAAAGCAGTAGGCACCATTGGAGAGTTTCATGTGACGTAATCACTGTGGCCCTTCAAAGGAACTTGCATGAATACACGAGTTCCCCTTTCCAGATTCTGAATGGTTGGAAGGGTTCGTATGAGTTTGACCATTTCAAATGCCTTTGAGGAATGGTAGTACAGTGGTACCTCAGGTTAAGTACTTAATTCATTCCGGAGGACCGTACTTAACCTGAAACTATTCTTAACCTGAAGCACCACTTTAGCTAATGGGGCCTTCTGCTGCCGCCGTGCTGCCGGAGCATGATTTCTGTTCTCATCCTGAAGCAAAGTTCTTAACCTGAAGCACTATTTCTGGGTTAGCAGAGTCTGTAACCTGAAGCGTATGTAACCCGAGGTACCACAATATTGCCCAACGTTTCCAAAGGGCCTAAAATGTAAATTGGCGGATGCTATTTTGCTAATTTCCTCAACTATTCTCATTTAGAAATATTAACTCTTAACACAGTTCCACTATATATGTGCAAAGGTACCGCTGGAGAAAAATAATTTTTCGAAAGCTGCTACATTTCTGGGCATATCCATCCTTCTCAACATGGTTTGTATATAATGTTTTATTTGTAAATGTTGAAAAAAGGGCAGTACCTTGAGTCATATCAGATCATGGATGGGTAAACTAAGGATCCGGCCCAATTGCTTTCTAAACCAGCCCGCGGATTCACATGAGTAGAATGTGTGCTTTTTATTTAAAATGCATCTCTGGGTTATTTGTGGGGCATAGGAATTCATTCATTATTTTTTTTCCAAAATATAGTCTGGTCCCCCACAAGATCTGAGGGACAGTGGACCGGCCCCCTGCTAAAAAAGTTGGCTGACCCCTGTATTAGATCCTCAGATCAAAGGTCCACTGAGGTAGGGGTAGCCAGTGTGGTACTCTCAAGATCAATACTCTGATCAGTCCCAGACAGCATAGAACCGCCCTGAGACCTCCAGGTATAAGGTGATATATAAATTCAATAAATAATAATTCAATAAATAACAATAGTAATCCCTGATCTAGAACATCTTCTTTCCAGTGGAGAATGCTTTGGGGAAGTATACAAGCAGGGCAAGAAATCAGCAATCCTATATATATATATATATATATATATATATATATATATTTAAACTCTTATTTTCATTACCCCCTTTCCCTGACTTCCCCCCACCCCCTCTTCATACATCCCAATTCCAAAAATTAGTTCAGCAAGTTCTTATCTCCCATCTTTAACATATTATTGTTATTTTTAAACTTAATCCTTTTTACTTATCCAAATTTAATTTATCCAATTCTCTTTTAAACATTAAATCTTTTTTTTTCTAAGGTCGACCTAATTACCCTTCCACGAATTTCTCCCTTTGTATTTTTGTTAATTATATGTCATAATGGCCAAATACAAAAAAATAATGGCCAAATACAAAAATCACCTGTTCCAAAAATGTCTCTTCTGGTTCAGCTGCAGATTCCTTATCAGGCAAATCCTTTATGCATTCAGCAGAGTCGTTTGTTTTGGAATTCAAGGTCATAAGTTCTTTGTTCATAGCCGTACTCTGCTCTTGCAGGATTCCCACGAGAAAAAACATTCTTTCTATCTCTACCAGTAATTTTCCCTCTGCAGCCATTGTAATGTCTCTAGTTCCCCCCAGGGTGATTACAGTTCCTTGATAGTCCTTTTCCAACAGCCCGTTACTTTGTTGTTTATGACTACGTTGTTTCCAGCCACCTCAGTTCAAAAGCAACACTTTTAGTTCAGAAAGTTATTAAATAACAAAGTTCTTAAATTTTAGCTGCCTGTTTGACAGCTCCTTTGACAGCTGTCAAACTCCTTGTTCTTTTTCCTCCGGCTCACACACAGGACGCTCCCGGGTTCGGGAGGGGGGGGGGTTTACACAAAAGCTTCCAAAACTCCTCACTTTCTCTCCAGCACAAAGACTTCTGTCAAACTCATGGAAATATTTTTTATCTAACACCAAAAACAGTACTCTCCACCTTAGTCCACCGATCCTTGCTTTAGATCGTTTGTAGATAGGGGGGTGCAGACTTCCCTTTAGCACATCCCCCGGTTGTACCGAATTCAAAGATATAGATTTTAAAGTCCAAATTCCATTCTACTCACGGGTTATTTGTTTCCATTCCGAATTTAGGGGAAAAAGTCAGCGCTGTCCGGCCATGGCACGCGGCTTCGCTCCACTGAAGTAGCGGTCTACTCTCAGCACCACGCCGCTCCCCGTACCCTCTCCGTAGCCTTTAAAAAGGCTCTTCGTGAGTCAGGGAGGGCGCTTAAAGGTGCCCACTGAGTCACCAAGTTCGCAGGCTTCCGCGCCTGCGGTTTCTGAGGGTCCCCGCGTCACCGGCGCGGTAGGACCCGTCTTCAGCAGAGCCGATTCCCTCCGGAGCTCGGAGGGAATCCGCCATTAGCCGATCGCGCTAACCCGGAAGTCCAAGAAATCAGCAATCCTTTCCCCCCTGGAAGGTTCCATGTTCAGGGCTAATAGCTGTACCCAGGGCTGGATCTAGGTTTAGATTTAGGTTTAGATTTAGGGCTGGATTTCAGGGCTAATAGCTGTACCAAGGGGGACGCGGGTGGTGCTGTGGGTAAAACCTCAGTGCCTAGGACTTGCCGATTGCATGGTCGGCGGTTCGAATCCCCGCGGCGGGGTGAGCTCCCGTCGTTCGGTCCCAGCTCCTGCCCACCTAGCAGTTCGAAAGCACTCTTAAGTGCAAGTAGATAAATAGGGACCGTTTTATAGCGGGAAGGTAAACGGCGTTTCCTTGTGCTGGCTTGCCAGCTGCAGCTTCGTCACGCTGGCCACGTGACCCGGAAGTGTCTTCGGATGGCGCCGGCTCACGGCCTCTAGAACGAGATGAGCATGCAACCCCAGAGTCGGACACGACTGGCCCGTACAGGCAGGGGTACCTTTACCTTTACCTTAGCTGTACCCAGGGCTGGATTTAGGTTTGATGAGGCCCTAAGCTCTTGAAGATAATGGGGCCCTTTATATGTCCAGCTGTCCTTTGTCAGCAACAAATTGTCACTGTTTTTTGTGTTGAATATATGTTATATGGTAATTTATGGACAGACACAACACAAGACACTGTTGCTGTATGTAGGTTTCATTTTATTTGTTTTTTTATCTTATATTTTAGATATGTATGTCCAGTTTTTCCCCCTTTATTTTTTGGGGACCCCCAAGAGAGTGGGGCCCTAAGCTATAGCTTGTCTAGGTTATATGTAAATCTGCCACTGGCTGTACCATTCTCCCAACAATCTGTATAACCTTCTGGGTTATACAGCATTTTGTGCCATCAAATTCCATATGATAAGCAAGTGCTGTGTGAGAAATGCCTTGTTTTGGATGGCACAACCACATGAATGGTAATGTCTGAGTGAATTTAGGAAACTTCTTTGTTATTACTGCTTTGATTCCTTTTTTCGTTTCCAGAGATTTCACTTTTCTCACGCTTCATTTGCCTCCTAGGGCTTTCCTCCCAGGAAAACCCCCCCACAGCTCTTTAGTGCTCATTTGGAACAAATGGCCATTTGGGTTTTCTCCAGATGGATCTTTGCTCCAGTTTAGAGCTAAAGAGCTCCCTAGAAAGGAAGAGGGCAAGAGGAAAAGCAGAAAACTGCTTGCCTATAAACATGTCTAGAAACCATGGGGCAATGACCGCTCCCTGCATAAAACGGGGGGCGCCCTTTGTGTGGACGCGCGCGGCCCCTGGATCTGGAGGGGCTCCATCAGCATAGGCTTGGCTTCGCCTTCCCTCAGGTGGGATACCTGGAGGTCTCCGCCTACCTCAGTCAGTTGCCCAATCCCACCTGGGGGAAGCGTTGCCAAGGAGATCAGGCCAGGTAGGGGAGGGATTACCTGCCCACACAATAGAGGGAGGATCTTACCTGGGAATCCTCACTTGGCTCCAGAGCATCTCCCACCCTACCCACCCTCAGTTAATGTATTATTTTGCAGGTTAACTTTTCTTCACAGGTATGCGGGCGCTGCTACGTCAAGGTCGCTGTTAAAGGGCCGGAAAGGAATTTCCCTGCATTGGCAGGTTTCGCCTTTCCCGTAGCAAAACGTCACAACTTTGGCGGTATCAGGCCTTGGGCGGAATCCTTTAGTCCATCTTCCTCTTTGCGGCGGCGATATCAGGGTTCCCCGTTAAAGGGGTTTTCTGAAGGGAGGCTTTGACCGTACGCCAAAAGGTCGTCATTGCTCTCCCCTGCGGCGGCGTAACGGGGGCGGCTATCTCTGCTTGAACATATGTTCTCCAGAGCCAGCCCCCCCCCCACACACACTGGATAACTCTGATGCTCCCTAGGTCCCCGGCTGGGGACTGGGGAGGGAGAACGCCCAATGCCTGAGCCAAGGTCTACCCACATTTGAAAATTAATAAAGTTGTGGCCAATTTAATCCCATAGCACGTTGTCTTGAGTTGTTATTCCACATGACGGGGGGGCCGCTCGGGATCTGGGGGACTCCGCCTGTCCACGCAAACAGAAGTGTGGAAAAACCCTTAGCTGGCAGTGTGTGTGTCACACAGAATCCCTCAGAGGGACCCTAATCGATTCCTGCACCAGTCTATCACATGCCACATTACTTGGCCATATCTCTAATTCCCACAGGTCCACATCCTTAATTTAAAACTCTATTAGTATACTGTATTGCATTTGCTATACTTAAGAACTAATCTCATGTAGACAGTGCCGCAGGAATAAAAGAGGCTCCGGAATATGACTCCACAAGGGAGGTTTGTTTCCTCCCTGGATGTTCCTTGAGAACAGCGATGTTGTTTTGGCAAAATGATCTCTGTAACCTTGCTAAAATTAAGCCCTATTCTACTCTAATTTGCTCGAGTAAGTCAAGTTTCAGTTCACCGTTTCAAACAGTGTGCGTGTGAAAGAAATAGGAAACTTTGTTTAGTGGTTCCCACAACATTATGGTGTTTCCTTGGTGTGTTTTAATGAAGTATTATTATGCCTAACTGATATTTATAGTTTCCTTGCATCATTTAACTCTCCCCCCCCCCTTCAGGAAAGGAAACACAGGTATGGCAATTGGAAGCAAGTGTATTTTCTTGTAAATCTGTCCCTGAGAACTTTCCAGTTGAAGACGGCGGAAAAGTCATGAGTCAGTGTTTAATTTGCTGTTTACAATTTTGCTTGTTTACAGTTTTCCAAAAGTAGATTAAGCAATACCCTTAAGTATATGCTATTATGGATGAATGAAGCATAATTACATATAATACGTATTTATTAATTCCTACCTCTAATCTACAATGTAATTTATTCCAAACAACAAATGCCCAGAGTTGTTCACCCACTATCCAGAAACAAGAGATCATGTCCCCATAACTCTATTACTTCCTCACTCTTGAGAGATAGGAGGAACATACTGGGGAAAGAATTGATGGAGCCTCAAAAACTGGAAAACTTTACTGGAAGTTGATATAGTAGGAGGCATTAGAAAAAAAAGCAAAGGACCTCTGGATGGTTAAGTCCAGTCAAAGGCAACTATGGGGTTGTGGTCTCATCTTGCTTTCAGGCCAAGGGAGCCGGCGTTTGTCCACAGAGTTTTCCAGGTCATGTGGCCAGCAGGACTAAACTGCTTCTGGCGCAATGGGACACTGTGATGGAAGCACACAGAAATGCCATTTACCTTCCCATCGCAGTGATACCCATTTATCTACTTGCACTGGTGTGCTTTTGAACTGCTAGGTTGGCAGGAGCTGAGACAGAGGAACGGGAGCCCATCCCGTCGCGGGGATTCGAACCGCCAACCTTCTGATCGGCAATTCCAAGAGTCCCAGTGGTTTAGACCACAGCGCCACCCGCGTCAGTAGGAGGCATAGAACTAATTTGAGACACGTCTCCCTAAAAAAATAAAACTAGATTTGAGGCGACACCAGTATTGGGAGCCGTTTCAAGATTTCCATCATATATGCAACACACATACATGCATGCAGTGGAGATTTAAAATCAGGGTTTTTCTTCTCTGAGATGGGCTGCCTTGCCAGGCCGACAAGCCCCCTCTGCCCCTCTCACTTCCCTCTACAGTACCTGCAGACCACTGGAACCACAATTGGTCTCCTCTGCTCAATCCACCAGAGCATGTCTCTGTATTAACTCTCTGAGGGTTTGAGAACCATTGGTATGACAAGGTCAAAGCACATAAAGCGTTTAAAAACCATATTGTCAGGAAAGCACTGTTTAATGTCTGGATAAGATATAAGGACTTGCTCGAAAACAAAACCCCAAGGTGGTTGTCACCAATGGAAGCAAAGGCTCAGAAAAAGCTCAATATGGAGGCCAAATGGCCAAAATATTGGGAAATTTTGGAACAAGAAGGAGACAGATTAAAATTGCAGAGTTATGAAAAACTAAAAAACAAAGTGCGAGATGGGCTTCATTATTACCAAATAATGGAGGCCTATAATTTGGACAAGAAAATTGGTTTTCAGGTGGAAAAATCAAAACTGGAAATAGAACTGTTAGAACCCAAAACTAAGAATTTGTCAAGAATGTATAACTTGCTGTTGAAATGGAACACTCAGGATGAAACGGTAAAATCAGCTATGATTAAATGGGTACAAGATGTTGGACATAACATTATGATGGCTGACTGGGAACAGTTATGGACCACAGGTATGACGTTTACGGCATGCAATGCCTTAAGAGAGAATATAATGAAAATGATATACAGGTGGTACATGACACCAGTCAAGCTTGCAAAAATCTATCATTTGCCCGATAATAAATGTTGGAAATGTAAAGAGACTGAAGGTACATTCTTTCACCTTTGGTGGACATGCCCAAGGATTAAGACTTTCTGGGAGATGATCTATAATGAAATGAAAAAGGTATTTAAATATACCTTTCAGAAGAAACCAGAGGCCTTTCTCCTGGGCATGGTCGGCCAATTGGTGCCAAAGAAGGACAGAACTTTCTTTATGTATGCAACAACAGCAGCAAGAATACTCATCGCGAGGTATTGGAAGACACAAGATTTACCCACCCAGGAAGAATGGCAGATGAAAGTGATGGACTATATGGAATTGGCGGAAATGACTGGCAGAATCCGAGACCAAGGTGAAGAGTCGGTGGAAGAAGATTGGAAAAAATTTAAAGTTTATTTACAGAAACATTGCAAAATTAAGGAATGTTAGAAGGTTGTTGGAATGAAGTAATGTGGTTTTAGCAGAAATGTTATAAAGGATTAGGTTAAAATTGATTTATTAATTGGTGAAAGACGAGAATTACAGTATATTAAGATAAATTATTAGGATAAAAACAAAGCTGGAAAGGATTTGCTGAAACACCTAACTGAACTAGAATACAAAAAAGGGAGGTGTGAGGAGGTCAAGGAAATAAGTAAAGGAAAGAAAGCTATGTAAAGGTCTGATCTGTTTTTTTTAAATTGTTTGTTTGTATTTCTTATGTCTTTTTTATTTTTTTTATTTTATTTTTTGTTCCTTTTTGTAATCTTCAAAATTTGAATAAATATTATATATATATAAAAGAGAACCATTGGTTACCCTCACTTGCTTTAGCTGGCTGGTCAAAGCCTTTCCTGGGGTGTGGCTGCTGCTGCTACACGTTGACGGCTTTTACAGACCCTCCAAGTGTCCCTGTTTTCCAGGCACATCCCTAATTTGGAGAAGCCGTCCTTAGGATGTCTCTATTTTCATTGGAGAGATGTTGGAGGGTATGGAGTTATCCAACCCCCGAGCTGTCTGAAGACAATCCTGTATAGGGAAGGTTTTTTTTTAAGTTTAATGTTTTATTATGTTTTTATATACAGTGGTGCCTCGCAAGACGAAATTCATTCATTCCGCGAGTTGCTTCGTCTTGCGGTTTTTTTCGTCTTGCGGAGCGCGGATTCCCTGGGTATTAACGGTTTTACGAAAAAGGAAGCAAACCCGCAAGACGTTTTCATCTTGCGAAGCAAGCCCATAGGGAAATTCGTCTTGCGAAGCACCTCGAAAAATGGAAAACCCTTTCGTCTAGCGAGTTTTTCGTCTTGCAAGGCATTTGTCTTGCGGGGCACCACTGTATGTTGGAAGCTGCCCAGAGTGGCTGGGGCAACCCAATCAGATGGGTAGGGTATAAATAGTAAAATTATCATGATGGAATGGGACATCCCTATTCTCACTGGAGAAATGTTGGAGGGCCTGTTTTTAGAAGCCACAGACGACAATTACAAGACATTTGTACTGACACTAAACACAGAACGAAAGTAATATATTGAAGCATTTAATGTGCCTTGTTTTCATCAAGGTAAACCACATTCTTTGTTATTTTAATTCCAGTAAAACAAAACCAAATGCAAACAGCCCACAAGAGTACAAGTCCCTGCTCTCTGAGGAGAAAGGGCAGCAGTGAGGGAGGGAAGCAAGGAGCCAACTCACTGCTCTATTAGTGGGGAGGACATTCACTGTGTTCACCTCAGCTATGGTAGGATGGATGCAGAAAAAGGATAAAACCCGCATGGGGGGAGGGAAAACCTCAAACCAGTGGGCCGGTCCCTTTCCCCTAAAGCAGCAGAAAGACAGATCAGATAGGTGTGGAGACCCATTGTCACACTGGCTACAGGAAGGTAGTGAGAGACTGCTTACAAAGGCATGCCAGAGCACTGCCGGAGCCAGTCTTCCTGAGCAAGGCGATGGTGCAGGGAATGGATGGGGGCAAGACAGAGGGGGAGGTCAGCACCCTCTCTTTAATCCATCTCCTCCATGCGTGAGGCATCCTCGTCTCCTTCCAGAGGGGGAATATCTTCAGAGACAGCGGCACTAGGCTCTTCAGCAGCAACCTCATCTTCATCAATCCCGAGCCCCAGCTTGATCATTCTATAGATACGGTTGGAGTGACTCTGTGGATCCTCCAAGGAAGAAGAAGCCAGAGGAGAGCAGTGCTGTCTCCAAGAGCAGCACCACAAGGTCCTGGACGGCCTTGTCGTTCTTGTCTGCCTTGGCCTTCTGACGCAGTGTCTCTACAATGGGGTGGTCAGGATTGATCTCCAGGTGCTTCTTGGCCATCATGTAGCCCATGGCGGAGTTGTCTCGCAAGGCCTGGGCCTTCATGATACGTTCCATGTTGGCGGTCCAGCCATAGGTGCTGGTGACAATACAGCAGGACGAGGAGACCAGCCTGTTTGAGACCGTCACCTTTTCAACTTTCTTCTCCAGGATTTCCTTCATGAGTTTGCAAAGGTTCTCAAACTTGGCTTTGCTCTCCTCCATCTTCTTCTTCTCGTCCTCATCCTCCGGCAGCTCCAGCCCTTCTTTGGTGACGGACACCAAGGTCTTGCCATCAAATTCCTTCAGCTGCTGGACGCTATACTCATCAATGGGCTCTGTCATGTACACCACCTCAAAACCATGTTTCCTCACTTGCTCCACAAAGGCAGAGTTAGCCACCTGCTCCTTGCTCTCACCTGTGATGTAATAGATGCTTTCCTGGTTTTCCTTCATACGGGACACATATTCGGAGAGGGAATTCATCTCGTCGCCGGAGTGGGAAGTGTGGTACCGCAACAGTTCTGACAGGCGTTTCCTGTTGGTAGAGTCCTCATGGATCCCCAGCTTGAGATTTTTGGAGAAGGCCTCGTAGAAATTCTTGTAGTTTTCTTTGTCCTCCTCCAGCTCTGCAAAAAGCTCCAGGCATTTCTTGACGATGTTCTTGCGAATCACTTTGAGAATCTTGCTTTGTTGCAGCATCTCACGGGAGATGTTCAGGGGCAGATCCTCGCAGTCCACTACACCCCGGATGAAGTTCAGGTCCTCTGGGATGAGTTCATCACAGCTGTCCATAATGAAGACGCGCCTCACATAGAGCTTGATGTTGTTCTTTTTCTTCTTGTTCTCAAAGAGGTCAAACGGGGCCCAGCATGGGATGAAGAGAAGCGCCCAAAATTCCAACTGCCCCTCCACAGAGAAGCGCTTAACAGCCAGATGTTCCCAATCATTAGTAAAGCTCTTGTAGAACTTGCCATAGTCCTCCTGAGTGATGTCATCAGGGTTTCGGGTCCAGATGGGCTTGGTCTTGTTCAGTTCCTCCTGATCGAGGTACTTTTCCTTAATCTTCTTGGTCTTCTTCTTGCTCTTGCCACCTTCCTCCTCTTCATCTGAGCTAGATGGTCTTCCCAATCATTAGTAAAGCTCTTGTAGAACTTGCCATAGTCCTCCTGAGTGATGTCATCAGGGTTTCGGGTCCAGATGGGCTTGGTCTTGTTCAGTTCCTCCTGGTCGAGGTACTTTTCCTTAATCTTCTTGGTCTTCTTCTTGCTCTTGCCACCTTCCTCCTCTTCATCTGAGCTAGATGGTCTTCCCAATCATTAGTAAAGCTCTTGTAGAACTTGCCATAGTCCTCCTGAGTGATGTCATCAGGGTTTCGGGTCCAGATGGGCTTGGTCTTGTTCAGTTCCTCCTGGTCGATGTACTTTTCCTTGATCTTCTTGGTCTTCTTCTTGCTCTTGCCACCTTCCTCCTCTTCATCTGAGCCCACATCTTCAATCTTGGGCTTCTCCTCCTCATCCTTGGGGGCTGCCTCTTCATCCTCCTTCTCCACTTTTCCCTCTTCTGCCTCATCGTCGCTGATTTCCTTCTCACGCTCCTTCTCCAGATAGAGGGTGATAGGGTAGCCGATGAACTGGGAATGCTTCTTCACCACTTCCTTGATGCGACGTTCCTCCAGGTATTCAGTCTGATCTTCCTTCAGGTGCAAGATCACTTTGGTAACACGGCCAATGGGTTCGCCATGGTCAGTTTTGACAGTGAAGGAGCCGCCTGCAGATGACTCCCAGGCATACTGTTCATCATCGTTGTGCTTGGTGATAACCACAACCTTCTCAGCCACAAGGTAAGCAGAGTAAAAGCCCACACCGAACTGTCCAATCATGGAGATGTCTGCACCAGCCTGCAAGGCTTCCATGAAGGCTTTGGTGCCAGACTTCGCAATGGTGCCCAGATTGTTGATAAGGTCTGCCTTTGTCATGCCAATACCACCAATGTCCACCAAGGTGAGGGTGCGATCATGGGGATTGGGAATGATATCTATCTTCAGCTCTTTCCAGCTTTGAGGGATCTGTCAGACTCTCATAGCGGATCTTGTCCAGTGCATCAGAGGCATTGGACATGATCTCCCGCATAAAGATTTCCTTGTTGGAGTAAAAGGTGTTGATTATCAGGGACATAAACTTGGCAATCTCTGCCTGGAAGGTGTGTATCAAAACAACTGCTGTACAGCTACTGTTTATATGGTTTACTTGAACCCACAGGGACACAGGTAAGAAACATTTTCATGAACGGAAGGATGGAGGATGTGCGCATTATAAGAAACCAAGTTTGTGTTCAACCAAAAGATGAGGATCTCAGATTCTTTCACTCTGTGCCAGGTCATTCAGAATATCCTCAAAACCGATGCAGTCACAGTTGCCTTTCCAGATATCCAGGGACAAGTTAGAACTAGGAAGGAAAGGAAGATGCTGGACCTGCTTCGCTGCTTGGAATTCCATCTGCAGCTTCAGCGGTGCATGCAGCCCGGGAATATTTCTCAGAGTAGAAAAATTCATCTTATCTTGATTTAGCAACAACAACAACAAAATTATCCGGTGTGTCCAAAGGATGAACAGGGAAAAGTTCGCTCTTCACATTTGTAAAGCCTCTATTTATCACATCACAGCTTTCAAATGCTTCAGCAGCTGACAAATCAGAAACCGGAATACAGTCCTTCAGCTGAGATCCAAATGCTCTGGAATTCGCCTCAACCTGTGTTTTTTTATAAAAAAAAGAAGGGGGGAAAGGACAGTCGTCAAGGACAATGGGAGCTGTAGTGAAGCAACCCCTGTAGGAAGGCCCCCAGCCTTCTCCCCGCCCCATGCAAAGGTTCCCTTCCTCTTACCTGGTCTTTTGGGGGGAGGCTTGGGCAGCAGCCACAGCGGTGCACGATCGAGATCCTGCAAGAAAGAAGGGATCTTTGAAGCACTGCTTCTTGGGCTCAAATCCTGTTGGCTGCTTTCGCAGTGGCATCTGGGTGGCCCCTGGGAGAAGAGGCTGGACTAGATGGGCCCTTGGCTTGATCCCGCAGGCCCTCCTTGTGTGTTTCCTAAGGCCCCCTCCCCCCCTGTCCCATTACCTCAGGGGCGAGAGGCCGTCGTCTGGGCTCCAGTCCCTCCCAGAATGCGGCGGTTCCACGGCTGAACTTCTCCCTCGCTGCAAAACAAACAGAGACATCATCAGGCACCTGTCTCCCAGCCACGCTAGTCCCAGTCTGGGGCAGGAGGGTGGGGGACCTGGGAAGAGGCATTTCCACTTACCTGATCTTAGAAGGGCTCCCCACTTCTCCACCGTACGGGCGTCCGACCGGCCTAGCACAGAAGCAACAGCCAAAGTCTCCTCCCTCACCTGAGAAGCTGTTTTAATGGGAGGAAACTTTGGCTGCTGCTTCTGTGCCAAACCGGGCCGGGATGGAGCCATGCCCGTACGGAGGAGGGGCAGTGGGGACGCGCCGCGAGGGACGACAGCCGGGAACCGCCGGGATGTCTGGTTCTTCATCCTGGGAGCCGGATCTGGAGCCTCATCCCTGGAGGCGTGGCCCTGTGGAGGAAGAAGGACATCACATGAGAATGGAAGCCACAGTGGGACTCCCAAAAGATGTTTCACAAGGATCCCTTCATTCCCTCTGCCCTCGTACCTGATGTTCGCCACGTCTCTCCAGGGATTTGGCCAGAACAAAATACGTGTTGGGGAAAGGCTCCCACACTGCAGAGAAAAAAGAAACATGAGCAGGCGCCTGGCTCCCTGCCATGCTAGCCCCAGTCTGGGGCATGAGGGTGGGGGACAAGGGAAGGAAACATTCCTAAAATATGGGGCACTCTATTGGCATTTCCACTTACCTGAGCTGGGAGCCTTTCCCCCTTTGCTCTGGCCGGCCTCTCGCCTAAGGAAGAAACAAGCTCAGTTAGTATGATTGGGGGGGGGGGGACAGGGAGAATTCTGGGCTTGATCTCCACCAGAGCCAGAATACCCAATGGACGGAGCAGGCACCAGCTTATGGGCCAGGCAACAATGGATCAGAATAAGTGCTGTTTGTTTTGCCTATTAATTATTGTTGGTTGCTAAAATCAAAAACATACAGTGGTGTCCCGCAAGACGAACACCTCGCAAGACGGAAAACCCGCTAGACGAAAGAGTTTTCTGTTTTGGAGGCGCTTCGCAAAACGAATTTCCCTATGGGCTTGCTTCGCAAGACGAAAATGTCTTGCGAGTTCCTGCGGGTTTTTTCCCCTTCCCCCCCTTTTTCTAAGCAGCTAAGCCGCTTATCAGCTGATCCGCTAAGCTGATAAGCCGCTAAAAGCCGCTAAAAGCCGCTAAACCGCTAATAGCGCTAATCCGCTAAGCTGTCAATGGGCTTGCTTTGCAAGACGAAAAAACCGCTATACAAAGAGACTCACGGAATGGATTAATTTCGTCCTGCGAGGCACCACTGTATCAGGATATGATTTGCAAGGAGCCCAGGGATATTTTGACTGCCTAGGGGCCTCCACAGGTTTTAATCTGGAACTGTGCCCAACCAAGGGCCAACTTTGGGCTCTCAGATGTCAAGGGCACCCTGTAGGCAGAGCCGTAGCTGGGTGATCTTGCGCCCCTGGAGAACCATCCAGATCACGCCCCCTAGCCACGGACAAATGAGCTCTTCTTTCTGCCTCTCCTCCAACCCTCCACCCATTCAGTTCACCCTCTATCAAAAAACTTTTCTTATGAGGCAATAGCGCAGTGTGAGCACACCGGCCGTGCCCTCCTCAGACTGCCCCACCCCTGCCACAGAAGGGCACAGCATACCTGCAGATGTTGGTTTTGGACGTGGCACCGCTGGGCTGCTGCTTGGCCGGAGCCCTGACCGGCACTTCCAAACCACGGCCCTGCGAAGGAAGAAGGGCATTTTACTCTCCTGCCATAGGCATCCACTCTAGGGGACAGGGTTCCCGTGGGCCCTCCCCAAAGATTTTCTTCTGGGGCAGATCGCCCTCCATATTGTCTCTCCCCCCAGCCACATCAGGGGGCGGCCAGCCAGCGGAGGGACATAGGGGGCAGGTGGGAGGGCGAAGGCCGCTCCCTGCAAGGCCTTTTCCACCTGGCCTGGGGGGCGAGGCCCAGCCCCACCTGCCAGCCCCACTGAAGAGGCGCCTCCTGAGGCCAGAGGAACATCACCCAGTTATTGTTTTATTGATTTATTATGCTGTAAACCGCTTTGAAATTTTTATTTAAAATATAAAGCGGTATAGAAATATAAATAAATAAATATGTGGGAAATGGATTCCCCGTGGAATCAACATACCACGACTTCTAGTGGTTCCCCACGGCGCCATAGCAGCTGCTGTGACCTTCCTTTCTGAGAAGCTGTGAGACAGAAAGTAAAATAAAAACAGCGGAAGTTACCAAGCAGTAATTCACAACAGAAAATATCCTGCCCACAGCCAGCCCCGGCCATCTTCTTACCAGCCAGATGCACTGACCCCTTGCAATTCTGCCTGGGGTGGAGCAAAGGGACAGAGAAACCATGTCCCTCAGGACATGGATATGAGAGCCACACCATGCAGCCCTCTCAATATCTCACGGACCATTACGGGGAGAAGGGAGAAAGCTTGTTTTCTCCTACTCCAGAGGCCCTTAGGACCTGATGCCGTGGATTCAAGTTACAAGAAAGGGGATTCCAACTCAGCTTCAGGAAGAACTTTCTGAGAGCAAGAGCTGTTTGACAGTGGGAAGAAATCCCTCAGTGGGCAGTAGACTCTCCTTCCTTGAAGGTTTTTCAGCAGAGGTTGGATGGCCATCTGCCATGGATGCTTTAGCTGAGATACCTGCATTGCAGGGGGTTGGTCTAGATGACCCTCGGGGTCCCTCCCAATTCTACAATTCTATAATCCTATGGGGTTCCAGGTTCTCACCTTTGCGAAGCTCACTCATTGCGGAGCAGTAGAGCAGGGTCAGGTTTGGAAAGCAGTAGAGCGGACTTGAAAGCAACTCTCCTTCCTTGAGAGACTGAATGTTGTGGGGGAGGCAGTTGAGAGTTGGTTGAGAGTGATGGGTTCTAGAAGGGGGGGGGGGCAAGCAACGGCTTCCGATTGGCTGCAGGAGCTGCCTGCCCTCAGAAGGAAGCCATGTCAGATGTTGGGCTTCCAAAGAACATCTGCAAGCCGGACACTCACTTATAATTATTTTATTTGTTGAATTTACATTGCACCCTTTCTCCCGAAGGAGGCCAGAATGACATGGGATGTGGGTCTATTCTTGGCAGTTTCCCATTGATATGACACAGCTGAGGTGCAACTGGGAACACTGTGTGAATAAAAAACACTGACTTAAAAGTGCCCAAACTTACCTGCTTCTTTAGATGTGTGTCAGCAATGCAGACAGTAGTGGCTAGCTTTCCTATTCTGTTGGCTTGCTGCTAGATTCTGGCTTCCTCACATATAAATGTGGCAGACACACTTAAAGAACAAATACTGTTGCTTCCATCATGCCTACTTGGACCCATCAACCCTTACATCCATGCCCTATGTTGCATGCTTAAATAATTCAATAAATACAGACAACAACGACAACTGTGGAGCTGTGAAAAATTCGCTCTGTGTGTTTTTCTCCTATATTGTTAGTTATTCCCCTTGCAGAAGAAGAAGAGGAGGGTGGGGCTCTTTGTCTCCCTGCCCACCTCTTTCCCCGCAGAAGCGGCCTTCCGCTTTCCTTTCACTTGGCTGAATCAGGCCCCACAGGTTTAATCAGATGTGCAGCCAAGGGCCAAGTCTGACTATCTGTACTATATTGCACCCAGTTTACTGTTAAGTTGTGAGCTGACATAGCAGACGACACAGCGATTTCTCCAAGTAGCTCTTTATTTTGTAAGCTGGAATAGAACTGACTGCAAACAGCTCAGCCGGCCTGCTTTTATAGGCAGCCGGCTGTCAACATTGTAGCAACAACAGCCCAGCGTTTCCCACCTAAAATAACTGACGTGGACCTGAGTGAAAACTATCTACAGACCTGAGTGAAAACTATATACAGTATCCCCCTGCTGGCCCAGGGTGAAACTTCACTACATAACATTTACTGTACGGTCCTCTCAGGAGGCCTTTCCCATCCACTGTCCTGTTTTCCAAAGAGTGTTGTTGGTAGCGATGGCCTTGGCTATCCATGCCAATGAGCCTTTGATAGTGTGTCCATCGCTTAGGGGTCCCAACGAAAGAATAGCAGAAGGGGTGTTGCTACCGCTATGGAGCTTGTGGCAGAGCTTGGGCTCTTAACTCTTCCTTTAGCATCATGGGATTGTGGAGCTGGGAGGGACCACAGGGACAATCCAGCCCCCTGCAGTGCAGGAATCTGTCGGCCAAAGTGGGGCTCCAACCCATGACCATGAGGTTAAGAGTCAGGCTCTACTGGCTGAGCCATGATTGGTGGTCAGCATTTAATCTCAGCCTCTCTGGCAGTGAGGAGCATTGCACTCCTTTGCCACATTTGGGGCTGTTTTTGGAAGAATCCGGAGGCCATCGGAAATCAAGCCTTTATCAGGAGAAACTGGCAACAATCCCAGGCACTCGGCTTGATTCCCTGTTGACCTCCCTGGCTGCATTCCCCAGCAAGATCCAGGCTAGGCCGCAATAGGCGATCCTTCTCAGCGTGAGTAGAACACACACCCTTTTTCCTGCCCCCCCGGCAGGGGAAAGAGATAGACAGAAACGTATTTACATGCCTTTATTTCTGTCTTTGCAGCATTACAAAAAACATGACTGCTCTCTTCAAGCTCCAGCAGTCTAGTGACGAACACTTCCTGCACTTCCTGTACAGCTCATATTACACTCTGAGCTAATTCTGGTGCTTCACACTGTGAATTGACTGTCCCTGTTTCCCACGGGCAGTCCCAACATTCCCATGATGTTTTGCTTTCAAGCTAGCAGTTTGCAGCTGCATTGCTCCTATATCGTAACAACCCCTGTATACTATCCCATATTACATATTTAAGGTTATATGTTATCTTTATCATCCCCATTCTATAAATCAGAGCTTCCTAATTTTAAACTCAACATATGCAGAATAAGGTCTTGGGGCTTAAAGGTAAAGGTAAAGGTATCCCTGCCCGTACGGGCCAGTCTTGACAGACTCAGGGGTTGTGCGCCCATCTCACTTAAGAGGCCAGGGGCCAGGGCTGTCCGGAGACACTTCCGGGTCACGTGGCCAGCGTGACATCGCTGCTCTGGCGAGCCAGAGCCGCACACGGAAACGCCGTTTACCTTCCCGCTGGTAAGCGGTCCCTATTTATCTACTTGCACCCGGAGGTGCTTTCGAACTGCTAGGTTGGCAGGCGCTGGGACCGAGCAGCGGGAGCGCACCCCGCAGCAGGGATTGCATATAAAAAGATTTTAACCCAAAGATATTGGAAGTAATAATAACTACCCACTGACAGTTATGTCATTTTAATAATCCATCATCCCTCCCCCCCTTTATTAGTATTGTTCCGAAGACTGGAGTTTTTTTTCCTCTTAAAATTTTTTAGGGGCCCCCAAATGTTTTGAAGAATACATGGATAAACACTGTTCAAGAAACGAACAGGCTGATATGCTTAGACTAAAGGAGTGAAGTGGGAAAGGCACGTTTTAAAGAGATTAAATCAAAAACCTAATGATTGCAACGATAGCATTGAATATAACATATGAGGAAGTCAAGGAGTTGTGGAGGGGTCATGGGGTGTGGTGATGGGAAGTCTGTAAATAGTGGTTTATTTTTTTGTGTATTGCATAGCTGTCAACTTTTCCCTTTTCTTGCGAGGAATCCTATTCGGAATAAGAGAATTGCCCTTTAAAAAAGGGAAACGTTGACAGCTATGGTGTATTGGTAGTGTTTTTTCTTTTCTTTTTGTATTATCAAAACTCAATAAAATTTAAAATATATTTTTTTTGGGGGGGGGGTCCCAAGAGAGTGGGGGCTTAAGCTATAGGTTGTTTAGTTTAAAAAAGAGTATGCAAAAGTGAGTTGATAATGGGTGAAAACATAGAGTTTTAACATGTTAAGATATAGAGTTAAGATAAATGAAAGAGGGTAAGGATTTGCTGATCTGATCATATTAATGGGAATACAAAAACGGGAGGTGTCAGGAGGTCAAAGAAACAAGCTTATGAGTTTAAAGTTAGAAAAAAAGTGGATTTGTTTTAACTTTTTTAATGTTTCTTTTTCTTGTTTTTTGTGTTTTGTATTTTTTCTTTTTATTATGTATTTTTGTATTTATGATTTTGGAAAATCTTAATAAATATTCTTTAAAAAAAATAAAATAGGTTGTTTAGCTTATACGTAAATCCGGCACTGCGCGTGCCAAAAATTAATGTTCCATTATGTTCCATTTTAATGTTCCATTATTTAAATGTTGTATTTTATTTTTGTTTGTAAGTTTGTAATCATTCATCTTGTTTTTATGATTGCTTGTAAGCCGCTCTGAGCCCGGCCTTGGCTGGGGAGGGCGGGGTATAAATAAAAAAATATTATTATTATTATTATTATTATTATTATTATTATTATTATTATTATTATTATTATTATTAAAAATGCGCTTGCAAAGCTCCGTCCCAACGCATCCGGAAGCCAGCAGCGGCGCGCGATGGCATTGCAATTGCAATTTCTTTGCAAATCCAGGGCTCTTTCCGCAGGACGTGACATCAGGCGCCGGCCTCTTCCTCCCGGTTTCCCTGCCAGGCTGCGGGAGCATCTTCTCCCCCGCGCGCCGGATTCTCACCCATGGCCGGGGCGCGCGTGCTGGGCGAGAGCGGGGGCGGAGGGGGCGCTGCCGCCGCCGCCGCCGCGGCCCCCATGGACTACTCGGTGCACGAGGCTTGGAACGAGGCCACCAACGTCTACCTGCTGGCCGTGCTGGCCAGCCTGGCTCTGCTGGTGTACGCGCGCAGGTGGGCTTCCCCCATCTCTCTTTCGGTGCCGATATAGGTCGGCGGCACTGCAGCCTGCCCTTCGGGACTCCCCGCCACTTGAGATCCAGCGCAAGGTTGGGAACCCCCCCCCCACCGCCTTGAGCGTGGCGGCGCCTGCTCGTCGGAACTCCCTGCCACTTGAGATCCAGCAGGGCGCCTGCAGAGACGCCCGCTGCGCAAGGTTGGGAACCCCCCACCGCCTTGAGCGTGGCGGCGCCTGCTCGTTGGAACTCCCTGCCACTTGAGATCCAGCAGGGCGCATGCAGAGACGCCTTTAGCGTGGCGGCGCCTGCCCTTCGGGACTCCCCGTCACTTGAGATCCAGCAGAGACGCCCGCTGCGCAAGGTTGGGAACCTCCCTCACCGCCTTGAGCGTGGTGGCGCCTGCTCGTCGGAACTCCCTGCCACTTGAGATCCAGCAGGGCGCCTGCAGAGACGCCCGCTGCGCAAGGTTGGGAACCCCCCACCGCCTTGAGTGTGGCGGCGCCTGCTCGTCGGAACTCCCTGCCACTTGAGATCCAGCAGGGCACCTGCAGAGACGCCCGCTGCACAAGGTTGGGAACCCCCCCCACCGCCTTGAGCGTGGCGGCGCCTGCTCGTCGGAACTCCCTGCCACTTGAGATCCAGCAGGGCGCCTGCAGAGACGCCCGCTGCGCAAGGTTGGGAACCCCCCCACCGCCTTGAGCGTGGCGGCGCCTGCTCGTCGGAACTCCCTGCCACTTGAGATCCAGCAGGGCGCCTGCAGAGACGCCCGCTGCGCAAGGTTGGGAACCCCCCCCCCACCGCCTTGAGCGTGGCGGCGCCTGCTCGTCGGAACTCCCTGCCACTTGAGATCCAGCAGGGCGCCTGCAGAGACGCCCGCTGCGCAAGGTTGGGAACCCCCCCACCGCCTTGAGCGTGGCGGCGCCTGCTCGTCGGAACTCCCTGCCACTTGAGATCCAGCAGGGCGCCTGCAGAGACGCCCGCTGCGCAAGGTTGGGAACCCCCCCACCGGCTTGAGCGTGGCGGCGCCTGCTCGTCGGAACTCCCTGCCACTTGAGATCCAGCAGGGCGCCTGCAGAGACGCCCGCTGCGCAAGGTTGGGAACCCCCCCACCGCCTTGAGCGTGGCGGCGCCTGCTCGTCGGAACTCCCTGCCACTTGAGATCCAGCAGGGCGCCTGCAGAGACGCCCGCTGCGCAAGGTTGGGAACCCCCCACCGCCTTGAGCGTGGCAGCGCCTGCTCGTCGGAACTCCCTGCCACTTGAGATCCAGCAGGGCGCCTGCAGAGACGCCCGCTGCGCAAGGTTGGGAACCCCCCCACCGCCTTGAGCGTGGCGGCGCCTGCTCGTCGGAACTCCCTGCCACTTGAGATCCAGCAGGGCGCCTGCAGAGACGCCCGCTGCGCAAGGTTGGGAACCCCGCCACCGCCTTGAGCGTGGCGGCGCCTGCTCGTCGGAACTCCCTGCCACTTGAGATCCAGCAGGGCGCCTGCAGAGACGCCCGCTGCGCAAGGTTGGGAACCCCCCCACCGCCTTGAGCGTGGCGGCGCCTGCTCGTCGGAACTCCCTGCCACTTGAGATCCAGCAGGGCGCCTGCAGAGACGCCCGCTGCGCAAGGTTGGGAACCCCCCACCGCCTTGAGCGTGGCGGCGCCTGCTCGTCGGAACTCCCTGCCACTTGAGATCCAGCAGGGCGCCTGCAGAGACGCCCGCTGCGCAAGGTTGGGAACCCCCCCCCACCGCCTTGAGCGTGGCGGCGCCTGCTCGTCGGAACTCCCTGCCACTTGAGATCCAGCAGGGCGCCTGCAGAGACGCCCGCTGCACAAGGTTGGGAACCCCCCCCCACCGCCTTGAGCGTGGCGGCGCCTGCTCGTCGGAACTCCCTGCCACTTGAGATCCAGCAGGGCGCCTGCAGAGACGCCTTTAGCGTGGCGGCGCCTGCCCTTTGGAACTCCCCGCCACTTGAGATTCTGGAGGGCGCCTGCCAAAAGGAAGCCCGCTCAGGCGCTTGGGAAGTCGAGGTGGCGTGAATCTGCTTGAGTGTTTCGGTTTTTTTGCTTGGCGTGTTTTCGAAGCAGGGGTGTGTGGATTTTTCTCGATCTTGTTGTTCTGAGTTATTTTGTGTGGGGTTTTTTTCTTTTAAGCGGTGGAGATGTTTTATGGCACAGGCAAATAATGTGTAAAAAGGCAGTTGTGATCATGGCATGAAATGCATTTGGAAGCATGGGGTGGAGCAAACAGAAAGTGCGACGTTCAGAGTGGGGTCAGCCTGTATGGTCTTAAATAATAATAATAATAATAATAATAAGAATAAGAATAAGAAGAAGAAGAAGAAGAAGAAGAAGAAGCATAGTCTCTGAAGGGAATAGTGGTGGTATTAGTAATAGTAAAGGTAAAGGGACCCCTGACCATTAGGTCCAGTCGTGGCCGACTCTGGGGTTCCGGTGCTCATCTCGCTTTATTGGCCGAGGGAGCCAACGTACAGCTTCCGGGTCATGTGGCCAGCATGACTAAGCCACTTCTGGCAAAACCAGAGCAGCGCACGGAAACGCCGTTTACCTTCCCGCCGGAGCGGTACCTATTTATCTACTTGCACTTTTTGGTGTGCTTTCGAACTGCTAGGTTGGCAGGAGCAGGGACCGAGCAACGGGAGCTCACCTTGTCGCGGGGATTCAAACTGCCGACCTTCTGATCGGCAAGTCCTAGGCTCTGTGGTTTAACCCACAGTGCCAATACTTGCCGCCGAAAGGAACGGGCTAATTATTGTGCTATGGTTGTCTAATAAATGGTCCCAAGCAAGCACAAATTTCATGGTTCTGCAGATTATCTTGCCACTTACAACTGGAGGAGACATGATATGACACTTTATTATTTATTACTTTATTGTTTACATGTTGCCTGTCCTCTTGGATTTTAGAAATAAAAGGAAGATCATGAGGATTTTTACGCTACCTCCTGCTGTAGAAGTACCACCTGAGCCAAACTTTTATGATAGTGTGAAAAAAATTCGTCTACGGCAGCAGCTAGAGATGTACTCTATCGGTAGGTATACTCTGTCGGTAAGCTCCCAGTACGTTTCTGAGCACAATTCAAAGCGTTGAATTAAAGCCGTAAAACGGTCTTGGTTCAGTATACCTGAAGGAGCGTCTCCACCTCCAGCTCCGAAGGCTGCCTGGCGGTTCCCTTTAAAAATGTGGGTTTTTTTTTTTGGGGGGGGGGTTATTGGGTTGTTGTTTTTAGTTTACATATTTTGTGGTTTTATATTCTGATTTAATTCTGTGAGCCGCCCTGACACCTGCAGGTATAGGGTGTTATATAAATTCAATAAATAATAATAACAATAACAATAACAATAACAACAACAACAACAACAACAACAATAATAATAAATAACAATAATAATAATAATAATAAAAGTTACAGGGAACCAGGCAGAGGGCTTTCCCGGCAGTGGCACCCTCCCTGTGGAACGCCCTCCCATCAGATGTCAAGGAGATAAAGAACTACACAACTTTTATAAGACATCTGAAGGCAGCCCTGTATTGGGAATTTTTTAATGTTTCAAGTTTTATTATGTTTTTATATTTTGCTGGAAGCCACCCAGAGTGGCTGGGGAAACCCAGACAGGGTGTTGTTGTTGTTGTCGTATATTTAAAGTTACAGAGCTTCTAAAGATACAGGGCTTCTATTCTTTATTGCAATGCATAACTGAATATCTGTCAAAAGGAGACTCAAAATAGAAATAAACATTCAGGATATTTCAAAACTCATAATAGATGTTTCAAACGTTTCCAAGCTCTCTTCCTGCATGTTATACAGAGAGGTGCAAAGGGAAAATCAAAACCAGGGGTCAGCAGACTTTTTCAGCAGGGGGCCAGTCAACTGTCCCTCAGACCTTGTGGAGGGCCAGACTATATTTTGGGGGCGGAAATGAACAAATTCCTATGCCCCACAAATAACCCAGAGATGCATTTTAAATAAAAGCACACGTTCTACTTATGTAAAAACACCAGGCAGGCCCCACAAATAACCCAGAGATGCATTTTAAATAAAAGGACACATTCTATGCTTGTAGAAACATGCTGATTCCAATCTACGGGCCGGATTGAGAAGGCAGTTGGGCAGGATCCAGCCCCCAGGCCTTAGTTTGCCTACCCATGGTCAAAACTATAGTATTGTGGAATATCAGTCAGGATACAGGACTCAGCATAGCTTGTAAGGGGAGTCACAAATCCCAATGGACGTTCCAGGAGGGACGCAGGTGGCGCTGTGGGTTAAAGCCTCAGCGCCTAGGACTTGCCGATCGAAAGGTCGGCGGTTCGAATCCCTGCTGCGGGGTGCGCTCCCGCTGCTCGGTCCCAGCGCCTGCCAACCTAGCAGTTCGAAAGCACCTCCGGGTGCAAGTAGATAAATAGGGACCGCTTACCAGCGGGAAGGTAAACGGCGTTTCCGTGTGCGGCTCTGGCTCGCCAGAGCAGCGATGTCACGCTGGCCACGTGACCCGGAAGTGTCTCCGGACAGCGCTGGCCCCTGGCCTCTTAAGTGAGATGGGCGCACAACGCCAGAGTCTGTCAAGACTGGCCCGTACGGGCAGGGGTACCTTTACCTTTACCTTTTAGCTATGCTGGTGAATCTTGCCACATTACTGCCTAGATGGGCAGTAGGCTGTTATCACCATGTGGTCATAAGAGGGCATACAACTGTTCATATTTTCCGCCTCCTATTTATGAGAGGGGAGTAGTGTTCATTTTAGTTATGATGTCCTGGTAAACGGATGTTCGGCCAGCCTAGATCAGAAACAAGTAGGTGTACAAGTGGGACTTGCAAGTACAGTAAATGTTGAAGGGTGCTGTTCAGGGTGCCAGCCAGCCATGCTTTTTTTCTAGGATAATTCCTCCATGGGATTTCCATGTGTCCAGCCACCCCACCCCACCCCTGCCCTAATAGATGCTCAGTGTTCTGTAGTAGCTTCATTGGGCTTTTGCGAGAAAAATGATTTTTTTGTGTGTACTTCTGCAGACCCCAAGACTCTCTGTTTTGGTGTTGTTTTGGTTTGATGTTAGTATATAGGATGACTATTTATCGCTTGAAATCATGGTCCAGGTACTCTCCAAAGGAGGTTCTCCATTCAGCATAATGAAAACAAAAGGAATACCTGCTAGACTGATGTGCACAAAGGTTTGCTCAAAGCCAAACACAGAATACAAAACAAGAAGTTGCCAGTGTCCAGGTTTCCCTGCGATAGAGAGCAACATGTGTTTTTTTTTTGGGGGGGGGAGGGGGCTATTCTTGGCCTTTTTGTCAAGCTTCCCATTTTTTATTATAGGGGTGTAAAACCAGTTTACAAAATCTAGAATTGCAGAATTGCAATGGGTTTCTCGTTTGTGAGTGATTTTTCTTACTTGCAGTATCCATTACATCCCCCCACTTTTCCTTCTAAGCAAACCCTCTCAAAAACAACACATCATTCCATGTATAACCTTAGTATCAAACTTCGTTAGCAGGTTTGGGGTGTGATTTTGCAACTTCTTACTGCTTGCCATTGTTGGAAATGTGCTTACATCGATTGCTTCTATGACTTTAAATTGCTAAATGATGTGCCAGTAACAATTACTATTAAATGTGGACATTTCGCACTTGTGACAGAAGGCAATTTTTTATCCTAAAATGTTTACATTGGAATTTGCTGAATATGTATTGTGCTGAATTAGTTTGTTAGCTAACAGATAAACAATGGGTTTGAAGTAACTATATGTTGTTGCTGTTTTTTTGAGGAGGGGCAGAATCTTACAATAGGAATTTAACAATTCCCTGTATGTTTACTTGGAAGCAAGTCCCACTGAGTTCAGTAGGGCTTAGTCTCTAGTAATACTGCCTCTCCTGGTATGCCCCACGGAGGACCTTAAGGTCCATAAATAGCAACACCCTAGAGGTCCCGGGCCCTAAGGACCTCAACACTGGCTCCAGCCTGGTCGAGTACTCTGTCTCATGAGACCAGGGCCCTGCAGGATCTGATTTCTTTTTGCAGGGCCTGTAAGACAGAGTTGTTCCGCCTGGCCTTTGGCTTAGAATCAGTTTCATTCCCTCCCCCTCTTTCTTTTTCCTTTCTTCTCCTGTGAAGAGGCTGCATCCTAATGTTTTAATGTTGTATTTAATCTTGTTTTTTTTAAATTGTATTTTAATCTTGTTTTTATTATTTGTTGTTAGCCGCCCTGAGCCCGGTCTTGGCTGGGGAGGGCGGGGTATAAATAAAATTTATTATTATTATTAATATGTTTAGAATTGCAGTCTAATATATCCAAATGTGTTTATTTTTCTAGCAAGGAAATATGATCACCAGCAGCAACCGCAGAAGCAGACTGATAGTGTACAGCTATTAGTGGAATGAAGTCTTGAAGCTCTGAAGCTGAGAGGATGACGGAAAGTTTGGGATGTAGTCATTTTCAATGAAACTTGAATAGTATAGTGATTTGTATTCGTAATTATTGCCTTGAGAAGACGTATGTAAATGTACAGCGAGCATTTTCTGAAATCGGGAAAATTAACATGGCTGATACATATCGGTCCTGTTTTCCAGTTTGCATTACAAATGATTTCCAGTAAAAGTAGGAGTAGATAAAGTTAAAACAGGGCTGCTGGGATGTTCAGTGTGGGTATCACAGCAATTCCCATTCAAAAGGGATGAGAAAGGCACATGACATTTGATGTGCCTCAGTGCGGTTAATAAAGTAGTTGGTGCTGGCAGAGAACAGAATATATACTTAGAGGCTCACAATAAATACCAAATGTCCTGTTTGGGTTATAGAGTATAGATGAAGAGATAAAAATATTAGAATGTACAAATTTTCGTTTTTGACCTGGTAAACAGTGGTGGATAAAACAATAAGAAGTTAAGGAAGTTCAGGTGGAGGCTCTGCAGGGCATGAATATTTTTCTTTTTAACTGTTTTACTTGTCTTCCTGGTGTTTGAACTCAGTGGAATTAAGCTGTTTAGGCAGTTGTGCCTGCATAGTCTGTGGTCCTAATTAGAACTAAAATAAACTTAAAATGTTTTTGGAGAAATGCCCATTTGACTAAATCAGTAGCAAAGCTGCAATTCTTTATGGAGTGAGCACGTTTTCTTATTGGGTTGTTAAATGGCACTTTAATGTGGCACTGTTACAAAGAGGGTTACATAGCGGGAGCACAAGATAATAAAACTGTTCTGAGCAATTACAGCTAGAACGCTTGGAATACAGATCCACCTTTAATGGTCAGTTATAAATGTATTTGCAAACATGTCAGGCAAAACTGATTATGGTGGAATTATGGAGTGATTAGGTGATGCAAATAATTTATATTTGAAGAAATGTGAAAAATTTGTTCCAGGCACGTTTGAAAACATAAACATGTGATGAATTAAACAATGAATTGCATCCCTAAGTAGGTGGTGACTTTCCAATTATGGTTAAAAAGAAAAAGAGCAGATTAACAAATTTCTGTCTAGTGTTAAATAGCCATTTCCAACACTTGTCAATTTTTTTGTTTGTTTATGCCCCACGTCTCCTGAACTGCTGCCCTGTGCATAAAAAACTTCTAGGGTAGTAATGTGCGCAAGTATCTGATCACAGCCAAAGTTCCTTAGTCTCCCTTCCACTTCCAATAGCATTCTGGTGTGAAAGTTTAATGCTTTGCCTGTAGTGAGACAACTGTTCAAAGAGTTTCCTATTTGGACTGCGGATGGAGTTCAGTAGTCCATCCTTCTATACTTGGGATTTGGTCTCTATTATATCACCATGACCCCTCTTTGTGATTCTTTGCAGATTTCCTACATTAGTGGGGATGAGCTTTCTGTTTGGACAAGTGTAATCAATCAGATGAGCAGTTTAAGGGCTGATGTTCACATCATGTTGGGGCAGCTTTTTGTAGATATAAAAGTTATTCCCAGATCTGCATTTCTGGGTGCTATATCATGGGAGCTTGTAGCTTGCCAATCTTGGCTGTAGCGACTTCAGTGATTGTGTAGTAACAACAAAAAGGAAAGTGAATCAAGTGAATTTCTTAGGTGGTATATGTATGAGGAACCCAAGTACAGCCTAGTGCATGCACAGGCAAACTCAGCCCTCTGGATTTTTTTGGGACTACAACTCCCATCATCCCTGACCACTGGTCCTGTTAGCTAGGGATGATGGGAGTTGTAGTCCGAAAACATCTGGAGGGCCGAGTTTGCCTATGCCTGTCCTAGTGTATCACTTGTGAATATACAACTTGTGAATATCACTTGTGAATATACAACTACATAGTATTATTGTAATATAATGTATCACTTCCATTGGACTGTCTGGTACTATTGTGCCCTGGGTAGAAACTGTACACTTGCCCTTGCAAAATGCTCCCGTACTTTCAGTGTATAAAATGTTTTTGTATTTTATTTTTAACAGTAAAATGCATTTAAAGTTGGGTCTGTGTGAAGCTTCTTTTTCCTGAGCTAACAGCATTTTTATGGGTAACATGCATGTAAGTTTTAAGATTTATTTCTTACAAGGATGCAGTATTTTTATTTTATTAGCTGGCACGTTAAGAATTATTTATCAGACCTAATCTCTAGTGAAATCTGTCCTTTGTAAAAGTTTCTCAACTCTTTTTTTGGCAGTGATACAGTTTTTTTTTGGGGGGGAAATTCCTATGCAAATGAGGGCCATTTGTACTAGAAAATTTTCTGATGCCAGAGAAATCAAATATAGCATACTTTACTTTAGTAAACAACAGCCTTTACCAAAGGTGTCATGGGCTTTGAAGACACTCGAACTCAGAATGCAAGGGAGAAACGTGCTAAGAGGAAGGCACGCTTGTTAAATCCACACTGTGAAGAACTCCCACCTGGAAAACAATGTCCCCACTCTGGAAAGACGTGTGGATTCAGAATTGGCCTCTTTAGTCATGGACTCATTGTGAAAACTGTGTTTATGGACGACAATCTTACTCGGCTACGAGGGATCTCCAAAGAAGAAAGAAGAATTTTAGAAAGAGCATGGACCATGCCACATGCCGGTGGTGCCCAGTCCCAGCGATGGCAGCAGCCTGGATCTCTTCAGGCAGCTTTCGCTGCTGGTCCAAGAGCAGCGTGTGCCCAACACAGGAAGCGCCAGTCACACATGCCTAGAGGCACAATAATCATGTTGTTGTCTAGTCGTGTCCGACCCTTCGTGACCCCCTGGACCAGAGCACGCCAGGCACTCCTGTCTTCCACTGCCTCCTGCAGTTCGGTCAAACTCATGTTGGTAGCTTGAAGAACACTGTCCAACCATCTCGTCCTCTGTCGTCCCCTTCTCCCTGTGCCCTCCGTCTTTCCCAACATGTTTTGTACTGAGTTGAATAGGATCCAAAATGCAGCAGTCTGATTGGTCCTAGAACAATAGGATCCAAAATGCAGCAGTCTGATTGGTCCTAGAACAACAGGATCCTAAATGCAGCAGTCTGATTGGTCCTAGAACAATAGGATCCAGAATGCAGCAGTCCGATTGGTCCTCAGGAGCCACCCAATCCCGCTCCAGGTGGAAGTGAATCCACAACCTAATTGGCCTACAGGAGAATCCCGGAATTAGCCAATCATGTGGGGCCCATTGTGTAAATAATGTATATAAAGCAGATATTCTGGGGGAACCTCCATTCCTCCTCACCACTATGAGCTGAATAAAGAGCATGAAATCTTTTCCAGGGAGTCTTCTCTTCTCAGGAGGTGGCCAAGGTACTGGAGCCTCAGCTTCAGGATCTGTCCTTCCAGTGAGCACTCAGGGCTGATTTCCTTCAGAATGGATCGGTTTGATTTTCTTGCAGTCCATGGGACTCTCTAGAGCAGTGTTTCCCAACCTTTGGTCTCTAGCTGTTTTTGGACTACACTTCCCATCATCCCTGACCACTGGTCTTGCTCGCTAAGTATGATGGGAGTTGTAGTCCAAAAACAGCTGGAGACCCAAGGTTGGGAAACACTGCTCTAGAGTCTCCTCCAGCACCATAATTCAAAAGCACCAATTCTTCTTTATGGTCCAGCTCTCACTTCCATGCATCACTTCTGGGAAAATCATAGTTGTAACTATACGGACCTTTCTCGGCAAGGTGATGTCTAGGTTTGTTGGATGGATATAATAATAACAACAACAAAACAACAATAATAAAATTATTTTATTAATTTATTTATACATATAAACCACCTCCAAGCTCTTATCCGCGCCAGGCGAGGCTCCCGGGAACCTGCCCGTCCCCCTCCCCGCCCCCCCCCCCCCCCAAAAAACCAGAAGCACCCAGGCGGCGGGGTGTTACCTCATTCGCCCTCCGTGGTACTTCCGCTTCCGGCGGCGCTTTCCTATTTCCCCCCCCACCACCTCCTCCACCGCGATCTTATTTTCCTGGTGCCACATCCGGGTCCTTTTGCCGGCGTGCTTGGCGCCCGTTGTGTGTAGGAGAGCGGGCGGGCGCGTGACACACACACACAGACACAGGGAGCGCGTGCGCGTGCGCGAGAGAGAGAGAGAGAGGAGAGGCTGAGAGAGGGCGCCGGGTCTGCAGAGCGCGTGGCTGGGACGGTGAGTGAAGAGAGCGGGCGGGCGGGCGGGCGCGTTTGTGTGTGGAGACGGCGGTGTGTGGAGACGCGGTCGGTGGGTCGGTCGGGCCGCGTTTTCCCCCCCCCCTCTCCCCCCGTGTCCCGGTCACGGTGACCCGAAGAAGTCACGCGGGCTTGGGACCGGCGTCGTCGCCGCCGGCCGCTTTCCTTTCCCTCTTCACGTGTCGAGGCTGAGACCCGCGTGTCTCGTGTGAATAGAGAGCGGCGCGGGTGAGAAGGCGTGTGAGGGGGGCCGGGAAGCGGGGGGGGGGTCTGGAGAGGAAATTCCCCCCCCCACCGAATAAAAACGGAATAATAACGCCTCACACCTGCCCCGTTGAAGCCAGGGGCACATCCCCTCCATGAAGGTTTGCGTGTCGCTTCTCTCCCTTCCTGGCTTGAAGGGAACTTTGTTATTATGTCAGTTGCTTGACTCGCCGGCCAGGAGGCACCACATGCAGCCCTTTCCCCCCCCCCAAAAAAAAAGTTCAACTGTTATCACTGTTTTATACTGTATTGTTTTAATTAGTGTTTTTATAGTTGTTCTGATTTTGTGTGGAGTGCCCTACCTGGGTGGATGGAGCAGCCAAGTAATTTTCTTTTTTTTTAAAAAAAAATAATTTTTATTCATTTTTCAAACACATAATAAAAACAAAGCACAAAACAGAAAATCAAAACACAAAACAAAAACATACAAAACATTTAAACAAACATAACTTCAAAATTGTATTTTCATACCCTTCTTTCCTTCGACTTCCCCATACCTCCCCATCCCTGCATCCTTGTTTGGTAATTCTTTAGCAACCCTTTAGTCAATTTATCCTGATTCCCTTTCATTAAATTTCCTTTAGTTTTTTAGTTACAGCTGTAATTCTCTGTTTCTTACCCCTTGACAGCAGCCAAGTAATTTTCGTTGTCCCCGAGAGGGGGCAATGACAATAAAGATATTATTATTATTATTATTATTATTATTATTATTATTATTATTATTATACCTTTTGGTAAAATGTCCCCTGGTTGTCCTGTCTGGCTGGGACGAAGTCCCCTTTTTCAGTCAGTTCATACCCAGCATCAAGGTTGTATCGACTGTTCTCTTCTGTGTTTGATTGATTGATGGATTCCCCTTTTCGTCTTGAAGGAGAGGGGCAGCAGCAGCAGAGATAATCTCATTTATGTTTGGTCCATTTCTCAAGTTTCATAAAATGAGAGGCAAAAAGAGATGATAGGTGGGAACTGAAGGGGGTTTTTCTGGTCAGAAAACCTTGGAAGGCTGCTTAGCTAAGCATCCCTGCACTAAGTGACTCCTTTTCTGTTAATCTTATGTATGATCTTAAGCATGTTTGTTTAAAATTAAAGGCACGTTACTTCATCCAGGATTTAAAATGCCTAGGGTCAGAGTTATAGCCCTATTCCCCGCCCCCGCTCTTCTCCATAAGGCAGTCAGGCCAACATTTGCTATAAAAAGGTACCTAAATTGTTGAGGAAGTGGTACACTGCTGTATCTGGGAGGGGTTGTTGCACATAAAGTAGAAAGTGGGCATGCCTGAACTATTCCTGTGCTGCTTTGTAAAGATAATATTTTTTATTTTATTTTAAGCATTGTTTCCATGTTATGTCACTGGACAGGCCAGGCTAGGCTTGATGTTAGTTGTGTGGCTAGCTTTGGCATGCATGAGTTTTAATACACAAATACCCACCAATGGGAGCTTTTCTCCCCATGCCATTGTTCCAATCTGATTTAGCCCTGCACTGATTATTTATGTCAAACTATGCACAACATTACTAACCACTAACAATATCTAGTTAGGCCCTAAGATATACAGTGGTACCTCGGGTTACATACACTTCAGGTTACAGATGCTTCAGGTTACAGACTCCGCTAATCCAGAAATAGTGCTTCACGTTAAGCACTTTGCTTCAGGATGAGAACAGAAATCGTGCTCTGGCGGCGTGGCAGCAGCAGAACGCCCCATTAGCTAAAGTGGTGCTTCAGGTTAAGAACGGACCTCCGGAAAGAATTAAGTACTTAACCCGAGGTTCCACTGTATTTACAAAGAGGTTCAGAAGTGCAGTTATTACTGTGTTCCCCTTTAAGGTTCCTGCCTTATTTGAAGGACACACAAAATAATACTTCATTCCTAACTACACTTACCTGGAAATAAGTCCCATTGAATTAAGTAGGACTTCTGAGTAGGATTGCACTGTAAGGAAAGTTTGTAGGCAGTTCTCCCTTTCTCTGTGCCTGAAGACCTATTTTATGTGTCATGGCCGAGTCTTTTATAGACAAGTTTCAGCTAATATTTTTGGGTGGGTCCTGAAAGTACTTTTGTAGGCATGTTGGCACATGGACATTGTAAAGCTCAATACCTTTTACATGCATAAACAGAAGGGAAACGAATAATGTCTAAAGTGCAATACACTGCTATACTTGTAGTTATCTATGCTGAATCAAATATCTTGGTTGAAGAGGGCAAAAGAGCAACAGGTTCTATCTAAGACAAAAGTAATAATATGGAAGATATGTGGTCATTCACATCCATTAAAAGCTTATGGCAACATTTTATTGATGGCTCTGCATTGTCGTGCAGCTAGGCACATGACTGAAGAGCAACTGACCATTGTTAAATAAATATGCAAGTGGTGATGAGTGTGGTAGGTCCCCATTGACCTCAAATTATAGAAGGTGCTTGTGTGAAGCCTCCTGAATCTGTTGAGGCTGCCTGCATGTTCTTCAGCCTTGATTTTCCAAACAGTTTCAGAATGTCCCTCATTTTTGATCAGTCATTAAATTTCCAACTGTTCCCACCATGAATCCCACTCTTAGTGTGATTCCAGTGTGTTCCAGGAGGACTTAACTACTGTGAGGATACTGCTTTTTGTAGGCTGGGAGGGAATGGGATAGCAGCAGTAAATAATACCTTAATATTTAACCCACCTCTGTCTCTGTTGGTCTTGCACTGCTGGTACAGGCATTGTTTCACAGTTTGCCCTTTGGCTTGTGCCAAGAGTGCTTCCTTTAGGTTATCTAGCGGGGAGAAGAGATAGAGCAACCTCCATGAAGAGCCACAGGCAGCTATGGGTATGCAGACATGGACCACAGAAGAGGATAAGAGTACTATATATTTGCATTATCTATGAAATTTCACAGTATTTTAACTTCTGGGTGGTAATGGCTTCATATTTCACCAGAGATAACTTTTAAAGACACACAACTTTGTCTTCAAATTCCTGCTACTGAGTTGCTAAGATTTTGCTGCTACCCGTAACCCCTGTGCTTTGGATATACAGTGGTACCTTGGCTTACATACGCTTCAGGTTACATACACTTCAGGTTACATACGCTTCAGGTTACAGACTCTGCTAACCCAGAAATAGTGCTTCAGGTTAAGAACTTTGCTTCAGGATGAGAACAGAAATCGTGCTCCGGCGGCACGGCAGCAGCAGGAAGCCCCATTAGCTAAAGTGGTGCTTCAGGTTAAGAACAGTTTCAGGTTAAGTATAGACCTCCGGAACGAATTAAGTACTTAACCCGAGGTACCACTGTATCAAGTATTATCGGCAGAGACAAAGAAAGCTGCCTATTACCTCAAAGGGCAGTCCTGACTCTGGTTGGTCCTGGGACAAGTTTAAGGTTTCGTTGCTGACTTAATAAAACATTGAATAGTTTTGGACCTGGTTTTCTGATCATCTAAAATAGTATTTGTTCACCCAGGCCTTAACTGGTTATTGAAACCAGTGCCATTAAGAATTTTCTAGTGACTGTGATTGTTATTGGCTTTAATGTATTTATTGGATTTTAACATCCTGCTTTTATTGTTGTGTTTTAAATTTTCCTGGAACTTTTAATGAAGTGTGGTATTACCTGCCAGTAATAAACTAGTGTGGTTGCAGATAATCAAGACGCCATCTGTGAGGAGATGAGGGAAATGTTTGCTGAATGGTGTTCTTTGCCCATTTCTATGTGTGATGTTGGTGCTAGAGTAGTATGATGATTTGGACATGAATTCTGTTCTTTCTTTCCACCCAACATATCTCCACAAGTCAGTTGTGAGGAGAAAATGGCAAGAGAAGGATGTTCTATGCATGCTTCTCTGAAATCCTTTGGGCACAAGCTTGTTTCAAAGGTGAAAAACAATTAGTGACTGGTTTTGGGTGCTTCTTGCTGTGCTGGATTGCAACATGGGTCACCATTAGTTCCTATAATTCTTGATTACATTTAGAAAAGCAGCGGCTGAATCCTGAAAGAGACCAATGTGTAGAAGGGGATGTTGTAAAATTGAATATCTCATTAAGAGATTTAAATTTCAGGTGAGATACAAGATGTTAGACTGATATCCTTAACTGGGTTTGTTACTTACCTCATTGGTAAAAGAGAATGTGGCAAACATCTGTGATTCAATGAACAATTCAGGCAGAATGCAAAAGCATGGGTTACTTCTCAGTTCTATACACATAAAAAGATGGATAAAACAAGCACTAATGTCAGGTGCAGTATTATTCCAGTCATATCCCAAGGTTCAGGCCATACTGCTGGGCTTCTAGTAATAGCCTATTATTCGTTTAATGGCTCCTGCACAGAGTTTCCTTTTTAGGGCAAATACTGAAAGACATTATAGCTGCAGTGGGTGGAAGGAAATGTTCGGATAGAAGTGCGGTAACAAGTCTGATAGTTTGTGATTGTTCAGTTGCTTCCAGTTATTGTATATACGTATGAATGACTGAAATAAGCAGACTGAAGCTTTGCTGCTGCCTTAGTGAATATGTTGAACTATGGTAGATTTACCAGCATGCTCTGCATCTATCACTGTTTATGTCTTGTTTACCAAGGTTGTTGTGGTGATCTAACAATGTTTTGCATACAGGCTAAAAAACATTTTCCTATTTAATGTACCAGAAAAGCTCTGAAGTTTTAATTAGATCCTTGTATCCTTTTCCATTTATAAGAGTTTACCTTACTAAAGCTACGTTCTTTATCTCTAGGGCTGGTATAGTGACAGCCTTTCATCTCTTGAATGTCATTATTATTATTATTATTTTATTTAATTTCTATACTGCTTTATATTTTTAAGACAAATCTCAAAGCGGTTTAGGTAAAGGTAAAGGTAAAGGTACCCCTGCCCGTACGGGCCAGTCTTGACAGACTCTGGGGTTGTGCGCCCATCTCACTTAAGAGGCCAGGGGCCAGCGCTGTCCGGAGACACTTCCGGGTCACGTGGCCAGCGTGACATCGCTGCTCTGGCGAGCCAGAGCCGCACACGGAAACGCCGTTTACCTTCCCGCTGGTAAGCGGTCCCTATTTATCTACTTGCACCCGGAGGTGCTTTCGAACTGCTAGGTTGGCAGGCGGTTTACAGCATATTAAATCGATAAAATATAAATAAAACAATCTTAAGAAAGTCAAATGTAAAATATACAGTCAAAGCAACATAACAGAAAACTAAAATATTAAAGATTTCAAAATAAAACAAATACAGTGGTGGTGATGTAGAGAGGAAGGGATTTTGCCTCAACACTAATGTTAATTAATTTTGTTCTTTATAATGATTGTGCTTTGAGGGCTGTTGAAAGAGAAGGCAAATGAGGGGCAATGCTAGTGAATGAGAGACCATTTGCTGAAATGCACCGAAATTGGGTAAGCAGTTCTCGGCACTGCTGAAAATGTTCATTTGAAAACTGAATAGTTTTATTTCAGATGAGCTGAAAACACTGTATCTAATCTCTGTAGCTGATTACCATCCCCTCAGTGCTCACCTGGTGGTTGGAGCATCCTGTTCTATGGGGTCTTGCTGGTAGTGATCAAAGGCTATGCCCATACGCCAGAGGCAAATGTGTACACCAAATTCTGTGGGGGTGTTGACCTCCAGTGAGCCATATTCAGAAGTATTACTTGGCTAGGCATGCTATAGATGCAGATCTGGGATTGCATTATAAGGAGCGGAGCGGAGGATCAGACTGGGCCCCAAAGGCCTGGCAGAACATCTCCGTCTTGCAGGCTCTGTGGAAAGATGTCAAAATCTGCAGGGCCCTGATCTCTTGCAACAGAGCGTTCCACCAGTTCGGGGCCAGGGCCGAAAAGACTAGTTCAAGACTAGTCTAACCTCCTTGAGGCCTGGGACTTCCAAGATGTTACTGTTTGTGGACCGTAAGGTCCTCTGTGGGGCATACCAGGAGAGGCGGTCCCATAAGTATGAGAGTCCTAGGCCATATAGGGCTTTAAAGGTTTAAACCAGTACCTTAAACCTGACCCTGTACGCCACTGGGAGCCAGTGCAGGTGGTATAGCACTGGATGAATGTGATTCCGTGGCGAGGACCTCGTAAGGAGTTTATGTGTCAGCTTCAAGGGCAGCCCCGAGTAGAGCAAATTACAATAATCGAGCCTAGAAGTTGACCGTTGCATGGATCACTGTGGCAAGATCAGAGCAGGAAAGGTAAGGGACCAACTGTTTAGCACGGCGGAGGTGGAAAAATGCTGCCTTTGCTTTAGCTGCAACCTGCGCCTCCCTGGAAAGGGAGGCATCGAAGGTTACACCCAGACTCATGACAGAAGGCGCTGGCACCAGCTGAGCCCCTGTAAGAGATGAGTTGGCCCCCCCCAACCCCATGTCATCCCGACCCAGCCAGAGGACCTCTGTCTTCGAAGGATTTAACTTCAACCGGCTCCCACACAACCATCCAGCCACAGCTTCCAAACATCTGGTCAGTGTGTCTGGGACTGAGTCAGGGTGGCCATCCATCAACAGATAAAGTTGGGTGTCATCAGCGCATTGATGACAGCCCAGCCCAAAACTCCGGACAAGCTGGGCAAGGGTGCACATAAAGATGTTAAAAAGCACCAGGGAGAGGATTGTGCTCTGTGGCACTCCACACACCAAGGGGTGCCAGGACGACAACTCTTCCCCTAGCGCCACCCCCTGTCTCCGACCTGAAAGGAAAGAATGCAGTCATTGTAAGACTGTGCCCTGAATCCCCACGTTGGGAAGGCGGTGGTCCAAAAGTTTGTGGTCGACCATGTCGAAGGCTGCTGACAGATCTAAAAGAATCAGCAGTCCTGACCCACCTCGATCCAGCTGCCTATGGAGGTCGTCTGTTAGGGCAACCAGAGCCATCTCGGTCCCATAACCAGGGCGAAAGCCGGACTGAAATGGATCCGTTATGAAGTAGTCATTAAGCTGTGGCATATTTGATTCCTGCATTGCCTGAAATATTTGCAGAAAAATAATGCAAGCTCTCAAACTGACACCCACACATTCAATAAATAGTCTCCTGAACCCCCCCCCCCTTTGTGCTGCTGTTTCCTTATAACGTGAATATCATACAAGTAACTGCAGGACAAAATGGTGGGGCAAGATGTTACATAAGGAATTGAATGAGTTGAAGGATCAACCATTTCTGAAGCATGTCTATAAATTGCCAAAAGTGATGCGGGACTTTTATTTTTCTGTAGAAAGTTTTCCAGTTTCAGAACTTCATTGTTAGATAACATTAATTAGTAACATGATGAACATTAATTAGTAACATGTTGAACACAAGGTCAACTTGGGAAGCTGGAATGTATGCAGGACATAACAATCTGAAATCAATGTTATAGAGTTGTGTCCAACTAAGTTTTACTAAGAGTAGACCCATTAAAATTAATGGGCACCAGTTATTTATGTTATTATTTTCAGTGGGAAAGCAGGTGGCACTGTGGTCTGAACCACTGAGCCTCTTGGGCTTGCCGATCGTAAGGTCGGCGGTGCAAATCCGCACAATGAGGTGAACTCCCGTTGCTTTGTCCCAGCTACTGCCAACCTAGCAGTTCGAAAGCATACCAGTGTAAGTAGATAAATAGGTACTGCTAAATAGGTTTAGTCATGCTGGCCATATGACCCGGAAATTTGTCTGCGGACAAATGCCGGCTTCCTTGGCCTGAGATAAGTGCTGTACCCCATAGTGGACTTTGAATGGACTTAACCACCCAGGGGACCTTACCTTTACCTTTGCCTTACTCAGGGCTAGCACTGATAGAAGCCATAATGCTTCCTCTCTCCCCCTCCCATGACTATTCTTAGGAAACACATATTTATGTGCATACCTCTTCTAGCATGTGAAAATTAGTATGTTAATAGTTCCTCAGTCCTTAAAATTGAAGGCTCCAAACCTGTGCTCGCTGAACTGGGAGCAATCCCCATTTAACTTGCAAGTAGACATGTATAGGGATGCAGGTGGCGCTGTGGTCTAAACCACTGAGCCTAGGGCTTGCTGATCGGAAGGTCGGCGGTTCGAATCCCCGTGACAGGGTGAGCTCCCATTGCTCAGTCCCAGCTCCTGCCAGCCTAGCAGTTTGAAAGCATGTGAAAGTGCAAGTAGATAAATAGGTACCACTCCAGTGGGAAGGTAAACAGCGTTTCCATGCACTGCTCTGGTTTCGCCAGAAGCAGCTTAGTCATGCTGACCACATGACCTGGAAAAACTTTCTGTGGACAAACGTCTGCTCCCTCGGCCAGTAAATCAAGATGAGCACCACAACCCCGGAGTCATTTGCGACTGGACTTAACTGTCAGGGGTCCTTTACCTTTACCTTTAAGACATGTATAGCATTCCACTGCAACTAATATATGAAATGGTATGCTATTAGGTTGTCATATCCTAAAATACCTGCAGGTATTCCAACTATTTTTAACTCAGTACCATATTCGCTGTACTGTAAACTATTTTATAAATGTGTGGCCTTGTAAAGCTGGATATGAATACATTAATAAATTTCCAAGCTTTGAACTTGTCAACATAAGCACAACGGCTCAGATCCTAAGTTTTTCGTTTTGTGAATGGTGATTTTTGCCAGTTTCTCCCAGCAGCACCTTTCACACAGTTCTGGAGGTACCTCAGCCCTTTCTGAAGATGAAAAGGGTTGCAGGAAGAAGGGTGAAATAACTAAAATTGCTCTTCCTTCTTCTCTGTTTGTGGAGGTGTCTGCTGGATCACAATGCACAATTGATTTGAAACCAATGAATCTGTGGCACTGGCACCTTTTTTTCTAGAAGAAAGGCACTGGTTAAAGGTGTAGCACATACTGTAACAACTTCATGGTGAGTACCAGTGCCATTTTTTCTAGAAGAAAAGCACTGGTTGTAAGCATGCCTTGTAAGGACTGTCTTAAACTGTTGATCTTTGTAAGCAGTTTGGGAAATTTGATAGCTGGGTATTTTTTTTTTATAATTGGCTAACGTAAATATAAAAAAAGCTTTCTAACCTTCATGTTACTTTATTTTTACTGGATGAATGATTCTCATTTGGAATATATATATATATATATATATATCGGGACGCAGGTGGCGCTGTGGGTTAAAGCCTCAGCGCCTAGGACTTGCCGATCGAAAGGTCGGCGGTTCGAATCCCTGCGGCGGGGTGCGCTCCCGCTGCTCGGTCCCAGCGCCTGCCAACCTAGCAGTTCGAAAGCACCTCTGGGTACAAATAGATAAATAGGGACCGCTTACCAGCGGGAAGGTAAACGGCGTTTCCGTGTGCGACTCTGGCTCGCCAGATGCAGCTTTGTCACGCTGGCCACGTGACCCGGAAGTGTCTCCGGACAGCGCTGGCCCCTGGCCTCTTGAGTGAGATGGGCGCACAACCCCAGAGTCTGTCAAGACTGGCCCGTACGGGCAGGGGTACCTTTACCTTTACCTTTATATATATATATCACACATTCACACCAGATTTTCTGGAAGAATTTGTTTCAGAGTGGTGCAGGGGATTGATCATTATTTTCCTGGAACGCTGCCTAGTCCTTTGAAAAGGATAGCATGAAATCTCAGTATAAGTAAATTATAAGTAATTGCCTAAAACCTATGAAGAACAGCTTTTCTAGCCATGACTTTGTCATCTATCACAAATTGATGTTTCAGGCTTATGATTTCAAAAGATAAAATTTTGCTGTGTTTCATAATTAGGCAATGAGAAACAGAAATATATCCTAACATGGGGTTAGAAGCTTAAATTAGAACTATAAATAGTGTTATCCTCAACACTTTTAAACTATAAATGAACTGCTGTGCCACCTTATTAAAATGATATCGTTTCTATCACTGGCTGCTGAACAAAGGTGCTGTGTGGGGGACTTTTGGGTGTTGGGTATTAGGTGACACAGTGAATGAATGTATCTTGAACTGTACTCTTGTAATCTGAACTAAGGAGTTGCTGTAAATCTTGGGGGAATATGGGGTATCTGACGCCCCATATCTTAAAAGGCATTTTGCTCATTCCATGACAGGTCCCCTTAATTCCACATTTATGTTTCCATAAAATGCATTGGAGTGTATTCGGTCAGGTCCTGTTGATCCAAAGTGGTCCTTTCATTTTGAATGGTCATCATTATATCTGTGACATAAGTTTTGCCTGGTAGGACCCTGGAGGAACTTATGCTTTAGGACTGCAGTGGAGCTATCCCTGCACCTTTAACAGTAGTGTGGTTGCTTTAAAGACAGAGGATGAAGAAAGAGCCCTTGTTAAAATAATGATGGCCTTGCAGGAGCGGGAAATGATAGCTCCTTCTTTATGGGGAGTTGCTTGAGGAGGGACACAGCACTGATTGATTGATTGATTGATTGATTGATTGCTGTTATAGCCTACTTCATACCAAGGGTTTGGCAAGGAAACAGTACATTTAATCTAACAAAAAATTGACGAGGAAAGGTCTTCTGAAAGATACGTCAAGTCTCAAGGAGGAGAGTATTCTTAAGTTGCATGACAGCCACTGAGGTTTTTTCATTATGCTCTAGAACTCATCTGCAGATGCCTATAAAAATTTTAAAACAGTAGAAGAGCCCTGCTGGTTCAGACCAAAGACCCGGTTAGTTCTGGCATCCTCTGGGAAGCTCCAAATCTGGTCATTAAAGTATTAACTCTTTATTGGTCCCCAGCAACTGGTATTCAGTTGCTTATAAGACAGAGTTGTTCCGCCTGGCCTTTGGCTTGGAGCCAATTTGATTCCCTCCCTCTCTTTCTTTTTTCCTTTCCTTCTCCTGCGTTGAGGCTACATCTTAATATTTTAATGTTATATTTTAATTTTGTTTTTAAGTTGTAATCATTCAACTTGTTTTTATTATTGCTTGTAAGCCGCTCTGAGCCCGGCCTTGGCTGGGGAGGGCGGGGTATAAATAAATAAATAAATAAATAAATAATAATAATAATAATTATTATTATTATTATACTGAATGGGTGTTGTGTATAGCCACTGAGGATGAGCCAGTGAGGACACTGATGCACCCATCTTTCACACAGCTTAAAGCCAACTTAAGCTGTTGGCCATTGCCACATAATGTGATAGTGAATCATAAATTCCATATTGTGTGAGGCTGTATTTGCCTTTGTCCAGCAGATTCTGATCAGACAATTTTATTGGATGTGCATGAGTTCTAGGGTTATGAGAGAGGAAGAAAAGTGTCTACTTTTTCCATGTTGTGCATAACTTTATAAACTTCTGTTGTGTCATATCCCTCTTAGGAAAAAAATATGACTAAACTTTAACAATCCCAGATATTTAGCCTTTCCTTATAGGGCGTGTCGTTTATACTCTTGATCCTTTTGGTTATCCTTATCTGCATCTCTACCAGCTCTCAAATATCCCTTTTTAAATGGGGAGAACCAGAACGCTACATAGTATTTTAAAGGAGTAGCACCATAGAATTGTATAAAGGTGCTACAATACTAGCTTCTTTTTCCTTAATAATTCCGTCTTGTGAGGCATTCGTCTTGCGGGGCACCACTGTACATTACTTTTCATTCCTAATGCCAAATCGTTTACAATTTTTAAGTGGAACCTGTCCCAATAAAGATCACACTGTTCAGTTCTTACCATTGTGAGGATTTATCATAAACCTCTGCTTCCTGTTTTTTAACCCTAATCCAGAAGACAACGCATCCCTGTATCCCATGTCTTCTAATTTTACTTAGCAGTCTTTGGAAGTCCAAAATATAAAATGTCTGCTGCATGGGCAACTGTTGGGCTGCATGTGGTTCTCAGACCTCCCATTTATCTTTCAGTGGGTGCTAAAGCTGCTTGCTTCTCAATCAGTGGAGAAGTAGATCAAACAAAAAAGGATGAAATCCTCTTCTGGAAGGCAGGGGAGCCAGAAGAGCAGAGAATCATTTTCAAGTCCTGACTTTTTACTCTTTGTTCGGAGAGCAAGATTAATTATTGGCTCCTGAATGTTATCCCTGTGTACAGGGGTGGTTCTTGATCTTTTTTGAAGTGTTACTTTTGGATTTATTATTTGGTTTTATTCTGAAGGTGCTCCTGAGGAGCTATTTCTCTGTCCTAGTCCCTCCGTCAAGTCTTTAGCTAGTGTGGTAGGATTCCTAGAGAGGTGAGTAGCTGGAGGAGCCCCAAAACACAGGAAGGGTGGCTCAGAGGCACAGCTTTGCATTTGAAGTTTCTGGGAACCTTCCCAGGCCCCTTGTATGCTTTTCTCTAACATTTTGAGTGTCTGATGCAGTTAAAGCATGCGAAAAAAGCAGCCAATCATCCCACAGTACCCAGTGAGTGGGGAATGGAAGGGTGGTAGGACGTTGGATCAACTTTCTTTATTGTGCTCACTGAAACATGCATGTCCTTTCTTCTAGCTGGCCATTAATACGTTCTTATAGTTTTGACCCTGCTTTCTAGATGAGGATTTAACTCTTCCCTGTATACTCCACACTCTGCTGATCAGAAGAATACTTCGCACCAAGTTCAACTTTTCATAATTGCTGAATTTACCCCCTTCACACATCTATTTTTTCCTGCTTGAAGGGGAGTGTCATGTAAATTGTGTTCTACATAGCCTGCCTAACAGCTCCCTTTAGTCTTCCATTCTTCCTGCCTGGGTGGAGAGCACTCTACCCTTCTTCATCCCAGCAGGGATAGATTTTGAAAGCAAGAATTATGCTGGAATCAAACCAGCAAAATTCCTGCTTTCAGAGGACTTCCCCACCCCACCCCTGCTGCGGTGGAGAGGATACCTTCTATGCCCTAGTGCAGTGAGACTTCCCTGTTTTCAAAAGATATGTGAGTGCATGCACCACACTATAGCTACTGGCATGCAGCTCCTGAGTGTCCACCTATCAATGTACATAGCCTTGGGGAGGGGGGAATGTTGCCCACCCTTGTTCCACTGGATATCCTTTATGCAGAGGCTTGTGGGCATTCTCCAAGAACTCTAGAAGGCTGTTGAGAGATAACTTTTCATTTACAATGCTGATTTTCAGCAAGTCTTATGGCTTTCCATCATTTTTTCCAGGAACCAAATATAAGCTAACTGGCATGTACTTTGCTGGATGAATTTGTTACTTTGGTTACTTTTATGCTCTGGTATGGCGGTACTTTTAGAGACACGTTGCATATTTTTGTTAGATTAATTTCACATTTGAATTCTTTCAGAACTATTGGACAGATGCCATCCAGACCTAGCAATTTGATGTTGCTACTTAACTCAGTTTTTCAGATGCTGTTTCTGAAATAAACATGTTCAGGCATCTGTCTTGTAGCTTTTTCGTCTTTGGCATCCAAGGATCAGGCTCCTAGGCTGCATTCTTTTTTCTTATTTACTTTATTAAAGTTTCATTGTTAGTTTCAGTGGTTTTCAAAAGCTCTCTTCGGTATCTTTTTGCTTCCCTTATCAACTTGCACTTGTTTTGCCAGTTTTGTGTTCTTTGTTCTCCTCATTTGGGCATGAATTCCTTAAATTGAAGGAAGCCGCCTTGCCTTTTGTCACTTTCCCTATTTTGCTTGCCAAACACACCTGCTTCTTCCAGGGTTTGTTGCTACCTAATCTGTTATATGTGGGACACAGGTGGCGCTGTGGGTTAAAGCCTCAGCGCCTAGGGCTTGCCGATCGAAAGGTCGGCGGTTCGAATCCCTGCGGCAGGGTGCGCTCCCGCTGCTCGGTCCCAGCGCCTGCCAACCTAGCAGTTCGAAAGCACCTCCGGGTGCAAGTAGATAAATAGGGACCGCTTACCAGCGGGAAGGTAAACGGCGTTTCCGTGTGCGGCTCTGGCTCTGGCTCTGGCTCTGGCTCTGGCTCTGGCCAGAGCAGCGATGTCACGCTGGCCACGTGACCCGGAAGTGTCTCCGGACAGCGCTGGCCCCTGGCCTCTTAAGTGAGATGGGCGCACAACCCCAGAGTCTGTCAAGACTGGCCCGTACGGGCAGGGGTACCTTTACCTTTACCTTTAATCTGTTATATGCCCTGTTAGCGAGACTTCTGTTACTGTGGTTTTAAATTATCTCTAAGCATCATGGAGAGAATTGGCTTTCCTAACCTTCCCTTTCAACTTCCTTTTTCATTAATATAATTTTTTACCAACTTTATCCTTTTGGGGGGAAAAACAATTGTGTTGATTGGTCTGTATTATTACTGTGCTTGCTTGGGACATGCATCAGGAAAATAGGCTCAGTGATAAAAAAAAATAACATCCCAACATACATGAAGTAGCAATGTCAGCTATATGGTTGACTGCATTCTGAAGGCCTGGGTAACCAAAATATTTTTTTGCTATCATAAACCTTTCTGCATTGCATGTTCTGCCTGAACACCATCAGATGGAGGTCGGGCATGGATCCTTAGCATCAGGGTAAATCCAGAATGAGCAGAAGCTATTCTGATACCATGGCAAGTTTTCACTAGGCCAGAAAGCAAAGGGTTAGGATGCAAAGTTGGGCACACACCCCAAGACTTCAAAGTGTGGGTTGGGCAGAGTAGCTGCCTGACAGACTGCTCTCAAGGAACAGGCAAAAATCCAGAAAAGGGGAGGGGACAGTGAGATTCTCAGTCCAGTCAAATGACCAAAGAACACAGTGGTACAAGATCAGTTTCAGCTTTGAAAAAACAAAAACTAGGGTGGCATTTGAAAGGGAGATTTCCAGCAGAACAAAAGGGCTGGGTTGTGCTTTTCTGAATAGGGGGTGGCTTCACTCTAAGTGTGTTTTGCTACCAACTGGTGTATTGCTTGCATTCGGATATGAGGGATTTGTGGCCTTTCAGGATCTTAGCTCAAAGCAAAGAGGTTTCAGACAAGATGTAGAAGCTGAGGTTTCAGACAAGATGTAGAATGTAGATGTAGAATGACTCATTCTGATAGTGTGGGGACAACATGGAGGAAGTTTGGTGCTCTTTGGTAATGCTTAGCAACTACATATGTGTTGAATACTACAGTTCTGTGAGTCTATGATTGTAATTAAGAGTACATTGCTGATTGATCCTGAAGGTCACGATGTAGCATTGGGGGAGAGATGGAATCTTACACAAATTCAAAGAATGCATGCGTAATTGAAGGAGACATGTTAACATGTAATACTAAAACTGTGGTTTGGTGCTATGTAAATGAGCCTTAGTGGGTCCAAATGAAGCATTCAGTTTACACACTTGTATCTCCCGCTCCTGCACATCCAGCTTATTTTTAAAGAACCTTGAATGAATTTTAGATTTTAGCCCGTGACAAATACTTTAAAACAACAAGTAAGCATTAAAACCTATAATTTGAAAATGACTTATAAGGTGGTTGACTAGTGTTTGTTTGAGTTTACAAAACTGGTTTGCAGCATCACGTCTTTGAACTAAGCCAAGTGAATTGAACTGCTGCAAAACATAAGAGCTGACTTAAAATTTGTTTTGGTCATGTAGGGCAGTTGCCATAACGTTTCTGATGTTCACAGCTTTGTTTTTAGTTGTTTTGTTTTTAAAAATTACTGCGATGGCAGTTCTCTTCACTCTCCCTCTGTTACGTCAAAGTGATTGAATATTAGAACTAAATTTCTGAGGCCAGGGTTTAGAGGAAATACTTGCAACAAAGTATTAGTTGGTTGACTGCCCACCAGTAATAATCCCATCCTTAATTTCTCGTGATTAAGTAAATTGAGGGTTATCAGGCAAGAGGTTCAAGGTGAAACTCAGCCTTTTCTCCCCACCCCAGTAATTTTGTTACATGTTGCATATGTTCTGCAAGATAGAAATATTGTTGCAGAATGAGAAATGGCAGTTAAAATTATTGGAATACTGTATACACAACTGGCAAGGATGACGGGACGAATCAGAGACAATACAGAACAAGCGTTTAATAGAGAGTGGGACCCCTATATAAAATATCTTAAATAATATTGTAATAATGAGAATTCCCTGACAGACTTGCATTGATTCCTGTAGAAACATATATAACGTAATTATATATCGGAAAAACTTGGAGTGTTAAGGAAAGTGTGGAAAAAAGAAAGAATGAAACTTAGTACTCTCAATGGTGTGACTGGAAGTCATAACTGAAATTGTGATGTAAGAAATTAATTTACTTTATGTAATCTGTTTTATTATTTGGTGTTTTTCTTTTAACAATAAAGCAAATTAAAAAAAGAAAAGAAATATTGTTGCAGAACATAGTTTCAAAGCAGTGTCTCTGCCTACTGTAGGAAGGTTTCAGCTTCTCCATCTTTCCTGCATTGCAGTAATATTTCTGTGGACCTGAGTTAACTGAGGGTATCCAATATCTTATAAACTTGCTGGCCATCATGCTTTGCCCAAGCCATGGTAATTGCAGACATTAGATCCCTGCAGGAAAAGTGCTGTGCATTGGAAGAAGGTATAAATCTTAAGGTTGCCAGAGCCCTCTCATAAAAGCTTGTTAAATGGGGTGACAATTTTATATGTCACTCTTACACTTAGAAAAGAGGCTGTGTTTGATGCTAGTGAGAGTGGGACTATTTTCCTTCATCTTTTTCCATGGCATAGAAATAGTATGTATACTAGAGTTCATGTCCCTCAGTGGGTTTGCATTTAATAATTGTCTTCAACATGACTCACTTCCAAACTTACTGATCCTCTTATTTGAAAGGTGGGGCATGTGATACCTTTGGGAAGAATACATCAAATAAGAAGCTGTATTTTGGATTGTATGGAGCTTAACATATGCAAAAAAAAAAAAAAAAAATTCCTGTCACAGGAATCGGAGGGAACATATTTTTTAAATGGCACTAGGGAGACTTCCAGAGAAAACAGGTGGCTATTTAAGTGAGCCAAATAAAGTCTGACTTCTTGAACCATTTTTGTGTTGTCTTTTAAAATAACAATAACACTAATAATTTTATTATTTGTAAGTCGCCCATCTGATGGGGTTGCCCCAGCCACTATGGTGGCTCCCAGCAGAATAGTAAAAACACGATAAAACATCAGACATTAAATACTTCCCTAAAACCGTCTGTACTAGGCAAATGCTTCTTTGGAGTTCTGAGTTGAAACTACAGTGGTGCCTCGCAAGACGAAATTAATCCGTTCCGCGAGTCTCTTCGTCTAGCGGTTTTTTCGTCTTGCGAAGCACGGCTATTAATGGCTTAGCGGCTTTAAGAAAAAGGAAACAAACTCGCAAGAACTCGCAAGACGTTTCATCTTGCGAAGCAAGCCCATAGGGAAATTCGTCTTGCGGAACGACTCAAAAAACGGAAAACTCTTTCGTCTTGCGCGTTTTTCATCTTGCGAGGCATTCGTCTTGCGAGGTACCACTGTACTATGAAGTGTTTTGAACCTCCATTAAGAGGCTTTGCTAGTTATTCATCAGTGTTCAGTAAAACACTCATTTTGAGCCTTGCTTCTGTGTTTTGAGTTTTTTTCATGGCAGAATAGATTCTTTGCTGAAAACTGAACAAAAGTGCCAAGTGTAGGCAAATGCCCAAACAACCTATGAACACTCCAAAAGCTATGCATTTATATTATAGGAATGCATGTTCCTAGGGATAGTCACCTGAAAAAATTTAATTACAACCTTGAACTGGCCCAACTTGACTAATAATGTCCACTTACCATGTTGCTGGTTCCTAAATATGTATAGTTTTAGAAATGGGGAACTTCACCCCACTTTATCCCGCATATAAGATGGGTACTCAAAACATGCATTGAATTCGTCATACTATGGCCAGAATGATCAAACTTACACACATTTTAGGAAAGGAAGGAAAACAACAAAATTGGTCATGATTAACTGCTTTAGGGACACGGGTCGCGCTGTGGGTTAAACCACAGAGTCTAGGACTTGCCGATCAGAAGGTCAGTGGTTCGAATCCCTGTGACGGGGTGAGCTCCCATTGCTTGGTCCCTGCTCCTGCCAACCTAGCAGTTCGAAAGCCCATCAAAGTGCAAGTAGATAAATAGGTACCACTCCAGCGGGAAGGAAAGCGGCGTTTCTGTGTGCTGCTGTGGTTCGCCAGAAGCGGCTTAGTCATGCTGGCCACATGACCCGGAATCTGTATGCCGGCTCCCTCGGCCAATAAAGCGAGATGAGCGCCGCAACCCCAGAGTCGGTCACGACTGGACCTAATGGTCAGGGGTCCCTTTACCTTTTAACTGTGCTTTGGTAGCCCCTATGGTTTTCCCAGTAGTGATGTATGGAAGTGAGAGCTGAACCATAAAGAAGGCTGATCGCCGAAGAATTGATGCTTTTGAATTATGGTGCTGGAGGAGACTCTTGAGAGTCCCATGGACTGCAAGAAGATCAAACCTCTCCATTCTGAAGGAAATCAGCCCTGAGTGCTCACTGGAAGGACAGATCCTGAAGCTGAGGCTCCAATACTTTGGCCACCTCATGAGAAGAGAAGACTCCCTGGAAAAGACCCTGATGTTGGGAAAGATGGAGGGCACAAGGAGAAGGGGGCGACAGAGGACGAGATGGTTGGATAGTGTTTTCGAGGTTACCAGCATGAGTCTGACCAAGCTGCGGGGGGCAGTGGAGGACAGGAGTGCCTGGCGTTCTCTGGTCCATGGGGTCACGAAGAGTCGGACACGACTAAACGACTAAACAACAACAACAAAGGCTAAACAATTGCAATTAGTTGACTCTCAACTTGTGCAGGGGTTATGTTCCAGGATAGCACGTAAAGCTATTATTCCGTGTGGCCAATACAACCATTTAAAAACTAAAAAGCACAGCTCAGCACTTACTTACTACTTTCTTACTACAGACTCGACCTGCACTCTCCCAGGGTGAGTGTAATGGTGGGTGGGTTTGCCAGTGGTTTACCCCTGCACTACCGCCCCATTTTTAAAATTTTATTTATTTATTTATTTTCATGTTTTCAGCCAAGCGAGTAAAGATGTGATAGCACAATTTGTGAGTCTACCATATTTGTATTTGGAATTACCTTTTGAACTTTATTCAGGAACCTGCAAGGCTGGGTAAATACGACACACCAGTTTAGCATGGTGCACAAATTGGGCCAATGCATGTCAAGGTTTTTGAACACTTTCAGTATAAAGACAACATATAAATACTGTGTTTTGTTGGTCACACTAAGCTACCTAGTGGGCATCCATTGAAGTTGTGCCATGATCCCTCCATTATTTCTTAGTGCCTCCGGTTACAATCTCTGCAGTCTACGTTTGTAACATAATGATGGGAAGAGAATAAAATGCTACAGGGTCATAGTGCTGATTGAAATGTCACCTGTGTCATCCCGAAAATAGAGATTGCAATGGCTTTTGACTGTGAGTGTAGGGTGTCAGTTCTGAGTTCCTGTGTAAGAAGGATGCATGGTGTTGTGTAAGGGTTCCATGTGATGTTATTTATAGAACTTGTCTCAGATGTCTTTTCATGGATAAATCAGCTGTCAAGAACTTTATACAGCTTATAGCAACAAGCGTAAGAATCCTGCACTACTTGGTCTGGTAAGCTATATGTAATTTACAAAGCACAAATATTTGGCTTTTTTTGTTTTGTTTTCCCCAATTAAAAGTGTATGTTTTAAGTCTACACATTGTTTACTCTAAAGCAGTTGCTGCTGATTTCCTGCACATTTCCAAAGGAAAGAACTTCAAGGTTAGTAAGACATATGTGCAGAGAAACCATGCAAAAATTTCAGACCCACCACCTTATCATATCTAAGCATGTGTTCATGTTGGATTTAGCTGTTAAGGAAAGGAGATACCTAACTATGCATTTTGGTACCATTGCGTTATCAATTGTTGAGGCTAAACTTAAAATAAGCGGAGAAAGCTGTAAATATCACCCATTTACAGGCTTAAATGTAGCAATTTTGAAATAGGGATTTCTAGAGAGCTAGCAGCAGGCAGCAAAAGACCCAGAATGAAATAACTTCATTGGTTCCGAATACGTTTCCAAGTCAGGGTGGATAAAAATAAAGGATTTTTAAAAAATTTAAATAGATTTTTTTAAAAAAAAATTAAGTTGGATTTTTAAAATAAAATGCTTTTGGAGGAAAAATCTTTCTAAAGATAGTTTTCCATTTAAGTTACATTGTAGTCCAAAGGCTATTCATCAGGAAATAAGGGTTTGTTTTAAGTTTTTCATGTGTCCTAAAACTCAGTCTAAGTGGGTTTTCTTTTAAACCCGTTTAACCACATCAGTTAACAAACATGGATACATATGCTCTAATGTTACTGTTTCAGTTAAGTAAATTGTTTAAATTGTTATTAAGGAAATGATTATTTTTCTCCTTCCAATAAAGTACAGCAGAAAAGTTGTCCAAATATAAACAGTTAACTTATTAAACGTCACAATAATTTCATAATTATCTGTCTATGTATTTCTAATAGTATAACCAAATCAGTAATTTTTGATATAACTGTGAAAATTACTCTGAAAATTTATTATTCCAAAAACGAAACCTTCATCTGCTTGTAAATATTAAGATTATTCCAGCAAAAATGAGTCTGTTAAAAAAAAAAGGTTTAAATCAAGTCTTACTGACTAGTGATTTAAATCAAGTCTTACTGACTAGTGATTTAAATTGTGATTTAAATTGATTTGATTTAAATCAAATCCACCCTGTTCCAAGTTATTCAGAGTGCTGTTCTGAATGTTCAAAACCCTTTGTGGTTTAAGGATCCAGGTATTAGAACTACCTTCTCCTGTTTCAATCTGTCTGTCCCCTGAAATTGTTGTCTGAGGCCTTTCTCTGGGTGCCCCGTACCGTCTGAAGTGTGGGGTGGTGACCTCACTTTTGGAGTGCCCTTCCTCAAGAAGGTCTGCCTAGAGGTCTTGTTACTATCATTTAGCCACCATGCAAAAACGTTTCTGTTTTCCCAGGAGTTTAAGAACTGGTAATGTAAACCTTTCTAACTTGGAGTAATTTGATTTTTCAGCCTATTGGACTATTGCTGCTTTAGTTTATTTTCTTTCTCTCTCTTAGTTTATATGCTTTTTATTTGTTTTAAAATTGTATTTTTGTTTCTTACTATTCTGTTGGCTACCTTGGGGGGAAAAAGATATGTTGCAGGTGTGATATATAAATTATGTAAACAATTTTCCTACATGGTACAAATATCACAAGAAAAATTCAAAACTTTTATTTTAGTATCTTATGTGAAAACTGTCTTAACATTTATCTTGGGCTGAGTCATATTAAGTAGAAACAATACCTATTTGAGCTAATGTTCTTTGGGACCAATTCAGATCCATGTCTAGTTATTTGATAAATTTATTTCAAATAAAAGCCTATTTTGCTAGCACAGTGTGTTGGTGTAATTTTATCTTGGGGTGAGGGTCCAAGGCTAAAATGGTATCTCTGTTCAGCCATCACAGTGCCAGATGGACAAAGCATAGTAAAATGCCTGCCTTTACCATTAGGTTTCTGTCTTTATAACTGAATGAACAAATGGAAATAGAGTTTGTTTGTAGTTACACTGCAAAACAAGACCGCGGTGGTTAAGAGTAAGTAATTGATCCTTGACCCTCTAGTTTTATTATCATCAAAGACCAAACCAAAATAAGGGAACATGCCAAACCACCCTGAATTCAAAAGCAGCTTCTATTTATTTTTCTTGTTATGAGACAGCTGTCTGTTTCTTTAAGGTTTTGCTCTTTACAATCTTTATTTATTTATTTAACTAAATCCTCCCCCCCCCCCCCGCTCTTCAGTGGGCGAGGGACCCTCCCAGACAGTTCATGCCCTTAAGGCTTATCATTTGAAAGGCATGACACCAAAGGAAAAGAGATTGGGAGGAAGGAGTGGGGAAAGCACATTGGGACACTAGTTCTTAGTCACATAATTTCCATAATGACCAGTTGGACTGGGGAAAGTTCAAGGAGAGGAGGAGCCAAGTGTTGCTGATCTCACAGCTAAGCGGCTGATGAGACCCTGCAGTTCCAACTCTGCCTCTAACCTGTTGGAATGGCTATAGAAAGCTATGTAATGTGATACTAGTTGTGAACTGAGGAGGACTCTGCGCTCTTGTATTTTGGCACATCATTGAATACTGCAGGCTTAAAGAAAGACAACCTGATAGTGGATCAAAATGTGGTTGTTTTATATTGAAGATTCTTAACCAAATTGTAGTCACTTAATTTCACTGCATGCAGTGCTAACCATCCAGAGAGCTGGTTCCCTGTAGTTCTCCATTGCAAGGGAACCATTCCAATGTCATCCATTCCTCTGCATGTAATATTCTAAGTGTCAGCAAGTGGTTGCCATAACGTAAGCTCTTAAAGATGCCTCCTAAAATTACCTTCAACTACATTCTGTAGTTGTCATATAGCTTGATTTGTTTTCTTCCTTAGCATGCACGAAAGTTCTGCTGAGTTAGGAGGACATTCTTCAGCAACTTTGGGAAGGGGTAAAATCGACCGTAATTCTGTTCATAGAAACTCTGAGAACAAAAACTCGGGCTGGGAAGCTATACATGTGCACAGTTATGTGGGGTTCACTGTATTTCCCCCTTAAAATGTCAAAAGATTGATGCAAGACTCAAAGACAAGAACCACCCTTCTTTCTGGTGATGTTTCCTGTTTTGCTTCTTGAGATACAGGTATCATGAAGGGGAGCACCTCTGGAACAAGTTGGAATGGAGAAGCACAAAATCAAGAAGCTGATTCAAGCGGTCATTAAACGCACTGGATGTTTTGGGGATCACACTCTGAGAGGAAATCGGCAAAGTGGAGACATATAACTCCAGTTATTGAGCAGGGACATCAGAATCTGTAACACACTGCACTTTTTAAAGTTGACTCTTCATCTCTTATAAATGGTGGCATTTTCCTTTGCTCTCTGGAAATTCCATTTATGCCTTCTGCACCGTTGTGTGTTATCTGCCATTGCTTCAGGAAAAAAACAGCTGTTACTCTTGTACCTTGGACAACTTGGTCAATGCAGTTTGCAAATCTCATTTTTATGAACATGCAAAATCCAGAGAAATCAATGCATCCCAAGTACAGATGGAATATGGACTTGTGCACATATAGAGCATGTTGTGATCCAAATGATTAAATATACACCAAGAGTTGACAGAATAGCCAATTGGCAATATTTTGCAAATGCAGTGCATGTCTTCAGAAACAGGTTTCATCCAAAATTCTATGGTGCATTTTAAACACTAGGAAAATGACATTCATAAACTGAATGTCACTGAATGTCACTGAATGACCCCCCGCCTCTTATTTAAAAAGCTTGAAGGTAGTGAGTGCTCTCCATTGACTGCAACTTTGGATGGTGCCTTTTTTACACTGAACTAAAGGAGCAACAGCTTATGTTGTTGGGGATATCCAAACGATAAGTTTACCAACGTATAGGAAAAATTAAGGTTCTGTTGGAAGCTGAGAGTCATGCAAGGTTTGTTACACATACAAGCCTCCGTAATCTCTTAATGCTCTGATCTAATGGCATTTTTGTGAAAGAAAGTTCTGTATTTCTTTGGAACTTTGAAGTGATGTGGCTTTAATGAATTCTATAGAACTGAAATTGTATACTGGTATCTGATCACTGACTCACTTGGTCTCTGCTGAATGTACCTGCTTCCAATGTAGGTTGTTGCAGTGACTCTGGAAAATGTAGTTGTGGTTTTTATAAATGTAGTAGGATCCCAGAATAGACGAGTCTGCCATAGGGATAACAGCTGGATGCCATGGGACCAAATCTAGTCCTCTGAATTCCAGTACCTGAAACCCTAGTTGTCAACCCAGCATGAAGAGATATATTCCCCGGCTCAGTCAGTGGGCACTTCACTACTGTAATGTGTGTGGGGGGGGAGAGGGTCAACGGTTTGGCCAACCATCCTCTCCTCAAAGATGCACTCCTATAAGTTGATAGGTAACTTAGGGTATGGCTTTAAGCAGAGTGGCAGGATTCCTGCTGAAGGGTGCTGGGGCCACATTTTAAATTATTGCACCACAAAACCCTGTTATCCCACCTCCACCACTACCTCAGATGTTCTTATATATATTTCCAAAATTTACACACTGTTTGTTGAGTCATTCCTCATTATACTACCTTGAATATTTTTTCTACAAAAGCACAATAATAACAGAATATTTCTGATGTGAAAATGTATTGTGTAACACATGTTTATTTTAGGTATGTATTGAAATAAGTATGTATTTTCTGTAAATTTTGGTTGCTGTATTTGCTGTAGATTGGCATCAGTTTTTGAGTTCTACTTTTTGGCAGTTTCTGCCTTGAGAAACCTGTTTTATGCTGCATTAACAGAATATGCCTTCCTGATGTACTTTCCCACGTCTTGGGGTCTGATAATTACAAACTTCTGAAATATTTTCATTCCCTGTTTGCTCTTTGATAAAAACGTTTGTTTTTATTTTGCTGTACATGTAGTAATTTTAGGGATAAAACTAAACCTTGATATCTGTTGTCTGTGGGAACTTTTTAGAGTCTTCCCGCAATACTGCTATTAAAGGACTAAGTGGGTTCATGTGGCTGAAGTTTGTCTTGATTGGTTAGAATTAAACACATTCTTTTAAATCAAACAAATGTTCTTTTCTAGCAACATAGTCTCCTTTGATTGTTGGTTCTGTCACTGGATTTAATGACCAGATGGACGAGTTGAAGCTTGTGGGAATTTATAGCCTGAATAGGGCTTTCTCACTCTTTAAATGGGAGGATGATTTCATTTAGGGATTTAATGTTGGTAGTGGAAGGTTGAAAAATTGTTTTCAACTCTTGGCAGGCTGAAACCGAAGATCTGTAGAAGAGTATCGTAAACTGCACCTGTGTCAAAAATACCATTATTAATGCGCTGTCCTTCCAAGTGCTGGGTTGCAGCATTGCCAGAAGTTTGATGCGGAATCATCACTGCTGTTTCCTTGTCAAAGAGAGAGTATTTGTGTTATAATTCAGTCACAAAGGTGTGGCTCAGTACCACCTTGCAGCACTAACATATGATACTAGAGTCCATGCCTTAGCTGAGACTCTTGTGTGTCCTCCAGGATACAGTAGGGGGTTATTCCACCTTATGTTGCAGAATTTCATGTGGTGGTGCAGAGGAACGATACTGATACATGATAACTTGTAGACAGTTTGCAACCTGATTTAATTGTAAAAGAATCTGTAGAAGATATAATAGTCACAGACAGTCCTGGGGCAGGGAGAAGGAAAAAGGAAGCACAGCCACATGTGTGAGGATTCAGATCCTATGTTGTGGGTAGGGTTGCAAGTGTGTCTCAGGTCTTGAAGCCTGCTGCCTGAAAATACAGTGGTGCCTCGCAAGACGAAATTAATCCGTTCCGTGAGGCTCTTCGTATAGCGGTTTTTTCGTCTTGCGAAGCAAGCCCATTGACAGCTTAGCGGATTAGCGCTATTAGCGGTTTAGCAGCTTTTAGCGGATCAGCTGATAAGTGGCTTAGGGCTTAGGAAAAGGGGGGAAAAAGGGAAAAAACCCCGCAGGAACTAGCAAGACATTTTCGTCTTGCGAAGCAAGCCCATAGGGAAATTCGTTTTGCGAAGCGCCTCCAAAACGGAAAACCCTTTCGTCTAGCGGGTTTTCCGTCTTGCGAGGCGTTCGTCTTGCGGGGCACCACTGTAATTGTATCGGTTGTAGAGCTGAGCAGCAATACTATACAAATTCTCATGCACACACAAAAACTATGAATGTTGGTTTCGATTTTCTTAAGCAATATATTGGAGCGAGATATAAACATCCTAGAGAAGAGAAAACACTTTCCACATGCAGGAAGGTGTCTTTGGTTGGATACTAAAAGAACAAATGGGCTTTTTGTTGCTTTTGTTTCTGCTATAGATGTGCTCCAACTTGCAGTATGTGTGCTTTGGATTTATTATCCTAATTCTGTGTATAGAATGTGGTGCAGCAAGGAATGTAGTATTTTTTGCTAAAATATTCAGTTCAATTTTGATGCACTAATTGTGTTGAGTAGACCCTGGCCCATGAAAGTTTATGCTGCAAGCATATTTCTTGGGTTTTTTTTTTTTTTTTTTTTTGCTGTGAGAGACTAACATGGTTACCCCTCTGCTAATATGTACCTGATTATGATGCCAAGTTAACCCAGGAGCAATCAGTTTGTCTTGAAATGGCCACATGCTGCTTGTGAACGTCAAATGGTTAACCAAGATTTAAACTGGCATGATGTGTGTTAGGCCTACATATTCCCCATTTGCAATTTGAACTATGTCAGTTGTCATGTGCATTTTAATGGTATCATAATGGGATAAAATACTCTTATTTAATAAACAGCTCACTTAGATTTCCAAATCTAAAAATGAGTAAATGTGTTCACTCACTAGAATTTCCCTTTGTGCCCCAAAGCATTGAGACAGCTATGAAGCTCATGTAACTTTCATTTTATTTACCTATTATTACATTTTTTGCCCGCCTTTCCTCCAAGGAGCTCAAGGTGCCACATACAGTTCTCCCTTTCCACATTTTATCCTCACAACAACCCTGTGAGGTAGGTCTGGCAGAGTGACTGACTGTCCCAGGGTCACCCAGTGAGCCTCATGGCTATTGTATCACACTAGGGTTTGCCACCACTGTGACATAGCAAGAACTTTAAAGACAAAGGCAGGTTTTTTAAATAATCTGTGTTTGCATGTGCATTCTAAACATTTTCCTTTTATTAAATTAGAATAATTCTGACTGTTAAATGTAATGTTTGCAACCGCATGTCTGGACAAAATGTAAAAATGTGCATTTTCCTAGCCTTTTATTTTGTGCAATCCAATTCAAGCACTGAATTATTTTTTCATATGTAGTTTCAGTATGCAACACTTGCTAAATATTGCTGGTCTGTGTGAACTGATTTTTTTCTTCTTAAAGAAACCCTAAACGGAGAGGCATAATCAACTCTCCCTTTTGTATTCATGCTTTGTGGGGAGGAGGTGGGACGGATTGACAAGAGCTCTCTATAAATGAGCTTCATTTGGATTGGCTTAACTCAAGTAATCATGACGCTGCGCTGTGTTTCAGTAACCACCCTCAACAGAGTGTCCTGTTAAGAGGAGGCATGTTTTCACCTTGAGTAGAAACTCTTGGTTGATGCTTATGAGTGTTGCCTTGTTTTGCAGTTCTCTCGGGAGTTTTATCTGGAGCTCGCTCTGTAAGTTTTAGAACAGTTCACTTTGCTTGAGATCTCTGCTCCTGAGGTGTGAATATGATAGGGTATCTATTTTAGACATAAGGAATGCATTTGTGACTAGCAAGGCAGTTACTTGAAGAATTAACTTTGCTTCTCTTTGAAACAGCTTCAAAGCATTGAGTAAGTTTTTAATAATGGGTTTCCCCCCTCTTGATAAACTTTTATAGAATTTTTAAAAATCGTACATCTTCTATGGAAGTAGAAAAGAATGAGAGGCCGTTCTATGACAGTTTTCTGATTCATAATGGGGAGGACTCTCCCCTTTGTAAAAAGTACTTTATAGCATCTATTTTCAAGAAATAAATTGAGCTGAAAGGAGGCAGATAGGATCTTCTGTTTGGTTGAAAACTACCTTAACCTCAAGCATCACTGTCTTATTATTGGAAGTAAACTTTACTCTAGCAGAATACAAATATGTGTAGTACGTATCTGAAATATATAGTCTATAGTATGTGTAGTAAATTTGTTTGTACAGTAAATGAAATGGGTTTTATTCAGGGAAGATAGTTTTTACTGCCAGGTTTTTCCTAATAAATGATAGTCTTTCTGTAGCTGAAGGTAACAGACGCCAGCATGAGTTTTTGAAATGCAACATACCAGTGCTTGTCCTGCAAGATGGCTTGCAATTAAGCAAGCTATATAAGGATGTGTAGGGAAAGTTGGAATTGGTTGGTGAAGTAACCCTTTTATATAACTGATATTTATTAGGCATTATTTCCTTCCTGGCGTATAATCTTTCATCCTCCTTAGTCTTATTGCAAGCTTTGTGCATGTAATTTTAGAACCATGTAGGGATGTAATTTGCCTAGAACTATTTTAATTATCCTGCCTGCCATAACAGGGTCTGTTAAATTTTAAATACTTGTATGACTTTAACCTTAGGGAGGGGAAAAGCCATCTTATTCAACTTGTCTGTGCCTGGCATTACAAGCCAGATTTGATATTTTATTAAGTATTGTAGAATTAACTATGTTATGTAAGAGGGGTGTGTGTGTATGTGTATACACCACAAACAAACAAACAAAAAGAATTGCTTGTAAGTTGCTATGAAATAATCTGTTGAAAACTAAACCCCAAAACCCATGTTATTATCAATTAGAAACAAGCTTTGTCTTTGTGGCTCAATTTGATTGTTTTATAGGAAGCTCTATATGGTTGTGGTTAGTAGTTACAATCCTGCTGGGCTTCGTATTTTGAAGGGGAGGATGTGTGCAAATTTTGTAACATTTGCCTCTTTGCTATTAAGCAGCAAAAATGTTTTTCCATGGGTTTCTACATACCAATTTTAGATGGATTCCCATGGGTAAGGTGAGGTCCATATTAAGGAAAACAAATATTTGCTGGTTGGCAAATATTCCTCTGTCACTAGTCCATAATAGTCCATAATTCCTCTGTCACTAGTCCATAATAAACGCCCAAGTGATCTGTTGCCGCTTAGGTTTACATGGGGTAAAGTTCAGAGTTCTTTCAGGGCAAGTGCCTTCTGACCTATATTGTACGGGTTGAGTTGCATCTGAGTCTTTCTTAAATGCTGGCAAAGTACTGGCAGTAATTAATCTGCCACATGTAAACAAGCTCCGTAAGTCAGCAGGGTTTGCCCTGGATTCCATCACAGAGGAAATCTAAGGATAACCCATTAGAATTCCCTTTAAAGTTCCTTATTTCCATTTGTGTACGCTATTCTGCTGTTGGCTGGGAATAAATTGCAGTTTCCTTGGAGTTTGAACTTGGCTCTGCAAGTGTCCTGCTTGTCCCCTCACCTTTGTTTTCTGTGATAGCCTTCCCCTTGGATATAGTATTTGGCTGGGTAGAAGGGTATAAAGTGTTTTTACAAGTCTCTACTACAAATCTGCTTTTTGGGATTGGGAGTTTCACTGTACAATAAAGGGCCTACTCTACTTGGCTTCTGTTTGTAAAACCATCAAGGCTTGGCACCTGCTTAATATTTTCTGATTTTGGAGATTATTATTTATTTGAGTAGTGTTTTGAGTAGAGCGCTTTACAAAATATTAGCTTAGTCTCTGCCCAAAGATTTCTAATCTAACACAAACAGAAAGCAAACAGATTAGTTTGAACAGTATACAGAGCAAGCCGTTGCAATTGATGGAAACTCATCCTTTCCTTAATTCGGTAAATCTGCAAACTAGGGGGTGTTAAATCTGAACTAGGAGGTGGGATGGAATGACGGCACCAGCCGAAGACTACCCTTTCCATTGTCCTGCATAGCAATATATTGGCTGGAAAAAACCTGCAAATAATTTCCATAAAACCAAATTAAGTTTTCTATTTCATAAACTCTATTGAGGAACCCTGTTATTCAGTAGGCAAAGAGATTTTGTGCCTTTGTATGAGTGTGAAGAATAGTCCCCCTGAAAAAGATTTCACACAGCCTTTCAAATTATGTACTGTAGTGTCAGAATGAGATGTTGTTGATGTGAAGTTGGTATTTAAAGTGAAGAAATTTGGGACATTTATTGTAGTTTACTCTCAAGACTTCTGTCTTTTGTGAAGATATGCCTGGAACAACAACAACAACAACAACAACAACAACAACAACAACAACAACAACATTTTATAGCACGATCATAGTTCATTTTTAAGTAACAAGAGAGATCCCTGTAGTGAAAAGCTTTCAGTAAGAAATTTGAAGTGATAGATAACATTTGGAATCGGGTGGAGGAGAGGGTAAATGTGCTGAAGACTTTATGGATAATGTGGGCACTTAGAATGGGTTTGAAAGAAGACAGAAGGCATCATTTAGAAATTCAAGAAAGCCATTCTAGCGAAAAGGGGCAACAAGGGAGAAACTGTAGGCATCTAAGGATGTTTGGAGACCTTCAGATGGCTGAGGGTGGTGAAGGTGGAGGAGAAAAGGAAATTGTTTTGGGATGGGGGAAAAATGATTTTTAGTTATTGTAATAAATCAGAGTCAAAGACTAGAATACAAGAGCAAAGAGAATGGGATTAGGGGCATAGCTATGGAGGTTTTTGAAGCCAAGAATGAGGAGTTTATGCTGGGTTTGGAGCAAACATGGACCTGCTGAAGGCGCATCATGTGATCAGAACAATGAGTGAGCTAAATGGTTTTGGTGGCAAAGTTCTGGATAGAAGTGAAGAGGCTGAAGTGTGACCGTGGAAGACAAGATGAGAAGTTACTAGTGTGAGAACTAGAGTTTTTGTTGGGGGGTCAAAGAGAAAGGGGTTTATTTTTGCCCTTGTTGTAAAGTGACATGTTATGGTGCTGAGCTGAATGTGAATGCCAAAGGTGAGGGATGATAGTGGATAGTGATGCTGTTGGTGGTTATAGAAAATATATGAGGAGTGGAGGTCTTGGGAGGAAAGACGACGGAGGTTAATTCTCAACCCTCACTGTGTTTGACACCGTGATTAAATATTAAGCAGAAATAACAGACAGGTAGGCAGAGTTCTGAGAATAGAGGAGGGAGTTCTGATGTGGAGGTAGGTGTCATAAGCACATAGGTCTGGAGTGCTTATTTCAGACCAATGGCCACATTCTCATCTGGACAACTTTCCAGGAGTCACATGGCATTGGTGGGTGGCACCAAAGCCAAAAAGTGTAAATTTTAGCATTGTACCATAGGTTACTCTCTACCCACCATCCGGGCAACCAAGAAACACTGCCAAAATTCAAGGGCACATTTCAGCCAGGCAAAAACACTTAAGGGGTGTGCGAAGCAGGGCTGGTATGGGAAAATGGGTGTGGCTGAGAAAGAGGAGTGGCCTATGTAGAGTCTTGATGGTCAGACGGAGAGTGTGGTGGGTCACATTTGCTCCCTCCCACCTGAGGTTCCCCACCCCTGATATAGTTGATATTGAAAGTTTTGGTATGAGATGAGGTCACTAAGGGGAGAGTATATGCGGAGGTCACAACAGACCATGATGGAGAGGGGGAAAGCAAAGGAAGAGCTTCCCTTCCCTGTGGAAAAGTTGAATGAGCAATTGCGTCAACAGGAAGAGAAGCGGCTGAGGGGAGTCATGGAAACCTAGGGCATGAAGTGAGTCATGCAAGAGAGAACCATCAGTTGTTCCATAGGCTGCAAAGATAGTTGCCAGTGAGGAGATCATCAGTGAAGGGCTGATCTACAGGTATGCTGAGGGCAGAAGTCAGATGTTATGGGGTCAAGAGAAGCTGTGGTAGAGAGAGTTGTCAGTAGGTGTAAGTGATGCATCCCAGGAGTTTAGAGATAAAGAACACAAGAGAAGTTGAGCAGTAGCTGCAGAGGCAGGTTGGGTCAAGGGGGCGTCCTTTTTGGAGAGGGTGGAAAGTGTTAGTGTGTCTAAATGCACAAGGGAAGGAATGTGCTGATGAGATTGGGGGGGGGCAGAGAAAAGTGTCATATTTATTTATTTTATTAAATTTGTATACAGCCCTTCATCCGAAGATCTCAGGTAAGTTCACAGTGTATTTGATTGAGGAGGAATAATGGGAGAAGGTAGATAGAATCAAAGGGGAAGATAACAGTGGAATAATGAACTAGATGGGAGGAAAGAGAAAAGGATTCAGGGAAGTGTGGACTACAAGGAAAGAGAGTTAGATAGGGGGTTATTTTATTTTTATCAGGCAAACCCTTCAATGTGGAGGGAGGGCTTCAAAGGATGGAAGAGATGCTGAAGATTCCTAGAGTTGGTGTGGATCATAGCAGTACAGTGGTACCTCAGGTTACATACACTTCAGGTTATACACACCGCTAACCCAGAAATAGTGCTTCAGGTTAAGAACTTTGCTTCAGGATAAGAACCGAAATCGTGCTCCGGCGGCCCCATTAGCTAAAGTGGTGCTTCAGGTTAAGAACAGTTTCAGGTTAAGAACAGACCTCCGGAACGAATTAAGTACTTAACCCGAGGTACCGCTGTATTCTTGATGAGTCATATGGCAAGCAGAAAGGAGAGGATGACTTTTACAATGGCCAAAACTGCTCAGTTGTTCGATTCTCTCCCAGAGGCGTTCAGCTGCATAAGAGCAGGAACACTGGGCTTGAAGAGAGGCAAGAGGGCTGAGGATTAGAGGTGTGAATACTTCGTTAGTGGAGGAGTACAAATGAGCCAAGAGAGGGGAAACAGGCACAAGTTGGGTGAGTGGGTGAAAATTGCAGATTCTGAGGAGCAGATGGAAGAGGGCGAGGGCTAGATCTGAGAGGGCTCTGAATTAATAGACTGCAGGCTGGGGGGAAAGTAAGGATGGAAATGTGGTTTGGGAAGAGACTGTAACAGTGTTAAGGGTGCTGTGGTTAGACCGCGAATTCCACAGCTGAGGGATAGACTTGAGAACTGTTCTTGGTGATGACAAAGTAGCATTTTTAATGTGAAAATGTCCCAGAAAGAGACTGTGCAGTGGTGCCTCGCAAGACGAAATTAATCCGTTCCGTGAGGCTCTTTGTCTAGCGGTTTTTTCGTCTTGCGAAGCAAGCCCATTGACAGCTTAGCGGATTAGCGCTATTAGCGGTTTAGCGGCTTTTAGCGATCAGCTGTTAAGCGGCTTATCAGCGGATCAGCTGATAAGCGGCTTAGCGGCTTAGGAAAGGGGGGGGAAGGGGGAAACCCCCACAGGAACTCGCAAGACATTTTCGTCTTGCGAAGCAAGCCCATAGGGAAAATCGTTTTGCGACGCGCCTCCAAAACGGAAAACCCTTTTGTCTAGCGGGTTTTCTGTCTTGCGAGGCGTTCGTCTTGCGGGGCACCACTGTAAGTAGAAACTCAAATGCTTTGGTTTTGAAGTGTCGTGACTTTAGTGGCTGACCATAAACTCAAATGTTAGAAAACCTCATAGAAGTGAAAAAAAATGTCTACTTATCACAGTGCTGGCATCTGTTACAGTAATGCAAACACCAGATATTGTTTGCCAAATACCTGCTGATTAGCTGCAAAGCCTCACCTTGTGTTTCAGTATATTTCTTTGTGTAGAATATTTTGCCTCTTCTGAATTTTGGGTTGCCTTTGTTTTGAATATAATTCCTTGAGGCCCCCCCGCCCCCCCGCCAATAGTTGCCAAATTGTATGTCAAGTTCTGGCAATCATAACTGGCAAGCACAGAATAATTATGGCTTTTATGTTTTTTGATTTTTAGCAGGGTCTTATATTATTGCCTTTTTGAAAGCACTTGTGGTACTTCCTAAAACTACTGCAACAATTTACCGGTAAACTATCTAGCCATTTGGTCATTAGGTGAATGGTCACTTATTAAAGACTGTCCTCGCTTGGGAGCTGTAGCTGTAAGCAGTTTTCAGTGAAACTGTGAGCACACACTTGTGTAGTGAAGACGATAATTTGTTCCGTAAGCTTTTCCATTAAGGCAAATTCCCCTTGATACCATTGATTGATGTCAGATTAACTTCCATTCACAACTCAAGGAGAGTGTTCTCTGTGACATGGAAGTGAATTGTGTATGATTCAGGACTTTGCGTGGATGCAAGGCACTGTCAGTGGTGTAAACTTATGCTGACAATAGCCAAATAGGTTTTTAAAAAGGAGGATCAGGGGTGTGTGCCCTAGGCATGTTTTGTGACTGCCACAGGTCCAATTGTGTCAGTGGTGTAAACTTATGCTGACAATAGCCAAATAGGTTTTTAAAAAGGAGGATCAGGGGTGTGTGCCCTAGGCATGTTTTGTGACTGCCACAGGTCCAATTGTGACCACGTGGAGATCTCTGAATGCCAGGTTGGTGGCTGACGTCTGCATTTGGCTGGCCCCTCTAGCTTTCTTAAGCAGGTAAGCAGAAGAGCTTTTATTTATTGCATTTATATCTTACCTTTTTCTTCAAAGAGTAAATGGTTCACCTCAGTTAATCCCTACAGAGACCCTGTGAGGTAGATTAAGAGGCTGTGACTGGCTCAAGGTCACCCAGTGAACTTCATGACTGAGTAGGGATTTTAACCCTGATTTCCCAGGTCCTAGTCCAAAAATCTAACAACACAACACTGCCTTTCTAGAGTCCTTGTGCTATGAGGCAGCTATATGCATTAAGTAGGTAAATAAATATGGAGCAAGCCAAATGTCACTTAGAGAAGAATCTGAAGTAATTTCCTTGAAGCTTAAATTTGTTTTATTCTGGATTGTTTTATTATTTGATGTTTTAATGTGCTGTAAACCACTTTGAGGTTTTTTCTTTAAAATATTAATTGGCATAGAACGGAAATCAACAACAATAATAAAATCCACTGGAGAAAAATTGGCACCTAGATTTTTTTTTGTGGTGACCATAACCCAGGTTTACGGTGCCATTTGGCGATTAGCTTATATATCTGAGTTTCTAACACTGAATGTGTACCTCCACATGAATCCTTGGGCCACCTCAAACCATACATTCACACCCCCAGGAGAGTGTTTGTACATATTTTTGTAATTAATTGGTGTGTGCCCATTTACGTACTTGTCAGCCTTTTGCACTCAAAAGAAAGTATTGGGTTGGTCTTAAATTGATGCCATCTCATCCTGGATGTATGATTTGTGATAGGCCCAGGTTTACTGTGACTATGTGAGGTGCACACCCCAGGTCCTAATTCTTTTTGACATACTAGAGCTATGCAGTATTTTGCTCCCAAAGCATTGGACCAGACACAATTCACTCCTATCTCTTGGAGGTGAGGATATGTAATTTGGGTGGCTTAATGATTATTTTGGGGGTCACACCTCAATTCCTAATTCCTTTCTACATATTTTAACTATTGTTGATATAGTATAATATATTAGTTAGCATTATTGAAACATACCATAAATTTGACATAAGTTGTATGGATGTAGGTGCCATGGTTCTCAGTTCTGTAGGTCAGCAGCTATTTTGGAAAATGGCTCTCACAGACTTTTACCAACCTGCAGATGATGTCATCTCAATTGTTTTCATTGCAAACGATGTCTGCTGTGCCCTCCAAGTAGATACTGCTGCCAGTAATGATTTTCCTATAGAATTCAATTACAAGGACAACAGGAACACAGCAAAGTGTTTCACTTGAACTACCTTGAACCAGTTTCATTCGGCCTCTTCAGATTTGCTTACGATTTGATCTTGTTGGTGACTTTACCTCTGTCATACATCTCTTAATTCATTCTAATCCGAATCTTTGAACAGTTCCTCCTCTTGTGGATGATAGAAAAGCTGATGTTCAAGGACAAGAGCATGGTGCTCTCAATTTTTAAACTATGAACCCAGCAGTGAAATTTAGACTATGTAGCAATATTGCAGGTTGTGGGTTGAGAGAAATGGGAGAGATTGCCATTATCATACTTACTGTGATTGAGCCAGTTGTAAAGAAGAGTTGCATCAGTAGATAACTTGCATAAATTGCAGATGTCCCTATCAATGCAACTACAGGAAAAATATGAGTCATTGAATCAAAGTCTCTTGTAATACAGTATACCTAAGGGCACTCCAGATTCCCTTAAAAGATACTGAGAAGTCAATGCTGTTAAAGCAGTACAGTGGTGCCCCGCAAGACGAATGCCTCGCAAGACGAAAAACTCGCTAGACGAAAGAGTTTTCCGTCTTTTGAGGTGCTTCGCAAGACGAATTTCCCTATGGGCTTGCTTCGCAAGACGAAACGTCGGGCAAGTTCTTGCGAGTTTTTTCCCTCCCCCCCTTTTTCTAAGCTGCTAAGCCGCTAATAGCCGCTAAGCTGCTAATAGCGCTAATCCGCTAAGCTGCTAATAGCTGTGCTTCACAAGACGAAAAAACCGCAAGACGAAGAGACTCGCGGAACGGATTAATTTCGTCTTGTGAGGCACCACTGTATGTGGTTATAAATATGCTACTTGTAGATTGACTCAGTAGGCGCTCCCTTAGCCCTTGGACTAACCCAACACATATCTTCTAAAATCAAGCAAGCAGGATGATACCATTGCAGGTTGAGAAATTTTTAATTGAGTAGTTATCTGCAAATTGTTGTAGGCAATTTCAGATCTTGGCAGGAATTCTCTAAATATATCTTACTCAGGATTATTAAAGGTAGATCTTATGGAATGTAAGGTAAACGACCATTTGTACTGTGATTTTTGACCTCAGAGCAAAAACTTCATTTTTGAGCCATCATGACACAGGTTTTATTGGGTTGCTCTGAAGTATGTTTACCTCTTGTATTAATCAGAGGATACATATTAATTGTTGCTTAGCACTCATTATACCTTTGGTCTCTTTTTTTCTTCGTTACGTTACACGGTTCATCTTTGTGGCCCATATTGGAATTGAGCAAGTCGATTTATGGTTATGGAAATGGGTCTTACTGTGGATGCTTCCCTAGAAGGTAGGGTTGTTTACTGTACAGGCAGCTTACTCACTGGGAAACAAAAAGAATGTGCTCTGTTCATCAGTGTTCTGGAATTGAGAGCAGTAAACAATGCAGAGACGTACAGTTAACTGCAGGCAATTCCACCAGCAGATTATTACATTAGATCAAAGTGAATACTATACACCACAGTGCAGGGAAGTGATAGCAATTGATTGACGTGTCATCCTGAGGGAAGTGACTTTGTGACATCTGGTTGACCCATTCTGGTTCTTTTTTGTTAAGTCATCCTGGGGTGAAGTCTGTGCATTAGGAAGGATGTTTCTTCAGTGCATGTGTGTGCAACAGTGTTGTAACTTAGCAAGCCAGTTGAACCTTACTTTAACATGCCTAAATCCTGTCATTTGATCTGAATCCCAAGTACATTCTGTAGACATAATAATTCTAGAATATAACCACCATGGAGTTAATCAAGGTTCAAATCCACACTTGGCAATGAGCCCCTCTCTGTGTCCATCCTTACCTCACAAGAGGTGTTGGAGGAAGGGGGGTGGGATATAAATTAAGTAAACACATTTATAAATATGTCATCCATACCCAAGCATCCATTGTGCCTACTGAATGTGTTTCTTTTCTATCTCTCCATTGGGATGAACATATGTCTCCTGCACTTGCGTTACTGAGTAAAGATCAGCTGACTACTTAGCAAATCTTCTAACACTCTGGGTAACTTTGTCCCTAGCAGCTGAATACCATATTTTTTGCTCTATAAGACTCACTTTTTCCCTCCTAAAAAGTAAGGGGAAATGTGTGTGCGTCTTATGGAGCGAATGTAGGCTGCAAAGCTATCCCAGAAGCCAGAACAGCAAGAGGGATTGCTGCTTTCACTGCACAGCGATCCCTCTTGCTATTCTGGCTTCTGAGATTCAGAATATTTTTTGTTTTGTTTTCCTCTTCCAAAAACTAGGTGCGTCTTATGGTCTGGTGCGTCTTATAGGGCGAAAAATACGGTACACGACAGACATGAAAGAAACAGTGAAAAGTCTGTCTTATGACTGTTGCTACTCACACCAAGGTATCCTGCGCCATTCAGTAGGAATGCATTGCTGTATCAATAATATGCTTCAATAATTATGACTGCCCATATAGACAGTGTTAGCAACTGAGATATGAAAGGTAGGAGCCAAATGGTACCTTAAACCTAGGTTATGGGCGCAACAATGGAATGTCAAGGCATACTTTTTTATAACAAGAATACAAAGCTGAAAATGAATGAATGCAGCTAAAATATTATGTTCAATTTTTTACATGGTCTAGTCCTTCCCCTGCCCACTCCCCTAATATTTTCAGGAGGCTCTTCTCTCCATTCTTCTGAGAGTGGCTGAAAGTGGGGAGGCAGAAAAAGGTCCTCCTTTCCTTCCACTCTGCAGTTTTAATCTGAAATCTCAGGCGCAGTACTGTGCCCAGAGCTCAGAAACTGCTCGCGTTAATGGAATTCCCTTTCGCAAAATGCACCTGAAACAATGGGATTTTTGAATACTGCATATAGCATCTAATACATCTGAGGCACATGACCTATGCACAACACTTAGCTTATGTGTACAAAACAGCACAGAAATAGGGTAAGGAGGCAAAGTTTGTGAAGTAAAGGTAAAACAGAACACTTCTCATCTTATGCAGTAGTCTGGTAGCTGAGTGTTGTACTCAGAAGGCAGTGGCATGAATTTTAATGACCACTCTTTCCATCTTTTCCACTTAAAAATACTAGAAACATTGTGTACCTTGATGTACAAATGGTGTTCCTCTGTTGCAGCTTAGGAGCTGCTCAAAATTCTTTGTGAACATATGAAGCTGTCTTTTTCTGAGTCCAGCTAGCTTAGTACTGTTCATTGGGTGACAGTGGTCCTCCAGGACAAGAGATTATTATTATTATTAAATTTCTATGGCGCTGTGGTCTAAACCACTGAGCTTCTTGGGCTTGCTGATCAGAAGGTCAGCAGTTCGAATCCCCGCAACAGGGTGAGCTCCCATTGCTCGGCCCCAGCTCCTGCCAACCTAGCAGTTTAAAAGCATGCCAGTGTGAGGATATAAATAGGTACCGCTGCAGCGGGAAGGTGAACGGCGTTTCCATGCACTCTGGCACTCGTCACAGTCCTCCGTGCACCAGTAGCAGTTTAGTCATGCTGGCCACATAACCCGGAAAACTGTCTGCGGATAAACACTGGCTCCCTCGGCCTGAAAGCGAGATGAGCGCCACAACCCCATAGTTGCCTTTGACTGGACGTAACCGTCCAGGGCTCCTTTACCTTTTTACCTTCACCTTTTACTGCCCTTCATTTGAGGTTCACAGGGTGGTTTACAGTATATGAACACAAAAATATACAACATAATAACAAAACAATAACGTCCCCACAGTTTAAAAGGCCATAGATTGTTTAATTAGCCAAAGGTCTGGGAGAAAAGGGATGTTTTTGTCTGGTGCGTGCCTCTGGTGCCTAAATATCTGTAATGTAGGCTCCAGGCGAGCCTCCCTGGGGAGAGAGTACATTCCACAGACAGAGATCCACTGCAGAAAAGACACGTACTTGTGTTGCTGCCCTTCAGACCTTTCATGGATACACAAAGAAGGACCTCAGATGATTATCACAGGGTCTGGGACAGTTAATATGGGGAAAGGCAGTCCTTGAGGTGTTGTGGCTCTGAGCTGTTCCAGGCTTTATAGGTCACAACCAGCATATTGAATTGGGCCTGGAAACTAATTGGCAGTCATTGCAGTTGGGCCAAGATTAGTTGTAGTGGTTCTAAGGGGGTTGCTCGTGCGTAAGTTGCCACCACTCCTGGCTAGGTTGCCTGGTTGAACCCTTTTCCTCTGGACAGCCTTGCACTCGTGGCTGTCTCAGTCGCTGGCAGAATCCGTCAGTGGGCGTTTCTTGAACTTCTTCCAGCAAAGAAGTTCTTTGACGCCCAGCCGCCTCCTACTCTCCCTGCGTGGAAGTCTTCTGCGCAGGGAGGGTGTGGGCAGCGGAGGACCCGTGCTCTCCCCGCTGGTCTCTGGTGAGGAGTCCAGGAGCCTTTTCTCCGATTCCCCCATCTGCCCCCCTTCTCCACTGGTGCTACGCTGATTTCCTTCCCCAGCGGATGGGCTGCCTCTCTCCCTACTGGGACCCTCTCCGGCATCCCTCTGGAGCCCTCTCTCCTCCTTTGGCTCCGATGGCAGTTCCCTGACATTAGTGTTATGTATTCAAGCCATCTTGCCCTGGTGAGCAAACTGGCTGCTTAATTCTGCACCAGCTGAAGTTTCCAAACTTTCAGAGGCATGTTGCAACAATGCATTAATTTCATTGCTGCTACCTTAGATACCAGGAATTTTAACTAGGAGATTTTTGCATCACCCTCATCAAGCTTTTTTAGTTGCTTTACATAAGCATCTCAGAGCAATTTACAAATATAGTAAAATATGCAATGCCACTCATGACAAGCAAAGGAAAAAGCAGAGCACAGTAATCAAATCATAAAACAATCATTCCAGCCCCTAACATAGGCCTTACCATAGCAGATGGCCAAAGTTAGATCGAGAGACGGAAAGATATCACCAACTGCTTCAAAGAAAAGTTTAACACTTGGGAGAAGAAAATGTTGGTGCCGAGTGAGCTATCCTGGGGAGACCATTCTGTGGATGGAGGCTGACTCCTCGTGATCACCCTCCAGACAACTGCCTGCCCCTCATTCTGACTTCAGGACATGGGCAGGCTCATATAAGGGCCGGGAAGGTATTGAGGTCCTGAGTCATCTAAGGCTTTATAGGTGAAGACTACTACTTGGTCATAGAGCTCTGAAGCCAGGCTATGCCCATCCATATTGGACCACCAACTGAAGCTATTGGAAGGTGCTCCATGCCGTTTAGACCACTTGTGTCTCCATTGACAGTGATGGATCAAAGGGTATATCTGTGCATCTGATCTTTCAGGGGAAATGCGACCCTAAAGTAGACTGCATGCCACCTGTCCAGATCAAGGAACTGTTCTCTAACCATCTGTCTTGTCTGGATTGAGCCTCAGTTTTTGGCTGTCATCCAGTTCATTGCCACAACCAGACACCTGTTCAGCATGCGCTCTGCTACACCTGCTGAAGATTAAAATGGAGCCGTGTGTCACCAGCTTACCGATGACAACACACTCAAAAAGTCTGGGTGATCTCACCCAGCAGTTTCATGTATATTTAAATAGCATGGGGGATAAGACTTGAACCTTGTGGAATGCCATACTGAAGGCTCCATAAAACCAGGCAAAAATCACCCAGGATCACCTTCTGAAGCTGGTTGCCTAAGTAGGAGCAGAGCAACCACTCCCCCTGTCTCTCTCCTGGCGAAGGTGATCTCAGTGCTATAGCTTGAACCCTAGCTGAAATGGATCAGGATGGACAAAAATCAATGATTTTTTTTATTTAAATCAGATTATTTTTTTTAAAAAAATCAGATTTTTAAAAATAAAATGCTTTTGGAGGAAAAAAACTTTCTTAAGTTAGTTTTCTATTTAAGTTACTGTACTTTTCCGTGTATAACAGGCCCCCGTGTATAAGACACCCCCTGTTTTTGGGGACTAAAAATTAAGAAACGGGGGGGGGGGGGGGGAGAATTGCCCAGAGTTGTTGAGCTTTTTTTTTGGGGGGGGGGAAGGAAATCACTCACTCACCTGGCCAACACTGACAGTAGCAAACGTCACAGAAGCCGCCAGTAGTCGCAACAACAGCCAATTGACAGCAGCCCTTGCCACAGCCACCAAACAGCCAAACAATCACCTCTGACAATCTCCTACTAGCCAAGTGTGAAGAAGTAAAAATGAAAGCGCAACCTTGTGAGCAGAATACTCCACAAGTCTTGGGATCTTTGTGTAATAATTGTGCAAGTCAGTTGCATGTCTGTGCAACTCGAAGGCACTTCAGGGCTGCCAACCCTTTTCCCAATCCCACTGGGTTCCAATAAGTGCACTAACACTTAACTGTACAGAATAGGCACCTGAATGTAGAAGCAAATCCAAAGGGGGTGGGGGTGGAAATAGTAACTGGGATCTGTAAGTCCTTGCCAGTTAACTAAAAAGAGTTCACTGGTTCCAGGCCCTTCTTCCCAGCTGTAAATATTAAGATTATACCAGCAAGAATGAGTCTTTCTATAAAAAATGATTTAAATCAAGTATTGCTGACTAGTGGTTTAAATCATGATTTAAATCAAATCCACCCTGAAATGGATCCAGAAATTTGGCATGTGTTCCAGTAGCCCATCCCCTTCATAACTGGAGGCTAGACTGATAGGAACAGGGCATTTCCGTTGATGGTGCTTTTCTTTAGATGACCCTCACCAAGGAAGCTTAGGGAGGTCATCTTTTCCCTTACTTTACAGTTATGAGGTTTCAGAAGGTGAGGTATAATTCTGTTTTAATAGAAGTGGGAGATGGTTTTTGTACTTGGTTCATTTTTTAAATTGGGGTTTTTCATGGTAACTGCATTTTTGTAAGCTGCTGTGGCGCCCCATAGGCTATTTTGGCAGGGCTTAAATGCAAAAAATATGCTTGCTGGTGCTTTGTGAGTAGCATCTGGGGCTAGTCCCGGTTATATTGCTCAGTCTGCCTGGTTTACAGCAATAGTGTTGGCCCAAGGGATATGGGGTGGGTACAGTGGTGGGTCTTGCATCCCTCATTTTTCCATGTGGAACCCTATACACTCATAATGGTGGTTTCTTCCCTGGAATTGTGGACACTTCTTTGTCTCTCCCACACACAGTGCTCTCTTATCTGTCCTTTTCTGCTATGCTGTGCATCTGGGTTGTTGGTGCCTCCTGTCTAACCATGGTGAAACTGTGTTATCGTGATGCGATGCTGCTTCATCCTTGCTGATTGAAAGTAGCACAGCAGCTACCTATATTGTATGAGCAGAAGGAGGCTTACTTGCATAAACAGAAGGAGGCCTAGCTTGTTCACGTGCCACATTGCTAACATAATCCTGTTCCCTGCTATCCGAAAAACTATTGTGCAAACAGCGTTGCTGTTTAGAGGTACCTCAAACTTTGGATATAATTTTTGCTTCAGTATTTGGATTTCTTCCTTATTTGCTGTAACCTTGGGTGTAATGTGTAGAAAAAGAAGAAGAATAAGCTCTGCTTGCTCACTTTTGTCACACCATATTCTTTTTTTAAAAAAATAATATTTATTAGCAGTTTAAAGATTACAAAAGAAAAGAAAAAGAATTATACAATACAATACAATACCACACAACACAAACCCTAAAACATTGAATCAACCAAACCAAACAAAAACAATTTAAAAACACATCCAATAATTTTGATATCATATCTTTCGTTCACTTCTTTCAGCGACCTCCTCACACCTCTCTTTTTGTTAATTGTTTCAGCAATTCCTTTCCATCTTCCTCTGTTTTCTGTCCTATAATTTATCTTAACATATTCTAACCTTGTTTTTTCCCTTTAATACATTTACAATCTGTCTACCTAATTCCTTATAACATTTCTGCTAAAGCCATATAACTTCATTCCATCATTTTCCTAACATTCATTAATTTTACAGTATTTCTGTAAATAATCTTTAAACTTTTTCCAGTCTTCTTCCACTGACTCTTCTCCCTGTTCTCGGATTCTGCCAGTCATTTCCGCCAGTTCCATATAGTCCATCAACTTCATCTGCCATGGGTGCCATCTGCCAACTTCATCTTCCTGGGTGGGTAAATCTTGTGTCTTCCAATACTTTGCGATGAGTATTCTTGCTGCTGTTGTTGCATACATAAAGAAAGTTCTGTCCTTCTTTGGCACCAATTGGCCGACTATGCCCAGGAGAAAGGCCTCTGGTTTCTTCAGGAAGGTATATTTAAATACCTTTTTCATTTCATTATAAATCATCTCCCAGAATGTCTTAATCCTTGGGCATGTCCACCAAAGGTGAAAGAATGTACCTTCAATCTCATTACATTTCCAACATTTATTATCGGGCAAATGGTAAATTTTTGCAAGCTTGACTGGTGTCATGTACCACCTATAGATCATTTTCATTAAATTCTCTCTTAGGGCATTACATGCCGTAAATTTCATACCTGTAGTCCATAACTGTTCCCAGTCAGCCATCATAATGTTATGTCCAACATCTTGTGCCCATTTAATCATAGCAGATTTCACCATTTCATCCTGAGTGTTCCATTTCAGCAACAAGTTATACATTCTTGACAAATGCTTAGTTTTTGGATCCAACAATTCTGTTTCCAATATTGATTTTTCCACCTGGAAGCCAACTTTTTTGTCCAAATTATATGCCTCCATTATTTGGTAATAATGGAGCCAATCTCGCACTTTGTTTTTTAATTTTTCAAAGCTCTGCAGTTTTACTCTGTCTCCTTCTTGTTCCAAAATTTCCCAATATTTCGGCCATTTGGCCTCCATATTGAGTTTTTTCTGTGCCTTCGCTTCCATTGGTGACAACCATCTTGGGGTTTTATTTTCTAACAAATCCTTATATCTTATCCAAACATTAAACAGTGCTTTTCTAACAATATGGTTTTTAAACGCTTTATGTGTTTTTACCTTATCATACCACAAATATGCATGCCAACCAAATACATTATTAAAACCTTCTAAATCCAGCACATCAGTGTTTTCAAGAAGCAGCCATTCTTTCAGCCAGCAAAAAGTAGCTGATTCATAGTAAAGTTTAAGGTCTGGCAGGGCAAATCCACCTCTTTCTTTAGCATCAGTTAATATCTTAAATTTTATTCGAGGCTTCTTGCCCTGCCAGACAAATCTGGAAATATTTCTCTGCCACTTCTTGAAACAATCCATCTTGTCTGAAACAAGAATAACATCCTTGGCAATACATTCATTTTTATCGCAGCAATTCGACCTAGCAATGATAGCTTCAAATTTGACCATATTTCTAAGTCCTTTTTCACTTCAGTCCAACATTTTTCATAATTATCCTTAAATAAATTCACATTTTTGGCTGTCATATTAACCCCTAAATATTTCACTTTCTTGACCAATGTTAATCCTGTCTCCTCCTGGAACTTCTCTCTCTCATTCACAGTTAAATTTTTCTCTAAGACCTTAGTTTTCATTTTATTCAGCTTGAAGCCTGCTACCTGTCCAAATTCTTGAATCAGTTCAGTACCCTTTTGGTACTAGATTCTAGCTCCTGTAAAGTCAAAACTAGGTCATCAGCAAATGCTTTTAGTTTGTACTGTTTAGCTCCCACTTGTACCATATTCTAACCCAAGTTAAAAACACACACAGCTTTCAGATGTTGGGGCTTTGCTGAAGCTCCAAAAGAAAGGATCAAGTCCTGAGAAGAATGCTAGGAGGAGGGGAGCCAGGTAAGGGGGAAAGGGTGGGGAATGAAGGTTCTCTAGAACTTGTTGCTTCCTCTGCCCACATACCAATCTTTCTTCAAGGCTGGTTGCTTTTAGGGAATCATTAGGTGCTGAAGCATGTAAAACTCTATTTCTCTCTCTTTGATGGCTGGGTTCAGCAAAGAATACCGTATTTTCCGCTCTATAAGACGCACCAGACCACAAGACGCACCTAGTTTTTGGAGGAGGAAAAGAAGAAGAAAAATATTCTGAATCTCAGAAGCCAGAACAGCAAGAGGGATCTCTGCGCAGCGAAAGCAGCAATCCCTCTTGCTGTTCTGGCTTCTGGGATAGCTGCACAGCCTGCATTCGCTCCATAAGACGCACACACACACACACACACACACACACACACACACCCTTACTTTTTAGGAGGGAAAAAGTGAGTCTTATAGAGCAAAAAATACAGTAGTTGGGAAGTGATATTCTTGTCATAGCTTCCATGACTTACTGCAAGACATCATATGGAGGCCTGATGTGGAAATTGTCTCTGAGAGGTTGAAGCGGTGCAGAATATGGTGGTCAGGTTGTTAACCCAAACCCACAATAGTGAGTATATCTCCTGTGGACTTAAAATACTTTCACTGATGTCTAGCTTGTTTTCAGGCACAGTTCAGGGTTTGACCTATTACCTGATCCCACACCATTTATTGTAAGAACCACTTATTTTTAAAAAAGCTGCCTGTTAGGTACAATATTAATTGGAGAGCTTCCTCTGAGCGTCTCCTGCTTTGCAAATTAGGCAGGTTGCTACCAAAGAAAAGGACCCTTTCTGTGCTTTCCACATGAATTTGGAGCATCTGTCTTTTAGGTGACAGGGAAAGTCCTTCATGCTTGCCCATGCTTCTGGTAGGCTGCTAGTTTTTATTGCTGCTTTGACTGTTGCTAGCTTGGTTTTGCATCTTGAGTGGTATGCTTTATCCTGACAGCTCATATGTCTTTAGCACTGATTTGAATGCTGTTTAAGGCGTTATTATGAATTTTGTGAGCTGTCCGAAATCCTGTAGCAGTAGCTGTAGAAAAGGGGTTATTAAAAGAAGAAGACATAAGTATGATAAAGTGCATTGACCCAAGATTTATGTGAACTTCTGTGGCACACAACACTTTGAGACTTTCTAGACTGAATTAATTCTTTGAAGAAGGGTATGTCCTTTGCTTTGTTAAGGCCATGGTACTAATCTTTGTTTCTGATGCATTTATTTTTCTTCCTTAATGGGGTTGCAAACTTGTGCCATATTCTTTTTTTAAAAGAAACTCCAGTTTCGCTCAGTTACAGCAAAAGCAGTATTGTGCAGTTGGCAAGGATAGGGGTTGTCACACTGTGGACTAGCTGGGCCTGAGAGAGATTGCGGCCAGGGGCCCTTTTTCTCTGAAAATAAAATAAATGATCACAAGAATTTGGCACAGTGTCAAATAGTTCACTTACTTATTTATGAGATTCTTATCCGTCCCTTCATGTTAAGGTCCCAGGGGCAGGTTACAAGAATATAATCAAACAATTAGAATGGTGTATACAATTACAAAAACAAAGCAATTCCAAGCAAAATGTAGCACAGTACAGGTTAAACAACACAGCAGAGGTTTCCTCCACGAAAAATGCTGTTAAAGATCATGGGATAAAGGGTTGCATTTCCAGCATATGGTGGAAGCTAGACAACAAGCTTAAAGATTTTAGTACCCCTTCACTAGGGCATTACGTTCCCTGTGAAACAACCCACCAAGAAGAACAGAATGCAAAATGTGTGGCTTATACGAGTTCTTTCTGCTCTTTGCTGTGACAATGTGGTTACCAAATGTCTAGCTTGCTGAGTTCACCTCATCCAGGACAGTTGGCTCTCCCATATTTGGAAGTATATATTGGCTGCTGATAGAAGCCCGGGCTGGATGATAGCTTACCCATCCAGCTTCAGCTCCAAATATTGATTGGCAGTCTCTCATCATTGTTAAATTCGGTATGATTTTTGAGGAAAGCCCTTGGTACTTGGGAGAGGGGTGCAAAAGAAGGCGCTTGGCATGTGACAGGCACAGCATCACGTCAGCCACCTCATTGTGCACCCTTTACATCAGCCTTTCTCAACCTTGGGCCTCTCGATGTTGTTGGACTACAACTCCCATCATTCCTAGCCAGCAGGGCCAGTGGTCAGGGATGGGGGGAGTTGTAGTTCAAGAACATCTGGGGATCCAGGTTTGAGAAAGGCTGCTTTACACTTACCGGTAATAGTATTTTTAACGATGGTAACAGGGGAGCATGTCCAGAATGCCGTAGCATAGTATCTCTGAAACAGGCATATATTTTTTCACCAGCAAGTACTGCAATTAAGAGACTACTCTGCCATATTTCCTTCTTGGTTAATCTTTGCCAATGGATTCAACTGGCGCAGAGCAACATCCTGTTCTTTCCCTTGCACACTGTACTGCAGGGTCACTTCACCAGGCCTTTTCAGGACAGCAGCATCTGTCATCAGCTTTCTTTGCTTTTCTAAGGCTTGCCGCTGGGACTCTGTTTCAGTTCTCTTTTGTCACTGGACAGGCTGACACTATTTCCACTGAATGAGGACAAAACCTAGATGGAAGCTTTATCCTTACTACCGGGGTGGATACACACGCACACACACGCACACACACACACACTTTCCCCCCCAATTTTAGTGATCCCAGGTGTCAGTCTTTAAAAGTAACCGAAATGTCAATATAATATAAACATGCTTCATTTTATACTTCATTCTTAAAGCTTAATTTATGCCTCTATCATTCAGTGCGTGAGCAAGAGAAGCATTTATTTTATTTTAAAGCATTGATCATTACAAACATAGGTAGTTGAGCGTGCAGATTAGCAGGGTGAATTGCCTGCCTGGCATGAAGATTGCGCAAGTTGTTGGTCACCAAGTAGCAAGGGAGGTCGTCCTGGGGCAAAGTCCGAACTTGGGGGCAAATTCACACCAATGATAAGGGTAAATGTAGTTGCGAGGTCCTGGAAGCCAAATTTAGGTTGCTAGGTAGAATGCTGAAAGCCAGAACCTCCAAGGTATGTATGGATGAGACAGTGGTGCTAGGAGGAGGGGTTTGGATTTATTTGTCACTGGGGAACATTCTGGGGCAAGACAGGCCTGTACAAAAGGGATAGGCTCCACTTGAACTGTGCTGGGAGAAGACTGTTGACTTTTAAAATAAAAAAAGGTGGCATAGCAACGTTTAAACTGATTCGCAGCGAAAGGCAATGGGACCCGAGGGATGAAGATGATAAATGGGTGAATATTTAAATGGGGTGGCAGCGAACTCAGCACTGTGAGTGCTGGGGCGCAGGACAGCAATTCAGAGAAGCCAAAGCGCCGCAAATCAAAATGCAAGCGCCAAAGATACTTCAAGAGCGAGACTTGTTTATATGCTAATGATAGAAGCTCCCAAGCCAAGATGGGTGAACTGTAGTGCTTGGTTTTAAAAGGTGGCATCGATATAGTTGGTATTACAGATGCCTGGTGGAGCAGAGAGAACCAGTGGGAGACAGATATCTCTGGACGTAAACTCTACAGGAAGGGCAGAGAAGGACGTGTCGCTCTGTACATCCTCATTCTCAGGAGAGGTTTCTCGGGGAGTGTTGAAAGACAGTAGGAAAGTCAGTGTACATGAGCTTTTCTCTGGATCCAACTCAATATCTTTTCAACAACTTTTTCAATTGTGCTTTGACTGATTGTGATTGCTTTAAAAAACAAAACAAAACAAAACAAAATAAAATAAAAGCATGAGTTCATTGGTCAACTGGTGCAAGGATTGCTCTTTAAATGTTCTTGAAGCATTTCTTGAAAGTATCTCAGTAACCAACAGGCAGAAGGACTGTGGTCTACTTTCTGCCATCCCTGGTTCTGAGTTACTTTTAAACTGACTCTGATAGTCTTGTGTGCATTTATCGTTGTGAGTGTTACATGTCATTCCGCAATATCATCAGTTGATTTTAACCACTTGTAAATCTGTTGTGTTTTATCCTCAAAAAATTATCTTTTACAGGAGAGGTCATCACAGCTTTAACACTACTGAAGCAAAATATGGAATGGGTTTCACTGGTGACTGAATCCAGCCAAACAAACAGTATTGACAGTAGCTTGAAAATCACCAGTTAGCAGTTTCTTCACGCTCCAACACTGCACAGCACTTTCCAGAGAGAACTCATTGTGTGCAAGAAATCTGCTTTACAAATCTGTCCTGGTACCCTACAGCTTTGTCTGGTTAAACACTTACAGAAGGCGAAAGAGAACCCGGAGAAACATGGAAGAATACCTGTGGATGGTTATTGTCGGTTTTATAATTGCTTTTATTTTGGCATTCTCGGTTGGGGCAAATGATGTTGCCAATTCTTTTGGTACTGCCGTGGGCTCTGGTGTGGTTACTTTGCGCCAGGCCTGCATTCTTGCTTCAATTTTTGAAACGACTGGCTCAGTGTTACTAGGAGCAAAAGTAGGCGAAACGATTCGTAAAGGTATCATTGATGTGAACCTGTACAACAGCACTGTGGAACTACTGATGGCAGGAGAAGTCAGCGCAATGGTTGGTGAGTAACTTTCGTTTTATATTCAATGTCAGTTTTTTCAAGCAGTTTTGTGCTTTTCCAGTCCTGTTAAGAAATGTGACCAAAGCTTTTTGACAAATAGTAATACAGCAGCTTGAGTCTTGGGCACTAATATTTCTGAATGTGCAAATTTGCCTTTCGCTATTGTTAGGAACTGCCAGGGTTGATGTAGAATCTACCCTATATAGATGTTTCACTGCTGAACTCTCAACCATGCTTAAGAATCTGGGACCTGGTGATCCCTCTCACCCCCTGTACAAATTCCACCAGCTCCCCCCCCCCCATTGGTACCACAAATGACTGAAGATTATTCTAACCAGGTTCATCTTAATCAGAATATCATACGAGGGTTTAGAGATAACTAAAAGAATCTGGTTAGCGTGGGCTACAAATAAAATCAGTGTTTTCATGGTGAGAGGGAACTTTCATGCCCTTTGCTTCTTCTTTATTAACCAAGTTTAAAGGATTGGGGATGCTAACATCTGCTTCAGTTCTTAGTAAGGCTGCTAGCCTTTTATTACTTCAGTAGAAATATACCATGTGCATTGTACTATTAAAATAAATGCTTGTGTTTATTTTGACATGGGTGTTAAAATTCTGTGCAAGAACAGAGAAAGATGACACGATTGTACAGTTTTAAAAAGGATGGTCTTAATAAGATGACAGAAGAGGTTTTTTGGTAGCCCCCTGCCCCCAGCCCAATCCAAAATAAAGCTCAGGAGCAAAAGAGTTTCCATAGCTTGTGGTCTCACTGGCGAATGCCAGTTTGGAGATATGTGATGTTCCAACAAAATACATGACGGGAAAGGGTGAAGGATAGAAGGAGTTGCATAAGTCCAACCATCACTTCTCTGGGCTGTCTAAAAAAATTTAATTGCTCCCACTTCCACAGAAAAAAATCTCATCTGCTCTGAAAAAATATAATTGATCAGTGTGCTGCAGCTTCATTTGCTCTTTAAACTTCTAGCTGTTTGCATTTATAACCAGACAGGATGGTAAGTTTGTATGTTAATTATGCACACTTGATTGAAAAGTCCATTAGATCCTACTCTTTGTCCCTTGGATCCAGCATCAGTTTTCGTATACACTCTAGAAACCAAAGGCCTAACTAATATTGGATGATCATATATCAGCTTATTAAGCCGAGATATGTGTGGGTCTTTTGCCCACACAGGCAGCCTCTTTGCTCAAACTACAAAAAAAAACCAAGAAGCCTCTGTTATCCATAGTTTGCTCTTTTGTCTGAAATGAGAATCTTTGGTTACCAGTTTCAGAACACGTCAAGATAAACCACTGTTTGAAGTTGGTTTTACCATCCTGGCTTGTTCTGAAGCTGGGACCCTTATTTTCCCAGTTCAGATGAAATGAGGAGCTATTGCTGCTAAAAGACTTGTGCACATTTCTGCTTAGTAAGCTGAAGTAATATTCATTTGAACTGGCTCATTGGTTTGCATATGTTCTGGGGTTTGTAAATCCTTATCAGGACTGGCTCCCACTGTGCCTGGGATCACAGTTTCACTGGTTATTAGGATGTTCTCACCTTCCCTTCTCCTGCTAGTCAGATGTCACATCCTCTTCACTCCTTGCTGTGCACAGAGAATGCCAAAATGAACACCGGGATGTAGTTCTTGAGAGCCGCTGTCACGCGGGATGATACGCTTTCTGTCTCTCGAATTGCAAGTCCTAGATTCTTCTGTACAAGTGCATTTTTTCTCTTCCTGTTTATAGAGAAGACCTTGTGCTGGCAGCTGTCAATATTGCTTGCTCTGCTTCTGATTGGCTCCACCAACTCTCACAAGATTATGGACACCCGACATAAATGCAGGGAAATAATATTGCCTAAGCCTTCCAGAGTGGCTGGGGCAGCCCAGTCAGATGGGTGGGGTACACGTAATAAATTAATTATTATTATTATTATTATTATTATTGAAAAAGAGGTGCCAAAACTCACCATGAATGCCTCTCTTTTTTTTTTGACGTTTAAATAAATTTTTATTAAGGTTCTATTAAGGTTCCTTGACCTCCTCACACCTCCCATTTTTGTATTCTAATTCAATTTGTTATTTCAGCAAATCCTTCCAACCTTATTTTTATCTTAATAATTTGTCTTAATATACTATAATTTTACATTCTCTCTTTCACCAACTCATTTTTACTTAATCCTTTATGTCATTTCTGCTAAAACCACATAATTTTCTTTTCCCGACATCTTTCTAACAATCCTTAATTTTGCAATATTTTTGACCAATAATTTATCTTAGCATACTATAATTCCCCTCTTTGTATTCTAATTCATATAAATATTTCAACAAATCCTTCATCTTATTTTTATCCTTATATCTTATCTTATTATTTTCCATTCTTTCTTTCACCAAATAACCATCCACTTTTACTTTATCCAATCTTAACTCTCATCAAAACTTATATATCTTTACCTATTCTTAAGACGCTTCCCCTAGGGTCAAAAAAGATTCCATTCCATGATTTTCCCATCTCATTAAAAAAACAAGAAACAAATTATATTATATACACTTTAAATTCCCAATTTTCTTCCACCAGATCCCCTCCCCGGTTTCGGCCCCTAGCAATAGTCCATCAATGCCTCTCTTGTTCTCTTATAATGGCAGTCGTTCCCACCTGAGAGCTGAGTTCTGACTGAAAACAAGCCCTGGCTACACCACACTCAATAGCGCATGCACGTAATAACTAGTGAAACCGTGATCCTGGGCAGTGTGGATGGAGGCCCTGGACTGCCTTGCTGATGTGGTCCAAAGGAAAGCAGAGCAATACGTTTGACACCTGCTTGGCTGCAGGAGTTGGCGGAATGAGGCATGCAAGGTGCCATCCAACCATCTTAGGGACTCCATACCTGATTTGTGTAGGGTTTACTCCTTAGCCTTTTCTTCTCCTGAAGATATCCCACAAGGCGGTGGACATTGAGGATCAGATTTTTCCTTCCCCTAGATGGGCTCCTAGGTTGATGAGCCCCATCTGCCCCTCACTTCCCTCTACAGCATGTTCAGAAACCACCTTCTTGACCTTTGGGCCTGCTATTGGTCTCGTCCGCTCAATCCACCGGAGCCTGTCTTTGCATGCAGGGGAAGTCCCCAACTCACCAAGGGTTTAAGACCCATCAGCTATCCTCACCTGGCTTGCTGGCCAGTTGAAGCCATCCCCAGGGTGTGGCCACATACTGACAGCTTTTAAGAGCCACAGGTGAGAGGTGAGTGCAGGGTGGGGACTAAAGCAGGACAAACTACCCCAGAAGGAGCACAATGTGTCCCTCACCTGAGGGTACCACCCCTTGCCAGAAAAACTTGGAAGTGTGGCTTTCGGAAAAGTGAGTTTCTGTCCTATTGATCGGATTCCCTTTCCCTGCACTTTCCATTGGGGGTGTGGTAAACTTGCCCCCAACTGCTCGCCCCTCCCTCACCTGTCTTTGCTCTCCGGCCAGACCAGGTTTCTTGAGCAGGGCTGGCAGGCACGTTTACATTTACAAAAACAGAACAAACTAGAACCAGTAAGGCTGCCACCACTCCCTTTGGTCCGGGGAACTCAGAGCCACAACCCAGGGAGAAGGATGTGCCCAATTATTACTAGTTATCCCTACTCCACAAGTTGTATCCACAGACTTGCAGACAGAAATTCTACGGTAGAGCGTAACCAAGCGTAAGGCTAGGAATTAGCTTTTCTGCCCGGAAAGGCACACAAACCAAACAGTTTCTTCTTTAAAAATTTATTTTAAAAGAACATAAGAAAACATGCTAAAATAGCAGGCACTTCTTTGGTAAGTTATAAGCGAGAAAATAAGAACATTGTAAAATCTAACTGACTTACATACTCACGACTAAGACACAGATAGAATAGTTAGGGTCCTTTCAATGTTCCGCATTCAGAGGCTTTCGCAATTCTCCATCACAAAGGATGAAAGGACGGCTACTTAGATGGAACATCAGCAGCGGGGCGATTTGCGGATTGCAGAGCACGCTTTCTCAGCCATTCCCAATATCTTTTATCCCCAATTTGCACGTAGCATCGGAACCCCCGAAACCAATCATAACTCCTGATTATTTTCAAATTCTCCAATGACCGGTCTGTGGGCTAATCAATCTAACTTCTGGCAGCTGGTCTCATTAAGAACCCAGAGCCTAAATCAAAGGGGTTTCCTCCCTTCCGTGGAGTTTATGCAGATGCACATTCCCAGGCAATCAAGGCAGATAACATCACTGAGGGAATGCACATAACTTCGGACCCAGGTGTCAAAGCTTTCATTATATCAGGGGTTTCCTTTCTCATAGTAAACCTCTCACACCCTGGGAGCCTGTTAGTCAGGTTAAAGGCCCAGACTTATTTCCCATGGTCCTTGTGGCTTGTTGGTTACCCACAAGGCTTCACTCTTGTTGCTTGACCAAGGAACAGCTTCTAAACAGACACTAACTTTACTACAGGGGGAATCCTGCACATTTTACTGGTAGGCTGAGGGGGCAGGGCATATGACCACACCATTTTCTGTCCCCTTCTCAGTATCAGGTTGATTGTATCTCCCACTCCATGATCCATGTGCAAAGCTTCTCCCCTCAATGAGCCTCTTTTGCACCCTTCCCCAGCTTCACCGTTCCCCTGGAACTTGGCAGCAGTAGCTTTAAGAGCCTTTGCAACTGCAGTCTCTAGCCCTGACCCTACAAATACATTCCAAATACCACCCGGTCGGCCAGCTTCTGCAGATTTTCAAGGAACAAGTTTTGTTTTGTGAGCTGGTTAGGTAGAAACGCTGGAATGGATTTTTGTGTGGTATTGAAAACAAATAATAATAATAATAATAAAAACAAATTCCTAGACTGAGCGCGGGTGCATAAGCACCACATTCCTCCATCCTAAGTGTGTAGCAAGAAAACAGGGTGGAGTGGGTGGAGAAAGAATTGTGAAAAAAAATTGCATAGTTTCTAAGAAGGTTGAAAGGGGCTGTGTCTAGTTTCAACATAGAATTTTGGGGCTTGTGTGTATGCAAGATGTACAGTCACCTACTAGTCCTAGCCCTTAATTTCAAACGTGAACGGCTGTTGGAGACTGCAGTTTCTCATTAATATTTGGAGGGAAATGCAATCTGCACATGCTCAGAGCCCGTGTTCAGCTCATTTCTGATGGTCACCTGTTGGTCACCATAGGCAACCAAACTTATTTTCTCTACTTTTTTAAAAAATAACTGGATAATCCTGAGATTTTACTGGGATTGGAGAACAGGAGATCCAACCAGTCAAACATTGTTGTTTGGCCACTTTGTTGAGTATGACCTGGTCCGCACATCCCTGTATTGGGTAGTTTTTAACGTTTGATGTTTTGCTGTGTTTTTATTATGGTGGAGTAACTGGGGCAATCCAGTCAGATGGGCAAGGTGTAAGTAATTTATTACTGTATTATTATTAAGCATGCTGGTGCACACTGTTGAAATTGTGGGCACTTTGCTCTATTCGTCCTGCTGCTGCACTGCTGATAATCAAGTAATGGTATGACTTGTGCTGTCTGAACCTGGTATGTTTCTCTCCAAATAAACCGCAAAGAACAAATACTGACTTACGCTCAAGGTTTGAAGGAAAATGAACTATGGGATTGAGTTTGGGTTACATAACAAACTAGACTATAGCTTTTTTACATTCAACCACAGTTTATTTTAACTATGGCTTATTGTGATGTACGAACCAGGTCTATGTGTAGATTTGGTCTCAGATATTCTGTGAATACAAAAATGCTCCTTTTCATTGTTTCACAACCTTGTAAAGGGCAATGAGTGCACACATGCAGGTATACTCTGCCCCCCCCCCCCGCACAATGATCATTCAAATGCCCAACACAAGCATTCCTAACTGGAAATACAGAGGGGTCTGAATGTCAGAGGCATGCAGTTTGTTTATGGTTAACTTGTGCATTAGTAATATTAAAAACACTTTCTGTCATTCTGGCCAGGTGACAATTTAAGGTGCACTTGTGTATGTCATTGTCCTGTGCTCGTGAAGAGAATTGCCCATCTCATCTCAAGGCAGCATGTGGATTATTTGAAAGAAAGGCAGAGCTGAGTCAATGTTGGATAGCTGAGCACAAGCAAATCCACTCTCATAACAGCAGTAAATATTTTCTACCTAGTTTCAGCTTCGCTGCATGTATGAGATCCACAATTTTGTAGTGCCTGCTTCATTGAAGAATCTAAGATCTGTGGCTTCCAAGGGGAACTTTTAAACCAGTCCATCCATGTGTCTCCCTTTTGGAATGCAGTCCTCTTGTAGGGCTCAGGGTTGCTTAGTTAGGCTATTCTTAGCCTAAAACAAGTCAATCAGAGGCCTAAATTACTCAGCAGGTGGCTTCACTTCGTGGCTTGGAAGGTAGGCCTCAGCTAGGAATAGAAAAGTCAGTAGTTTAAGAATGGAGCGCCAGGAAAGAATTAGTTTTATTCATTGGCTTCCTAAAGCAAGTTGTATGTGGTGCTAATGGCTCGCTCTCAAAAGCAGAATAGAGAGGCTCTTCTGGAAGGGAAATTGGGTAAGAGCTTTACCGCTTATAAAGTAATAAATCTTGCTCTGCGCTGTACATGTAACGGCAACTTGCACTGTGCCGCTTTGTGGAGAATTAATTTGGCAAGCCTAGCGGGAACTTCATTAGGAACCGGACGCTGAGGGCCTTACACTTTGAAGCTGGCACCTACCGTATTTTTCGCCCTATAGGACACACTTTCCCCCCTCCAAAAATGAAGGGGAAATGTGTGTGCGTCCTATGGGGCGAATGCAGGCTTCAGGAAGCTATCTGCAAGCCTGCGGAGCCCGGTGGGAACTCCCGCGGGCTCCGAAGGCTTGCGGATAGCTGCCTGCAGCCCGAAGCCCGGGGAGCACGGCACTGTGCACCCCGGGCTTAGGGCAGCTATCTGCAAGCCTGCAGCGCTCAGCGGGAGTTCCCGTGGGCTCCGCAAGCTTGCGGATAGGTGCTTGCAGCCCGAAGTCCGGGGAGCGTGACACTGTGCACCCCGGGCTTAGGGCAGCTATCTGCAAGCCTGCGGCGCCTGGCAGGAGTTCTCGCCAGGCGCCGCAGGCTTGCGGATAGCTGCTCTAAGCCCGGGGTGCGCAGTGTGCTACAGCGCTGCGCTCCCCAGGCTTCGGATAGCAGCAAGCTCCGGGAGCGATGGCGAGGTTGAGCGCAACCTCGTCATCATTCCCAGACCCGTTCCCAGCACGGCAAGTTCGGGGGGTAAATAATTTTTTTCCCCTTATTCCCCCCCCCCCCCCAAAATAAGTGCGCCCATGTAGGGACGCAGGTGGCGCTGTGGGTTAAAGCCTCAGCGCCTAGGGCTTGCCGATCGAAAGGTTGGCGGTTCGAATCCCTGCGGCGGGGTGCGCTCCCGCTGCTCGGTCCCAGCGCCTGCCAACCTAGCAGTTCGAAAGCACCTCCGGGTGCAAGTAGATAAATAGGGACCGCTTACCAGCGGGAAGGTAAACGGCGTTTCCGTGTGCGGCTCTGGCTCGCCAGAGCAGCAATGTCACGCTGGCCACGTGACCCGGAAGTGTCTCCGGACAGCGCTGGCCCCTGGCCTCTTAAGTGAGATGGGCGCACAACCCCAGAGTCTGTCAAGACTGGCCCGTACGGGCAGGGGTACCTTTACCTTTACCTATGGGCCGGTGCACCCTATAGGGCGAAAAATACGGTACGTCTTCAGGTGCTTGACAGTCCTGCCTAATCTGTTAAAGCACAACTTCAGCTTCAGCTTTCCATACATGTATTTTAGCTTGCCTAGCGCTTGACAAACCTCCTGTTCCTACAGCCCTGGGCATGCAGCAAAACAAGAGCTTCACCATCCTATCTGGTGGGCTCTGTTTATCTTGGTAGGTGATAAACTGTGAGGGGTTTTTTTAAATCATTTGCATCTAATGTTATTAATGTTTGAGGGGCACCTGGCAAGATTGGGGTGTGTATAGTTTTCAATATATTGTGGCATTCTATGATTTTTTGAGGGTGGGGGTGCTATAGATAATAAATTATATCTTATAAAAATCTCCCAGGGAGGTAACATCTGGACCAATATCCTCTTGTTTAAAGAGCACGACTCCAGCATATATTCGTGCCCTTTTAACAGACTGGTAAATTTTCCATTCCAGGTTTTATGCACTCTGATGCTCTTGACAGGGATGATGCAGAGCTAGTACTAAGAGGAATGGACAAATCTTACTAATAAAGCAGTTTTCCTGGCTAAATTTCTGAAAAGTTCAGTTATATAGTCCGAATTATTAACACCTCTCCAGCTAAAGGTACTTTGGTGCCAAAGGAGAACGTGACACATTAAAAAAAAAAGCCCCCAGAAACTTTGGTTTGACTCTAATGGGGGATATAAATTTTGTGTTCTTTTAAAAATTAAATAGCAAGTGAAAATATAAAATTACATGAAATCGTTTTCCATTTTATTTTTTCTGTGCATTTTGTTCAAAACAGAACAAATAAAGATTGTTAAGATTGTAGGCGGCCGTTGGAAACTTCACCAGTTTTGATAGCTTGCTCTTTCTCTAAAGGACTTGTGCGTATTCCTTCACTTGCAAGACTATCCAGGCACCTTAGAATTCTGCTAGTCCAGGTTTCTAAATTGCTATTCCTTGTCCTGTTTTGGAGATTGAAAGCTTAGAATGTAGTGAAGGGGAGGTGAATGGATAGGCTGCAAATGACAGTGTAGCAAAAAAACCCATTATTCTCAGTATTGGGCTAACATGCGTTAAATAGGGCAGAGGTTCATTAAGGCAAAAGAAGCATTGTGGCCTTTATGCAGTTTAAATCTATTAGGAATACGATTTGTAATGCAAAATAAATAGAAGCAGTGTTGGAGAAAGCTTGTACTTGAGCTCTGTAATCCTTTCCAGAAATCTTTTGTGACTGTCTACGAGCAAAAATATGCTGAAAGACTGGGTTGGTGTGCCCTCAAACAAGAATGCTAACATAAGTGTTTGGCCATTAATGTTTATACTAATTATTTTGTCCCCGCTTTAACTTTTAGGCTCTGCTGTTTGGCAGCTGATAGCATCGTTCTTGAAGCTCCCGATATCTGGAACTCACTGCATTGTCGGTGCCACTATTGGATTCTCATTAGTTGCAATCGGCACAAAAGGAGTTCAATGGATGGAGCTTGTCAAGATTGGTAATTGACATTTCCTTTTATTTGTGAAGGTTTGTGCACAAACATGCATTGACCGAAAATAGCATTATAGAAACATGATCTTACAATTTTGCTATACGTTTGTTAGCCAAATGATTTTGCAAACCTTAGTTTGATATCCTGGTTTGCAGGGCTCCCTGGCCAGGGTAATTGGCTAGTTTAGACATAATAGCAAATTACAGGTTGATTAGACCCACAATAAACGTATTAGGGAAAGAGTTTGAGCTTATGTTCCTTCATTTTCTTTACATTTCCAACATTTATTATCAGACAAATGGTATATTTTGGCAAGTTTAACTGGGGTCATGTACCATCTATATATCATTTTCATTACATTTTCCTTCAAAGCATTACATGCAGTGAAGTTCAACCCAATGGTCCACAACCTTTCCCAGTCCTCAAACATAATGTTGTGCCCAATGTCCTGTGCCCACTTTATCATAGCCGATTTAACCATTTCGTCTTGTGTATTCCATTTTAACAGCAAGTTATACATTCTTGAGAGTACCTTAGTCTTAGGCTCTAACAGTTCTGTTTCCAACTTCGATTTCTCCACCTGGAACCCTAACTTTTTGTCATTTTTAAAAACTTCTTTAATCTGAGCGTAGTGTAACCAGTCTCACACTTTATCCTTCATTTTCTCCAAACTCTGCAATTTCCAATTGTCTCCATCTTTTTCTAGTATTTCCCAATATTTTGGCCATTTGGCCTCCATATTGGGTCTTTTTCGGGCCTTAGCTTCCAGCGGTGAAAGCCACCTTGGAGTTTTATTTTCCAATAAGTCTTTATATTTTGTCCAGACATTAAACACTGCTTTTCTGACAATATGATTCTTAAAGGCCTTATTGATCTTAACCTTATCATACCATAAGTATGCATGCCAACCAAAAGCATTGTTAAAACCTTCCAGATCCAGAACGTCAGTGTCCTCGAGAAGTAGCCAGTCTTTTAGCCAGCAGAAAGCTGCGGCCTCATAGTACAACTTTAGGTCTGGCAGGGCAAAGCCCCCTCTTTCTTTCGCATCAGTTAATATCTTAAACTTAATTCTGGGCTTTTTGCCCTGCCAGACAAACTTAGAAATGTCTCTCTGCCACTTCCGGAAGCACTCCGTCTTGTCCACAATCTGTAGTGTTTGAAACAAAAACAACATTTTTGGCAATACATTCATCTTAATAGCAGCAATTCAGCCTAACAAGGAAAGTTTCAATTTTGTCCAACTATCTAAGTCTCTTTTAATTTCAGACCAACATTTTTCATAGTTATCCTTAAAAAGACTCAGATTTTTTGCTGTTATGTTTACCCCTAGGTACTTTACTTTTTTAACCACAGTTAGTTCTGTCTCTCTCTGAAACCGTTCTGACTCTGTATCTGTCAAATTTTTCCCCAGCACCTTAGTTTTCTGTTTGTTTAATTTAAATCCCGCCACCCGACCAAAGTCTTGAATCAGTTGTAACACTCTTTTTGTACTAGATTCTGGCTCCTGCAGGGTCAAAACTAGGTCATCTGCAAAAGCTTTAAGTTTGTATTGTTTCGCTCCGACCTGGATTCCTTCCACCAACCGGTCCCCTCTGATCATATTCAAGAGCACCTCCAGAACCGAAATAAATAGCAGAGGGGAAATGGGGCAGCCCTGTCGTGTTCCTTTTTAGTTAGCCCTAATTCAGATGCCTAAAGTATAATCCCTCTTCAAGTCATGGTTTTACAGCATAGTTTCAGGCAGTCCTGATACCACAGTATCTGAACTGAGGTTAATTATGGTTAAACCATATCAAATCACAGAAGGGAGGAAGAAGCATGCAAGTGTCCCAAAGTGCAGTTTGGAAATCAGGTTCCGTGAAGTCTGAACTGAGCTCATGTGCACTTTAAATACTGACGTGGAGGGAGATAACAGTTGTTATGGCTGCTTTCCTGGGACCACTGGAAGTCAAGCTCTGGTTTCACGTCTGTTTTTTTTCTTTTTTTTTCTCGGTTTTTAAATCCACCCCAAAGTTATGTGAGAATTGATAGCTTTACATTTCTAATTAAAGTGATCACAGCTAATATTTCAAAGCTTAATGTGCTGTGCATGCTTGTTGGGGACATGCACAATTCTTAATCCCTCCAGAGCTGCAAGTCATCTGACCTAAAGTAGAATTTCTTTATTTTTAATTCAGTATATTTGTGCTGAAAAATAACACAAATTTAAATGACATCTGAAGCTGTGGTGTTCCAAAGTACTCTGTGTTGGTGTTAGACCATCATTAGAGGCATAACCATGGGTTTTCCTACTGCGTTCAGCAGAATGTTCTTTGTATTTTAAAAGACATACAGAACAGGCATGATAGCAGTCATTCTTAAAAACTTGAGTTTTTCTCACGAATTAAACTTTTGTAACTCCCTTGTGTAGTTAGTTTGGGACTTGCAAAAATGCTCAATTCTCTCTTAAATGCCAATGTTCTCTATAGAGTATCCCAGTACTGAGTTGAATGATTTTTCTATCATCACTGTCTAGCTTCTATAGATTTTTATTTTTATTTTTCAAAATGGACATTGAGGGATGGGTGAGTGGGTAAGAAGATGCAAATTTTACTTTCACTTTAACAGTTGGTAAGCCTTTCAGGGAAAAAATATGCTAAATATCCAGCTAAAAATATTCCCTTCTCATGCAATTTCGCACTAAACACTCACATTAAAATCAATGAGACTTAAACATGCCTAATTTCAGGAGTATTGTGAGTTGGCACACACTTCTTTTTTCTTCTAACCTGTAAGCTAACTTTTTTGCAGTATCCAGGATCAATAAAAAATAAACGTGCATTGTCAAAAGCTTATAATATTTTTATTGGATAGGATTTTAGCACAGTTGTAAATTATATATTTTCAATTTTTTCTTCTTGTTTTGCTTTTATTCAGTTGCTTCTTGGTTTATCTCCCCATTGTTATCTGGTATGATGTCTGGTGTGCTGTTTCTGCTGATTAGATTCTTCATCTTAAATAAGGTTAGTGGCGAAATTTGTGCTTCCTGTTTTTGTTGCTGGTAAGACTTACATTAAAGTGACAAATAGGCTTTGCTGTTCTTCACCGCCAGCTACCCACCACATACTCAAAATGCACTCCAGAGGCTGTCATATGCCCTATTCCCTTAGTAATCTCAGTGTCTGTAGATTTTCTTTAAAGTCTGCAGAAGGTACATTTACTTATTCAAGTTTCAAAGTGTAGTTCATGAATGCTAAGCTCATCTTGAAATGGCTTGATATTCATGCAAGTTATGAGTTCCTAGGGTTCCATTGGGTTCGAGTGTTCCACCAAAAATGGAAGTCAAGGTGTTAGTGTGTAAATGAGGCTGGATTTTTACTAATGGTTCTTATCGGATTATGTGGATCAAAGTAAACAGGCTGCGGTGTGGTACACAGGTGATAGGGGGCAAAACCTGCCCCAGGCAGTGGAGTTGCCCCAAGGAGATTTAGCCCTCATTTTATTTTGTTCCCCATTTTATTTACTCCCATGTAATCAAATCACTCTGTTCACTTATTTCAGGGAACAGTAAAGGGTTTTTTTTGGGGGGGGGCAGAACCCATTTGCTACCCCAATATTGGTTCAGCCTCCACTAAGTGGTACTGTTTGTGATGTGTCACTGTGCACAGAGATGCATTCCTACACATAACATGCATCTTCCCAGTAAATAGGCCCACCCTCCATACATCATCTGCCACAGTCACTAGCATTTTCTAATGTCATTGTTTTTGGGGTTTTCCCGAATTTTTTTTTATTGCTTTTCAACATTTATCACAAAATAACATGACAAATTACACAACAAAGAAAAAACACACACACCACACTATAATAAACTAAACACACAAGAAAAAAAGATTGTCTCTTCAAATATCCAACTTTCATCACATTGATGACTGACTTCCTTGAATCCCCTCTAACTGAATTTCATTATATCACCTTTATAACAGTTCTCCAAGTTCATATTTCTAATAATATTAACTCCTTTCATTTACTAACCTTTTTTCCTTTATTAATATTCTAATCCATAATATTTACTACCATGTATCCTTATTTGTGGGACGCAGGTGGCGCTGTGGGTTAAAGCCTCAGCGCCTAGGGCTTGCCGATCGAAAGGTCGGCGGTTCGAATCCCTGCGGCGGGGTGCGCTCCCGCTGCTCGGTCCCAGCGCCTGCCAACCTAGCAGTTCGAAAGCACCTCCGGGTGCAAGTAGATAAATAGGGACCGCTTACCAGCGGGAAGGTAAACGGCGTTTCCGTGTGCGGCTCTGGCTCGCCAGAGCAGCGATGTCACGCTGGCCACGTGACCCGGAAGTGTCTCCGGACAGCGCTGGCCCCTGGCCTCTTAAGTGAGATGGGCGCACAACCCCAGAGTCTGTCAAGACTGGCCCGTACGGGCAGGGGTACCTTTACCTTTACCTTTATCCTTATTCTACCCCTAAGTCTATTTGTCACTTCCAAGGATTTTCTATTTATCTAATGTCATTGTTAAAATGGGTTTTGGGATGGCTGCCCCGTTGTTTTGCCTTATGAAATTTAAATTGTTCAGCGGCAGTCAAGACACCCAGGACACAATTTTAATCAGATGCACCATGTGTTCAAAGAGCAAAATTCTTTTTGCCGTAAGTTTAGTAAATGGTTAAAATATTGAGCTCCCATTGTGTAAGGTTCTCAGGAAAGATACAGACATTTTGTAAAGCCCTAAAGGGACTCAAATCAGTCATGAGGTTTCAGTAGCCTGTGTTAAGGACATCGGCAATCAAGTGATAAATTCATGGGTTCTAATTATGGAATTTGAATTTGCCTGAAAGCCAATGGTGTTTTGAAATTAGAGAGTGACATGCATAAGTCGAACTGACAGTAGGTTGCATGTCTGGCCCTCTTCTGGACTAGATCTGTCCCCAGAAGCAAATGTATGGGAGGAGAGCTGAAAGAAAACACATCATTTTGCTTCTTACTCCCACAGATCATGAGTTGCCATTTCTCACTTTCCCAGTTCCTTTTTTCTTATTTTAATATTGCAGAGAGCTAACAAGGACTCTGGAATAACTCTAAAACTGAAACGTAATACACAGCTACAAGCTGTAGAGGATAACTAATATATGCCACTGTTTGTGCACGGCTTCTCTCTGTTGACTAAATAAAGAAAAGTTTATCAACTGCACCTACAATTCAGAGTCTGAAACCGTTCTATTCGTTGTTGAGTTGCTTTAGGTGTGGGCATCTGTCTAGCAGCGTTGAAGCATCCAGAGATCAATGTGTGCTTTCAGCACTGAAATGCAACCCATTTTAGTGGAACACTGCTACATCGCTCATCAGAAATGCCTGTAAAACATTCCTCTCTCCTTTCAAATTGCCAAAGCTTCAGAATAAGAGGCTGTGAAACTGTAAACAGAAATTATCCACTCAGTAAATCAAAACAAAGGATTGCAACCTCTTTCTGTAACCTTGATCTGATTGCCTGTGATATCCACAACTTTGATGTCCTGTAACATTTTTTGTCAGTAGCTACTTATACCCACACAAAGTCCCTATTTCAAAAAGTTGCTTCCAACCTTTAGAAATGCCGGTGAAAATCTTACTATATTACTAGAAACTGTCCCCCACTCTCTGCATTTGCCAGCTCCCCTGTCACTTTTTCTGGCTCTGCTCAAACCTCTGCCATTGTTTAAAATCACTACCCCCAGTTTCCTTTGGTCAAACTTCTGCAGTTGTTTAAAAACCTGTCCCTTCTTTTGCTTTCTGCCACCATGACTTCATTCAAAATTGAGGGTTGTGATGATAACAGGCATCACCCCACTTATGCACGATCATGTATGTCCACGGTGCTGGGAAACAACCAGCCAAACAAAGAAATAAATTCAAACCAAGAAACGATGGGAGAGGCCTCGTGGCTCGCAAGGAGACCCTCTCCAGAGCCCAAAGAGGATTTCAGTGAGGGCGCAGGAAGTACCAAAGAGACTGGAGGCGCAGCAGGGTTTTGTTTCCACTGCTCAGCCTCCCCGCCTAGCAGCTGACACTTGCGGTAGTGCAGCAGCAGTGGCGCTGTTCTGCACATTCTCCAGACTCCAAGTGGCTCTAGAGCTTCAGTTCTAGTTGAAGTGAGAGTTGTGTAGAGAGAGAGAGAGCTGAAGAGTAGGAAGAGGCTTTTAAGAGGGCGCTTCCCACTTACGCAATTTTTACTTACGCGCCCGGGGCCCTGGAACGTAACCCCCAATAAGTGGGGCAGGGGACGCCTGTACACTACAAACCCTCCAGTGAGGGCTGATTGTTGATAGCCTTGCATTTTCATGTCTATAGGGAGGCAACATTAAATGTTTATTTCAAAGTGCCTCGATGTTTAAAATTTTAGCACAATTAATTTTTAAATGAAGAGTTAATATGGTGGACAGATCCAGTATCCAGTGACTGTACTTACCCATGAGGAGCTAAACAACCTTTACTCCCATGGTTCATTTCATTGGAACCTGTGGTTAATCTTAACTGCGGCTGGATTGAAACAAGCCAACTTCAATTGGAATAAAAAATATGTCTCTTTTAGGAACACAGGGAACTACCATACTGAGTCAGACCATTGGGTCTGTCTAGCTCAGCAAATGCCAGGTATTGAACCTGAAACGTTCTTCATGCAAACAGATACTCTGCCAATGAGCTTATGGTCCTTCCCTTAGGGCTATTTTGCTTGCTTGCTTGCTTGAACTTCCAGTTAAACAAATTCATTAAAAAGAGAGGTGGATTTCCTGGCATCCTGTGTTCTTACCATCAACCTGGAGGAAAGCAAGAGATAGCATGGTGCATGCAGGGATACTGAAAGTTCTTGCAGACCAGCCCCAAAGAAGCATTTCTTCTTTGTGGTTCCACTCCTCCCAGCAATTACTGCATAAGGACAGTGAACATAGATTTCTGTTTTGCCGTGATACTGATATGTAGTTTGGCAGCCTGCCTCCTGCTCTAATCAAAACACTCCCTTGGTTATGAGGCAAGGAAGGGTAAAGCTCATAGACCTCCTGATAATTTCCCTTTCCTGCCAATTCTCCCTAGGGAGGTAAAGTGCTTTAATCTTTCTATCTCCTAACAAGATAATTTTCTGCACTCTAAAACTGTGTGCGTCTCTAAATGGGCAAACCAGTGAGAGGGAATGACAGACTAGGGAACAGAACGGACTCATAAGGGATATAACTCAGACTGTCAGATCCTGTCTGCCTAGAAATCTGTCTGTACTCCGTCCCCAGGATCTAGTGCAACCATTTTCACAATTGTTTATTATTCATGGAAATAGGGGCCCTGTCCAGCAACAGGGTGACAGTTGTGTTTCTGTGTGTCTGTGGTGTCTGTGACAATATTTGTTTGGGCGTTGTTGCCTCTTACACTGGGGACAACAGAACCAGCTGAAGGTGCCTCTTACAGTTTTAACTCATCCAGCCATTTGCTGTTGTCTGTCCGCATTTTTTAATCTGGGGCTGATTTCAGAATTCAGAAGCCACATTTTTCTTCTTTGCTTTGTGCCATATTTGGGTAATAAAGGCTGGATTTTTGCTAGCAAATATTCAGGGCCTCCTCATTTGGAGTGAGTTGAATTTTTTGACTGACTGTATCTGATGCAGTATCTCCAAAGCTGTGATATTTTATCTTCTTTTATTCTTTATACAGGAAGACCCTGTGCCCAATGGTCTTCGAGCCCTTCCAGTCTTCTACGCTGCTACAATAACAATTAATGTATTCTCTATAATGTATACAGGTGCCCCTGGTGAGTATTATCTGACTTATGATGTCCACTATGTTACATGCCGGCTGTAGTAAAACACTCTATGAAGGACAAAGGATTCAAAAATTACCAAATGTAATAATTCATAGGGAAATTTTGGGACTTCTGAATATCATTCTGGATGCTGGATGACTGGTAAAGGACCAAAAGAGATGATAAATGTTACAACTGGCAAGGCTGGTTTTGCTTTCCGTAAAAGAAGGAACACATTCAGACAGCAGTTCCTGGAAAAGCAAGACAAACCAGTGTGTTTTCACCTAAGCCACTGTAGATCTGTGAGGGCCACTTTGCACATCATGTGTATGCTACATAGGATTTACCACCAAGAGTACAACCCACATGGATTCACAGCCAGCCACAGTCTCTTGACATGTGCACTTGCATGATGTGCATGTTTCAAGACACATATTTGTTGCACTTGATATGCTCACTTAAAAAACCCTAGGCGCATACCAAAGTTAAACGGCCAAAGTTGCCCTGATTTTGTTTCTGTCGAAAGCTGGAGCTTCATGTTCTAAATAGGCACATTTGCTAATAAAGAGTAGCTGAATAAAATGCATCCTCCTTACTTTTTATTTTTTGTGATCAGTAGAACCAGGCAACACACCACTGTCCTGTATTATGTTGAACTTGGCACAAGCTGTTATTGCTTTAGTTTTATGGTTAACACCAGATGCAGTTCAGTAGCAATAGCAGATTGTCCAATCTGATGCACAGTGCTCTGCCCATGTGTTTATAATATTACCAGTCTTTTGAGCAAGGAGCATGCATGTGTCCTGAGTTACAGAGGAAATGACTTGGATTTAAAATCTTGTGCTTTTACTTGTATCACAAGTACCACCATGCCATTTATTTTTTTTTAATTTTTTTGGTGTGTTAAAAATAGGCAGCTGTACCAGATCAGTTGTATGTAGAGTGACAAAAGATATGGGCAGCTGCCATTCCCAGTGAAATGAAAGTACTGACCCAATTTCAACATATTATGTATCAGATTCAAGGAAAGGAGCTGTGCTTAACAATTGCTGGTTTGTATATCATGGGTGAAGTACTGTGAGGGTTTCAATGACAAAAGCACCAGAAATTATGCCCGTGGCTTTGGGCTCCCATGCTGTTTTTACCAATTAAAACCACATTACATCTCCCGTCAATTGACAGTGCTGGCTTGCATGACCTGTGTACAGAATTGGGCCTGTAGGTACTTAAGAGTATGCATGCTGTGATGGAAGGCAGATAATTATATGTGCTTCAGTATGGCAGATTCAATGGCCCATGTTGGAGTCATAGCTGGTGAGCAATCATCATGAGCTCTATGTGCAAATTCTTTTAAAAAGCTGCCACAGAGTGTAATAGATGTTTCCTTGGTGTAGAAGTCAAGCCAAAGGAGATGACCTTTACAGTGGGGTGGAAAGCCTCATACCCATTTTTCAAATGAACAGAAATGTAGAGATGCCATAGTGAACTTCAGTGCTGAACACAGTGGCAACTCAAACCCTTGTGATCTGGGCAGCTTGCATGAGAGTGATAAAGATCTTGATGGACTTAATAAGAATGGAAAGGGGTGGTGGTAATTTGGTACTGCATTTGAATACATTTGCCACCTTGCTTCCATGGCTTGTTGTTGTTTAGTCATTTACTTCGTGACCCCATGGACCACAGCACGTCAGGCACTCCTGTCTTCCACTGCCTCCCGCAGTTTGGTCAGACTCATGCTGGTAGCTTTGAGAACACTGTCCAGCCATCTCGTCCTCTGTCGTCCCCTTCTCCTTGTGCCCTCAATCTTTCCCAGCATCAGGGTCTTTTCCAGGGAGTCTTCTTTTCTCATGAGGTGGCCAAAATATTGGAGCCTGAACTTCAGGATCTGTCCTTCCCGTGAGCACTCAGGGCTGATTTCCTTCAGAATGGATAGGTTTGATCTTCTTGCAGTCCACGGGACTCTCAAGAGTCTCCTCCAGCACCATAATTCAAAAGCATCAATTCTTCGGTGATCAGCCTTCTTTATGGTCCAGCTCTTACTTCCATACATCACTCCATGGCTTACAATCCTCAAAAATGCGAACTATGCTCAGTAAGGCCTTGTTCACCTAGCTGACCTGAAAGGACTTGAGCGTATAGAGCCAGGAGGTCACTGCTTGAAATTTTGGGGTGAAACAATTTTTAAAAATGAAATTTATGCAGAACGTGTAACAGAATGGATAAATAAAAACTGCAACACTCATAACAGAATCATTGTCATTGCACAAAGTGGAGAAGCAAGGAATTCAGTTTCCTATGACATGCTCAGAGTGATCATGCATCTCACAGGGTTAAGAAACATCTCTTCAGCCTAGAAGATGATGGCGACAAAGTCGTATTCATAGTCTGTTAATCTCTCTGCATGACTGATGCATGATTCAGATGATGTTTTTAAAAGCCATAGAACAGTTGAAGAGGTTCAGTGCATTCAGAATAGTACCTACAGAAGTCACAGAACCTGACAATAGCAACAGGTCTCCCTGACAACAATTGTAGCAACAGATGATGTTCCCATTAATTTGCTGAGAGCTAATGACCAGTGGATAGAAATTGCAAGACATCATTTCATTTCTTTTTCTGTAGGAATTTCTATACTATTCAACATACAATTTATCAGAGATTAGTATGAAGGTTTGATTCATCAGGGCAACTCCTATCTCATGATCCACTGGGGGAAAAAATAACTTGATAAAACTTTTGCTTCGTTGTATATTGTCAAAGGTTCTGACACAGCAGAACATACAGAAAATGATCAAGGCTGATGTTTTCATTTTTTTTCATAAGATATTTATTAAAGTTTTCAAAAATAATACATTGTGAAACAAAAAGAAAAGAAAAAACAAAAATACAAAAGTACAGAAATACAAAAATAAAAGCAATTTAAAAACACATAGAATTTCCACTTACTTATTTTCTTTTAACTTATTTTCCAGACCTCCTCATACCTCCCTTTCTTATATTCCAATTCAATTTGTTTGTTCAGCAAATCCTCACCACTAATTCTTTTAATTATTTCAGAACCTTATTTTCCCTCTTAAACATTACAGCTGAAAACCACTTTATTTCTATCCAACATCATTCTAACATTCCTTAATTTTACAATATTTCTGCAAATAGTCTTTAAACTTCTTCCAGTCTTCTTCCGCCGCCTCTTTTCCCTGGTCTCAGATTCTGCCGGTCATTTCTGCCAGTCCCATATAGTCGATCATCTTCATCTGCCATTCTTCCAGAGTGGGTAGATCTTGTGTCTTCCAGTATTTTGCGATGAGTATTCTTGCTGCTGTTGTCGCATACATAAAAAAAATTCTATCCTTCTTTGACACCAATTGGCCAACCATGCCCAGAAGAAAGGCCTCTGGTTTCTTAGGGAAGGTATATTTAAATACCTTTTTCAGTTCATTATAAATCATTTCCCAGAAAGCCTTAATCCTTGGGCACGTCCACCAAAGGTGAAAGAATGTACCTTCAGTCTCTTTACATTTCCAACATTTATTATCGGGCAAATGATAAATTTTTGCAAGCTTGACTGGGGTCATGTACCACCTGTAAATCATTTTCATAATATTCTCTCTCAAGGCATTACATACTGTAAATTTCAAACCGGTGGTCCATAACTGTTCCCAGTCAGCAAACATAATGTTATGTCCAACGTCCTGTGCCCACTTAATCATAACAGACAAGGCTGATGTTTTCAGAGACTGCATACATGTACGCAGAGACTTGTTTAAAGGTGCTTACCAAATGATCCAGATGTTAGGATGTCTAGATGAAATACGGATTCTCTGTTTCACTGTTGCTTGTGAAGGTTGGAGAACAGATGAGCACCACGCCAAAAGCAGGCTATTGGTGAAGATAACCCTACATGAGGTTCAGAACTTGTGTGCATTGATGGTAATGCACTAATTCGAGCAGCAGGGAAGCCTCAGGAGTTCCTGACATTTTGTGAGCGTGCTGACAAATTCTTCTGCTCTGTGGTCTGACACTTTGGGGACAGTACTCCAGTCATTTTTGATGGATGCACTTGAGTCTGTTCCACAAAGGCTGACACACAACCCAAACAAATAGGTTTGAAAGAGGCAGTACTAAAGCACGTTGCTGGGCCTGGTGCGCTGGTGTGAAGTCACATCACTGGGCTGAAAAAAATGTTACGGTAAATGTTAGAAAAGCAATGTGGAAGGATGTAATTTTCTTTCTTTTTTTCAGTCCTAGGAATCGTTCTTCCTATGTGGGCAATAGCACTAATATCAATTGGAGTATCAGTAATATTCGCTATCTTAGTCTGGATATTTGTGTGTCCGTGGATGAAAAGAAAAATAGCAAGTATGTCTTGGGGGGTGGGGGAGGTCAAAATGTGTGTAATTTTAAATCCCATGTCTGAGGAAATACCTTTCCAGTGTGTTTTCTAGAGTAGTGATGCTTTAAATATAACTGTGACAGGTGACCTTTTTATGCCTTGCATAGCTTGACATTTTGGTTTTTAGTTGTGTTTTAAAAATGCAGGCCATGATCCAAAGAATGAAAGATCACTGTGGCTTCATACTTTTAAAACAAACCAACCAACCAACCAACCAACCAACCAACCAACCCCAGGAGATTCCTATTTCGTATCTTAAATACTGTTGAAACTTAACTTGTTTCCAAAAATTACTTACTGTGACAAATGGGGGAAATGATACTTGAGAAACAGAAATCCCATTCAGCCAAGGTAGCTTTAGACGTTTCATGTAGTACTTTGCGTCCCAGCCAAAGTATTTTATTTATCTAACAGCTAGGCTGCTTTGAGCTCAAGGAAGCATAGAACAGAAATTTAAGATTTAGTGATCTAAATTAGATTGATGTGTAGGTGGAAGCAAATGTTCTGTTTCCTTGGTCTTTGGAGGGAGTTTAATCTTACAGATGTGGGCAACTTTCTGGGTTTCTTGACAAAAGAGCAAAGTATTTAAGTGATACTACTTATTTCTGTTGAGTGGATAATTAACCCATCCTTATAAAAGCTCTGTGTTTTCCTTAGGTCGGTTAAAGAAAGAAGGGGCATTATCAAAGATATCTGACGAAAGCCTTGACAAAATACAAGATGAGGATACACCTGTCTTTAAAGAACTTCCTGGTGCCAAAGCAAACGATGAAAGTACTATTCCTCTTACTGCCTCTGGAACAGAAGAGGCTGGTGTATCAGATAATATCGCAAATGGAAGCCATCCACGTGTGCCATATGGTGAGAAACCAAGAGCACATAAATTATTTTCTCTGTTTTTGTGTTGCTGCCTGCTGATATCTGTGCAAAACCCCTTCCCACCCCAACTTTTTTGATATACAGGGTGAATAAAAAGAGAGAGTATATGGTTTTGTTTTGCTTTTTTGGATAATTGCTCATGCTCTTTTTCTGGGTGCTTGTGCATAACAGTTTTTTAAAGAACAACACACAGTTGTATGCTACACTGTGTAATTGAGTATTGTCTTCTCAAATAGCTCCTTGTTCATTTACCACAGTTTCTTTTAGTGGATGATGCATTTAAGGCTGCTGTCAAATCAATTTCTGATATACTGGTAATGAACAATAGAAATGACATAATATTTTGGCTGAATTTTTAAATGGTGCTTTAATATTTGAGATATTTGAACTATGTTTCACCAATAGACAAGTCTATGTCTATGTCTTTGTTTTCAAAGATAGAGAGCACCGTATTTTTCGCTCTATAAGACGCACCAGACCACAAGATGCACTTAGTTTTTGGAGGAGGAAAACAAGAAAAAAATATTCTGAATCTCAGAAGCCAGAACAGCAAGAGGGATCGCTGTGCAGTGAAAGCAGCAATCCCTCTTGCTGTTCTGGCTTCTGGGATAGCTGCACAGCTTGCATTTGCTCCATAAAACGCCCACACATTTCCCCTTTTTAGGAGGGAAAAAGTGAGTCTTATGGAGCAAAAAATACGGTATTTTACTCTAGTAGCTGAACAGGAAGGAATGAATGAATGAATGAATGAATGAATGAATGAATAAATAAATAAATAAATAAATATTGCATTTATTCCCTACCCTTTCCTTTAATGAACTCAAGGTGGTATATATGGTGTGTCCCCCTCATTTAATCATCACAACAGCCTTGTGAGGTAGGTTAGGCTGAGAGGTAGTGGTTGGCCCAAGGTCACCTAGTGAGCTTCATAGCTGACTGGTGATTTGAACCTTGGTCTCCCAAGCTCCAGCACTCTAACCGCTACACTGCAATGGCTCTCCATATTCAGTTATTTATGTTATTATTACACCTAAATTGATAATTTGAAATAACATGGTTCCTGCCTGCAGACTTATAATCTGAAGGTAAAGACAAGAGAAATTGGGGAGGATAAATCAATTGGGGAAAGGTGGGTGGCTACCCCCCTCCCCTTCAACAGGCTTTCTTTCGTCTGACATTTAACCTAGAGTGGCCGGCTGATGCTTCAGTCCAAGAAGAGAAGGGCTTGGCAATTGGCGAGGAAAGAGTCTCAGTCTGTCTCCCAAGCAACAAAGTACTTGGCTTGATCATGCCTGAACGCCATTTTCCAACTCTTTGATTAGTGTGGATTCCATTGAATATTCTGGTGTTCTCTCCCTATGTATCTCTGACCAATTGGTCACCAGAAAATGGCCTTGGAGCAGCAAATATGCTCTGATGGAGCATAAATGCTCATACAAATGATTAAAAAAAAAGAGTGATATTTCTTTGGCGTTTCACTGTTTTGTTGCCTTTAGGTCTTTAGCTTCCTCTGGAAAAAAAATACTTTTCTTTGCTGTTTTAGGAAGAGCATTTTCAATGACACAGAGTATGGTGAAATCTCCAATTTCCAACGGCACCTTTAATTTTGACGGGCACATGAAGAGCGATATTCATGTGTATCACACTGTGCACAAAGACTCGGGATTGTACAAAGACTTACTGCACAAAATACACCTGGACAGAGGCAGCGACAACCGGCCCACGCAAGAAAACAACTACAAACTGCTGCGGCGCAACAATAGTTACACTTGCTACACAGCTGCCATCTGTGGGATGCCAGTGCATTCGTCCTTCAAGGCAGCTGATACGTCAACCCCAGAAGATAGCGAAAAGCTAGTTACAGACACGGTTTCCTATTCCAAAAAGAGGGTTCGTTACGACAGCTACTCCAGCTACTGCAACGCCGTGGCAGAAGCAGAAATTGAAGCGGACGAAGGTGGCGTGGAGATGAAGCTGGCATCTGAATTAGTAGATCCTAGCCACCCCCCTGAAGACCCCGCGGAGGATGAGAGAGATGAGAGAGACTCCTCACAGGTCCACCTGCTTTTTCACTTTCTCCAGATCCTCACAGCTTGCTTTGGATCGTTTGCTCATGGAGGCAATGATGTCAGGTAAATGAGGAGAGCTTGCATATGTGAATGATGTCATCCTTTAAAAGTTCTGTTGTTTGTTCCAGCAGTCCAACAAGGTAAAATCTGCTGCAGAATCTTAGTAATGCTGATCTGTTTTAAATGCAGGCATTGCTCAAAATGTTCCTGCATCTATGGCTGTATCTTCACACTGTGCGTAAAACTTCCATTTGTGTGAAGAACAAATACAGAAATGAAACCACGTATCTGAGATTGAGGGCTCCAAGTCTGAACTATTTTTGTTGGTTTTACATTGGATTTCAGCTTCCCTCTTGGTGCCATATTGCTTGTGTACAGGTCTAGCTAGAATTTATCAGCTCTAATTGCTGAGTACTGTATTTTTCTGTGTATAGGACGAGGGTTTTTTTAAATTTAAAAATATTGTTAAAAATTTGGGGTTGCCTTATACACGGGTAGGGGACACGGGTGGCGCTGTGGTCTAAACCAGTGAGCCTCTTGGGTTTGCTGATCAGAAGGTCGGTGATTCGAATCCCCGCAATGGGGGTGAGCTCCTGTTGCTCAGTCCCAGCTCCTGCCAAAAAGCACACCAAAAAGTGCAAGTAGATAAACAAGTACTGCTCCGGTGGGAAAGTTAACGGCGTTTCCATGCACTGCTCTGGTTTCGGTGTTCTGATGCGCCAGAAGTGGCTTAGTCATGCTGGCCACATGACCCGGAAGCTGTCTGTGGACAAACGCCAGCTCCCTCGGCCTGTAAAGGGAGATGAGCGCCACAACCCCAGAGTCGTCTGCAACTGGACTTAACTGTTAGGGGTCCTTTACCTTTACCTTTTTTTATATATATACACAGGAAGTGCATAGGGGGGCCGGGCGATTGTTCACAGCCACGAGTAGGAGATATACAGCGGTGATTGATGTATGCGCCAAGGGCTGTTTGGGATTGGCTGTTGTTGCGGCAGTTGGGCGGGTGATTTGTGGCTGCTGGCGGTGATTGGGCAGATGATTGTTGTCTTCTGTGAGGTGTGCGATTGGCATCTGCGGTCAGGCGGATGAGCTCACCAAATCTGGGCAATATTCCCCCCCGCCCCAAAAAAGCTCAACAACCCTTTGCAATCCCCCCCCCCCAAAGCTTAACAACTCTGGGCAATCTCCCCCCATTTTCTTAATTTGGAGTCCCCCCAAATAGGGGCCATGTTATACATGGGAGCGTGTTATACACGGAAAAATGCAGTACATTTTCAGCAAGTTTTACCAAGTTGCTGGCCAGTTTCTTGTTCATAAATTAGGAGAACATTGCAAGGCACATGTCAGTTCAGTGCCTTGGAAAATAACCTCCTAGGCAGGCTTAGTTGTATTGTGCATAGAAATAAAAAGCAGGTACTGTAAACAAATAGCCTGCTGTAATCCAAGAGGTTGCTTCTTCCACTCCCCACAAATCCATTCTGTTTTTAATAAAGCGTAGCTTGTACAACAGGCTTGCCTTTATTGGGCCAGTTTTGGGTATCTATAATCATATCCCATTGATTTTTATACGCACCCATTTGCCACTTCTGGCTCACCGCAGAGTCTTACAGCTTTTAGAACTTCCTGTGCTTGATCATATATCAGATTAATAAGATGAGATATGAATGAGCCTTCTTGGCTTCACAGACAGCCACGTCGCTCCACTTTCAGCAAGCAAATAAACCAGGAAACCTTCAATTGAGTGTGGCGTCTGAACTGGTTAACAACTTTGGAGCAAGCCAGGGCATTGAACCACAACTTCAAAGCATGGTTTCCTAGTATGGGCGAAATGGCAAGCTATAGTTCAAGGTTTCAAAACCTTAGACTTGGGTCTGTATGCTGCTCTCCAAGCCTCTCTGTTTGGCACTCAAGACTCAGCCCAGAGCCCCACCCCCTCTTGCCTGTTTGGAATGTGTCCGTCAGCTGGGACATTGCATAGAAAAGGGGTGTGTAGAAACTAGCTCACTGTACAAAGGTAACATGTACAGGTGCTGCTATGCTCACTTTTCTCTCTGGCCCTGCCTGCTAAGGGAATGTGGCCTCCAGCTGAACAAGGTTCCTCAACAATGCTGTAGTTCATTGAAGACTTTGTGGTCACTCACCTGCCAAAAGGAAGAGCTTAAAGGGCTGTCTGTGCACATGGCCAAGAAACTTACCCATCTCTTAATTTATTAAGTTAAGAGATGATGTCTGAAGTCCCACTGAGGAAAGTTGGGGCCATCAGAGAGGTTGTGCTGCCTGGATCCATGCCAGTAGCAGATAGGAGCATAGAAACTTGCTTTGTTTTGGCACTCACTCATTGAGTGAATCCAGATAAACAATGAGGCCACGGATGGGAAATCAGCTGTGGGATTCAAATCCCTGTGAGCATGAACTGTAACCAAGTTCTTAACTGGAGGGTAGGCACTTCCTGGGTTAATTATACAGTGTTTACTCTTTCTTTGTAAAGGAACACTCTCAAGTTATTTGGCATGGCAATGAAGTTTAGTGTTTTATGGTCAGGTGCCCTGTTAATTATTTAACGTGAAAACAGCAGCCAAAAGCAAAGGCCAGTTGTACGGCTGACATTTCATTGACTATTTTTAATACAGTGGTACCTCGGGTTACAGACACTTTGGGTTACAGATGCTTCAGGTTACAGACTCTGCTAACCCAGAAATATAGTACCTTGGGTTAAGAACTTTGCTTCAGGATGAGAACAGAAATGGCGCGGCGTCAGCGGGAGGCCCCATTAGCTAAAGTAGTATCTCAGGTTAAGAACAGTTTCAGGTTAAGAACGGACCTCCAGAACGAATTAAGTTCTTAATGCGAGGTACCACTGAACAGCTGATAAATAAATTCAAATATACTGTTTTGTATAGTTCAACATTTAATGGAAATGTAATGCAGCACTTAATGCAGTGCTCAAAGGCATTGCATTATTAAAACATTCAACACAATGGGATATAAACAAGAATGAAATATGTCAGGTATTATGTAAAAGTGAAGATGCTACTGTGAATGGAATGGATGAGCTTTGGCTAAAAACTGCCGTCACAAAAGAGAACCACATGAATAGCTCTATAGCGGTGCACAAAAATGTCAGCTTGGTCCAATTACAATATAAACATAAAAGATGTGAAGAAGAAGCCGGAGCTGTACTTCTGTGTGATATACTTTTGCATAATGCTATGGAGCATTTATATACATTTGTATGTATTATGTATTAATGCAACAATTGTATGCCCAAGAGCATTTAATTATCTATTAAGCTTGAAAATAGAACCAATTCTGAAATGAGTGGAGATTTAATATTGTAGTAAAGCACTTGTTGACATCAGTGAGTGCTTGAAGCAATTTTTTGATTTAGGCATATTGTGCACAAATAAGGCGTGCCTCTAAAGCAGGGGTAGTCAGCCTTTTTATACCTACCGCCCACTAATGCATCTTTCTTGGTGGTAAAATTACTTTAACGCCCACCAGTGCTCGATGGAAGGAGGATTCAGCCTGTGCCGTAGAACCCCCTACCGCCCACCTAGAATCCTGAAACCTCCACTAGTGGGTGGTAAGGACCAGGTTGACAACCCCTGCTCTGAAGGTTCACAGAGAGCAGGAATATCTCGTGTAGCACAGTGGCTAAGAATGGGAGCCAAAAAGTCACAGGTTCAAATTTAAGCCGACACGCACTCATTGAGTAATCCGCTCTCTCTCAGCCACAGCCTGGCCTCTGCAACAGGAGGTTAATAATTCGGGCCTCATTTGAACACTGGAAATATTTTTCTTCTTCCACCTTTGGTGTTATCATTCTCATTCCAAGTGTGCCCGTAAGCTGTGTAGTTTGGCTGAAGGTGCCATTGGAATGGCAGTTCTCCATGGGCCATTGTCAGATTGGCGGGTGGGGATGGGGAGTGCTGAGCATTCCTCCTGCATGCTCCTTGATGTGGGCTGGTTGCTGGCTTCCTCTTTCTTTTCTATTTATAATCTGCTCCACAGTTTTATGGGCCTGAATTGTGTTCTAGTGTGATGAATTGTGGCTTTATTTTCAACTGGAATTGTGCCTGTTGCAAGCCAAGCCCTCTTCAGGCTGGATTTGCATATATCACAGTGCTGCTTGCTCCAGGTGGCTGCAGCTCAGCCTGTTAACTTCCCTCAAGGATTGTCCCAGTGATATCTTAATTTCCCCTGCTTTTTCTGATAAAAACACAAAGAGGTAAAAATGCCCTTTCTAAGTTAATGGAGCACAGGGTGAACCAGCAGCTTCTTTTGTCTACGCTGAAAGCATGGCAAATCAGGTTCTTTGGCTGATTCTGAGCTCTTAATGTTGTGGAAGACAAAAAAAAAAAGTTCTTCCTTCAGAGAAATTATTGAAATTACAGAATGAAAATTGAAATGTGTGTGAGAAGGGCTGAGCAGGTGGAAGCTGGAATGTGAAGGTTGTGTTTGCAAGACAACCATGGCAGAAAGACGGAATGACACGTATGCAAGAGCTATTGCCATAACTGTTTAGGGCAAAGGAAGGAGGAACAGATAAGAGAGTTGCTATGCCTCGTGATTAAACCGGTAGAAACTGGTAGAAGGAAGTATTTCCGTATATGGACATTACTACCCCTTTGCTTCCCTTTGCTTGTATGTGTGTAAATGCTTGTGCAGTTTTCGTATTTGGTGTGCCACCTTCCAGCTACCTGCTGGATGAGCTTGTTTCGCATCGGCCTTGCCACACCTGAATAAGCATCCTGTTTGAGTGACAATTTGTGTCTGGAGTCTGTTGGCTGTTTCAGGCAGCCAATAAAGGTAAAAAAGGTAAAGGTACCCCTGCCTGTACGGGCCAGTCTTGACAGACTCTGGGGTTGTGCGCCCATCTCACTTAAGAGGCCAGGGGCCAGCGCTGTCCGGAGACACTTCCGGGTCATGTGGCCAGCGTGACATCGCTGCTCTGGCGAGCCAGAGCCGCACACGGAAACGCCGTTTACCTTCCCGCTGGTAAGCGGTCCCTATTTATCTACTTGCACCCGGAGGTGCTTTCGAACTGCTAGGTTGGCAGGCGCTGGGACCGAGCAGCGGGAGCGCACCCCGCCGCAGGGATTCGAACCGCCGACCTTTCGATCGGCAAGCCCTAGGTGCTGAGGCTTTAACCCACAGCGCCACCTGCGTCCCTTAGGCAGCCAATAGAACCCCAATATTTCCCCAAACTTCACTTATGTGTGTCTGTGCCATGCAGAGTTTTAGAAGCCTCTATCAAGTCCCTTCCCTACTCTAAGTTGTTTTTTCTTCCTAAAAGAAAAAGCCACATGGCAGGGGTGTGTGGCCCTCCAGGCCTTTCTGGAGCTAAGTCTATGCCACACCCTTCCCAGCCTTCCCACCTTCCTTGAGTGCCTGTTCCTGGCTGGAATTTATGCCTTCAAACTCCGATAATGACCCTTGCTTGCCTGGAATGGAGAGCAGGCGGGATTGCATGGCTTTGTAGAAACCAGTTTACTCTACAGAGGAAACTCCATAGGTTGCCCGGAAGGGAATGCGACTGATGGGCTCAAAAGGTTTTCCAGCTCCTAAGTCTTGTAGGGAAGACCCCTGAGTCACATTGGCTTTGCTTTCCTGTTCGGTTTCAGCTCTATAATATCCTTTTTGACATGAGATAACCAGAGCTTGTACATGCTGTATTCCAAATGTGGTCAGTGTGTACCGTTATGTAGACCTGTGCGCTTTACTTGAAACATTGCAGACCGTCCTGTCAAGAGAGACCCCTGGCCAAGCAAGCAGGCAGAGGCTTTCAGCCCAGGCCACGCACTCCAGTAGGTAATGCTTATGTATTGCTTTGTTCACGTGACACATGTAGGCACTAGCGCTGCAGCATTACAGCATTTTTCATGGGTGGATGGGAGCAGGCACCAGGTGGAGCAGTAAGGGAACAGTGGTGAGATGTTTGAGGGTAGAGCTATGTGTGCCCTGCGGCCTGCCCAGCGCTTCCTCAGCTAACCAGCTGCCCTTGGGTGTTGTGGAAGACCCAGTTCCATTGCCAGTTTTAAATTGGATCCAACTGCATGTCTGGTTGACTTCTGTACATGATTTTTTTTTGTCCAGGGGGGAGGCATCTTGTCTTGTACTGGGTCTGGTTTAGCAACAGGAGACCTGGATAGGTTGGAGGTCACATACTAGATCAGGCAGGCAGGGTAGCATGGGAAAAGGACAGGACAGTGACAATTTGCAGCTGATTCTTCTGGAAAGTTGTGGGTTTTTGTTAAGGCTATGGGGTCAGCTGACAAAACTCAGATAAGTACTGCAGCCAAGAGAGCAGCCTTGAACCACAAAATTGGGACTGCCTGGCTGGCAGGAGGTGCAGGAGGTAAGGCACTGAAGAGTTATGGTTGGAGGTCCCAGTTTGAGACATTCCTCACCCTTGGCACCTTACCCTTACATAACGTCAACGGTGAGCCAGAAGTGATCAGATTTCCACAGCACCTTTTTAATAGTTTCCCACTGAGCATTAATTTGAACACCCAGTGGGTACTCTGTTGTAACACCGCCAACATTTTGAGAAGGATTGGTTTTGCGTGGTGTGTTCTGTGTCTGTGATTGCATTCACTTGTGCTGTTTAGGTTTCTTCCTTCATACCACCCATGACATTTAAAATGCCGGAATAGACTCTTCATTGAGCACCATGCTGCTAGGAACACAGCTGCCAACTGGAAGGCTTATTCACTTTATGAATCAGGTGGCAAGTTGATACCTGTGGTGGAGGCAGTCTGACCTGATGAATTCCCCTGAATAACTCAAGCATCTTATTTCCACAGCCATCAAGGCTGATGACTGCTGTTGGGTTGAAATAAAAGGCAGACGAATGGCAAGTGTCATATGGGAGGCATCTGCGGAGCATGTCTCGGGGAGTCCCTTTTATTGAATATTACAGCATTGCCACGTATGTGCTTGTTGCTGATTGGTTAACACAAATACAATACAAGGGTTGCACACAGGCATCAATCATCAATAGACCAAAGGCTGGGAAAGGGAACACAGAATTGGACAGGCGTGAAAACCTCCTTGTTAAACTATTACTAGTGATTGATATAGCATTCATCCGTAGATGTGGTCAACCAAGCACTAAGAACAGGTCAGGATGCAATGTCTCATGAACTCAATGTGGACTGAACATTCTAGGGTGATGAAGGAATGTCTCAGCTTAAAATGGTTTAGCCAGAGTCATGTGTAGAAGCAAAACTTCCCATCAGACTGCGCTGCTTGGGTGCTGGCGTTCCTTTGGTTGTGTGTTTCATTCATTGGGCACTGGCTCCTCCAGCATTTGCTCTGTTCTTTGGAAATAGAACAGTAGCTTTCAGATTGTATTTTGTGGGTGCTTATTGGGGGTTCTGCACCAAGTAACTTGGTCGTAAGGACATAGCAAGAGCCTCCTGGATCAGGCCAATGGCCCATCTAGTCCAGCATTCTGTACTTATAGTGGCTGAACAGTTGCTGGTGGCAAACCAGCAAGCAGAATTCGAGCACAAGAGCAATCTCCCCTCCTGTGGTTTCCGGCATTGGAAGCATTGCCAGTGTGGTGTAGTGGTTAAGAGCGGTAGTCTCGTAATCTGGTGAACCGGGTTCGCTTCCCCGCTCCTCCACCTGCAGCTGCCGGGTGACCTTGGGCCAGTCACACTTCTTTGAAGTCTCTCAGCCCCACTCACCTCACAGAGTGTTTGTTGTGGGGGAGGAAGAGAAAGGAGAATGTTAGCAGCTTTGAGACTCCTTCGGGTAGTGATAAAGCGGGATATCAAATCCAAACTCTTCTTGCTGTTTCCAACTGTGGAGGCAGAACATAGCCATTGTGGGCAAGTAGCTTGAAAGACTGGCTGCTATTCCTAACCCTCCCTTGCTATGCACAGCAGCAAAGGGCGCCCTGCCCTATCTGTTTTATCTGTAGGCTCCACAGGCTAACTTGAGAGTACATGTGTGTTCTTTGACTTGGTTTTCTTGGTCTTACAGAGCGTATAGCCAGCCACCTGTCTTTATATTCTTGGATTTCTTCCCCCTGCTTATCTTACGTAACCATGGCATGGTGAAGGTCTCGTGGAGCTAAAACCGTGTCCCCAAGTTTCTTTTACTTTCTTCCATGAAGCTGAAAGCCTGCCATTCACTCCTAATTGAAAAATTGTGATGTTGCAGTTGGACCCTGTTGTGTGAGCCGCATCTGTTCTCTCCTTCTTGCGCTGGGTAGAGCTAGGCATCCATCAACAGAAACGTCTCCCGGGGGGGAGGAGGGCTGTGTCTGCTTGCACGAAGCCTATAGAGATGCACTGCGCCCCACTCAGGTCCCTACAATATACAATAACACCATTGTGAAGCATTTAAAGGATTAATTTAGCAGAAAGATGGTAGGGTCAAAAGCCAAGCTGCTGGAAAACAATGGAAATAAGTGTTCTGTTTCAATTCAAGCCCGGTAATTGGATCATTCGTAGCAAACAATGTTTGTGCATATATAAATCTAAAAGGCCCGCAGTTCAGAGAGGGAATAGTTTTTCTTGACTTTTGTCATGGCACCCTACAGAGGCAGCCCAAGCGGAAGCGCTGCTATTGTGAGCTGCTATCTTTATCGTAAGGACGCAGGTGGCGCTGTGGGTTAAAGCCTCAGCGCCTAGGACTTGCCGATCGAAAGGTCGGCGGTTCGAATCCCTGCGGCGGGGTGCGCTCCCGCTGCTCGGTCCCAGCGCCTGCCAACCTAGCAGTTCGAAAGCACCTCCGGGTGCAAGTAGATAAATAGGGACCGCTTACCAGCGGGAAGGTAAACGGCGTTTCCGTGTGCAGCTCTGGCTCGCCAGAGCAGCGATGTCACGCTGGCCACGTGACCCGGAAGTGTCTCCGGACAGCGCTGGCCCCTGGCCTCTTAAGTGAGATGGGCGCACAACCCCAGAGTCTGTCAAGACTGGCCCGTACGGGCAGGGGTACCTTTACCTTTACCTTATCTTTATCGTAAGCAGCCCCAAATCCATCTAGAGCTCCTCTTGCTCCACCTTCAGACCTGGAGCCTGGATTTTAACCCTGTGACAAACAAGGAGGCACTCCTGAATGAGGTGGATCTCTGCTTTATTAAATCATACCATTTAAGAGCCTAGAAATAGAAGGGAAAAGGAAGAGGGAGCAGTTCAGAAAGCTAAGATTAAAGAGATTTTTTTTTTTTTAATTAACAAAAGCGGACATTTAAATTTAAAATGGCCATTAGTTTGGGCCAGGCCAATTTTGTACCTGGTGGAAGAAGAGTAGGGAAGGCACATAATCCCAGGAGCTATTTACTTTGGCCACTGACTGGTGCCAAACATATGGGCCTGTCAAAATCTGGGGTATTTTTAACATAGAGGGGGAAGCATTCATTCTAGGTAAGGGTTTGTTGGGTTACCAGGTGGCACTGGTAAATTGTAAGTGTCGGGTTGTACAACACTGGATTTTAAATTAAACTGCTTCTCCACCTCCTTGGCCCTGATAGCTCAACTGCAATTGGGGGTGTAGTTGTTCTTGAAACACCACATTTCTATGACTCTGCAAACAAAGTTGCTTGACAACCTTTTTCTACGCCATTGCAGTATAAACCTTCTTACTGAGCCATAAGAGTCACTTGAGTTTAAGGATTTCATTCTGGTTGGCAGTTAGTGTTTTTCTTTTTTTCTTTTTTGGTAAGTTGATGACTGCCTTTAACTCCTAGGGAATGTGTCAGGCACAAAGTTGCAAGATTTATATCATTTGAAAGCTGGGGCTCCCATTTTTCAGAAAATATTAACTTCTAGACTTTGCCTTCTTGTTATGCACCATGTCAGACAGTGCCACTGCCCTTATTCCAGCTGTGTGTTTGGGCAAGGTGCTTAGACTAAATATAGCCAATGCTAGTCCTTGTATCTAGCTGTCAGGTCTTGGGTTGTGTATTCTGTGCATGCCATTCTCCATTGCCAACGTCCTGAGAAAGCTTTGGCTTGTTAATTCATTAAACTTGGATTGTTAGTACTGGTTATTTTATGTATTTCTTCTGGTAACCAATTCTTGCTTTCTATGCTTTCATAGTATTAGGTTGTTGTTTAGTCGTTTAGTCGTGTCCAACTCTTCGTGACCCCATGGACCAGAGCACGCCAGGCCCTCCTATCTTCCACTGCCTCCCGCAGTTTGGTCAAACTCATGCTGGTAGCTTCAAGAACACTGTCCAACCATCTCGTCCTCTGTCGTCCCCTTCTTCTTGTGCCGTCAATCTTTCCCAACATCAGGGTCTTTTCCAGGGAGTCTTCTCTTCTCATGAGGTGGCCAAAGTATTGGAGCCTCAGTTTCACGATCTGTCCTTCCATAGTATTAGGTAACAGATAGCAAAATCAGTGCCGTAGAATATTGCACAGGGCCATGGATGATTGGCCTATTCATTCTATATTTGGCTTGCAGTGTTCTTGCTGTGAGCTCGTGCTTCAGAAGTGCGTGTCACATAGAACTTCCATCTCTGTTTGGTGAAGAATAAAAATGTGCCCAGCTCCGCCCTGGGGAGAGAAAACTAGATCAAATCAGTGTGCTTCTGAAATGTCCAGTTTTGGCTCCCAGGCTCAAAAACATTTAGGCAAGTAAGTGAGTTGCCATTGCATACCTTCAGGAGCATGATTTTATACCACTAAGCTGATCAGACATTTCATTATTATAGTGGTTTTCCCATGTTTCGTTTAGCAGGAAACTAGGTTTTGTGACCAAGTCACAATAGGAATCTGAAGCTAGTCTTGACTTTCTTGAGTGTTCCTGTATCATATCCGTATTTCCAAATAGGTGTCTCATTTGCTTAGTGCATTACATTTTGAGATGTACACATACAGTCACGGGAAAAAGAAAGTACACCCTCTTTGAATTCTGTGGTTTTACATATCAAGACATAATAACCATCTGTTCCTTAGCCGGTCTTAAAATTGGGTAAATGCAACCTCAGATGAACAACAACATATGACAACACACATGTGTTGTTGTTCATCTGAAGTTGTATTTACCTAATTTTAAGACCTGCTGAGGAACAAATGGTTATTAGTAAGTTCTGATCTGTAAAACCACAGAATTCAAAGAGGGTGAACTTCCTTTTTCCCATGACTGTACCCATGTCTTTAAGTGAATGCTTAAAAAGATAATCTGTGGCGCAGTGGTAACCAACATGATGACCTTTGAATGTTACTGGACTACAACTGCTGTCAATCATACTTGAGCTCATGGGAGTTGTATTCCAACAATATATGGAGGGGCCCGCAATGCTTACCCCTGCTGTACAGATCCTCCAAGAATAAAGGTGTAAAGAATATATGCTATTAGGTTTGTGGAAAGAGAGAGAGAGAATGAGAGATCATCCCTGGTTATTTTCACCCCTCTACCCCTCCCAAAATGAAGGTTAAAAATGACTGAAAATAAATTGTAGCTAGGAATCTATTTCCCGTAAAGCACATGGTATCATGAAGTGAGAGTACTAGTACACTTTCTTCAGAACTCACAGGGCTATTAGGGTTTATAATTGTTCAGGGAGGGAGCTGGGGGATCATGAACTTTCCCCTCCCCTCCTCTTTCAATGCAATGTCCTTCAACCTGCCCCATTGTAACCAGGGGCACCCTTATTTCTGCTTATGGAACCCAGTATCAGATTTACAGTGCTTAAGCCAGCGATGCATACATGCCAGCAAAAAATAGGTAGAAAAGTGGTCACAATCTGCTGTATGTTGTGAATGTAGGGACGGCAAAGGAAGCATTTCATAAAAGTGCATCGGGGTATCTTCTGATTCCTATATTTTGCTTACTAAAAAATATTCAGCCCACCTGTCCTGTGATTTTTCAAAGTGACTCACAAGCTGACAAGGAACAGAACAGTATCCTTTAAAATATTTTACATGCCAATGAAACACCAGATTGTAGCTGAGTACCTTTGAACTCTGCAAGCAGCAGGAACTGAGAACACGGTTCCTGCTTCTTGTTGTCCCCATAGTGGATAAAGAGGGAATATGAAACATGGTCACTTCTGAGGATCTTGTGAGAGAGAAGATCAAAAGCACTTTTTAAAAACAGCGCTTGGAATTGCATCCAGAAACCAGTTGGGAAACTAGCTGTGTTCACAATGGATCAGCCCATTAGCCCTCATATTGTCCTATCTCTGTGACATAAGAAAAAGTTAAAACTCCTGTTTTCTGTTGTGTAGTAGATTCATGTCTGTGAAAACGCCACTCTGGTATTTCCTTTTAGAGGAAGATAGCATGTCTCAACATCATGTGCGCAATATGCAGTAAGGAATGGTGTAAAAAGGTAGAGGGACCCCTGACCATTAGGTCCAGTCGTGACCGACTCTGGGGTTGCGGCGCTCATCTTGCTTTGTTGGCCGAGGGAGCCGGTGTACAGCTTTCGGGTCATGTGGCCAGCATGACTAAGCCGCTTCTGGCAAACCAGAGCAGCGCACAGAAACGCCGTTTACCTTCCCACTGGAGCGGTACCTATTTATCTACTTGCACTTTGACGTGCTTTCGAACTGCTAGGTTGACAGGAGCAGGGACCGAGCAACGGGAGCTCACCCCGTTGCGGGGATTCGAACTGCCAACCTTCTGATCGGCAAGTCCTAGGCTCTGTGGTTTAACCCACAGCGCCACCCGCGTCCCAAGGAAGGATGTAAATTGTAATAAATGTATGGCTGTTTTTGTAAGGTTCTTCTGTCTTTGTTCAGTGTGACTAGGAGGGTATTGAGTGAAGCATTTAGGATTTGATAATATATTTTCACTGCTATGTTTTCCAGCAATGCTATTGGCCCCTTGGTTGCCCTCTGGCTTATTTATGACAAAGGTGGCGTACTGCAAGAAGCTCCTACCCCCGTATGGCTGCTCCTTTATGGGGGCGTTGGCATCTGTGTGGGCCTCTGGGTCTGGGGGAGAAGAGTGATCCAAACCATGGGAAAAGATCTCACGCCCATCACACCATCAAGGTACGTGCCCATCTCCTGCATCTCATTGCCCTGGCATCTCATGCTAGCTATGCCATAGCATATGTGTGCCTAATGATTCCTGGTTTTGATCGGAGTAGTGATGTACGTAGCTTTCTCTTTAAACTAATGGCAATGTTGTTTGCATTGTTGAGGTCTAGTTGGGCAGAATAGCCTACCAATGTCTGAATAGCATAGAGAGGCATAAATTAGGAAATGGCAAAAATCGAAGTAGTTTTCCATGTGCTTCTGAATGATTAAAAAAAGAAACCAAACCTGTGATTTTTTTTATTTGCTTTTAATGCATACTAGACCTCTGCTGCTAACCTGTTTACTAATTGAGCATGATTTATTGGAATGTAGTATAGGTTGTCAGTAGCAGCGAGCTGCTCAGCTAATTTAATGTGGATGTGTGTGTCCAGTTTTTGTTATTCAGCAGCTCTTTGTTCTCTCACTTAATATAACTCAATGACCAAAGATCAGTCGGAGGGAACCGGTTGGAGACGATGCTGGTAAGACGTTGGCATGTTGCATGGTGTCAGCCCAGACTGATTGATTACACCTTTTTTTTAAGAAAGAGTGACTGTGAAGTGTTTTTTTTATGCTTCCTGCAGTGGATTCACTATTGAGTTGGCTTCGGCGTTCACAGTTGTGGTAGCTTCCAATATTGGACTTCCTGTCAGTACTACACACTGCAAGGTATGCCTTTGCCATGTGACTGCAGCCAGGCCGGTCTGGACTGTTCGTGTTTTAACTCTGCTGCCCAGATCAGTTTATAGCGGCATGATACCACAATGAGGAAATGCACACGTCCATTTCACATCCAAGAACTCTCCCCACCCCACCCGTCACTCCACTCTTATGAATGGGCAGCCCTCAGGTTCCCTTCTCAGACATCTCACCCTTTTTGCACATTGTGGAATCAAACTATTCCCCCTTCCCCACAGAGACACTTGTTATCAGATTATTCCCTACGCATCCACATGGAATTCGGCATAGCGGTATGTTCCCCGAAAGAGCAATACATCAACCATTGGCCTTTTGCATTGCCCATTAATTTCAGAGGGTCTTGTGCAGAAGGAAAGATTGGTGGGGCTGCACACCAGGAACTGTCTAATCTCGATGTTTTCACATGGTCATGGAACTGCACATGAGAACATTTAGGAATAATGACACGAGCCCAAATGTTTTAGAGTGTAGTGGGGCGGATGGCCCGAGGCGTTTTGATGCCTGAGGCAGGATATCCAAGTCGCACCCGCCTATTGGAATTAAAATAACGAACTAAGAATCTACATTGTGCTGCCCTTGACTGGTACACCAAAATTTGCTGCCATGCATGGTGGAGTTGGCCTTGAATAGCAGTAACTTTTTCCTCAGGTCATGCCATGTGAACGTTGATCTGCTGCACCCTTCTTTGTCCGGAGGTTCTGACACTGTTCATCGTTCATTCTTCTACTTTCCTGATGAATGCATGGCATGGGATTTCCTGTGTGTCGCTCTTACACTTCAAAATCTCCATCTGTCTTTTTTTTATTTCTTTACAGTGGATTTTGCATTGAAGTAATGTGTGCGCTAACCGTACTTGTAGCCTCAAATGTGGGTATTCCAATAAGCTCCACTCATTGCAAGGTATTGGAGTCTGCAGTGGTCACGTCCATTAAACACATGCTCAATCTTTAAAGAAAAAGAAACAAATAACAAATGCTGATTCCCCCACATCCCATTTTGCCTTCATTAAGTAATATACTACCAAGCAAGTTTTAAAATTAAAAAAGCAATAATTAAAATATGGAAATTTAGTTATTTACAAAATTATACAAAACATGTGAGTTGCAAATTCCCCTCAAATGTTAGAATGTTGGGGAGGTTTTCTTTTTTAAAAAAAAAGAACAAAAAGAAAAAGAATGTATATATTATATTATTACTCTTATTGCTGTTTATAAAACACATTGTAGTATTCATTTTGTAGTGTATTAACAAGCAACAGTCATCATCTTAACTTTTAGTATCCTTGCTTCTATATAAACTTAAACTTCTTAGTATTAGCTTTCGACTAACAGTTTCATACATTTTATTTTCTTCCCCCAGATTTGCAGTTTCTCATATGTAACTTTCATGGATTGTGATGTGCATAATTTTAGGAGCATACATCACAAGTCATTGAAATACAGAACCGAGCATTCATGTATCTGAAGGCAAATGGTATTTGATTTCAAGCCAATCGGAACTAGAAGGTCTATACGGACTGTAGCTTTTCAGTGATTATCTGCTTTTCTAACCTGTATTCTCATTAAAACGTAGTCAGCTAAACTTTGATAATGTTTAGAAATGGGTTAACTGATGCCAGTGTCACTGATACCCTCTAAAAATTGGGGAAATTCATGAAACAAAACAGAGCATAAGTTGAATATTCTTTAATTGGTTTTAAAATTAAATTGTGGTACTTTTCATATACATCACTATTCATGCTTTCAGACCTAACTCCCCCCCCCCCGTTTTTTATTTTAGCATATATCATATCTCTACCACTGCCCACTTTCCATTTCTCTTATTCTCCTCCCCCAAGTTCCTCCCCCCCAATCTCTTTAAAAAACACCCTAACAAATAAAAAGAGAGTTGCAGTGGGGTGACCAATCTGCTAGAAGGAAAATCCGTAGCAAGTAATGAGGTAGAAGAATAGACAAAATCTCTAGGAGCTGATAACAGTTCATGTATGAACATATCACTATTCTCCTTAAAGAAGATTGCAAAATATTGTAATATGAGGTCGAATTAAACAATGTTTTTAGATACCATGATTACAGTCACATGTCCATTACTTTCAGGGCTAGAAAAGTGAGCTACACGCTAAGCAGAAGCCAACCCCATCCCCACAATCCAGGCAAAGATTCCATTTACAGAAGCCATCTGGACTGGCAATTGAATTTTACATCCACATTGGTGACAGAACCGTGTTTTCTGCTGCACCTAAGAACAACAGGATAACTTAAACGGTCTTGGAAGGCTGCAGGGCACACAGACCTCTTGTCATCCTAAACATTATCACTGCTCACTCACCACTTTGCCTGGTGCCTGCCCAGATAAATGTTCCAGTGTTGCTGCACTAGTGTCAGCAGTTGTCATGTGAGCACACTTTGCATTTGCACACATGATTCCTGCTGGTGGTGTAGGTCCTGTTCTGGAAAGGATCAGGTGAAATTTCCACAGGCAAAATGAAGAACAAAGCATGTTCGTGACTATCCATTTTTATCTTATGGTCTAGGGGCAATGACTGACAAGAGGGAAAAGAAATTTATTACAGACGTTGAATGTTAGCCAGTAACTTCTTACTGTAACTATGATCAGACTTGTGGCTTTCAGAACTGATTTGATCAGAGATAGTCCTATGACTAAGGTTACTAAGACTGAGCTATGCCATCAACACTAATTGGATTGAATTAATCCTTTGGAATGTTGCATCCTAGTAATTTATCTGACAAACCGTAAATCTCTAGAATATTTTAACAGAGGTGGATATGCCTTTCTATTTGCACGGACTCTTCAGGAGGCAGAAGGGATAGACAAGTGAAGTAGTCATTATCCTGATGCAGTTTTTATTTTTATATAGCTGCCATTGCCACTGTAACATATATGGGCCCTTCTTACATTAATTCAGCGGCGCTGTGGACAGTCATTACAGTAAGAAAATGAGCTCCCGTTGCTCGGCCCCTGCTCTTGCCAACCTAGCACTTCGAAAGCACGTCAAAGTGCAAGTAGATAAATAGGTACCACTCCGGCGGGAAGGTAAACGGTGTTTCCGTGTGCTGCTCTGGTTTGCCAGAAGCAGCTTAGTCATGACCCGGAAGCTGTCTGCGGACAAACGCCAGCTCCCTTGGCCAATAAAGCGAGATGAGCGCCGCAACCTCAGAGTCGGCCACGACTGGACCTAATGGTCAGGGGTCCCTTTACCTTTACCTTTATAGCTTAGTAGTAAGCACATGTGCTGCATCCAAGAGGTCCTCGATTTAGTCTCTGCCATTTCCAGCTAAGAAAGATCTTGGGTAGTTGGGCTGAGAATTACTTCTTTCTGCTTGAGGTCTTGCTGGTTGCAGTCAAAGAAGGCCAGATGGACCAGTATCTGTTTTTAAGGCAGCTTCATATGTGTTACATATAGACTTCTAGTTATTTGGATGGGGGCAGGGGAGATTGGGAAGAGAGCAACCAAATGTGTTGTTTCAGATAATTCTGTATGTTACTGTACCACTTACTGTATTTTTCGCTCTATAGGACGCACCTTTTCCCCTCCAAAAATGAAGGGGGAAATGTATGTGCGCCCTATGGAGTGAATGCAGGCTTTCGCTGAAGCCTGGAGAGCGATAGGGGTCAGTGCGCACCGACCCCTCTCGCTGTCCAGGCTTCAGGAAGCTACCCGTAAGCCTTCAGAGCACGCCGGGAGTTCCCTTGGGCTCCGAAGGCTTGCGGATAGCAGCCTGCAGCCCGAAGCCTGGGGAACGCAGTACCAACTCCCTGGGCTTTGGGCAGCTATCCGCAAGCCTTTGGAGCGCTCCCCCAGCCCGCAAGCTCTGGGAGCGGCAGCAAGGCTGCGTAACCTTGCCTCCGCTCCTGGACCTGTTCTGGGGGCTGGGGTCGGGGGAAGCTCGGGCTTCCCCCGCCCCAGTCCCGCGGCTAAAAACGTAGCCGCGCGCAGCCTCTCCTGGCTGGAGAGTTTGTGCATGGCTAAAGAGGAAGCCAAGACAGCGGAATGGCTTCTTTGCTCTTTGGGACTGGGGGGGGGGATAATTTCCCCCCCTTTATTTCCCCCCCTAAAAACTAGGTGCGCCCTATGGTCTGGTGCGCCCTATGGAGCGAAAAATACGGTAATTTGGTGCACCTGATCAGTCAATTCCAGCCAGCTCCAAACTTGCTTGGAAGGAAATACGAAGCCTTCTTATTTAGCGTCCTTCCTTTCACAAATGGCTTCCTCTTGCCTGCAGTATCTCTTCTCCAGATGCTCTCTGACAAGAGGAAGGCAGAACATGATAGTGTCTCAGTTGTACTCAGCCCTTAGGGAGAAATGTAGGGTCATAAGAGGAAAACCTTGGCAATACAAGAAAACAAACTGTAGACTTAATGGCACTTAGAAGGGAAATTGGGTTAAGCAGTTAAAAGAAATGGCAGTTGCTCACATAAGACAAATCACAGTCCATTATTTGAAATGTGAAAACATAGTTATTCTTTTGAGCGAATATATTGTATTAGAAGCCTTCATCCAGAGAACAGCTTCAGGCAAGCCCTAAAATGGCAGTGATCAGAACAGGAAAAACACATGCTTCTTCTATTTGCCAGAGTGATAGAAGATTTGTCAGCCCTTTTGGCATATCTGAGATAACGTACCAATAGCAGGGATGGAAGAACACTAGATTTGCAGCTTGCTAGAAAAAGAGCTCTTGCTCTTTCCAGGATGGGGCTCAAAGCTGGACAAAATATCTAAATTCCAACCTCAAGCCATATGCTCTTCACTTATGGAATCCAGCTTTGCCACCGATTTCCTATATTCTGCCACATAATTAATTTCCACTTTCTGTGGCACAGGACATGGGTGACGCTGTGGGTTAAACCACAGAGCCTAGGACTTGCTGATCAGAAGGTTGGCGGTTCGAATCCCCGCGACGGGGTGAGCTCCCGTTCCTCAGTCCCAGCTCCTGCCAACCTAGCAGTTCGAAAGCACGTCAGAGTGCAAGTAGATAAATAGGTACCGCTCCGGCGGGAAGCTAAACGGCGTTTCCGTGCGCTGCTCTGGTTCCACCAGAAGCAGCTTAGTCATGCTGGCCGCATGACCCAGAAGCTGTACTCCGGCCCCCTCGGCCAATAAAGCACCGCAACCCCAGAGTCGGCCATGATGGGATCTAATGCTCAGGGGTCCCTTTACCTTTACCTATGTCACGTGTAGCAAACTTCTGGGCATTTTATTTGTTATAACTTGCTAGTTGTAGTTTTTGTTACTGAGTGGTGGATTTTTTGTTTTTTGTTTATATATTTTTTTAAATAATATTTATTGAAATTTCCAAAAAAAAACAGAAAAAAGAAAGAGAAAAAAAGAAAAAGAAAAAAGAAACATTTGCGTATAGGCCTTACTTTCATTAACATCCTTCCAGGACTTCCCCACCCCTCCCCCTCCTGTATTCCATTTCCATTAAGTTAGTTCAACAAGTTCTTACCCCAACTTTTAAGCTTATTATCATTGATCCAATATTCAAACCATTCTTCAACTTAAAAATATTTTTTTCCCCCTAAGATCGACCCCTGTTCCCTTCCACGAATTCCCCTCTTTAATATGCAGGACAGAACAAAGAAAAAGAATAAAGAACATAATATAATTTTACACCCTTTGGATTCCGAATTTCCCTCCCCCCTTTCCCGGTTTCGATCCCCAATGTCCTTCAAGTCTGCTGTCAGCCTGGAAACCCCACATCCGTGTCCAAATCTCTCTCTACTCCACTTTGCCGTCTTTTTGATAGTCTTTGCCATCTTTTTGATAGTCTTTAGTTTCAAACACCCCATCTTGGAAAAACTCTATCTCAAGAAGGTCCATTTTTTCCATCCAGATCTCTATGTTTAAGAATAAAACTCAAATTTTGTTTCTTAGTCCTTTTAAGTCTGAATGTCCCAAATGTTCCAACTTTATCCAATTCTTGTTGTTCTCTTTCCTCACTTTCCTCTGGTTTCTTTTCCTGTTCCGCTGCAAAAAAGTTCTAATTCCAAAAGCTTCTAGTTCCTCTACAGAGGCTTTATTTGTTCAGGAACAAACTTGCGTCAAGTCCCTTCCATTCTTCAATAGATATATCTATTGTCTCCTTTAGTGTAGAGACCTCTGTAGACAAAACAATGTTTCATTTTTGCAGCTTTCCCAGGAGATAAAAAGTCTATTCAATTCCATAAGCATTTTTCCACTTGCATCAATTCTTGTAGTGTCCCAAAACCCCCTCTAGAGGGATTATGGTAACTCAGTTTCCTTCCAGATCACACCCAAAAGTCAAGGTAACTTGTTATCCCTTGTTTTCAACAATTTATATCCAGATTGTAACGAATCTAACCGGCAAAGTCATCGTAACAAAGTTCTCTTTTTATTCTCCAACTTTGACAGCTACTTTGACAGCTGTCAAAATCTCTATATCTCCTCACCAGGCACTCTCACGGATCACTCCCGGTTCCCGGGGGGGTTGCACTTTAGTCCACACAATCCACTTTTCTGCTCCAGCACAATCTTATAATTTTCCATCGTGAAATTAATAACTTTTCTCAATAAAAAACAAACTCTTCTCTCGATCTTAATTATCAAATCCTTGCTTTAAATCCTCTACAACAGGGGGGAGGCGGACTTCCTTTTTGCACCTCCCCCGCTCGTTCCAAATTTAAAAAAAAAAATTCCTTTTAAATCCGATTTTCCAATTACTCACGGGTTATTATTTTCAGTCCAAATTTTCAATAGAAGAAGTCAGCGATCTCCGTCGGATGGCATGCGGCTTCGCTCGGCAGGGGAAGCGGAGGACTCATAGCACCACACCACCCCCATCCCCCGCTGTGAAGCCTTTAAAAAGGCTTCTTTGCGGGTCGGGGGGGCGCAAACGGTGCCCGTCGAGTCACCAAGTCCATGGGCTTCTGCGCCCATGGTTTTTGAGGGTCCCCGCATCGCCGGCGCGGTGGGACCCAACCCCTGCCGAGCAGGCTCCCTCTGGAGCTCGGAGGGAGTCCGCCATTCGGCGATGGCGCCAACCCGGAAGTCCTTTTTTGTTTTTTGTTTAAATTACTTTGTTAAGTTGCTTTGGAAATGGTTTGCTCTGAAAAGCAACATATATTACTTTAAATATATAAAACACGGTTGTTTTTCTTATTTGTAATGGTTAGCCTTTCCTTTGAAAGGGGCATGGCTCAATAACTGCTATCACAGGCCTTAAATTAAGGAGAATGTCATGTAAAGCTAGAAATAATAAGAATAAGAACTGCCATGGAATCCAAATTATGCAAGGCACTAAAAGGTGTGTTTCCCTGTCCCATCCCAAATAGTTTTCAGTTTGTGTGATAAATTCATGTAGAGCTCTTCTCCTGTATGAAAAGCAAGCAGGAATTCCAATTTCAGATAATTTGTAAATCTGGGCTTCAGCTGACTGGCATTGGTTTTGTCATAGATAGGGGTCCATAAATGTGTTTGCTGGTTGGTCAGCAGTTGCCACAAGTCTTTCTGGCAATTGTAAGTCCCTGGAATACCCAGTTCAAAGTGGGAGGCTTGCATTACAAAGAAAATGGAGGGGATGAGGCATCTCATTTTCACGCAACTCGTGAAACGGATTGATCTTGCTTAGTGCCAGGCTTTGGAGATACTTGGCGCATCTTCTGCTGCTTCCACGTGCCTCCAAAGCATGGTTTGGTTTGGCCCAGCCCTTCCCCTGAATCGCCTTACATGCCAGAGGGACGGTAGGGTGGTGGTGATCACATATAATAGCTGGTTACTAAAAGCAAACCCAAATTTATGGACCCCAGGTCATAAAGCATCTGTTGCCCATGTTAAGATGCCTTTAATTCTGATTCCCTTCTCAAACTTCCAAGGTTGGTTCTGTGGTGGCAGTTGGCTGGATACGCTCCAAGAAGGCTGTTGACTGGCACCTCTTCCGCAATATCTTTGTCGCCTGGTTTGTGACTGTCCCCGTGGCTGGCTTGTTCAGCGCTGCCATCATGGCTCTCTTCATGTACGCCATCCTGCCGTACGTCTGACATCGCTGCTCCTTCCATGGAAGAAGGGGGTGCGTCTGAGATAAAAGAAGCAAAGGTCTCCCCTCCAGAGTGCAGAGCTCCCTATTTAAACCATCCAGTAAGAGCTAATCAGCAAGGATTTGTCGTCAGAATCTAACATCTGCTGTACATAACATCTGTGTCATTGGTGACATAACATGTGGTGCCGTTTTCTTATGTATTAAAGAAATATATATATATGCTTACAGTAGGTAACACTACCTTAAGTTATAAGTGAGGTGAAAATAATTGCCTAGAACTTAATCCCTAGTAAAACTTGTACATAATGTATCATTCAGTAGCCATTTTTTAATCTTTTAAAAGAACCTGGGATGTGTTTGTCAGTTTGATAAATGATGAAGCAATCTGCAAAAAGATGAGATTCTTTTTTTGTAAAAAAAAAAAAAGTGCTGTTCAATGATACTGGAAGCAAAGTGCAGAAGTACATTGGCAAAAACTCGGTTCATATCATATTGTTGTGTATAATACTGTATGAACATTGAATTTGTAAATACTTACAAAAATGTAACTTTTTAATGGTGCATTTCCCTCATATATTTTGGATAAGAAAGTTTAGAAAGTACCAAAGAAGGGGGAATAGCTTGTCAGTATTATATTTGTCTATCTGTGTGCTGTTTCTCTCTCTCTCTCTCTCTCTCTCTCTCTCTCTCTCTCTCTCTCCCCTCACCCTGCAACCCATTTAACTTTCTAATTAAAGTTATTTTCTACCAGCCAGCCACCAGCAAAGCCAGGATAGTATCGCTCATGTTTTACTGTAACAGGTAAAGTGTCGTACTGCTACAGTCTTACGTAAAAAATATCATCCACAGAGGATTTTAGTAAAAGCTCAGCTTCGTTATGTGACAAACCTCAAACAAGTATTTTCCACCCCTTGTATATAGGTCCAATTCTGCTCTCAAAACAGCCATCTGTCAGCAAGCTCAAGGGGGGAGAAAGATGGGGTTTCAGAAAGGTTTTGTACCCAGTGTCAACGGTAACATAGATTGGCAGTGTTATGCCCAGTGTCTGAAAGGGAGCGATCTAGGACAGTTTGGGGTGCTAACCAACAGTGTTTGGTGGTTAAGATTTTTATACTACAGTTACTCTCATAACTGGAGGAGGAGTGAATACAAGAACCATTTCTGATCAAATGTCGGAGCGTGTGGAAGGAATCTAAGCTATACAGCTCTCCCTGCCAGTTCAGTGCTCGCAGGAGAAGGAGCTGCAGTCTGGGTTCCTCTGCTGTCGCCTGGGACTTAGGACATTGCCAAGGGTGCCTGGGATAAATCACATTGCGACTGCTTCGGAACTGCTAAAGGCAGTGTCCAATACTCAGAAACGTGTTGTCCCTTTTTGAAGAGGCATTCAAGTCTGCCAGTTGTCATATGAAGACACTACTGAAGAGGCCTACAAGGTCTCTGGCCCTAGAACTGCAATTTGTCATAATTTGGTAGATACACATTGATGAAACACCCCCCCCCAATCTTTACTAGAATAAAGGGACCGTATCAGCCTGGCAGACAGTGGTTTGAATCCAGTTCCTCTTGCTATGGGAACCTTGAGTATAGGCTTTTGGGAAGCCTTGTTGAAAGGAATCTGTGTTCTCGAGCCATTCCCATCTGTTTCCATTGAGCTCATAAATGAGCACTTCCCAGAGGAGTTTGCTACTTGCAACGGTGTCCAGGTTGGGTTTACTGGAGTGGGCTTGAGGAGGTCATGCTTGGAGAATGTTGGGAGCCTAGGACTGTTGAAATGCTGCTAAAAAAAAATCGATACATGAGCTTTCTTGGTACTCCATTGTGATCCTTTTTCATTGGTCATTCATTCTAAATTTATAATAAAAGAATACATTGCCCTAGAACTGCTTTCTTGTTTCTTGTTTTTTTTTTTAAAAAAAGATACTGAACCATGTGTTTTTACTATTTACAACCTACTAAGCTGTGGGTGCTTCCTAACTCAAAGCATTCCTTGCTTACTTTGCATTTGTTATAATCCTTTCATTTGCTTTCACTCTGTGTGGGTTCTTGTTTAGAAATTTGTAACAATGGCCTGGAAGGGGGGGCGGCACAGAGGAACACACCCATTGGCAAAGCCCAAATAAAGCCAAGCTCTGTGTAAAGCTAACAAAAACTTCCATTTATTTCACTTGGGACTCTTTGTCCCAGGATGAAGATCCCCTTATCAATTACCATAGCACTCTTTCAGTAGTAATCCCGTAATGAACATCTCATACATAAAAATGCAAATGAATGTGCTTCCATGAGCCTAGAGAAAGCGATGCTTGGACGCTACTGTCACAAGCACACTTGTGCAAAAGGAAATCCAAGGAAAATATGTCCTCCTTATTCAAGACCCAGTGCTGCTGTGGTTCTTGGCTTTAAAACTCAACTCTGCATTGTTTTAACAACACAAAGCACCTGAACATTAACTCATGGCTCATGACAGGATGATATAACCCACTAATGACGCAACCAGCATAATTTAAACCCTTGGTGAACTTTGTACAACAATTTGAGAATGCTTCTCTGCTTCCACATAAAAAGGAGCATGTTCATAAAGCAAACAGATTCTTCCCAGTCTGGAACACAGTCCTTAAGGAGCTTGACAGCTTTTTGGTGTTTACAAAGTGCTCCATGAGCAGAGGATGAGATCAACAGACATATATTTGAACATTCAGTGTACCTTAAGTCTGTTGCAATTCCTGACCTGTGTGACTGTCCATGAGGAATATGAACAAAAGATGTGCTCCCTCTTTTTGGTGTGTTTAGGACAAAAGTGATCACTAGCAGGGGACTGGGTGCTGTTAACATGCTATCCGGTTATAGCCAACAGTCTTGGCCCTCTCAGCTGCCATGGCAACAGGAGTTTGCTTCATTGCAGTCAATGGGCATAGGTTGCCAACATCTTATCAATAGGCATTATATGTCTCAACAGCTGAAGGTGTGTTTGGCACTGAAGCAAACAAAGCCCTTGGCTTTCAGTTTTGTTTATTGACTTGACCCCCACTTTAAATCCCGTTCCAAGCTTCTTTCCAGTAATGCTAGATATTCAAATAGCAGTGTATCATTTGCCTGGTGTGACTTTGAAAAGGCTGCACTCATGATTTAATTTTATTCATTTAGAAGCTTTGTAGCTTTCCTTTTCACACACTTGTGGAAGGTGGCTCACAGTGTCAAATATAAAAACGCAGTAAAAAGAAAAGCAGAGCAACTGCAAACCAGCAGCGGAAAAAAAGCAATCATGTTAAGAGTCTGATGGTCTTCACCAGTTGCCTCAAAGAAAGGTGCAAGACCTTGCCAGGGAGCGTGTCTTAGAGACAAGGTACCATCACAGAAAAGGCCCTGCACCCATTTTGCCATCCACACACCTGGGGCAGTGTGTTCAGGATTTGGATAATGGCAGAAAGCTTGATTGTTTCAGTTATTGCAGCTACCAAAAAAAAGCAACAGAACAAGGGAATATCAAGCCATGCAGGTATCATCCCAGCATTCTGTGGTCTTGCATTAGAACTGCTTTGCAACGGACAAGAAACTAGCCAATTGGATGTGGCTTGCACAAAGATCACTTGATGGCTGGATATGTGAAGTTTGGTACCTAGATGTATAAATGGGCTTCAATGAAGGACCCTGAGTATAAAGTGGTGATGAAAGTTCTTTCTGTGGGGGTGTCTATTGACATATAGGCAAAATTCTGAATGTTTCTGTACAATAAAATCACTTGGCACCATCAGCATCTAACAATTAAAATGCTGTTGTATAACATTCACAGATCCTCATTGCGTGTTGCAGAAACCTGGCTACTAGTTTTCACATGCAGCATATCAGTTAGTAAAACTCTTTCCAGGCAGTTTTTCTATGCCATAATAAATTCGTTAGTCTTTAAAGTGTCACTGCAGTTCGTTTTTGCCGTAAAATATTAATGTGACGACTCCTGTACCACTTCTGGTTAGTATTTGGTGAGAAGGTATCACACGATTGAATATTCAGCTATATAAACAACCTCTTGCCCATAGAAAGCTAAATATCCGGGAGAATTAGCCCAGCCCTTTCATTGATGTGGTAACTTCATATGAAGTTTCTTTGATGTAGAAGGATTCAGCTATGCAATCTCCTACAGGTAATGTGAACAGGTAACAGTCTTAGAACATTTTTACCACCATATCCACATTTTCTTTGAATCCTGACAAGACAGAAGTACTGTTTTTGGGGGACAGGGGGCCGGCGGGTGTGGAGGACTCCCTGCTCCTGAATGGGGTAACTGTGTCCCTGGAGGACCAGGTGCACAGCCTGGGAGTCATTTTGGACTCACAGCTGTCCATGGAGGCGCAGGTCAATTCTGTGTCCAGGGCAGCTGTCTACCAGCTCCACCTGGTACGCAGGCTAAGACCCTACCTGCCCGCGAAGTGTCTCGCCAGAGTGGTGCATGCTCTAGTTATCTCACGCTTGGACTACTGCAACGCTCTCTACGTGGGGCTACCTTTGAAGGTGACCCAAAACTGCAATTAATCCAGAATGTGGCAGCTAGACTGGTGACAGGGAGTGGCCGCCGGGACCACATAACACCGGTTCTGAGAGATCTGCAATGGCTCCCAGTATGTTTCCGAGCACAATTCAAAGTGTTGGTGCTGACCTTTAAAGCCCTAAACAGCCTCAGTCCTGTATACCTGAAGGAGCGTCTCCACCTCCATCATTCAGCCCGGACACCGAGGTCCAGCGCCAAGGGCCTTCTGGCGGTTCCCTCATTGCGAGAAGTGAGATTACAGGGAACCAGGCAGAGGGCCTTCTCGGTAGTGGCACCCACCCTGTGGAATGCCCTCCCATCAGATGTCAAAGAGATAAACAATTACCTGACATTCAGAAGACATCTTAAGGCAGCCCTGTTCAGGGAAGTTTTTAATATGTAACGCTGTACTGTTTTTAACACTTGATTGGGAGCCACCCAGAGTGGCTGGGGAAACTCAGCCAGATGGGCGGGGTATAAATAATAAATAATAAATTATTATTATTATTATTATTATTATTATTATTATTATTATTATTATTATTCTTTTGGACAGGCTAGACACGCGATTCGATTTCTATCTGGCTGTTGTTTGAACAAAGTGCTGTGTATTCAGCACCTCAGTTTAACTTGGCATTGTGCTATAATGCATCATAGCTTTGGCTGTGCTGCTTTGTCAACATGCCTAAATTCAGTTCAGCTTCTAAACTGATTTCTAGCAGATACATTTGAAGGTCAAGCTAGACGGTGATGGGCTTATCTTCCCATGCTCCCCTGCCTACCTCCTTGTGCTCTGTTTTTTCAGACCTTTTCCTCCCAATCTGGATAATTTTTGGTACTGTAAAAATTAAACCACCTGCCCTTGCTTAATACACAAACAGAAAAGACATGTAAAGAACAAGGACAGTTGTCCCGTTGCATTTAGCTTGACTCTGAAAGATGTCTCTGAGGATTTGCCCACAAACTCTTGCATGGTGCATAATTTTGATGGAATCATTCTTGCGAAGTTGAAGGAGCATTTTTCTGTGCACTGTTATATAGAAGTACTTTTGATCTTGGCTCTTGATCCAGGATAGTTGGGTGAGAGCATCCATTTCTTGGTCACAGGAGAGAACAGGCAGCAAAGGATGAACCCATCTGAAGACGAGAGCATGAACTTTGCATTTGAGGGGGTCATGACATCCAGGAACCACATTCTGACATGTGCTAGGCCCTTATAGGGCAATCATGTAACATTCGGCACTTTCTGCTGTTGCAATCCCCCCCCCCCCATGGTTCTGGGAGAGGCCTCCTCAAAGGCACCATAAATTTGTTATACCTGCCTTTGGGGGCTGGATTAATCATTTCCTGTCTGCAATTTGGAACTTCATGGGCAAGCTGAACTTTCCATGTATCTGCAGAAGCAGCTGAATAACTTGCAGCTTAAACAGACTTCTCACCTCTAGGTCAACTTGTCCCTTTTGATAAATGTGATCTGTCTTTTCCACCTGGGCGAAGCCTTTTGCTGTGTCACCGAGGCATATAAATCTCTGCTAATCTCTTGATTCATAGTATGGCTTTCCTTAATTTTAATGCCAATGTGTTGCTGCAAGAGTGAGGCCTTCAGGCTGCAGAGACAGAACCTCTGGATTTAAAGGCATAAATCCCCCCCCCCCGTGAGCTACAGGAACAGCTGCCTCACTTGAAACAAGCACATGGTGTGTAACCGTATCTGCAGTAGGAAAATGTTCTGCAGAAATAGCATTGGGGTAGATGTTTCTAAACAATGTCGCCGCTTCTAGAGTTACAGTCCTGCCTAACATGCACTAATGTGCGTCCAGTCATGGGACACTCACAGGAACTGTTCTGGTGTGTACAAAATTAAGAACAAAGCTCTGGCTTACGCGAAGCTTAGCTCCGGCAGATGCCGCTGCTAAAAATAAACCAACCCTTCATGATCCGAAATAATATAATATTACCAGCATGTTTGCACTCTTTGGCCCCATGAGGGATTGCGGGGTCACTGGGTTTCTCGATTTAGATCCCCCTGGGCCAAATAAGTGTTCAAATATCATCATCTCATGCCGCTTCTATGAAACGCAGAGAAATGGATTTTGAGCTAAGACTCTGCAATTCCACAAAGGAGCATGAGCAAATAATTTAGAAGCCAAGCAGAAAACTTTTGATTTTGTGCAGCAGCAGCTCACACGAAAACTCATACCAATAACAAACTTGTTGTTGTTGTTAGTTGTTTAATCGTGTCTGACTCTTCATGACCCCATGGACCAGAGCACGCCAGGCACTCCTGTCTTCCGCTGCCTCCCACAGTTTGGTCAAACTCATGCTGGTAGCTTTGAAAGCACTGTCCAACCACCTCGTCCTCTGTCGTCCCCTTCTCCTTGTGACCTCCATCTTTCCCAACATCAGGGTCTTTCCCAGGGAGTCTTCTCTTCTCATGAGGTGGCCAAAGTATTGGAGCCTCAGCTTCACGATCTGTCCTTCCAGTGAGCACTCAGGGCTGATTTCCTTCAGAATGGATAGGTTTGATCTTCTTGCAGTCCGTGGGACTCTCAAGAGTCTCCTCCAGCACCATAATTCAAAAGCATCAATTCTTCGGCGATCAGCCTTCTTATGCCAGTTAAATAACTTGTTTGGATTCTGTGCTACCCACCACACAGCAACATCTAAAGCACAACCATAGCTGCAGAGGGAGGAAAGAGACGGAACGTCATAACAGCAGCCATTCCCACCACATTCCTAGCAATTCTCTCACCAACCACCAGCCATAAGGTCATTCACTGACAACACCCCTACATTTACCCATCCACGGAGGGTACAAATAACATGAAGCAATGGCAGGAACCCTGCTCTGTCAAACAGAAACTGAATCTGATCTATACTCTCTTCCATACACAACGCAAGGTGTGCTGCTACAAAGATCCCACAGTGGTTCCCAGTAGACCTGAAGGAGTGTCTCCACCCCCATCGTCCAGCTCAGACACTGAGGTCCAACTCCAAGGGCCTTCTGGCAGTTTCCTCACTGTGAGAAGTGAAGCTACAGGGAACCAGGCAGAGGGCCTTCTTGGTAGTGGCGCCCGCCCTGTGGAACGCCCTCCCATCAGATGTCAAGGAAATAAACAACTATCTGACTTTTAGAAGACATCTGAGGGCAGCCCTGTTTAGGAAATTTTTAATGTTTGATTGGTTGATGATGATGATGCTTGGAGCTGCCCAGAGTGGCTGGGGAAACTCACCCATATGGGTGTGGTATAAATAATAAATTGTTGTTGTTGTTATAGCAAAGCAATGCCACAGCTCCTGGGTCAGTTGAACATGAAGCTAAGCCTATAGCCCAAGGCAGCAGCAAGATTCCATCCTTTGGCTAGAGAACTAGCCAGACACAGACAGATGGAGTTGCATCCCAATATCAAAGTAACAAAGCAGTTCTATAACTCAGGAGGTCTGCCCATATTATTATACTTACCGTATTTTTCTGTGTATAAGACGCCCGCATGTATAAGAAGGCCCCAATTTTTTTAAACCCAAAATTAAGAAAATGCACTATGCACTATCCATATATAAGATGACCCCTTATTTTAAACTTCAAAATTTTAGGTAAAAATATAGTCTTATACACGGAAAAATACAGTATATATTTATACATTGCCTTTTTCCCTGGCAGGGACTCAAGGCGGCTTACAGAAAAAAATAAGAACCACTGAAAACGTAGGGGGCGGGGGAATATCATTATAAAGCAAACAGTGTTAGAATTAAAACTCTACCCTACAGTAAATTGACTGCATGGGGCAAAGTGATGGGAATTGGGCTTGTGAGAACTGGTGAACTGACTCAGATAAACGAATCCTCAATTGGGAAAACCCTAGCTGAATGGGAGGCCTTGTGCGTCAGAGAGCAGTAAAATGAGCTCTGGTTCACTCTCCTTAGGAGAATAAGCTGAGTTTTCAAATTCAAAAGAGGACAGTACCCCTAACCATGGTCGTCCATGGGAATTTTTCCCGGTGAGGGGCAGCAGAGCGCACCGAAAGCAGGCTGATTCCTCCTCCAAAATAAAATAATTGCCCTATGCACATTTAGTCCCATTTCTCAGGTTCTACAACTGCTTGAAACCTTCTCTCTCTCTCTTTCTCTCCTAAATGAAAGCTGGGAATTGGGGGATTATAGTTCATCCTTTGTAGATGCCCACGCCTCTACAACTTTTCACAGTTGCGGACGAGATTTGAGCGAGGACATGTGGTGGACTTGCAAACAGGTAAAGACTTTCTGCAAAATGGTATATAATGAGTTAAAGAAAGTGTTTGAAAACACTCTTGTTAAAAAACCAGAAGCCTTTCTATTGGGGATAGTGGGTGAAAAGATACCAAGGGAAGATAAAAGAGTATTTATGTATGCAACGACAGCAGCAAGAATTCTTTTAGCCCCAAAATGGAAACAGCAAGAAGTACCAACGAAAGAAGAGTGGCAGATGACGATGATGGACTTTGCAGAACTGGCAAAGCTGATAGGAAAAATCCGAAACCAGCATGATCAAGTATTCTAAAAACACTGGAGTAAATTCATCCGATATCTGAAAGATCATTGTAAGCAATTAACATCCCTAGCAGGGTTGTCTGAAGACTTGTAATGAGAGATTATCTATCTATCTATCATCTATCTATCTATCTATCTATCTATCTATATCTATCTATCTATCTATCTATCTATCTATCTATCATCTATCATCTATCATCTATCTATCATCTATCTATATCTATCTATCTATCATCTATCTATCTATCATCTATCTATCTATCTATCTATCTATCTATCTAATCTATCTATCTATATCTATCTATCTATCTATCTATCTATCTATCTATCATCTATCTGTCTATCTATCCTCTATCTATATCTATCTATCATCTATCTATCTATCTATCTATCTATCTATCTATCTATCTATCATCTATCTATCTATCTATCATCTATCTGTCTATCCTCTATCTATATCTATCTATCATCTATCTATCTATCTATCATCTATCTATCTATCTATCTATCTATCTATCTATCTATCTATATCTATCATCTATCTATCTATCTATCTATCTATCTATCTATCATCATCATCTATCTATCTATCTATCTATATCTATCTATCTATCTATCTATCTATCTATCTATCTATCATCTCTATCATCTATCATCTCTATCATCTATCATCTATCTATCTATCTATCTATCTATCATCTATCATCTATCTATCTATCTATCTATCTATCTATCTATCTATCTATCATCTATCTATCTATCTATCTATCTATCTATCTATCTATCTATCATCTATCTATATATCATCTATCTATCTATCTATCTATCTATCTATCTATCTATCATCTATCATCTATCTATATCTATCTATCATCTATCTATCTATCTATCTATCTATCTATCTATCTATCTATCTATCATCTATCTATCTATCTATCATCTATCATCTATCTATCTATCTATTTTTGAGATATTCTGTAATGAGTGTAATTAGAATTGGAAAATGTATAAATTGCAATGATATAAAAGTTAATTTTGAAAGCCATGAGGCTTTCATGTAAGGCTACTGAGGTAAACCAGTGTTGCTCTGGGGGAAAGACTCGTAGCCTCTTAACAATTCAGTTTGGCTAATCTAACTAGTCACGTTCCAGAGTACCGCTGAACAGCACACCTCCCTCCAGTTGCACAACATGACTCCTGTTTTTTTCCTGCCCGCGCTCTGCCTTAAGTAACCTACAGCTAATGACTTAACATTCTTCAACTCCTTTGGCCGCAGTCCACTAATACTCAGCTTAAGCCTTGCTGCTTATTTTCAAAGTGCCTAAGAAGCTCCTCTTTTCTCTAGCGGCAGCAGCATCACCCAGCCCACATAAAGGTAAAGGTAAAGGTACCCCTGCCCGTACGGGCCAGTCTTGACAGACTCTGGGGTTGTGCGCCCATCTCACTTAAGAGGCCAGGGGCCAGCGCTGTCCGGAGACACTTCCGGGTCACGTGGCCAGCGTGACATCGCTGCTCTGGCGAGCCAGAGCCAGAGCCGCACACGGAAACGCCGTTTACCTTCCCGCCGGTAAGCGGTCCCTATTTATCTACTTGCACCCGGAGGTGCTTTCGAACTGCTAGGTTGGCAGGCGCTGGGACCGAGCAGCGGGAGCGCACCCCGCCGCAGGGATTCGAACCGCCGACCTTTCGATCGGCAAGTCCTAGGCGCTGAGGCTTTAACCCACAGCGCCACCTGCGTCCCCACCCAGCCCACATACCAAACCGTTATAGTCCATTTCCAAAGTGTGGCTCGTTCCCTGGAAGTTAAAACTGAGAATTGCTGCAGACTTTGACATTATTGAGCATGTTGGGCGCCGTTGCTGCCTTGCCTTGGAGCGCAAGTAGCAGCCAGAGGCAGGACCAGATTTATCAATAGGCAAAGCAAGCCTGCGTCTCAGTCCCCAAATGGAGAAGGAAAAAAGGAAGGAAAATTAACTACTTTTCTGTGTATTTTTGGGGACTGAAGGAGTATCTCCATCCCCATCGTTCTTACTGGACACTGAGGTCCAGCACCGAGGGCCTTCTAGCGGTTCCCTCGCTGTGAGAAGCCAAGCTACAGGGAACCAGGCAGAGGGCCTTCTCTGTGGCGCCCACCCTGTGGAACACCCTCCCATCAGATGTCAAGGAAATAAGCAACTACCAGACTTTTAGAAGACATCTGAAGGCAGCCCTGTTTAGGGAAGCTTTTAATGTTTGATGCATTACTGTATTTTAATATTTTGTTGGAAGCCGCCCAGAGTGGCTGGGGAGGCCCGGCCAAATGGGCAGGGTATAAATAATATATTATTATTATTATTATTATTATTATTATTATTATTATTTCAGAAAATGGGGGGAGATGGCAAACAATTATTGAGCTTTTTGGAGGTAGGGTTGTCCAGAGCTTTTTTGGGGGCTCGGGGATTACCGAGGGTTGCTGAGCTTTTTTTTAGGGCGAAATGCCGAAAATCGCTCACCCACACATGTTGCAAAATCTGCCTCCCATCTGCCCCTTGCCGACAGAAGCTGCCAATCGACCACCCAATTGCCGCAGGAACCAATAACACGCACAATAGCCACTGACAGATGCGGCAGCAACCAATCAAACATACACCCTATGCACTACCCATGTATAAGACGACCCCCACTTTTTTGCATGATTCTTAAGGGGGGAAACTAGTCTTACACACAGAAAAGTACAGTGGTGCCTCGCAAGACGAAAAGAATCCGTTCCGCGAGTCTCTTCGTCTTGCGGTATTTTCGTCTTGTGAAGCAAGCCCATTAGCGGCTTAGCGGATTAGCGCTATTAGCGGCTTAGCGGCTTAGCGGATCAGCTGATAAGCGGCTTAGCAGCTTAGCGGATCAGCTGATAAGCGGCTTAGCGGCTTAGAAAAAGGGGGGGGGGGAGGAAAAAAACCCCGCAGGAACTCGCAAGACATTTTCGTCTTGCGAAGCAAGCCCATAGGAAATTCGTTTTGCAAAGCACCTCCAAAACGGAAAACCCTTTCGTCTAGCGGGTTTTCCGTCTTGCGAGGCATTCGTTTTGCGGGGCACCACTGTACAGTACCCGCTGTGCCCAAACTCAGCTGAGGCAAACCACCATTGCCTGACGGACCTGCCTTGTGACACTGCCAATGCAACTTCCGGTTTCTATCGGATTTTGTGTTGTAGGCTTGGCAGGAGCTCAGAGCCATGTCCAAGGCCTCATGGAATCTCTGGCGTGATTTCTGTTATCTACCAGAAGTTCCATCGGAGACTTCTCAGGACCTTGGACGTCACCTTGGAGGTTGTATTGGAGTCCTGCAGTGTGGGTGCTGAGCACCTCCCCAAAAAATTTGTGGGTGCCCACCCACTAGTTGGTGCCAGTGACTGCTGTCCAATGTTTGTGGGGCCACAGGTTGCCCACTCCTGTTGTAAATATTCATGATTTGATTTTTGTTCCCCCGCACCTAGGTGAGGTACAATCTTTACCTTTTACGCTGCTTGAGAGCCTCAGTTTTTAAGCTAGCTAGGGCCTCCACAAATCTGCATTGAATCTGGGCCTGACCTAAAGTGTAACCTTGGACTGGGGCTACAGAAGCAAGCCCCTCTAACTTTTCCTGAGTTCATACCTCTTGGAATACTGTCTAACCCTGGAGTCAGCAACCTAAGGCCCGTGGGCTGGAAGTGGAGGTTGTTTGACTGGCCCACAAGCCACCCCCAAACCAAGCCGCCCACTCACATGCTGCGCTAAACCGGTGCAGCATGGCGTGGGGACTCACTTCTGCGGCGCCAAAAATCATGTCTGCGCAGACGCCAAAAATCGTGGGCGGACGTGCTCATGCGTGCGTGCGATCTGTTTATCAGCTCCACCTGGTACACAGGCTGAGACCCTACCTGCCTGCAGACCGTCTCGCCGGAGTGGTGCATGCTCTAGTTATCTCTCGCTTGGACTACTGCAATGCGCTCTACGTGGAGCTACCTTTGAAGGTGACCCGGTAACTACAACTAATCCAGAATGCGGCAGCTAGACTGGTGACTGGGAGCGGCCACTGAAACCATATAAGACTGGTCTTGAAAGACCTACACTGGCTCCCAGTACGTTTCCGAGCACAATTCAAAGTGTTGGTGCTGACCTTTAAAGCCCTAAGCGGCCTCGGGCCAGTATACCTGAAGGAGCGTCTCCACCTCCATGGAGGTGTGTGCACATGGTGTGTGCACATGGTTTCATTTCTCTCTGCTGGATTGCATTGCTGTTGATGATTCGCAGCGGAACTGACTCCATGGGGAAAAAGTCGTGTTTTGAACCTCAATATGAAATAACAGATCTGTGGCAGTTAGATGTATGGTGACCTTCACACATTCAAAGCATCACTTGTGGGAAATTGAGTGATAAATATGCATGTATATACATTTATAGGGGATGCGGGTGGCGCTGTTAGTTAAACCACAGAGCCTAGGGCTTGCCGATTAGAAGGTCGGCGGTTTGAATCCCCGCGATGGAGTGAGCTCCCGTTGCTCGGTCCCTGCTCCTGCCAACCTAGCAGTTCGAAAGCACGTCAAAGTGCAAGTAGATAAATAGGTAACCGCTCTGGCGGGAAGGTAAACGGCATTTCGGTGCGCTGCTCTGGTTCTCCAGAAGTGGCTTAGTCAAGCTGGCCACATGACCCGGAAGCTGTACGCTGGCTCCCTCGGCCAATAAAGTGAGATGAGCGCCGCAACCCCAGAGTCGGCCACGACTGGACCTAATGGTCAGGGGTACCTTTACCTTTATGGCACCACTGCAGTCTGTGTTTTGTTAGCTCAAAAGTGGAAAACGAGCGAGGTCCCAACCAAATAATAATAATAATAATAATAATAATAATAATAAAAAATACATAAATAAAATTTTATACCCCACCCTTCCTCGTTCAGGAAACTGGGCTCAGGGCGGCTAACAACCAATTTAAAACACTTAATTGATGCTACAAAAAACAGCATTAAATGCGGTATAAATCCATTTATCAAACAGGCAAGACTGAGAGAAAGAATGTCCAGTTTCTCCCCTCCTTCCCCATCCAAGAGAAGATCCACTACTTATTATTGTTCCTGCTCAGCTTTTAAAGAAGAACTTAGCACCCCTCCCTAGGGAGAGAGCTCAGTACATACAGCACATGCCACGGATTCAAGAAAGAAGATTCCAACTAAACATCTGGAAGATCTTCCTTTTTAAAAAATAAAATAAAAAATATTTTTATTAAAGATATCTCAGTTTACAAAAATACCTGTCTTGTCTCTTTATTTTCAAGTTGTGTTTCCTACAGACCAGTTTTGTTTGCTGTGAAACGTTAATCTGGAAGATCTTTCTGATGATAAGAGCTGTCTGACAGGGTTGGAGGTGTGGTGGGAATAATGGCGACATGTATCATATGTGGTGGACATGTAGGAAGATCAAAGTGTTCTGGGGCTTAATTTATGAGGAGTTGAAAAAAATGTTTGGAATAACTTTTTTATTTTTTATTCTTTAAAATGATATTTATTCAAATTTTAAAGGTTACAAAGAGAAAAACAAGTCACATCAAAGAAAAAATAAAAAAGAAAAACAGATAAAAAAATAAAAATACATACAATAAAAAAAGAACAAATCAAACCTTTGCATAACTTTCTTTCTTTAGCTTATTTCCTTGACCTCCTCACACCTCCCCTCTATGTATTCTAGTTCAGTTAAATATTTTAGCAAATCCTTCATCCTTGTTTTTATCCTAATAATTTATCCTAATATACTGTAATTTTACATTCTCTTCTTTCACCAAGTAACCTCCATTTTTACTTTATTTAATCTTATTTCTCATTAAAACTAATATATTTGAACTTGATCTCTTAAGACATTTCCCCTAGGGTCATAAAAATTTCATTCCACGATTTTTCCATCTCTCATTTTTTTTATTTTTTTTTTATTTTAAAAATCTCCATATATACACTTCAGATTCCCAATTTTCTTCCACCGTCTTTCCTCCCCGGTCTCGGACCCTGCCAATAGTTCCATCAACCTCCAACAGTCCATCAACCTGGAGATCTTATATCCGAGGCTCTCAACTCTTCTTGACGTCCCTTCTGCCGATCTTCTTGATAACCTTTGATGCTAAAAAGCAGATCTCGGGGGAGCTCTAACCCAACGATGCTTAGATTCCTTCTTAACAAGTCCGCCAAGTTTCCATAGTTGAAGCCAGGGCCCACAAAGTATTCCAAATCTTGTTTCACAATTCCTCCAAGTCCAAAGGCCCCCAAAGCTCCAAGCTCCTCCTGGCCCAAATCCAAATCCCAAAAGTCGATTGATCCCTGCATAAGGGGATCTCTCCCACTTTCCTTTTCCAAACCAGGCCATTCCGTTATTATTCCTGGTTTGGAATAACTTTTTTTAAAAGACCAGAGGCATTTCTGTTAAGCATTGTTGGCAGGGACATCCCGAAGGCCTTTAGGGAGGTATTTTTATATGCAACGGCCGCAACTCGGACTTTGGTGGCAAAGGGGTGGAAGGAACAAGAAGCCCCGACAATAACGGACTGGCAGTACAAGCTACAAGAATTTGCCGAAATGGCACAGTTAACAAATACCCTGAGAGGCAATTCAAAACAAAAATTTATGAAAAAGTGGGATAGATATAAAACATATGTTCAAAAATACAGTAAAGTTTCGCTATCTATGCTAGCATTTGATTGATGTTGGAGTGAGACTGAGTTGAGAAATAAGACTAAGAGCACATATTGATATACGAATGTATTAGATAATATGTAAAGAAATATACAATAATAAGAGTACATTCATTTGTAAAAAAGGAATATACGACGGGAAAGACAGGAAGCCTAGTGTGTTGGTATGTATTGTTTTCTTTTCTTTTCTTTGTTCTTTGTTCTTTTCTTTGTTCTTTCTTTTTTGTTCTTTCTTTTTTGTTTCATTTTCTTTCTAAAGGTAAAGGGACCCCTGACCATTAGGTCCAGTTGTGGCTGACTCTGAGGTTGTGGCGCTCATCTCGCTTTATCGACCGAGGGAGCCAGTGTACAGCTTCCAGGTCATGTGGCCAGCATGACTAAGCCGCTTCTGGCGAACCAAAGCAGCGCACGGAAATACCATTTACCTTCCCGCTGGAGCAGTACCTATTTACCTACTTGCACTTTTGGGCGTGCTTTCGAACTGCTAGGTTGGCAGGAGCAGGGACCGAGCAACGGGAGCTCACCCCGTCGCGGGGATTCGAACCACCGACCTTTGAATCACCGCAAGCCCTAGGCTCTATGGTTTAACCCACAGCACCACCCGTGTCCCATTTTCTTTCTAGGTATATAAAATTTGTATATAATTTTTGTATACATGTTGGAAATTATATTATAGTAAAGAAGGCTGATCGCCGAAGAATTGATGCTTTTGAATTATGGTGCTGGAGGAGACTCTTGAGAGTCCCATGGACTGCAAGAAGATCAAACCTCTCCATTCTGAAGGAAATCAGCCCTGAGTGCTCACTGGAAGGACAGATTGTGAAGCTGAGGCTCCAGTACTTTGGCCACCTCATGAGAAGAGAAGACTCCCTGGAGAAGACCCTGATGTTGGGAAAGATGGAGGGCACAAGGAGAAGGGGGCGACAGAGGACGAGATGGTTGGACAGTGTTTTCGAGGTTACCAGCATGAGTCTGACCAAGCTGCGGGGGGCAGTGGAGGACAGGAGTGCCTGGCATTCTCTGGTCCATGGGGTCACGAAGAGTCGGACACGACTAAACGACTAAACAACAACAAGTCCTGTAATGTAATATGAGAACGTTTACCGATGTAATATAAGAATGTTAACAAATAAATGAAATGCAAATTCAAAAAAAGAAAGAAAAAGAGCTGTTTGACAGTGGAATGGACTCCTAAGGAAGACGGTGGAATCTCCTTCATTGCAGGTTTGCAAGAAGTGGTTGGTGGTCATCTGCCATGGATGCTTTAGTTGAGATTCCTGCATTGCAGGAGGTCGGACTAGATGACAAACTACAATTCTGTGATTCTGTGTAGATCATAGCTGTCAACTTACAGATTTGAAAATAAGGGATCAGCAGCCAAAATAAGGGATTTTCCAAGCACAGGTAGGTTCAACTTCTGAGCCCCTCCAAGCCAAAGGCAGAAAGCCCAGCCAGCAGCCAAACGAAGCCTCAAGCGGTGGTTCCCACAGCGCAGCAACCTGGCAAAGGGGATGCAGCAAGGGAAACCACCATCACCTCTCCACTGGGAAGCGCTGAGCAGAGGCGAGTCCCCAGGCAAGGTGGCCGATTTGATTGGCACAAGGCAGGCAAGCTCCACCCCCCCAGTCATTCTTAGACTCCTTATTGGGTGAGCAACGCAGCCAAGCAACACGATTGGAGCCTCCCTCCTCCCTGGCCGGCAAGGAGGGAGGGAGAGGAGCTGCTTCTTTTGAAACCCGGGAAATTCAAGGGACATCATCAATAAGGGACAGCAGCGGGACACAGCGCTGGGATAAGGGAGTTTCCCGCCAAATAAGGGACGGTTGACAGCTATGTTGTAGATGTTCCCTGGCATGTCTCTTTTAAAAGCTCTTGAGGTAGCAGGATTAGAGAACATCCCTTTTAAGGTCCCAAAGAACTGCTGCCAGCCAGTAGACAATACTCAGAGAGAGGGACCAGTGATGTGACTCATATGGCAGCTTCCTATTTTCTTAATACACTCTCAGGTTTTCATAACATGCTCTCAATTTACATTAATGAAAAGTGTATTTAAAAATGGGTTTCATGGAGCAGAATAAATCACCCAAGAACCCAGGATGCCTTGGTTCAGTGGAAACGCTCATCAATTCAGGAAATATCTGGTTTCATTTTTACAAGACCTTTTAAAAAAACCTGAACCACGCACGCTGTCATCTTCTTTTTTAAAAATAACTTATCCATGCTGAGCTTTCAGGCTCAGTGTTTTCCAGAGAGAGAGAGGGGTTATTGAAGAAATTAAATTATTTTGACAGTCTAATGCTAGGAAAAGCTTATGAAGTGAAGGCTAACTTTATTTGGGGGTCATAAGAACTGGCAGGGGAACAAAGAGAGGATGGTTTGCTTTTGTTTTAATTTTTATTTATGATTTTCAGGTTTATACGTTTTAATAATTTTACAGTCATTTTAGCATTTCCAAACTTGACTTCCTTCCCCCCTCTTTCTGCGGTTCCTTAAATTTATTTTAAATATCTTCTGCATATCCAAATTAACTCAATTTGTTCATTTATCCATCTCCTTTAAATATATATTCTTATGAAACTGCAGGTTGTTACAATAATCCTGCCAATATTCTTATTTACTCAATAAAGCATTTCCATTCTTTTATAAAAAGTTTGTTATCTTGATTTCTTATTCTTCCAGTAAGTTTCACAATTTCTGCAAATTCCTTAAGTGTTTGTATCTGTTTTTCCCTTGCTGGGACTTCTGCTTCTTTCCATTTTGGGGCAAGTAACATTTTTGCCTCTGTAGTCGCATACACAAATAAATCTCTATACAATTTAGGTAGTTCTGTCTCTATAATTCCCCAAAGAAAAGCTTCTGGGTTTGTTTGTTTTTTACAAACATTATTTTTCAATTCATTATATATCATTTCCCAGGAAGCTTTAACCTTATTACAAGACCACCACATATGATAAATAGAACCTTCTTTCTCTTTACATTTCCCACACTTATTTGATTCAGATTTATATATTTCTGCCACTTTACTCGGTGTTGGGTACCATTGATATATCATTTTCTGTTAGACCATAACATGCCGTAAATTTTATATCCATATTCTACAATCGTTCCCCTGCTGCCATATCTATACAGTGGTACCTCGGGTTACATATGCTTCAGGTTACATACGCTTCAGGTTACAGACTCCGCTAACAAAGAAATAGTACCTTGGGTTAAGAACTTTGCTTCAGGATGAGAACAGAAATGGTGCGGCAGCGGCAAGTATTCTTTGATGAGAGAACCCAATAAGAAATTTTAAATCATAAAACATGCAGCAAAGCTGATAGACCTTTAAAATATGCCCTTGTGAGTTCTTGTTCTTATATTTGGTTCCAATGATTGTTTATTTCATTGTACAGTGGTACCTCGGGTTACATACGCTTCAGGTTACTCCACTAACCCAGAAATATTACCTCGGGTTAAGAACTTTGCTTCAGGATGAGAACAGAAATTGTGCAGCGGTGGCACAGCAGCAGCATGAGGCCCCATTAGCTAAAGTGGTGCTTCAGGTTAAGAACAGTTTCAGGTTAAGTACGGACCTCCAGAACGAATTAAGTACTTAACCAGAGGTACCACTGTATTATGACTGATATCTATTGCCCAGTGTGTCACTGAGGATTTTACTTGCACATCCTTTGTCTCCCATTCCAATAATATCTTATACATTCTACACAACACTTTTACATTACATTCCTACTGGTCTCTCTCCAGTTGTGATATTTGTTCCCCAAATTCTCGGAGGAGGATGGTTTGTTATGATTCTGCCAGAGTTGATCAGTAAGGCCTGAATCATAAGTTACCAGGATAGTAGCTTTATCGAAGGTCACACCCATATTACACATGAAAGAATCCTGGGAATCGTTTTGTGAGGGACAGAGTACATTTCCCAGGATTTTTTGGGGGAAGCCCATTTAAATGTGTGTTGAATTTGCTTTAAATATATGGTCTGCATCAGGGGTCAGCAAACTTTTTCAGCAGGGTCCACTGTCCCTCAGACCTTGTGGGGGCCGGACTACATTTTGGAAAAAGAAAAAAAATTGAATGAATTCCTATGCCCCACAAATAACCCAGAGATGCATTTTAAATAAAAGGACACATTCTACTAATGTAAAAACATGCTGATTCCCAGACCATCTGTGGGCTGGATTTCCAATTCTTACTGACTTTTCTTACTCACGGGTTGTTGCTTTTCAAAGTTAGATGTTTCCAGGAAGAAAGGTCAGCGCTCACCGACAGCAGCTATGCGGCTTCACTCCACAGAAATAGCGATCGACTCACAGCGCCGCGATACCCCCTCCACGTTCAGAGACCCCTTATGAGGTCCCTTCTCCGTTTCGGGGGGCGCTTCTGGCGCCCGCCGAGTCCCACGGCCACAGGCTCTTGCTGCCTGTGGTTTTCCGATGTGGGTCTCCGCTTCGTCGTAGCGGACGACCCGTTTCCGCGGAGCTCCCTCTTTGCAGTTAGAAGAGGGCAGCCATTGCCGTTCGCGCCGCCTCCGGAAGTCTGGATTTAGAAAGCAATTGGGCTGGATCTGGCCCCCGGGCCTTACTTTGCTTACCCATGGTCTGGATGGCATCCCTAAGTAGGAACGATATTCACCCTTTCAAGTTACAAGGTAAGGAAGTCTGAGCTGGGCCGCGGAAAGCTGTCTGAGGGGAGCCACCAGTCAGGAACCATGGGACAAAGCTAGCAATTGGGACAGAAGAGTCCCCAGGATAAGGTTACCAGACTTCCCCTTTTCCGGGGGCAGCCCCCAGATTCACAGATCAGTCCTCTGACAAAATCCACTGAATTCGGCTGAAGTTGAAAAGTGTCCCCCGATTCATTGAAAAAAAATATGGTAACCTTATCCCAGGAGCAAGTTGGAGAACAGGACTGAAGGACAACCAAAGAATATAGGAATGCAGCAGAGCTCAGGAAGACCTTGCCACTCAAGCAAGGCTTAGATAAAGCAGAAAATCCTCTGATAGACCTTCCTGTCCAGGACGATCTGGTGACCAGACCGTGGGTGAGGTTACCGTATTTTTCGCTCTATAAGGCGCACCCGACCAAAAGATCCACGTAGTTTTTAGAGGAGGAAAACAAGGAAAAAAAATATTCTGAATCAAATGTTGTACTAAACTATTTAATAAACAACCGGAAGAGAGATGGAGAGTTCACTGACTGGCAGAATCCGAGACCAAGGAGAAGAGTTGGTGGAAGAAGGTTGGAAAAAATTTAAAGTTTATCTTCAGAAATATTGCAAAATTAAGGAATGTTAGAAAGAGGTTGGAATAAAAGTAGGTGGTTTTAGCAGAAAAGATATAAAGGATTAAGTAAAAATGAATTGGTGAAAGAAGAGAATGCAAAGTTATAATATATTAAGATAAATTACTAAGATAAAAACAAAGTTGGGAAGGATTTGCTGAAATATCTAATTGAACTAGAATACAAAAATGGGAGGTGTGAGGAGGTCAAGGAAGTAAGCGAATGAAAATAAGTGATGTAAAGGTTTGATTTGTCCCCCCCCCCCTCTCTTTTCTTTTCTGTTTTTGGATGATGTTTGTTTTATATGTATTGTTCTCTCTTTTCCTTTTTTGATTGTTACTTATATTTTTTCTTTTTTTTCTGTAACCTTTTAGAAAAAAAATCCTAATAAAAATCTATACATATATATAAAGAGAGATGGAGAGTTCACATTTGTCCTAGGAAAAGCAGCCAACTCCTATAGGCATAGGTGCCTTCACCCCCCCCCCCATTAAATATTTGAGGGGGTCATTCCCCCCATGCGATGCTGATGGGCATTACCATTCATATACCAGTGTGCATGTACTTTGTCTTGAGATCCATTGCGGTCTGTGAGATGGGGCTTACCTGCCCCCCCCCCCATATTTTTTGAAGTTGGAAGAGGGAGGGAGGGAAGGAAGAGAGGGGGGAGCTCACATTTGTGCAGCTGCCTTGCCTCGCTGGAACCGGAGCAAAAAGAGGAGGAGACGCAGGGGCAGGAGCCTTGTAAGCCGCTTTGCTTGAATTTACCGGTGAGGTGCTGGGGGAGGGACGGAAGGGGATGCCCTCTTTGTTCCTCCTTCTGGCTCATTGTAAAGAAAGCAGAGTAAGAGCCGCTTACATGCGTGTAAGCAGCTCTCCCTTTGCTTGAATTACAGTCAGCCCATCAGACTATAAACTCACCTTGCTGAAAAGCCAAAGAGCGGGCAGACACGCTGCGCAGCTCTTAGAATCATAGAAGAATCATAGAATCATAGAGTTGGAAGAGACCACAAGGGCCATCGAGTCCAACCCCCTGCCAAGCAGGAAACACCATCAGAGCACTCCTGACATATGGTTGTCAAGCCTCTGCTTAAAGACCTCCAAAGAAGGAGACTCCACCACACTCCTTGGCAGCAAATTCCACCGTCGAACAGCTCTTACTGTCAGGAAGTTCTTCCTAATGTTTAGGTGGAATCTTCTTTCTTGTAGTTTGGAGCCATTGCTCCGTGTCCGCTTCTCTGGAGCAGCAGAAAACAACCTTTCTCCCTCTTCTATGTGACATCCTTTTATATATTTGAACATGGCTATCATATCACTCCTTAACCTCCTCTTCTCCAGGCTAAACATGCCCAGCTCCCTTAGCCGTTCCTCATAAGGCATCGTTTCCAGGCCTTTGACCATTTTGGTTGCCCTCCTCTGGACACGTTCCAGTTTGTCAGTGTCCTTCTTGAACTGTGGTGCCCAGAACTGGACACAGTACTCCAGCGAGCCGGAGGAAGGGAGGTTGCTTCCCTTCTCCCACCTCGCCAAAAAGCCAGCAAAACCGGCTCCTCCCGCCTGCATTTGCTCCATAAGGCGTGCACACATTTCCCTTTACCTTTTTTTTGGGGGGGGGAGTGCGTGTTATGGAGCAAAAAATACGGTAGTCCATGGCTGAAGCGAACTAGGCAGATGCCATGGCTTGCAGTTCAACAGCTCACAACACAAAGCAGCTGTACACAGATCTGAATGTTCCCAGTTCAACTCCTGTATTGTCCCAATGAGCACTGCATGTACAAAAGAACCTGCCAATCAACATTTGCTTTGTTTGTGTCTGCGATGGCTATGTGAAAGATTGTATTCCTTTATACAAACCTGCACAGGTTTTGAGATCTTCAGGGAAGGTCCTTCTTAGGCCTGTTTGGTGGGGACATGGGACAGGGCCTTCCTGGTGGCGGCTCCCAGACTCAGGAACTCCCTTCCTTCCTCCCTTCTCTCTCTTGCTCCCCCACCATCATCACACTAGTTTCTGGGAGCAACCTCACCCTGTGCCTGCCTTTTGAACCCTTTTGAACCTTGGCAACTAGCCGATGAAAACAGAGTGGTCATGCCTTACAATTTTATTATACAGCAAGATAAGAAAATAATCTGATTTTTGTGTGCGAATGTTCTCAGGTCCACTGTTGTTCGTAACTAGTATTTCTGTTTTAATGCAATTAATTACAACTTGCACTGATGTGCGAAGAATGGCTGACTAGAATGGTTGAGAGCCAGTGTGGTGTAGTGGTTAAGAGTGGTGGACTCGTAATCTGGTGAACCGGGTTCGTGTCTCCGCTCCTCCACATGCAGCTGCTGGGTGACCTTGGGCCAGTCACACTTCTTTGAAGTCTCTCAGCCCCACTCACCTCACAGAGTGTTTGTTGTGGGGGAGGAAGGGAAAGGAGAATGTTAGCTGCTTTGAGGGAGTGAAAGGCGGGATATCAAATCCAAACTACAGTGGTGCCTCGCAAGACGAAATTAATCTGTTCCGTGAGGCTCTTCGTATAGCGGTTTTTTCGTCTTGCGAAGCAAGCCCATTGACAGCTTAGCGGATTAGCGCTATTAGCGGTTTAGCTGATAAGCGGCTTAGGGCTTAGGAAAAGGGGGAAAAAAGGGAAAGAACCCCGCAGGAACTCGCAAGACATTTTCGTCTTGCGAAGCAAGCCCATAGGGAAATTTGTTTTGCGAAGCGCCTCCAAAATGGAAAACCCTTTCGTCTAGCGGGTTTTCCGTCTTGCGAGGCGTTCGTCTTGCGGGGCACCACTGTACTACTACTACTACTATTCTTCTTCTTCTTCTTCTTCTTCTTCTTCTTCTTCTTCTTCTTCTTCTGACTATTTGGAAAGGTGGTTCTACAAGGTTGCTGGAGTCAGGAGAAGCAGGTCCTTGTGGCTGGTGCTTACAAACGGGCCTTGGTTTTCAGTACAACATCTGATTAAAAGAAAACAGCATTCCCACTATGGAAACGCTGAAAGATTAAGTTGTGATGTAGGAGGCGAGCCAAGTGAAAACAGCATTAAGTGAGACTTAAAGGCTAAAGGCTAAACAAGAAAGTGATAACAGGTATTAATGGCCACAAAAAGAAGGAGGGAGGAGCAGAGGCTTTTGAATTTGGCAGTGAGGAGATTGATTATTTTGGTGAGTTTGGGGGTCTATAAATTTTCTGAAACAACAAATAAATAAATACACAAATAATGACCGCTCCCCGCTTAAAACGGGGGGCGCCCTTTGCATGGACGCGCGCAGCCCCTAGATCTGGAGCGGCTCCATCAGCATAGGCTTGGCTTTGCCTCCCTCAGGTGGGATACCTGGAGGTCTCCGCCTACCTCAGTCAGTTGTCCAATCCCGCCTGGGGGAAGCGTTGCCAAGGAGACCAGGCCAGGTAGGGGAGGGATTACCAGCCCACACGACAGAGGGAGGATCTTACCTGGGAATCCTCACTTGGCTCCAGAGCTTCTCCCACCCTACCCACCCTCAGTTAATGTCTTATTTTGCAGGTTAATTTTTCTTCACAGGTTTTGCATGTTAACTTTTCTTCACAGGTATGCGGGCACTGCTACGTTAAGGTCGCTGTTAAAGGGCCGGAAAGGAATTTCCCTGCATTGGCAGGTTTCGCCTTTCCCGTAGCAAAACATCACAACTTTGGCGGTATCAGGCCTTGGGCAGAATCCTTTAGTCCATCTTCCTCTTTGCGGCGGCGATACCAGGGTTCCCCGTTAAAGGGGTTTCTGAAGGGAGGCTTTGACCGTACGCTGAAAGGTCGTCATTGCTCTCCCCTGCGGTGGCGGCGTAACGGGGGCAGCTATCTCTGCTTGAACACATGTTCTCCAGAGCCGGCCCATCCCCCCCCACACTGGATAACCCTGATGTTCCCTAGGTCCCCGACTGGGGACTGGGGAGGGAGAACGCCCAATGCCTGAGCCAAGGTCTACCCACATTTGAAATTTAATAAAGTTGTGGCCAATTTAATCCCATAGCATGTTGTCTTGAGTCGTTATTCCACATGGCGGGGGGGACCGCGTGGGATCTGGGGACTCCGCCTGTCCACGCAAAGGACATGAGCCTCTTTCGTATGAATGAAATTGATCAGTAGGAGATAAAGAAGAGGCAAAAGTAAGGACTCTTTTTTGCATAGCATGTTTTGTGGCATCTTCTGCCACAACAAGTGTTGATGTTCACTAGCTAAATTGGCTGTACAAGTGGTTTTGATGAACTTATTACGGAGGAGAGGCTATTAGTCATACAGAATCTCCTGATCCACAGCAGAAGAGGGCTCTTGACTTCATGCCCTTATTCCGGACTTGCCAGAAGGCATCTGGTTGGCCACAGCACGACGTAGATGCTGGAGCACTGGTCTGATCCAGGTAAAGGGACCCCTGGTCCAGTCGTGGCCGACTCTGGGGTTGCGGTGCTCATCTCGCTTTATTGGCCGAGGGAGCCGGCTTGCAGCTTCCGGGTCATGTGGCCAGCATGACTAAGCCGCTTCTGGTGAACCAGAGCAGCGCACGGAAACACCGTTTACCTTCCCGCCAGAGCGGTACCTATTTATCTACTTGCACTGGCGTGCTTTCAAACTGCTAGGTTGGCAGGAGCTGGGACCGAGCAACGGGAGCTCACAACTACTTACCGTATTTTTTGCTCTATAAGACTCACTTTTTCCCTCCTAAAAAGTAAGGGGAAATGTTTGTGCGTCTTATGGAGCGAATGCAGGCTGCATAGCTATCGCAGAAGCCAGAACAGCAAGAGGGATAGCTTCTTTCACTGCGCAGCGATCCCTCTTGCTGTTCTGGCTTCTGAGATTCAGCATATTTTTTTCTTGTTTTCCTCCTCCAAAAACTAGGTGCATCTTGTGGTCAGGTGCGTCCTATAGAGCGAAAAATACGGTACATATAAGCTCACAATGGGAGCTTATATGTAAGTAAAAAGGTAAAGGGATCCCTGACCATTAGGTCCAGTCGTGACCGACTCTGGGGTTGCAGCGCTCATCTCGCTTTATTGGCCGAGGGAGCCAGCGTACAGCTTCTGGGTCATGTGGCCAGCATGACTAAGCCGCTTCTGGCGAACCAGAGCACCGCTCGCCATTTACCTTTCTGCCGGAGCGGTACCTATTTATCTACTTGCACTTTGACGTGCTTTCGAACTGCTAGGTTGTCAGGAGCAGTGACCGAGCAACGGGAGCTCACCCTGTCGTGGGGATTCGAACCGCCGACCTTCTGATCGGCAAGTCCTAGGCTCTGTGGTTTAACCCACAGCGTCTGATCCAGGAGGGCCGTTCATATGTCAGTTGCATGCTACTGTTTCCCCTGATTTATCAGTGGAGATGAGTTGCATGCTTTGGAACGGCTGCAATGCATTTACTGTGCTGTGTGACCATGTATGCCTTTCCTTCCATTGAACACTAGAGGCCATAGTTGACACACTTAATCCTTTTTAATTGATCTCCACCGGTAACTTACATAACTCTTAATACTCTTGTGCACTTTACTGCCGAGGCTTATCTTGCAAGCCTGGCACTGGGGTCACATAAAACATAGCTGGGAAGTGCAATAACTTGCCAGCATCTTCGTATATACCGTACTTTTCCGTGTATAAGACTAGGTTTCTTTTACTTTAAAATAAGGTTGAAAATCTGGGGGCATCTTATACACGGATAGTGCATATGTCCATTTTCTAAATTTGGGGTCCCCAAAAGTAAGGGGCGTCTTATACAGGGGGGGGGGGGCGTCTTATACACAGAAAAATACGGTAATTCAAACAGCCTATTATATATTCATTAGGGCCAATTACAAATCAGAAAGCAGGGAGTTAGCATTTGGGTTTCACATGAAACTTATTGTAAAAAACCCCAAAAAAGTATTATTATTATTATTTTTTATTTTTTATTTTTTAAAAATAATATTTATTAAAGTTTCAACAATTACAGAAAGAAAAAATAAACATACCACATTAAACAAAAACAAAACAACACACCACAATATAAAAAGGAGAGAAAAAAAAAACAGATAAATAAAACCCATTAAACAAAAGCAAAAACACAAAAAAGAAAATGCATCAAATCTCATTACTATTCTTTCATTAGCTTATTTCCTTGACCTCCTCACACCTCCCTTTTTTGTATTCTAGGTCGATTATCTATTTCAGCAAATCCTTTCCCTCTTTTAAAATTTTTGTCCTGTAAATTGTCTTAATATGATGTAACTTTACTTTTCCTCCTTTCACCAATTAACAGTCAGTTATTCCCAAATCCTTTATATCATTCCTGCTATAATCATATAATATTATTCCAACATCCTTCTAACAGATATTAATTTTACAATGTTTCTGTAAATAGTCTTTAAATTTCCTCCAATCTTCCTCCACCGACTCTTCTCCCTGGTCTCGGATTCTGCCAGTCATTTCCGCCAGTTCCATATAGTCCATCAACTTCATCTGCCATTCTTCCCGGGTGGGTAAATCTTGTGTCTTCCAGTACTTTGCAATAAGTATTCTTGCTGCTGTTATTTTTACCTTCTGCCCTTCCAAATGGGAGTTTGCTGGGTGCTTTCCTCAATTATAATATTTGCTCCTGCATCATACTACGGTTTCCAGGATTCCTTGATCTTCCCTCTTCTTTGTCAAGGTTTGTTTTGGCTTTCACCTATGCTGGAGAACTAATCCTTGCAATTGACTCATATCATGGAAGTTCGGTGCAATCAAGGCAGCATCTGGGAGAGATTCGCAGACTGAGATGACACCTCCTTCCACTAAGCCCAACAAGACTGTAGGACGTAATGGACTAAACTACTCTGGCCAGGATGCACCACGTTCCCAGACAAACTGAAGGGCAGACAGATACAGCACATTGCTATTAATAAGTTTGTGTCTTTAGACCCTGTTCCAGACAGTGTTGTAAATAATACATGGCTTAGAGGCCACAACTCTGCAATTTTTGTAGTGGTGCCCCGCAAGACGAATGCCTCGCAAGACGGAAAACTCGCTAGACGAAAGGGTTTTCCGTTTTGGAGGTGCTTCACAAAACGAATTTCCTATGGGCTTACTTCGCAAGACGAAAATGTCTTGCGAGTTCCTGCGGGGGTTTTTTCCCTTCCCCCCCCTTTTCTAAGCCGCTAAACCGCTTATCAGCTGATCCAATAAGCCGCTAAGCCGCTAAAAGCCGCTAAAAGCCGCTAAGCCGCTAATAGCGCTAATCCGATAAGCCGTCAATGGGCTTGCTTCGCAAGACGAAAAAACCGCTATACGAAGAGCCTCACGGAACGGATTAATTTCGTCTTGCGAGGCACCATTGTACAGCCATTTTGTGAAGTTCCTCCATCGACCCTTATAAACAGAATATTCAATATATATTTACGGGGAAATGGCCATTTTGTAACAGAGGGCAAATTCTAGTCACAAAATATATAATGGGGGCGGGCGGGCTCAGCTTCATAGCTATGATTTGTTCACGAAGGGAATCAGCACTCAATTATAGGTTAAGGAAGGGAGATAATATATTTTCCCCAAATATCTGGAGGGGGGCATCCCTTTATACCCCCATTCTTTTCCAGGCGCCTCTGTTTTTCTTGCTCTCTCGCAGTCTTTTTCATTTCCCTAAATCTGCCGGCTTTCCTTCTTTCTGTTATTTTTTCCTTCCCTCCTTTTTCTGTTAATTCCTATTTTCTCTTCCCTCTCTGTCACATTCTTTCTTTCAGTTACAGAATGGTTGGGAATGGGGAAGTGTTTTGGCTGCTTGTGCAGTAGGGGGAAAAGGCTTAGAATAAACACTGGAGGTTTATTTCAGGTGGGAAGGCTGCAAGCAGAACAAACACAAAAGGGTCTCCCCTTTCTCTTAGCTTCATCATCATCATCATCATCATCATCATCATCATCATTTATTATTTATACCCCGTCCATCTGGCTGGGTTTCCCCAGCCACTCTGGGCATCTTAAACAAAACACTAAAATACAATAACCTATTAAACATTAAAAGCTTCCCTAAACAGGGCTGCCTTCAGATGTCTTCTAAAGGTTTGGCAGTTATTTTTCTCTTTGACATCTGGTGGGAGGGTGTTCCACAGGGTGGGTGCCACTACCAAGAAGGCCCTGGTTCCCTGTAACTTGGCTTCTCTCAGTGAGGGAACCGCCAGAAGGCCCTCAGCGCTGGACCTCAGTGTCCTGGCAGAACGATGGGGGTGGAGACGCTCCTTCAGGTATACTGGACCGAGGCCGTTTAGGGCTTTAAAGGTCAGCACCAACACTTTGAATTGTGCTCAGAAATCTACTGGGAGCCAGTGTAGGTCTTTCAATACCAGTGTTATATGGTCTCAGTAGCCACTCCCAGTCACCAGTCTAGCTGCCGCATTCTGGATTAGTTGTAGTTTCTGGGTCACCTTCAAAGGTAACCCCACGTAGAGCGCATTGCAGTAGTCCAAATGGGAGATAACCAGAGCATGCACCACTCTGGCGAGACAGTCTGCGAGCAGGTAGGGTCTCAGCCTGCGTACCAGATGGAGCTGGTAAACAGCTGCCCTGGACACAGAATTGACCTCCATGGACAGCTGTGAGTCCAGAATGACTCCCAGGCTGCGTACCTGGTCCTTCAGGGGCACAGTTACCCCATTCAGGACCAGGGAGTCCTCCACACCCGCCCGCCTCCTGTCCCCCCAAAAAGAAGTACTTTTGTCTTGTCAGGATTCAACCTCAATCTGTTAGCCGCCATCCATCCTCCAACCGCCTCCAGACACTCCAATGGTCTCTAATGCACCTGGACGAGCACAGTCAGAAGGGCAAACTTATAAATATGAAATATTATATGGAGAAATGTCCGGCGGTTGTGCCCATGCAAGCATTTGCTCAGATTACTTCATGAATTAAAGCTCCCTGTTCCTTTTATTCGATCTCAAGGCTTTTGTTATCAGTGCGATACGAGTTTGGACTATGTCATAGGAAACACCCCCCCCCCCCATTAAAAAAACCCTCTATAGGCACCTTTACACTGCAGTCATAAAGCTTTTTATTTCCGTGTTTAAGCTAGCTTCTCCTGAGAACGCTGAAATCTACCGCTAGAGCAGTGCAATCTGTTTGAGAGAAAAGTCTGTGCAGTCTGACGCTTGGCTGAGAGGTGAAAGCAACGAATTCACTCACAAAGGCTTCAAGGAGTTGGAATTGTGGCTTCAGATCAGCTACCAAACTCGTACTGCACTTTGAGTACACCATATATTAGTTGCATCTTACAGCACTAAACTAACTACAGGTAAGCAAGCTTCTTTTGTAATGAAATTACCGGCAGGTGCTTCAAGCTCCTTCAGTGCAGCCGCAGGGCTCTCTTGAAGGCCCACTCAGAAAGAGATTTGATTTAAGGGTAACAATATTTGCTCATTTTCTGTGGAACAAGACTACAGGATGTTTCGCTATCGAGGGGCACCTTCCGTCCTCTTTCTGGGGGTTGGAGGGTGGTTGCCACTAGCGGAGAGGCTAGGCTTATGTGGTTGCAACTCAGCTGAAGGTGGCTTTAGAAACAGGTTCCATCTAGATATCGATGACAACACAAATTCATAGTAGTGGGCATGTCGTTTCCCAAACAACTGATTACTCACCAGTTTAGACATGGAGACAGTGAGTTATTTTTGTCTGTATCACCATCTATATCTTACTCATGATCATCTCCTTAAGGCTGATGGTGCAAGACTCTAGCACTGCAGAGCTTACTCTCTCCACCCAGTGCTAGATTTATGTATAAGCTAAACAAGCTATAGCTTAGGGCCCCACTCTCTTGGGGGGCCCCCAAAAAAAAATTAAAGGAAAAAAAACCTGGATGTACATTTCCAAAATATAAGATAAAAAACAAATAAAATAAAACCTCCATACAGCAACAGAGTTTTGCTCCTATGATGTAAGCAATGGGCCCTTCCTGCTAGCCTGCTCACTAAAATATCACTATCACTTTTAATACACTTCTTATTAATTGTATTTCACTATTAATATACTTCTTATTAATTGTATTTCAGTTCAACAATTACTTCGATAAAATATATATTTTGTTATGTGCAAATGGCTTTAGATACCTATTAGGTCCATAAATTACCATATAGCATATATTCAACAACAAAAAACAGGAACAATTTGTTGTTGACAAACGACAGCTGGACATATAAAGGGCCCCATTACCTTCAGTAACTCATCAAACCTAAATCCAGCCTGTCTCCACCCACAGTTTTTCATCTGTCATCAGGGCAATGACAGCTTTCCTATCAATTTCCTATCAATTGAGCGCGGGTGGCGCTGTGGTCTAAACCACTGAGCCTAGGGCTTGCCGATCAGAAGGTCGGCAGTTCTAAACCCCGCGACGGGGTGAGCTCCCGTTGCTCGGTCCCTGCTCCTGCCAACCCAGCAGTTCAAATGCATGTCAAGTGCAAGCAGATAAACAGGTACCGCTCCAGCGGGAAGGTAAACGGCGTTTCCGTGCACTGCTCTGGTTCACTAGAAGCAGCTTAGTCATGCTGGCCATGTGACCCGGAAGCTGTCTGTGGACAAACGCCGACTCCCTTGGCCAGTAAAGCGAGATGAGCGCTGCAACTCCAGAGTCGTCTGTGACTGGACTTAACGGTCAGGGGTGCCTTTAAAGCTCCAGTTGCAAGTAAAGCATATTGGCTGAGTTCAACATTATGGGAATAACTTGAATAGGCTTGCAGGAATAAGGCATGGCTTTATTTAATGTGTTACGTTTTTATCCCACCCTTACGGCGAGAAACCCAGGGTTAGGATTATCACAACACAACTATGTAAGGTAGGTTAGACTGAGAAATGATGATTGGTCCAAGATCACTCAACAACTTTTGGGCTAAGCAGAGATTTTAATTAAGGTCTTCCTGGTCTATGCCCCTATCCGCACAGCCTCCCTTCTTGCTATTTCTTCACATATAGAGGCGAGATTATGGTGAAGGAATGAGTAGGGCTGCCATATTTTGAAAAGCAAAAAAGAGGACATGTATGCCGTCAGCAGTGCGGGGCAGGGAGGTGGTGCAGGGGCGGGCGCATTCAAAATATGAAAAACCCAAGGATCTGGCCCTTTCCTGCATCATGCAAAACTCACACTCTGGTTTCCGTTACGGTGTCCGTACGGTCCATACGGTGGAAGGTCGGCGGTTTGAATCCCCGTGACAGGGTGAGCTCCCATTGCTCTGTCCCAGCTCCTGCCAACCTAGCAGTTTGAAAGCACAACAGTAGAGAAGTAGAGAAATAGGTACCAATGTGGCAGGAAGGTAACTGGCATTTCTGTGCACTCTGGCACTTGTCACGGTGTTCCATTGCGCCAGAAGCGATTTCGTCCTGCTGGCCACATGACCCGGAAAGCTGTCTGTGGACAAACGTCAGCTCCCTTGACCTGAAAGCGAGATGAGCGCCGCAACCCCATAGTCACCTTTGACTGGACTTAACCGTCCGGGGTCCTTTACCTTTTGCCTTAATGCACTTTATTCCCCCCCCCCCCCCATGTTGTTTGCTAGGCATGCTGGGAATTGTAGCTCTGTGAGGGGCAACTTACAGCTCCCATGATTCTTTGCAAGAAATAATATGTTTTAAATGTACTGTGTGTACGTGGCGTAATTTGCTCCCCTTGAACAAGGGGATAAAACAGCATTGGATAACATCGTTATGCAAGAGATAATCCCCACAGGTTTGATCTCCACAGGAGCACAACAGAGGTGTGGGAGAGAAGCAGTTCAGTTGTGTGCCTTTCTTTCCTCTGCCCAAAGGAAATTCTGGTCCTTGCCTGATTTCTGGCAATTCAGGTGTTACATTTTGTACTTCTGCGACACAGAAATAATTTCTTTTGAAGTATGCATTTGGGCAGGTTCCCTATGTACGGGGCTCGTTTTCTTGCTCCACACAGGAGCTGCTCCCCAGCACTGCTGCAATGATATCCATGATATGGCATGGGGACAAGTAGAAGCCAGCATCACCAGCTTTGGAGAGAGGAAAGACAAATCGGTAGTGTAATTTCAGAATGGTTGGTGTCAATTTCTGTTCTTGATATGTACTGAAGTTCTCACCCTGGGCCAGCACGGGGATACTGTAGATAGTTCAGGTCCACATATGCAAATAAGGGATCAAAAGTGGCGTTCAGTGATTGGATAGTTACAGAAAGTTGTTACAGTTACGTTGTACTAGAGCTCTATATAAGCAGGCTGGCTGAACCCTTCAGTTCAGTTCTGTTCTGGCCTGTGAATAAACAAGAGCTGTTTGAAGAATCGCTGTGTCGTCTGATATGTTCACCCACAATTTAACAGTTCTTACCTCTGGAAATAATCCAGCCATTCTTCTAGAAGAGAGCTGAGGAAACTTTGGCTCCCTAGATGTTGCTGAACCACAGCTCCCTGCTCCCTGGCCATTGGCCATGCTTGCTAAGGCTGATGGCAGCTGGCATCCCATAACTTCTGGGGGGCCACTGGCTACCTGTTTCTTTTGCCTCTGCAAGTAGCAGTTGTGGGGGGATTTTAGAAGGGGTGGCGGCACCTGGGGCAGAAATTAAAGTTCTGCTTTCCCATAGCTATATCCCCAATCCAAATAACCTCCTTGCGCTTATTGACACTTCAAAACAAACAAGATATCAGAAGAGTCTATTCACAAATCTCCCATGTCTGATCGAGTCCGGCCCTCAAATGGGCAGAGGTTCAAGCAGCCCAGAAGCTTATTTTGTTTTTGCTTTTTATAACCCTGCAATTACAAAGCCTTTATTATAAGTTTTAAGGCCACTTCACACGGGAGCGGTATATAAAGAGGGCCACTAACCAAGGAGTTTGGTTGGTTGTTGCTCTGGGGGTACCTTTTGTGACAAATCCAGGGGTTTGCCTCCATATAATTTGTGAAATTCCCCTTGCCCAAATTCCATGGGCGGTTGTAAACATGGATTAATAAAAGCTTGCCATAGCTGAGAGTCTCATTAATGTGCTGCTTCTGGAGTGCGCTAATCTCCAGGGTCCTCTCCTATCATTAAGTAAACAATGATGTCAGTGCAAACCAACACCTCCTGACATTATGAAGGGCACCTTAAGCCACCACAAAGTATGAGTCTGCTGAATTTCTGTGCACAAGATTATTCACAGCTGCTAAGGATTTCAATGCCATAATATTCTTTACATCACAATGGTTTTCTTTTCTTTTCTTTTCTATTTGGTGGGACATATTCATTGCAGGTAATCCTTCTCGTGTAATGCCAACAAAGGATTTCATAACTAAGGTGTACCTTTGGCTGTGAAAAACCATAAAATCAATTGTTGTTGTGTAGTCGTTTAGTCGTGTCCGACTCTTCGTGACCCCATGGACCAGAGCACGCCAGGCACTCCTGTCTTCCACTGTCTCCCACAGTTTGGTCAAACTCACGCGGGTAGCTTCGAGAACACTGTCCAACCATCTTGTCCTCTGTCGTCCCCTTCTCCTTGTGCCCTCCATCTTTCCCAGCATCAGGGTCTTTTCCAGGGAGTCTTCTCTTCTCATGAGGTGGCCAAAGTATTGGAGCTTCAGCTTCACGATCTGTCCTTCCAGTGAGCACTCAGGGCTGATTTCCTTCAGAATGAATAGGTTTGATCTTCTTGCAGTCCATGGGACTCTCAAGAGTCTCCTCCAGCACCATAATTCAAAAGCACCAATTCTTCGGCGATCAGCCTTCTTTATGGTCCAGCTCTCACTTCCATACATCACTACTGGGAAAACCATAGCTTTTACTATATGGACCTTTAAAAAATCAATTCCGTGCTCTAATTTCCACAATTCGAAACACATATGTAATTGGGAGACGAGTTATCGATATGTTTCAAGCCCGTTTCTTTCACTGATAACAGAAGAAAATTGTCTATGTTGAACCACTGCAATGTTGCTGTGTTTTAGATAGTTTTGGAATACGCAATATGTCCATTACTGAAATAAAAAAAAAAGGCTTACACATGTAAGCTGTTGCTGTTTGTGTGGCTATTCCCTCCCCCCCCACAGGTGGAATAAATGAAGACAACGGACACAGAGTTTTAGGTTAATGGGCGAAAATGGCCACAACTTTATTGATTACAGGAAAGAAGGGTATTGGCTTTAGGCATTGGCCCTAACCGACTATCCGGTCTGACTGGGAAGGGTTAAACACCAACAGGGGGAGCCACCCGAGATGCATATCCCTAGGCGCTCCCCGAGGGGTTACCGCTCGGGGGCGCGCTTTAGGCCCTAGCCTCCGTAGGTTTCGGACGAGGCGTCGCCCCTCGGAGTCCTTTAACGAACTACCCTTCAAGCATTGGGGGAGGTGATGGCGTTCCTCCCCCCCAACCTCATCTGCATGATAATACCCCGGCCAATGCCTACCGCCAAACCGAGGGAGTTGTGACGATTTGCTACGAGGTAGGCGAAAAAACCAAGTGGCTCACAAAACCAGCCAATTAGCCAAATGGAAAAACTCCTACCCGGCCCCTTGCGGCGACCAGCCGAAGCCCATAGAAAGGTCAGTGGCAAAACCTAAAGAAAGGGGGTGAGCCAGGGGCTGCCCTGACCTTAAGTGGCCCTACGAAGGCCCGCCCCTGCCGCCAGCCAATTGGCTGGCGCCACAGGGTATGCTAATTGGGTGAATCCCTGTCTCCCGCAAGGCTGACGCCAGCCTCGCGAGAGTGAGTGTGGGCGGGGTCGTGATCCCACAACCCCCCCTCCTCCTGAAGATCGGAAGGGGCATTGTGTGGCTATTCCCTCCCCCCCACAGGTGGAATAAATGAAGACAACGGACACACAGTTTTAGGTTAATGGGCGAAAATGGCCACAACTTTATTGATTACAGGAAAGAAGGGTATTGGCTTTAGGCATTGGCCCTAACCGACTATCCGGTCTGACCGGGAAGGGTTAAACACCAACAGGGGGAGCCACCCGAGATGCATATCCCTAGGCGCTCCCCGAGGGGTTACCGCTCGGGGGCGCGCTTTAGGCCCTAGCCTCTGTAGGTTTCGGACGAGGCGTCGCCCCTCGGAGTCCTTTAACGAACTACCCTTCAAGCATTGGGGGAGGTGATGGCGTTCCTCCCCCCCAACCTCATCTGCATGATGAGGGATAGCAACTTGACACCACAGCCATAAACACTTGATAGCCATTAAGCCAATTCTCAAACGTTCGCTCTACCCGGGGTACCCTGTACCTCCTTTTCCCATAGTACTTAATTTTCTCCCCTTTCCCCTTGACCTGAGCTTTGGGCAGCAAGGAGAACATATCTACATAATTGCCATTCAATATCTTGTTCCTCTTCCTCTTAGAGAGGTGGTTCCCCAGAATAAAGTCAGTGGCGGCGTTGGTTGAGACTTTAACGTCTGGAACCAGGGCCCCATCCTTCCAATCAAGCGTGCCATTAAATGTCTTCCTGTGTGAGTTGGCCCTCCGTTCGTGCACCCACTGGGGAGCTCCAATGTCCTCCCCCTCTCCCCAATATGATTCCATTGGAGCGTCACTATCCCCATCTGAGGAGGAGGTACCTGTTTCATCGTCGGAGTCTGAAGTATCCCTCTTCTTGCTTTTCTTGGACCGGTGCTTCTTCTTCGCCTTCTGCTTTCCGCTCCGTGATGTGTCATCACCGGGGGCCGGGTCGCTGGCTGAGGCCACCTGCTGAGGGGGCAGCTCTTCCTCGGAAGATGACTCCTCCGAGGTGCCCGGTCGCCTAGGGTTGTCCCGAAATACACTGGGAACATCCACCACCTCTTGGCGGGGGGCTGATGTAGAGGCCACCGCCAGCCCGGCACTTTGAGCGCTCGCGCTAGGTTTTTTAGCTGGTGCCTTGCCTTTTAGTGAACCAGACTTAGATTTTTTTTTTTTTATTAATAATTTTTATTGCATTTTTCACAAAAAAGAACAAAAAAGCGAATTTTCACAAACATTACAAAAAGAAGAATTTTCACAAACATTACAAAAGAAAAAGAAAACATAGACAAAAAAAGAAGAGAAAAAAGGAGATTTTAACATTAAAAAAAACTCACTTTCCAATTATAACCTTCAAAACCTTATTTTCCTTACTTCCACCCGCCTCCCGATCTTGTATTCTATGTAATAATTAGTTCAGCAAGCTCAATCTTTGTTCATTTTGATTCTTGATCCCTCCCTTTGTGCTCTTATTTAACTCAGTCACTAGAACCCCTTCTTTTCCTTTTCAATGTCCTCAACATTCAAAGATTTTACAGTGTTTTTGTAGATAGACTTTAAACTTCTTCCAGTCCTCTTCCACCTGCTCTTCTCCTTGATCTCGAATTCTGCCGGTCATTTCAGCCAGTTCCATATAGTCTATTACTTGCATCTGCCATTCTTCCAGGGTGGGTAGATCTTGTGTCTTCCAATACTTTGCGATGAGTATTCTTGCTGCTGCTGTAGCGTACATAAAGAAAGTTCTATCCTTCTTTGGCACCAATTGGCTGACCATGCCCAGAAGAAAGGCCTCTGGTTTCTTCAAGAAGGTATACTTAAATACCTTTTTCAGTTCATTATATATCATCTCCCAGAAAGCCTTAATCCTTGGGCACGTCCACCAAAGGTGAAAGAATGTCCCTTCAATTTCTTTGCATTTCCAACATTTATTATCGGGCAAATGGTAGATTTTTGCAAGTTTGACTGGGGTCATGTACCACCTATATATCATTTTCATAATATTCTCTCTTAAGGCATTACATGCCGTGAATTTCATACCGGTGGTCCACAACTGTTCCCAGTCAACAAACATAATGTTATGACCAACGTCTTGTGCCCATTTTATCATAGCAGATTTTACCGTTTCATCCTCAGTATTCCACTTCAACAGCAGGTTATACATTCTCGACAATATCTTAGCATTGGGTTCTAACAATTCTGTTTCCAACTTTGATTTTTCCACCTGGAAACCAATTTTCCTGTCCAAGTGATAGGCCTCTCTTATTTGAAAATAATGTAACCAGTCTCGCACCTTATCCTTAAGTTTCTCATAGCTTTGCAATTTCACTTTATCTCCCTCCTGCTCCAGAATTTCCCAATATTTTGGCCAGTTAGATTCCATATTAAGCTTTTTTAAGGCCTTTGCTTCCATAGGTGAGAGCCACCTAGGGGTTTTATTTTCCAATAAATCTTTGTATTTCATCCAGACATTAAACAATGCTTTCCTGACAATATGGTTTTTAAATGTCTTGTACACTTTAGCCTTACCGTACCACAAGTATGCATGCCACCCAAAAACGTTATCATATCCTTCCAAATCTAAAATGTCCGTGTTTTCAAGAAGTAGCCAATTCTTCAACCAGCAAAAAGCTGCTGCTTCATAATATAACTTAAAGTCCGGCAGGGCAAACCCCCCTCTTTCCTTTGCGTCAGTGAGAATTTTGTGTTTTATTCTGGGCTTTTTGCCCTGCCAGACAAATCTAGAAATTTCTTTTTGCCACTTCTCAAAACAGTCCATTTTGTCAATGATTTGTAGCGTCTGAAACAAAAACAACATTCTTGGCAGTACATTCATTTTGATAACAGCAATTCTACCCAGTAAGGAAAGTTTAAAATTTGTCCAAATTTCAAGATCTTTTTTCACTTCTGATCAACACTTCTCATAATTATCTTTAAATAAATTTACATTCTTCGAAGTCAAGTTCACCCCTAGGTATTTCACTTTTTTCACCAATGTTAAACCTGTTTCTTCCTGAAACCTTTCCTTCTCTACTGCTGTCAAATTTTTCTCTAAAACCATAGTTTTAGATTTATTCAATTTAAAACCTGCCACCTGACCAAATTCTTGTATTATTTCCAGTGCTCTTTTAGAACGAGGGATTGGCTCCTGTAGTGTCAGTACTAGGTCATCTGCGTAGGCTTTAAGTTTGTAGTGTTTAACTCCGACCTGTATACCCTGAATCTGTTGGTCCCTTCTAATCATGTTCAGCAAGACCTCCAGGACTGAAATAAAAAGCAAAGGGGAAATTGGGCAGCCTTGTCGTGTCCCTTTCTCTATCTTAACTTCTTCCGTAACTGCATTATTCACTATTAATTTCGCCTTCTGTTCTGAGTAAATCGCACCTATACCGTTTCCAAACCTTTCTCCAACCCCCATCCCTTGCAAATTTTTCCTCATAAAACTCCAAGAAATATTGTCAAAGGCTTTCTCCGCATCAATAAATATCAAGACAGCTTTTGTGTTTATATTAACTTGTAGCTTTTCCAAAATGTCAATTAAGTTTCTCGTGTTATTTGACAATTGTCTGCCTGGGAGAAAGCCAGCTTGGTCTTTATGAATCATTGTTGCTAAAACTTTTTTCAATCTTCTAGCTAGAATATCAGCAAAAATTTTATAATCCACATTAAGTAGGGATATGGGGCGGTAGTTCTTTGGTTGTGTCTTTTCTATCTCATTTTTCGGTATAAGCGTGATGTAAGCTTCTTTCCACGACTCCGGCGCTCTTTTCCCTTCCATAATTTCATTGCCAACCTCCATTAGAGGTTGAATTAAATAATCTTTCATGTCTTTGTAGTATTTGGAGGTTAGCCCATCCGGGCCTGGAGACTTGCCCAGTTGCAGGTTCTTAATGGCACCTTCAACCTCCTGTTCAGAAATTTTGTCATTCAGTATTAATTTATTCTCTTGAGATATTTTTTGTAATCCATTTGTTTCCAAAAATTTCTCGATTTTGATCTCATTCTGTGGCCCTTGTGAATACAGTTGTTTAAAGTATCTCTGGAAGCAGTCTTGAATCTCCCGTGGGTTTTGTATATTTCGTCCATTTACTTCAAGATTGATGACAGTATTTAATTTCTGTCTTTTCTTCAGCTGCCAAGCTAGCAGCTTTCCACACTTATTGGCCGATTCGAAGGTTTTTTGTCTCATTTGTTTAATTTTCCATTCTATATCCTGGTTGACCATTTTCAAATATTGTGCCTGATGTAATTTAATTTCTCGTAGAATATCCTGTGACTTAGGTTTAATCCTTAATCTCTTCTCGCCTTCTCTAATTTTCTCTAAAATCTTTTCTTTCTTCTCCTCTTGAAGTTTCCTCTTTATAGCATTTTGCTGAATCAAAAACCCCCTCATTACAGCTTTACTTGCATCCCAGATTACTCTTTAGACTTAGATTTTTGAGTTCGGGCAGGTTGTAAGCGTGTCCGTGGCCTGCTGGGGGCCTGCTCAACCACGTTGGCTGCACTAGTGGAGGGACCATCCTGACCCTGCTGACTGGGGGGGGGGTGTCTGGTATGCAATCTTGTGACACCTCGACGATGTTCGGGGAGGGAGTGATGGGTGTCCTGCACTGTGCGTAGAATGCTTGCAGCGCGGAAAAAAGCTGGGCCATGGCCTGAGGGTTACAAGGGCCTGTTGGTACCAGGGCGTTACCACGCTGAGATTGTTGGGGATTGCTGTTGCTCTCCATGTCCAAGCCAAAAGCAGCGACTTGGGGGGGGGGGGCAGTCAAGTTTTATGCAAATCGGGAATTTATTTATTTATTTATTTATTTATTTATTGTTTATTTATTGTTTTCTACCTATCTTTTACCAAAACAATTTATTATTATTATTATTATTATTATTATTATTATTATTATTATATTTATTTATTTATTTATTCATTTAATTATTTAATTATTTAATTATTTAATTATTTAATTATTATATTTGTCTATCTTTACTTACTTACTTATTTATTTATTTATTTATTTATTTATTTATATAATTCTTGTTTATAATCAACAACCGCAATGGGAAACAGGCAACCTGATCTGCCCCACAATCACTGGCTGTTGCTGTAAATAAGGGATCTGAAATGCACTTCACAAAATGCTGCAATTATACTTCTTGCCACTAGGTGGCAGTGTTCGCCAGGAATTCGCTTAAACCCACCGCAGAAGACGGGAACCAACGTAAACTTAAAATAGAAATTTGTTGTTCACCAAAACGCTAAATAAACAGTAGCTGCCAAATGCAAATGTGATATATATTAGTATTGTCTTCTGGATTTTTACTGATTAGTAGTTAGGAGCGTAAGTATGAGGCTTTTATTATTATTATTATTATTATTATTATTATTTATTTATTTGTCTATTTATTTATTTCCCAGCGAACTGCACTGGCAGGGGCTCCCCTGCTGGTGGCTTAGAGGCGCGCTGATAGAAGACCTGAGTGTATCAGAGCCTAGAACCACGGGAAATCTATATAAACTCAAAACAAATCGCAGGCAAGAATATTTAAAATTTTAAATGCGGTTGCCAGCCCCTTTCCCTTAAACAAAATGGCTGCCCCAGCTTCGCACGTGGCCTCCCAAAATGGCGACCGGCAGGGGAATAAGGAACCAAACTCAGTACTATGCAACAGCGTGTAGCAGATCAGCCTCTGGAGACAATGCCCCTAATTATCGCTCGTTAGCTGTGAATTGACCTGCCGGCCAGCACACAAAGACGTTGCAACAAAAGCCTCCTTAATGGAGTAACAGCAATAGCGTTTCTATGACAAGCACAGAATGCAGCCCCAGCAGGGGTAGGGAGGGGGGGGAAGGAGCTCGGAGCCCAGGGAAGAATTAAAAACCCAAGCAGACAGGGAAGTCAAATGCCCACTTTAAACAAGCTGGTGGGGAGGGTAGCAGGGAATGGGAGCAATTACAATGTCCGCAAACAACAAATCACAGAATAACAAATAACAAATAACAGAAGGAGAAGCAGAGACTGTTCAACATCAGCTGTTTAAAAAGCAGTCAAACCACGTGGTTTAGAGGGGAGAAACGAAGGGGCGGAACGGAGACTGATTAAAGCAGTGTTTCCCAACCTTGTGCCTCCAGCTGCTTTTGGACTACAATTCCCATCATCCCTTTCCACTGGTCTTGCTAGTCTGGGATGATGGGAGTTGTAGTCCCAAAAACAGCTGGAGGGCCGAGTTTGCCTATGCCTCCCCTAAACCAGTGTTTCCCAACCTTGTGCCTCCAGCTGCTTTTGGACTACAATTCCCATCATCCCTTTCCACTGGTCTTGCTAGTCTGGGATGATGGGAGTTGTAGTCCCAAAAACAGCTGGAGGGCCGAGTTTGCCTATGCCTCCCCTAAACCAGTGTTTCCCAACCTTGTGCCTCCAGCTGTTTTTGGACTACAATTCCCATCATCCCTTGCCACTGGTCTTGCTAGTCAGGGGTGATGGGAGTTGTAGTCCCAAAAACAGCTGGAGGGCCGAGTTTGCCTATGCCAGTGTTTCCCAACCTTGTGCCTCCAGCTGTTTTTGGACTACAATTCCCATCATCCCTTGCCACTGGTCTTGCTAGTCAGGGACGATGGGAGTTGTAGTTCAAAAACAGCTGGAGGGCCGAGTTTGCCTATGCCTCCCCTAAACCAGTGTTTCCCAACCTTGTGCCTCCAGCTGTTTTTGGACTACAATTCCCATCATCCCTTGCCACTGGTCTTGCTAGTCAGGGGTGATGGGAGTTGTAGTCCCAAAAACAGCTGGAGGGCCGAGTTTGCCTATGCCAGTGTTTCCCAACCTTGTGCCTCCAGCTGCTTTTGGACTACAATTCCCATCATCCCTTGCCACTGGTCTTGCTAGCCAGGGATGATGGGAGTTGTAGTTCAAAAACAGCTGGAGGCACAAGGTTGGGAAACACTGGATTAAAGTCAGCTGTTTAAGGGAGGGGGAGAAACGAAGGGGCAGAACGGAGACCGTGTAAAATCAGCTGATTAAAGAGCATTCAAACCACGGGGAGAGAGGGGGAGAAGGGGCAAAGGAGGAAGGATGAGGAAATTCTGAAGCACCTCTGCTGACCCTACGAAGGCCCGCCCCTGCCGCCAGCCAATTGGCTGGCGCCACAGGGTATGCTAATTGGGTGAATCCCTGTCTCCCGCGAGGCTGACGCCAGCCTCGCGAGAGTGAGTGTGGGCTGGGTCCTGATCCCACAACCCCCCCTCCTCCTGAAGATCGGAAGGGGCATTGCAACTTCTTCCTCTTCTTCCTTGCCACAGGATGGAGTCGAATGAAAGTATCTTCAGGCGGCAACTGGTAGATGTTCATGGTGTTTCCTTGTTCTGGAGCATCGCTGAGGCATGGAGCCAGGTGGAGAACTTCCAGGCCAAGAAAGATGATCTTCTGATTGCCACCTACCCAAAATCAGGTGCCTGTGCCTAAGGGCTTCCCTGGATTTTTATGTTTAATGTATAGAACGCACAACTTATTTGTTGCAGGGAATTGGGACATCTACAGGAGTGGGATTCAGTCTAGTTACACGCTGGAAAATGTTGCTTGAAAAATATGCACTTCTGCCAGGAATGCTGGCAGTGCTTGTGAGATTGCCATGTCAAATGAGAATATGTGGCTGGCAGTTGTCAGACTGCTACATCTTTGCCCATGATACTCATGATGACAATGCAAGGTCACTTCCATGCCATGTTGAGCTGTCTTCTCCCATTGGATTCATCTCTAAGAATCTTTTGTGCCAAAGTAATAACAACAACAACAACAACAATAATTTTTATTTATACCCCGCCCTCCCCAGCCAAGGCCAGGCTCAGGGTGGCTAACAAGCAATAATAAAAACAAGTTGAATGAATACAACTTAAAAACAAAATTAAAATACAACATTAAAATATTGAAACATTAAAATATTAAAATGTCGCCTCATCGCAGGAGAAGAAAGGCAAAGAAAAAAGAAAGAGGGGGAGGGAATCAAATTGGCTCCAAGCCAAAGGCCAGGCGGAACAACTCTGTCTTACAGGCCCTGCGGAAAGAAATCAGATCCTGCAGGGCCCTGGTCTCATGAGACAGAGCGTTCCACCAGGCTGGAGCCAGTGTCGAAAAGGCCCTGGCTCTGGTTGAGGCTAATATAACTTCCTTAGGGCCTGGGACCACTAGGGTGTTGCTATTTATGGACCTTGAGGCTCTCCGTGGGGCATACCAGGAGAGGCGGTCCCGTAGGTACGAGGGTCCTAGGCCGTGAAGGGCTTTAAAGGTCAAAAGCAGCACCTTAAATCTGACCCTGTACTCCACCGGGAGCCAGTGCAGCTGGAAAAGCACTGGGTGAATATGCTCCCATGGCAGAGACCCCATGAGGAGCCTCGCTGCAGCATTCTGCACCCGCTGGAGTTTCTGGGACAGCTTCAAGGGCAGCCCCGCGTAGAGCGAATTACAGTAGTCAAGCCTGGAGATGACCGTCGCATGGATCACTGTGGCCAGGTTGGGGCGGGAAAGGTAAGGGACCAACTGCTTGATGTGGCGAAGGTGGAAAAATGTTACCTTGGCTGTTGCTGTAATCTGCGCCTTATGTTAATTGTCAGGGGCTCCAGGGTTTGGAATGGCAGACCTTATGGCCTGAGACTGGGGCTGTTTGTGCTCATGCCAGAGCTTTCTTCTGACATAAAAAAAGAATGGGGATGTGCAACACCAGCTTTCTTCCTGTTGCCCTTCAGATTCTAGCTTCCAGATCTATTTCAAGCTCCAAGTTCTGTTTCCAGTAAATGGCACCAGGGCTGTGGGCTGACAAACACAGCCTCCCAAAGTAGGTTAGGGTTTTTATGCCACCCTTTATCGGAGGGTCATAGGGCAGTTTACAATATAAAAACACATAACAACAACAACAACAACAACAACAACAACAATATCCCACCCATCTGGCTGAGTTCCCCCAGCCACTCTGGGTGGCTCCCAATTGAGTGTTAAAAACAATACAGCATTAAATATTAAAAACTTCCCTAAACAGGGCTGCCTTCAGATGTCTTTTAAAAATAGGATAGCTGCTTATTTCCTTGACATCTGCTGGGAGGGCGTTCCACAGGGCGGGTGCCACTACCGAGAAGGCCCTCTGTCTGGTTCCCTGTAACTTGACTTCTCACAATGAGGGAACCGCCAGAAGGCCCTCGGCGCTGGACCTCAGTGTCCGGGCTGAATGATGGAGGTGGAGATGCTCCTTCAGGTATACAGGACCGAGGCCATTTAGAGCTTTAAAGGTCAGCACCTGCAAAGCATAGTTACAAAGAAAACCAATGCCCATCTCCAGATTAAAAGTCCCTAGATTGTTTAATTGAACAAGGGCCTGTGAGAAGAGGAATGTTTTTGCCTGGTGCCTAAAGATATGTTACAAAGGAGCCAGGCGAGCCTCCCTAGGGATAGAGCATTCCATAAACAGGGGGCCAACTCAGAAAAGGCCTGTACTCATCTTGTTAAAGCCATGGATTTCCCAGTAGTGATGTATGGAAGTGAGAGCTGGACCATCAAGAAGGCTGATCGCCGAAGAATGGATGCTTTTGAATTCTGGTGCTGGAGGAGACTCTTGAGAGTCCCATGGACTGCAAGAAGATCAAACCTCTCCATTCTGAAGGAAATCAGCTCTGAGTGCTCACTGGAAGGACAGATCCTGAAGCTGAGGCTCCAATACTTTGGCCACCTCATGAGAAGAGAAGACTCCCTGGAAAAGACCCTGATGTTGGGAAAGATGGAGGGCCCAAGGAGAAGGGGAGGACAGAGGACGAGATGGTTGGACAGTGTTCTCGAAGCTACAAACATGAGTTTGACCAAGCTGCGAGAGGCAGTGGAAGACAGGAGTGCCTGGCGTGCTCTGGTCCATGGGGTCACGAAGAGTCGGACAGACTAAACGACTAAACAACAACAACATCTTGCCACGCTCTCACAGAGGAGGCACATGAAAAAAGGCCACAGATGTTGAATGTAGGAGCCAAGTCGGTTCATATGGGCAGAAGAGGTCCTTGAGGTATTGCAGTCCTGAGCCGTTTTAAGGCTTTATAGGTCAAAACCAGCGTATTGAATTGGGCCTGGAAACTAACTGACAGCCAGCGCAGTCGAAGCAAGATTGCTGCATTCTGCTGTAAAGGTCTGAGTTTACTATCTGCAAATGGGCGTTTAATGCTCACAACTATATGCTCAAACTGTCTTGCCCTGGTGAGTAACCTGGCCACTGAATTCTGCACCAGAATTTGTACCGTCATCAGAGGCAGCTCCACAACTTCAGAGGAATTTCACAGGAAGCTTCAAGCATATCTTCACAACTCTAAAGGATAGATTTTCTTTCTTTCTTTGTTTTTAACGATAGCTAAGCTTCACAGGAAGCTGAGTAATGTTCAGTTTGAATTAAAACCAATTTTCCTGTATTCCTTTTCTGTATTAACCAGCTGATTTTAAAGGACTCCCTTCTAAGCTTGTGTGCAGTGCCCGCAATCTATACCCATTTTACAAACCCAGCTGATACCTTATGCTAAAATTACTCTCTGGGTAATTTTATCTAATTTGCACATACATTTACATTTTCAGGCACAACCTGGGTCAGTGAGATTCTGGACATGATTTACAACGATGCAGATGTGGAAAAGTGTAAACGAGATGCCATTTTCAATCGTGTTCCTTTCATGGAGCTGATTATTCCTGGCATTATTAATGGTAAAGCCTTTTGCTGTATTACAAGTTTAACAAGTGACAATAAAGTATTTCAAATATATGTTGTAAATGGTAGATATATTGTTAGAAGAAGTATACATTGAAAAAATCAATTAAAAATATTTTTTTAAGAAAGCAACAGGCAGGTATCCTTCTTGTAACAGGTGAGCTCTGTGCAGTTATTGGGATGTTAGAGCCTCTGTCATTGGTAAATAACCTGTTTTAGCTGGGCAAGTCTTCATGGGTAGACACACAAATTCACTGACAAATTCCACCTGTGCAAGAATTCAGGTGCATCTCTAGACCAGGCCAGAAGAAATTATTTTTTCAAAAGTTTTTGTCCCCGGCCCACTTTAATTATTTTCTCTATGTTTTCAAGGTGTAGAACAACTTGCTGAGATACCTTCTCCGCGACTAGTTAAGACTCACCTCCCAGTGCAACTTGTCCCCGAGTCCTTTTGGGAAAATGGTTGCAAGGTAAAATAAATCTGCTTTTCATTAGGATGCACTACAGACGCTGTAATAGTTGTAAGGGGGTTACTTGTGCGTAAATTGCCTTCAGTTTAGTCTGTTTGTTTGCTCAACCATGTTTAGGGTTGGAGCTCGCCCTCCGTGACCTGTTAGTCACTTGCAGAATCTGTCAGTGGGCGTTTCTTGAACCTCTTCCAGCATAAAAGCTGCTTGACCCCAAGTCTCCTCCTATGTTCCCTGCGCGGGACGCGTCTGCGCAAGTGAGGGGAAGGCAGCGCTCTCTCCACTAGATTCGGGTGAAGGGTCTTGGAGCCCTGACACCGAATCCTCCATCTCCCTCTCCTCTCTATTGGTGTTACGCTGAATTCCTTCCCCCCTGCTGGTCCCCTCTCCGGCATCGCTCTGGAGCCCTGCCTCCGCCTCTCGCTCTGCTCGCTCTGATGTCAGTTCCCTGACAGACGCTAATGCTTACTTTTGCCTGACTACACATTCTGATTGAACCATTTCTGAATTTGCTTCAGCCTTGGATTTGATTCTTTGAATGAACAAGGAGTCCGGCATACCTGAAGGAGCATCTCCACCCGCATTGTTCAGACCACACACTGAGTTTCAGAGCCAAGGCTCCTGGTGGTTCCCTCACTGCAATAATAATAATAATAATAATAATAATAATAATAATAATAATAATAATAATTTATACCCCACCCATCTGGATGGGTTCCCCCAGCCACTCTGGGCGGCTTCCAACAAAACACTAAAATACAATAACCTATTAAACATTAAAAGCTTCCCTAAACAGGGCTGCCTTTAGATGTCTTCTAAAAGTTTGGTAGTTATTTTTCTCTTTGACATCTGATGGGTAGGCGTTCCACAGGGCAGGTGCCACTACTGAGAAGGCCCACTGCCTGGTTCCCGGTAACCTCACTTCTCGCAGCGAGGGAACCGCCAGATGGCCCCCAGCGCTGGACCTCAGTGTCAGGGCAGAACGATGGGGGTGGAGACGCTCCTTCAGGTATACTGGACGGAGGCCGTTTAGGGCTTTAAAGGTCAGCACCAACACATTGAATTGTGCTCGGAAACATACTGGGAGCCAGTGTAGGTCTTTCAAGACCGGTGTTATGTGGTCTCGGCGGCAGCTCCCAGTCACCAGTCTAGCTGCCGCACTCTGGATTAATTGTAGTTTCTGGGTCACCTTCAAAGGTAGCCCCACATAGAGCGCATTGCAGTAGATATTTGCAGGCAGCCCTTTTTTGGGAAGGTTTTCGTTATTGCTGTTGTTCTTGCTGTGGTTGTTCCTGTATTTTTGTTGGAAGTCTGCCAGAGTGGCTGGGGCAATCTAGTCAGATGGGCAGGGTATAAGAAATACATTATTAGTCCCCTTTTGGCTCTTGACATATCTGTCTCCCATCTCCTGATTTGCTTTTCCATGGAGTCCACTGCCATTGGACTGCCATCTTTATACAATTCTCATAGGATGTTGCGCTTGAGGAACTGAAACGATTTTTCATTTGTTTGAAACAAAAATAGCCATACATCTTGTGAGATTCCAATTTTCATATCTTTATTCCATTTTATTATGTATTTGTGTACTGTTGTCTCATTGTGTACATTGTTGACATCTAATAATATTTCATATTCGTTCTTTCCACTCCCAAACTGTTGACTTTTGCTAAACCTACTTAGGAAAGGTAGAATTTGCATGTACTGGAACATGAATGTATAGGAGGTTCAAGGTCTAGTTTATTCTTCATTTGGTCTAATGATTTTATATCCTTCCTGTCTTGGAATGTCTCCAACTTCTCAACCTTCCCAAATTACCTAGTGGACCTTTCAGATGGGATCTTTCATCATGTATCAAAGAGGCAAATGACTATTTGTATTGGTCCCATATTTACCTCACAGATCTGTCAGCTTTGATAGTCAGGGCACTTCACGCAGGTATAAAGGGAGCAATACAGACAGTGTGCACCAGTGTTGAAAGAGATAGGGAATGTTTTTGAAATTTGGGTAAAATGTCATTCCATAAAATGCAGCCTTACCTTTTTATAAGTTAGTAAGTTGCCGATCGAAAGGTCGGCGGTTCGAATCCCTGCGGCGGGGTGCGCTCCCGCTGCTCGGTCCCAGCGCCTGCCAACCTAGCAGTTCGAAAGCACCTCCGGGTGCAAGTAGATAAATAGGGACCGCTTACCAGCGGGAAGGTAAACGGCGTTTCCGTGTGCGGCTCTGGCGAGCCAGAGCAGCGATGTCACGCTGGCCACGTGACCCGGAAGTGTCTCCGGACAGCGCTGGCCCCTGGCCTCTTAAGTGAGATGGGCGCACAACCCCAGAGTCTGTCAAGACTGGCCCGTACGGGCAGGGGTACCTTTACCTTTACCTAAGTTCATTATGAATTTATTTAAGAATGAGGAATGGGGTGTACGGAACATAGAACTTTTTTTTTTTTTAATTTAAGACTTTCAATAAAAGGATCAGTTTTTCAAATGTACATTTTGCAAATTTGGACAAATCCGCAGTTAACAGAAACACTCAATGTTCGTTCCTACAGATTATCTATGTGGCCAGGAATGCCAAGGATGTAGCTGTCTCTTATTACCACTTCTACAAGATGGCAAAGATGCACCCAGAACCTGGAACCTGGGATGAGTTTCTCGGGAAATTTGTGGCGGGGGAAGGTAGAACTTGGAAAGAACATTTCATTTCTGAGCACAACCTGTGGACCTTCTCCTGGTCCTTAGTTAGGCAAAAGTTTTGTTCCTCTTAAACAGTCATGGTGTCCCCCAAAGAATCCTGGGATTTGTAGTCTGGTAAGTTGTTGTTGGGAGGGACGCAGGTGGCGCTGTGGGTTAAACCACAGAGCCTAAGACTTGCCAATCAGAAGGTTGGCGGTTCGAATCCCCGTGACGGGGTGAGCTCCCATTGCTCAGTCCCTGCTCCTGCCAACCTAGCAGTTCGAAAGCACGTCAAAGTGCAAGTAGATAAATAGGTACCACTCCGGCGGGAAGGTAAATGGCATTTCCGTGCGCTGCTCTGGTTCACCAGAAGCGGCTTAGTCATGCTGGCCACATGACCCGGAAGCTGTACGCCGGCTTCCTTGGCCAATAAAGCGAGATGAGCGCTGCAACCCCAGAGTCGGCCACGACTGGACCTAATGGTCAGGGGTCCCTTTACCTTTACTTAAGTTGTTGTTGAGGGCCAAATAGCAGGCTCCTGTCTTAAGGGCAGGTCTGTTCCCATCATGTGTAAGACAGGGGTGGAGGTATAGTGATTTAGGATGAAAATCAGGAAGGTGGTGGCAGACTTTGGTCTCTCAGACTTCAGCCGCACCCTGTGCGATGCTCAAATTGGGTGCCTCCCCACTCCATTCCATAGCATTGTTGTGGTGCCCCCTTCACTGCAGTGCCCAGTCGCGCTACCTAAAAAGCACCTCTGAGGAAGGGGTTAGTATCTCCTTGCCTACAGATACCTTTTCACTGTAAATTTCCTTCCTTTCACATATGGGAGAGATGCACGTTTTAAAAGGAAGTATGTGCTTTGGTCGCAAAACATTCTCTGTTAGGGTCTAATAGGGTCCCCCTCCCCCTCCAACCAGGGACGCAGGTGGCGCTGTGGGTTAAAGCCTCAGCGCCTAGGGCTTGCCGATCGAAAGGTCGGCGGTTCGAATCCCTGCGGCGGGGTGCGCTCCCGCTGCTCGGTCCCAGCGCCTGCCAACCTAGCAGTTCGAAAGCACCTCCGGGTGCAAGTAGATAAATAGGGACCGCTTACCAGCGGGAAGGTAAACGGCGTTTCCGTGTGCGGCTCTGGCTCTGGCTCGCCAGAGCAGCGATGTCACGCTGGCCACGTGACCCGGAAGTGTCTCCGGACAGCGCTGGCCCCTGGCCTCTTAAGTGAGATGGGCGCACAACCCCAGAGTCTGTCAAGACTGGCCCGTACGGGCAGGGGTACTTTTACCTTTACCTTTACCCCCTTCAACCAGGGAATAAAAATATCAAAGGCCCCCATAGAGGAGGGGGAGACTGTTGAACCCCTTAAAGCCTGAAGAATAGAGTTGCCCTTCATGTCTGTGGTACGCAGGACACAAAACAATAATGGCCTTTCAACACAACTGCTGCTCATATGCAGGAACAGAAGTCTAGATATGAACTGCATATAACTAGGAATGTGACTTTGAACATATTTGCCATTCAAAATACAGTGGTACCTCGGTTTTCAAACAGCTTAGTTCACAAACAGCTTGGAACCCAAACGCTGCAAAACCGGAAGTAGTTGTTCCGGTTTTCGAACTTTCTTTCAGAAGCCAAACGTGCTCAGTTTTGAGTCCCCCTGTGTTTTCTGTTGCGCTGCTAATTTGTGCCCCCCCCTCATTGTAATTCAAGCCTTCTTTTTCTGGTTGCAGTGTTCTGATGTGATATTTGGAGCTTATATTTGGTGCTTTTTTTTTTTTGCTATTTATTTTGCGTTTTTGGTTTTGAGGCTTTTTCAATTAATTTGTTTTTGTGACTGTGTGGATCCCAGTCCAGCTATTGATTGATTGATTGATTGATTGATTGTGTGACTGTGGAAATGGATAAAAGCCCCCCATTCAAACAATGACTATCATGAGTGCAGGTAAGAAAAAAAATATAATTTTAATTTTTATCATCTGCAATACTGTTTCATTTATTTTATAGTACAGTACATTGATTATTCCTTTCATTTTATGGATCAATGGTCTCGTTAGATAGTAAAATCCATATTAAATTACTGTTTTAGGGGTTATTTTTAAAAGTCTGGAACAGATTAATCCGTTTTGCATTACTTTCTATGGGAAAACACACCTTGGTTTTGGAACGCTTTGGTTTTGGAACAGACTTCTGGAACGAATTAAGTTTAAGAACCAAGGTACCACTGTATAGTACACTCGGGGTTTAGCAAATGTGATATATTTGTAATAGAAAGGTAGCCTCTGTGGTATGTGCAAAGCTGGAAGAATTAAGAAAGAAAACAAATATTGTGCAGAACCCCCTCCATCTCATCTAGTCAGAGCCCGTGTAGAAGCAAGGTCCACTTGTTCAATCAGACTTACTTCTTAGTAGCCTTATTTTGATATTTGACCATTTATTCTTTTTCATATTGATATTCTATTTGCATTCTTTTTTGTAATCTGAGTTTTAAAAGAAGCATTTGCCTGTCTCTCTCCCACTACCCTTATAGTGGCTTTTGGATCCTGGTACGACCATGTAAAAGGATGGTGGGAGAAGAAGAAGACCCACCCTAATATTCTGTATCTCTTCTATGAAGACATGAAGGAGGTGTGTGAAACCTCGGATGCTAAAGGCATGATGGTCCCAGACAACCTGTTTACTGAGCATTACTGCTGATTTCTTTTTAGGGAGAGCAGACAACACGTTGGGCTATTTAATGAGCATTTATTCTTATTTGCTTCCCAGGGATTGAGACGGTCTTGCATCAAAACAAGTGTTATCCCACACTCCCTAGTGCATTTTCCAGTCATTTTTGCTCATTACCAAAAGTCTGATCTTTTGGGTTTGTCACCTAAGAACTCCCAATCAGATAATAATGTCAAAAAGTAAATTTGCTGACAGAGCCTAGGACTTGCTGATCAGAAGGTCAGTGGTTCGAATCCCTATGACGGGGTGAGCTACTGTTGCTTGGTCCCTGCTCCTGCCAACCTAGCAGTTCAAAAGCACATTAAAGTGCAAGTAGATAAATAGGTACCACTCTGGCAGGAAGGTAAACTCTGGTTCGCCAGAAGCGGCTTAGTCATGCTGGCCACATGACCCGGAAGCTGTACGCCGGCTCCCTCGGCCAATAAAGCGAGATGAGTGCCACAACCCCAGAGTCGGCCACGACTGGACCTAATAGTCAGGGGAATGAATCCCACCCCAAAAGATTGACAGTCAGGAAGCATCCACTGCCTCTCTTTTTGCAGGACCCCAAGCGTGAAGTACAGAGGGTGATTCGGTTTCTGGGAAAGGAGGTGTCAGAGGAAGTGGTGAATAAAATTCTTCACCATACGTCGTTCAAGGAGATGCAGAAGAACCCCACTTCAAACTATACCATGATGCCAGTTCACCAAATGGACCACAGTGTGTCACCTTTCATGAGAAAAGGTCAGTCTCCTTTATATGCAGTATGACCTCGCAACATTCAGCTTCCCACAAATCCTTAATTGGGACCAGAGTGTTTTTTAAAAAAACAACAACAGAACAATAGTTTTAAAAATTGGCAATTTAAGATCCTTACGCCTTTTAGATTATTTTAATATTATGCCGAGTTTTTTCACGTCACATTTTCAAGTTCTCAGTAGATACGAAAGTTAGAATTCTTGTTCGCAAGATCTGTAAATACTTACATTAATAAATGTAATAGTTTTCCGTGCGTATACAACACGTGTATTTTTTTCGATTTTTAAAAAAATTAATTTTTGCAATTAAACATTATCATCACACACACACAAAAAATAGAAAATAAAACATTTTCACACAATATTAAATCCACATTTTGGGTTCCCTCAGATTCCTCCACTCCCTCCCTCACTTCTTAAATAAATTATCTTAATTTATACATGTCAATAATTTCCTTATCTTTAATTATCTCAAAATTTAAACATTCTCCTTAATGTTACAAGTGTTTTTAAAAACCTGCTACTGTATTAACTTCCTTACAATGCTTTTGTGCATATGCAATAAACATTTTCCATTCTTTTTTTATATTTGTTGTCTTCTTGATTTCTAAGTCTTCCAGTTAATTTAGCCATTTTGGCATAGTCCATTAATTTGACTTGCCAATCTTCTTTACTGGGGGCTCACTTTCTTTCTTTCTTTCTTTCTTTCTTTCTTTCTTTCTTTCTTTCTTTCTTTCTTTCTTTCTTTCTTTCTTTCTTTCTTTCTTTCTCCTCCCTTCCTTCCTTCCTTCCTTCCTTCCTTCCTTCCCCTCCTCCTCCTCCTCCTCCTTCTTCTTCGCCCCAGCGTTTTCCTAGCGAAAACCAGCTCTTTACTGCGGAATCAGAGAAAACGGCAATCCACAGAAGTCCTGAATTGCCCTTTGTTCCGATTCAGCGTTGAAGAGCGGGTTTTCCTGGGGAAAGCGGCTGGGCAAAAGAGAGAAGTGCTCAGACATGGAGCTTGAATGTGTGAACCTGTGTCTAGAAAGTGTGGGGCCCGAGGTCAGTGTAGACTAGCCCAAAGCATTGTTAAGGCTTTTCAAGAATCTGGTGCTTTAAAATTAAACACTTCCTCTTTGCAGGTCTTACCAGTTCATTTTAAAAGCCACCATGCCCCATGAAAGGGCTGTTTGTTGTTTCCCAATACCAGTTTATATTCTCTGCAGAGAGTGAAATCTTTACGTATTGCTTTGCTCCCAATTCCCTCTCCCTTCCCTTTTAAAAACTAATAATAGTGAAATAACCGTGGCTCTTTAATGTTAGCTATTATTAGCTACTTCTACTGAAGAAAAGCAAATTGTCTCAAGCGCTGGGAAATGGAATTGTTTGACCCACCCTGCCAGCAAATGGTTTGTGCCCATGCCATCTGGGTCAAAACCTACGCAAAACTCTGATTTCGATGGTCTGAAATGTACCTAGCTCTGGGCTAGAATGATTACACAGCTGATGGTTATCTGCAGAACAGAACATAGGCCTTATGATGGTCACCTAGTGATTTTTGGTTTCTTTCTCCACAGGGATTGCAGGTGACTGGAAAAACCAATTCACCGTAGCTCAGAGCGAGAGATTTGATGAGGATTATGCGGAGAAAATGAAGGGATCTACCTTGCTTTTTCGAACGGAGATCTAAGGGACAAACATTTTTCTCTACAGGGGGGGTGAAAGCCACTGGCTTCTCCTCTCTCAGCCCTGCTCCCACAATGATTAATTTGAGATTTGTTATGCTTCAGCACTACCCAGATTGTTACGGGAAAATCTAGGTGTGAGGCTGCTCAGTCACCCAGCTTGTCGGGCAGAGCCTGTGGGTCCCTGCGGAATAAAGGAAGGAGTCCAGCCACCAACCGAGCAAATAGCTGTAGATCAGTTTATTGCGCAACAGGTTCAAAGAGGAATTTTGAACCCTGAGGACAGGGTGACAAAGAGTTTTAAAACTTTCCCACCATATCCCAGAATACAGTTCGTACAGCATCATTGCTACATCACTGACATGTCACAAAAGGGGAGGGTTAGACAGGGGTTACACTAGTTTAACCTTTGCAAACATGTCCAGACAAGTCCTTGGTACAAGATTAGCATAAGGAGACATGGCAGGGCAAGACTCAGGTATAAGATTAGCATAGACAAATATGTCTTAAGTACCCACCACCCAAAAGTACAATAGAACTTCCTTTGCATTTCTGGAGCCTGAGGCAAGTCAGGTGATGAGATTTGGCTTCCCTTGGCTAACAAGTAGCCCAGCAATTGTCACCTCCAGGAACTTCCTGGAGTCCTTTTTCAAGGGGAAAATAGCTTTGGAATGGAGGAAACTGGCAAAGGAGTTGATTTTATATTATTTTTAAAGCTAGGTAACTTCCCTGAGCTATCAAGTTGAAAGGATACATTCAGGCATAATATTTGTAACATTTAACTTTAAAGATGTGCCCCCCCCCTGCAATTTCCGTAACACAGATAATAGCCCAGAAGAAGTCATTGAGGCATCTAATCATAAGCTTGCATTTTTATTAAAGCTTTATATGTTTAATCAGGGCTTGTACTTTAAGAATGAGCTTAAAAATGTTCTGTTTCATGCCAGGCAGAAGACCAGTTGCCTAAAAACCTTGGCAAGATGTTTTACTCCTAGACAAGGGGCCCCCCTGATTTATAGCAGAAAACAATTCTCAAAGTCGTAAAAAGGGAATTACAGGCTGACAGCCAAGGTTACACTGACCCTACAAATTAAGGGTGGATAAATAGTAAAATGAGCCATATCTTCTTCCTAAGGTTAAGAAGGTCAAGAGCAGTGAAAAAGCATCTAGCTGGCAGAAAGAGAACATTTTTGGGAAGACTTTTCTAAAGCTGTTTCTTTCTTAAACTAAGATCCTTTTAAGATTTCTTTTCCTTTTAAAAGGTTGTTTATGTATTAAATATATTAGTTTAAATATAATTATGCAAAGGATTTAAGAAATGCTAGATTCTTATTTCATATAGTTGTAAGAGTTGTAACTATCCTGAAATTAAGTCAGCCACCAGCCCCCCCCCCCCGTCAGACAGGAGACGCCATTGAGCACTCCTGATATATGGTTGTCAGGCCTTTTGTTTAGAAACCTTCAAATGAAGGAGATCTCTCAATGTTGATGTGAACTCAATCCTTGACATATGCATAAGATAAAAATTCAAGATTAATTATCTGTTTTGGAAGGCAATAGGGCAAGGAGGGCAAGAGGTGAGCTGGTAATTAAGATTCCTTGTTGAGACACATGTAAGATATATTACTACTTATTTGTCATTTATAGATAGAAGAATATATAGCTTTTTGATTTCCATAAAAGGCAAGAGGAAATGGGTGTATCTTTTGTGATTGGTTCTAGCAAACAGCCAATAGGAATTTTAACCAGGCTGATTGGACAGAGGCAGCCACAGGAGGAGCAAGGGGGCTGGATTAAGGAAATATAAGTGCTGGCCAGAATGGCAAGAGGCCAGGCCAGAGCTTGGTAACCATATACCACTGTGCCTCATATTTATTTGTCTGACGAATAAATTACTATTTTAATTTCTCTATTGCTGCGTTGAATATTTCATTCCAGCTAAGCGTTAACCACAAGCAGGGTGCTACATCATTGAATCTCAGCAGCTTAGCTGTCCTGAGGAGCCAATAGGTTTGCCTCATATAACCATTCCTTCAGGCTAGGTTCCTCAACAACCCGTCAATAAGAAGAGCCACGAAGAATCCTGCAGCTTGCGTCTCGTCTCTCAGACGGCTCCTTCCTCAGAGCTAACCATTTGCCTAACCTTTGCAAGGTCCCTGCCTCTGTCCTTTCTGATCTATGCTTGCTCCCCTGGACTTTGGCTCTCTGCCTGACCCGACTACAGCTCTGCCTCTGGGACTTCTGACTTTAATGAAACTGCTTCAGAGAGAGTCCTGAAGGAGTGGCTTTTATCTTGTTTTCACTTCCCATGCTTAGTTGACTTTTGTTTCCAATAAAGTCCTCCCTCTTTCAGACCAGGTGCTTCTGTAATTACCATACAAAGTATATTTGCTAATCTGTTTGGCACGTCACACCTGGCCAGCTATAACATTTCCTCAGCGCCGGCACCCTGAGGCATTGTTCCGGCATCTCAAGCAGACAGTCAGAAGGGCTCCTTGCCTGAAGTGATTTCTCAATGTCATGGTTTAGGGCAGGGCTGCCCAACAGGTTGATCGCGATCTACTGGTTGTTCGTGGGGTGTCCCTGGTCGATCCTGGTTGGTCATTGGACCCTCGGCTGTTGTGCTGCTAACTTTCTTTAGGGAGCTCAACAACTGTGGCTCCCCAAAAAAGCTCAACAACTTTAGTCAATCCATAGCTGTCAAATGTCCCTTATTTGAAGTCCCTTATTCCAGCACCATGTCCCGCTGCTGTCCCTTATTGATGGATGTCCCTTAAATGTCCCTTAAATGATGTCCCTTAAATTTCAAAGGAAGCAGCTCCTCTCCCTCCCTCCCTGCTGGCCAGGGAGGAGGGAGGCTCCAACTGTGTTGCTTGGCTGTGTTGCTCACCCAATAAGAAGTCTAAGAACGACTGGGGGATGGAGCTTGCATGCCTTGTGTGTGGCTAGTTAATGCAAGCTGAGGGAGTTTTTGAATGCTGGACGCCAGTTTGTTGCACGTGCTGCTGCAAACTTTGCAGTGCAAAGCCAGGCCGGGGAGCCATCTTAAGTTGAGGCTGCATCGGCCTTGTGGTGCATGTGATTCAGATTCTATTCAGTTGAACCTCTGGTTACAAAGTTGGTTGGACAGTGTTCTCGAAGCTACCAGCATGAGTCTGACCAGACTGCAGGAGGACAGGAAGACTGGAGTGTCTGGAACAGGTGAGGCTGCAGGTCCCTTATTTTGGCTGCTGGTCCCTTATTTTTAAGGCTGCTGGTCCCTTATTTTCAAATCTGTAAGTTGACAGCTATGAGTCAATCCAATAGGTAGATCACTGCCAGTTTATTTACAGTATGAATAGATCGCTGTCTCTTGGAAGTTGGACACCCCTGGTTTAGGGTACCGTATTTTTCGCTCCACAAGACTCACCTTTTTCCTCCTAAAAAGTAAGGGGAAATGTCCGTGCGTCTTATGGAGCGAATGTGTGGTCCTGGAGCCAAATCGCCCGAGTGCAGCATACTCCTGGGCTACTCTTTGGAGGTGGGGGAGGGAGCCACGCTGCTCTGCTGGCAGCCTCCTCTTTCCCCTGAAGCTCTGGGAAGGTTTTGGAGCAGCGGGCAGGCTGTGTGCCATTGCCCCGCGCTCCTGGGCTGCTCTTTGGGGGGGGGGGGGAGGCACGATCCTGTCCAGCTTTGCTGCTTTAAAGCGAATTTGCCATCTCTCAGTGTCTCCTAATTCAACTGCAAAGGCTTGATTGCCTAACTGGATTCTGAGCTCCATTTGAAGTTTAAAAATATTAAGTTTGGGGATTTCTTCAAGTAGCAGTTTTGCGGAACTAGTCATAAATACATGCAAAGCATCTCCAAAAACCAGTAATAGTGAGCTCAGCTAAAACTGAGCAGGCATCTGGCTCAGTAACAGTTTAAACTGCACAACTATAACCAGACATCCTGTGTGTTTGTGTGTAGACCATGTTCTAGCAGCTAATCTTTACTGCTGAAAAGAGGCACTGATATTCCACTCGAAATATATAATTCATTATACAAATTCTTACAAATACAGTCCACCTATACCAAACCAAAAACATTGTGTTTTCTTGGTATTGAATGGAAGCTATTTATCTGCCCTCTTTTCCTCCTCTGTTCTTTGCTCAGTCACTCCATTTTGAATCTTCCTTTCAAAACAACCATGTCTGTTTTGAGAAAACGTCACAGATTTAGGAATTGGAGCGCAATCATTTGATCTCTTTGCTGTTCCTCCAAACTCCAACCACTTCTCCTTTGCACAGCCCTGGTTTCTCTCCCCGACTATTACCATTATTAATAACGGTAAAATGCTCAAATTTTAGTTTATGTGACGGCTGCCAATACTGACTTCCCAGTGATAATGAAAACAGCTACATTTTAATGGAATGTCTGTCCTTTTTCCATTCTCTTCATTATATACCGTGGCTCGCTTTAAAGCAGCAAAGTGGACAGGAGCCATCTGCTTTGCTGTTTTAAATAGTTTAGTACAACATTTGATTCAGATTTTTTCCCCTTGTTTTCCTGCTCTAAAAACTAGGTGCATTTTATGGTCAGGTGTGTCTTATGGAGCGAAAAATACAGTATTTGGGCAGATCTGCTTTCAATAAATGGCTTTGTCACCATCATGGTTGATGAACGTTGCTAGCTGACTAGAAGGAAAGCCACCATGACTTGCTCTTTGGCCCCTAAAACAAGGGTTTTCTTCTGCAGTTTGACTTCACAGAGGCACACTCCATTTTCTCTTGAGATAGATTGTGTTGTTGTTTAGTCGTTTAGTCGTGTCCGACTCTTTGTGACCCCTTGGACCAGAGCACGCCAGGCACTCCTGTCTTCCACTGCCTCCCGCAGTTTGGTCAAACTCCTGCTGGTAGCTCCAAGAACACTGTCCAACCATCTCGTCCTCTGTCGTCCCCTTCTCCTTGTGCCCTCCATCCTTCCCAGCATCAGGGTCTCTTCCAGGGAGTCTTCTCATGAGGTGGCCAAAGTCTTGGAGCCTCAGCTTCAGGATCTGTCCTTCCAGTGAGCACTCAGGGCTGATTTCCTACAGAATGGAGAGGTTTGATCTTCTTTCAGTCCATGGGACTCTCAAGAGTCTCCTCCAGCACCATAATTCAAAAGCATCAATTCTTCGGCAATCAGCCTTCTTTATGGTCCACTTGAGACAGATGGATGCCAACAAACAACTGGTGAAGTGTGCACCTCAAACTGCTGTCGGAAACCCTCATGACTGGGTGGGAGGGGAGAGGGGAAATAGAACGGAATGGCTGGAGCAGGAGAACAGAGATGAGTCACCTGCCCATAACCAACAATGGAGGAATTAAACAATTGAGTGTAGCTGGGATTGGGCAGGAGCGTCCACTGAAACTAAAATGGAGATGAAGAAACTCAGGCAGCCCAGTGAGCATGCTCAGAAGGCATGGCATACTGACCAATGGGAGGGTGAAAAAACCAACGGAAGGAGAGGTGGAATGGGGTGGCTTGAACCCTGAACAGAAGCCTTCTAGCACATTTTGTCACATGGTCCCATTTGTCCATATGTGCTGATACCAAGTTGTGTCTTTTAATGCTTAGGCAGCTGTCATGACACACACGCTGCACAGAAAAGATGTATCAGCAGACTCAGGGTAACCCTGAGATATGTGCACATTTTTTAAAAAATGCCACAGAAAACCCCCCACAGAGGAACCCATAATTAGCCCCATAATAGCTCAATGGCAACCTAGCAGTTCGAAAGCACATCAAAGTGCAAGTAGATAAATAGGTACTGCTCCGGCGGGAAGGTAAACGGCATTTCCGTGCGCTGCTCTGGTTCGTCAGAAGCGGCTTAGTCATGCTGGCCACATGACCTGGAAGCTGTACGCCGGCACCCTCAGCCTGTAAAGCGAGATGAGCGCCACAACCCCAGAGTCGGTCACGACTGGACCTAATGGTCAGGGGTCCCTTTACCTTTACCTTAGCTCGATGGCACATAATGATGAGAGACTGAGAGGGCAAAAAATACCTGACGACAGGAGGGGAGAACAGCTGGACCTAAAAAGGGCCCCGTTACCTTCAGGACCTTAGTGCCTTGTCAAACCTAAATCCGGCCCTGAGGAGAAGGAACCTGCAATACCTCAATGGCATGGATTGTTAAGAGGCTGAAGCTCTCTTTGAGTGCTCACTTGAACACGTGAGGGTCAAAACTACGTACAGGGGCAAGGCCTGTTCTCAAAATCCCTATGTCCTTGGGCTCTTCTCTTGACCTTTCATGTGGCAGGAATCCCAATGGCTCAGGCACTTCAAAGCGTGCAGCTGACTGAGTGTAGAAACCTCCTTGCAGACCTTTGCTCTGAACCTACGATGGCCTGAGAGGAGCCCAAGCATGCAGGGAACATTGGTGGGCAGAGACTGAATCACACACACACACCCGACTGAAAACACAATTGGAACCCACACATGTTCAGCTGAATGCCTGAAAAGCTTTATTTCACACAGGTCAAAGACTCAGTTTGGCACCCACGCACACACATGCATTTGCGGGTACACACACACACAGGCTGGGCGCCTCAATGGCACCCCTCTGGAGACTTCACCCGGGGCAAGAAAAACCCTGACTAGCCCCCCACCCATAGCTAAGGCTCTGAGGGAAGGACGGAATGGTGTAACCAGAACATGGCGGCAGAGAAACGAAGTGTAGAAACCGCTGTTGTCTCGGTTGATTCCTCGTTCACATGGAAAACCTATTTCTAAGCATCCTCAGGAACAGAAGCGAGCGCTTCCCACAGAAATGAATGGATAAATTCAAATTGTTAATCTGGCAGGGACTGGGCCCTTGTATGTACGCCCTTAAAAGGTAAAGGAGACCCCTGACCATTAGGTCCAATCGTGGCTGACTCTGGGGTTGCGGCGCTCATCTCGCTTTATTGGCCAAGGTAGCTGGCGTACAGCTTCCGGGAGCTGGTACCTATTTATCTGGAGCGGTACCTATTTATCTACTTGCACTTTGACGTGCTTTTGAACTGCTAGGTTGGCAGGAGCAGGGACCGAGCAACGGGAGCTCACCCCATCGAGGGGATTCGAACCGCCAACCTGCTGATCGGCAAGTCCTAGGCTCTGTGGTTTAACCCACAGCGCCACCTGCGTCCCTATGTACGCCCTTACTCACCTGAAAAACAGACAAATCCGAAAGGTAGCAGCAGAGGGGGAAATTCTTGGTCTCTCTAACTCTGTTATTATTTTAGCACGAGACATTAAAACACCTGCAGAACAGAGCCAATACAGTTCAACGTCCACATATTTCACACTGGAGGGGCTGTAGCTTGAATCGAATTACTTACGGCCACCCTGCAAAGTTGCACATAGTGAATTTTGCAGGCCAGGCTCTGGGTTGTTTATAACAGGGTGAGGGACCGTGGCCTTGCCAGACGTTTTTGGATTCCCAACTCCCATCATCTCTGACCACTGACCATACTGGCTAGGACTGGTGAGTCCCACAGTCTCCCAGTCCCTGGTTTGCAACAAGCCTGCGGTGTTGCACCAGGGCTAGCAAACCTGACTCTGGCTTCCTGTTCAGAATTGCCAGCAGGGACAGCTGGCAACCTTGCCCACACATCGTATTTGTTCAGAAAATATAGGTCAGGGGGGTGGAAACCATTGACTAGGGCTGAAGGAACATTCTTTCACCTCTGGTGGACTTGCCCTAGAGTGAAGGTTTTCTGGGAAATGATTTACAATGAATTGAAAAAGGTATTTAAGTATACCTTTCCTAAGAAACCAGAGGCCTTTCTCTTGGGCATTGTTGATCAGAGTGTGCAAAAGAAGGATCGAACCTTTTTTATGTACGCTACAACAGCAGCAAGGATAAAGGTAAAGGTAAAGGTACCCCTGCCCGTACGGGCCAGTCTTGACAGACTCTGGGGTTGTGCGCCCATCTCACTTAAGAGGCCAGGGGCCAGCGCTGTCCGGAGACACTTCCGGGTCACGTGGCCAGCGTGACATCGCTGCTCTGGCCAGAGCCAGAGCCGCACACGGAAACGCCGTTTACCTTCCCGCTGGTAAGCGGTCCCTATTTATCTACTTGCACCCGGAGGTGCTTTCGAACTGCTAGGTTGGCAGGCGCTGGGACCGAGCAGCGGGAGCGCACCCCGCCGCAGGGATTCGAACCGCCGACCTTTCGATCGGCAAGTCCTAGGCGCTGAGGCTTTAACCCACAGCGCCACCTGCGTCCCTGCAGCAAGGATACTCATCGCTAAAAGCTGGAAAACTCAAGAATTACCCACACTGGAAGAATGGCAGATGCAACTGATAGACTATATGGAATTGGCGGAGATGACGGGCAGAATCTGAGACCTGGGAGAAGAACTGGTGGAGGAAGACTGGAAGAAATTCAAGGACTATCTACAAAAACATTGTAAATTGTATGATTGTTAAGAAAGATGTAAGATTAGCAAAAACATGGCTTCAACAAACTAGCTATAAAGAATATAAATTTAAATTCAACTGGAAGATGAAAAGATAAATCTGGGATAAGTAATATTTTATGAGTAAGCTTCAATAAGTGTATGTTAAATCCCAAAATTTGAGATATTAAATATTGGAAAATTATATAATATGAATTAAATCAAGTTAATAATTTGCTGGTAAAACTTATGTTTAGAAAGCAGGAACAAGAGATGTGAGGAAGTCCAAAGTTGAGAATGAAATCTGGATAATGGAAAATATTATGTTATTATGTATGTTTTTTATTGGTTATACAAAATTTAATAAATATTATTATAAAAAAAAAGGAAACCATTGACTAGGAAGAAGTAAGGACAGATCTCTTGAAAACCAAGAGCAGCAAAGGGAGGCATTTGGGATTTCTTCTCCCTTCAGATGCGGCTAAACTTGGCTGTTTTCAGACTTCTCCTTCAAACTTTTTTTTTATTTCAAAACCATTCAGCCAAGGACATTCTTTCTCCGCTGGCATCGAACCCAGCTTCCATTTCCCACCCCCTCCCACATGACACACACTCTGTTTGGGCAACTGAGACCTTTGGTTTCCTTGGCCTTGTTCCCGAGGGTTTATTTTCTTTTGTTTGTGAAGAAAGCCTCCCTAAACCCTTCCCTGTGAAAAAATCACACCACCTCCTGGGCAACTCGCTGTCTTTCGCCCACTAAAGCAGTACCATCTGTCTATGAGGAAAGGTAAGCCTCCGTTTTCCCCCTTTTGTCCGTCTAAATAACGCCACAGCTTTTCAGAAAACAAGTGCCTGTTTTTCTCCGAAAGTCGATCAGGGCTCCAAGTTTGGGAACTTGTTGAAACAGGGCGGAGCGGAGCAGAGCAGGAAGGGGGAAAGACAACACTTCAATTTGGAATTGTTGTTAAAAGTTTGGGAGGAAAGTTTGCCTTTTTGAAAGCTGCAAAAGCAAAGAGGAACGAGGTGCCTGAACTTCTAATGTGAGGTGGACATTTTTCGGCTACTCTTTAACGAGGAGTGACTTGAAATATTCAGGGGTGCAATTTTGGCTGACTGGTTGTTCAGATCCTCCTGGCAGGGCCAGTCCCCACCATCAGGCAAGGTGAGGCGACCGCCTCAGGCGGCAGGACCCACGGGGCAGCAGACCCAGCCTCCAAGGAATCCATCACCTGTTAGTGCCACCAATCCATGCGCACCTTGGAGGCTGGTTCTGCCACCTCCTTGGCACCCCGCTCCAGATGTTGTCTCTACAGCAGCCTCTTGGCAAATAGGAGGTGGTCTCGCCCCAGCCCAGAAACTGCTCCCTGGGGTCTCCTGGGGTCTGACATGATTTGAAGCGGGCCTTTGATTCCCACTTCAGCCACCTGCTATGGTTGATTTGATTCCCCACCTTGTCCCTGATATACATCTTCATTTGCCCATCAACCCTGCCAGGGAGGGACACTGTTTTGTCGCTTGCCTCAGGTGTCAAAATGTCTTGGGCCGGCCCTGCCTCCTGGCGCGGTTGTGAAGGCAGAAGCTCTGGCAATGATCTACTGCTGCTCAAAGATAGCGTCTGCATGTGGACGGGGAGGTGGGGCTGCTCTCGAGTTGGTTCTGATATGATATTTTTGTCCGTAAATCTTTGAAAAACTCACTTCCTCTTTTTGACTGCTTCACTCTCTCTTGAGCTGTCTCTCGCTTGAAGTTTATGCTCTCTGCCATGTGCAGAGGCTGAGTTTTTGCTGGAACAGCGGTTGCTGTTCTGTGAAAATCTTATATCTGACTGATTTATAATGCTGTATGTGTTTAAATCAATATTATATAGTTTTACTGTTAGTTATTTAGTATGTAATATGCTTAACATGTGTTCTTAAAATCTTTTAAATTTATTTATTTATTTAATAAGGTTTATACACACCTCTTGACGGGACACAGGTGGCGCTGTGGGTTAAAGCCTCAGCGCCTAGGGCTTGCCGATCGAAAGGTCGGCGGTTCGAATCCCTGCGGCGGGGTGCGCTCCCGCTGCTCGGTCCCAGCGCCTGCCAACCTAGCAGTTCGAAAGCACCTCCGGGTGCAAGTAGATAAATAGGGACCGCTTACCAGCGGGAAGGTAAACGGCGTTTCCGTGTGCGGCTCTGGCTCTGGCTCTGGCTCTGGCTCTGGCCAGAGCAGCGATGTCACGCTGGCCACGTGACCCGGAAGTGTCTCCGGACAGCGCTGGCCCCTGGCCTCTTAAGTGAGATGGGCGCACAACCCCAGAGTCTGTCAAGACTGGCCCGTACGGGCAGGGGTACCTTTACCTTTTTATACACACCTCTTAAAGGGACGTGGGTGGCGCTGTGGTCTAAACCACTGAGCCTCTTGGACTTGCTGATCAGAAGGCCAGTGGTTCGAACCCCCGCAACGGGGTGAGCTCCCGTTGCTCGGTCCCTGCTCCTGCCAACCTAGCAGTTCGAAAGCACATCAAAGTGCAAGTAGATAAATAGGTACCACTCTGGCGGGAAGGTAAATGGCGTTTCCGTGCACTGCTCTGGTTCGCCAGAAGCGGCTTAGTCATGCTGGCCACATGACCCGGAAAAACTGTCTGCAGACAAACGCCGGCTCCCTCGGCCAGTAAAGCGAGATGAGCTCCGCAACCCCAGAGTCATCTGCAACTGGACTTAACTGTCAGGGGTCCTTTACCTTTACCTTTTTATACACCTCTTGCTTGTAAAAAAACAAACCAAACACCCTCAAAGCGGTTGACAAAAAGAGAAAAAAGTGATACTGAGAAACATTTACAACCCTACTTTAAAACATACAAAACATTACTAAAACAGATTAAAATTACCTCAACTTTCTAAGCATCTGGGCAGGTTTGTTTAAACAAGGATGTTTTTAGCAGGTGCCAAGAAGAGAACTGTGAATGCACCTGCTCAATCTCAATAGGCAGGGAGTTCCAAAGTTCACATGTTGCCAAACTTAAAAATGCAGAATGGATATTATATGTCGTTTGTAGGAGTGCCAGTTCTGCCAATCAAAGCAGTATATAGATGAGAGAACCTCTACGCATTACTGCTTCGGTTAAGTCCAGTGTTACACAAGGTTTTCACAGCAAACTTCAGTCTAGACCTTCGTTGGCGAACCTCTGGCCAGGAGTTCAAATTGGGCCCATGAGACCTTTCCTCCCAATCAGCCCCACCCTTACCAACACCTTTGATCCTATAAGATGATTCTACCAAAGCCTTGATATTCACTCCCTGTTCTGCATTGGCAAAAGAAAGCAGGCTTTGGGTGGTAAAGCCAACATTTTCAGCTCCACACCTGGCTCTTGGTGAGAATAAATGAGTAGCAGTAACCATATGCCTGGCCAGCTGCTCCTGTACTAAGTAAAGGTAAAGGGACCCCTGACCATTAGGTCCGGTCGTGGCCGACTCTGGGGTTGCGCGCTCATCTTGCTCTATAGGCCGAGGGAGCCGGCATACAGCTTCCGGGTCATGTGGCCAGCATGACTAAGCCGCTTCTGGCGAACCAGAGCAGCGCACGGAAACGCCGTTTGCCTTCCCGACGGAGCGGTACCTATTTATCTACTTGCACTTTTGACGTGCTTTCGAACTGCTAGGTTGGCAGGAGCAGGGACCGAGCAACGGGAGCTCACCCCGTTGCGGGGATTCGAACCGCCGACCTTCTGATCAGCAAGTCCTAGGCTCTGTGGTTTAACCCACAGCGCCACCCACGTCCCTTTCGCTCCCGTACTATAACACCTTTAAAATGAAAATAAATGGCCAAAATAAACTCCGGAGGGGTGGGGGCAGAGCATGGCCACAGTGGCCTAAGTGATGGCATTGGGTCTGTTTGCCACTGGCCCCATCACCTGTCCCTCTCTGGATGATAATTTGGGGACTTTGACCACCAAAATTCAGCCGTAGCTCCACTTCTCCCCCCTCCTGCATTTTATTCAGCAAAGTGTCTTGCAGGTGGTCCTCTCGTCTTCTCTTATTTTGACTGCACTGCTGAGAGATGGGCAGCCCAGATTCTTATCTTCGGAAAGACTGGCAGATGGTCCGTGGCATCCCCATGGTCTGCGCGTTCTCCTTTGACTGGGACAGGATTGACCATTTCCAGAGCAGGCCAGATGATATCGTGATATCCACGTACCCCAAATCTGGTGAGCGTTGCGTGGGGAACAGGACCGCGTTGACAATCTGCTGCCTTTTGATGACCGCCCAAAATTCGCTGTCTGGTGTGGCCCATCTCGGTGTGTCTAACGGTGGCAGTCAGTTGCCAGAAGCCTGTTAGAACAAGGAAGTCTTCACCTGCCGCCGGAAGGACAGCAAGGAGGGACCCAGGGTAGTTTCTTCAGGGAGGGAGTTCCAGAGTCTGGGAGCAGCCACCAGGAAGGCCCTGCCCTGTATCCCCCTTTCTTACACACTTACCCCACCTATTAACTTGCCCTGATTACTCTAATATTGTTACACGGACACACTATTATTTATAAACACCAGAACATCACAAAGCCCATGAGAGGAAGCCAACTCCTAGAGGCCAAGGGTTTTTCAGCCCCTCCCCAATAAAATATTTGAGGGGGCCAAGCTCTACCAAAGTTGTGTGGGATGTAAACACAGGAGCAGTCAATGACAACATTCCTAGAGTGTACATGTTAGAACATGGGGAGGGATGTCTGTCCAGCAAGCAGGTAAACTTCCTGGGGATGGACTTCCTCTGCATGTGACCAGAGGTGGGTGTGGCCTCACCTGTGCAGGTAATGATAAAAGCACAGGGCAGGCAGCCATTCTCTCTCTTGCCTCTCTCTCTGCCATTTTCCTTCGATGAGGAAACATCTAAGGATGCTCTCTTGGCTCCCAGCCAAGAGAGGAGATAAGGACTATCTTGCTACAAGATAGATTCTAAGTGTATGTAACCTTTTTAAAGCTGTATGCCTTCTGGGATCATATTGTGAACAGAACGTGAGTAAACTCTTTTATACTTTTATAAAGACTGTGTCGTGTCTTGTATTTTAAGAGGGAACAAAAGGGGAAATTACCAGAGTAATTATTATAGAGGTTCTAGCGAACCTGTGCAAGCGTTACCGTTGCGAACTTAAAGGGGAATGCATATAAACTCTGCTGATATTTTGGGAACTTGTTAGCACAAGTTGGATAAGGATATAATTAGTCAATATATCCTCTCCTGCACCCCAGAACATTCCCACAAGTTGATGGGCATTGCCATTCAAATGGTGCGTGCGCACTGCGTCATGTGACTGATTATGCAGGACGGGGCTTTCTTGGGCCCCACCCCAATATTTTATTCAACTTGGCACCCCTGCACCCATTCGCTGCCATCGTTGCCCTCTGAGTTAGGAGGGCAGCTTCTGAAATGTGTAGGTAGCACAGAAGGCTCACCTGTAAGGGGGCTTCCATCTTGTACAAGAAGACGCCAAGCTGCTATTTTGTCCCCACTGCCCCACCCCCATGTGTTTACACATTTAGGGAATGCCTGAAGAAGAGCATGCCCTGTAGAGCAGGCATAGGCAAACTCTGGCCCTCCAGGTGTTTGGGACTACAATTCCCATCATCCCTGACCACTGGTCCTGTTAGCTAGGGATGATGGGAATTGTAGTCCCAAACACCTGGAGGGCCAGAGTTTGCCTATGCCTGCTATAGAGAGTCTATGTATGGCTGAGTAAGCTCTACAAGAAAACAGTGAGACTTGCACCCTAGTAAGCACATACGGGGTTGAGCTACATGGCTGTAACCTATGCGTGTCAATAGATTTTAATTATTAGGAGCTTTTTGAGGGTTCCACAAAACACACCCTACAACCCACTGGCTGCATAGGACACCCTATTGATCATTGGCTGGAGATGTTTCGGCAGTTGTATCAGCCCATTTTGACTTCTGAGAAAATTCCCTGTCTTACTTTTCGTTTCTGTTTGTTTGTTTGTTTCCAGGCACCACATGGATGAGTGAAATTGTGGACATGATTAGGAACGATGGCAACCCTGACAAAAGCAAACGGGCAATTTTCAATAAAGTGCCCATGCTGGAATTTGCTGCCCCAGGAAAGATGCCACCAGGTAAACTTGCGTGCGAGTTACCGAGAGAATTTGCATTTTGGAGATCCGAGGTGAACAGGTAAAAATTAAAGTGGGTGGCGGAATAAGCAGTTTCCTCTGGATTCCTGCTTTCCTATCTTTTCGTGATCTCTGGCCAAGGATCAAAGCTCCTCTTCCCTGCCTTGAGGAAAGGGAGCATAAAAGAAACCTGCATTTCTGGCAGGTGAGTGAGACTATTTTATATGTTTAGATCACACGTAATTTTCAGAGGGTGGTTTTCCCTCTTCATAACATCCGGCACCCAAACTGGGAGAAAAAAGTGGGAGCAGGTGCAGGGGGGAAAACTAGGATGGTTAAGCAGTATCACACCACTTTAAGCAGTCATAAAAAAAGGTAAAGGGACCCCTGACCATTAGGTCCAGTCGTGGCCGACTCTGGGGTTGTGGAGCTCATCTCGCTTTATTGGCCGAGGGAGCCAGCGTACAGCTTCCGGGTCATGTGGCCAGCAGGACTAAGCCGCTTCTGGCGAACCAGAGCAGCACATGGAAACGCCGTTTACCTTCCCGCCGGAGCGGTACCTATTTATCTACTTGCACTTTGACGTGCTTTCAAACTGCTAGGTTGGCAGGAGCAGGGACCGAGCAACGGGAGCTCACCCCGTGGTGGGGATTCGAACCGCTGACCTTCTGATTGGCAAGTCCTAGGCTCTGTGGTTTAACCCACAGTGCCACCCGCGTCCCTTTAAGCAGTCATGGCTTCCTCAAGCATTGTGGGAACTATAGTTTGTTAAGGGTGCTGACAGCTCTTAGGAGGCCCATTTCCTGCCCACAGAGCTACAATTCTCAGAGTTGGTTTAACAGCCTACACCTCTTCTTTGGGAATTGTAGCACTGTGAAGGGGAACGGGGCTTCCTAACAACTCTCAGCAGCACCCTTAACAAACTACATTTCCCATGATGCCTTGGGGGAAGCCATGACTGTTTAGTGATGTGATACTGGTTTAACTGCATAGTGCAAATGGAGCCTCGACTACTTCTGCCTGAAAATGAGTCAGATGACAGCTCACCTCACTTCAAACAACAGCCTAGCACTGTGATCACTAGCAGTGGAGATCAGGAGAAGTATGTGCTGGATTGGACCCAAGTCTTGGACCAACCTTAAGTGGACCTGTAGTAAAAGCCTGTAGACAAGGCCTAGGCAAACTTGGCTCTCCAGATGTTTTGGGACTACAACTCCCATCATCCCTAGCTAACAGGACCAGTGGTCAGGGATGATGGGAATTGTAGTCTCAAAAAACATCTGGAGGGCTGAGTTTGCCTATGCCTGCTGTAGATCAGGGGTCAGCAAACTTTTTCAGCAGGGTGCCGGTCCACTGTCCCTCAGACCTGGGGGGGGGGGGCTGGACTATATTTGGGAGGGGGGAAAAATGAACAAATTCCTATGCCCCACAAAAAACCCAGAGATGCATTTTAAATGAAAGCAGACATTCTACTCATGTAAAAACACTCTGATTCCCGGACCGTCTGTGGGCCGGATTTAGTAGGCGATTGGGCCGGATCCGGCCCTCAGGCCTTACTTTGCCTACTCCTGCTGTAGACAGTGAAAGAAGAGATGGGGGAGACTCATATACCTGAAGCAGAGGAAAACGACCTCTGGTGATGAGGGCAGGCATGCACACTGACAAATTGTTGAGTAGCATGCCAGCCAAAAATAAATGACTTATCAGTCTTAAATACATACACTGAACCACCCCAAAAGGACCTGCCATCCCAAATCCAAAGCAGCTCTCAAAATTATGCTGTCTGCCAGCATGTCTCTCGCTGAGGATGACTAGAAACAGGAACCCTACCACAGTGAAAACTAAAAAAACCCAGTCTTCTAATATGGCTATTGGGAATATTTCCCATAGAGGGGAAGAATAGTGTTATAAATTTGTGGGGTGCCTGGACCACCTCCTTCTAATTCTGGGGCACCAGGCATTGAATTTAGCATGTTAAAGTATAAGGTAAAGGGGCCCCTGACCATGAGGTCCAGTCGTGACCGCCTCTGGGGTTGCGGTGCTCATCTTGCTTTATTGGCTGAGGGAGCCGGCGTACAGCATCCGGGTTATGTAGCCAGCATGACTTAACCGCTTCTGGCGAACCAGAGCAGCGCATGGAAACGCCATTTACCTTCCTGCCGGAGTGGTACCTATTTATCTACTTGCACTTTGACGTGCTTTCAAACTGCTAGGTTGGCAGGAGCAGGGACCGAGGAATGGGAGCTCACCCCGTCACAGGGATTTGAACCGCCGACCTTCTGATTGGCAAGTCCTAGGCTCTGTGGTTTAGCCCACAGCGCCACCCGCGTCCCACAGCACCACCCACGTCCCATGTTAAAGTATATCCATGTTAAAAAAAAATAAACCAGGCAGGCTTCCTTGTGAAGTAATTGCCTTTAAGAGATGGACCATTAAGAGAGCGCAAAGGACAGGGTGATGGCCCATCAAGGAACGCAGAGGGTGGGGGTCACACCCTGGACTCTGGGTAGTTTGCAAAAGACTATACAGAGTTGGGAGAGGGAGTTTCAGAATTGCAGTAGGCCGGAGTAAGCAAGAGGGGAAATAGTTGTATTTGGGGAAGCAGTTTGCAAGCTGGAGTTAAGTGGGTCACAGTGCAATGGGGGCTGACAGTTTCAATCCAATGTGGCAGCCATGGGAGAAATAGGATCGTCCCGGAGTCTAAAGCTGGAAGCCCCCCGCCCCATCCCAGGCTCAGGTTGTATATATCTATAAATAAACCATACATCATAAAGACACCACGGTCTCCGCTGTGCCTCATTCCAAGGAAACTGAACCCTGGGCAAATGCCTGGACAATACGCTCCCTTGTTTCTCAGGTCATTGAACGGGGTGGGGAATCTGTGCCCCTCCAGATGAGATATTACTGAACCACATCATGCCAGGCCGTTGTCCATGCTTTGCTGGGCTGATAAGAGTCATAGTTCAGCAAGTGGATAGCTCTGTTGGTTATAGCATGGTGCTGATACAGTGGTACCTCTGGTTGTGAACAGGATCCATTCCGCAGGCCTGTTCACAAAAAGAAAAGCCCGCAATCTGAAGCACCGTATCTGCTCAGGTGCGCAGCGTGATTTGGCCCTTGTGCGCATGCACGAAGAGCGATTTAGCGCTTCTGCGCATGCGCGAGCGGCGGAACCCAGAAGTAACCCTTTCCGGTACTTCCGGTACACAACCTGAAAAAATGTATCATGAAGCAAACGTAACATGAGGTATGACTGTAATGTCAAGGTTGCAGGTTCAGTCCCTGAATATTCCAGCATCGCAAGGGGTTGGACCAGATGATCCTTGGGGTCACGCACTCCACAATTATATGATTCTGTAACATCGGCGAGCATGGGGTAAAGGTTCGCCGGTCCTGGGGGCTAACTGAGAGGCGAGGTCCGATTCTAGTCCAAGGTCGATGGTGCGGTAAGGAGGCTGTCCGTCAAAGCTGTAGCTGGGTCCAAGGCAGGGAGTCGGGTGAGGTCAGTAACTCTGGCAGAAGAGCAGGACAGGGTGCAGGCAGGAACAGGCTACCAACAACATTGCTCCCGCAACCTGGGACTGGGGCTGGCTGGCTTTTATCTGCCCTGAGGCATAGGACGGCCCCGGTCCACAGGTGACTTGCCTCTCCTGGCCTGGAGGCGAGCACTCCTCCTGCGGGAACTTAGTTCCCTCTGCCTTTCTGCCCTGAGCCTCTGCAGCTCAGGAGAGGCTGGAGAGTTACCGGACCCAGAGGCAACCTCAGCTTCTTCTGACGGGGCTGAGAGTGGAGCACCTGCAGGCAATGGGTCCTCCATCACCTCAGGAGCCAGAGCAGACTCACCTGAGGATCCAGCACAGGTGAGGACCCTTCAGGCTCAAGCCCCAGCCCTGGCTCAGCTGGTTCTGGAGGCGGGGAATTCTGTGCAGGCTGGGATTCTTCAGGTTCAGCCTCTGAGTCTGAATCCCAGGCCATCACAAAAGGTTTCCCGCAACTACCATACTGAAAGCTTTTTCTAGTGATCCATGCTTTGCCTGAGTTGCTTTAGCCTACTGGTGCAATGAAGTTTCCTTGGCCCGCAAGTCACAGATCTCACCACAGTTCCCTCTTCTGCCCACAGCTAGGTAATGATGGCAGACAGGAACAGTGAACTCTCCTTCATACCCCAGGTCAACTCAATGGCGTAGCATGGGGGGTGCAGGGGGTGCTGGCCGCACCGGGCACAACATCTGGGGGGGGGGGGCGCTCGCACTCGAGTGCTAAAATCCACGGGTTAGGGGGCGCAAATTACTTGTCTTGCCCCGGGTGCTGACAACCCACGCTACGCCACTGGGTCAACTGTTCAACCATATTACCTAGTAACACTCTTTTGCTCACCAGGCACAGAACAATTAACTCAGATGCCATCTCCTCGCCTGGTGAAGACCCACCTCCCAATTGACCTCCTTCCCAAGTCCTTCTGGGAAAAGGGCTGCAAGGTAATCCTATAAGGCAGCTAGTTTCAAAGTTTTGCAAAATAAATAAATAAATAATCCACCGGTTTAGACGTACCTAGTGTCAAAAACTACCAGTACAATTTGGATTGTGTGTTCCCCCCCCCCCCCGCTTTCCTTCTATGAAGATGATCTACGTGGCTCGCAATGCAAAGGATGTCGCTGTCTCCTTTTACCACTTTGACATGATGAACAAGTTGCACCCAGACCCAGGTCCCTGGGAAAACTACCTGGAGAAATTCATGGCTGGAAGAGGCAAGTCTGCCCATCCATTTACCACTGTATGTAGCTAAACTTTTCACTTTCCCAGGAAACATAAAGTATTGTTATGGGTTTGGGGCGGAGGGTCAGTTCAGTCTGTGATCCTGCATCCAGTGAGCTTGATAATCTAGTACAGTGGTGCCTCGCAAGGCGAAAAGAATCCGTTCCGCGATTCTCTTCGTCTAGTGGTTTTTTCGTCTTGCGAAGCAACCCTATTAGCGGCTTAGCGGCTTAGCGCTATTAGCGGCTTAGCGGCTATTAGCGGCTTAGTGGCTTAGTGGCTAAGCGGCTATTAGCGGCTTAGCGGCTTAGAAAAAGGGAGAAAAAAGCGAAAAAAATCGCAAGACTCACAAGACGTTTTCGTCTTGCGAAGCAAGCCCATAGGGAAATTCGTCTTGCGAAGCACCTCGAAAAACGGAAAACCCTTTCGTCTAGCGGGTTTTTCGTCTTGCGAGGTATTTGTCTTGCGGGGCACCAAACAAAGTCTGTTTTGGGGGCCTAATCCGACCCCTTGGCCGGCTTTATCTGGCCCCCGTTGCAGTTTATTGTTTGGGGTAAAAAAATCCTAAAAAAAAGCTCAACAACTTTGGTTGGCTCTCACGCATGTTTACTTCATCAAATCTGGCCCTCTTTGAAAAATGTTTGGGAACCTCTGATCTGCTAGAACAGGGGTAGGCAACCTAAGGCCCATGGGCCACAAGCAGCCCGTGGGGGTCATTTAACCGCCCCCAAGCTGCCCCCAAACTGAGCTACCTGCTCGGCAAGTCCCTGCCCACTGTGCTAAACCGGCGCAGTGCAGCATGGGGACTCGCTTCCACGGCGCCGGAAATTGCGTATGTGCAGAAGCAGACACCGGAAATTGCGGGTGCACACTTATGTGCGCGTGTGATCTGGCCCACAGAGGGATCTCTGCTGGAGTGAACAGGCCCAGGCGAGGTAAACCTTGCTGACCCCTGTACTAGAAGATGCTGTTCAAACCAGTTTCTTGGTTAATAGCTAGCCAGTAAAGTGCTCTCATCAGCATCTCAAAGACCCAAGTGGTGGGGCACTCCAGGCATTTAAGCTATAAAGCCAGGAGAAAACTCTGTGTGTGTCAAAGCTCAAGAATATGTGGTTTATATTATACTTATCATCACCATCCAGATGTTAAAACTACAGGGAATTAGATCCAGCACCTGTGGATTACAGATCTATGTTGATCCACCATCTTCATGCAGAAATGCACAGGGAACGTCAGTGGAATTGGGTTCTGATCTCACAACCATTTTAGCCTTGGTTTTCTTTAAGATTTAAGTAATGCTGCCATAGATGGAACTGGGCACACACAGGATGGTGGACTGAAATCAAGCAGTGATACTTAACCCTTGGAGTGGGGTAACAGGCCCCTTTGAGAATCTGATGAAAACTACAGACCACATCTCTTCAGAAAAAAAATGCAGTTATAAATACATACACACAAAGTTTTGCATGCACTTAATTTTTTTGCACTGGCAAACATTTTTCCTTTTGTGTCTGGTGCACAGACCCCCCCCCCCGAAGCTCACAGGGTCCATGGGCCACATGCTAAGAACCCCTGGCCTAACTCACCCCTGGCCAATCTATTCTCATGCTGTTGTGCCAATAGCTGATCTGGAGTAATATCAGAGGCTGCACAACCCTGAGTCAGCCAGTGGAAACAGAAGGAAGCAGCGTGCAAGTTTTATGAAGCGAACAAACGAATGAATAAGACAGCAGTGGCTAGTCGAAAACTACTGCTACCACAAGCTGAGATCATTGTGAGAATGAAAACAACACTTGGCATTTTTGTAACCCCTTTTGAGTGTTCAAAATGCCTTGTGTGCGTTTTTTTCAGTGATCTTTACAACAACTATGGGAGGTGGGCCAGCATCATTTCCTCTATTTTGCAGATGGGGAGTTGAGGCTGAGAAAAGTGTGGCTTGCTTAAAGCCCCCTAGCAAATATGTAACTGAGACAGGATTAGGTCTGGGGACTTCTCAGTTTACAATTTAGTCAATAGGCCCTTGTATTCTATTACAAGATTCAACTTGTTAGGGGTTTTAAATATATATATATATATATATATATATATATATATATATATATACCATCTATTATTTCCCCACTTCTCTGCTCTTTCTCAAAATTTAGTGGCTTTTGGATCCTGGTATGACCATGTGAAAAGCTGGTGGGATAAGAGGAACGACCACCCCATCCTATACCTGTTTTATGAAGACATGAAAGAGGTAGGAGCCAACAGGATAAGCCCCTGAGGTTATTTTATGTGACATATTGGAAGAAGCAAATCTTGCAGGGGATTATATGCCGTATAATTTTTGTTTTTAAAAATGTGGAAAATCTTAAGAATTGCCTTCCTGACTTGGGCCACTGGTCCAGCAAAAAGATAATGGCTGTCCTTCATTTTATCCTGTGTGGAGTTTTATATACAGTGGTACCTCGGGTTACATACACTTCAGGTTAGCTACGCTTCAGGTTATAGACTCTGCTAACCCAGAAATAGTGCTTCAGGATGAGAACAGAAACCGTGTTCTGGTGGCGCGGCGGCAGCAGGAGGCCCCGTTAGCTAAAGTGGTGCTTCAGGTTAAGAACAGTTTCAGGTCAAGAACGGACCTCCGGAACGAATTACCGGTAAGTACTTAACCCAAGGTACCACTGTATTTAGCAAAGCTTGCTGAATTGGGAGCACAATTGCTTCACTGAATACCCAAGAACCATCGAAATGCTGATCTATTTCAACACCGTTTTCCATAGGATCCAAAGCGCGAGATAAAGAAAGTGGTACATTTCTTGGGAAAGAACCTGGAAGATTCGGTAGTGGATAAGATTGCCTACAACACATCCTTTGAACTGATGAAGGACAATCCTGCCACAAACTATAGGATGGCTCCAGCTGCTGTGATGGATCACAGCATCTCCCCATTTATGCGCAAAGGTAAAAGACTTGCACCGTCCTCTCTGACCACCATTCCGTAAAGATTTAGGATCATGAACAGATCAGTAACTGACTTCGGTTTTTATTATTATTATTGATTAATTAACCACCCCAATTCAACTGAACAATAAATCTGAATAAAACCAAAACCTCAATATTGGTACTAGAAGGAAAAGCCATAAATACATAAAAAAGAGTTTTGCTGGATTAGGCCTTTGGCCCAGCACCCTGTTCTTGCAGTGGCCAACCAGATGCCTGCAAGAAATCTACAAGCAGGACCTGAGGACAACAGCACTCCTCACTTCTGAGATTTCCAGCAACTGGTATTCAGAAGCATTCCTGCCTCTAACTGTGGGGGTAAAAAGGTAAAGGCCAGAGCCACCTGCTTCCCCTGGAACTGTGGGGGTGGGGCATAGCTAATATCCAATGGTATTGGATTGGCTAATATCCAATGGTAGACCTCTGCTCTATAGTTAAAGGTAAAGGGACCCCTGACCATTAGGTCCAGTCATGGCCGACTTGGGGGTTGCGGTGCTCATCTCGCTCTATAGGCCAAGGGAGCCAGTGTTTGTCCGTAGACAGATTAAAATGTCAGTTGATTAATCTACCACTGAGAGCTCTCAACTGTCCACCCTTTTTTAAATGGCTTAATCTTCCAGAGAGCTCGTGAACATCTGATTCGTATTCTTCTTTCTTCTAGGGATCGCTGGAGACTGGAAGAATCACTTTACAGTGGCTCAGAATGAGGTATTTGATGAAGATTATAAGAGGAAAATGGCAGACACAACGCTGCGATTCCGAATGGAGATCTGAAGCCCCGTGTTCTGTGCTTTCATTCCAAACCCACCTGTCATTCAGTAGACAAATAAAGGGAAGAAGAAAGCCGCTGATCTTGATGGTTGTGGGATACACGTTTGAAAAAACGTGTATGTAGTCTCTGGGAAAGTATTCAGGGGCTAGATCTCATGATTTGCACAAGCAATCTCTCCCTTTCCCCCGTCTCTCTCTCTCACACACACAAAGAGGGAGAGAGACTCTGATCATGTATCAATAAACCTCTCCTATACCTCATTTCTTGTTTTCTTCCACAATTTTGCTTCTAAGAGCAGCTTAGGTAAAGGTAAAGGGACCCCTGACCATTAGGTCCAGTCGTGACCGACTCTGGGGTTGGGGCGCTCATCTCGCTTTATTGGCCGAGGAAGCCGACGTACAGCTTCTGGGTCAAGTGGCCAGCATGACTAAGCCGCTTCTGGCGAACCAGAGCAGCGCACGGAAACGCCGTTTGCCTTCCCGCCGGAGCGGTACCTATTATCTACTTGCACTTTGAAGTGCTTTTGAACTGCTAGGTTGGCAGGAGCAGGGACCGAGCAACGGGAGCTCACCCCGTCGTGGGGATTCGAACCGCCGACCTTCTGATCGGCAAGTCCCAGGCTCTGTGGTTTAACCCACAGCGCCATCTGCGTCCCAGTAGCAGCTTGGGACAACAATATTGAATGGACAATTGGCAAGAAGGTAAATGTTGAAGCGGGCCCTTCCTCTCTCCCTGCTTTCAGTGACATGCGGCTTTACATTTTTAAAATAGGGAAAGAATCATAGAATCGCAGAGTTGGAAGGGCCCCTGACGATCATCTAGTCCAACCCCCTGGAAGGCAGGAATATGCTGTTGTCCCATACGGGGATCAAACCTTCTACCTTGGCATTATCAGCACCACGCTCTAACCAGTTGAGCTATGCCAGTAACTTCCAAATGCCACCCCATCACGTATTATTCACAAAATGTGATTATTAAAAAGTTAAGGATAAAACAGACGTATCTGGTGGCTTTTAGTCATATTTGAGTATATTGTGCTGATCTGGGTGAATATATTTTGTGTGAGTTTGATTGTGAAGGGAAACATACTAAATTCTGCAGCAGAGTACAGGCATTTCTCAGTTATGAGTTAATTCTCTGCAGATTTCTACTAATTTATTCTGTAGTATAGTATTGAAAATCATCAATATTCAATTGGATGGACGGGTGGATGGGAAAACAAACAAAACAACCAACCAACCAACCAACCAACAAATAAAGAAATAAATAAATGAGGTGGGCACCCAGGGGGGAAAAAACACTTTGACAATCCCACCTGCTATTGCACCCCATGTGTTTGACTACACGATTTTGGGCCTAGGCACGATCCCCAGAACCGAACCCCTGCATAAATTCCTCAACTTGTACGGTTTTCATAGGTTTTATATAGCAAACCCACATTTACAGTGGTGCCCCGCAAGACGAATGCCTCGCAAGACGGAAAACTCGCTAGACGAAAGAGTTTTCCGTTTTGGAGGCGCTTCGCAAAACGAATTCTCTATGGGCTTGCTTTGCAAGACGAAAATGTCTTGCGAGTTCCTACGGGTTTTTCCCCCTTCCCCCCCTTTTTCTAAGCCGCTAAGCCGCTTATCCGCTTATCCGATAAGCCGCTAAAAGCCGCTAAAAGCCGCTAATAGCGCTAATAGCGCTAATCCGCTAAGCCGTCAATGGGCTTGCTTCGCAAGACGAAAAAACCGCTAGACGAAGAGACTCGCGGAACGGATTCTTTTCGTCTTGCGAGGCACCACTGTACTGTAGAAAATCTATTAAAACCATACAAATAATTGTCTCGCCGGTTTGCCCGATTATACATTTATTCCGTTCACACCCCACCTTTGTCTCCAAAGGAGCTGAAGATTCTGCTCCTCCTCTCCATCTTATGCTCAAGACGACCCTGTGAGGTAGGTTAGGCCGAGTGGCAGCCATTGACACACGAGGCCACCCAAGTGATATTCATGGCCAAGGGGGAATTTGAACCCTGGTTTCCCCCAGGTCCTAGTTTGACGCTATAATAATAGTAATAATAATAATAATTTATTATTTATACCCCGCCCATCTGTCTGGGTCTCCCCAGCCACTCTGGGCAGCTTCCAACCAAATATCAAAAACAATACAGTGGTACCTCAGATTAAGTACTTAATTTGTTCTGTTCTTAACCTGAAACTGTTCTTAACCTGAAGCACCACTTTAGCTAATGGGGCCTCCTGCTGCTGCCACCGCCGCAGGTGTTCTCATCCGGAAGCAAAGTTCTTAACCCAAGGTACTATTTCTGGGTTAGCGGAGTCTGTAACCTGAAGTGTATGTAACCTGAGGTACCACTGTACAGTGCCAGACATTAAAAACTTCCCTAAACAGGGCTGCCTTCCGATGTCTTCTAAAAGTCTGGTAGTTGTTCTCTTTGACATCTGGTGGGAGGGCGTTCCACAGGGCGGGTGCCACTACCGAGAAGGCCCTCTGCCTGGTTCCCTGTAACTTGGCTTCTCGCAGGGAGGGAACCGCCAGAAGGCTCTCGGTGCTGGACCTCAGTGTCCAGGCAGAACGATGGGGGTGGAGACGCTCCTTCAGGTATACTGGACCAAAGCCATTTAGGGCTTTAAAGGTCAGCGCCAACACTTTGAATTGTGCTTGGAAACGTACAAGAATATAAGAAAAGCTTTGCTGGATGAGGCCAAAGGCCCCATCCATCCCAGCATCCTGTTCTCCCAGTGGCCAACCACCAGATGCCCCAAGGGGAAAACACACCAACAGGATCTGAGCGCATGTAGCTATCCATAGCGCTCTCCTCACCATGAATTTGCTTATTCCTCTCTGGTGTGTTTGTGCGTCCGCAGGGCTGCCTTGCCAAAGCAACCGAAAGCGCAATCGTAGGTTTGCGCACTCGGAAGTTAAATCCCATTAAAGTGAAATCTCACTGGAGGTTTTAAAGCAGGTCACCTGTGGAAGACACAAGATCTACCCACCCTGGAAGAGTGGCAGATGAAGGTGATGGACTATATGGAATTAGCGGAAATGACTGGCAGAATCCGAGACTAGGGAGAAGAGTTGGTGGAAGAAGATTGGAAGAAATTTAAAGACTACCTGCAGAAACACTGTAAAATTAATGAATGTTAAAATGATGTTGGATTGAAAATAAGTGGTATTAGCAACAAAGTTAAAAAGGGTATGCAAAAGTGAACTGATAATGGGTGAAAACATAGAGTTTTAACATGTTAAGATATAGAATTAAGATAAATGAAAGAGGGTAAGGATTTGCTGATCTGATTATATTAATGGGAATACAAAAACGGGAGGTGTGAGGAGGTCAAAGAAACAAGCTTATGATTTTAAAGTTATAAAAAAGTGGATTTGTTTTAACTTCTTTTTTGTTCATTTTTTTGTATTTTGTATTTTATCTTTCTTTTTGTTTGATTATGTATTTTTAGTATTTATGATTTGGTAAAATCTTAATAAATATTCTTAAAATAAATAAATAAAATAAAGCAGGTCACCTGTCAGGGACCTTGAGGACAGATTCATTTCTGCATGACTCGCGGGTCCCTTCTAACTCTGCAAGACTAGGATTCTGAAATCCAGACACAGGGAGGCATATTTATTTGTTTGTTTCAACTTTTATACTGCTTTTTATCCGAAGATGCCAGGATCTAGTCCTTCCCAGGTAAGGGAGGTGGATGGGGGAGGACTGCGACCAGACACACGAACTTGAATCCAGTTGAAATCCTTGCCAAACCGAATTTTGAACTGGAGCTGGCTTCGATTTCCTATTCTCCCCCACCAAATTTGGCACCGCAATTGCTGGACGCGAGCGCCCCCTTTCGCTGCGCTTAGTTGCGAGGAGGAGGAGGAGGACGGGGCGCAACAGCGGAATCCTGCCCGCGTGACGTCAAAAAGCCTCTGGGTGACGTCACGCCCGCTCAGAGCCCGTCTCCTGGCTGGAGCGGCGGGATGCTGGGCGCGCTCAGTGTCGGGCCCAAAGGGGAGCCGGCAGCAAGCAACGCCCGGCTGCTGCCGAGTTAACAACTGCATGCGGGGCTACACTGGGTGTGCAAAAGATGGGGAAGAAAAGAGGTGAGCCTCTTTCAATGGAGGGGGGAGGGATGTTAGGCTTAAAGCTGCCGGGGGTTATTGCCCTATGAAGGAGCCTCCATATTCAGAGGAAATCTACCTCTGCAGAGTGGTACCTCGGTTTACAGACGCTTCAGGTTACAGATGCTTCAGGTTACAGACTCCGCTAACCCAGAAATAGTACCTTGGGTTAAGAACTTTGCTTCAGGGTGAGAACAGAAATTGTGCTCTGGCTGTGCAGTGGTTTTAGCTAAAGTGGTGCTTCAGGTTAAGAACAGTTTCAGGTTAAGAACGGACCTCCGGAACGAATTAAGTACTTAACCCGAGGTACCACTGTATCTCTTTCTGAACTTTGGGTGGCCACAGGTTAGTTAAAGGGACGCCTGACCGTTGGGTCCAGTCATGGCTGACTCTGGGGTTGCGGTGCTCATCTCACTTTATTGGCTGAGGGAGCCAGCGTACAGCATCCGGGTTATGTAGCCAGCATGACTTAACCGCTTCTGGTGAATCAGAGCAGCGCACGGAAACGCCATTTACCTTCCCGCCGGAGTGGTACCTATTTATCTACTTGCACTTTGATGTGCTTTCGAACTGCTAGGTTGGCAGGAGCAGGGACCGATCAACCGGAGCTCACCCCGTCGTGGGGATTCGAACCGCCGACCTTCTGATCGGCAAGCCCTAGGCTCTGTGGTTTAGACCACAGCGCCATGCCACAGTTTGTTGGACTACAACTCCCATCATCCGTAGCCGGCTGAAGTAGGTTTTAAGAAGGCCAAGTGAGACCTGCAATAAAATGTTGCTGCCTCTCCTGCTCTCTCTTGTTCTCTCCCATTCTCTGCCCCCCCCCGCCCTTCCAACAGTCAAATCGGCATCCCATGATTCCCAAGCACACATATTTCTCTTTCGGGTTTTGGGGGGACCTCCCCAAAGGGATTTTTTTTTCTACTTCTGCAAATCTTGGGGTTCAACCCATCCTGTTGCTGCTTCTTATTGTGTATGGTTGATGCTGTTTTACCTTCTACAGTGGTACCTCGGTTTAAGAACAGTCCTGTTTATGAACGATTTGGTTTACAAACTCTGTAAAACCAGAAGTAGTGTCCCGGTTTGCAAACTTTACCTTGGTTTAAGAACGGAAGCTGAACAGAGAGAAAAATCGTGGAATGAAATTTTTATGACCCTAGTGGAAATGTTTTAAGAGTTTAGGTTCAAATAGATATATTAATTTTAAGGAGAAAAAGAGGGAAAGGATTTGCTGAAATATTTAATTGAATTAGAATACAAAAAAGGGAGGTGGGAGGAGGTCAAGGAAACAAGCAAATGAAAGATATACTATGTGAAGGTTTGATGTGTTTTTTGCTTTTGTTTTTCTTTTTTCTTTGACCTTTTTTGTTTCTCTTTTTTCTTATTTGTATGGTATTCTTTTTTTTAATGTGATACATTGTTTTGTTTTTTGTTTAATTTGGTGTTTTTCTGTTTTATTTGTAACCTTCAAAACCTTAATAAATATTTTTTTTATAAAAAAAATAAGAATGGAAGCTGAACAGTGGAAGGGTACCGGCAGCGGGAGGCCTCATTAGGGAAAGTGCACCTCAGTTTAAGAACGGTTTTGGTTTAAGAACAGACTTCCGGAACGGATTAAGTTCGTAAACTGAGGTACCACTGTATATGGATTGGCACTTGGAGACCTGATCACTATAAAGGGAGTTTAGTGTGCTCCTGGATTCTTCTTCTTTTGCGATCACTCGTAGCCGAGTAAGATTGTCTTCCATAAACACGGTTTTAACAATGAGTCCGTAAGTGACTGTGGAGGCCAATTCTGGACCCACATGTCCTTCAATATTTGAAGACTCTAATAGGCATGATTGAGGCTCACTTAATCCAGATCCTCACTACAGGGAAATTCGGGTCGTGAAACAAACTTGTTTCCCCACCTCTTCTCCACCCACCCAGACTTTCCACAACAAGGATAGTAAAGGATGATGATTGCTTGACATTATATTCTTCAACTGAAAAAAAAATCTGAGTAAATGCTCAATAATAATGACTGTCACATAATCTCCTTGGAAATGTCTATAAGAATGATTGAATGCTTAGTAAACGCGTCATCTCGAAGTGACCTGAAAGAAGAATTTCCTGGAAAATAAAAGCTGAGCTTACAGTATGTTGGTACCCTGAATTATTTCCCCTTGGGCTACAATTAAGTAAAATCTGTTGTATTCTAGTAGGTAAAAAATATTGATTTTTAGAGCTCTATAACATTTCCCAAGAAGATTTGTTCTACGTTACACTTGAGGATTGCTTATAGACCCACAAGGAAGCTGTGCTAGTCATTTGAGGTTGTTATTTCTTCCCAAACATAGGAAAACATTCACGCTAAATCACTTTAATGTTCTCTCTTTTTCTGTTAAAACAGATTTGATGACATTCTCTATCACTATTGTCTATATCCACGTGTTAGTGAAGAGTTACCGGTAGTTTATGTTTCTTTTAACGAAAGGAACAACCAAAGGACAAATAAATCTGTTTCTTTTGACTCTATAAAAATTGTATTATGGCCACAGATACATAATTTTTAGAATCAGCTGCAAAGTTTGTGTTCCATACTTTAAAAGATTCATAAGCAACTCTAAAACTTTGTCACAAACTTCTTGAACAATGAAAAGAACGTATATTTACAGGTCTGTCTTATATTCTTGAATCTCTCTTGTTGCACGGAATGTAAACGTTTGTTTTGGAATTTGAAGGTCTCTGTGTGGATTTTTAATACACCTGAACCAAAAACCATTCTGCTACAGTGGTACCTCGGGTTACATACGCTTCAGGTTACATACGCTTCAGGTTACACACTCCGCTAATAAAGAAATAGTGCTTCAGGTTAAGAACTTTGCTTCAGGATAAGAACAGAAATCGGGCTTCGGCGCCGCAGCAGCAGCAGGAGGCCCCATTAGCTAAAGTGGTGCTTCAGGTTGAGAACAGTTTCAGGTTAAGAATGGACCTCCGGAACGAAATAAGTACTTAACCTGAGGTACCACTGTTCAGTTTTCTCCCTCTGCCCCAACCACTACTAGCCATTGAAAACATTCTGTGTACATGGGATACTTCTCGTGTGTGCTTGCTCCCTTTCCCTGCACAACCCGTTGTTCATTGGTATTCACCTACCCTGTGTTCCTGACCTACGGTTGGGTTGCAATCTGACGGAAGCACAACCAGCACTGCCATTTACCCTTCCTTTTAAAAAGGTTTTTAAGAGGAGGAGAGAAAAAACCTCTCTCTGCCTCCGGGACATCTTCATGCGGTGCACAGTTAAACTATGGAACACAGTAGTGGGCACCAACTTGGATGGCTAAAAACATTAGGATTAGACAAATGCCGTATTTTCCGCACTGGACCATAGGAGGGGGAGAACAGGAAATATTTTTTTCTTGTTCTCCTCCTCAAAAACAAGGTGCATTCAAGAGCAGGTCGGGGAACAGCGCAAAGGCTGCGCGCAGCCTTGCCGTTGCCCCCCAAGCTTCTGGGGCTGGCAGTGGGGGGAAGCGCTGCTTTCCCCCACTGCCAACCTCAAAGATCCCTGAAGGCTTTGGAGCGCAGCTTCGGGACAGCCTTTCAAGCCTCTGCGGAGGCTTTGCGCAGCCATCCCGGAGCTAGAACAGCGAGACGAAGGGCTGCGCAACCCCCGTCTCGCTGTTCTAGCTTCAGGGTGGTTGCACAAAGCCTCCGCGGGGCGGCGGGGTGAAGGCACCCCGCCGCCCCGCGGAGTCTTGAAAGGCTGTCCCTGAAGCCAAAACAGCTTCGGGCTGCAGGTTGCTATCTGCAAGCCTTCGGAGCCCGGCGGGAACTCCCACCGGGCTCCGCAGGCTTGCGTATAGTTCCTGAAGCCTGGAGAGCAAGAGGGGTCAGTACGCACCGACGCCTCTCGCTCTCCAGGCTTCAGTGAAAGCCTGCATTCACTCCATAGGACGCACACACTTTCCCCCTTCATTTTTGGAGGGGGAAAAGTGCGTCCTATAGAGCGAAAAATACGGTACATGGAGGATAAGGCTTATCAGTAGCTGCTAAAGCTGATGGCGATGATCTACCTTCACTATCAGAGGCTGAATACCAGTTTTGGGGAAATCGTAGGAGGGGAGGGGACTGTTGCGCTCAAGTGATGCTTGCAGGCTTCTTCTCGTAGGCATCTCGCTGGGCACTATGACAACAGGATGCTGGAGTAGATGGGCCCTTGGCCTGATCCAGTAGGTTCTTCATTTTAATTAATTAATACAGTGGTGCCCCGCAAGACGAACGCCTCGCAAGACGGAAAACCCGCTAGACGAAAGGGTTTTCCGTTTTGGAGGCGCTTCGCAAAACGAATTTCCCTATGGGCTTGCTTCGCAAGACGAAGATGTCTTGCGAGTTCCTGCGGGGTTTTTTCCCCCTTTCCCCCCTTTTCCTAAGCCCTAAGCCGCTTATCAGCTGATCCGCTAAAAGCCGCTAAACCGCTAATAGCGCTAATCCGCTAAGCTGTCAATGGGCTTGCTTCGCAAGACGAAAAAACCGCTATACGAAGAGCCTCACGGAACGGATTAATTTCGTCTTGCGAGGCACCACTGTAAACCTTTTATTGGCATCGCATACAAACATCCAAAACAAATCAATACAGAATTACCCCTTCCCCAGTGGCACAAAACCTTTGCTAAAAGAAAGGAGGCAGAGCAGTCTATCGTCACATCTCTTGGTCTCCAGGGAGATCAGATGTCTGCAGTGTATTTAGAGATATTTAGCCACTAACTTGGTGAGCTCCTGATCATTCCCCAGTAATAGAAAATGTATGACCTCCAACTCTGGTTTCCATTTGGGTATGCAGAGTTGATCTAGAAATTGCTGACGGAGATCAGCATATAGTTTACAATTGAGAACCATATGTGTAAGGGTTTCCACCAGCTGGTCTTCACATGGGCAAGTTCTTTCTCCTTCCACCCTGCCTGAGAACCCTCCCCAAAGGAGGTTTGATGGATTTGAATGGCCAGCGAAAATGCCCTTCTTTCTTGAGGGTTAAACAAAAATTCAAGGTAATTATGGTTAGTTTCATGAGCCCAAGAAAGTTGAAAATAAAGAGGGGAGCATGTTTTCTTTGCTGCTACTGTAAGTTCCTGGTGTTCAATATCCCACAACCTAGTTTTTATTATAGCTTTGGCAGATGGTAGGGACATCATATGTTCCTATCTGGTTTTGAGGATGGATTCCTGTGAGAAACACAGGCTAAAGCTTATTTTTACTTCTGTCTGTTTTTATAGGAGGCTGGAGAAAATTTTTCTGTTGTACTGGCCCACCGGAAACGCAGTCTTCAACATGGTGAGCTACACCTCCCTTTTCTTAGTGAACGCAAGGGAACCATGTACGCCCTTTGGATGTTTGGCCCAGGCATGAGATGTATGTCTCATTGATACAGAACAGGAATTTAGTGAATGTACCAACCCATTATATGGGTTTCATCAAACTGCTTGCAAGTTAAAACTGTAGGGTATGGAGAGCTTGTTGAAGAGCAAGTCACCCAGTTGCATATATTTTGCATAAACTATTCACCCCAGGTGAGAACAATGGAGCTGAACAATGCATGCTTGAAGGAGGTGACTTATTTGAGGCAAGTGTTACTCTGCATTGTGACACCTGCTTGTGCAACCTAAAAAATGCAAATAAGGTAAAGGTAAAGGTACCCCTGCCCGTACGGGCCAGTCTTGACAGACTCTAGGGTTGTGCGCCCATCTCACTTAAGAGGCCGAGGGCCAGCGCTGTCCGGAGACACTTCCGGGTCACGTGGCCAGCGTGACAAAGCTGCATCTGGCGAGCCAGCGCAGCACACGGAAACGCCGTTTACCTTCCCGCCAGTAAGTGGTCCCTATTTATCTACTTGCACCCGGGGGTGCTTTCGAACTGCTAGGTTGGCAGGCGCTGGGACTGAGCAGCGGGAGCGCACCCCACCGCAGGGATTCGAACCGTCGACCTTTCAATCGGCAAGCCCTAGGCGCTGAGGCTTTTACCCACAGCGCCACCTGCGTCCCTAAAAAAATGCAAATACTGCCCAGTAAAACAGAGGCCCTCTGTGTGGTGCGTTGTGTGTCTGCAATAGCAGGCAAGAACACTAGCAATCAGATTGGGTTCCCTAGCACAAGTTGAAGTTACATTTGTAAGAGAGAGACATAGTAGGTTTTCCACCAGTGATGGCCAGCTGTGTTGCTGGGAGTCATCAGGACCATAGGGCAAGTTGGAGGAATTCTGGGTGGCCTGCATTTATGGACGAAATTGTTCTGACTTGGACATCATATAAAATACATATATAGGTCTGGCTTTGACTACGGTCCCCTCTTATCCCCCACTTTAAGAAAACATTTTCACATCCGCTAATACATATTAAAGTTTTGGTTACTATCGCTGTCTGTCCTAAAAAGGTAAAGGTAAAGGTACCCCTGCCCGTACGGGCCAGTCTTGACAGACTCTGGGGTTGTGCGCCCATCTCACTTAAGAGGCCAGGGGCCAGCGCTGTCCGGAGACACTTCCGGGTCACGTGGCCAGCGTGACATCGCTGCTCTGGCGAGCCAGAGCCGCACACGGAAACGCCGTTTACCTTCCCGCTGGTAAGCGGTCCCTATTTATCTACTTGCACCCGGAGGTGCTTTTGAACTGCTAGGTTGGCAGGCGCTGGGACCGAGCAGCGGGAGCGCACCCCGCCGCAGGGATTCGAACCGCCGACCTTTCGATCGGCAAGCCCTAGGCGCTGAGGCTTTAACCCACAGCGCCACCTGCGTCCCTACAAGCCCTGAAATTATTTGTTGCCTTGTGTCTTTCAGCCTTAATATCGCTTCGTCTGAGCAGTTCAAGCCTCCCTCCGAGCTAGACCCCTCAGAACCAGACCCCTCAGAGATGGAGTCAAACCAGGACCCGGTAATTCATTCTATATCTTCATTATATTGCCATCCCTAATTCAGATGGACTGCTTAGAGAACATTTGTTTCAGGTGGTATACAGATACAGTGGTGCCTCGCGAGACGAAATTAATCCGTTCCGTGAGGCTCTTCGTCTAGCGGGTTTTCTGTCTTGCGAGGCGTTCGTTTTGCGGGGCACCACTGTATAGTCTTCCATACCAACACATTTGAGGGAGGTGTGTTAATTTGTGGTGGCCAAACAGCAAGGCATCTTCTGGTAACTTTGAGATTTTAAAATTTTGTTGCTCCTGGGGTCACCAACCTTTTGGGCCCATTTTGAGAAGTTACAAAATGGCCACCATGGCAGGGTTGCGGGGGGGGGGGGGGGTTGCAACGTAAAACACCATCGCCGGGGGAGGCATGGCACAACACAAAATTAGACACTGCAGTCCTTAATGTCCACACACCCCACGCCCTATCGCAGGACAACATCCTGCTCACTGTGGGAAGTCAGGTGTGTGCTCATGGTCTCAGTTGTGGAGGTGACACAGTATTGATTCCCCACCTGCCCACAATGACACTGTATTATAAAACTGCAGGTTATTGCAAGAATCCTGCCGATGTTCTTATGTGTTTACAGTTTATTTGTAAATATCCAATAAACCATTTCCATTCTTTTATAAAAAGTTTGTTATCTTGATTTCTTATTTTTCTGGTAAGTTTTGCCATTTCTGCATATCCCATAAGTTTTTGTACCCATACTTCTTATTTGGGATTTCTTCTTCTTTCCATTTTTGAGCAAGGAGCATTCTTGCCGCTGTAGTCGCATACATGAATAAATTTCTATACAGCTTGGGTAGTTCTGTCCCTATAATTCCCCAAAAGAAGGCTTCTGGGTGTTTTTTTGTTTTGTTTTTAAACAAATGTTATTTTAAACATCTTTTTCAATTCATTATATATCATTTACCAGTAAGCTTTAACCTTACTACAAGACCACCACATATGATAAAAATAATGTTCTTTTACATTTCCAACACTTATTTTATTTCGATTTATACATTTTTGCCCCTTTACTCTGTGTTAGGTACCACTGATGCATCATATTCATATAATTTTCTACCACTGCATCAGTTTTAGGCCTGGTTAATTGCCATGGCTTTCCGCAAAGCATACAGTGGGTTGTAGAGGATGAAGGCTGAAGCTAGAGAGGATTTCTCAGGTAGAGGGAATATCTATAGTGTGCATATGCTCAGAACTGACACGACTGCTTAGCTCTTTTTGGTTGCTAAATCACCAGTTCAGTGCAGCGTAAAAAGAATAGTAGCATTTATGTGTGCTATGGGTAGGAGTGTTAGGATTCTTGCTCCGTGCTTGCAGTCATGGGATTGTTGTCGAACACAGGACGGTGTATGTTTTCATTCCACAGTGTGGGAAGTGACGGAGACAGGATGTTTTGTACTACTGTGTTCCGGAATGTAGGACTATTGTCCTTTGTTTCTTTCTCTTTGCTGTCTGATGAGAAAGAGGAAGGAGCTAAGTCAGAATGCTCCGAGTGTATTATATGTAAATAAAAGTAGATTAGCCAAAATGCTGAGCTATTGAGTCTGTTACGCGAACTGCAGATACTCTGCAGGATCCCTAAGCTTGCTAATGCCTCTTGGTATCAGTCGCTGTGCTGTTCGGTTTGGAAAAAGCTTTTGAAGCTCCTGAACAATCGACCAGGAGGGAGAGAACATGCCAGTTGGGCATGTGTCTCTGCCAGGGTCCTACACGCGAGTAGGGTGATCCTAACAAGGAGAGGATATATTAATTGCAATTTATCCCTCCAGGTTCCCACATGTGTGGGTTCAACAGAGTTTCCAAGTCCCATCCTTGGCAGTAAAAGTAAAAGCATAGGAATTAGGCTGTAAAACCTTGTTTTGAGTCCAGGACGCGGGTGGCACTGTGGGTTAAACCACAGAGCCTAGGACTTGCCGATCAGAAAGTCGGCGGTTCGAATCCCCGCAACGGGGTGAGCTCCCATTGCGCGGTCCCAGCTCCTGCCAACCTAGCAGTACGAAAGCACGTCAAAGTGCAAGTAGATAAATAGGTACCGCTCCGGCGGGAAGGTAAACGGTGTTTCTGTGCGCTGCTCTGGTTTGCCAGAAGCGGCTTAGTCATGCTGGCCACATGACCCGGAAGCTGTACGCCGGCTCCCTTGGCCAGTAAGCGAGATGGGCACCGCAACCTCAGAGTCGGTCACGACTGGACCTAATGGTCAGGGGTCCCTTTACCTTTATGAAGTAAGCTGGCTTCCCTCCTCTTACCCTGCTTAATAAAGAACCAGGCAACAACTTTCCAGAGATGGAAAGAAGATAAATTTCCTACCAGAGAAGAATGGCAGATGAAGGTGATGGACTATACTGAAATGGCTAAAATGACCGGAAGAATCAGAAATCAGGAAGACCAAAATTTTAATATGGAATGGGGAAAATTTATAATTTATCTTAAAAGACCACTGTAAACAGTTAAAATCGTTAGCAGGATTGGAATATCACTTGCAGTTTAAGGGCGAATTCTGGACACAGTGGAGATGTAAAAGATTTGGATCACAATACAAGATGCAGGGGGGAATGATTTATAATAGGACCCACAAAGGGGAGGACGGAAGTCCAGGAGATTCCTTGGAATCTTGTTTTTATGATTCATGTTTGATATATCTCTGTGAAATTTTAACTTGAAAAACCAAATAATTTTTTATAAAAAAAAATCAGGCAACAACTTGTAAAATAAGTGTAAAAGTAAGATTAACTTTATAATCATGCATTGGTTCCATCAGTAAAAACTATGCAGGCAAAATATTACAGTATAACCAGCTTCAGGCATGTGTCAGTTTCAGAGCATCCAACTCTGGTCCAAGGCAGAGTGAGAGGAACAGGAAGTGCTATAAGTGCTATAAGTGCTATAAGCTCCTTCCTCTCCAGGAGAGGAAGGGGAAATGGCATCACACAGAGTCCTCTTTTGTTTTTCTATGGTCTATCTACCTATCAGCAATACAGCTCTGTGAACTTAGCCACTTCTGATGCTAACTAGCAAGAATATGCATCTGTCAGGTTGGGCTGCCAATTTCTCACATTATGTTCTTCCCCGCTCTCACCCATCCTAAGGGCTTTCAAGTACAGTGGTGCCTCGCAAGATGAAAAGAATCCGTTCCGCGAGTCTCTTCGTCTTGCGGTTTTTTCATCTTGCGAAACAAGCCCATTAGCAGTTTAGCGGATTAGCGCTATTAGTGGCTTAGGGGCTTAGCGGATCAGCTGATAAGCAGCTTAGCGGATCAGCTGTTAAGCGGCTTAGCGGATCAGCTGATAAGCGGCTTAGCGGATCAGCTGATAAGCGGCTTAGCGGATCAGCTGATAAGCGGCTTAGCGGATCAGCTGATAAGCGGCTTAGCGGATCAGCTGTTAAGCGGCTTAGTGGCTTAGAAAAGGGGGGGGGGGAAGGAAAAAAAACCCCGCAGGAACTCGCAAGACATTTTCGTCTTGTGAAGCAAGCCCATAGGAAATTTGTTTTGCGAAGCACCTCCAAAACGGAAAACCCTTTCGTCTAGCGGGTTTTCCGTCTTGCGAGGCATTCGTCTTGCGGGGCACCACGGTAATGCATCTGGTTAAGAGCCCAGACCCCTGCCTGCCTATCAGCAAAAAGGGTGTCTCTTTAACTTCGTAAGTCAACTCTTATTTTGAATGTAAGGTGTCGGTGGTCATACATACATACTATTTCTTTCCCCAAACAGGAAGATGGCTTGTATGTTGAGAATGAGATACAAACTTCTAAAGTGGATATCCCAGAAGGAAATAGGTGGAGGTGGTCTCGATTACACAAAGAAGTAGAGCAGCAAACCTCAAGGACGGCTGTACTCATTCCAGAGATAGAGACGTCATCCGAGGCAGACGTTCAGGTCCAAACCTCGTTTTCGAGCCTACCAAGAGGAAGGGAGGCCCAGGCGCAAACTTCATTTCTCTCCCTGCGGTCTCCAACCCCGGTAGAAAATGACGCTCAAGTGCAAACTTCATTTATGGAATTGCCAAGAGAAGCGGAAGCTCAGGTGCAAACATCCTTGCTTTCGTTACCTGGAGAAAAGGAGATGCATGCCCAAACCTCGTTCAGCTCGTTGCCAGAAAGGAGGTCTGTGGCATCTTTCGCAGGATCTGCCCTGTCCTCTTCTTCCTATCTAGAGTTGTTAGAGAAGTTTCCCTCTCTGCCCATGTTATCTGAGGCCCAGGTGCAGACCTCACATCTTGACATAAGAGTTCCTTCGGAAATCGACATTCAGCTGCAGACTTCGTTTTCGGACTACATATCAGAAAGAGAGTATGCATCCTCCTCTGAGCCCCAGAGTAAGCTATCACCCCAGTCATCAGTGATAGAACAAAGCACGATATATCCCGTATATATTGATACTGGGGTACAAACTTTACCTGTGGAAATACCGCCTGGCAACGACTGGCGTTCTGCGCGTTTAAATACTGCGGCCCAGGTGCAAACGTCCTTTGCTTCGATGACAGAACAACGGCCAATGCTTGGGTTAGGAAAAGGCGAGGAAACAGCAGGAGAAGTGGAATCCCTTTTTTCTATAGAAGAGGCACCTCTGCCTTCTGAACGGGCTGAAAGAGCTATGCAGACATCTGAGACATTGCTTCGGCAGTGGAAGCAATGGCATTCATTACAGCCACGATCTGATGCACAGGTGCAAACCTCCACCATTGAACTGCTAAAGAAGCTTTCTTTGCTATCCCGGATTCAGAGCATGGAATCAGCTTCCCGTGCCGAGTTACTAAAGAAAGCTTCCTCCCTGTCAGTGGGTGAACCCCACATGCAAACTTCAAGTCCTGAATTACTGAGGAAGGCTTCTTCTTGGTCAAACTCCGAGGTCCAAGACCAGATCTTAAGTGATGAGCTGCTGCTGAAGAAGCGTCCATCTTCGGCACAAGTGCTTAGAAGCTCAGATTATGAACTGGCAAGGTTGCTTTCTCCCAAGTCAACAACCAAGGAGGCCCAGATACAAACATCTGAGGTAGAACTCATTAATAAGCTTTTGTCAGATAGGTCAACAGACACTCTCTTCCGAAAGTCCTCTTCTGCGTCATATATCAAACCCCAGGAGAGGACCTCAGACACTGATTTCCCAAAGTCCCATTCTGCATCATTTGCAAAAACTCCAGAGAAGATATTGGACAGTGATTTCCAAAGCTACGTTTCCATGTCACATGCTGAACCCCAGAAGAAGGTATCAGACACTGATGTTCAAAAGTACTCTTCTTTGTCATTGATTGAGGGTGGGGATGATAATCAGGAACCTTTAACAGAAGGGAAGGAGTACCTTATTACCCCACAGGTGATGGAAGCTCAGATCCGTAAATGGTATCATGAACTCCCAGAAGTTCAGACATCAGCCTCTCAAAAAGAGCCTCTTTGGACGCCAACAATTGACAGTGAGGTACAAACATCGCATGTTGAAATACCATATGGAAACAAGTGGCGTGAATCACGTTTGCAAACCGAAGCTCAGGTGCAGACTTCAGGGCTTAAAGTACCCGTGGAAAAAGCGGAATCCTTTCCCCAAGTGCAGAAGGCCAACCAGACCCAAACATCCTTGCTTGAAATATGGCGAGCAAGAGAGTTAGCTGAAGCCCAGAACCAGACTTGCGGCTTCGATGAAGCCGAAACAGAGGAGTTCCCTCATGGATTACTAGTTGATAGCCACGCACAAACATCAGATTTTGACTTTTGGAAAGCAAAGGAACAAATGGATATTGAAACACAGACTTCAGTAGACAAAATTCTACAGCAAGGAATCAGGCCTTCTCCCACTGAACAGGTTGACAAGCTGGTGCAGACATCTTTTCTTGATCTGGGGAAATCAAAAGACTACATGCAGCAGAAGGCATCTGAGACGGACTTAACGGATCCTGAAGGAACGTATTTCCCCCCATTACAACGTGACTTTGAAGTGGGGACTGGTACTCAGGCACAACGCTCCATCTCTGATTTCCTAGAGGCACAAAAAGAGCCTCCTCTGGCGCAACCAACCAATGCTGAGGTGCAAACCTCAAATGTTGAAATACCTGCGGGGAGCTCGTGGCGTTCATCTCGCTTGCATTCTGATGTTCAACAGCAAACTTCACTGGAATTTGACGAGGAAGAATCAGAAGCTTTCCCCTCATCACAAAAGGACATCCAGTCACAAACCTCCCTTCTGGACATATGGAAGGCAAAACAGCTCCATGATGCCCAGATCCAAACTTCTTGGATGGATTTCCCAACAGATGTGGAAGATCCTTTTCTCTCACCACAGTCTGAAAGCCCATCTGAGTACTTCATGCCTGAGGAAGAACAGTCTCCTCCACCAGCCCTAATGGACGCTCAGATGCAAACCTCTCTCCTTGACATTTGGAAGGCAAAAGAACTCCATAATGCTCAGAAGCAAACTTCTTGGATAGATGTGCCAGAACCCATGGAAGAACCTTTTCTCCCACCACAGTCTGAAAGCCCAATTGAGCCACCTATGCTTGAGATGGAAGAGGCTCCTCTACCAGGCAGAATTGACAACCAGGTGCAAACCTCCTTCTCTGACAGGTGGTGGAAGAAAGAACGAGTGGACGCTGAGATGCAAAGTTCCCTGGGAGATTTGCCACAAGGCACCAAGGTGCTGCCTCTTCTCCCACCACAGCCTGAAAGCCCAACTGAGCCAGCTGTGGTTGAGATAAAAGAGGCTCCTCCTCCAGCCAGAATGGACAACCAGGTGCAAACCTCCTTCTCTGACATATGGCGGAAAAAAGAACGAGCGGACGCTGAGATGCAAAGTTCCCTGGCAGATTTGCCACAAGTCACCAAGGTGGTGCCCCTCCTACCACAGCCTGAAAGCCCAATTGAGCCAGCTGTGGTTGAGATTATAGAGCCTGCTCCTCCAGGCAGAATGGACAACCAGGTGCAAACCTCCTTCTCTGACATATGGCGGAAAAAAGAACGAGCGGATGCTAAGATGCAAAGTTCCCTGGCAGATTTGCCACAAGTCACCAAGGTGGTGCCCCTCCTACCACAGCCTGAAAGCCCAATTGAGCCAGCTGTGGTTGAGATTATAGAGGCTGCTCCTCCAGGCAGAATGGACAACCAGGTGCAAACCTCCTTCTCTGACATATGGCGGAAAAAAGAACGAGCGGATGCTAAGATGCAAAGTTCCCTGGCAGATTTGCTACAAGTCACCAAGGAGGCGCCTCTGCTTCCACAGTCTGAAACCCCAATTGAGCCAGCTGTGGTTGAGATTATAGAGGCTGCTCCTCCAGGCAGAATGGACAACCAGGTGCAAACCTCCTTCTCTGACATATGGCGGAAAAAAGAACGAGCGGATGCTAAGATGCAAAGTTCCCTGGCAGATTTGCCACAAGTCACCAAGGTGGTGCCCCTCCTACCACAGCCTGAAAGCCCAATTGAGCCAGCTGTGGTTGAGATTATAGAGGCTGCTCCTCCAGGCAGAATGGACAACCAGGTGCAAACCTCCTTCTCTGACATATGGCGGAAAAAAGAACGAGCGGATGCTAAGATGCAAAGTTCCCTGGCAGATTTGCTACAAGTCACCAAGGAGGCGCCTCTGCTTCCACAGTCTGAAACCCCAATTGAGCCAGCTGTGGTTGAGATTATAGAGGCTGCTCCTCCAGGCAGAATGGACAACCAGGTGCAAACCTCCTTCTCTGACATATGGCGGAAAAAAGAACGAGCGGATGCTAAGATGCAAAGTTCCCTGGCAGATTTGCCACAAGGCACCAAGGAGGTGCATCTGTTTCCACAGTCTGAAAGCCCAATTGAGCCAGCATTGGTTGAGATTATAGAGGCTGCTCCTCCAGGCAGAACGGACAACCAGGTGCAAACCTCCTTCTCTGACATATGGCAGAAAAAAGAGCGAGCGGATGCTAAAATACAAAGTTCCCTGGGAAATTTGCCACAGTCTGAAACCCCAATTGAGCCAGCTGTGGTTGAGATAAAGGAGGCTCCTCCTCCCACCAGAATGGAAAACCAGGTGCAAACCTCCTTCTCTGACACATGGTGGAAAAAAGAACGAGCGGATGCTGAAATACAAAGTTCTCTGGGATATTTGCCACAGGTCACCAAGGTAGTGCCCCTCCTACCACAGTCTGAAAGCCCAATTGAGCCAGCTGTGATTGAGATAAAAGAGGCTGCTCCTCCAGGCAGAATGGACAACCAGGTGCAAACCTCCTTCTCTGACATATGGCGGAAAAAAGAGCGAGCTGACGCTGAGATGCAAAGTTCCCTGGCAGATTTGCCACAAGGCACCAAGGAAGTGCTTCTCTCATCACAAGCTGAAAGCCCAATACAGTCACCCATGCCTGACTCAGTAGATACAGCTCCTGAATTTCCACCCCCAACTGAACCTAAGGAGCCAACTTCCTTACCTGAAATGCCCAAGACAATGAAGCCAGTGGATGTTCCAAAGTCACTTCCCCCATCACCAAGTGACAGCAAGGACCAGACCTCCCAGCCTGATATGCAGACACCAGAAGAATTACCCATAGCGCAGGAGCAGTCTTCAAAGACCAGTTTGGCAAGTGCCAAAGTTGTAACTCCTGTCTCATCACACACATCTTTGAGCCCTGTTCCATCACAAACTGCTGTCTCTCCTGCCCTCTCTCGCACTGCTGTTTCTCCTGCCCTCTCTCGCACCGCTGTCTCTCCCGCCCACTCTCGCACTGCTGTCTCTCCTGCCCTCTCTCGCACTGCTGTCTCTCCTGCCCACTCTCGCACTACTGTCTCTCCTGCCCACTCTCGCACTGCTGTCTCTCCTGCCCTCTCTCGCACTGTCTCTCCTGCCCTCTCTCGCCCTGCTGCCTCTCCAGCTTCTTCCCACCCCGCTGTTTCTCCTGTCTCACCATACACTCCTGCATCTCCTGCCGCATCAGAAATTCCCAGCCCAGTTCGACCACCCTCACCTGCATCGCTGTACGCAGAGGAGCAGCACTCTGACCTCGCAGAGCAGAAAAGAGCTTCGATGGAAAAAACACTGCTGGAATTATGGACCACACGAGAGGAGGCCGAGGTTCAAAAGCAAACTGACCAACTTCAGCTTCACCTCGAGGATTTACCTTTATTCCCAAAGCTGGAAGACAGCCAGGTGGAGATTGCAGAGGTGACGAAACCTGAAGGGAAGAAACCAAAACAAGTTTCTAAAGTGCCGAAAAAGTCGAAAGCTCCTGCGTTTGCTGAAGCCCAGGTCCAGACCTCGTTTGTCGAAATACCCCGGGGGAAGAAATGGCGTGCATCTCGCATATTTGCGGAGGCCCAAGTCCAGACTTCTTTTCAAGACCTCCATGTGAAAGAAAGGGCCCCGACTTTGCGTGATCACGTGGCAGCCAAAAGGTAGGAGACGAATACTGCTCTGCTGTAGCTTTACTGTGCTGTGATGGTTTTCATTCCCGTTCTGCGGTCTACCTCTGCTTCAGAGGTTGACAGCTGAAGCACATGAGTAGAAACCTGGAAGGTGGGCTCTCCGTGTTAATTGCTCCCTGTACAGTGGTACCTCGGGTTACATACGCTTCAGGTTACATACACTTCAGGTTACAGACTCCACTAACCCAGAAATAGTACCGCGGGTTAAGAACTTTGCTTCAGGATGAGAACAGAAATCGTGCTCCGGTGGCACGGCAGCGGCAGGAGGCCCTATTAGGTAAAGTGGTGCTTCAGGTTAAGAACAGTTTCAGGTTAAGTATGGACCTCCGGAACGAATTAAGTACTTAACCTGAGGTACCACTGTACATACAAAGCTGGAGCATTGGAGAGAGGTTTTAAAGCAAGCCTCAGTGGTGTAGCCAGAGGGGCCGTGGTCCCGGGCACAAAATTCTGAGAGGGTGCAACCAGGCATCCCCACGTAGGCGCCGGCTTCCATGGGGATCCCTGTCCCAGCGAAAGTGGTAGAGCAGCCTAGCTCCACAGTGAGCAGGCACAGACAGGGAGGCGGGCAAGGCATAGCTCCTCTCCGTGGGCATTGGAGGGATTTGCCCGCCAGCACATGTTTGCCTTCTTGCCTTATTAATTGCTGAGTGGGACTTGTGCACACAGGCAGGTCTGTCCCATATCACCGCCTGAGGCAAAACAGGGACGTGCTGCACTGTGCACATGTTGTGCGCCACTGCCCCCTTCCCTCCTTCCCCCTTTCTGGGGTCGCACATCAGCAGCTTCCAGGATCCGGTGAGATCTTGCAAGAGCCCTGCGAGATTGTGCAAGGCCTCTGTGTAATTTTGCGGGGCTCTCGTGGGGATCCCGCCAGAAGTGTCGCCTTGCTCCTCTGGCCATGGGGTAAATAGAGCACCCCGCCAAGAAATGTCAAAACTGTCTTCAAAAACTTAAGAGTTCTGCTTTGAAACAGCAAAGTTTTTGCATCTCTGCTGGCCCTAGCAGGTCTCACCTGATTTTTTTAAAATAAAAAAATGCATTAACAGTGGATGAAAACTGGGAGTTGTACAAGTCAAGCAGAAAGTTTTGCCTGGGATACTGCCAATATGCTAACAGCTAGTGTGGAAGTGGCGCCCCCCCCCCACTTTAGATAGGTTGTCCTGTGAGTAGACAGTAGACAGAAAGCAATGAAATCTGAACAGGAAACTTATAGACGCAGAGACTCAGGAAAGCTCAGGAGGACTTAGTAGGAATACAATGAGTTGACAATGAATGACACTGTCTGGATTCCCCATAAAAACTGAGTGTTTTATTATGTTCATTCCAGACTAAACTGCTAGTGTGGAGGCTTCCCTTGTAAGGCAATTGGATGGATCCAGATTAAGTGAGTCGCATTTAGTTCCCACTGAAATCAACAGGTTCTTAACTTCAGTTGGTGCAAAATTCAGCAGCTAGGTTGCTCACTGGGACAAGATGGTTTGATCATATTACACAGGTCCTGGTCTGACTGCACTGGCTGCCAATTAGTTTCCAGGCCCAATTCAAAGTGCTGGTTCTGACCTACAAACCCTTAAATGGTTCAGGACTGCAGTACCTCAAGGACCGCCTTTCCTCGTAGGAACCAACCTGGACCCTGCAATAATAATCCAAGGCCTTTCTTTGTGAGAGGTCCGGATCGTGGCAACATGAGAAGCAGCCTTTTCTGCGGTGGCTCCCCATTTGTAGAATGCTTTCCCCAGGAAGACTCGCCTGTTGCCTTCATTACATATCTTTAAGCCCCAAGCAAAAGCATTCCCCTTCTCCCAGGCCTTTGGCTTATTAAACAATCTACAGCCTTTTACACTGTGTGCGGGTGGAGTTGGGGGTTGCTACTGTTTTGTTTGTTAGTAGTATGCAATGCAGTTTCGTGTTTTGGTATAATAATAAATAATGAATGAATTTATTAACACGGTCACAGACCAGCATCAACACACACAATATCACCTTACTCTTTTAGAGGTATTCCAAACTAAGTTTTTCCGCTGCCTGCTGGGGATCCCCTCTTGCGTATCCAACATAGCGGTCCGTTTGGAGGTTGGGCAAATTCCTATCAGTACTCGGATATGGATATTGAAGATCCATTATTGGCTAAAGCTTATTTTCTTCCCGGTTGGGCTGGCACCTTTAACCTTATTAGATACCTACCAATCCAGATGGAAAGCTACACTGCTGGAAAAACTTAAAGGCTTGGGGATCCCACGGCAGACTTTGATAGCGACAGGCTTTGAGAAAGCCAGGACTACAATTTGCCAGCGTATCTGGGACGTAGAATTACAATGCCACATGAGCGAAATGATCAAACATCTAGCAATAATAAATAAATCTTTATTGCGGTCCAAAGACCCATAGAACAATTTCAGAACAAAATACAGTTAAGACAGCCAACCACAAAAGAGAGAGAAACTGGGGCGGTCATTTTGTTTTGTTTCGAGCTTGATGGTCTTTGTCTCTTTTGACTTCCGAAAGAAACTTTGCCACGGCCAGCGTTATATCATTAGACCTGTCACCCAAAAGATATTTAATATCTTCAGATTTTCCCGGCAGATTTGCCTGTAGGGGTTTGATCCCTTGCTTGCCCATAAAAGGTAAAGATAAAGGGACCCCTGATCATTAGGTCCAGTCATGGTCGACTCTGGGTTTGCGGCGCTCATCTCGCTTTATTGGCCGAAGGAGCTGGCGTACAGCTTCCGGGTCATGTGGCCAGCATGACTAAGCCACTTCTGGTGAACCATTACAGCGCACGGAAATGCCGTTTACCTTCCCGCCGGAGTGGTACCTATTTATCTACTTGCACTTTGACGTGCTTTCGAACAGCTAGGTTGGCAGGAGCAGGGACCGAGCAACGGGAGCTCACCCCATCATGGGGATTTGAACCGCCGACCTAGTGATTGGCAAGTCCTAGGCTCTGTGGTTTAACCCACAGCACCACCCACGTCCCTGCTTGCCCATACTGCCCACAATTGCAGTAAGATATGCTTCATGCAATCAACGTCCTGAGAACATAAACAAAGCCTCTTCGGATAAGGGTTGCCTCTCAGCCTACCATTTAGCACTTCCAGAGGAAATACATTTAGCCTGGCTTTGGTAAATAAATGCTGATAGGTTGGTACAGAATTGTTTTTACTGTATTTTTCGCTCTATATGACGCACCAGACCATAAGACACACCTAGTTTTTGGAGGAGGAAAACAAGAAAAAAAAAATTCTGAATATCAGAAGCCAGAACAGCAAGAGGGATTGCTGTGCAGCGAAAGCAGCAATCCCTCTTGCTGTTCTGGCTTCTGGGATAGCTGCGCAGCTTGCATTCACTCCATAAGACGCACACACATTTCCCCTTACTTTTTAGGAGGGAAAAAGTGAGTCTTATAGAGCAAAAAATACGGTATATTGTAAACTGCCCTGTGATCTTTGTATGACGGTATAGAAATGTAATAAATAAATAAAATCATTTCATTGGGACCAAAGTGTAGCTTCATGTGGATCCATCCCATTAGTCTCTCCCCAACCCCCACAACCACCAGAGAATTGAAGGTGAGAATTGAAAGAGAGATCACCGTTTATGCTGTGTTCATGTATTCCATTCCTGTCTCTGAGAAATGAGCCTGGATAGCTCAGTTGGTTAGAACATGGTGCTGATAACTCCAGGGTTGCAGGTTCATTCCCCGTATGGCACAACTCCTTTGCAGTCGATTGGACCAGATGAGCCTCAAAGTCTCTTTCAACTCTACAGTTCTATGATTCTTTCCCCGACTATTTTAATACTCCATCCTGACATGCTGGTGCAAAATAGGTTTGGAGGGTCTTTATATTCTTTCAAAAACAAGCAGAGCCTGTTTTGGCCAGAGAGCAACAGAGGGCTGAACGAATTGTGACTGTTCATCACGCAAAGGGGCTGCCCTCAAAATGGTTACCTGCATCTGAAAACCCTTCCTAATGTTCCCTTTTCTTGTGTTCCAGGGTACCAAGGGGTCCGAAGCGAGCAGCGCCAGTGTCCGTGCACTTACACGTAAAGATGTCTCCAAAGCGTCAAACTAGCAATGAAAAGAAATAGTGAATTCTTGAATTTAAAGAAATAAAGGATTGCGAAATACCAGAAACGTAACCAACGGCTATTTCTGTAGGTGGGTGAGCAAACAGAGAAGCAGGCAGAGGCGTGCGAAGGGGCGTGAGCAAGGACAGGTGCAGCAAAGCCGTCATTAGGAGAAAATGCAGGAACAACTGGTGCACATTTTAGTTGCAGAAAGGCTGTGGGATGGCACACAGTCCATGCGTGTGCGTGTTTTGTCTGTAATGCAACTGTAAGGCAACACCCCTGTAATCCCACTTCAAATATTTTAGTCATGGATTCAACAGCATGGGGAAAGGCCAGTTAGTGACAGCAGATGTAGACTCTCAGAATGTACCCAGCAGTTTAGACCACAGCACCACCCGTGTCACTGCACATAGCATACTAGAGTGACTATAGTAAGGTGGGACCTATACAGGATTTGTTAATAATAATAATAATAATAATTAATAATAATAATAATAATAATAATAATAATAATTTATTATTTGTACCCCGCCCATCTGGCTGGGTTTCCCCAGCCACTCTGGGCGGCTTCCATAGAAACCAAAAATACACTAAAATATCACAGATTAAAAACTTCCATGAACAGGCCTGCCTTAAGATGTCTTCTGAATGTCAGGTAGTTATTTATCGCTTTGACATCTGATGGGAGGGCGTTCCACAGGGCAGGCGCCACTACCGAGAAGGCCCTCTGCCTGGTTCCCTGTAGCTTTGCTTCTCGCAATGAGGGAACCGCCAGAAGGCCCTCAGCGCTGGACCTCAGCGTCCGGGCAGAATGATGGGGGTGGAGACGCTCCTTCAGGTATACTGGGCCGAGGCCGTTTAGGGCTTTAAAGGTCAACACCAGCACTTTGAATTGTGCTCGGAAACGTACTGGGAGCCAATGTAGGTTTTTCAAGACCGGTGTTATGTGGTCTCGGCGGCCGCCCCCAGTCACCAGTCTGGCTGCCGCATTCTGGATTAGTTGTAGTTTCCGAGTCACCTTCAAAGGTAGCCCCACATAGAGCGCATTGCAGTAGTCCAAGCGGGAGATAACCAGAGCATGCACCACTCTGGCGAGACGGTCCGCGGGCAGGTAGGGTCTCAGCCTGCATACCAGGTGGAGTTGGTAGACAGCTGCCCTGGATACAGAATTGACCTGTGCCTCCATGGACAGCTGTGAGTGGTGTAATAGTTCAGAGCGGTAGTCTCGTAATCTGGGGAACCGGGTTCGCGTCCCCGCTCCTCCACATGCAGCTGCTGGGTGACCTGGGGCCAGTTACACTTCTCTGAAGTCTCTCAGCCTCACTCACCTCACAGAGTCTTTGTTGTGGGGGAGGAAGGGAAAGGAGATTGTTTGCCGGTTTGAGACACCTTTGGGTAGTGATAAAGTGGGATATCAAATCCAAACTCTTCTTCTTTTTCTTCTTCTTACTGAGCCAATGCATAGGGACAATGCCTGTTTGAGAAAATGTGTGCAGGAAAATGAGGATTTGTTTGATTGATGGAGGGGAGGTCAGGCCTCTCCGAACAGCATATAATGCCACAATGGGAAACACATTTTACAATCTCACAACAGGAAATACCACATAAGAAACACAGGGTAAAAGGCAAAGGTAAAGGACTCCTGGACGGTTAAGTCCAGTCAAAGGCGACTATGGGGTTGTGGCACTCATCTCGCTTTCAGGACGAGGGAGCTGGCATTTGTCCACAGACAGCTTTCCAGGTCATGTGGCCAGCAGGACTAAACTGCTTCTGGCACAACGGGACACTGTGACAGAAGCCGGAGCACATGAAAACACTGTTTACCTCCCCACCTCAGTGGTACTTATTTATCAACTTGCACTGGCATGCTTTCAAACTGCTCGGTTGGCAGAAGCTGGGACAGAGCAATGGGAGCTCACCCCATCGTGGGGATTCAAACCGCTGACCTTCCAATTGGCAAGCCCAAGAGGCTCAGTGGTTTAGACCACAATGCCACCCGCTGTATGACCTACTAACTCTGGTGTATTATTCGGCATGAGATGTACTGGGATGAATTGGGTCATGTTATCTCTCACAGTATGTCATGATTGTAACCACTTGGGTCAAAATCATATCTGAACATCCAACATACCTGATAGATCCCCTGGGAGAACTGGACTATGAAATAAGGCGATATAAGGCTGCATTCCTCACCCCACTCACCTGGGAGTAAGACCCATTGAATTCTGAGTAGGCATGGTTTGGATTACAGAGTAAGTAAGTATCACAGTGGAGAGATTCAGGGATGGCTACATGAATGCTTTGAACATGGTCGGGAAGACATCTAGAGTGGAAAGCAGAAAAGAAGGCTCTGCGAGAATAGCTGTCCAAAATGTACAACTATTAGAGAGCTGGTCAAAATGGTTGCTAATGACAGCCAGAGGAATGCTATTGATAATAATAGAAGGGACCAGGCAGATGTTGCCATCTAGATCAGCCATTAAATTGATGAACAAGAACAAAACTAGAAGTCTGTCAACCGCAGAGCACTAAGGGTACTGCTCTGATCGTTTCCTTTTGAAAATTTTTATTTTCAGAAAGAATTAACTCAGTATAATAAAACAACGGAGGAAAACAATGGAGAGGTAAAAGCTGATTGTAGAGAATTCTTTGATGGTGCTAATGGATTTTATGTGGTGGCTTGTGGAAGACTCACCCAGCACCTTTGTTACATTATCTTCAGGTGCCAGGAGAAAATATTCCTCTTCTCCCAAGCCTTTGGCTGATTAAACAATATATGGGCTTTTAAATTGTGTTTGTTATTTTTGTTTGTATTATTGTGTTTTTATATTGTAAACCACCCTGTGATCTTCAGAAGAAGGGTTGTATAGAAATTTATTATTATTATTATTATTAATAATAATAATACAGTGGTACCTCGGGTTACATACGCTTCAGGTTACATACACTTCAGGTTACAGACTCCGCTAACCCAGAAATAGTACCTCGGGTTAAGAACTTTGCTTCAGCAGGAAGCCCCATTAGCTAAAGTGGTGCTTCAGGTTAAGAACAGTTTCAGGTTAAGAACGGACCTCCGGAACGAATTAAGTACTTAACCCGAGGTACCACTGTAATAGTAATAATCATGTACCCAGGAAAAGGTTTGAAAGGTACAAACAAATCCACAGAGAAGCTAAAAGGTAGTTCGGCTTCCTAATTTGTAGTGAAACAAAAAAAAAATTAGCTACCTTTCCAGTAACAAAAAGCATCATTCCCAAAACGGAAACCTATCAGAGGTCACTTCCAGATGACTGGCTTAATGTTTAATGCACATTAAGCCAGATTTTTTTGCAGAGTGATTAGACAATGGCAGCTATTTAGTGAGCTTTCATTCTGATTTGTGTGCATGTATGGAGAGAGCAAAAAAGCAGAGACATCACCTTGCCAACAAAGGTCCGTATAGTTAAAGCTATGGTTTTCCCAGTAGTGATGTATGGAAGTGAGAGCTGGACCATAAAGAAGGCTGATCGCCGAAGAATTGATGCTTTTGAATTATGGTGCTGGAGGAGACTCTTGAGAGTCCCATGGACTGCAAGAAGATCAAACCCATCCATTCTGAAGGAAATCAGCCCTGAGTGCTCACTGGAAGGACAGATCCTGAAGCTGAGACTCCAGTACTTTGGCCACCTCATGAGAAGAGAAGACTCCCTGGAAAAGACCCTGATGTTGGGAAAGATGGAGGGCACAAGGAGAAGGGGACGACAGAGGACGAGATGGTTGGGCAGTGTTCTCGAAGCTACCAGCACGAGTTTGACCAAACTGTGGGAGGCAGTGGAAGACAGGAGTGCCTGGCGTGTTCTGGCCCATGGGGTCACGAAGAGTTGGACACGACTAAACGACTAAACAACTAAACAACTAAACAACTAAACAACAACAACATGGAGAGAGTAGATGATATTGCATGAAGCAAGTGCCACACCATCCTTTGGAGTACACCTCCCCGTTGGGAGGATAATCATTGGGAAAGATGGACTTATTTTGCAAGAGCTCCAGATCAGCTTTAATTGTGCAAACTGAATATGCTGGGATGTGAACAAATTCCACCCAAAATAGTGACCATTTGGAAGTGTCCAGTTTCAGAGATTAGTACATTTCGCCAAGCAAGCTTCCTTCCTTCCTTGCTTGTTTGCAGTATCCACACAAACTTATTGACATCAAAATGCCAACCCCCTCCCCACCTTATTTAACCCAAATTTACTCTTTCTCAGGAATATATAAGTCCTTGGTCCATGCCAAGTGTCCCAGCGAATGGAAGGCTGGATTGCATGGCTGCCAGCTAATTGGCCAATGCCAGCAGAGTTTGGATGGGAGTTCCCTTGGTGGCCGGCCCAACCGAGAAAACACCTCTTGCTAATGTCGAATTAAGCCCCTGTCTGGAAGTGTCCTTGATCACAGTACAGCCAACATATAGCTGATTCTGCAGGGGCAAAGTTGTTCATTAAGCAGAAACCTGCTAATCTTGTCAGGTCTTCCATTTAACAGAGCAAAGGTCCAAACGTTAACAAGCATAGCTGCTCTCCTGTATTTGCAAATAAAAAATGGCTCCAAGTATGATTTGATTTTTATTTGTTGTTGTTTAAAAATAGTGGGCACTAATGCAGGGCTGGAAGTGAACGGGAAAAGGCATGTGCCCCTCCCCCAATCCGGATAAATACCAGTATTTGTTTCATCAACAGGCAGTCATCAAATAGTGGGGGAAAGTTTAGGCAGACATTGTATGAGCTGCTGTTTCAAAGACAAACATAGGTTTGCTCCTTGGTTTTTCAGCAGGCGTTTTATTTAAGCAAGCTGGCCCTGACAAGTGCATTTCCATTGGCTGGGGGGACCCATCCCATTTTGCCACCTGAGGGAAAATCTGAATTGCTTCCTCCTGCCCCTGCTCCTTCAAAGTGTTGCTGCACAGCTTCTCTCTCAGAGGGGTTCAAGAAGATTGGCAATGTGGCTCTCACCAAACTGAGGGCTTCTGCCCTGGGGGTTGGGTGAGTGGCAATGCCATGTGCTGGAACTGTCAGGAGTTCAGCCTACACTCGAGTAGGACTCTGGCAGAGACACATGCCTGACGGGCATGTTCCCTTCCTCCTGGTCGATCGTTTGGGAGCTTCATAAGCTTTCTTTAGCACAAACATCACAGCGACCAATGCCAACCGACACTGGCACACTTAAGGATCCGCAGAGTCTTCGCAGCTTTGCGTAACAGACCTCAGCAACTCGGCATTTTGGCTAATCTACTTTATTTACATATAAACATACATGGAGCACTGCAACATGGCTCCCTCTCTCTCTAGCATCAGACAGCAAAGAGAAAAAGAACAAAGGACAACAGCCCCACTTCATGGAACACAGTAACACAAACATTCTGTCTCCATCACTTCCCACTCTGTGGAGTCAAAACATACACCGTCATGTGATAGACAAAAATCCCATGACTGTAATCATAGATCAGGAATTTTAACAGGAACACCTCCCTCTCACTGGTGGCGGAAGCGGTGGGGGAGCCCAGTGACGCCTGAGGCGGGCGCTTCACCCTGCCTTATGGGTAGACGGGCTCTGCCTTTGGCATAATTTAATCCTTCTTTTCTAGTGCTGTTTGCCTGTGATGCTTCCACAGTGTGAATAAAGGAGCTTATTCCTTGAAGGATGCAGGTGAGAACGACCCATTGCTTCCATGTCTCTTCAAGTCAAAACCAACATATGCAGGGATAGAAAAGGAGGCGTTAGCTTTGATAGGTGACAAAATTTATTGCGTTTATCAGTAAAGATTGACGGGTCTGCTTTCAAGTACAGTGGTACCTCGGGTTAAGTACTTAATTCGTTCCGGAGGTCCATTCTTAACCTGAAACTGTTCTTAACCTGAAGCACCACTTTAGCTAATGGGGCCTCCTGCTGCTGCCATGCCACCGGAGCACGATTTCTGTTCTCATCCTGAAGCAAAGTTCTTAACCCGAGGTACTATTTCTGGGTTAGCGGAGTCTGTAACCTGAAGCGTATGTAACCCGAGGTACCACTGTACAGTTCACACATTTGCAGAGACAGCAACCTTTTTCAATTATTGAACCACAGCACGAAACAAAGCAGGTGATATACTGGCAATGTTTTTCAGCAGACAGCTACATGCACCATTTTCTTTTGTTATATTCCCAACCTGTTGAGTCATGGCCAGTGAGCTCACACCAGCAGAACAGGTTCCAGTTCAGTTCTAGCATGGTAAGGTCTATCAGAAGGCAGAAGGACTTGGTGAGGACTATGGCTCCCTTTGTTTAGGTCAGGCATAGGTAAACTCGGCCCTCTGGATGTTTTGAGACTACAATTCCCATGATCCCTGACCACTGGTCCTGTTAGCTAGGGATGGTGGGAGTTGTAGTCCCAAAACATCTGGAGGGCTGAGTTTGCCTATGCCTGGTTTAGGTGAATGGATTCTATCCAAAGTACTCCAGAAATTAGGGTCAGTTTCATATCTTGTGGAAGGCAAGGATGGATTGGGTACTACCCTTAAGGCAGTGTTCCCCAACCTTGGGCCTCCAGCTGTTTTTGGACTACAATTCCCATCATCCTTGACCACTGGTCTTGCTAGCGAGGGATGATGGGAGTTGTAGTCCAAAAACAGCTGGAGGCCCAAGGTTGGGGAACACTGCCTTAAGGCACTCGGAGATCACTCTGAACTATATTGCCAGCACAGCTGCCACATGGCAAAGTTGAAATTCGCTTTGAGTGAAGTGGACCAGGACCTGAAATTACACGATCCATGACCAGTTCTACATTGGTCTATTACAGAGGTGTCCAAACTTTTTTCAAAGCGGGCCAGATTTGACAAAGTGAACATGCGTGAGGGCCGACCAAGGGACCAACCAAAGATGTTGACCTCATTTTAGGATTGAAGTTGTTGAACTTTTTTTACGGTTTTATCCCAGAGTTGTTGAGCTTCTTTTAGGATTAAACTTGTTGACCTTTTTGCGTGTTGAGACCCAGAGACCTCCCCCCCCCAAAATAAACACACATTTGACTCAAATTTTAGTTTTGGTTTTTGGCAGAATTTAGGCCACAACTTTATTGATTACAGAAAGTGAGTGGTTGCATAGGCTCTGGTTCGACTAGCTCCCTGCACCCTTGCAGGTAGTATTGACCCAGAGCTCTATCATAGGTCAGCCAAGTGTGAACACCTGAGGTAGGTGAAAAGACCGGGAACAGACTATGTCCACTCCCCAGATGCTGCCTTGGACTCATGCATGGGCACAACCCCCTCTCGGGGGTTGACCAAACCAAGTTGAGTCCCTGGATTCCTTTAACGGAATACCCTTCACATACGGATAGCAAGACTGTTCTTCCATCCCTATCACATGAACCAGTGCCTATCTGCAACCTTACAAGTTGTGACAATTTGCTACGCGGCAGGAGAAACCCAAATGGCAACAGCCAATCAGTCAAGTGGGGAAAATTCCTGCCGTGCCCCTGTCCCAACGACAGATGACACACGGCGGCATAGCAAGGTCAAGCGCAAAATGTCCTAAAAGTAGGGAGAGGTGGGTGGCTGTTCTGATGCACGAGGTCTGGGTCACGTGCATAGGTATATATAGGTCCCTCGGCCCATTTAGACAGCTCCCCATTGGCCAGATTAAACCCAGTAACAAGGGACCTACCAATCGGGTGTTGTGGCTATCCAATAGACCCACCCACAACCAAGAGGTCAGTCTCCAGGTCTCACCGCAACACATGCCATCTTTTAGGGAGGACACACTTTTTGTTGTTGAGCTTTTTTTGGGATTTTACCCTAGGAAATAAACTGCCACAGGGACTGGATTTAACCGGATTAGGCCCCCAAAATGGACTTTGGACATGCCTGGTCCAAAGCAGAGAGGGGCCTCTGGACTTGAATTGTTTGTGATTAGTTAATAAATTGTTGGGAAGGAATGTGGTAGAGTGTATTCAATAGTAATGAGAGAATGACAAGTTATTAATTGTAGGAGGGACCTTTTAGATGCCGCATGGTGATAAGAACCCCCGGTTCATTCTTGCGTTATTGGTAGGCTGACTGGATGTAGTTAAAGGCTCTGGGCTTCACTTGTACCTTGGTCAAAAATAAATAGCCAAGTTCCCTTAGTGAGTAGCAGTGTTTGTTCTCCGTATAAGCCTGAGGACACACCTGTTTCTCTACTACCAGTGACAGGAAGTGGAGGTCTCAGTGAACCCAGGTAAGTCAGGAGACTCTGAATATATTTTGTTTGGGAAGGCAAAGTGAATTTTTGGCCAGCATGACAGTGAAGGGAACAATATGGCCCGGGACTTGGTCAGAAGGTATGTGATGTCACAGCCTTCTGGATGCTAAAGAGGTCTGGACCTGGTCAGTTCCGGGATGGAATTTGACTGGGAACCCTGTGTACCCTGTCCTGAGTTCCAAGGGAAAAAAAGAAAGTTGAGATATAAATGAAATGAATACCAAATTTAGCAAAAGAAGAACCACAAATATACACCAAAATACACCCAATATACCTGCCCTTACGACTCCATATTGAAGAGGAAGAACAAACGCTGTATGCAAATATCAGAGATATTTGCCCATTTCTGATTTTCTCATTGAGGAACTGCTGATAAGCTTCCATAAAATCTGGGTTTCCCACTTGGAAGCCCAGCTGTGTATGTGAACCATTTCACCCAGTATTTTGACATTGCATAGATAGAAATAGCCCCCACTTTTCAAACTTTGGTGCTTAATCATTTAGACCAAGGGTTTGTTGTTGTTTAGTCGTTTAGTTGTGTCCGACTCTTCGTGACCCCCTGGACCAGAGCATGCCAGGCACTCCTGTCTTCCACTGCCTCCCGCAGTTTAGTCAAACTGATGCTGGTAACTTCAAGCACACTGTCCAACCATCTCGTCCTCTGTCGTCCCCTTCTCCTTGTGCCCTCCATCTTTCCCAACATCAGGGTCTTTTCCAGGGAGTCTTCTCTTCTCATGAGGTGGCCAAAGTACTGGAGCCTCAGCTTCAGGATCTGTCCTTCCAGTGAGCACTCAGGGCTGATTTCCTTCAGAATGGATGGGTTTGATCCATGGGACTCTCAAGAGTCTCCTCCAGCACCAGAATTCAAAAGCACAAATTCTTCTGCGATCAGCCTTCTTTATGGTCCAGCTCTCACTTCTATACATCACTACTGGGAAAACCATGGCTTTAACGATACGGACCTTTGTCGGCAAGGTGATGTCTCTGCTTTTTAAGATGCTGTCTAGGTTTGTCATTGCTTTTCTCCCAAGAAGCAGGTGTCTTTTAATTTCGTGACTGCTGTCACCATCTGCGGTGATCATGGAGCCCAAGAAAGTAAAATCTCTCACTGCCTCCATTTCTTCCCCTTCTATTTGCCAGGAGGTGATGGGACCAGTGGCCATGATCTTCGTTTTTTTGATGTTGAGCTGCTTCAGTGATGTGAGGCTTTTCACCGGTCTGTTTGATGTTCTTCTCTGTGCCTGGATTCCCCCCCACCTCAGCCTTTTTTTTTCTTGCGGCAAGGGGTGCTGGGACTCCAAAAAGACACTGCTGAAGTTCCTTTGGCTTGAGCTTTCTTCCAAGCCTTTTCATTTTTTTTTAATACATATTTATTAAAGTTTTTGAATACAAATGCATAAATAAACAACATTACTTATATTATAACATAATTTCATCACTTCTTTGGACTCCCCCACGTCTCCCGCTCACACTTACATCGTTACAGAAAAAAATTTTTTTCCAAGCAAATTACCCACTTGTTTACAATCTTATCTCCGCTCATTTAAATAAAATCTAACAAATCTCCAAAAAAATTATATTTTCCTTAATCTCACTTATCGTCAAAATCAGATCTAATTCAGTGGCGGGCAGTTATTTATGATCTAGCATCCTTCTTAACATTCAACCAAATTACAATATTTTTGTAAATAAATCTTGAATTTCCTCCAGTCCTCCTCATCCCTCTCCTCTCCCAGGTCTCGGATTCTGCCAGTCATCTTGGCCAGTTGCATATAGTCCATCAGCTGCATCTGCCACTCCTCCAGTGTGGGTAGATCTTGAGTTTTCCAGCTCTTAGCGATGAGTATCCTTGCTGCCGTTGTTGCATACATAAAAAATGTTCGGTCCTTCTTTAGCACCTTCTGGCCGACAATACCCAGAAGAAAGGCCTCTGGTTTCTTAGTGAAGGTATACTTAAATACCTTTTTCAACTCATTATATATCATTTCCCAGAAGGCCTTCACTTTAGGGCAGGTCCACCAGAGGTGAAAGAATGTTCCTTCATTTTCTTTACATTTCCAACATTTATTATCAGACAAATGGTATATTTTGGCAAGTTTAACTGGGGTCATGTACCATCTATATATCATTTTCATTACATTTTCCTTCAGAGCATTACATGCAGTGAAGTTCAACCCGGTGGTCCACAACCTTTCCCTAATTTTGTTCTCACCCATTAAGCAACAAAAGATTTACAGGGCAAGTCTATACATGTGCGCTCAAATGCAAGTCCCACAAAATTCAAGCTGAGTTGTTCCCATGCGAAAGCAACGGCCCAGATGGTAACAGTCAAACAGGAGGCCGGGAAAAGGAAAGTAAAACAATGTCACTGCTGTAAATCCCAAATCCTCTAGGGGGAGCTTAAAATGTCTTTAGGGAAGAAATCAATTCCAATAAATTTAATACAGTCTAGTTTAATGTCCAGGAACCTTCAATAAGGTAGGTTTTAGCAGAGTTATTTAAAAAGCCACAGTATTTCAGACAGTGCTTACTGGTATTCCTAAAGGTGTTTCAAAATAGCCAGTCCAAACTCCCTCAGATTGTTTCAAAATTTAAGTTCAAAGTATCCAGCCCTGCAGGCTGACTACTCAGTTACTCAGGCAGTTCCAACACCTGGGTTTCTTGCTTAAATTGTAATCCAAATGGAAGAAAAGTATCATAGTCCAAATAGAAGTCATATAATCAATTACTTAAGGTCCTTATTCTGCTTGGAAATAATTTCCACGGGTGCCCAGATCAGTTAAGTTAAAAGTTCACTCTTTGCCTCCACTCCTCCAGCTCTTTGCTTTGAAGTTCAGTGTCAGCGGAAGACGGACTTCCTATTTTTCGTCACTCCGCTTTCAGCCAAGTTCAATATTTTTAAGTCTCAAAGTTTTGTAAGATCCTTATTACTCACGGATTGTTGCTTTCCGAATCAGAAGTTTAGGAAGAAAGGTCAGCGCTCACCGGCAGCAGCAACGCGGCTTCGCTCCGTTGATTGCGGAATGACCCACAGCGCCGCAACCCCCTCCGCGATCCGGAGCCCCTTACGGGGTTCCTTCAATGTTTTGGGGGCCGCTCCTGGCGCCCGCCGGGTCCCGAGACCACAGGCTTCTGCCACCTGTGGTTTTCCAAAATGGGTTTCCGCTTCGCCGCAGCGGACGACCCGTTTTCAGCGGAGCTTCCCTCTCCCGATTAGAAGAGGGCAGCCATTGCCGTTCGCGCCGCCTCCGGAAGTCTCTTCCAAGCCTTTTCAGGGGTCGTTTAGCCAAACGTTGCCCCTCACATTACCGGTGTACTTGCTTACTGCGATCGGAGCTCACACTGTTGCAGCTGTGGTAAAAGCAGAAGTCTTTCTTCAATAAGAAATTGAAGAAGAAATATAGTTCACCACATATTAACATAATGAGAAGGTCTGGGTGGGTTTGTAAGAAGAGTTAACCTTGACTGGGTCCGAAATGGTATGGGCAGGTTATGATTTTTGTCGGAAATAGTGACGGAGGAAAGCTGTGCCATTTGTCTTTTCATTTCAGAAATATTCAGTGACAGCGTTCTGCTTGCTTGGAGAGTTAAAAAAAAAACCCTGACTCAACACACTTGGTAAAAAGTCTTCTGTGAAAGGAAAACTTGGGACGGGAGGTTTCTCACACAAACAAAACGCTGAATAATTTTCCTCTGTTGTGGAGTGATAGAAGAAGAAATATGGCTGCCTCAGAAAAGCGTCTTGCGTCTTCTGCCTCAGCAACAGTGGTTGTGATTCAGCTACTAATACTTCAGATTGCCTTAATAGGAAACATTTCCTGTGGGAATGTGCTTATTTGGCCAGCGGAAGCCAGTCACTGGCTAAATGTTAAGGTCATCATTCAAGAACTGCTACACAGAGGTCACAACGTCAGCATTCTAGTTCCAACGTCAGCAGTCTTAATCAAACCCAGTGATGATATATCAGCAGCTAAGTTTGAGGTATTTCCAGTGTCCTATGGAAAGGATGAGGTTGATTCCATTTTCTCGAACGCCATATGGGCATGGGTGAACAACAAGCCAACCACCCTGACCTTCTACAGGTTTTACAAAGAGCTGGGGAAAGCGGTGGGGAAATTGGTTGACTTACGGAAGGACATATGCAAAGCGGTTCTGGCCAATAAGGAACTCATGGCCCGCCTGGCAAAGAGCAAATATGATGTGCTTCTTTCAGACCCTGTGGCGTTCGGTGGTGACCTGATTGCCTTGAAATTGGGCATCCCATTTATGTACACCTTGAGGTACATGCCAGCCTCAACCATTGAAAGACACTGTGCGAAGATACCTTCCCCTCCTTCGTATGTTCCGGCTGTTTTGTCTGAGCTCACAGACAGAATGTCATTTGGAGAAAGGGTGAAAAACGTAATATCTTACCATCTGCAAGACCATGTTTTCCAGGCTTGGTTTGGAGCGTGGGACTCTTATTGCAGTCAGGTTTTAGGTAAGCTTGTTTTTGTTTCTTCTTCCCAAAGTATTATTATTATTTGGTAGAGTAGATGCTCTAAAGAGGCCAAGGATTCCAACATCAGTCCTTGGCATGACCAGTTAGAAAGGACCTCCTAGTAGCAGGATTGGAAAGGCCTTATCCTGAGGCTGTGTAGAGCCACGGTCAGCTGGAAATAGAGACTACCAAACTTGACCACCTATAAGGGAAGGAGCAGATCTCACTTGCCTTGCTCCCTTCTTGCTCCATCAAATTGTTCTCTCTTCTGGGCAACTCTCCCTGAATTCAAATTGATCTTGAAGAACTTCTCTCTTTTTAAAACTTTTTTTTATTAGGGATTTGCTATAAGCAACTAACTAGAAAATAACCCATACAAAAGAAATTAAAGGTAAAGGTAAAGGGACCCCTGACCATTTGGTCCAGTCGTGACCCACTCTGGGGTTGCGGCGCTCATCTCGCTTTATTGGCCAAGGGAGCCGGCGTACAGCTTCCGGATCAAGTGGCCAGCATGACTGAGCTGCTTCTGGCGAACCAGAGCAGTGCACGGAAACACTGTTTACCTTCCCGCCGGAGTGGTACCTATTTATCTACTTGCACTTTGATGTGCTTGCAAACTGCTAGGTTGGCAGGAGCAGGGACTGAGCAACGGGAGCTCACCCCGTCGTGGGGATTTGAACCGCCGACCTTCTGATCGGCAAGTCCTAGGCTCTGTGGTTTAACCCACAGCGCCACCCGCATCCCATAAGCAACTAACTAGAAAATAACCAATACAAAAGAAATTACGAGACATTAAATGAAGCAGGCATGAGAATGCATACATCAGTGAGGAGACCTTATGAAAATGTATTATAATAGAGGAAATTGCAAAACACGCAATAGGGCAGCTGCCACACAAAAATGTGTCTGTTAGAATAAAATATGCACTAAAATGCTGGTAATTTCTTTGCAGTAACTTTTAAAAATAAATCACAAATTGAAAAATTCAGTCTAATGGAGCGTTTCAGCCTAAAACCTCCATATGCCCCAGCTAGCACCTGAAGGACATCAGATTGGGGAGACCGAGGCTGGTACTGATGCACATTCAGCTACCAATTCTGACTTCAGAGGAAAGGATTATTCTAAATATTATAGAAGAGAAAATATGGATTTGGCACTGAAAGAATATCTTTGAAGGAGCCATAGCCAGTTCTGGCTTCCTAACAAATGTGTAGCATAACACATATTTCTGCAGACTCAGTCCCCAGTTTCTGTTCATATTTCTTTTCTTCTTTTTACAGGTGTACAGTATATAGTTAAAACGTAATGTGGAATCCAGCTTCCTGTATTTTGGCAAACAAGGTTGCTAAAGCCCTCATATCTGTAAAGAAAATACAAGCTGCATTTAAACTCATTCCCTTTCCCTCGTTCAACAGGGAGACCCACAACATTATGTGAAGTGATGGGGAAAGCAGAGATCTGGTTGGTCCGCACCTACTGGGACTTCGAATTTCCGCGGCCTTTCCTACCAAATTTTCAATTTGTCGGGGGTCTGCACGTGAGGCCAGCCAAGCCTTTGCCAGAGGTAATTCCCTCCTTTGCCCTTTGCCTGCTTGGTAACTATGCCTGGATCTTCTTCAAAGCACCTCCGGGAAAGGGGAGGGGATGTGGTGGCACGGTAAAGAAGTGGCAAGGACAACTTGTTGTTGTTTAGTCGTTTAGTCGTATCCGACTCTTCATGACCCCATGGACCAGAGCACGCCAGGCACTCCACTGCCTCCCGCAGTTTGGTCAAACTCATGTTGGTAGCTTTGAGAACACTGTCCAACCATCTCACCCTTCTCCTTGTGCCCTCAATCTTTCCCAACATTAGGGTCTTTTCCAGGGAGTCTTTTCTTCTCATGAGGTGGCCAAAGTATTGGAGCCTCAGCTTCAGGATCTGTCCTTCCAGTGAGCACTCAGGGCTGATTTCCTTCAGAATGGATAGGTTTGATCTTCTTGCAGTCCATGGAACTCTGAAGAGTCTCCTCCAGCACCATAATTCAAAAGCATCAATTCTTCAGCGATCCGCCTTATTTATGGTCCAACTCTCACTTCATACATCACTACTGGGAAAACCATAGTTTAACAATATGGACCTTTGTCGGCAAGGTGGTGTCTCTGCTTTTTAAGATGCTCTCTTAGGAACTTTTAATTATACGTGGAGGAGGTATGGATTGATTTCCTAATCTTGCTCTAAATAAAGAGCAACCCTGACACTAAGATGAGTGGCAGCATCGTAGCATTCAAATCTGAAGACACAGGCAGTCTTATCAAGGGGTGAAGTCTGGTATGACATTCTGAGTGGCAGAATGAGGGAGGGATAGATCAAGGGAAGTTTGTCTGGCATCTTCATTATATACACGTTTAGGTGCTAGGCAAAAAATTCCTCTTCAACGAGGCCTTTGATTAATTTTTGGTATGTTAAACCGCACTGGGCTTCTTGAACCAACTTGGAAAATGCCAGGCAGCTGCGTTCTCCCCCACAAGCAACCCTCGGGATGATTCATCACTCTTTCCCCCCGAAGTGCTTCTGTGACACATATCCGAAGATATATGCACACAATCCGATTGCAGAGTCCAAGCAGAAGCTAGGCATTTGAGGTGTGGAATCTAAGCTAATTTATTATATACAAGTGTTACAGAACAAAGAAAACATGGCTCCTCTCTCCACCAGTGTGGTGTAGTGGTTAAGAGCGGTAGTCTCGTAATCTGGGGAACCGGGTTCGCGTCTCCGCTCCTCCACATGCAGCTGCTGGGTGACCTTGGGCCAGTCACACTTCTTTGAAGTCTCTCAGCCCCACTCACCTCACAAGAGTGTTTGTTGTGGGGGAGGAAGGGAAAGGAGAATGTTAGCCGCTTTGAGACTCCTTAAAGGGAGTGAAAGGCGGGATATCAAATCCAAACTACTACTACTATTCTCCTTCTCCTTCTTCTTCTTCTTCTTCTTCTTCTTCTTCTTCTTCTTCTTCTTCTTCTTCTTCTTCTCCTTCTCCTTCTCCTTCTCCTTCTCCTTCTCTGAGAGAGAACAGACTAAAAGCAATAGTACTACATATATAACAAAACAGTGTAAATGAACTTCCGGTCTCATGACTCCAAAAGTACGGAATGTTAACACAGACATGTGGTGAAAACAATCACACATCCAGCAACGGAGGAATGAAATCCCAACGTGATTAACATCCAGTACCCTTTAAAATGCTTAAATGATTAAATCCAATACCCTGTTTGTGGGAGCAGGGCGGTTATTGGTTTGCGGAGGTTTTATTTGTTCTTGTTTCTATTATGTATTTTGTGTTGGTTTTTTTTATGATGCGAACCAACCTGAGATCTATGGATGAAGGGCAGTAATCAAATTTAATTAATGGGGGGGGGGGAGATATTATTGTCTGCGTGTCAATCCAGGGACACCATTTCAGATTTCTCTAGAAGGGACATACATTCCTGAAACATTTTCCGGAGCACAGCTCTGCTTTTTCTGATAGCACAGAGTAACCGGACTGATTGAGCACACAACCTGTAACTCCTCAGTGCTAAAGAGCACTGAAACCTCCTTCTAAGATGCTGGAAACACAGTTTGGAAACTGGACCTTAAATACCACCTTCTCCCTCAGAGGCCAGCACAACTTGAAGTGTTAACATTAACATTTCTAATTCACGCAGCAGGTTCACATGGCAAAGACATGGAGGAAGGTGGTTTGTTGGTTTGTTGGTTTATAAAGAATGCTTTTAACCTTTCGACAGGAAATGGAAGAATTTGTCCAGAGTTCAGGGGAACACGGCATTGTGGTGTTTTCTCTGGGCACTTTTTTCCCAAACTTAACAGATGAAAAGAGTAACATGGTTGCATCAGCATTCAGCCAACTTCCACAGAAGGTCAGTGTTCATGTCATTTGGTTAGAAAATAACAATTCACTTGTATAGTGGACTTGTGAAAATGCTTCCCTGATTTCCTTACCCTGGCTGTGAAATTGCATGCTTTTACAACAGACGTTTTAAAGACTTGCTTTTCTTGAAATCTACTCCTACTTAAATAAATTAGAGCAGGCTTAGAGAATGAGGCTACTCCTAGCCTAATACTTGTTATGAGATGTAGAATAATGCAAAATAATTCAGAGAGGAGAAAATAGGCTCCCTAAGGTCTGCTTTGAGGAGCAGATGGAATTAGCTCTGGATAACTTTTAGTTTGAATCTTTTTTTCAGATTTACTCATACATTATGAATTCTCAGTGCTGGGGAATATGGAGTCAGAACAGTCCAACATAGCCTGAAGTCAACATACTTGATTGTTTAAATGTAGCTTATATATTTTCTTAATGTATAAATGCTTGTCTTCTGAATGTGTTTCTTAAGAAAGGGAATAAAATGTAAAACTGCTGTTGATGTAAAACAGAAGTCGGGTCTCCAAAAAGGTAGCACTCTAACATTCTTCCTTTTAATAACAACAGCAATCTTTATTACGGTCCAGAGACCCAACAAAACATTACAAATCAATACAGAGTTCATACAGCCCACCTCCAGGTTAATCAAGCACTTTGTTTGGCATATAGTGCTCATTTGTTCTTGCAACCACCGATAAAAACTTTGCCACTGCCAACGTTCTAGCTTTCGTCCGGTCTTCCAGTAGGAACCTGGAATGATACTTATGTCAGAGCTGCTGCCATTTGATTACAGAATACAGAGACATGACGATATTTCCAGTGGGGTTCCTTATGTTACCCTACTAGTAAAGTGATTGTTAGCATTTTGTAAGCGCAGCTATGACATAAGTATCATTATCACACAGCCAAACAAAATTAAGGGTTAGCACAGCGACACCCTTCCAATGACAGGCTCTTTTGCAGTTAGCAGCTGCAAGATTAACAAAGATTCAGCAGATTTCTTTTTTCCAGCGAAAGGAATGTCTTCACTTTACTCTGCACACATTTAAAGGTGGAAAGCTGGCAAGCCTAATTTTTGCCAGGCTCAGATATATTTTAATTCATATAAATAAATATCCTCACTCTCTTTGTCACTGAATAAACTGATGTCATATGAGAATGTGACTCCAATGTGAGACTCCCCCCCTCCCCGCTTGCATCTTTCCCCCCTTCAACCCAGAAACTCTTTGAGTCTTTCCATTTAATTGTGGAGATACTGTATATTCATTTATTTTATTCGTGTTGCAACTGAACCAAGTTATATTATTTATACTATATATTGTATGTGTGTCTACACGTATACAGCTGTACCCATATCTGTGTTAGTGACTGGATGTAACTTACAAATATATAAATGCTGTATTGTTCAGTTGTCTACTAGGCACTATATATCAGGAACACAGATGTAGTACAGAAATATGGTGCATTACAGTGGTACCTCGGGTTAAGTACTTAATTCGTTCCAGAGGTCCGTTCTTAAGCTGAAACTGTTCTTAACCTGAAGCACCACTTTAGCTAATGGGGCCTCCTGCTGCCACCACACTGCCGGAGCACGATTTCTGTTCTCATTCTGAAGCAAAGTTCTTAACCTGAAGCACTATTTCTGGGTTAGCAGAGTTTGTAACCTGAAGCGTATGTAACCTGAAGCATATGTAACCCAAGGTACCACTGTATTATAATACTGTCACTAAAGAAAGTGGCCAAGCAGCTAGTGTTGATGATCTATATTAGAAAGCAGAAGGACAGCTCAAGTTATTGGAGAAGCCTACAGATCAGCGTGGTGCTGATTGAAAGCCAAGCAAGATGAGTAGAATGCCTGGGGGGGGGGGTCATCCCAGTTTTCGTTGCAACCTGAGCTACAGAGAACAGTCTTTCCATTTCCCCTCCAAATCCAGGTTCTTTGGCGCCACAAAGGGAAACGGCCAGAAACCTTAGGAGAAAACACCAGGATTTATGACTGGATCCCACAAAATGATCTTCTGGGTAAGAGAGACCTCATGTTTCATTGCAGCTTTGGCTTCATTGCAGTGTTCTGCCAATTCCTAGGAAAAATTTCTCCTCCATCCTCACTTTCCTCACTCACATCATGACAGCCCTAGATAGTAGCAATGAACATCTTCCCCTTCATTTATTCCATTCCTAATCAGTAGCTTCACCCTGCCCCTTGTATTCTGTTCTGCCCGTTTTATTGCTGAGCTTGGATCATTTTAAAAAATAACCTCAGAATTGGCAATGTTTGTGTTGGGCAGGGAAGAGGGGAAGATGCAAACTGGAAAATGGTGAGCGCACACATGCTGTAGCCTAGGGGTTGTCAACCTAAGGCCCATGGGGTCGTTTAACTGGCCCATGAGCCGCCCCTGAACCAAGCTGCCCACTCCTTGAGTCTTTGTGCGCTGTGCTAAACCTGCACAGTGCAGCGTGGGGACTCGCTTTTGCGGTGCCGGAAATTGCCGGAAATTCCGGAAATCGTGTCTGTGCAGACACGGGCGCCAGAAATCGTGGGCAGGCGGGCGGGCAATCCAGCCCACGAAGGGATCTCTGCTGGAGTGAAGTGGCTCAGGTAAGGTAAACCTTGCCAACCCCTGCTGTACTTGGAAACACTTGGATAGGGAGAATCCCAATTGAAGACTTGTATGTTTTTGTTTTTTTGAAGTGGACAAGGATGCAATTTCTAGGCTTTTGCACATTCCCTTCCCACTTACTGCTTGCTGGTGTGACCCCACTCCTTGTCTAGTGCAAGCAATTGGCACAAGCTCTTTGACTGAGCTTCCCCCATTCCAAGAGTAGAATCAGACCATTGTCTATAAAGGAGCACACATCCCAGCCCCTGCCTCCACACAAGGTGAGATGCAGGCTGTCCCTGCTATTATTATTAATTAATTAATTTATTATTTATACCCCGCCCATCTGGCTGAGTTTCCCCAGACACTCTGGGCAGCTCCCAATCAAGTGTTAAAAACAATACAGTGTTAAATATTAAAAACTTCCCTGAACAGGGCTGCCTTCAGATGTCTTTTAAAGATAGGATAGCTGCTTATTTCCTGAAAGGAAGGGTGTTCCACAGGGTGGGTGCCACTACCGAGAAGGCCCTCTGCCTGGTTCCCTGTAACCTCACTTCTCGCAATGAGGGAACCGCCAGAAGGCCCTCGCCGCTGGATCTCAGTGTCCGGGCTGAATGATGGGGTTGGAGACACTCCTTCAGATACACCGGACTGAGGCCGTTTAGGGCTTTAAAGGTCAGCACCAACACTTTGAATTGTGCTCGGAAACGTACTGGGAGCCAATGCAGATCTCTCAGAACCGGTGTTATGTGGTCCCGGCGGCCACTCCCAGTCACCAGTCTAGCTGCCGCATTCTGGATTAATTGCAGTTTCTGGGCCACCTTTAAAGGTAGCCCCTGGTTATCATATTTCTTCTGCCACCCCCATTTGGATCAAGTTATTACCCCTCATCCAGCAGCTGTTTCTCACGCCTGTTTCTCACAGGTGTAACTTCTTGGGATCCTTGGCGGAAAGGGGAAAGAGGCAGGGAAAACACCTGGATCCATCCCAAGGAAAACCAAGCCCTCAGACAGTGCTGTCTTGGCCCAAACCTGAGCAAGCTAGCCGAGTTCAAATATTTGGTGCTTTGTGTTTTCAACTATTCAGGAGATCTGGAACTACAAATTCTCTCTGTTTTACGAAGCTGTTATGTGCTTGGACAGGGTCAGTTTTGAATTCTAGCAACTTTAATAACCTGCCTTTACCATCCCATAGTCAACAGATTCTCATCTTCCTCCTCCAGGACACCCCAAGACCAAAGCCTTCATAGCACATGGTGGGATCAATGGGATTTATGAAGCCATTTACCATGGTGTTCCCATAGTGGGGATTCCTTTTTTTTCTGACCAGCACGACAATATTGTACACATGAAGGCAAAGGGGATGGCTGTGGAACTGCACCTTCAAACAATGAAAGCAGAAGATTTGTTGGCAGCTGTGAAGGCTGTGATTTACAATCCCACGTGAGTGGTCAACCCTCCCATTTAAAATGTCAAGCAATTTTTAAAAGAAAACCTCTCTCCCAAATCTCAAAGCCCCTTCGCACTAAGTCACTTTGGATTTTGAGTGATGTCATACTAGGTTTTTTAATTGTTACTCTGCCCATCTGACTGGGTTACCCCAGCCACGCTAGGCAGCTTCCAACATATAAAAATAATAATAAAACATTGAACATTTAAAAACTTCCCTAAACAGAGCTGCTTTCAGATGTCTTCTAAAGGTTGTATAGTTACTTATCTCCTTGGCTCAGGGGCTCACATGACACCATACCCTCCAACAATTCTCCAGTGAAAATAGGCACCTCTTAAGGTCTAGAATGGAGGGATGCGGGGGGCGCTGTGGGTTAAACCACAGAGCCTAGGACTTGCCGATCAGAAGGTCGGCGGTTCGAATCCCCACGACGGGGTGAGCTCCCGTTGCTCAGTCCCTGTTCCTGCCAACCTAGCAGTTTGAAAGCACATCAAAGTGCAAGTAGATAAATAGGTACCGCTCTGGCGGGAAGGTAAACGGTGTTTCTGTGCGCTGCTCTGGTTCGCCAAAAGCAGCTTAGGCATGCTGGCCACATGACCCGGAAGCTGTACGCCGGCTCCCTCGGCCAATAAAGTAAGATGAGTGCCACAACCCCAGAGTTGGTCACGACTGGACCTAATGGTCAGGGGTCCCTTTACCTTTAAGGTCTAAACCACTGAGCCTAGGGCTTGCAAGTTGGAAGGTCAGTGGTTCTAATCCCTGTGATGGGGAGAACTCCCATTGCTCGGTCCCAGCTCCTGTCAACCTAGCAGTTGCAAAGCACATCAAAGTGGTGGGAAGGTAAACAGTGTTTCCATGCACTGCTCTGGTTTCGCCAGAAGCGGCTTAGTCATGCTGGCCACATGACCTGGAAAAACTGTCTGTGGACAAACGTCGGCTCCCTCGACCAGTAAAGTGAGATGAACCCCCGAGTCATTCGCGACTGGACTTAACTCTCTGGGGTCCTTTACCTTTTTAAAGGAAAAGTGGGACATTCCAGGATCAAATCAGAAACTGGGAAGGCTTCTGCAAATCTGGCGCTGTCTCAGGAAAATAGGGACACTTGGAGGGTCTGCCTTCACTGTCAGATGAAGAACTCCAATGTGCAAAGGCTTTAATGCTCAAATCAGATTGGTACATAAGGTAAACTACAGATTCAAAGGTACATCAGAGGGAGGAGACACAAGCCTAATACATTGACCCAAGAAGCAACACACCTCCTACACCTTCCTTTTGAAGAGGGGGAGGCAAGTGGCTGGAGTCTCAAGACTTGGAAAGCAAAAAGGCACTCTGTCGAATGGGCTGACTCTCTGTAGAATTTTTGTACTGGTGCTGGCATCTCTGTGTCCATAAAAATGGAGACAAAGTCAGGGCTGGCTCAGCATCATCTTTGCTTTCAGCTGCCTCTCCAGGTGAAGGACGCCCTTCACTGATAGGAAGAGATGCTGGAGGCTGCTCCACATTGGGAGGTGTTGGGCTAGGGGTGTCCAATACCATAGAGGTGGGTGCTCCTCTGCAAACCCACTCAGCCTCTCTTTGCAAACCAGATCTAACCACAGACCACTGAACCTCTTCCCAGGTTCAGACATTTCTTTCTTTCCCTTTGTTGTTCATTTCTATTTTTTTTATTATTAATCTTTATTGCATTTTTAAAATTTACAAAAAAAGAAAATAAATTAATCCTTACACCCACATATACCGAAAGAAAATAAAATATGAAAATAAAAATTAAAATTAAAAAAGAAAAAGATATTTGTCAAATACACCAAATTATTTAAGGAGTAGAAACCATAGTTTGAATATTCTACATCCAAAATTCCTAGAAAGACATTACCTTCATATTCCATCTTTTCTTTTCTTTACCGTCACATTCTTTCTATTCCACTCAACTGGATCGAGTCCCTTATATGTTAATTGACTTCCCTCTATCTCTTTGCGGTTTCCATATTTCTCTTACATTTAAGTAATCCGTATTCCATTATTAAAAAAGAAAATTCCCTTATATCTGTGAAGTTAGTCTAGGCACAGCCCAGTGTTGTTATTGGAACCATATTTTGTCAGATAATTTTTAAAGCAATCCCATTCAGGACCAGACATTTCATGGGGTGTCAATTCCAATTTCCCTGTCTCATGAGGACTCTACTGGTGTCCTTCAACACTCTTAAGTTCCTTTCCTTCTTCCTTGGGCTCCGAGCTCTGCATCCATGACAACACAAACGGGACTTGTAATACCTGCTAAACTGCAATGGAAACGTGAGTTTGGGCCCTATTCCAATTTGTCCTTCCTTTTCTCTCTTTCCCCCTCCCCTTCTTGATCCAATCCTCCAGGTATAAGGAAAATGCAATGAGACTGTCGCAGATCCACCACGACCAACCGATAAAGCCGCTAGACCGCGCTGTCTTTTGGATTGAGTTTGTCATGCGCCACAAAGGTGCCAAGCACTTGAGAGTAGCTGCCCATCACTTGACCTGGTACCAGTATCACTCCCTGGACGTCTTCGTCTTCTTGATCAGTTGCATGGCAGTCGTCACATTTATTGCTGTTAAATGCTGTTTATTTTGTTGTCGGAAATGTGGCAGGGTCCTTGGGAAAACAAAAACAGAGTAGCTTCTCCTGGGACTCGGACATCATTGTTTCACTTGCGTTATTTGGTACGCTCAGACTTGGTGTGCTGAAGCCCCTTCAGGAAATCACTTCCAAAAGCTGTAATCATTTGCAAAAACTTTAAACTGAATTGAATGTACAATAAACCAACCTTTGTGTGTCAAAGCCCCCCAGGACACCCCCAAATAAAGACACAGTTCCCACAACATTTTTGTTTTGGCTTTTGGCATAATTTTGGCCATGACTTTATTGAATTACAGTATGTGAGTGGTTGCTTAAGCATTGGTTAGCGACTATCTGTTCCCACATAGAGGTAGGAACAGAACTGACAACCGCAAGCCTGCGGAAGTCAGTAAGGGAAAACATTTTTGGGGAGAGAATAGAGCTGGGCGCCAGGCTTTCACCTCTCCCCAAATGCTCCCAGGGGCTCTTGCGTGGCCCTAGCCCCTTGCCAGGGGTTCAGACAAGAGCATGGCAAGCCCCTGAATTCCTTTACTGGAATACCCTTGCAGTAGCAGCATTGGAGGGGGAGGCATAGCCAACCATCCCCTCTACCAACCAAAATTAACCAAAGCCTAACAGCAACCTTACAAGTTGTGACAATTTGCTACGCAGGTGGCCCTGTGGGTTAAACCACAGAGCCTAGGACTTGCCGATCCGAAGGTTGGCAGTTCGAATACCCGTGACGGGGTGAGCTCCCGTTGCTCGGTCCCTGCTCCTGCCAACCTAGCAGTTTGAAAGCACCAAAGTGCAAGTAGATAAATAGGTACCGCTCCAGCGGGAAGGTAAATGGTGTTTCCGTGCGCTGTTCTGGTTCGCCAGAAGTGGCTTAGTCATGCTGGTCACATGAACCAGAAGCTGTACGCCAGCGCCCTCGGCCAATAATGCAAGATGAGCATCGCAACCCCAGAGTCGGCCACGACTGGACCTAATGGTCAGGGGTCCCTTTACCTTTAACTTTAGGCAAAAAACCAAATGGCACCAGCCAATCAGCCAAATGGTAAAAATTCCTACCAGGCCCCTGTTCCAAAGCAGACGAGCCCATGACAGGCATAGCAAGGTCAGAGCGAACAAACCCTAAATATAGGGAGGGTGGGCAGGTAATCCGATGTGAGCAGCGAAAAGAGGAAGCGCAATGCTGCGCACAGGGAATAAATAGCACCCCCATCAACCAAAACATTTTGTAACATTAAATTATCCCCAGCAACAATTGGAGGTGCCCAATCAAATATGTGGCCATCCATACTAACCTGCCCAGCAACAGGGGATGTCATGGTAGCCCCCACCGCAACACGTGCTCTCTATGAAGGAGAATCTGCTTAACCACACTCCAGTCAGCAGCTAAGAGAGAGTTGTAGATATCAATGATAGTTCATTGTAGGGTTGCTTTCCTCTCTTTAAATGAGATTATTCTGTAATCTCCAAGGTTGGCTTTGTGGCTCAGTACCTGCTTATTTTGGGACGCGGGTGGCACTATGGGTTAAACCACAGAGCCTAGGACTTGCAGATCAGAAGGTCAGCGGTTCGAATCCATGTGACGAGGTGAGCTCCCGTTGCTCGGTCCCTGCTCCTGCCAACCTAGCAGTTCAAAAGCACTTCAAAGTGCAAGTAGATAATAGGTACCACTCCGGCGGGAAGGTAAACGGCATTTCCGTGCGCTGTTCTGGTTCACCAGAAGCGGCTTAGTCATGCTGGCCACATGACCCAGAAACTGTACGCCGGCCCCTCGGCCAATAAAGCGAGATGAGCGCTGCAACCCCATAGTTTGTCACGACTGGACCTAGTGGTCAGGGGTCCCTTTACCTTTACCTTACCTGCTTATTTGGAAATGGTGCCCCCCCATACATTTCTTAAAATTGTGTATCATTGCCAGTGCCGGATTTACGTACATATAAGCTAAACAAGCTATAGCTTAGGGCTCCACTCTCTTGGGGGCCCCAAAAATTTTTTAAGGAAAAAAAGAACTGGATGTACATTTCCAAAATATAAGATAAAAAACAAATAAAATGAAACCTAAATTGTGTTTCTAAAGGAACTTTTGTTATTGCCAAATGCCAATGTGTTTGTTATGAATAAAAAATCATTTTAAGTTAGAGCTTAATAATTATTTCACTATTAATATACTTCTTCTTAATTGTATTTCACTATTAATATAAATGTAAAGGGACCCCTGACCATTAGGTCCAGTCGTGACCAACTCTGGGGTTGCGGCTCTCATCTCGCTTTATTGGCTGAGGGAGCCGGTGTACAGCTTCCGGGTCATGTGGCCACCATGACTAAGCCACTTTTGGCGAACCAGAGCAGCGAACGGAAGTGCCCTTTACCTTCCCGCTGGAGCGGTACCTATTTATCTACTTGCACTTTGATGTGCTTTTTAACTGCTAGGTTGGCAGGAGCAGGGACAGAGCAACGGGAGTTCACCCCGTCGTGGGGATTCGAACCACCGACCTTCTGATCGGCAAGTCCTAGGCTCTGTGGTTTAAACCACAGCGCCACCCGTGTCCCTTTTCACTGTTGATATACTTTTTCTTAATTGTATTTCAGTTCAACAATTACTTTGAAAAAATAAACATTTTGTTATGTCCAAATAGCTTTAGATACCTATTAGGTCCATAAATTACCATATACATTCAACACAAAAAACAGTGACAATTTGTTGTTGACAAAGGACAGCTGGACATATAAAGGGCCTCATTACCTTCAGTAGCTGAAGGCCTCATCAAACCTAAATCCGGCCCTGATTATTGCCCCAAAACAGTTACTAAACAGTTGAAAATTATGTCACATAGTCCTTTGTGAAAGGGAGAACACGTTTCTGAAAAACAGCAGTTGAGGTCTTTTGTGGAAATTTGTCACTTGATGCTATTGTAATACATGCACAATGATTATGATCCATGTACATCAGGCACACCAGAGTCTGCTTGTAGTAGATAATAATAATACAGTGGTACCTTGGGTTAAGTACTTAATTTGTTCCAGAGGTCCGTTCCAGGGGTCTGTGTGGAGAGGGTAACAACGTTCAGATTTTTGGGTATTGAATTACAAGAGGATCTGTCCTGGAGTGTCAACACAAGGGGGCTTGTGAAGAAGGCGCAGCAGAGACTGTACTTTTTGAGAATCCTAAGGAAAAACCATCTTCCGCAGAAACTGCTGCTTGCCTTCTATCACTGTGCCATTGAGAGCGTGCCCACTTATGGCTTATGTGTGTGGTACGGAAGCTGTACTACCCAGGACAGGATGGGGTTGTGCAGAGTTGTTAAGGCAGCAGAGAGCATTGTTGGCTGCCCACTCTCCACCTTAGAGCAGATTTATGCCACAAGGTGCCATAGGAAGGCACTGGACATAGTAAAAGATCCATCGCATCCTGGTCACTGTCTCTTCGAGCTCCTGCCGTCGGGACGGAGATACAGGACGATGAAGACAAGAACGAGCCGTCTCAAGAACAGCTTCTTCTCCAGAGCGATCTCAGCCCTGAATGGGAAACCTGGACTTTGAAAGTCATCTAATCTTCCTTGCTGTATTATACTGTATTGTTTTAATTAGTGTTTTTATAGTTGTTCTGATTTTGTGTGGAGTGCCCTACCTGGGTGGATGGAGCAGCCAAGTAATTTTCGTTGTCCCTGAGAGGGGGCAATGACAATAAAGATATTATTATTATTATTATTATTATTATTATTATTATTAACCTGAAACTATTCTTAACCTGAAGCACCACTTTAGCTAAGGGGGCCTCCTGCTGCTGCTGCGCTGCCAGAGCACGATTTCTGTTCTCATCCTGAAGCAAAGTTCTTAACCTGAGGTACTATTTCTGGGTTAGCGGAGTCTGTAACCTGAAGCATATTGTTAACGGAGGAATCCGAGGGCTCCCTTGGACAAAAAGACAAAGACACCAACCAGGACAATTTGGAGCAAAACAGCAGCCTGTAGAGGACTTCCGGGTTGGCGCCATCGCCGAATGGCGGACTCCCTCCGAGCTCCGGAGGGAGCCTGCTGGGCAGGGGTTGGGTCCCGCCACGCCGGCGACGCGGGGACCCTCAAAAACCATGGGCGGTGATGCCCATGGACTTGGTGACTCGGCGGGCACCGTTTGCGCCCCCGACCCGCGAAGGAGCCTTTTTAAAGGCTGCGGAGCGGGTGACCGGGGTGTGTGTGTGTGTGTGTGGTGCTATGAGTCCACTGCTTCCCCTGCCTAGCGAAGCCGCATGCCATTCGACGGAGAGCACCGACTTCTTCTTTTGAAAATTTGGATTAAAAAGAACAACCCGTGAGTAAATTTATCGGACTTAAAAGGGAAAATTTGCTTTACGAATTCGGAGTGAGCGGGGGAGGTGCAAAAAGGAAGTCCGCCCCCCCTGTTGTAGATGTTTTAACGCAAGGATTTGACAACTAAGATCGAGAGAAGAATCTGTTTATTTGAAAAAAGTTATTAACTTCACGAAGGGAAATTACAAGTAATTGTGCTGGAGGAGAAGAGTGGTTTGTGAGAACTAAAGTGTAACCCCCCGGGAACCGGGAGCGATCCGTTATGAGAGACTGGTGAAGAGATATAGAAATTTTGACAGCTGTCAAAGTAGCTGTCAAAGTGGGAGAATAAAAGAGAACTTTGTTACGATGACTTTGCTGGTTAGATTCGTTACAATTTGGATATAAATTACTGAAAACAAGGGCAACAAGTTAATTTGACTTTTGGGTGTGATCTGGAAGGAAACTAAGTTACCATAATCCCTCTAGAGGGAGTTCTGGGACATTGCAAGAATGGCAGCAAGTGGAAAAATACTCATGGAATTGAACAGGACTTTTTATCTCCTGGGAAAGCTGCAAAAACGAAGCATTATTTTGTCTACAGAGGTCTCTACACTAAAGGAGACAATGGATTTATCTATTGAAGAAAGGAAGGGACTTGACGTAAGTTTGTGTTCCTGAACAAATAAAGCCTCTGTAGAGGAACTAGAAGTTTTTGAATTAGAAGGTTTTTGCAGCGGAACAGGAAAAGAAACCTGAGGAATAAGAACTGGACTAAGCTCGAAGTTGGAACATTTGGGACATCCAGACTTTAAAAGGATCAAGAAACAGAATTTGAGTTATACTCTTAAATATAGAGGTCTGGAAGGAAGAAGAATGATCTTTTCTGAGAGTTTCTCTAAGATTGGGCCTTCTGAAATTAAAGATTACCAAAAAGACGGTAAAGTGGAATCGAGAGAGATTTAGACATAGACGTGGGATCTCCAGGCCGGCAGTAGACAGATGGATGGATTTTGGGGATCGAAACCGGGAAAGGGGGGAGGGAGATTTGGAACCCAAAGGCTGTAAAATTATATTTTTTTATTTTCTCTTGTTTTACTTTGTGTGATAAAAAAGGGGAATTCGTGGAAGGGAACTGGGGTCGATCTTAGGGAAGTACAAAAAACTATAAAGAGAAATGGTTGTACAAGATAAACTAAATTTGAATAATGGGCTAATTATAATTATAATAAGGTTTTAAAATTTGGGGTAAGAATTTGTGGAACTAATCTAATGGAAATGGAATACAAGAGGGGGAGGGGTGGGGAAGTCCTGGAAAGATGTTAATGAAAGTAAGGTTTTAAATGCAAAATTTATCTTTTTCTTTTTTCTTTTTTTCTTTTTTTATTCTGGATTTTTTGGAAATTTTAATAAATATCATTTTAAAAAAAACACAAAACAGCAGCCTGTAGGCTTGGCTTTTTATTGGAAACTGTCGCGACAGGACTCCCACCCACAACAAGATGAAGCAAAATGGAAGCCCAGAACAAAAGAAGACCCCAACCTTTATTAGTTACTAATCCCCCAAGCTATACCCCCTAAGACTACATCACAACTACATCACAGAAAGGAGGGATAGAGGGAGGAGTTGTGGAAGTAACCTGAGTATCTTGTCACCTGGCTGGTTCCTCCTTTCCCCCCTCCCCATGAGTACTTTCCAGGTGACAAAGGGGAGTTTGCAGTTTCCTGCCCCCAGAGGGAAGAGCTGATCATTGTCCTTTGTTCCAGTCCGTGCTGAATCCACTCCTATATGCAAGTTCTTTGTGACCTTGATGGTCTTCTGTCTAGGACCATCAGGGTTGGCATAACAACTGGGCAGGGCTCCTGTGGATGTGTTGGTATGCTCAAGGGATTATGGTTCCCCTGTATCAAACCTTCCCTCAAACCTTCCCCGTTTTGTAGTCCTTCCTTCATGGAGTAAAATAAAAGTGGAACGGTGCAGATCTGATGTATGGTTGATTTTCTATGAATTTATAACTGAAGCGTAGTGTAAGTAGTGTGTGAGTGTGAGTGTGTGTCAAGTTTGTACAAACTGAATGATGATGGGGGGGGGGTTTCCTGTGACAGTATGTAACCTGAAGCATATGTAACCCGAGGTACCATAATAATAATAATAATAATAATAATAATAATAATAATAATTGTACCTCACCCTTCTGACTCGCCACTCTGTGCTGCTTCCAACAAATATAAAAGCATAATAAAAGCATTACACAATAAAAGAATGCAAAACTAAATGTTTAAGTTCCATGTCTTCCTAATGCTGATCCAAAGTGATCCAAAAAGGAGGAGCCAATGGCTGCTTCAGAGTCCAATTCTGAATCTGCTGAAGGTATAAACATTGCAATTCTTAAGATGACTTACATTTTGCTTTTTCGTTTCTTGACAAGGCTGCAAATATGCTTCAGTTCTCCAGGACAGGAATAAATGGTCCTGGGTGCAGGGTTCGGTTTACTCTGAATGCTAGCTCTCACTTTTTAAAAGCAAGTGTGTCTCCAAGGGACTCAGTGCATAGAAAAACACCTACCCTCATCTTACAGCCATGCTATGTGGAGACAGACTTGCTTAGCTTCGCCCTTTTTTCTTTTTTTTTAAAAAAAACTTTATTAATTTAAACTACACACTTATACAAAGAATTTACAAAGAATTAACAATCTCATACTACAAAATGAAAATTAAAGAAAAAACAAGAAAAAATAAAATACAGAGAAAAGAAAGGGGGGAAAAGCAAATTTACGTACATAAAAAACCCTTAATCTTCCTAATTAATACTTAAATAAACACTTAAATAAAAAAGACTTCTGACAAAACGAGTCTTCCAATCATTCTCATTGTACTGTTTATATTGTCGTCGTTTCCGCCCGCACAGTTTTATATTCTTTAATATTGTTCCCGTCTACTCCACAAACGTTATTTGTTGTGTTTACAAGTATCACTCAAGTTCTGCTAATATGGTGTGATTGGTACAATATGATCTTATATAATCCTTAAATATTCTCCATTCTCCAAATATTTTCTGGTTCAATACACCTCTAACTCTTCCCGTCAGTTTTGCTAGTTGTAAATATTCTAACACGAGTATCTGCCAGTCTGTAATTGTCAGTATTGTTTCATTCTTCCACTTCCTCACTGCAAGAATTCTTGGCAGAGGGGGAGCTAGCTGAGATTGCCACTCCTTGCTGCAAATGGAAATTGACTGTTCCAGTAAAGGTAAAGGTAAAGGTACCCCTGCCCGTACGGGCCAGTCTTGACAGACTCTGGGGTTGTGCGCCCATCTCACTTAAGAGGCCAGGGGCCAGCGCTGTCCGGAGACACTTCCGGGTCACGTGGCCAGCGTGACATCGCTGCTCTGGCGAGCCAGAGCCGCACACGGAAACGCCGTTTACCTTCCCGCTGGTAAGCGGTCCCTATTTATCTACTTGCACCCGGAGGTGCTTTCGAACTGCTAGGTTGGCAGGCGCTGGGACCGAGCAGCGGGAGCGCACCCCGCCGCAGGGATTCGAACCGCCGACCTTTCGATCGGCAAGCCCTAGGCGCTGAGGCTTTAACCCACAGCGCCACCTGCGTCCCCTCTTGATACTGCGTCTGTTCCAGTATCAAGCTCAATTGAGCACCAGAGGAATTCAACTGCTACGGCCCACACTCTCATCACTAACATAAAAGGTCACCCAAGGCTGTCCTTTGGAAGCTGGTGACCCTTACACTTACTAACTTTTGACTCCCCAACTACCGTTGCACACATTTGAGCACATTCATTCCCTCAGGGTTTATTTCGAACTTTCCCCTTGGGTGTGGCGCAAGCAAAAAACATGCTATCCTTTCTGAAACTTCTCGTAACTGAAATGAAGAATGGGAAAGAGGAAACAGAAAATAAGAATTAGCAGAGAAAGGTATGGGAAGGAGGGGGGGGAACACATAAGAAAGGAGGGGAAGAAAGGATGGGGAATTTGGAGAAACGTAAAAGGCAGAGAGGAAGCAAAAAGAGCAGAGGTGCCTTGAGAATAATAGGGGAGTTATTTGGGAAATGCCCACAGTTATTTGGGGGAAAGAGATGATAAAACGGTAAAGGGAACCCTGACCATTAGGTCCAGTCATGGCCGACTCTGGGGTTGCGGCGCTCATCTTGCTTTATTGGCTGAGGGAGCTGGCGTACAGCTTCTGGGTCATGTGGCCAGCATGACTAAGCCGCTTCTGGCGAACCAGAGCAGTGCACGGAAACGCCGTTTACCTTCCCGCCGGAGCGGTACCTATTTATCTACTTGCACTTTGACGTGCTTTCGAACTGCTAGGTTGGCAGGAGCAGGGACCGAGCATCCTTAATCTGGGTGAAGAAATATGTTTTGGCTGGTATAGGAATGGGGAGTAGAGAAATAAAGAGTCACTTTTTGAGAAAGTGTCCCCCATCCCTTATGAATTGGCTTTTTCTGCTTTCCTAGAGGTTTTTGCCACCGCCAGCTTCCATCTATTTTTCTCTCCTCACAACCATCCACTTATTATATGTCTCTCAGTCTCTGAGCACTCTTTGGGTTTGCTCTCTCTAAAATGCATGGGCAGTCATTGCCTGGTATAAAATTACCTGTCATGGAATGCATGTTGGGAAATTTACGTTGCTCTAGGGACTCGATGGTGACCCGCCCTTCAGGCGGGCAGGCTTACACCTCTGTTTGACATTGCTAGAGGCAAGAACCAGGCAGTTTTTGAGTAGTAGAAGAAGAAGAGTTTTGATTTGATATCCTGCTTTATCACTACCCTAAGGAGTCTCAAAGTGGCTAACATTCTCCTTTCCCTTCCTCCCCCACAACAAACACTCTGTGAGGTGAGTGGGGCTGAGAGACTTCAGAGAAGTATGACTAGCCCAAGGTCACCCAGCAGCTGCAGGTGGAGGAGCGGGGAATCGAACCCAGTTCACCAGATTACGAGTCCACCACTCTTAACCACTACACCACACTGGCTCTTTTTTTTGTAGCCATTTTGTGAAGACCCTTAACTCTTGTGAGCCCTGGGGGGGCTGAGAAACATTAGAATAAGCAGACACAACTTTCTGGAATTGAAGATAGCCACAACTTTATTGGTTACAGGTGTCAGTAGGCCTTGGCTTAGGCACTGGGTAAGCATTCTGAGTCAGTCTCCTGCCTGAAGGCTGATGTCGAACAGGGTTGTGCCCAGTTTAAGGGTCACCTCAAGACATACGTCAACCAAGCTGGTTTCCAGGTGGCCATTGGGAAACTCTATGGCTCTTAAAGCTATGGTTTTCCCAGTAGTGATGTATGGAAGTAAGAGCTGGACCATAAAGAAGGCGGATCGCCGAAGAATTGATGCTTTTGAATTATGGTGCTGGAGGAGACTCTGGAGAGTCCCATGGACTGCAATTTGCTGGTCCAGGGGGGAGGTTACCGTGGGGCGAGGTCCAGGACCTGAGTTGAGGGTCGGCAGACAGTCCTCCACGGGCGAAGCGGGGTCCACAGCGAGAAGCCGGGCAAGGACAGGAACTCTGGGGGAACAGGACTGGATGCTGGCTGAAACAGCTCTTCAACGACGTTGCTCCCACAACCTGGGACCGGGCTGACTGGCCTTTATCTTCTCTGAGGCCAGGGGCGGTCCTGGCCCCCAGGAGACCCGCCTCTCCTGGCCTTAAGGCGAGCACTCCTCCTGGGAGAAACCAGTTCCCTTCGCCTTCTGCCCTTCGCCTCTGCAGTTCAGGAGAGGCTGAAGGGTTACTGGACCCAGGGGGAGACTCACCTGTACGCACTGAGTCCTCAACCACCTCCGGAGCCAGAGTGGATTCACCTGGTGCCTGCTCCTGAGGATCCGGCACAGGTGCAGGCGCTTCAGAATCAAGGCCCTGCCCCAGCTCAGCCGGCCCTGGAGGCGGGGACTCCCGTGCAGGCTGGGATTCCTCCGGTTCAGCCTCTGAATCGGATTCCCGGGCCATCACATGCAAGAAGATCAAACCTATCCATTCTGAAGGAAATCAGCCCTGAGTGCTCACTGGAAGGACAGATCGTGAAGCTGAGGCTCCAATACTTTGGCCACCTCATGAGAAGAGAAGACTCCCTGGAAAAGACCCTGATGTTGGGAAAGATGGAGGGCACAAGGAGAAGGGGACGACAGAGGACGAGATGGTTGGACAATGTTCTCGAAGCTACCAGCATGAGTTTGACCAAAGTGATCAAATAAGGGAGGCTTACAATTTGGACAAGAAAATTGGTTTCCAGGTGGAAAAATCAAAATTGGAAACAGAACTGTTAGATCCCAAAACTAAGATATTATCAAGAATGTATAACTTGCTGTTGAAATGGAACACTCAGGATGAAACGGTGAAATCTGCTATGATAAAATGGGCACAAGATGTCGGACACAACATTATGTTGGCTGACTGGGAACAGTTATGGACCACAGGTATGAAATTTATGGCATGTAATGCCTTAAGAGAAAACTTAATGAAAATGATTTACAGGTGGTACATGACACCAGTCAAGCTTGCAAAAATCTATCATTTGCCTGATAATAAATGTTGGAAATGTAAAGAAAATGAATGTACATTCTTTTACCTCTGGTGGACGTGCCCAAAGATTAAGGCTTTCTGGGAGATGATCTATAATGAAATGAAAAAGGTATTTAAATATACCTTTCTGAAGAAACCAGAGGCCTTTCTCCTGGGCATGGTCGGCCAATTGGTGTTAAAGAAGAATAGAACTTTTTTTATGTATGCTCCAACAGCAGCAAGAATACTCATTGCAAAGTATTGGAAGACACAAGATCTACCCACCCTGGAAGAATGGCAGATGAAGGTCATGGACTATATGGAACTGGCGGAAATGACTGGCAGAATCCAAGACCAGGGAGAAGAGTCGGTGGAAGAAGATTGGAAGAAATTTAAAGATTACTTACACAAATACTGCAAAATTAATGAATGCTAGAATGATGTCGGAATGAAGTTAAGTGGTTTTAGCAGCAATGTTATAAAGGAGTATGTAAAAATGGATTGTTATTAGGTGAGAATGCAAAGTTATAATACATCAAGGTAAAGGATTAAGATAAAAATAAGGAGGGAAAGGGTTTGCTGAATTAACTAACTGAACTGGAATACAAAAAAAGGGAGGTGTGAGGAGGTCAGGGAAACAAGCAAATGAAAGACAAGACATGAAAAGACTGATTTGTTTTTAACTGTTTTTATTTTTCTGTATTCTGTATTCCCCCCCCCTTTTTTCTTTTTCTTATGCTGTAATCTTTTTTTTGAAACTTTAATAAATATCTTAAAAAAAAAAAAAGAGTTTGACCAAAGTGCGGGAGGCAGTGGAAGACAGGAGTGCCTGACGTGCTCTGGTCCATGGGGTTACGAAGAGTCGAACGCAACTAAACAACAATGGCTCTTTCGCTCTCCAACTGGGCTTCTGGATAGAATATTCCACCCAGACCCCTTTACCAGAGTACCCTGAGATCTTGCACTTGATCCACCTCAATCCCCGGTAATAGACTAATGCAGAGGTTTTCAACTGTTTTGAGTCCACAGCTCCCTTGGCCAGTTACATTCTTTCTGTGGCACCCCTGTGGAGCTCTGAAGCCCAGTTATGTCACCCCTTGCCTGCAGAGCTCTCACCCTTTTTCGAACACCCTCCCTTGTGGAGTGTTCCCTCAGCCTTCTCTCCTTGGGAGTCCTCTGGGCAGCTGCTGTCCCGATCTCTGAGCTGCCCCCTCCAGCCCCCAAGAGAGGTGCCTCCTGACACTGCCCACCAGGGCCCTGGGAAGAGGATGCCCCCAGCCTTAGTGGCGCAACAGAGACTGGCCAAAGGTGAACAGGAGGCCAGCACCTTACCTTAGGTGGCAGCAGTGGGCGCTGCCAGGCCCTCTCCTTCAGCACTGGGCACTCAGCTCCCAGGCAGACCTTGCACACAGCAAGCAGAAGAAAGGCCAGCGTAGCGCCTGCCAGCCTCCCACTTGTCTGTCCATTCCCAACAGCAGGGGCTGGCAGATTGGCTGGCTGGGCTTCCTCGCCCACTTGCCTGCTTACTCCAAGGCTGCTTTAGCTTCTGGCAACCAGTGCCCCAGGACCAGCCCCAGAGGCACCACTCGCCTGTAGAGCTAGTAGCCAGGGCTGCTGCAACCAACAGCTGTGCAAGCCTTGGGGAGGCAGAGACACAAGAGGGCATCAGAGGAGAGAGGGGAGGAAAGAGGGACAGAGGCCAGTGTTGCTCATTTCCAGAGCCATCTTTCCCATAGGGCTTAGTGGTTCATTGCACCAGGGCGCCGGCCTCTCAGGGGTGCCCCAGCGAGTGGGGAGCTGCACAGCTTTGCCAGCGGCCTCCCGTCAGCACACCCATCAGCTGCTCCCCTCCAACTATATGGCTGGCGGGTGCGCAGCTTCCTTCCCAAGCCCCCACAGGAGGAGAGCAATCCCTGTAGAGGCTTAGGAGGGAAGCTGCACCCCTCTAACTATATGGCTGGCGGGTCATTTTGTCCAATTCTGCATAGCCCATTAATTTCATCTGCCATTCTTCGTTCGTCAGAATTTCTTCTTGTTTCCATTTCTGGGTTAACGATACTCTTGCCGCAGTTGTTGCATATAAAAACAATTTAACATCTTGCCTATTAATGTCTTGACCTGTAATGCCAAGTAAAAATGCTTCTGTGTTGTTGTTTTTTTAAATGTATATTTCAACATCTTTTTCATCTCATTATATATCATTTCCCAGAAGTTCTTTACTTTTTTACATTCCCACCACATATGATAAAATGTTCCTTCTTTTTCTTTACATTTCCAACATTTATTATTTGTCTTATACATTTTAGCTAATTTCACTGGTGTAATATACCATCAAAATGACAGGAAGGATTTGAAGCCTGTGAGACCAGAGATTTACAGAAGATTGGAAGAAGTATATGAATTATTTGAAGAGCAACTGTAATCAACAAATTACACTAGTAGGACTACAAGAAGTTTTGTAAGGAGAAACATACAAAGTGTTACAAAGTAGAAAAAGATAGAGATATTGGTTATGAGTTTGAAATGTAATCGGGAAGATAGGAAATGCCTACTGAGAGATTAGATTGGAAAATTTTCAGACAGGATTGATGGAAGTCAAAAATTTGAATAAGATGTAAAAGTATGTTTAATTACTGTCGAAAATGATATGTAAAAAAAAAACCCTAATAAAAAATTATATATATAAACTACCGTATTTTTTGCACCATAACACTCACTTTTTTCCTCCTAGAAAGTAAGGGGAAATGTCTGTGCGTGTTATGGAGCGAATGCCTGCGGATGGCGGGGGGGATCTGCTGCAGAGGATCCATGCTTCCCCTTCCTTCCCTCCTCCGTGGTTACAAAGCATGGATCCACATGGATCCTCAGGATTTTTGCATTGGGCTACTCCAAACTCACTGTCAGATCACATGTCTGTGGCCACAGCATGAACCACAAAAATCATATATCCACTATTTCGTTTAGAATATTTTTTTTCTTGTTTTCCTCCTCTAAAAACTATGTGCGTGTTATGGTCTGGTGCGTGTTATAGAGCGAAAAATACGGCATATGGCTGACGGGCACACAGTTTCCCTCCCAAGCCACAGCGGCATGGGGGAGAGTTGCGGACCCCTCCCCATGGCTGGCAGTGTGCAGCTTCACACCCCCCTACTATCCGTGGTAATTTGGGGGCACACAATATTTGCACCCTGGCGCCGCATCTGCTAAAGACGGCCCTGCCCATGACACCCCTGATCATTATTCAAGGCACCCCAGAGTGCCAGGGTACACTGGTTGAAAACCACTGGACTCAGGATTCAACCTAATGCATTATCCGCTGAGAGTTGTGACAACTGCTATGAGGAAGGCAAAGCCTCCAAATGGGGTCAAATTGTTTGCAGGCAAAATTGTTCCTGGCCCCAAATATGGCGTCTGATTATCTCACATCAAGGTGCTCAATATACATTGCCCACTTACTTCGAGGGCAATTCCAATTTGTAAGGTGGGTTTCAGGCAGGGACGCGGGTGGCGCTGTGGGTTAAACCACAGAGCCTAGGACTTGCCGATCAGAAGGTTGGCGGTTTGAATCCCTGTGACAGGGTGAGCTCCCATTGCTCAGTCCCTGCTCCTGCCAACCTAGCAGTTCGAAAGCATGTCCAAGTGCAAGTAGATAAATAGGTACCACTCCGGCAGGAAGGTAAAAGGTGTTTCCGTGCACTGCTCTGGTTCGCCAGAAGCGGCTTAGTCATGCCGGCCACATGACCCGGAAGCTGTACGCCGGCTCCCTCAGCCAATAAAGCGAGATGAGTGCTGCAACTCCAGAGTCGGTCACAACTGGACCTAATGGTCAGGGGTCCCTTTACCTTTACCTTTTAAGGTGGGTTTCTGACTGCACTGCTGGCTCCCAATAACACAGCGATGGACTGGCATCAAGCCCATTATTATCCACTCTGGGCAGCTGGGTTCCTTCAGTCTGCCACTGAAGCCCTACAACACACCCACACTACCATTGGCTAATTTAAATTTAGAATTTACCGGGCTATCCTGTCCTCCCCTGTGACTGGCCGAACCCAAGGCAAATGGCCAGGCACGAAAGACGTAGAGGCCGCCCCCTGTCCACTGAGGAGTTGTGCGGGCTGCAACTGCCGCCTTCCTGGAAGGGAAGCGGTCCTTATAAACAGAATCTTCCAACACATTTTACAGGGATAATAGCCATTTTGCGACAAATCCTCATCACAAGTTATAATTTTGGGTGTAGGCTCAGAGAAGGTAATAAGACCCAACTATAGCTTAAGGAATGTAGATAACCTATTTCCCCCAAATAATTGGGGGAATTCCCTTACACCCCCATTCTTGTTTTTATTGTGTATATTTTGTTTTTATCTTGTAGTTCTTTTTTTTTTTAAGGTTGTTAATGTTACCGTGTTTTTTTTAAAAAAGTTTTTTATTAGGAATTTCAACATAACATTTTATCAAAAGTCACATCATCCTTAATTTCTCTCCCCCCCCCCATTTTTTCCCCTCCCCAGAAAAAAACCCACCCTCCCCTCCCCCCTGACTTCCCTCAGGTCCTCAGGTCCTCTCTCTGGTTTTACAATACATATACTTCTCTGCAGATTATAAAGTTATAAAGATCCTTAATTTATCTATCTGTGTGTTATTAATGAAGGGTGGCGCTGTGGGTTAAACCACAGAGCCTATGACTTGCCTATCAGAAGGTCGGCGGTTTGAATCCCCGCGATGGGGTGAGCTCCCGTTCCTCAGTCCCTGCTCCTGCCAACCTAGCGGTTCAAAAGCACATCAAAGTGCAAGTAGATAAATAGGTACCACTCCGGCGGGAAGGTAAATGGCGTTTCCATGTGCTGCTCTGATTCACCAGAAGCGGCTTAGTCATGCTGGCCACATGACCCGGAAGCTGTACGCCGGCTCCCTCGGCCAATAAAGTGAGATGAGCACCGCAACCCCAGAGTCGGTCACGACTGGACCTAATGGTCAGGGGTCCCTTTACCTTTTCTATGTGTTATTAATAATAAATTTGTGTATCTTTATTCAAAACCTGCCAAGGAGTCCAATTCATTTTGTTGTTTCTTGAAATACTTTGTAAAAGGTTCCCATTCTTCTCTAAAGTCACAGTTGTCCTTGTCACGCAGTTTGTGTGTCAATTTCGCCAATTCCGCATAGTCCATCAATTTCTCTTGCCACAGTTCTTTAGTCGGGGTTTCTTTATTCTTCCCTCCTTGTGCTATTAAGACTCTTGCCGCCGTTGTCGCATACATGAAAACGTTCTTAAATTTCCTTGTAGTTCTATGCTGTGAACTACCCTCAAATCTACAGCTGAAGGGAAATATAAAATTTAATAAACAACAAAAAAATTAATGCACCTGTTTTTTTTCTTGCTTCCTCTCGCCTTTTTCATTTCCCCAAATTTCCTGCCTTTCCACATTTCTCTGTTCTTTTTTTCTTCCTTCCCGTCTCTTTCTCTGATTTTTTGGAAGTGAACAGTGTGCTTTCTGCTTGCGCCATAGCAGGAAATGCTTATAATACAACCTGAGGGAAGGAATGTTAAAATTTAGTAATTTTGGTGATCACCAGCTTTGCAAAAAATATTACAGGAAAACCTTTAGGCTTTTTGTTTGTTACTGGTAAGGGTGTGGATTGTAATTATTAGAGCTCATGGGGCTCAGTTGTGTTTTATGCTTAAATAGTCAATTTCCACCAGCAGTGTGCAGTCTTCCTATGAGACTGAAGAAACCTTTGCTTCTCTACTACTGCACCAGGGAGTGGGAATCTCAACAAAGCCAGGTAAGTCAGGAGACACCTAAAATATTTTGTATTGGTGGAAGGCAAAGTGAATTGTTGGCCAAGCTGAGGGCGAAGGGAATCATGTGACCCAAGGTACCGTATTTTTGTGTGTATAATATACCCCCGTGTATAAGATGCCCCGTATTTCAAAATATTTGGGGGGGGGGAAGGATTGGTATTGAGCTTTTTAAAGGGGGGATTGACGAAAATCGCTCACCCACCTGACTTACACTGCCACTCGCGCACATCCCCAAAGCTGCCTTTCATATGTCCCATCGCCACCAGAAATCGCCAATTGCCTGCCCAGTTGTCGCAGCGACAGCAAATCCACACCAGCCCTTCCCGCAGCCACCAATAACACCAAAAATCTTGCCTTATACACAGAAAAGTACGGTTTATGATGCAGTCGCCATGATGACTTCGTAATGATGAAGGGTCCCCAAATGTTGGAACCTTGAGGGGCTGAGGGCTGGGCTAGATGTGGAACTTTTATTTTCTGTTTCCTCTTTTTGTTTTCTTTCTTTTTCTTTCAATGCTCCATTTTACCGTAAAATAAAATAATGAAAGAGAAACAGCAATTACAACAGTGTAGCCCTGCAAAGGAACTGGCCCCTAAGGCAGCTAAGGCTGCAATTCTGGGACACTTCCTTCTCTAAAACATTTAATCCGGCACTGCAAACACAGAACACTGGCACTGTACCACTGCAGGCTGCATGTGGAAGTCGATTCTTCTTATTATCATTTTAATATATTTGCATCCTGCCGTCCTCCCAGATTGGGACTCATGTCCACATACAAGATAGCATGTCTATGCACTCCTAGCAGATGGCAAGGAAAAATGTCTGAGCCTGCTTTCTCCCCACTGACATGCGAGCTTTCAGTGTGCAGGGAGGAAATAGACAGGTAATCTCCCCCCTGTTCCCAGTGGAACAGTCCCAGGAAGGTTGCTTCACATGTCTACTCTGCTCTGCAAATATAATGGGCATGATGTCTGCATGTTGGAATGCCATGAACGCAGTTAGTAGGAGGGTCATCCAAGCTGGGGAAATAAAAGGTTAAGTTGTGCTTGGTGAAAGTAGTAGAACAATCCAATTTGTCGTTTAGTCATGTCCGACTCTTTGTGACCCCATGGACCAGAGCACGCCAGGCACTCCTGTCTTCCACTGCCTCCCGCAGTTTGGTCAAACTCATGTTCATAGCTCCGAGAACACTGTCCAACCATCTCGTCCTCTGTCATCCCCTTCTCCTTGTGCCCTCCATCTTTCCCAACAGTCTTCTCTTCTCATGAGATGGCCAAAGTACTGGAGCCTCAGCTTCACGATCTGTCCTTCCAGTGAGCACTCAGGGCTGAATTCCTTCAGAATGGATAGGTTTGATCTTCTTGCAGTCCATGAGACTCTCAAGAGTCTCCTCCAGCTCCATAATTCAAAAGTGTCCATTCTTTGGCGATCAGCCTTCTTTATGGTCCATCTCTCACTTCCGTACATCACTACTGGGAAAACCATGGCTTTAACTATACGGACTTTTTTTGGCAAGGTAACGTCTCTGCTTTTTAAGATGCTGTCTAGGTTTGTCACCTGGAGTAGGAACCAGCAAGCCACTCCAGTATCCCTGCCAAGAAAACTCCATGAACAATCCTGTAATGGTTCTAGGGGTTGCTCGTGCGTAAGCCGGTGCAAACACCTGGCTGGGTTGCCTGAGTGAACCTTTTCTGTCCCGACAGCCACTCACTGTCTCAATCGCTGGCAGAATCCGTCAGTGGGCATTTCTTAAACTTCTTCCAGCAAAGAAGCTCTTTGACGCCTAGTCTCTTCCTGCTCTCTCTGCGTGAAAGCCTTCTGCGGAAGGAGGGCGTAAGCAGCGGAGGACCCCTGCTCTCCCTGCTGGTCCCCGGCAAGGAGTCATGGGACCGCCTGGCCGCTTCCCCCATCTGCCCCCCTTCTCCACTGGTGCTACGCTGATTCTCTTCCCCAGAAGATGGGCTGCCTCTCCCAATCCCGGGACGCTCTCTGGAATCCCTCTGGATTTTGCTCTCTCCCTCCGGCCCTGATGCCAGTTCCCTGACAAATCCTATACCCCCAAATATATCGAAGCTGCTATGCCACTGGAACAGCTGCCATTAGCCTATACCCCAAGGACCTGAGCGATATAGCCTAGGAGAAGATAGGTGCCTCATCTATTTGAATAAAATGATATTCGAGTAATTTTATTGGTGTGGGTAGTAGATTTCTATTGGTTATGGTTATGTAAAAATATCATTCAGTTGAAATAGTGATGGAGATGGCTTGTGCCATTTGTCTTCTCATTCCAGAAATCTTCAAACAGTGTTCCACCTGGACAGTTAAAAATCAAGACTCAACACACTTGGTAAAAAGTCTTCTCTGAAGTAGGGTGTGGAATAGGAGTTTTATGCACTGAATGACATCTTTGTTGACAAGTGACAGAAGACGAATATTTGGCTTTCCCAGAAAAACACATCATGGCCCCCACCTCAGCAAGAGCGGTTGCAATTCAATTGTTAATACTTCAGCTTGCCTTAGTAGGAAACATTTTCTGTGGGAATGTGCTTATCTGGCCAGAGGATGCCAGCCACTGGCTAAATATTAAGGTCATTATCCAGGAACTGCTGCATAGAGGTCACAACGTCAGCATACTAGCCCCTTCAGCGTCCATCTTAATCGAACCCAGTGATGATATATCAGCTGCCAAGTTTGAGGTGTTCCCTGTGCCCTATGGAAAGGATGAGGCCCAGACGTTCTTTGAGGAATTCGTCACGTTGTTGCTGGACCACAAGCCAACTGCTCTGACCTTCTACAGGTTTTACCAAGAGATGCGAAAGATGATGAGGAAAGTACATGAGTTCCATAAGTTCAAGTGTGAAAATGTACTGGCTGATCAGGAACTCATGGCCCGCCTGAAAAAGAGCAACTATGATGTGCTCCTTGCAGACCCTGCGACACCCTGTGGCGACCTGATTGCTGTGAAAATGGACATCCCGTTTGTGTACACCCTGCAGTTCACGCCAGGCTTAACGGTGGAGAGACACTGTGGCAAGATACCTGCCCCTCCTTCCTATGCCCCTGCTGTCTTGTCTGGGCTCACGGACAGAATGTCATTTGGAGAAAGGGTGAAGAATATAATATCTTACCTTGTGCAAGACCATGTTTTCCAGACCTGGTATGGAGACTGGGACTCTTATTACAGTCAGGTTTTAGGTAAGCCTGTTTTTGTTTCTTCTTCCCAAAGTATTGTGATTATTTGGTAGAGTAGATGCTCTAAAGAGGTCAAGGATTCCAACTTCAGTCCTTGGCATGACCAGTTAGAAAGGGCCTGCAAGCAGCAAGATTGGAAGGGCCTCATCCTGGGGCTGTGTAGAGCCACAGTCAGCTGGGAAAAGACTCTACTAAGCTTTAGAGCCTAATCATCTGTAAGGGAGTGAGGAGTGAATCTTACCTGCTTTGTTCTTTTATTGCTTCACCTGAGTGCAAATTGAACTAGAATCATATCAAAAATTAGCTTTGGAGTTGAAGCACAGACATTATTCTGGGATTTTCTGCTCTTTTCCACCACTCAACAAATGATGAACAAGCAACTTTTATGTCGTTCTATCTATAATTTCATCAGGATCCTTCTGTGTGGTATTTTACTGATGTGTTTTATTGCAATGGATGGTGGAGAAACTTGATCTGATATTGTAAAGCTATGTAAAAATTTAATAAATATTTTTTTTTTTTAAAAAAAAGTAAATTCCACTTCTCGGAGTGACAGACACACAACTATGCTTTGAAACTGGAGTTACCAGAATTTTGCGATGCAGTTCAATCGACCAAAAGAATTGTACAAAAATGTGTAAGTTATGTGAAGCATGCAGGGAAATGCATACATTTGTGAGAATAGCTTAGTATATTAGGGGAAACTGCTTGCAAAGATGTGTATAATATGCAAAAGTGCATACAATAATATGTCTGTTAGGAGTGACACTTTTTTTGTGAAAACTTTTTAAATGAATGACATTTTAATGCACTAATGTGGACAATTGATTGCGGAAGAAAGAAACTGAGAGCAGCCACAATTGACCTGTCCTTAGCTCCTGCACATCGGAAAGATACCACATGAAGATAATCTTCATACAGCTGTATGTGTGATCACCACCACACTGTTGTTGTTTTGAGGGGAAGATGTGTTCTCAATGCATCGGTAATGTTGAGGGGGTAAGAAAGTCAAGGAAGCCGAAGGAACCAAAAACTGCAACAGATAGTATCTGCACAGGGTTCTATGCAGAATTCAGTGACAAGAACTGAACCAATGGCCTGGTTTGTCAATAGATTGTCACTAGTTCTGGGGCACATTCAGCTACCAATGCTGACTTCAGGCCAATTGGTTCTTTCTAACATTATGGAGGAGAAAACTTGGACTTCCCCTGAAAGAATATCCGTCAAGGAGCCATAGCCAGTCCAGGCTTGCTAGTGAATGAGTGCTCATAATACATGTATTTCTATCTGTCCACAGTTCCTGTTCACATCTCTTACTTTTTTTTAGGTGTCCAGTTGAAATGTAATGTATGAACCAGCTTTCACTATTTGTGGAAATGTTGAAAATGTGAAGGAGAGACAAGCTGAATGTAACCTCATTCCTCTTTCTCATTCGACAGGAAGACCCACAACTCAGTGTGAAGTGATGGGGAAAGCCGAAATCTGGTTGATCCGTACCTACTGGGACCTTGAATTCCCACGGCCTCTCCTACCAAATTTTGAGTTTGTGGGGGGTCTGCAGTGTCAGCCAGCCAAGCCTTTGCCAGAGGTAATTCTGAAACCAAATTTCAGTTAGGCGTGCTTTCTTCAGAGAAGGTCCCATTGTTCTTGCTGAGTGAATTATACATTATGAGAAGTGTAGCAAATGTAGTTAATGAGCAGGATGGAAGCTTATCATCACTGATATAGTTGTGCCAGGAAGAACTTGGCTTGCTTAATTTCTGCTTTTCAGGCTGATGTGAAAAGCACAGGTGAAAAAGTGGAGAAAAGGTGTCTGCAGTTGGAGTGACCAGTGACTTTGTCTGTTGACTACTCTGCTCTCTGGGTGGCGCTGTGGTCTAAACCACTGAGTCTCTTGGGCTTGCCGATTGGAAGGTCGGCGGTTCGAATCCCCGCGATGGAGTGAGCTCCCGTTGCTCTGTAGCAGCTCCTGCCAACCTAGCAGTTAGAAAGCACAACGGTGCAAGTAGATAAATAGGTACCAATGTGGCAGGAAGGTAACTGGCGTTTCTGTGTGCTCTGGCACTTGTCACGGTGTTCTGTTGTGCCAGAAGCGGTTTAGTCATGCTGGCCACATGACCTGGAAAGCTGTCTGTGGACAAACACCGGCTCCCTCAGCCTGAAAGCGAGATGAGTGCCGCACCTCATAGTTGCCTTTGACTGGACTTAACCATCCAGGGGTCCTTTACCTTTTACCTTTAGAACTCTAATAGGCTTCCATGGAGCCTAAAGAACAGTTTGGAAGCTGGAAGTTAAAGATCATTTCTCAAACACTCCCTCACAACATTAAATATCAAGAAAAATATTCACATTGCTACTCATGCATCAGGTTCAAACGGAAAAGACATTTAGGAATGTGACTTGTCAATATATTTATTTTTAAAATGTGCTTTGAACTTTTAACAGGAAATGGAAGAATTTGTCCAGAGTTCAGGGGAACATGGCATTGTGGTGTTTTCTCTGGGCTCTCTTGTTGCAAACTTAACGGATGAAAAGAGCAACATCGTTGCTTCGGCACTTAGCCAGCTTCCACAGAAGGTCAGTATTCATGTTGTTTGGTAAAGAAAACAAAAACAAAAAGTTGTATAGTGGACATGTGAAAATGCTGCGTCAATTCCCTTAACTGACCTGTGAAACTGCATCCCTTTACATCCCTTTACTTAAATACATTAGAGTTGTGTTAGACGTTGAAGCTATCCTTGTCTAATACATGTTATGAGAGTTAATTATTGGTGCAGAATAATTCATAGAGAAGAAGGTAGACTCCCCAAGGTCTGCTTTGAGAAGCAGATGGAATTTGCTCTGGATAACTTTTAGTTTGTTTTTCTTAAATTTTACACCTACGCTATGAATGTAGGAGTCATGGAAGCTTTCCTCTTTTTTTCTAATCCAGGTTCTTTGGCGCCACAAAGGGAAAAGACCAGAAACTTTAGGTGCCAACACCAGGATTTATGACTGGATACCACAAAATGATCTTCTCGGTGAGAGAGACCTCATGCTTGTTGCAGTTATGGCTTCATTGCTGTGTTCTGCCAATCCCTAGGAAATATCTCTCCTCCATCCTCACTTTCCTCACTCATGACAGCAATTAGCATTCTCCCCTTGTTCTATTCTGATCCATTCCTGATCACAAAATGGTAGTTGTTATGTATCCAGTGGTCTGTGTTTGCCTGAGCTTGAGTCCGGACTAGGGATTCTGAGCCCCTGTGTCCTGATTCGATACATGATAATCCAACCACAGAACATTTCAGCATTTGGGCCACTGCCATTGGCCCTTAAACTCTGAGTTATGATTCGCAGCTTAGAAGTTTAGATAGCCAATCACGTTGGGAGTGGCCCAGACATTCAGAAATGAATATAAGCAGTTGCTCTGCCCCTGTTCTTTCCCGCCATGACCTGACCACAGTGATCCATGCAACGGTCACCTCCAGGCTTGACTACTGTAATTCGCTCTACGCGGGGCTGCCCTTGAAGCTGTCCCAGAAACTCCAGCGGGTGCAGAATGCTGCAGCGGGACTCCTCACAGGGTCTCTGCTATGGGAGCATGTTCACCCAGTGCTTTTCCAGCTGCACTGGCTCCCAATGGAGTACAGGGTCAGATTTAAGGTGCTGGTTTTGACCTTTAAAGCCCTTCACGGCCTAGGAGCCTCGTACCTACGGGACCGCCTCTCCCGGTATGCCCCACGGAGAGCCTCAGGGTCCATAAATAGCAACACCCTAGAGGTCCCGGGCCCTAAGGAAGTCAGATTAGCCTCAACCAGAGCCAGGGCCTTTTCAACACTGGCTCCAGCCTGGTGGAACGCTCTGCCTCGTGAGACCAGGGCCCTGCAGGATCTGATTTCTTTCCGCAGGGCCTGTAAGACAGAATTGTTCCGCCTGGCCTTTGGCTTGGAGCCAATTTGATCCCCCCCCCCCTTTCTTCTTCCTTCTCCTCCTGTGATGAGGCTGCATTTTAATATTTTAATGTTTCAATGTTTTAATGTTGTATTTTAACCTTGTTTTTAAAGTTGTATTCATTCAATTTGTTTTTATTATTGCTTGTTAGCCGCCCTGAGCCCGGCCTTGGCTGGAGAGGGCGGGGTATAAATAAAAATTATTATTATTATTATTATTATTATTATTATTATTATTATTATTATTATTATTTTGTCCAGTTCTGTTAGTTCAATAAAGGTTCCTGCAGTTATCACTTTGTTTTGCTTCATGGGAACCCATCTACACTTCAATAGTATCATAGAATTGTAGTGTAGTAAGCAGTGGCGTAGCGTGGATTGTCAGCACCCGGGGCAAGGCAAGTAATTTGCGCCCCCTAACCCGTGGATTTGCGCCCCCTAACCCTACCCCTAACCCTAACCCCAGATGTTGCGCCCGGTGCGGCCGACCCCCCCTGCACCCCCCACGCTACGCCACTGGTAGTAAGGGACCCTGAGAGTTTTCTAGTCCAACCAGCAAGTATACTCCGCTCCTGTGTTCTGTGCTGCCTGCTTTCTTGTTGAGGATATATCTATATGCAACATTCAGGGATAGCATGGCATGTGGACTAAGCTCGAATGCTGTAGCTTAAGATCAATTATAATTTAACCATTTCGTATCCAGTAAATTTTCCTCTTCCTTCTCCAGGACACCCCAGTACTTTTATAACACATGGTGGAACCAGTGGAATTTATGAACCTGTTTGTCATGGTATTCCTATAGTGGGGGTTCCCATGTTTAGCAACCATTCCCATAACAGGAAGAGGCAGGGGAAACACATGGGGTACACCCCAGGGAAAACCAAGCCCTCAGACAGTGCTATATTTTTGGTACTTTGTGTTTTCAACTCTTCAGGACACCAAGGACTGCAAACTCTCTCTCTGTTTCACAAAGCTGTTGTGTGCTTGGCCAGAGTCAGCGTTGAGTTCTAGAAACATTACTATGTATAGTGAACTGCAATCTCCAGAGATTGCCTGACAGCTGGACTATGCTGGGCACTGCTGCTGAGAACCAATGCTAATAACCTACTTTTATCATCCCATAGTCAACAGAGTTTCACCTTCTCCTTCCAGGACACCCCAAAACCAAAGCCTTCATAACACATGGTGGAATCAATGGGATTTATGAAGCTATTTACCATGGTGTTCCCACAGTGGGGATTCCCATGTTTGCTGACCAGCCTGACAATATTCAGCACATGAAGGCCAAGGGGATGGCTGTGGGGCTGGACATCCAGACAATGGAAGCCGAAGATTTAGTGGATGCTGTGAAGGCTGTCATTCTCAACGCCACGTGAGTCAGTCGCTAACTCTCCTCTGAAAGTGAGAGATGAATAGTGGTCTCCATTAGTCTGCAGAATGCATGTGAAATTGCTTCAGGGCCAGGTGTATGGCAGCTTTACCTGTGGAAATAGGCATAAACCATGCAGAGTGTCAAAAGCTGATTATGGAAGAGTATTGCTCCTTAGCACTGAGCATGTTGTTTTCCTAGAATTGCAAAATTTCCTAGAATTGCACTGCAGTCTACTTTACAGGGTTGCTTTAAGGATAAATTCAAAATGGTGTTAGATTCAAAATGCTACTGTAAAAAGTTGTTGTTGTTTAGTCGTTTAGTCGTGTCCGACTCTTCGTGACCCCATGGACCAGAGCACGCCAGGCACTCCTGTCTTCCACTGCCTCCCGCAGTTGGTCAAACTCATGCTGGTAACTTCGAGAACACTGTCCAACCATCTCGTCCTCTGTCGTCCCCTTCTCATTGTGCCCTGCATCTTTCCCAACATCAGGGTCTTTTCCAGGGAGTCTTCTCTTCTCATGAGGTAGCCAAAGTATTGGAGCCTCAACTTCAGGATCTGTCCTTCCAGTGAGCACTCAGGGCTGATTTACTTAAGAATGGAGAGGTTTGATCTTCTTGCAGTCCATGGGACTCTCAAGAGTCTCCTCCAGCTCCATAATTCAAAAGCATCAATTCTTTGGCGATCAGCCTTCTTTATGGTCCAGCTCTCACTTCCATACATCACTACTGGGAAAACCATACCTTGAACTATACGGACCTTTGTTGGCAAGGTGATGTCTCTACTGTAAAAAGTAGGATGGTTCAAATTAATGTCCATAGTATCAAGGCATGTATTGCACCCTGCTTGCACACCTCACCCGGGCAAGTATGGATTTGCTGAAGATATGCATGTAAAGTCAGGTGCTCATATGCCTAAATATTGTGGTTCTGTCACAGATTTGCACCTCCTTTGATTTGTAGGTGTTTGTTTTTCATGACTCCAAACCTGGCAACACACACAGTCCTCCCCCAGTTCAAAATCAGGGACAGTGGTTTTCTTCCCCCCATGTTATTCTCACAACAACCCTGTGAGGGAGTTGACGCTGAGAGAGACAGTAATTGGCCCATGATCACAGAGGGAACTTCATGGCTCTGTGATGGTTTTGACTCTGATCTCCCAGCTCCTAGCCCAGTTAATATGCCTCCACATTACTGCACATTCTGGAAAGAGGGGAATAATCTTTTCACACAGGTCTGGGAATTTATGGGGGGTGGGGCAACTTATTAACAGCCCTGTGTGGCTCCTTTAAGACTAAGCTATGCAGGCTGCCATGCAGTGCATATGTTATGTACTGAGTTGAATAGGATCCAAAAGGCAGCAGTCTGATTGGTCCTAGAGTAATAGGATTCAGAATGCAGCAGTCTGATTGGTCCACAGGAGCCACCCAATCCAGCTCCAGGTGGAAGGGAACCCGCAACCTGATTGGCCTACAGGAGAATCCTGGAATTAGCTAATCACGTGGAGCCCATTGTGTAAATAATGTATATAAGGCAGCAGTGGCGTAGCGTGGGGGGTGCAGGTGGGGCCGGCCGCACCGGGCACAACATCTGGGGGTTAGGGTTAGGGGTAGGGTTAGGGGGCACAAATCCAGGGTTAGGGGGCGCAAATTACTTGCCTTGCCCCGGGTGCTGACAACCCACGCTACGCCACTGTAAGGCAGACATTCTGGGGGAACTTCCATTCCTCCTCACCGCTATGAGCTGAATAAAGAGCATGGAATCCACTTTCGACTCTGAGTATATTTCAGCATACATATGGGGAAGCAATCCCCATAGAATTCAGTAGGGCTGCACTGGCTGTAAAAGAAGAATCAGGAAAAAGGAGTTGGATAAAACCACTATAAAACTGTTTGATTTGAAATCAACCTGGCTTTCAGTTTATTGATGTCTCTGGTAACCTTCCTCTCACTTCTTGTGTGTTAGCTCATGTTATAGATGTATGATCTGTATCACTCTATTTGTTCTGTTGCTGCAGATTGGTCATCGCCTTTGGCTATTTATATGGGTTGAGTAATGTACCGTTTCTTTGGCATGAATCCACCCTAGACATTGTGATACCAACTTTGAACCAAGCTATGGCACTCAGGGCTTATCCACACTTCCTCTTGTCTTGCTGCTTCCCCCCACCCAAGAGAAAGCTGCTCTTTAGTGCTCAATTGGAGGAAACAGCAATTCCTTTTTGGCCCTGGATTGTCATTTGTTCTGATCTATCGCCAAAGAGTGAGTTTTCCCTTGAAAAGGAACGGGGCAAGGGGAAAACCGCTGGGACGCATGCTTTCTGGGCACGGCACAAGCAGAAGTGTGGATGAGCCCTTAGTTAGGTGCTAAGTTTTTATACAGCTGCAGTGTTTAAATGCCCCATTTCACTGCAAAGTAGGAGGATAGAGAGAGGGTCTAAGAGGTGGTGGCCCCACAACTTTTCTCCCAGCAGTGAAGCAACTGGATAGCAGGGACACCTTCTAAACCAAAGTAAGACACATTTTCAGTTTAGTTAGATGCTAAGCATTGCGGAGGGTGCTGTGGGTTAAACCACAGAGCCTAGGACTTGCCGATCAGAAGGTCGGCGGTTCGAATCCCCGCGACAGGGTGAGCTCCCGTTGCCAGGGCCAGGGCCAGGGCAAATAACAAGACCCAGTCTTACAGCTGTGAAACATAGCAGGTGCTGCTAGGTTGTGTTAATTAAGCTGTGTCAGCATTTGGGCATAGTATATAAGGAGCAGCACCTAGCTCTCTCATTACCCTGGAGGATGGGTTGGTGGTTGGGTCATGTTTGTTGTTATGTTTAGTGTAAAAGGAGTTTTGTTTTTGTTATTAAAACCTTGTTAAAGTTATTTTTGAGTTCCTTGTCATGCATGGTCTCCCCAGCAAGCTCTCTGCAGTGCTACTAAACTGCAAATAGCCAACATCTTTGGCTCCTGCCAACCTAGCAGTTCGAAAGCACGTCAACGTGCAAGTAGATAAATAGTTACCGCTCCGGCGGGAAGGTAAACAGCGTTTCCGTGCGCTGCTCTCGTTTACCAGAAGTGGCTTAGTCATGCTGGCCACATGACCCGGAAGCTGTACGCCGGCTCCCTCGGCCAATAAAGCGAGATGAGCACCACAACCCCAGAGTCGGTCACGACTGGACCTAATGGTCAGGGGTCCCTTTACCTTTACCTAAGCATTGCAATTGTACAAATACTTAGGTGCCCACGATATCTTTGCAAGGGAGAAGGATGGAGAGAAAACCACAACTGGTCAGGCTCCTGGCACCTCACTGTCCACACCCATTGCTACTGCTTACTAACAGGCTTTGTTGCAATATTTCCGAAATATTAACCTGGGCAGGATATTGCCTTCAGTTAAGCAGCTGCAACATTAGCAATAAGTCACTTTTGGATCTTGAATGGAAAACAGTAGGCAAGTTTTAATGCTGTTTAACAGTTTCCAGAGGTGTGCCCATGTGGGTGTGTTGCAACAAAAGGCTAACCAATTGATCATGATGACATAATAAAGGTGTTGATTTTGAATTTTGGGGGTAATCATCAAGGACTTTAATGCTACAGTGCTTGCTAAACTGAAATCAAAAATTGAGTTCTGGTCCTATCTCCAGGGGCGTAGGAAGGGGGGGGGGGCATCATGGAGGGGAGTGACAAATTATCAAGGAACAATTACTGCCTTACTAGGGCGGTTCATAAAAAAACTTTTTTTGAAAATGCCTGCTCCAAAGGTCTTATCTTAGTACACTAGGGATTATAAGGTAAAGGTAAAGGTACCCCTGCCCGTACGGGCCAGTCGTGTCCGACTCTAGGGTTGTGCGCCCATCTCACTTAAGAGGCCGGGGGCCAGCGCTGTCCGGAGACACTTCCGGGTCACGTGGCCAGCGTGACGAAGCTGCTCTGGCGAGCCAGCACCAGCGCAGCACACGGAAACGCCGTTTACCTTCCCACTATAAAGAAGTACCTATTTATCTACTTGCACTTAGGGGTGCTTTCGAACTGCTAGGTGAGCAGGAGCTGGGACCGAACGGCGGGAGCTCACCCCGCCGCAGGGATTCGAACCGCCGACCATGCAATCGGCAAGCCCTAGGCGCTGAGGTTTTACCCACAGCGCCACCCGCGTCCCACACTAGGGATTATAGAGCTATATATAAAATTTCATGCATATCAGTTAATATCTTGACCCTCCTCCATGAAAATAGCTTTTTACTTGGCCGTTTTCCTATGTCTTGAAGGCTGAAATTTCAATTCAGTGGAGCTCTTCCTGTTCCCAACCCTAACCTTGCGGAAAGCCATCTAATTAGACTTTAATTTGATTTTGACATGCTTTTAGGAGGTAATTTAATTATTGTTTGATTTTATACCAGTGTTATGTATCTGATGTTAGCAGCCCTGAGCCTGACTTTGGTCAGGGAGGGCGGGATATAAATAAAAGTTTCTTATTATTATTAATTATTATTCCTTTGTAAGAAAATATGAAATAACATAAAACCATTTTTGCAGGCCAAAAAAATACCGTATTTTTTGCTCTATAAGACTCACTTTTTCCCTCCTAAAAAGTAAGGGGAAATGTGTGTGCGTCTTATGGAGCGAATGCAGGCTGCGCAGCTATCCCAGAAGCCAGAGCAGCAAGAGGGATTGCTGCTTTCACTGAGCAGCAATCCCTCTTACTGCTCTGGCTTCTTAGACTCAGAATATATTTTTCCTTGTTTTCCTCCTCCAAAAGCTAGGTGCGTCTTGTGGTCTGGTGCATCTTATAGAGCGAAAAATACGGTATATAAATCAACGTGGGGGGGTTGACAATAAATTTTCCGCATTGGGTACCACCTGACCTTCCTACGCCTCTGCCTACCTCAATTTGTTTTTATTTCTCTTCCCCACCTCCCTTTCCTCCAGATATAAGGAAAATGCAATGAGACTGTCACAGATCCACCATGACCAACTGTTAAAGCCGCTAGACCGGGCTGTCTTTTGGATTGAGTTTGTCATGCGCCACAAAGGTGCCAAGCACTTGAGAGTAGCTGCCCATCACTTGACCTGGTACCAATATCACTCCCTGGATACCATTGCCTTCTTGATCGGTTGCATGGCAGTCTTCACATTTATTGCTGTCAAATGCTGTTTATGCTGTTTATTGTATTGTCAGAAACGTGTTCGGATCATTATGAAGACGAAAACAGAATAGTTTCTCTTGGGATTCTGCCATTGTTGTGTGCCCCTTTATGGAATCTGCTTCCAAAAGTGCTAAGCATTTTCTTTTTTTCTTTTTTTTTAAAAATATTTATTCAAATTTTAACGATTACAAAGAGAAAAAAGAGAAAAAAGAAAAATAAAAAGACAGAAAAAATACAAACAATTAAAAAAAAAACCAGATCAAACCTTTACATAGCTTTCTTTCCTTTGCTTATTTCCTTGACCTCCTCACACCTCCCATTTTTGTATTCTAATTCAATTTGTTATTTCAGCAAATCCTTCCAACCTTGTTTTTATCTTAATAATTTGTCTTAATATACTATAATTTTACATTCTCTCTTTCACCAGTTCATTTTTACTTAATTCTTTATGTCATTTCTGCTAAAACCACATAATTTTCTTTTCCCAACATCTTTCTAGCAATCCTTAATTTTGCAATATTTTTGAAGATAAACTAAGTGCTAAGCATTTTCAGCTGTTTAGAGAAGGTTTTAATGTTCGGTATTTTATCATGTTTTTAATATTCTGCTGGGAGCTGCCCAGAGTGGCTGGGGAAACCCAGCCAGATGGGCGGGGAATAAATAAATTATTATTATTATTATTATTATTAATTATTATTATTATTATTATTATTGCAATGCTCAGCTGAAGCCAGCCTTAACAACCCTCTATTCAGCAGTGGAAAGAGGAGAGTTGTAGGTATTCACAGTGCTTTTTCCTGCCACGGTGTTTCCTGAGTCTTAGACAGAAGCGAGCGTTTAATGTGTGAAGTAGGAGTTGGAATCTAGCACGGTGATTGGTCAGTTTCGTTGTTACCACCTCCAATATCGACTTCACTTTCTTTCCCGGTGTAATGCATGTTCTTTGTACTTTTGTCCATTTACTGTATTTATTTCCACCCAATTTGAACTATAAAATGGTGATTTTCTTGAGTCAAAATGAGAGTACCCCTAAACATATATATAGGTAAAGGTAAAGGGACCCCTGACCATTAGGTCCAGTTGTGGCTGACTCTGGGGTTGTGATGCTCATCTCGCTTTATTGGCCGAGGGAGCCGGCGTACAGCTTCCGGGTCATGTGGCCAGCATGACTAAGCCACTTCTGGCAAACCAGAGCAGCGCACGGAAATGCCGTTTACCTTCCCGCTGGAGCGGTACCTATTTATCTACTTGCACTTTGACGTGCTTTCGAACTGCTAGTTTGGCGGGAGCTGGGACCGAGCAAAGGGAGCTCACCCCATCGTAGATTTGAACCGCCAACCTTCTGATCAGCAAGTCCTAGGCTCTGTAGTTTAACCCACAGCGCCACTCGCATCCCTAAACTTATTAGGAAAAAAGCACTGGGTATCCATAATGGTTCACTTTAGGGTTACTCCCCCCACGTTGAGATTATTCTATAAAAATAAAGATCCAGAAAATGCAGCATAATAAGGTAGTAAAGTAAAAGCAATGTAATAGTGATGAAGAAAAAGAATCAATGGCCACAGCTTTTATACTGTAAATGGCTTTGCTGCACTGCTCAGAATACAGATCATTTTTTATAAACTAAATAAAAGGATAAAGCTCATTAACAAACTATCATATGGTTTTGCTATTTGAAAAAGACAAAATAAAGTTAAATCACACCATCTCAACATGGGCATAAATACTCCTCCCTTCCACTACTGCAGCAAATACAATACACGGATAGTGAACTGAAGATTGCATCTCTATGGTAGAGCAATCTCCCAGGTTAAATCTGGTAGACCTGCGAGAGAACCCGGTCTCAAAGCCAGGCCAGCAGTCCACACAGGCAATACCGAGCTGTCTTCTTCCATATAAGACAGCATTTGACATTCCTTTAATGCTCCTTTTGTGACTATCCCCATGAGATACGGTGTCAAAATACTGCTCTGCGTTCCGTGTTTGGTACAAGCCAATAAGGAATCAGGGCAGGGCATTTTCAGTGGTGGCCCCAATGCTTTGGAATTCTTTGTCTCAGGAGAACTTGACAGGTCTATCGTCCTTGCTTGCAGAAACACAGAGATTCAGGCACGCAGTAAAGCAGCAAGATCCATCTCATTCATTTACTGCTCCACTCCCAGTCCCCAGTGCAGACACTAGCCAGTGCTATTTTTATGTATAAGCTAAACAAGCTACAGCTTAGTGCCCCACTCTCTTGCCCCCCCAATTGCACTATTAATATACTTCTTCTTAATTGTATTTCAGTTCAACGATTACTTTGATAAAATACATATTTTGTTACGTGCAAATGGCTTTAGATACCTATTACGTCCATAAATCAGCATATAGCATATATTCAACACAAAAAACAGTGACAATTTGTTGTTGACAAAAGGACAGCTGGACATATAAAGGGCCCCATTACCTTCAGGAGCTTAGGGCTTCATCAAACCTAAATCCGGCCCTGACACTAGCCTTAAAATGCACAATGGCATTATTCTATCTTTTGGATAAGATTGGGTGGATGTTGGACACATAAAAGGGAAAATAGTTTGTTGTGCTGCATGAGCTAAGGCACTTGGTAGTGGGCAAACATGGGACATTCACACAGCAACACACACACACACACACACACACACACCCCAAGCCGATACACATCCCTCATGGTATCTTTCCTCTGAAATCAAATTTGACTGGTCTGGTAGTTGTTGCACCCAGGGCCAGCCCAAGACCTTTCGGCACCTGAAGCAAACCACAAAATGGCAAAGCCCCAAACAAGAGATTGCCCATATTTATTCTGTAATGTTCGCTGTTGGGATCAGTGTGTGTATGCACACATCTTAGGAAGCTGGATCTGTGTTAAGTATTGTTGGCAGGGACATCCCGAATGCCTTTAGGGAGGTATTTTTATATGCAACGGCTGCAGCTCGGACTTTGGTGGCAAAGGGGTGGAAGGAAGAAAAAGTCCTGACAATAACGGACTGGCATAACAAGCTACAAGAATTTGCTGAAATGGCACTGTTGACAAATACCCTGAGAGGCAATTCAAAACAAAAATTTATGGAAAAGTGGGATAGACATCAGATATACATTCAAAAATACAGTAAAGGTTCGCTATCTATGCCAGCATTTGACGTTGGAGAGAAACTGAGTTGAGAAATAAGACCAAGGGTACATATTGATATAGGAATGTATTAGATAATATGTAAAGAAATATACAATAATAAGAGTGCATTCATTTGGAAAAAAGGAATCTGCAACGGGATAGACAGGAAGTCCAAAGTGATGGTACATATATAATTTTGGAATAGTTTTTTGTCCTTGTTTCTTTTCTTTAGGTATATAAACTTTGTATACATGTTGAAAATTATATTATAATAAGCCTTGTAATATGATGTAATAATATGATAATATTTACCAATATAACATAAGAATGTTGATAAATAAATAAAACTCAAAAAAAAGGAAGCCGGATTTGTCTGAGGGTCAAACAATTGTTTTGTTTGTTGCTACCACTTGGTAATTCAATGTACACTGTGGAAGTGTATTAACAGTCCACACACATACCTTCAAGTTCCAAAAAAGAAATATTTTATTCTCACGGCAGAGCGAGAGAAATCAAAAGATACAAGTTAGCTGCTTTGCTTCTCTATATTCTCTGGTTGGCCTCTGTTGTTTTCTCCTACCAATAGGGAACGCACGAAGGACTCTATACGGGCTCTTGGATACCCCATAACGGAAAAAGGGCAGATTTTGTTTACAACACCTGAAACTTATTGATGAATTTTTGGACTTTCACCTGTACGTGAGACAAAGCCGTAGGCTTACAGCAGAGCACTCTCTGCCTCATACAAACCTTTATCCAATTATATAGAGGAAAAAATTCAGATGGCCTTTCTTAATGTGGAAGCAATTTTGCGGCTTATTTCTTAGCTTTATGGCCACTAACTGCTCAGGAGAGAGGAGTTTGTCGAGACTCCAAAGAATTAAAAATGAATTAAGGGTCACGATGTCTCAAGAGAGGTTGTCCGCACTGAGCAGTCTGTACACTGAAAATGACAAACAAATTTGGATGAAGTTTTTCTGTTGTCCTTTAGAGGAGAAATGGTGAATTTCAGAATTTTAAATACCCGTCATCATCCTTGGCTTCACTCAGTTTTGTCTATAACACTCTTCCATTTTCTTCTAGTCATGAGGGTGGGGCCTCACAAGTGGAATAGCTTAGGGCCTCTCTTCATCTAAATCTAAATCTGACCCACACTAAGTTAATAAATGGAGGGAGGAGGTGGGGGAAGAAATAATATATCTATTCTTTTTTTCCATTTTTTTTATTAATTTCCAAAATTTATAACAAACAAAATAAAAAAATTATAACAAACAAAAAAGATTACAATATAAAGAACGAACAAACAAACAAACAAACAAACATTTATCCTCACTGTTAAAATCCCAATTTTGTTATCATTGTTAAATGACTTCCTCAAATCCCCCTAGCTGAGTTTCCATATAGGTCATTGTAGCAGTTTTCCAATACTACTTTTAAGTAAAATTAACTTACCTTATTTTTCCTTCTATAACACGCAGATTTTTTCTTCTAAAAAGGAAGAGGAAATGTCTGTGCGTGTTATTGAGCGAATGTGTGGTCCCTGGAGCCAAATAGTGCAAGGGGAGGCAAAAAAAAAGCAGGCAAAAATCGCGCGTCTCCTAGAAGGGAAACCTGAAAAGAGGAAGCGGCTGCTTTCCTGCATTCTGCCTCAGGGTCTTACTACCCACCCACTTCTGTTTCCTTGCTGTGTTTGCTCAAATGGAACAAAGAGCAGGGAAAGCCCCTCCCCTCCAGGCAAGCAGAAGGGAAAGCTGAAAACATGCAGGAGGGAGAGAGAGAGAGAGAGAGAGCGCGCGAGAGCTGGCTGGCTTGGGTGGGTAGGTGAGGGAAAACTTTTGCCTTCCTTTCCTCCCTCCCGTTATACCCCTCTCCTGCATTCTTAGCCAGCTGCTTCTCTGCACACCCCTCTCCTGCTCCTTGTCCGTTCTGTGTTTTTCCTTCCCTCCCCACTTAAAATGTGGTTAAAAAGCATGGATCCACATGGATCCTCAGGATCTTTGCATTGGGTCACCCCAAATTCACCATCAGATCACATAGCATGTCCATGGCTACAGCCTGCCCCCCAAAAATCACGCACCCACTGTTGCCTGGGGCTGCAATGGTGCAAAAATGTGGTTAAAAAGCATGGATCCACATGGATCCTCAGGATCTTTGCATTGGGTCAGCCCAAATTCACCATCAGAGCACATAGCATGTCCATGGCTACAGCCTGCCCCCCAAAAATCACACACCCACTGTTGCCTGGGGCTGCAATGGTGCAAAAACATGGTTACAAACCATGGATCCACATGGATCCTCAGGATCTTTGCATTGGGTCAGCCCAAATTCACCATCAGAGCACATAGCATGTCCATGGCTACAGCCTGCCCCCCCCCCAAAATCACGCACCCACTGTTGCCTGGGGCTGCAATGGTGCAAAAACGTGGTTACAAACCATGGATGCACAGGGATTCTCAGGATTTTTGCATTGGGTCACCCCAAATTCACCATCAGATCTCATGTCTGTGGCCACAGCATGAAGCACAAAAATGATACATCCACTGTTTCATTCAGAATGTTTTTTCCCTTGTTTTCCTCCTCTAAAAACGATGTGCGTGTTATGGTCAGGTGCGTGTTATAGAGCGAAAAATACAGTAATCGATTAACATCTGTCTTTCTTTTCAAATTATCTTCTGTCCATAATGTTATACAATTTAACATGTTTAACTCCTAGGCCAATTTGGTACTTACAAGTAATTCTAGTTATATTATCTTCGAATATTTAGCTAAATGGTCCTTAAATTTCTTCCATTCTTCTTGGTACTCCTCCTCTTTCTGATCGCGGATTCTTCCAGTCTGGTCAGCCAGCTCCAAAAAGTCCATCATCTTCATCTGCCATCAGTGGCGTAGCGGGGGGGGGGGGCGGCGGGGGGGGCCAGCCGCACCGGGCACAACATCTGGGGGTTAGGGTTAGGGGGCGCAAATCCACGGGTTAGGGGGCGCAAATCCACGGGTTAGGGGGCGCAAATCCACGGGTTAGGGGGCACAAATCCATGGGTTAGGGGGCACAAATTACTTGCCTTGCCCCGGGTGCTGACAACCCACGCTACGCCACTGTCTGCCATTCCTCCTCTGTTGGTAATTCTTGGAAATAATATATCTATTCTTAAGCAAAGAGGATGTGTGGTGATTCTTTGGAAGCGCAGATCTCTTCTCAGTTGGAGCAAGAAGAACACAACAGACTTCTTATATTTAGGGGTCTTTTATACCCTTTTGGTAAAGGCATACCAATGGAGAAGGGACAGAGACCTTGAGATGAGCAGTTAGTTTTATCCTGCCTTTGAATTTATCTCAGAATTTCCTCCCTGCTTCTCACCTCACCCGTCTTGCTAATTAAGTGTTTGAATTAAAGCCATCCTGGTGGCCTCTGGCTGAACTGGCTATCCTTTGTTTGCTCTCTGGCAGTTAAATTTCCTTGTGTTGGCTGATGAGGCTGATTTCAGGCTTGCACCAAGCTCACAATGGAGAATATCATGCCATATTGAAGTTATAGCAATCTTTCTTACTTATGCTATGATCTACAGCACTTTAAACAACTTTTGGGGAAAGGAGAAATCTGGTTCTTTCAAAAGTAATTTTTTTTTTTTTTTAAATGCCTGGTACAGTTTCTAACTCTTTACTTTCCACACGGACAAACAGTATATATAAAATGCTGTTGTGGTTCGAGGACCCGATCCCCGCGTAATGGAATGAAAACACAAGGACACGTGATATAATGTTAATGGGCAAGAAAAGGCCACAACTTTATTGATTACAGCAAGTGAAAAGGTATTGGCTTAGGCATTGGATTACGTCAGCTGACTCCACCCCCTCAGAGAGGGGTGAGTCTAAAACAGGGGGGTTTATTCACCAGTAGGTGGAGCCTGTTGATGCTAATCCAACTATAAGCTCTCCCCTGATGTCACTGAGGGTCGTGCCATGGCCTCCCGCCAAGCAGGCATCGGACAGAATACATGACCGCCAGATTCTTTTAATGGAATACCCAAAAATTGAAGGCATAGGCGATGGCCACACCTAGCCCTTCGACACACCACAACACATTATTCCAATGCAGGAGGAGAGTCTTTAAGCCTTCCTTTCAAAGCAGTGTAAACGCTTGCCTATATTTTGGGGAAAACATTTACCTCAAATAATCAGTGCATGCTCCTTGTGGCTCCATGTGATATACTTGATTTCTGGCTTTAGTTTTGGCAATAAAAGGTAAAGGTACCCCTGACTGTAAGGTCCAGTCACAGACGACTCTGGGGTTGCGCGCTCATCTCGTTCTATAGGCTGAGGGAGCCGACGTTTGTCCGCAGACAGCTTCAGTGTCATGTGGCCAGCATGACTAGCTGCTTCTGGCAAACCAGAGCAGCGCACGGAAACCAGAGCAGCGCACGGTTTACCTTCCCGCTGGAGTGGTACCTATTTATCTACTTGCACTTTGATGTGCTTTCGAACTGCTAGGTGGGCAGGAGCTGGGACTGAACAACGGGAGCTCACCCCATCGCAGGGATTTGAACTGCCAACCTTCTGATCAGCAAGCCCTAGCTTCTGTGGTTTAGACCACAGCACCACCTGCGTCCCCAGTTTTGGCAATAGTAACACACAATTTTTGAGACATGTGTTGAGGGTTTCCACCAATTCCAAATAAGCAGTTACTGAGCCACAATACTAATTCTGGAGATTACAGAATAAGCTCAATCAAAGCAGGGAAGCCTTTTCAGTTAAAAAATTAAATATGAAAGGAGATTGGATGACCTATAGAGATTTGTTGAAAGAAGACAATAACATAATCAAAATCAGACCTTATGAAGAACTAAAACCTAGATTGTCAGGATGGATGGAATATCACTGTAATGGTTATAGGGGTTGCTCCTGCCTAGGTTGCCTGGTTAAACCTTTTCTGTCTGGACAGCCCTTCACTTCGTGGCTGTTTCAGTCGCTAGCAGAATCCGTCAGTGGGCGTTTCTTGAACCTCTTCCAGCAAAGAAGTTCTTTGACGCCAAGTCTCCGCCTACTCTCCCTGCGCAGAAGTCTTCTGCGCAGGGTGGGTGTGGGCAGCGGAGGACCCGTGCTCCCCCCCGCTGGTCTCCAGTGAAGAGTCCTGGAGCCCCCTCGCCGATTCCCCCATCTGCCCCCCTTTATCCCTGGTGTTACGCTGATTTTCTTCCCCAGCCAATGAGCTGCCTCTCTCCCTGCTGGGCCCTTCTCCAGCATCGCTTGGGAGCCTTGCCTCTGCCTCTGGCTCCGATGGCAGTTCCCTGACAATCACCAAATTAATGATCTATTCCTTAAAGATTTTTAAAAAAATATGGATTTAATCATAATAGATCAATACTGGAGACTGGTGTATTACAAGGTCATACAAAGATTTTGTCTAAAGTATATGAATTTTTGTTGGAATGGCATACAAAAGATGAAGAAATTAAGGAGGTCATGACTAAGTGGGAAATGGACCTAGGATATAATATCGAGTATGAGAAATGGACAACTATGGAATTTAGGAATAAAATTTACCGCATCCATGACCTTAAAAGAGAATTTGTTAAAAATGATTTATAAAAAGGTAAAGGTACCCCTGCCCGTACGGGCCAGTCTTGACAGACTCTGGGGTTGTGCGCCCATCTCACTTAAGAGGCCAAGGGCCAGCGCTGTCCGGAGACACTTCCGGGTCACGTGACCAGCGTGACATCGCTGCTCTGGCCAGAGCCAGAGCCAGAGCCAGAGCTAGAGCCGCACACGGAAACGCCGTTTACCTTCCCGCTGGTAAGCGGTCCCTATTTATCTACTTGCACCCGGAGGTGCTTTCGAACTGCTAGGTTGGCAGGCGCTGGGACCGAGCAGCGGGAGCGCACCCTGCCGCAGGGATTCGAACCGCCGACCTTTCGATCGGCAAGCCCTAGGCGCTGAGGCTTTAACCCACAGCGCCACCTGCGTCCCACAAAAATGATGTATAGGTGGTACTTAACACCCAACAAACTAGCAAAGATGTACAAAATGAAAAAAAGGAACTGCTGGAAATGCACTGTAAAAGAGGGAAATTTTCTCCACATGTGGTGGTTGTGTGACAAGGGGAAGACTTTTTGGGATAGTGTGTATAGTGAGTTAAAAAAGATATTTAGGTACACTTTTTATAAAAAGCTGGAGGCATTTTTGCTAGGTGGTTGGAGAGGACATTAAAAAGGAAGATCAGAAATTCTTCCTGTATGCCACAACAGCAGGAAGAGTACTCCTCGCACAGAGATGGAAACAACAGGATATTCCGACAATTGAAGAATGGCAACAGAAAGTATTGGAGTATGCGGAAATAGCAAGGCTAACAGGAAGAATCTGACAGCAGGACGATGAGAAATTCCAAAAAGAATGGTCTAAATTTATGGTATACTTAGAGAAAACTGTACATAAATAAAGACACTCACAGGACTGAAATAAAACTCATAACATTTATTGTATACATTTGGTTAGACCACAGGATGTAATGCTGTAATATAATAAGGAATGTATGTCTAAAGTATAATACAAAAATTATTAAGAAATTATAGATATTTATAGAACGTATATATAGTAATTACGCTTAAGTAAGAGCAATGTAGAGATGCTAGAAGAGGGGTGGAGGGAAGTTAATTTGGGTAAGATATAGATTGAAAGGAGAATAATATTGTTAAGCTGTATTGTGTTTAAGATATTTGGAAAAAATTAATAAAAATTATTGGGGAAAAGAAAAAAACGAAGCAGGGAAAGCAATGCTAAAATGAACCATCATTGATACCTATAACTTTCTCTTAGCTGCTGAATGGAGCATGGCTATGGTTGGCTTCTCAATTCAGCTGAAACGATTAAAGCTTTTGGAAGAAGATTTCATGATGGGGCTTAAATCTGAGTATACTGAAAAACACAAGCCACAGAACGATGGCAGGGTCCCAGGAGAAGCTACTGTGTTTTGGTTTTCCTGCCACATTTCCAACAACAAAATAAACAGCATTTGACAGCAATGAATGTGAAGACTGCCATGCAACCGATCACGAAGGCAAGGACGTCTAGGCTGTGATACTGGTACCAGGTCAAGTGATGGGCAGCTGCTCTCAAGTGCTTGGCATCTTTCTGGCGCATAAGAAACTCAATCCAAAAGACAGTGCGGTCCAGTGGCTTTATTGGTTGGTCATGGTGGATCTGTGACAGTCTCATTGCATTTTCCTTATATCTGGAGGAAGATAGAGAAACAAGAACAAATCAGTATAGAGCCAGAACTCAAAAGATGGCAGTCTTTAAATAATAATAATAATAATAATAATAATAATAATAATAATTTTATTATTGATACCCTGCCCATCTGGCTGGATTTCCCCAGCCTCTCTGAGTGGCTCTCAACAAAACACTAAAAACAGAATAAAACTTCAAACATTAAAAACTTCCCTAAACAGGGCTGCCTTCAGATGTCTTCTTCAGAAGAGAGTTTGCGATTGACTCACGTGGCGTTGAGAATGACAGCCTTCACGGCATCCACTAAATCTTCGGCTTCCATTGTCTGGATGTCCAGCCCTACAGCCATCCCCTTTGCCTTCATGTGCTCAATGTTGTCAGGCTGGTCAGCAAAAATGGGAATCCCCACTGTGGGAACACCATGGTAAATAGCTTCATAAATCCCATTGATCCCACCATGTGTTATGAAGGCTTTGGTCTTGGGGTGTCCTGGAAGGAGAAGATGAGACTCTGTTGACTATGGGATGTGACAAGTAGGTTATTAGCATTGATTTTTAGCAGCAGTGCCCAGCATAGTCCAACTGTCAGGCAATCTCTGGAGATTGCAGTTCACTATACATAGTGTTATGTAGTGAAGTTTCACCCTGGGCCAGCAGGGGGATACTGTAGATAGTTTTCACTCAGGTCTGTAGATAGTTTTCACTCAGGTCCACGTCAGTTATTTTAGGAGGGAAACTCTGGGTTGTTGTTGCTACAATGTTGACAGCCGGCTGCCTATAAAAGCAGGCCGGCTGAGCTATTTGCTGTTCAGTTCTGTCCAGCTTACAAGTAAAGAGCTGCTCTGTCGTCTGCTATGTTCGCCCACAACTTAACACTGGCGATGAAGGTGGGATAGATGGACATCAGAGCACAGCCAGATGCAGCCACCTCTGAGCAGAGCTGAATCACTGAGCTGAATCACAGAGCGAAATCACTGAGCGAAATCACTGGACAGAACCAATTCAGAGCTGACTGTTCTGGCTAGAGCACGGTGTTCCATCCATCGCCCTTCACGCCGGCATCGGAATCATGGCTTCACTTGTGCCTCTACCGCCGTTTGCGCCAGCCTCTGAATCATGGGACTCCTACCTCGCTCGGTTCGACTGCTACCTCCAAGCCAACGAGCTGACAGCAGTATCAAAGGATCGGAAGCGGGGCCTATTCCTCAGCCTCTATGGGCCTGAGGTGTTTGAGACGGCGCAAGCATTGGTTGCGCCTGAAGCAGTCCAGGCAACACCATGGGACACGATCCAAGAGAAGCTCTGCAACCACTACGCACCAAAGCCGTCCAAGATTGCTGCCCGCCATGCTTTCTACCACCGGAACCAGGCAGAGGGGGAGTCAATCAACAACTACACCACCGCCCTGCGACAGGCTGCAATGCACTGCGAGTTCCGAGACTTAGATGATGCCCTGATGGATCGAATCGCCTGCGGGGTCCGGGACATCCATCTGCAACGGCGTCTCCTCGCCAAGCCAGACCTCACGCTACAGAAAGCCATTGAGGAGGCTGTGGCCTCAGAAGCTGCTGAACGCTCCGCCCAGCAGATCCGCAAGTCCAGCAGCCCGCGTCTTGCTAGGAAGCCAGTTCCAGTGCATCATGAAGAGGCCAGCAGTGATGAGGCATCCTCCAGTGAAGACGATGACGTGCACCAGACAAAGCGGGAGCGCAGGAAGTTCCAACAGAAGTCCAAGGGCCAACCGGAATGTGCCGGCTGTGGAGGCAACCATTCCCGTGCCAAGTGTCGATTCAGAGACGCCATCTGTAGGAAGTGTTCCAGAAGGGGCCACATCGCTAAGGTCTGCCGATCGGCTCCGTCTAACACCCCCCCTTCACCGACTCACAAGTCCAAGTCTTCACTCCAGTCTGCCAAGGAAAGCTGTTTCGCTCTCACCAACTGCCGCTGCCCGTCTGGAACCACAATTGGCCAAACCGACTCGCCCACGCGACGCAAGCTGAACGTCACGATGCTCATTGAAGGAGCTCCATGTGACATGGAGATCGACACCGGGTCTGCCCTGTCCATCGTGTCTTGGAGCACCATCAAAAGACTGGTACCCAGAGTGTCCAAAAGGCAACTCGACTCTCACCGCGTACACCTGAGAGACTACCAGGGAAATGACATTCCCGTGGTAGGCGTTGGCCGGTTCCGGATCGCCTTCAAGGATTTTTCGGGCCTGCTCCGGTTGGTGGTGGTCGAAGGTCAGCGGCCAAGCCTCCTAGGGCTAGACTGGTTTGATGCCCTCGGCCTGGAAGTCACTGGCATCAACTGCATCTCTAACGCAGAGACTGAGGGTCTGGTCAAAGACTTTGCCGAGGTTTTTGACGGCACCTTGGGGCAATATACAGGTACGCCCATCTCCTTTAGCCTTGATCCACAAGTCGCCCCCATCAAGCTAAAGCCACGCCGGGTTCCCTTTGCTCTCAAGGCTAAGGTGGACGAACAACTGAACAAGCTGATCGCCCAAGGAGTTTTGGAGCCGGTTGATCACGCCAAGTGGGAAACCCCCATCGTCACGCCTGTCAAGCCAGACGGGTCAGTGAGAATCTGCGCTGACTACAAGTGCACGATCAACAAGGCACTTCAGCAGCACACTTATCCGGTTCCTGTTGTCCAACACCTGCTGCATTCCCTGGGTGAGGGTAAGGTCTTCGCTAAGCTGGACCTTGCCCAAGCCTATCAACAACTGCCCGTCGATGATGCCACTGCTGAAGCCCAGACGATTGTCACCCACCGAGGGGCATTCCGTTGCCGCCGGTTGCAGTTCGGGGTGAGTGTGGCTCCTGGCATCTTCCAAAGCCTTATGGAGCGTCTCCTGCAAGGGCTTCCGGGCGTGGTACCATATGTTGATGACGTCTTGGTGTCCGCAGACTCACACCAGCAGCTGTTCGAGCGCCTCCGTGCCGTGCTGACCAGGTTCCAAGAGGCCGGGCTCAAGGTAAAGAGGGAGAAGTGCCAGATCGCCGTTCCACAGGTAGAGTTCCTGGGCTATCTTATCGATGCCTCCGGCCTTCACCCGACCACATCCAAGATCTGCGCTATCCAGCAGGCTCCCATCCCAAAGAACAAGACGGAGTTGCAGGCATTCCTGGGGCTGCTGAACTTTTATAACATGTTCCTGCCCCACAAAGCCACAGTGGCTGAGCCTCTTCACTGACTCCTTAGCACAAAGACGCCTTGGGCCTGGGGTCATCGGGAGATGGCGGCCTTCAACGTGGTCGCGGCTGTCTGCTGTGGGGAGACCACGTCGTGATTCCCCAGGGACTCCGTCAGCGCGTCCTGGAGGCTCTGCACGTTGGCCACCCGGGAATTGTCAAAATGAAGGCGTTGGCTCGGTGTTACATCTGGTGGCCTAATATGGATGATGCCATCACTGCCTGGGTGTCCGCCTGTCAAGCGTGCCAAGAGTCGAGGCCTGCACCACCGGCAAGTAAGGGACACACCTGGGAGACACCAAAGACACCCTGGTCGAGGGTGCACATCAATCTGGCTGGCCCCTTTCACGGCCGGACCTTTATGGTAGTGGTGGGCGCCTATTCCAAATGGCTGGAGGTGGCCCTGATGCCCTCCACCACTACCGAGGCCGTCATCCGTGTCCTGCAAGGCCTGTTTGCGACGTATGGGTGTCCTGATGTCCTTGTCTCCGACAACGGACCGCAGTTCACGACAGGCACTTTTGAGTGGTATCTTTTGGGACTGGGCATCCGCCATGCCCTAACGGCACCTTTTCATCCATCCAGCAACGGGCAAGCAGAGAGAATGGTGCGCTCGGCAAAAGAGGCACTGGCGCGCCTGGACCAGGGAGACTGGCACGAGCGGGTCGCCGAATACTTGTTCGTGCAACACATCACCCCTCATGCGGCCACACGGCGGAGTCCTGCTGAACTGCTTATGGGCCGCCGCCTCAGGTCACCGCTCGACCGGCTGCACCCGGACTTTGCCGTGGCTGAACCCCCAGGTTGTGCCAACGCGCCACGGTCATTTGTTCCAGGAAACCAGGTCTTTGCCCGGAACTATGTGGGGGACATTCCTTGGGTGCCAGCCACAGTAGTGGGAGTCACTGGACCTCACTCGTACCAGGTGGCACTCGAAGACGGACGCTTGTGGCGCCGGCACATAGACCAGCTTAGGCGCAGGGTTGGGGACTTGGACACTACCGTGGTGCCCCCAACTGCGCTTGTGGCTCCAGAAGAGACACTTACAGATGGCGAGGCTCCACCTACACCTCCCTCGCAAACTGCCAGCGTGGAGCCGAACCAAGCCACTTCAGAGGGTCTGCCAGACTTACCACAGACTCAGACCACTCCACTTGCGGAGGCTCCACCCACAGCAGCGGACCCAGGGGATTTGGTTTCAATGCCACCTAGGGTCGCACCACAGCCTCAGCAAGAACTGTGTGGCCCTCCGGACTTGGCTACCAGTCCCCGGCGGTCTGGCAGAGTTTCCAAGCGCCCAACTTATTTAAAGGACTATGTTGTTGGACATGTATCACTGTTGGTTTAAGTATAGGAAATGTAACCGATATGCTTTTGTGCCTAATTGAACCATTACGTGTAGTGCTGTATATAAGGAAACCATTACAATTGTAACTAACGTCTTATCTCGGTGGGGAGGGGTGTTATGTAGTGAAGTTCTCACCCTGGGCCAGCAGGGGGATACTGTAGATAGTTTTCACTCAGGTCTGTAGATAGTTTTCACTCAGGTCCACGTCAGTTATTTTAGGCAGGAAACTCTGGGTTGTTGTTGCTACAATGTTTGCTGTTCAGTTCTGTCCAGCTTACAAGTAAAGAGCTGCTCTCAAGAAATCGCTGTGTCGTCTGCTATGTTCGCCCACAACTTAACACATAGTAATGTTTCTAGAACTCAACGCTGACCCTGGCCAAGCACACAACAACAGCAGCTTTGTGAAACAGAGAGAGTTTGCAGTCCTTGGTGTCCTGAATAGTTGAAAACACGAAGTACCAAAAATTTAGCACTGTCTGGGGCCTTGGCTTTCCTTGGGGTGTACCCCAGCTGTTTCCCCTGCCTCTTTGCCCTTTCCCTCAAGGATTCCAAGAAATTGCACCCAAGAGAAGCTGGCCTACTCTAGCAGAAACAGGAGAGGGGGGAAGTATGGGAAACAGTTGTGGTATGAAGAATAATAGTTTGATCTAGAACTCTACAAATTGGTGATGGCAGGAGGCCTGGAGAAGGACTAGAAGCAAACAGCAGAGACAGTTTATATCTTATATTGTGCGGTCAGGGGGAGGTCAACCAGCATCCATTCTGGATAATGGTCTGCTTCTATTATTGGTCAGGAGAAGCACAACCAAAGAGCTTCTTCCAACAGCTTGCACCAGACAAGGAGTCAGGTCAAACCGGAAAGCCGTAGGTGAGAGAGGAATGTGCAGAAGCCTATAATGTGCATCCTTGACCATTTAGAAAGGAAACGTTGAGATTCTCCCCATTCAAACGTTTCTTTGGATCTATGGTGTGTTGTCAATGCATAAGCAAACCACAGTTCTTTTCTGTGTTTTGTAAATGTCCTTTTTCAGGCTACAGTGGGGGTCAGCAAGGTTTACCTTACATGGGCCACTTCACTCCAGCGGAGATCCCTTCGTGGGCTAGATCACCTGCCTGCCCATGATTCCTGGCACCTGCGTCTGCACAGACACGATTTCCGGCATCTAAATCTGCACAGATGCAGTTTCCGGCGCCGCGAAAGTGGTTGGCTTGGTTCAGGGGTGGCTCACGGGCCGGTTAAACGACCCCCATAGGCCTTAGGTTGCCAACCCCTGGGCTACAGCATGTGTGCGCTCACCATTTTCCAGTTTGCATCTTCCCTTCTTCCCTGCCCAACACACACATTGCCATTTCTGTGATTAATTTTGAAAATGATCCAAGCTCAGCAATCAAACAGGCAGAACAGAATACAAGGGGCAGGGTGAAGCTACTGATTAGGAATGGAATAAATGAAGGGGAAGATGCTCATTGCTAGCACTATCCAGGGCTGTCAGTGAGTGAGGAAAGTGAGGATGGAGGAGATATTTCCTAGGAATTGGCAGAACGCTGCAATGAAGCCAAAGGTGCAATGAAACATGACGTCTCTCTTACCCAGAAGATCATTTTGTGGTATCCATTCATAAAGCCTGGTGTTAGCTCCTAAGGTTTCTGGCCGTTTCCCTTTGTGGCGCCAAATAATCTGGATCGGGGGGGGGGGGGAGGAAAAACTGTTATCTGTAGCTCAGATTGCAAAGAAAACTAGACTGGCTCACAGGCCGTCTACTCATTTTGCTTGGCTTTTAAACAGGACCATGTTGATTCTGAAAGCTTCTCCAATAACTGTTGGCCCATCTGTTTTCTAATATGGCTCATCAACACTAACTGCTGAACCACCTTCTTTAGTGACAGTAAAATGATCGTGCACCATATTTCTGGAGTACATCTGAGCCTATAACATATTATGAGTTTGTGGGCGCTAGACATCTGTAAATCCCTGGATCCAGCAAGTGTTTGAATTTAATCAAGCCTATTTGTGTGATGTGACCAGGAAGGAAAGCAGCAAGCTGCAGAGAGAGAGGGGGGGGGAGGGAGGGAGGGAGGGAGAGGGAGAGAGATGTTGGATGTCTGCTTGAATCCAAAGCTGCAGCTATGGGAGAAAGAAGACCCACTAGGGGTGTTCATGCTGTGAACCCCTCCATTGCAGGCTTTGGTTGTATATATGCATAAATAAACCATATATCCTGAAGACGCCACAGTCTCCATTGTGCCTCATTTCCAAAAGGAAACACAGACCCTGGGTCTGGAAAGCTACAGGAAAGAGAAGCTGCTGAATTGCAACTTATCACCAAACTTAAAACCATGGAGAGACCTGGTCTGAACAAAGACATTGGATTCTTATCTCATTATACATGACAAAGCCATTTTTCACCTTCTCACCCCTTGCTTTTTCCTGTAAGACCTATTGCAGTCGTTAAGAGTCGTCAACAGGCTCATCACAGCTATCTGCCAATCACCCATTCCCACCACCCTTCTGAGTAATACCCCTCCCCACCTTCTCACTATATAGAAGGGTCTGGAAACTTCTGTTTCAGTGTATCTGAAGAAGTGTGCATGCACACGAAAGCTCAAGAACTAACTTAGTTGGTCTTTAAGGTGCTACTGGAAGGAATTTTTTTTGTTTTGACCATGGCAGACCAACACGGCTACCTATCTGTAGATGAAAACTACAGAGTGGAAGGAAAGGAGGACATTTTTCTGCCTCCCCACTCTCAGCTACTCTCTGAAGACTGGAGCAGAGACCCTCTTAAGAATATATGGGGCGTGGGCAGCGGAAGGACTAGACCATGTGAAAAATGAACATAATATTTTAGCTGCAATTCATTCATTTTCAGCTTTGTATTCTTGTTATTAAAAAAAAGCATGCCTAGACATTCCGTTGTTGCACCCATAACATTTAGCTCCTAGCTTTCAAATCTCAGTTTCTAACACTGCTCACACTGCTGAGAGATTGGGGTGACGGGCAACATTAAGACAGTAGGCAACTAAGCAATAGGGCATTTATACTTACGAAGATATACAAGGTGCAAAATTAAATCCGAGCGGCACAATTAAAATGGATTTGGCACTCTTGAACAACAAACCTGCTTCCCCAAAATTGGACTTTTTGTGGTAAGGAAAGTGGCAGGAAAATGCCCTGGAAAGTGTGGGGTAACCATTTCTTGATGCAACATCCTATAACTTTCCTACAAACATACTGTAGTCCCCCTGAAAACCTTGTGCAAATAAAACAGGATGAATGCTCAGCAAATAGGTCATCTGAAAACAACCCAAGACACTGCTGTTCAGAATTCTCATAATCTACAAAAATAAAAAGTATAGTGAATACTTATCTACTTTTAAAACTCTCATTTTGATCTTATTTCTTCCTTTTCTTTATCTTCTTCTTGTTCTTTTCTTTTATATTTTACCTTTCATTTCTTTTCTTTATTGTGGATATTGTTTTGTAGAGGTGTAAATAATTGTAAATATGAGAAGAGGTAAAATCTTTTCTAACTTTCTCTTGGTTACATGTATTTTCCTTTGTATTTTTTTTCTAATTTGTACTCAATAAATAATTAAATAAAATTTAAAAAATAAAATAAAAAGTGATGATGTTTAAGTACGGGTAGATTTTAAGGAAAACAAATGTGGAAAGTGTTCCCTTATCATGGCAGGCATAAGGAAATGAGGGCAGCATTTTCACAAATCCGGTACTGTATACAACTGCATTTTTAACCAAATGACATGAACACTGACCTTCTGTGGAAGTTGGCTGAGTGCTGATGCAAACATGTTACTCCTTTCATCTGTTAAGCTTGCAACAAGAGAGCCCAGAGAAAACACCACAATGCCATGTTCCCCTGAACTCTGGACAAATTCTTCCATTTCCTGTTGAGAGATAAAAGCCATCTTTATAAACAAACAAACAAACAACATTTCTCCATGCTTTTAAACCTAATGCACGAGTAAAGGTAAAGGTAAAGGGACCCCTGACCATGAGGTCCAGTCGTGACCAACTCTGGGGTTGCGGTGCTCATCTCGCTTTATTGGCCGAGGGAGCCAGCGTACAGCTTCCGGGTCATGTGGCCAGCATGACTAAGCCACTTCTGGCGAACTAGAGCAGCACACGGAAACACCGTTTACCTTCCCGCCGGAGCGGTACCTATTTATCTACTTGGACTTTGACGTGCTTTCGAACTGCTAGGTTGGCAGGAGCAGGGACGGAGCAACGGGAGCTCACCTCGTCGTGGGGATTTGAACCGCCGACCTTCTGACTGGCAAGTCCTAGGCTCTGTAGCAATGTTTAAAGGCGTGCTGGCTTGTAACAGGGAAGGTGGTCTTTAAAGTCCAGTTTTCAAACTACTGTATGTTTCAGGCTCCTCAGAAGGAGCTTCCAATGGCAACTACTGGCCTTTAGGACTGGAGAGGTGGGGTGCAGGACAGACAACAAGCAGAACGACAGGTCACATCAGTTGGAGACACTGTTTCCCCACTTTTTCTACTGCACCTTTACCTTTAAGCTTGTAGCCCATCCAGAAAGCACTCCACACCCCTCCCTACATAAACATGGGACACAATCCATGTGTCTTCACGAGCTTCGTTGGAATGAACAGCTGTTACAATGAGTAGACTGTGTGTTCCACACGTCAGATGTGCTCTTCTCCCTTTCTGCCACTAAGAATGTTGCCCCAAACCCACCCCATAGTAAGGCTGCTGCAGTGGTGACTCAGCTGGGGCCTGAGCACCAGAAGTAAGATGGTGTGCAGCCGCAATGGGTGGTGCGCTGTGTCAGAAGCTGCAGTACATGGTGGTGCATGGAGGCAGCTGCAGTGCTCAATGTCGGGAATTCAAGCCCATATCAGGAGAAACTGGCAACTCTCCCAGGCACCCGGCATGAATGCCTGTTGACCTCCCTGGCTGCATTCCCCAGCAAGTGCAGGCAAGGTCTCAATAGGCGATTCTTCTCAAACGTGAGAAGAACACACCCCTCTTTCCTGCCCCCCCCCGGCAGGGGAAAGAGATAGACAGAAACGTATTTACATGTCTTTATTTCTGTCTTTGCAGCATTACAAAAAACGTGACTGCCCTCTTCAAACTCCAGCAGTGTTGTGACAAACACTTCTGGACAGGAACAAACGGAAGAGCTCATATTACACTCTGAGCTAATTCCGGTGCTTCGCACTGTGAATTGACTGTCCCTCTGATTCCCACGGGCAGTCCCAACATTCCCATCATGTTTACTTTTCAAGCTAGCACTTTGCAGCAGCATTGCATCCATATCGTAACATACTCCCCCATATGAATCAATGTGCGCTGCGAACATAGCTTGATCCAGAGAAGAAAACAAACAGTTGTTATACATATAACAATCCCCTGTTGTTTCAGTTCCACCCTTGGAACTACCCGCCACTGGTTTCCCCAGTGTACCTCTCTGGTTGTCTGACTTCCAAGGAACGAGTGCATCTGCATTATCTTGGCTAGGGAATGTAGTGTTACGCTTAGCAACTCCCTGTTGTGTCTTTGTCTCTGACTTAGACACAGCTTCAACCTGTCTTGAGTTGTCAACAATAGTAACACATGCAACAGCTGAGTTAGCAAACTCTTTTGAATACCTCTTGGGTGGTACACCCTTTGTAACTCTCTCAGACCTGCGTATGAGGTGCTGATCCTCTCTGCTCACTGGTTCAGTCTCAGGACTCTTTGGAGAACCAGTTCCAATAGTAAACAGTGGTTCATCCTTCACCTGTGAAGGTCTAGCCATTATGTGATATTTCCTCTCAATGACTGCGTCAACTGAGCTCTTAGAGCTATCACTGTCACTCTCAGTACCACTGTAATCAGTAAAATCATCATCATCATCTGAATTGTCCTCAGTGGGAAATGTGTGAACAATTACTCTCTCCTGTTCAGGAGCGCTCTCTAGAAATTTTGTGAGAATCACCTGACCAGATTCAGACAAAATTACTCTGTAGAGACCCTTTTCATAACCCACAAAAATGCCTCTGGCATTCTCTACTCCACCTGGAGCATCAGTCAAGACATGAGAGCCAAAAACCTTAAAATGGGCTACAGAAGGTTTTCTGTGGAATAGCTTTTCAAAAGGAGAACATCCTAAACCTTTTGAAACCTTTCTCAACCAAGAGTAACAAAAACACAATAACGATTCCTCCCAAAACTCATGTGGCAAATGTGAACTCAGCAATTGCGCCTTCATCCCATTTTGCAATTCTTTGTTCACTTGCACACAGACACTTTTGTTCCATGCTCCTGCAGAAACAGCAACCTTGTGCCTTATGCCTTCCTTATCCAGGAACTCCTGAAAATCCTGTAAAAGAAAAACTGGCTTTTCATCTGTGAAAAGACAATCAATGTTAGCATCATGAACAAGTCTTAACCTTGTCACAAACTCTTTAAACCTTTCTAAGGCTTCTTGTGGTTTCTGCAATATGTATACCCACACATAATGAGTGAAATAATCCACACACACAAGATAATATCTTGCATTGCCTCTAGATGGTGCTAGAGGACCAATCACATCAGCATACACTCGCTGAAATGCACTGTTAACTTTGGTCGCCTTCTGGACGTTCTTCGTTATACCTGTAAGACAAATCATGTTAGATTCAGATGCATTACAATTTATGCAATCACTTTGATCAAAAGTCAACAAATACAGTCCATCTTTCTCTTTGGCAGAAAGATACAGCTCTCCATCTTTGTAGATTTTGCAGCTTTCTCTATCATAGGACAAAGTCAGTCCTTTCTTTGTGATCTGCGAAACACTCAGCAGATTGAACTTTAAATCAGGAACCAAATACACATTGTTAATAGTCAAGTTCAGACTTTCAAGATACCCAGTTCCAAACCCGGTCGCTTCCAGCTCCTGGCCATTGGCCTGTTTTACAATGAAGCTTTGCTTCTTAAACGTTGAAAACAGTCCTTGGCGTGACGTCATGTGTTGCGTGCAACCAGTGTCCAAAACAAAAGCGTTTTCCACTCCTGGTGTGGCTTTTAGTGACATCAAACCCTTTGCAGGTTTCATCTGGGACTTGGTACAACTTTTGCCTGACGCCTCAGGCTTTGCAGAGCTCCCCTTAGCTCCTTTCTGTTGACGTGGCTTCTTACAATTCCGCTGAAGATGCCCAGTCTGTCCACAATTGAAACAACGGACAACGTTTAAAGCAACAGCCTGTTCTTCACTTGCAGCATCAGTGGGGGCGCTACTCCGAGCCTCACTCCCCCTGTCAGCAACATCCGTTGCAGCAAGAACAGGAACAGCAACAGCAGCAACAGTTCCTTCACTCCCCCTTTTGGGGTCAAAGCTCTCCTCAGCTTTCGATAAGCTTTCAAGAATTTGGCCAGCGTCATCTTGGCTCTCCCCTTCTGGGGTAGTCAACCTTCGGCTCTCGCTTCTCACTCCAGCTTCACAAGCTTTTCGGAGCTTCTGAGAGAACAAAGCCATCTCAATCTCAAGCCTCAGCTCTCACTCTCGAGCCTGTAAAATTCCAATAGCTGGCTGTTTACTCTTTGCACCTGGCAGCTAAACGCAGGCTGCTTTGGACGTCCCTCCAAGAGCAGTGAGATAGCAGACAAACAAACGTTTTTCTAGCCTCTTACACTGTCAGGCGTGTTGGCTAGTAACTTTCCACTTTCTTTTCAAGCTAACTATCTTCGAAGTAGCTGAAAAGACTGAAGTCTCGTTGCTTAGCAACTGGACATTCCCAAGTTTGAGCAGCAAACCGTTATCAGTCCCAGGAATGTGAAGAATGTGGCTGTCTCTCAGTGCTGGTTTTCTATCCAAAAAGCAGCTTTTGTGAACCAGAGAAGAATCAATCTGCGTTCACTCTTTTAGCTCATAAATCAGCATACCTTGGGGGTTCCGTTGCTCCTTGCTTATCAGCAAAAACGTCTGCTTCGGTGTACAGCCGTTCGTTGTAGCCTCCATCCGCACGCTACCACAAACTCCTTTATCTCCTTGCAGAGGATGAATACGATCCATCAACCTCTTTAGCTGCTTTCATGGATCGATGTCATCGGCTCCGTGCTACCAGATGTCAGGAATTCAAGCCCATATCAGGAGAAACTGGCAACTCTCCCAGGCACCCGACATGATTCCCTGTTGACCTCCCTGGCTGCATTCCCCAGCAAGTGCAGGCAAGGTCTCAATAGGCGATTCTTCTCAAACGTGAGAAGAACACACCCCTCTTTCCTGCCCCCCCCCCGGCAGGGGAAAGAGATAGACAGAAACGTATTTACATGTCTTTATTTCTGTCTTTGCAGCATTACAAAAAACGTGACTGCTCTCTTCAAACTCCAGCAGTGTTGTGACAAACACTTCCTGGACAGGAACAAACGGAAGAGCTCATATTACACTCTGAGCTAATTCCGGTGCTTCGCACTGTGAATTGACTGTGTTTCCCACGGGCAGTCCCAACATTCCCATCATGTTTACTTTTCAAGCTAGCACTTTGCAGCAGCATTGCATCCATATCGTAACACTCAATGCCCGGTGGCCTCCGTAGCGCATGCACTGTGTCATCACAATGGTGCTCCATGCCGTGATGTCATTGCCTCATGTCACATTTCTGGGAATGTTTAGGGATGCGGGGGAGGATATATTGTCTAAGATATCCTATCCCAACTTGTCTTTACAAGTTCAACAAAATCAGCAGTTAACATTTCCCCTTTTTAAACACACGCACAGCAGAAAGCTTGCCCAGACTTGTTAGAGTCACTGTAAATATTTCCTGGTATTTTCCCCGTTTAATCCCTCCTAAAATAAGATGCTACCCAGTCTTCTGTAAAGTATAAAATGTTTACTCACAAGTAATCATCTGTTCACACAGAGATACCTAGAAGGCAGACTTAAAAGGTTAGAACATAGTTTAAATGTGGTGACTATCTCCTTATGGGCCTGGAGCCAAGGGTGCATCTTAGTAGTGTTCTTGTTAAGATGGCATCGATAGAGACAAGACAGACAAGATGGTCGCCAGCCTGTGATTCTGGTTCATTCTACTACAAGAGAGGCCACGCCCATCTCAAGTTACACATAGAAAGTTTCATCTCAGTCCTGGAAAGCAGGAAGTTCCGACTGGAGGACTGAGACAACCTTCATGTCTACTCTAGCCATGTTGTGTTTGACTGCACCTGATTCTTACATCCCACAACATTATGACGTCATTACGGTGTGGTGCCGTGCGAACCAATGTTGGGCACCCACAGTGTGGGGCCCAAGTGGGCACCTCTGTAAACTAAGTTGACCTTGCCACTTCTTTATCATGCCACCACACGCCCTCCCCTTCCCTGGAGGTGCTTTGAACAAGATCCAGGCATGGTTATCATGCACAAGTGAAGGTCAAGAGAGAGAATTACCTCTGGCAAAGGCTTGGCTGGCTGACAGTGCAGACCCCCCACAAATTCAAAATTTGGTAGGAAAGGCAGCGGGAATTCAAAGTCCCAGTAGGTGCGGATCAACCAGATATCTGCTTTCCCTATCACTTCACAACGAGTTGTGGGTCTCCCTGATGAATGAGGAAGAGAAACAGAGTTATTTCACAAATGCAAAGGATTTGGCAAACTTGTTTCTAGAAATATTGAAAGCTAGTTTGCACATTACATTTCAAATGAACACCTAAAGATTTGAACAATAGTTGGGGACAAAGCTGTGCTTGAAAAAATACATGTACACTTATTCATTAGGAACTAAGATGGGCGGTGGCTCCTTGATGGATATTCTTTCAGAGGAAAATCCATGTTTGATATTTTTTGAAAGAACCCTTAGCTCTGAAGTCAGCATTGGTAGCTGAATATGAATCAGAACTAGTAAGGCCAGCCTTCCCCAACCTGATGCTTCCAGTTGCTGGATGGAGCTAATGGAAGTTGTAGCCCAAAATATCTGGAGCACAAAAGTGGGCAGGGCAGCAACTGGGGGAGGAGACCATGTATTCATGCTCCTTCCTCCCCAACTTCAGCACACACACATTCAGACAAATGTCTGAAAAGGGCTATTAAGATCCCAGGGATGGTGGAGTGAAAGCTTCGGACAGGATGTATAGATCTCAGGACCTTCTAGGTCCAAAGAGTTGTTGCTAACAACTCTTGGCACCAATTGGTGCCAAAGAAGGATAGAACTTTTTTTTTGTATGCTACAACAGCAGCAAGAATACTCATCGCAAAGTACTGGAAGACACAGGATTTACCCACTCTGGAAGAATGGCAGACGAAGGTGATGGATTATATGGAACTGGCAGAAATGACTGGCAGAATCCGAGACCAGGGAGAAGAGTCGTCGGAAGAAGATTGGAAGAAATTTAAAGACTATTTACAGAAAAATTGCAAAATTAAGGAATGTTAGAAGGATGTCGGATAGAAATTAAGTGGTTTCCAGCTGTAATGCTTTAAGAGAAATATGGAAAAAAAGAATTTAGAAATAGGTTAAAATTTATTAATAAGGATTTGCTGAACTAATAATTTGAATTGGAATACAAAAAAGGGAGCTTTGAGGAGGTCTTGGAAATAAGTTAATGAAAAATAAGTAAATGGAAATGTTATCTGTTTTTTTAATTATTTTTATTTTTGTATTTTTGTTATTATTTTTCTGTTTTTTTTTACTTTTTGACTTTTATTGTATTATTATTGAAAATTTTAATAAATATTCTTGGGGGGGGGGGAAACAAAGAGTTGTTGCTAAGGCACTGGAACCTCTTGTTACTGAGTTGTGTATACAACACAAGGGCAAACACCATTTGCAGAAGCTTTCAATTCCTCCATTGAAATATACTCAGAGTTGCAAAGTGATTTCATGCTCTTTATCCAGCTCATAGTGGTGAGGAGGAATGAATGTCCCCTCAAAGTATCTGCTTTATATACATTATTTACACAATGGGCTGCACATGATTGGCTAATTCCGGAATTCTACTGTAAGCCAATCAGGTTGTGGATTCACTTCAATCTGGAGCATGATTGGGTGGTTCCTGCCAACCAATCATACTGCTGCATTGTTCTAGGACCAATCAGACTGCTGCATTCTGAATCCTATTGTTCTAGGACCAATCAGACTGCTGCATTCTGAATCCTATTGTTCTAGGACCAATCAGACTGCTGCATTCTGAATCCTATTGTTCTAGGACCAATCAGACTGCTGCAGTTTGGATCCTATTTGACTCAGTACATAACATCCATCTTCCTTGTGTCTCTTTCTACGTTACCGATCCGCATATTTTGTACAAATTATTTGGTTGGTTGAATGGCATCGCAAAATTCAGGAAGCTGCAAGTATGTGTCTCCGTGTGTGCGCTATTTAAGGAAATAACTTAAGGAAATAGCTATTTAAGGAAATAATAAGGGCCTTTTCAGTGACGGCTCCGACCTGCTGGAATGCTCCGTCCCATGAGACTATGGCCCTGCAGGACTTGATCTCCTGTAAGACAGCGCTATTATGCCTGGCCTTCAATTTGAATTAGCCTGATACTTTTTTCCCTTTTCCCTTTTCTCTTCTATGAAGAAACCCTTTCTGGGACCCCACATTTAAATTCTTCCCTGGTCCTCTTGCTGGCCCTAGTAGGACCAACTTGGCCAGTTAGCCCTGGTGATCATTTTGATGTCTACTGACTGGGTTCCCCCCCCCTCAAAAAAAAATGACCCCTGAATTTTCAAATGTTATTGATACTGATGCTGCATTTTATGTTGTATTTTATGTTGTTTTAAAATCACATTTTAATCAATTTGCTGTTAGCCTCCAAACTGGGAAGGGCAGGGTATAAATAAAAAATTATTATACTTATTATTATTAAATGCAATTTAGGAAGGTTCACATAATATTGCAAACCAAACAAAGTTTCTTCCCAAACCCCAGAAGAACACATCAGTAAATAAAGCAGCACAAAAGAATGCTGGTGGAGCAATAGCTACAATATCAAATTTGCTTTCTCCATGCTTGAACATTGGTGGAAAAGAGCAGAAAATTCCAAAAGAATGCCCATGCTTCAATTCCAAGTTCATTTTAGAAATTATTCTACTTCAAGTTGAATACAGCAGGCAGAGCACCTGGGTGAAGCGATAAAGGAGCAAAGCAGGTGAGATCTACACCTCCCTCCATTACAGGTAGTAGGCTCTCCAGCTTAGTAGAGTCTTTTCCCAGCTGACCGTGGCTCTACACAGGCCCAGGATGAGGCCTTTCCAACCCAGCTACTTGGAGGCCCTTTCTAACTGGCCATGCCAAGGACTGAAGTTGGAATCCTCGCCATCTTTAGAGTATCTACTCTACCTTTGGGAAGAAGAAACAAAAACAGGCTTACCTAAAACCTGACTGTAATAAGAGTCCCACTCTCCCCACCAGCTCTGGTAAATATAATCTTGCACAAGGTAAGATATTATATTCTTCACCCTTTCTCCAAAAGACATTCTGTCTGTGAGCCCAGACATGATAGCTGGAACATACGAAGGAGGAGCAGGCATTTTGCCACAGTGTCTCTGCAGCGTTGAGGCTGGCGTAACCCTTATGGTGAACAGAAATGGGATGTTCAACTTCAGAGCAATGAGGTCGCCACAGGGTGAGATCAGGTCCACAAGCAGAACATCATAGTTGCTCTTTTTCAGGCGGGCCATGAGTTCCGGATTGCCCAGCACCGCTTCACACCTCTGCCTATGAATTTCATTTATGTTTCTTATGCATTTCCTTGCTGCTTTGTAGAAGCTGTGGAAAGTCATGATGGTTGGTTTGTTGTTCAACCCCGACATTGTGAGCTCCTGCATAGAGGAGTCCATGGCACTCTTTCCATACGGCACTTGGTACACCTCAAACCTGGCAGCCGCTATATCATCACTGGGTTTTATTAAAAAGGTTGCTGACGGAGTTAGGATGCTGACGTTGTGACCTCTATACAGCAGTTCCTGAATAACGACCTTGATATATAGCCAGTGGCTGCCATCCTCTGGCCAGATAAGCACATTCCCACAGAAAATGTTTCCCACTAAGACAAGCTGAAGCGTTAAGAAATGAATTAATGCCACTCCTGCTGATGTGGGGGTCATGATGTTCTTTTCTGGGACAACCGATTTCTTCTGTCACTCCTCAACAGAATTATTATTCAGTATTTCATTTTGTGCGGAAACCTCACAATATTAACTTTCCTTTCCCAGAAGACTTTTTAACCAAATGTGTTGAGTCAAGTCTGTCGTTGGAGATTTCTGGAATGAAAAAAACAAATGGCACAACATTCCTCCATCACTATTTCAACTAAATGATATTTTTACACAACCGGAATCAATGCAAATGTACCTCCCACCCTCAAACAACAACTTATTAGCATATTGTTTTATACAGCTATAGGATATAGGATATATACATCTTCTGGGTTACACCCTCCAGGCCAAGGGGGTATAGGATATCGCAGCTGTTCCAGTGGTGTAGCTGCCCTGGCATGGTTGGGAAATATTGGACTACTCCGTTACTTTCACAGGTACAATTTAACCATATTCTTGCCCACCTTGGAGAATCCTGCCCCTAATTTCATTCATGCCATTCAAACATGCAGACATCACGTGAAGCAATCTTCCTGGGATTGTGTGACTGTAGGATACAGGTGGGAGATTGAATGCCAATGCTCTCCTTGTGAACAAAACACTAGCATATCAGGGCAGAGGTCTAGGTGCAAGCACCTTCTCTAACAAGCTAGATTTCCATCTGCAGTGAGTACATGCACATGCTATCTTCCCTAAACAGCCTTGGCACAGTATACCTGAAGGAGCGTCTCCACCCCCATTGTTCTGCCCGGACGCTGAGATCCAGCACCGAGGGCCTTCTGGGGGTTCCCTCATTGCGAGAAGCAAAGTTACAGGGAACCAGGCAGAGGGCCTTCTCGGTAGTGGCGCCCGCCCTGTGGAACGCCCTCCCATCAGATGTCAAAGAGATAAACAACTACCTGAAATTCAAAAGACATCTTAAGGTAGCCCTGTTCAGGGAAGTTGTTAATGTGTGACATCTTAGTGTATTTTTTGTCTTTGTGAAAGCCGCCCAGAGTGGCTGGGGAAACCCAGCCAGATGGGCAAGGTACAAATAAATAATAATAATAATAATAATAATAATAATAATAATAATAATTCTGTTTTTAGTCTGAAATGGAACAGTCCCAGGGTTGTGGGTACACAGTATACCGTGACCATTCAGGGAGGGAGGAAAGAATATTGGGAAGTTGGACACAACAGAAGGGCAAACTTAAAAGCTTTAGGCATGTTATGTAATATAACCCTTAACTTCACAGCACTCTGTGACAGTGGCTAACTCCAAAGTAAGTGTCCCAAGCCGGCAGCCTTAGCTACCTTAGGGGCCTGTTGCTTTGCTGGGCTGGGCAGTTGTAATTACTGGTTCTCTTTCATTAGTTTATTTTGTGGTAAAATAGAGCATTAAAAGGAACAAGAAGAAAGCAGAAAGAGGAAACCAGAAATGTAAAGCTTCAACATCCAGCCCTCAGCCCCTAAAAGTTCCCAAATTCTGGCCTCATGCAAGGTGTTGTAATCACAAAGGAACTGGCCAAGTGCAGACCAGCTTAGGCTTCTGTGATGGACAGCAGAGTCAGACCAGAATCTGGTGATGCAGTCCCTCAGAATTCCACCAGAGGGCTGGAGCCCCTCTCTGATTGGCTACCATGGCAGCTAGTCAGAGGGGGGTGGAGCCACCACTTTGGGTGGGAGAATAAAAGGAGCCGTTTCTGAGGGAGAAAGTTAGATAGGGGCAGTGAAGGGAAAGAGCTGGAGCGAGATAGTTTGAGAGACAGGGCTTGATTTGAGATGGCAGATAGGAATTAGGATAGGGTTCTGATTTGAGTTGAACATCTGCTCTGAGGAGAATATCTATAGCTGGAGGAAGGAGCCTCACAGCTTAGATAGGGAGAGTGGGTTGAGGATCTGGGGAAGGTATACAGAGTTAACTGTGTGGGAATGTTCAGGGAGGCAGAGAGGATATATTGTTTAATTATATCCTTCCCAACTTGTGTTAAAAAGTTCTATAATTTAACAGAGAAACATTCCCCTTTTAAAAACTTACACAGCGAAAGAGAAAATATTTGATTAAGAAGTGATGTGGAAACAGCAAGATAAGACTGGAAAGAACTATGAATATGTGTTTGGACTGTTTGAACATCTATTTGGACTTATTTGGACTGATTTGGACATTAATGCAGAAGTAATGATTAGATCAGAATCCCTCCTCGGATCTGGAAGTATGGGACCCCCCAACAAAATTTAAAAATTCGGCACTGTAATTTGGAATCTATGTGATGTGGTTTGATTCGCTGTGATTGGCCGGTTAATAAAAAAAATTATTAAAAAAAAAAACAACTTACACAGCGGATAACGTTTTGCCAGGCCTGCTTAAGCCTCTAAAATAAATTTCCTGGTAATTCCCCTTTATTCCCTCCTAAAAAGAATAGACACGACACAGTCTTATATAAAAAGTATAAAATAGTTTACTCACACATTCCGTTCACAGATGGATCCTAGAAGACAGACTTAAGTTACAAAATATATACACCTGGAATCTATCCCATAAGAAGATAGTTACTTTGTCCTCCCTTGGCTGGAAGACAAGAGAGCATCTTAGGCTAAGGAGATGTTGCTTCTTTGCAGAATGGAGTTAGAGAGAGATGTGGTGGCCAGTCCTGTGCTTTTGTTACCTGCACAGGTGAGGTCACGCCCACCTCTGGTCACACGTAGAGGAAGTTTGTCTCAGCCCAGGAGAAAACAGGAAGTTTATCTACTGGCTGGACAAACATCCCTCTTCATGTCTAAACATGTCCACTGTTGTTGTTGTTGTTTAGTCGTTTAGTCGTGTCCGACTCTTCGTGACCCCATGGACCAGAGAACGCCAGGCACTCCTGTCCTCCACTGCCCCCCGCAGCTTGGTCAGACTCATGCTGGTAACCTCGAAAACACTATCCAACCATCTCGTCCTCTGTCGCCCCCTTCTCCTTGTGCCCTCCATCTTTCCCAACATCAGGGTCTTCTCCAGGGAGTCTTCTCTTCTCATGAGGTGGCCAAAGTACTGGAGCCTCAGCTTCACAATCTGTCCTTCCAGTGAGCACTCAGGGCTGATTTCCTTCAGAATGGAGAGGTTTGATCTTCTTGCAGTCCATGGGACTCTCAAGAGTCTCCTCCAGCACCATAATTCAAAAGCATCAATTCTTCGGCGATCAGCCTTCTTTATGGTCCAGCTCTCACTTCCATACATCACTACTGGGAAAACCATAGCTTTAACTATACGGACCTTTGTTGGCAAGGTGATGTCTCTACTTCTCAAGATGCTGTCTAGGCCTGTCATTGCCCTTCTCCCAAGAAGCAGGCGTCTTTTAATTTCATGGCTGCTGTCACCATCTGCAGTGATCATGGAGCCCAAGAAAGTAAAATCTCTCACTGCCTCCATTTCTTCCCTTTCTATTTGCCAGGAGGTGATGGGACCAGTAGCCATGATCTTCGTTTTTTTGATGTTGAGCTTCAGACCATATTTTGCACTCTCCTCTTTCACCCTCAATAAAAGGTTATTTAATTCCTCCTCACTTTCTGCCATCAAGGTTGTGTCATCTGCATATCTGAGGTTGTTGATATTTCTTCCGGCAATCTTAATTCCGGCTAGGGATTCATCCAGCCCAGCCTTTCGCATGATGAATGTTGTATTTGACTGCTCTGCGTTTCACACCCCACAAACTGGAGGGCTGAGTCTGTGCCAGGAGAGGGAGAAGCTGTGAGGACACAGCTTTCTTGGGACTCATTCCAGTCAGGAGGGAGAGGTCTTCTAGATCAGGCATAGGCAAATTCCGGCCCTCCAGGTGTTTGGGACTACAATTCCCATCATGCCTGACCACTGGTCTGTTGGCTAGGGATGATGGGAATTGTAGTCCCAAACATCTGGAGGGCCTGAGTTTGCCTATGCCTGTTCTAGATAAAGAAGAATCCCAAACCAGTAACAAGGAGTGAGGCGACCCCCTGGGTCTGTTAACAAGCCCACGCCTGAGGTATTCCAACTAGTTTGTTGGAATACCTCAGGAGTGTGATTGTTAACTGACAAAAAATGCCCCTCACTCATGAACCAAAGTATTAACTGTGAAGGAAGCTGTGCTCTGTTGAAAGTATTTAACTGTAGCCCCTGTCATAACTAAGTAAAGGAATGAGAGTGAAGTAGCAGAAATTGAATTATAGTCATTTTACCGCCTATTCTAGAAACCTGAACATCTACCTGAAGTGTAACAACAGATTTTTAGCAACTGAAAACGGTTCAATCCTGCGACAGCTTTATATTGTATTTTTTATAGTCTGTTGAGAGCCACCCAGAGTGGCTGAGGAAACCCAGCCAGATGGGCAGGGGTATAAATAATACATCATCATCATCATCATCATCATTTAGTTTAAGTAATAAGTTGACTTCTACCTCAAAGAACGCATTTCCTCATCCAACTTTGTTTCACCAACCTCTTTTTGCAAATTAAATTTTTCTTGTTTGATCAACTCCTGCTGGAGACTCCCTGAATCGAAGTTTCCCTCACACAAGACCCCCCATGAAATAGCTTGTGGTAAATGGTAGAAATTCTCTTGACTGGCCTGCCATGTGGTGGGCTCGCTAGATTTAATTGGGGGCAGTTAACTGGGTGAATCTGCTGTGGCTTCATCATGGTGGCTGCTTCGTATACATTGGGCCACATGATTCCCCTTATATTGGCCAACACTTCGCTTTGCCTTCCCAGACAAAATCTATTCAGGGTCTCCTGACTTACCTGGATATGCTGAGATGCTCACTCCCTGCTGCGGTAGGAAAAGGACAAAGGTGTCCTGAGGCTCAGACCCAGATAACAGAGCTTGACTATGGGCTGGACTGCAGTTCACCTTGTGCAGTTCTATAAGGGTGGGTATTGACCCCTCTTTGAATTATTAACTTTTCAGTCTCCCAGTACTGTTGCATGATTTTTGATGATATTCCTTCATTTCTCTGCTGAGCAAGCGCTTTGTCCTGCTATAACCTGGTTTGGGGGCCAGAACCAGGCAGTGCACTTTAGACAACAGCTTTGTTGTGCATGCCGAATTGATCAGATTTGCAACATGCAACTTGACTCTCTCCTTTGTATGGGGAAATAAAGATGTGCATTAGTGCAACTGGAAAACACACAATTATAATGCTAAACAGCATGCGTGTGTTCATGAATCAAGCAATCATAAGTCATATTCAAAATCTTTGCCATTTGCTCTCTGACTGACGTATTCCCTGACCAAACCTCAGCCTTACAGCCAAGAATCATGGGACTGTGAGGGACCCATCAGATGACATCTCAATTAAGACTGTGCTTTTGTAACAGGATGAATGCTGAGGGCATCTGGAGGAGCCCCTGAAGTAGATTTTGGCCTTTTGCTTGCTAAGCAATGACAATAATATATTTTTAAATGTTTTAAAAATGCCCTTTGAATTACCACCATGTCCATGTTAGCAGACTTTGCAGCTTGGGTGAATGAGATTGGAACAATTACTTCCAGTTTCTGGAGTTCAAAGGCTTTATTCATGAAGGAACTATTTACATGATAGGCAGAGATGTGTGTGAGAGAAACAGCAACAACAATAGACATATTGTCTTGACAAGTTGGGAGAGAACAATAAGCAAAATGGCTCAGCTTTTATTTGCAACATGCAACTTGGATCTCTCCTTTGTATGGGGAAATGCAGGGGTGCCAGGATAAGCAACCAGAATTCAAATTGCTCGAGTCCAAAGATCTCAGATCAAAATCACTCTCACAAAAGCACATATGCACACAAAAATTTAACTGTTCTGTTCTGGTTGCCAAGCAATCACCAATGAGTATTTGGCTTGGCATCAAGGTGACTGATACTGAATTTTCAAGGAAATTTAACTAAATAAATGGAAGGATACAACAGTAGAGGTATGATACAAGTCTTTAAAAGGGTTAAAGTCATACCTCATGTTACGTTTGCTTCATGTTACGTTTTTTCAGGTTGCGTCCCACAGCGACCCGGAAGTACCAGAAAGGGCTACTTCCGGGTTTCGCCACTCGCGCATGCACAGTAGCGCTAAATTGCACTTTGTGCATGCGCACAAACACCAAAGCATGCTGTGCATCTGCGCAGATATGGCACTTCAGGTTGCGGGATTTTTGTGTTCCGAACGGGCCTCCAGAACGGATCCTGTTCTCAACCAGAGGTGCCACTGTATATATAAAAAGAAGCATAAAATGTCTCTAATAAAACATTAACTTAATAGGGCGCCAAATACACAAGTTGTTTCTATAGCTTCTGCCAACCCACTAAAAACCATGTTTAAGGATACAAGATGCATTTTAGCAGTGACAGAGCCCCCACCCAAACTGCAAAAAAGGACAAAAGAATTTTTTGTAACGGAAAGAAAGAACATGAAAAATGGAAGAGAAAATAATAATTAACAGAGAAAGAGATGGAAGGACGGATGGATGGACAGAAGGAACACATACCCTCCAAGTGTCTTGGTTTTACCATCTCATACAAGACTACATTTTTTTCTACTGTTCCAGATATGGAAGATAATTTTGACTATCCACTAGGTGGTGTTATGTGTTTGTGCTCCTCAGTAAAGTAAAAAATATACCTTTTCCCTTGCTTGGCAACCTACCAGCCCATAGAAAAGAGAAGGAAAGGAAAGAAAAACAATTTATTAGGTATTATGCTTTCTGTAGATATGGGTGGACAAGTGTTGCCTTGTCTAATTCACTCAAGGGAAGGAAAAAGCCTCTCCTCCTTCCGGAGGGGAGGGATTGTGAGTGTGAGACGATTACCGCGTTACGGGAATCCTCTCATCATCGCTGGCGCGCCACGCCTCCCAGTTGGGCACCCAATCAGGTGCCACCGCAGGGGCGTGGTTTAGCCGCTCAAATGCGGCCGCACCAGCTCTCCCCGCCATTGCGCTTCAGATTTTCCACTTGGATGAGTTGGCTGTTTTATTTCCCAGTACAGCCTTGTTTTGGCCCTCACTCTTGAAGAGAAGGGTATGGCGCGGTTCACATAACATTATGGCCAATGAAAAATCCAGGAAACTCTTAAATCGTGTGGTAGTGCGCAAAGTGCATTTCATGAATGGCCTAGTTATCCCACATGATGATATCCAGATTGGCGACCAGGCCTTGTTCCAGGATGATGGTGTTCATCTTTCAGATCGCGGCAATGACATATGGCTGGCCAACATCATTAGAAGTCTTAGGGATTGGTTGCAGCTGTGAGGGTATTGGCGGCAAGCCTCTTGGGCTCGGGTGACAGTTAGGCATTGGAATGTGTTGTTGGTGTATGGAAGGGCAAGGTGTGGCCATCGCCTACCCCTTCACTTATAGGTATTCCGTTAAAGGAATCTGGCGGTCGTGGATCCTGTCTGATGCCCTGTGTGGCGGGGGGCCATGGCACGACCCTCGGTGACATCAGGGGAGAGCTTATAGTTGTATTAGCATCAACAGGCTCCCCCTACTGGTGGTTAACCCCTCTGCAGACTCACCCCTCTCCGAGAGGGTGGAGTCAAATTTGCTATGTTCCAATGCCTAAGCCAATACCTTCTCACATGCTGTAATCAATAAAGTTGTGGCCTTTTCTTGCCCATTAACCTAATATACTGTGTCCACGTGTCTTCATTACCCAAGCGGGGATCGGGTCCTCGAATCACAATAGGTGAGCTACTATTCAAAGTGCCAGCTTCTACTCCTACTCCATTTAGGGGATCATATTTTTCCACTAACTGAAAACCTCGGGATTGTGCACTTGGACTCCACATCAACCAGTCAATTTAATTCAGTCTATAGCCCTAAATTGTTCATGGTAGCATAGCTCATTCTGCATGAGTTCAACCCTTTCTCCTCAAGTCTGTGGGGCAGCACATGCACCTTCATTCTCACCCACTACACAAAGACACTGCCCCAAATGTTAAAATCCTCCAACATAAGACTATTCTCTCGCTTTATCCAGTTTATTCCTTCTAGCAGTGACCTGCTTTCCCCCACCCTTTCCTCTTTGCTGTGCTCTTTTCTCAAGAAGCTCTCTCTGGTGTTAACGGAGAAATCCAAGGGCTCCCTTGGACAAAAAGCAAAGACACCAACCAGGACAATTGGAGCAAAACGGCATCCAGCAGGCTTGGTCTTTATTGAGACTGTTGTGACAGGACTCCAGCTCACTACAGGATGAAGCAAGATGGAAGCCCTGAACAAAAGAAGACCCCAACTTTCATTAGCTACTAATCCCCCATGCTACACCCTTAAGACTGCATCATGACTACATCATGACTACATCATTGACACATCACAAAGAGGAGGGGTTCAGGAAGGAGTTGTGGTGGTAACCTGAGTGTCTTGTCACCTGTCCGGTTCCTCCTTTCCCCCTCCCCATGATTACATTACTGAGGACAAAGAGGAGTTCACTGTTTCCTGCCCCCAGAGGGAAGGACTGGTCACTGTCCTTTGTTTCAGTCCATACTGAATCCACTTCCATATGCAGGTCCTTTGTGAGTGTAATGATCTTCTGTCTAGGACCATCAAGGTTGGCATGCCAACTGGGTAGGGCTCGATGAGGACGTATTGGTACGCTTGGGGAATTATGGCTGCCTTGTGTCAAGTCTCCCTCCTTTGATAGTCCTTCCTTCATGGTGTAAAATAAAAGTGGAACCGCACAGATCCGATGTACGGCTGATTTTCTATGAATTTATAACAGAAGCGTCGCGTATGTCGTGTGTGAGAGTGTGTGTGTCGTGTTTGTACAAACTGAATGATGGGGTTTTTTTTCCTGCTGTAGCCTTTCTAGGCCTTTTAACCATGGATAGGAAATGTTGCACCCGAGCAGGGACGAAAAGAGTCAAAACGACACCAAGTGGTTAAATCCAGAGAAAGAGCTTTATTCTGCCATGGGGGGGGGGGGAGCAGAGGAGCAAGTGTGATAGATTCACAAAACAAGCACAAGTTCACAGCCATTTACACAGAGTATATATTTCCCTTCCAGTTCCCTCCCCTTTCTCCTCCTCCTCAAGAGTCCTGTCCCATGAGTTCCCCTGAGCATGAACAGAAAGTTCCTGTCTCGGGACTATTTTGGACTCTTCCCAGGAAAGGGGGTGAGAAACCAAAGGGGGTTTCAGAGTGTTCAAGATATGTTTCATTCTCTTGTTCTGGCATAGTTCCCGGAAAGAAAATTGCAATCTGGTTTAACAAGGCCACTGGCCTTAGAAACAAAAAGGCTCTGAGAAACAATGGACTCTGTTCTCTACCTTCGTTACATAGAAAGATGCTGAGCTAGAAGCAGTGGCGTAGCGTGGGGGGTGCAGGGGGGGCCGGCCGCACCGGGCGCAACATCTGGGGGTTAGGGTTAGGGGGCGCAAATCCACGGGTTAGGGAGCGCAAATCCACGGGTTAGGGGGCACAAATTACTTGCCTTGCCCCGGGTGCTGACAACCCACGCTATGCCACTGGCTAGAAGCTTTAGACTTGGGGAGAAAAAACTTTGAGAGTGCAGTTTGAAACTGCCTGAGACGAGGCTTTGAGGCCTGGCCGGGGGGGGGGGGGATTCACAAACAGTTTTAGGGTTTTAGGGTAACGTAACTGACTGTCTTTCTTCACTGCAACACTGGCATATCCAAAATATCAGGCTGCTACAACACAGCGACTCAGTATACTCTCCCCCCTCCACGTCCAGTCCATCCACCACACTCCCCATTCAACCCACTAACTCTATTGAGGTGCCAGTTCCTAAATGTGCTGAGGGGTCTCAGCGTTAAAAGAGCCCAAACACTGGTGCCCAGGTACATGTGAGAAATTTAGGCTGGGCACTTAGTAAATCTGGGTTGGATTTTAACAGACCGAGAGGAGTAAAGTGGGACCTGTTTGTTTTCCAGTTTGAACTTGGGCAATTAAATCAGTAATTTCATCAGCAGTTACTGGTTACCACTCTGGGGCATTAATAGATCAAATGAGTGTTAATAGGTGAAAAACATGACTGGCACCACTCAGGTATTTACCCCCAATATTCCTATTCATACCAAGATTGTAGGTTTGTTTTTGAAACATGGTGCATCACATTGTCAAATCTCATGGGCTTTTTAGCAACTGCAGGCCGCTGGATCCACCCCCAAGAAAATCCTGTTACAAGAAAGTTGGAACAGGGGTGTTATGTACTGAGTTGAATAGGATCCAAAAGGCAACAGTCTGATTGGTCCTAGAACAATAGGATTCAGAATGCAGCAGTCTGATTGGTCCACAGGAGCCACCCAATCCAGCTCCAGGTGGAAGGGAATCCGCAACCTGATTGGCCTACAGGTGAATCCTGGAATTAGCCAATCATGTGGGGCCCATTGTGTAAATAATGCATATTAAAGCAGACATTCTGGGGGAACTTCCATTCCTCCTCACCACTATGAGCTGAATAAAGAGCATGAAATCCACTCTCGACTCCAAGTATATTTCAAGGTGATATGGGAAGTTGTTCAGGTTTTTGTCATCCATGCACTTCAGATTGCCAAGATGCTTTCAGTCATTGCAGCTGCCACACCATTTCCAAAATAAACCCATCCAAATGCTCTACTCAAGAACATCTCACACACTGTGTTGTGGTGAAGATACAAGTTTGATCAGGACTTATTAACTGAGACAGCTCCTGTCTATTAAACCAGTTTGTATTCAGTGCAGATACGTCCTTTAACATTCAGGGTACGGCAGGAGTTAATTCTGGACCTTCCTATGTGAAAAGTTTTGACTACCTGCTTTCAGGTTCTGGGCATCAAAGACCTGTCGGATTAACCTTTGTTTATCTGGTAAGGTTTATGTGAAATCAAATAGCATTGCTACCACCCTCTCCATCGGTTCCTACATTATTCCCCTGAACATGCCAGGGGCATGTCCTGTCCGATTCTCACATTTCTCCCTTTCCATTTAATACCTCTACTCAAAACAAATCTTATTTAAGCTTCTTTTCCTTTTCTCCATGCAGAAGACTGCTGAATCTGGAAAGGAGAAGACCAGGTAGGTGTCAATGGGGCAACATTGATCTGGTTTATCATTATTATCATCATCATGATGGTAATTTATTACTTAGGCACTCAGAATATTTTTTAAAAAAATAATAACAAGAAAACACCAGACATTAAAAGCTCCCCATGAAGTCCTAACAGACATGATGGTTAATTTCCTGTCGTATTGATAATAACTCCTATTTAGCAACTTTCCTAATCTTCCATGGGCATCTTGAAAGACTGGGTTATTGTCTTCTTAGCAGAATAATGCCTACAAATTCAATAGAGCATTTCTCATGCACATGCTTACGTTCACCTGGCAACATACATTGGTATCCTGGCTACATAAAAACAGCTCCTGAAACTGGAACGGTCGCGACAGCTCGCACGCCTCTGCATCTGTGAGTCTGGGAGGGAAATAGGTAACTATGGATGCTGATTGATGCAAACCGCTGAAGGTGGTCTGAGAGTTGCTACCAGTGTAGAATGTTGTGGCTCACTTCTTCACAGGGACACGTTGTCAGATGGATTTCCAGCTCAGCTCAGCTCAGTTTCTGATTAACATCAGAGCCCATTTCCAAGTGTTGGGAATGAACATCAAAACCATACAAGAAAGGCTGAAGCCTTGGGGAGCCTCTCTTCCCATCTGTGCTTCCCCCTTCCCTGAGATCCACAGGGAAAAGCTTTCTTGTATGTCCCATGATGCTGTAGATGTGAGGATGCAGTTACTGTGGTAACAGCTGTGCCTGCATTAGTTGGTTCGTATTATAAAACAAAATAGCCGCTGCTCTTCATCTCCTTCCTTAGATTTTTATCTGGTTACATTTTTGTTTCAACTGTCAATTTGTGTTTATGGGTTTTTGGTTGTTTAATGGTGGATTGACAAGCTGTTTGCTCGGGGGCCTGAAATCACTCTCCCCCTTCACTAAAAATGGCCAAAAATTAAATGTTGGTGGTTTCTGGGCCACCCATATACAGTCATACCTCGGGTTGAATATGCTTCATGTTGAGCGCATTTGAGTTGCGCTCCGTGGCAACCCGGAAGTAATGTAGCGTGTTACTTCCGGGCTTCGCTGCTCGCGCATGCGCAGATGCTCAAAATGACGGAGCGCAACTCAAATGCGCAGACGCTCAAAATGATGTCACGCGCATGCACAGAAGCATCGAAAAGCGACTCGCACATGCACAGACGTGCCGTCACTGGTTACGTTTGCTTCTAGATGCGAACGGGGCTCCGGAACGGATCCCATTCGCATCCCGAGGTACCACTGTATATATTAAGATGGGTGAAATATGCATTGGTTTTAGTTGTGCAGAATAGGTGAAAAAATGACCCTTCTGCCTTTTTTCATTTTAGCTTCTTCTTCAACAACAGCAGCATTCCTGTTAGAAACTTTATAAACATTAAACGCCTTTGGCCAAAAGTAAAGGAGAGTATGAGACAGAAGTTTTTCCCAGAGAAGTGAAATGCTAAATAACGCTCCTCTGTTGGGGAATTATTGAAGAAGAAAACATGGCTACACAAAAAAACCACATCAGGACCTCCATCTCAGCAAGAGCGGTTGTAATCCAGCTGGTGATACTTCAGGTCACCCTAGTAGGAAACGTCTTCTGTGGGAATGTGCTTATTTGGCCAACAGAAGCCAGCCATTGGCTCAACGTTAAGGTCATCATTCGAGAATTGCTGCACAGAGGTCACAATGTCAACATCCTAGTTCCTACAGGTGCCGTCTCCATCAAACCTAGTGATGATGTATCAGGTGCCACGTTTGAGGTTTACCCTGTGCCCTTCGTAACGAGCGACTTCGAAGCCTTTTTCAGGGACATCATAATGCTGTGGTTCAACCATATGCCCACCACGCTGACCTTCCACACGTTCTACCAAGAGCTGGGGAAACTGATGGAGAAAGCAGTCGTGCTCAACAGGCAGATGTGCGAAGGGGTGTTGGCCAATCAGGAACTCATGGCCCGGCTGGCAAAGAGCCGATACGACGTACTCCTTGTGGACCCTGTGACAATCTGTGGTGACCTGATTGCTGTGAAATTGGACGTCCCATTTGTGTTCACCCTGCGCTTCACTCCGGCTTCAACGGTGGAGAGACACTGTGGGAAAATACCCTCCCCTCCTTCGTACGCTCCTGCTACTCTGTCTGAGCTCACGGACAGATTGTCGTTTGGGGAAAGGGTGAAAAATTTGATATCCTACCACCTGCAGGATTATGTTTTCCAGACCTACTGGGGAGAATGGGACTCGTATTACAGTCAGGTTTTAGGTAAGCCTGTTTTTGTTGTTCCCCTCCTCCTCCTCCTCCTCAAAGTCCTATTATTTGGTAGAGTAGCTGCTCTGAAAATGCAGAGGGTTTTTGGAGCAGTCCTTGGCATAGCCAATAAAAAGGGGGACCCAGGTTGCAGGACTGGAAAGGCCTCATCCTGAGGCTTTGTGGAGCCACTCTCAGTTGGAGGTAGACACTACCAAGCCAGGTAGCCTGGCCACATGTAATGGAAGGAGTAGCAGATCTCGCCTGCTTTGCTCTTTTATTGCTTCACTGAGTTGCTCTGCCTTCTGTTCTACTTCTGTTCCTCCTTAATACCTTAGGAGGGATTCCAGATATTGGAGCATTTCAAACAGGGCTTGTTCCCCACAGCAGTGCAGCATTGGAGTCAATGGGATCTCTCCCAGCCAGCCTTCAGACAGAGGCGTAGGAAGGTCAGGTGGTACTCGGTGTGGAAAATTTCTTGTCGTCCCCCCCCCCATTGATTTATTATTATTATATTTTGCCTGCAAAAATGGTTTTATGATATTTCATATTTTCTTACAAAGGAATGTGGATTCTGGGCCTCTGATAACAAGTAGGTGACTGTGGACATATACTTAAATCTACAGGATGGATTGTGTTTTGGCTTGTGCTATTTTATTTATATTTATTGCTTTTTTTTTTTTAAAAAAAATATTTTTTAAAAACCTGCAAAGTGGTTTACCAAAACAAAACAAATATCAGTTAATATCTTGACCCTGCCCCACTGAAATGAAATTTCAGCCTTCACAACATAGTAAAACGGCCAAATAAACAGCTATTTTCGTGGAGGAGGGTCAAGATATTAACTGATATGCATGACATTTCATATATAGCTATATAATCCCTAGTGTAGTAAGATAAGACCTTTGGAGCAGGCATTTTCCAAAAAGTTTTTTTTATGAACCGCCCTAGTAGGGCAGTAACTGTTCCTTGATAATTTGTCACCCCCCTCCATGATGGCACTGGGGTGACCCGCCCCCCTTCCTACGCCCCTTCCTTCAGAGAGCCTTCCTAAGATGGAGCCCAGCCTTTGATCTTTCCCTTTCTTCCTCTTTTTCCCAGCACACCTCGCTATAGCTACTCTTTTCCTATCACCCCACACCCTGACTACCTTCCAAATCCCTTGTCTCTATACAGTATATATCTTTTCAAATTCCGCAGCAACCCTCACTCCACCTAAGGTAAAGGTAAAGGGACCCCTGACCATTAGGTCCAGTTGTGACTGACTCTGGGGTTGCGGCGCTCATCTCGCTTTACTGGCCGAGGGAGCCGGCGTACAGCTTCCGGGTCATGTGGCCAGCATGACTAAGCCGCTTGTGGTGAAACCAGAGCAGCGCACGGAAACGGCGTTTACCTTCCCACCTGAGCAGTACCTATTTATCTACTTGCACTCTGATGTGCTTTCGAACTGCTAGGTTGGCAGGAGCAGGGACCAAGCAATGGGAGCTCGCCCATCACGGGGATTCAAACCGCTGACCTTCTGATCTGCAAGTCCTAGGCTCTGTGGTTTAACCCACAGCGCCACCCGTGTCCCTACAAACGCCCGAGCAGGGAAGTGAGGGCAAGAAGTGTTTGGGGGCAAAAGCCTTGATGAGTTCCATAGTAGAACAAAAGTCAGAAGCTAGATTCAAATGTGGTTTTGGCAAGAGAAGCAAACACTTGTGGCAAGAAGACGACCACAGCAGGGCAGGAGGAAATGGGGTCAAGTGGGAATGGGCTTGGTTGCTAGGTTGCTAGGTTGGCAGGAGCAGGGACAGAGCAACGGGAGCTCACCCCATCGCGGAGATTCAAACAATCTACCTTCTGATCGGCAAGTCCTAGGCTCTGTGGTTTAACCCACAGCGCCACCTGCGTCCCCTTCACTCCACCTACCTGATCATAAACCCCCTTGAATCCAGTAGAGCTTACTTCTGAGAAGAAATGCTTAAGATTGTGCTGTTGCTTTGCTTTCAAGGGATTCAAAGAGCCCAAGTTGTGAGGAGTAGCTCTAGTGTGCAGAGCGGGGTGGATCTGTGGAGTCCAAAAGTTGCTGGATTGCAAGTCGCATCAGCCCTTACCTAGCCAGCATGCCCAATGGTCAGTGATGACAGGAGTTGCAAGTCAGCAACTTCTGGAGGACCACACTTCCCGCACCCCAGCCCTAGAAGCTGCAGATTCCTCATAGCTCTGCTGGAGTTCTCTACTTCCATTGACGTCCTTCCTGATATATTACGTGGTGCCAGGAGTTGCTGCTTGCAGCTGATCGAGAAGAGGTGCAGATTATTAAAACTAGAAATCACACACACATGTTTCAGGGCCTTTTCTCCTTGATCATAAAGGTTAGGAAAGAAGGTGGGTAGTTAGGACACTAAACCGTCTAGAGGGGCTGGGAGCTGAGGGCACTGTTATACGGTGGTTCCGCTCCTTTCTCCTGGGCCGTGTCCAGAAAGTGGTGTTGGGGGATGAGTGTTCAGACTCCTGTGCTCTCACTTGTGGGGTGCCTCAGGATTCCATCCTCTCCCCCATGCTTTTTAATATCTATATGAAGCCACTGGGAGAGATCATCAGGGGGTTTGGGCTGGGTGTTCATCAGTATGCAGATGACACCCAGCTCTACCTCTCCTTTAAATCAGAACCAGTGAAGGTGGTGAAGGTCCTGTGTGAGTGCCTGGAGGCGGTTGGAGGATGGATGGAGGCTAACAGATTGAGGTTGAATCCTGACAAGACAGAAGTACTGTTTTGGGGGGACAGGGGGCAGGCGGGTGAGGGGGATTCCCTGGTCCTTAATGGGGTAACTGTGCCCCTGAAGGACCAGGTGCGCAACCTGGGAGTCATTTTGGACTCACAGCTGTCCATGGAGGCGCAGGTCAATTCTGTGTCCAGGGCAGCTGTCTACCAGCTCCATCTGGTACGCAGGCTGAGACCCTACCTGCCCGCAGACTGTCTTGCCAGAGTGGTCCATGCTCTAGTTATCTCCTGCTTGGACTGCTGCAATGTGCTCTATGTGGGGCTACCTTTGAAGGTGACCTGGAAACTGCAATTAATCCAGAATTCGGCAGAAAGACTGGTGACTGGGACTGGCCGCCAGGACCACATAACACCGGTTCTGAGAGATCTGCACTGGCTCCCAGTACGTTTCCGAACACAATTCAAAGTGTTGGTGCTGACCTTTAAAGCCCTAAACGGCCTCGGTCCTGTATACCTGAAGGAGCATCTCCACCCCCATCGTTCAGCCCGGACACTGAGATCCAGTGCCGAGGGCCTTCTGGTGGTTCCCTCATTGCGGGAAGTGAGGTTACAGGGAACCAGATAGAGGGCCTTCTCGGTAGTGGCGCCCACCCTGTGGAACACCCTCCCTTCAGATGTGAAGGAAATAAGCAGCTATCCTATCTTTAAAAGACATCTGAAGGCAGCCCTGTTCAGGGAAGTTTTTAATATTTAATGCTGTATTGTTTTTAACATTTGATTGGGAGCCACCCAGAGTGGCTGGGGAAACTCAGCCAGGTGGGCGGGGTATAAATAATAAATTATTATTATTAACATAACCATGATAGCATGGTCACATGATGATTCCTCAGAGTCACTTTTTGGGCTTTTGGGGGGCACCCCATAGGCCAGTTTAAGACGATATATATCCCTCCTGCCTTAACTCTGCCCCCTTTTTTGTATTTTGTGGGGTGGGGGTTTGTAGATTATTATTTCCACCTCCCCAACAATGTGAGGGTAGATGCACATCTTCTGGTTCTTATACAAAACCAACAGGGTGGAGTGGCATTTATTTCCTTGCCAAGGCTACTCAGTTTGCTTCATGTGTGAATGAGGATTTGGAACCAAGACTTGCTGGCAAGAGGTCAACACTTTATCCATTCAGCATCTGTCAGGGAAATTCTTTTGCCAGATCTCATCACCTTGGCTTCATTTCTTCTTTGCAAATCTGCAACAACAGAGGGAGGACTAAATGAAAATGCCCCTAAACTGTATGTTCTATTATGTTCTGAACACACTTCATATGGCAGACTTACCTAACAGCTTTTTTAAAAAGGGCAATAAAAGACCGTATGAGCCATCTCAATATCTCAGCAGGTACAAAGATTTCTTTGTGCCTGGAGATTTGCTTACATCACAACCCCCTTGACCCCCATGCTTTCTGGTAATTAGATTATTTTTACAAATAGCCGAAGCTTAGGTTCCGTAAGCAAAATACACACACAGGAATTCGACACTGCAGTTCACATGCAGGCTCTTTGTTTTGAATGGTATGGTGTTTACTTGATCTGCTTTGCAGTGGGGACAATGGTTTATATAACCATTCCTGATGGCTTGTGAACAGGCCTCCAAAAAGTTGTGTGTGTGTATCTTGGGTTCCATCCTGCCCCTTGCAGGGCCTCTTCAACTCCCCTTGGCTCCTGTGCAAATCTGAGGATTGTTATCTTATCAGCAGAATTAATTCCTGCTGCAGTTGGCATAATAAGTTGCATGGCCCCTTGACCCCACATTCCCTGAGCTTCTTATCACTATTCTGCTGCAGTCAGCTATTTATTTTCCAGTTCTAACAAGACAGTGATGGAATGAAAAAAGAGATGATACAATTATCCCGCTGCTGTGATCAGTGGTGCAGCAGGGGCCTGACCCAACCCACAGAGCTGTCTCCCACGAGCAGCGGATGTTGAGATAGCATGGACATGCCAGGACCTCTCCTAGGCTGACCATTGTGATAGGAACGTGCAGTTTTTGTTTACAACACCATGGTTGCTCAGAGGTGGATTTCGGGCTGGGTGCGGAGCCTCAGGAGCGCTGCAGGGGGCGCTACAACTATGACGTAAAATTGTGTATCATTGTGTATCATTTCCCAAAAGCCTGTTGCTTTTTTACAAGTCCACCACGTATGAAAAAAATAACCCTTTGGACTGTTTGCTTTTCCAGCATTTATTTGATACAGTCTTGTACATCTCAGCCTGTTTATTAGGTGTTAAATACCATCTGCATATCATTTTCAAATAGTTTTCCTTTAGTGTGTAACGGGCAGTAAATTTCATATCTACTTGCCACAACTTTTCCCTTGCTGCCATGTTAATATTTCTCCACTCCTGAGTTACAGGCAAACAATTTCATATGCTTCGAGCTCTAGGTGTGAATATTATGGGCCATATGGAGAGTTTAGCTGAAGCCATTGGATGACTCATTCAGAGTTATTCCTGGAGAAATAAACAAACTTGTCCACTGAGCAGAGAACCTGTTTTGTTACTTGCTGTAGGAGGAGTCCGGATTTCGAAAGAACTATGCTATGTTATCCCCAGCAGGATTTTCCTGCGGCAGAGAACCTTCCTTTCTTGGAAAGTCTCTGTGCCAAAGAACGGCAAAGTTTAAGCAGGGTGGAGAGCAGTGAAATTCAGGAGTGCTCTGAACAAGCCCAGCCTGTCACAGTAACCTTTGATCACCCTGAATCAAGTGGAGGAAAGCCAGGACACAATGGCAGCAAAATGGCTGCTGGTCTTTTCCGTGGTTTGGGTGTTCTTTTGGGGCTCAGCCTCCAGTGGGAATGTCCTCATCTGGCCGGCAGACGACAGCCACTGGATCAATTTGAAATTCATCATGAATGAGCTCACAACCAGAGGCCACCGAGTGACTGTGCTCCTGCCTTCATTCTTCCGGATAATTGACCCCAGTGAACCTTCCTCTTTCCCGATAGAAGTGATTTCTGCTCCATTCTCAAAAGCAGAGATGGAAGGTCTCCTGCAGGACTACATACATCTATGCACTTATGGGATCCGAGAACTTTCTTCCTGGGAATTTTTCAGCAAGTTGAATGCCTTAGTAACACATGTGATGGGTCGATACAAAACAGTCTGTCATATAGCTGTGACAAATGAGAAACTGCTGGAGAAGATGGAATCAGCTGGTTTCGACGTTCTGCTTGCAGATCCACTCATTCCTTGTGCAGAACTATTGGCTCAGAAGCTACAGATTCCATTTATATACACCTATCGATTCTCTTTTGGAAACACAGTGGAGCGTCTCTGTGGATGTATGCCAGCTCCTCCATCCTATGTGCCTGCTAGCACAGGGGAACTAACAGACAGGATGTCCTTCACAGAGCGGGTCCGAAACTTGCTCTTTTACCTCTTCCAAGATTTCTTATTCCAGCACGTTCAATATAAAGGCTGGGATGAGTTCTATAGTGATGTTCTAGGTAAGAGCTCGCTCCTCGTTCGGGTCATTGTATTTTTGACATCAACATCAAAAAGTGTTGTTTCACATACACATTTCTGTGCTGTGGTTTTCCTCATTTTTGCCTGGTCCATCACCCAGTCCAGCTCCAGTGTTGAGGTGGGAGATGGCAAGGAAAGCAGAATTTAGGCAACTGAGCATGAGGTATGAATCTAGTGCAAGGGTAAGAGGTGTTTCAGCTCCCCTTACCTGTACATCTCTTTCTGATGCTACAAATGAACTCTGCACCCCCACTTTGTAGAAGAACAGTGCAGAAATGTAAGTTATTCTTTTTTGCTAATTTGTGGATATATCACACTAAAATGCAAGCAGAGATGCACACTGTTACCATATTTCAGATAACGTCTGCTTATATTTCCTGTATCCACTGCCCACGTTTTGGGCTACGATTTAAAAACAAGTATTTTATGCCTTGCTTGAGCCAAAAACTACATGATGAAATTCTGAGAGGTGTGATATCTGACTCTAGCTGTTCTGTTCCATTCTGTGCGGTGGTTTGTGAAAGTGTGAATTGGTTTAGTCCACATGGACCAAATGAGACTCTCAAAGATGCCCACCTGCTTGTGCAACCCCCTACAGCGATCCTGCCTAGCTCATAGCTGTCAACCTTCCCTTTTTTTGTGTGGGAAATTCCCTTATTTCAGCACCGTTTCCCGCTGCTTCCTGCTATCCCGGATTGTTAGATATCCCGTAGACTGTCCCTGGGACAGGTGAGGCTGCTGATCCCTTATTTTCAAGGCTGCTGATCCCTTATTTTCAAATCTGAAAGTTGACAGCTATGGCCTAGCTGCTGGCTGGATCCACAAAGCACTCTGATGGGGTGAGGGGGCATGGTAGGCTGGTTAAGTTAGGACCGTTTTCAGTGGTCTGATGAGGCACAGGAGGTGGAGCATATAAGAACGCAGGAAGTGGTAATGCGGACAGGAGATGGAAAGACACCTAGCCCGAGTTGGAAGGTGCTAGGCTCAGGACAAGGTAGAAAGAGGTGTGCTCTTATGAGCCAGCCAGGATTTTCCTGTACTTGACAGCCCAGCAGTGAGCAACCTCCCATTGCCTGAGGACCTGCTCATCTTTACAGGTTCAGGGAAGCAGCCTGCCACTGCTGCTTCCTTGTCTGGCAGAGGCATCACCCCAGGTGAGGGAGTCTTAGGTTCTCTGAGAGCAGGAGTGAATTCTTACCCTTGACATTTCTTCACCCAAGACTACCCCTAGCCCTACCTCTTAAGGAGGTCAGCCCTGAGTGCTCACTGGAAGGACAGACCCTGAAGCTGAGGCTCCAGTACTTTGGCCACCTCACGAGAAGAGAAGACTCCCTGGAAAAGACCCTGATGTTGGGAAAGATGGAGGGCACAAGGAGAAGGGGATGACAGAGGACGAGGTGGTTGGACAGGAGGAGGAGGAGTGGCGTTATATGTCAGGGATGTGTATACCTGTGAAGAGATCCAAGATTTAGAACCTGAAAGCCAAAGTGAGAGCATTTGGGTCAAAATTAAGGGAGAGAAGAATAACAGTGACCTCATTGTGGGAGTTTACTATAGATCCCCAAGCCAAACGGAGGACATAGATGATGCCTTCCTGGAACAGATGGCCAAGCATGCAAAAGGAAGGGAGATAGTAGTAATGGGGGACTTCAGTTACCCGGATATTTGTTGGATGTCAAACTCAGCCAAGAGCATAAGGTCAAACAGATTCCTCACTGGCCTTGCAGACAACTTCATTGTCCAGAAAGTGGGAGAAGCAACAAGAGGAACAGCCATTTTAGATCTGGTCCTAACCAATGTTGATGACCTGGTTAGTGGGGTAGAAGTGGAAGGATCATTAGGTGCGAGTGATCATGCTCTTCTGAAGTTTACTATACAGTGGAAAGGAGCAGCCAAGCATACTAGGACTCAATTTCTTGACTTTAAGAAAGCCGACTTCATAAAACTTAGGGAAGTGCTGGGTGAGATCCCATGGACAGTAATACTAAAAGGAAAGGGAGTTCATGATGGCTGGGAGTTTGTTAAGAGGGAGATAGTAAAAGCACAACTTCAGGCAATACCAGTGAGACGGAAACATGGAAGGTGCCTAAAGAAGCCAGGGTGGCTATCTAAAGAACTTTTAACTGAGTTAAGATTAAAAAAGGATGTGTACAAAAAATGGAAAAGGGGGGAAACCACCAAAGAGGAATTCAAACAAATAGCCAGCACGTGTAGACACAAAGTCAGAAAAGCTAAAGCACAAAATGAACTCAGGCTTGCTAGAGAGGTTAAAAGCAACAAAAAAGGCTTATATGGGTATGTTCGTAGCAAAAGGGAGAACAAAGAAACAGTGGGGTCACTCAGAGGAGAAGATGGTGAAATGCAAACAGGGGACACAGAAAGGGCTGAACTCCTCAATGCCTTCTTTGCCTCAGTCTTCTCCGATAAAGAAAACAATGCCCGACCTGAAGAATTTGGAGCAAATGATTCAGCAGAGGAAACACAGCCCAGAATAACTAAGGAGATAGTACAAGAATACTTATCTAGTTTAGATGTATTCAAGTCTCCAGGGCCAGATGAACTGCATCCAAGAGTATTAAAAGAACTGGCAGATGTGATCTCAGAACCACTGGCAGTCATCTTTGAGAATTCCTGGAGAACAGGCGAAGTCCCGGCAGACTGGAGGAGGGCAAATGTTGTCCCTATTTTCAAAAAGGGGAAAAGAGAGGACCCAAATAATTACCGCCCAGTCAGTCTGACATTAATACCAGGGAAGATTCTGGAGCAGATCATTAAGCAAACAGTCTGTGAGCACCTAGAAAGGAATACTGTGATCACCAATAGTCAGCATGGATTTCTGAAAAATAAGTCATGTCAGACTAACCTGATCTCGGTTTTTGACAGAATTACAAGCCTGGTAAATGAAGGGAACGGAGTGGATGTAGCCTACCTTGATTTCAGCATGGATTTCAGCATGGATTTCTGAAAAATAAGTCACGTCAGACTAACCTGATCTCGTTTTTTGACAGAATTACAAGCCTGGTAGATGAAGGGAACGCAGTGGATGTAGCCTACCTTGATTTCAGCAAGGCATTTGACAAGGTGCCCCATGATATTCTTGTAAAGAAGCTGGTAAAATGCGGTCTTGACTATGCTACCACTCAGTGGATTTGTAACTGGCTGACTGACCAAATCCAAAGGGTGCTCATCAATGGTTCCTCTTCATCCTGGAGAAGAGTGACTAGTGGGGTGCCACAGGGTTCTGTCTTGGGCCCGGTCTTATTCAACATCTTTATCAACGACTTGGATGATGGACTCAAGGGCATCCTGATCAAATTTGCAGATGACACCAAACTGGGAGGGGTGGCTAACACCCCAGAGGACAGGATCACACTTCAAAATGACCTTGACAGATTAGAGAACTGGGCCAAAACAAACAAGATGAATTTTAAGAGGGAGAAATGTAAAGTATTGCACTTGGGCAAAAAAAATGAGAGGCACAAATACAAGATGGGTGACACCTGGCTTGAGAGCAGTACACGTGAAAAGGATCTAGGAGTCTTGGTTGACCACAAACTTGACATGAGCCAACAGTGTGACGCGGCAGCTAAAAAAGCCAATGCAATTCTGGGCTGCAGCAATAGGAGTATAGCATCTAGATCAAGGGAAGTAATAGTGCCACTGTATTCTGCTCTGGTCAGACCTCACCTGGAGTACTGTGTCCAGTTCTGGGCACCACAGCTCAAGAAGGACACTGACAAACTGGAACGTGTCCAGAGGAGGGCAACCAAAATGGTCAAAGGCCTGGAAACGATGCCTTATGAGGAATGGCTAAGGGAGCTGGGCATGTTTAGCCTGGAGAAGAGGAGGTTAAGGGGTGATATGATAGCCATGTTCAAATATATAAAAGGATGTCACATAGAGGAGGGAGAAAGGTTGTTTTCTGCTGCTCCAGAGAAGCGGACACGGAGCAATGGATCCAAACTACAAGAAAGAAGATTCCACCTAAACATTAGGAAGAACTTCCTGACAGTAAGAGCTGTTCAACAGTGGAATTTGCTGCCAAGGAGTGTGGTGGAGTCTCCTTCTTTGGAGGTCTTTAAGCAGAGGCTTGACAACCATATGTCAGGAGTGCTCTGATGGTGTTTCCTGCTTGGCAGGGGGTTGGACTCGATGGCCCTTGTGGTCTCTTCCAACTCTATGATTCTATGATTCTATGATTCAGTGTTCTCGAAGCTACCAGCATGAGTTTGACCAAACTGTGGGAGGCAGTGGAAGACAGGAGTGCCTGGCGTGCTCTGGTCCATGGGGTCACAAAGAGTCGGACATGACTAAACGACTAAACAACAACAACAACCCCTAGCCTTATTGATGTAACTGGAGACAATACAAGACTTGCCTTGTGAAAGTGACTACCCACATAATCTTGTTCCTTCCACAGCATCCCTTAGCAGTTGACACTGATTCATTTAACCACTAGCACCACAGAGAATGCAGCCTCATCTGCTGCACGAAACTGCAGGAGAATGTCATCTTAACCAATAGCCATCTTTACTCTATCTTGGCTTGCATCTCCCCACCTGTGTATGCTAGAAACACTCTCTATATGTCTAATTGTAGGCTTTAGGCATCAGAGCCACTGGGAATGGCCCTAGCACCTCAGCAACAAAGGATAGTGGGTTGCCAGAGATTTTTAGACCTAGCCCTACTCAGAGTAGACCTATTGAGCTTAATGGACGTGACGGACTACCTTAGATTCTTTAATATCAGTGAGTCTGCTCTGGGCAGGACTTTGTTAAATATCAACCATTTTCTTTGAAAACGGCAGGTGCCTCTGCATTCGAGGCTGATGTTTACGGTAGGTGTGGACTTTGGTCTTTCAAATTTCAGCCAAAATCCATCACAACCTCCAACCTTCCATTCTGTATGTGCACTACGCCATAGCTGCAAAGCCCTGCGATGCCCCCCATGGCATGTTGACCAGTGCTGGGAAACTGGTCACGCTGCCCTCAATCTGCCACTGTTCACAGTTGACCAGAAGAAACTATGGTCCCACAAGCAAAAAAAGGTTTCTCCAGTCCTGTGCTTATAGGAAAACCATTTCATTTGCTTCAAGTTTTGTGTGCGAATATTATGGACCACATAGAGAGGTTAAGGTAAAGGGACCCCTGGCCATTAGGTCCAGTCGTGGCCAACTCTGGGGTTGCGGCGCTCATCTCGCTTTATTGGTCGAGGGAGCCGGTGTACAGCTTCCGGGTCATGTGGCCAGCATGACAAAGCCACTTCTGGTGAACCAGAGCAGCGCATGGAAACACTGTTTACCTTCCCGCCAGAGCGGTACCTATTTATCTACTTGCACTTTGACGTGCTTTCGAACTGCTAGGTTGGCAGGAGCAGGGACTGAGCAACAGGAGCTCACCCTGTCATGTCGATTCGAACAGCCAACCTTCTGATCAGCAAGTCCTAGGCTCTGTGGTTTAACCCACAGCGCCACCACCCACTTCCCCATAGAGAGGTTACCTGAGAGTAATTCCTAGTAAGACAAGCAAAAGTGTACATTGAGCAGAGAGGCTGTTTCGTAACTAGGCGGAGTGACAATCATGAACCCACGTTTTGACAGGATCATGCTATGCCATCTGTAACAGGATTTTGCTGTAGCAGAAAACCACCTTTGCTTTGACGAACTCTGTGCCAAAGTACGGGAAAGGTGAAACAGGGAGGAGAGGCACAGATTAGAGGAGTGCCCTGCATTAGCCCAAGCCTGTCACAACCACCTTGGAGCTCTCTGAATCAAGCGTGGGAAAGCCAGGACACAATGGCAGCAAAACGGCTGCTGGTGTTTTCTGTGGTTTGGGTGTTCTTTTGGAGCTCAGCCTCCAGTGGGAATGTCCTCATCTGGCCAGCAGACGACAGCCACTGGATCAATATGGAATTCATCACGAATGAGCTCACAGCCAGAGGCCACCGAGTGACTGTGCTCCTGCCTTCATTCTTCCGGATAATTGACCCCAGTGAACCTTCTCCTTTCCAGATAGAAGTGATATCCACTCCGTTCTCAAAGGCAGAGATGGAAGATCTCCTGCAGAACTTAATATATTTTATGACGTATGATGTTCATGAACTATCTTACTGGGAGTTTTTCAACAAGTTGTCTGACATCGTAACTGTGACAATGCATCGGCAGAAAACTTTCTGTCAGATGGCTGTGACGAATGAGAAACTGCTGGAGAAGATGGAATCAGCTGGATTTGATGTTCTCCTTGCAGACCCACTCTATCCTTGTGCAGAACTGTTGGCTCAGAAGCTGCGGATTCCATTTATATACACCTATCGATTCTCTGTGGCAAACACAGTGGAGCGTCTTTGTGGAGGATTGCCAGCTCCTCCATCCTATGTGCCTGCAAGCATGAAGGCGCTAACAGACAGGATGTCCTTCGTGGAGCGACTCCAAAACATGCTCTTCTACCTCTCAAATGATTTCCTCTACCATCAAGTTCTCTATGGCGACTGGCATCAGTTCTATAGCGATGTTCTAGGTAAGATCCTGCTCCGAGTTTTGGTTACTGTATTTTTGACATCCGCACCTGTAAGTTCTGATGCATGGAGACATGTCTGTTGTATTGCTTCGCTCTCTAGTTTGCCTGGTCCTTCACCCAGTCCAGCTCCAGTGCTGAAGTGGAAGATTGAGATGGAATGGGGGTTTAGGCAACCAAGCAGGGATAGTGATGGTGTTAGACTTGCCATCCTGGGCAGGTAAAGGTAAAGGGACCCCTGACCATTAGGTCCAGTCGTGACCGACTCTAGGGTTGCGGTGCTCATCTCGCTTTATTGGCCGAGGGAGCCGGCGTACAGCTTCCGGGTCATGTGGCTAGCATGACTAAGCCGCTTCTGGCAAACCAGAGCAGCGCACGGAAACGCCGTTTACCTTCCTGCCGGAGCGGTACCTATTTACAGTGGTGTCTCGCAAGATGAAAAGAATCCGTTCCGCGAGTCTCTTCGTCTTGCGGTTTTTTTCGTCTTGCGAAGCAACCCTATTAGCGGCTTAGTGCTATTAGCGGCTTAGCGGCTATTAGTGGCTTAGTGGCTTAGAAAAAGGGGGGGAAAGCGAAAAAAATCGCAAGACTCGCAAGACTCGCAAGACGTTTTCGTCTTGCGTAGCAAGCCCATAGAGAAATTCGTCTTGCGAAGCGCCTCGAAAAACGGAAAACCCTTTCGTCTAGCGGGTTTTTCGTCTTGCGGGGCACCACTGTATCTACTTGCACTTTGACGTGCTTTCGAACTGCTAGGTTGGCAGGAGCAGGGACTAAGCAACGGGAGCTCACCCCGTTGTGGGGATTTGAACTGCCGACCTTCTGACTGTCAAGTCCTAGGCTCTGTGGTTTAACCCACAGCACCACTTCCTGGGCAGAGCATTCCACAATTACTGCTCCCCACATTAAAGGGGTGGCGCCCTTTGCATGGTCACGCGCAGCCCCCTGGACCTTATGTGGCACCATTAGCAAAGGCTTGGCTTCGCCTCCCCCCAGGTGGGATACCTGAAGGTACCTCAGTCAGTTGCCCAGTCCCGCCTGGGGAGGCGTTGCCAAGGTGATCAGGCCAGGTAGGGGGAGGGACTACCTGCCCACACAATAGGGGGAGGATCTTACCTGGGAATCGTCAGTTGGCTCCACAGCTTCTCCCACCCTACCCACCCTCAGTTAAGACTTCTTTTGCAGGTTAACCTTTTCTCCACTGGTATGCAGGCGCTGTTACGTCAAGGTCACTGTTGAAGGGCCGGAAAGGAATTCTCCTGCATTGGCAGGTTTGCCTTTCCCGTAGCAAAACGTCACAACTTTGGCGGTATCAGGCCTTGGGTGGAATCCTTTAGTCTATCTTCCCTGATATATTTAGCTGTGTCTTATTGTATCGGTTTAGTTTTAAGTATTGTTCCCCACTCTGAGACTGCCTGCAGCAGTGCAGCAATGGGACCGCCTCTCCTGGTATGCCCCACAGAGGAGTTTAAGGTCCATGAATAATCATAGTTTAGAGGTCCCGGGCCCTAAGGAAGTCAGACTATCCTCCACCAGGGCCAGGGCCTTCTCAGTGATGGCTCCGACCTGGTGGAATGCTCTGTCCCATGAGACCAGGGCCCAGCAGGATTTAACTTCCTTCCGCAGAGCTATTCTGCCTGGTTTTCAATTTGAACTTAGCCTGATCTTTTATTCCCCTTCCTTCCCTCCCCCTCCCCCTTTTTATGAAGATTACCCACTCTGGGATCCCACAGCTAATTCTCCCCTGGTCTCCTCGCTGGCCCAAATAGGACTAAAATAGCCAGCTAGCCCTGGTGATCATCTAATGTTTATTGCATGGATTTCCCCCCTAAATTGATTTTTGAATTCTGAATTTTATTGTTGTTCACGTTTTATACTGTATTTTATGCTGTTTTTTGTTGCATCAATTAAGCATTTTAAATTTGTTGTTAGCTGCTCTGCGCCTGGTTTTCTGAACCGGGAAGGGCGGGGTATAAATAAAAAAAATATTATTGTTATTTATTAATGAAGACCCGGTGACAAATGTTTTAGACGGATGAACAAATCGCACAATGCCATGCAGGTAATCTTATCATTTCATAGAATCGTAAGAGTTGGAAGGGACCCTAAGAATCATCTGGTCCACTCCCCTGACATTCAGAAATCTTTTGCCCAACATGGAGCTCAAACCCACAACCCTGAGATGAAGAATCTCATGCTCTACCAGCTCAGCTATCACAATTAACTCAATCAGTTATGGAGTTTCCATTCCATTTCCTGCCTTTTGAGAATGGGAGCCTAGTTTCAGAAACGAGCAGTATATTACATGAAGAATCTAGTAGAGGGAGTGACTTGACGTTATCTTTTTGAATAGCCTATACAGTGGAACCTCAGAAGTCGAATGCCTTTAAACTCGAATGTTTTGGCTCCTGAACTCCAATTTGGCTCCAATTTTTAAACGTTTTTCGGAAGCCGAATGTCCGGTGTGGCTTCCATGGCTCCTGCAGCCAATCAGAAGCCATGCCTTGGTTCTGGAACCATTTCGGGAGTCGAATGGCCTCCTGGAATGGATTAAATTTGAGAACCAAGGTACAGTGGTGCCCTGCAAGATGAACGCCTCGCAAGACGAAAAACCCGCTAGACGAAAGGGTTTTCCGTTTTGGAGGCGCTTCGCAAAACGAATTTCTCTATGGGCTTGCTTCGCAAGACGAAATGTCTTGCGAGTTTTTCCGACTTTTTTTCCCTCCTCCCCCCCTTTCTAAGCCGCTAAGCCGCTTATCAGCTGATCCGCTAAGCTGATAAGCCGCTAAAAGCCGCTAAAAGCCGCTAAGCCGCTAATAGCGCTAATCCGCTAAGCCGTCAATGGGCTTGCTTCGCAAGACGAAAAAACCGCTAGACGAAGAGAATCGCGGAACGGATTCTTTTCGTCTTGCGAGGCACCACTGTACAACTGTATTGAAGCAGTCCATTCCGGGATTTGTTACATGCCATTGATAATCACCGCATAAAGGATCTTTGCTCTGCTTAGGGCTGGGCAAATAGACTCATTATTTAATTGTGCAATCATCAGCTGGGGTCATTGTCACTCTGCTGGGGAAACGTTTCTGTTTGCTGCTATGCAGGGAAAGAAGCTTCTCATCCTCTTCTGGCTACAGGTGTGCTGTTGGAGCACCAGTTCTGGTGGGAAAGTTCTTGTCTGGCCCACAGATGGCAGCCACTGGATTAATATAAAGATGATGCTCAATGAGCTGGCCTTGAGGGGCCACTCAGTGACGGTGTTGATACCCTCAGCCTCTTACTTGATCGATCCGAAAGAGGCATCGTCTTCCTCTTACCACATTGAGGTCCTGCCTGTGACCTTCACCAAAGAGGAGGTGTCAGCTGTTCTGCAGAAATTCCTGGATGTAGCGACGTATGAGTTGCCCACGCTCCCTTTTTGGAAAGCTATGCAGAAGATGAGAGAATTAATTGCTTCCTTCGAAGAAGTGTCCAAACAGGTCTGCGACAGCGTTTTCCACAATGAGACGCGGGTAGCGAGGCTGAGGAAGGAGGGCTTTAACGTCCTCATCTCAGACCCACTGACACCTTGTGGTGACCTGCTGGCCGAGTTGCTCGGAATCCCCTTTCTGTACACTTTGCGGTTCTCAGATGGCAACAGCATGGAGAGACTCTGTGGACAACTCCCAGCTCCTCCTTCCTACGTCGGTGCCAGCACTGGAGGGATGAGTGACAGGATGAGCTTTGTTGAGAGGATGAAAAATGTCCTCTTCTATGCTTTCAACGATGGATTTTTCCTGTATTCCTTGGCAAGCGAGTGGGATCGATATTACAGCGAGATTTTAGGTAAGTATAGGCAAACTTTATGGAACGCGGGTGGCGCTGTGGGTTAAACCAGAGCCTAGGACTTGCCGATCAGAAGGTCGGCGGTTCGAATCCCCGCGACGGGGTGAGCTCCCGTTGCTCAGTCGCTGCTCCTGCCAACCTAGCAGTTCGAAAGCACATCAAAGTGCAAGTAGATAAATAGGTACCGCTCCGGCGGGAAGGTAAACGGCATTTCCATGCGCTGCTCTGGTTTTCCAGGAGCGGCTTAGTCATGCTGGCTGCGTGACCTGGAAGCTGTATGCCAGCTCCCTCGGCCAATAAAGCGAGATGAGCGCCGCAACCCCAGAGTCGTCCGCGACTGGACCTAATGGTCAGGGGTCCCTTTACCTTAGGCAAACTGTAGGGTTTTTGTTCTTCAGAGGTGCCAGGGTTTTATTTATCCAAAGTTACAGTCAGATGCTCTGGGGCAGGCTGTGGCTCAGGGGCAGAACATCAGGTTTGCATGCAGAAAGTTCTCAGCATCTCCAGGTGGCTGTGAGAGTGAGGCCCCTGGACAGCCCTTGCCAGCCAGTGCGGACAGAATTGAACTACATGGACCAAGGCAGTATAAGGCAGCTTCCTATCTTCTGATGCTTCCACCCCAAAAAGTTGAAAATGTTAGCATCTTTGGCCAACAGGGTCTGCTGTTGTTTGCTGTTGATTTGTGGGGCTTTGAAGTACGCGGAAAAAGATTGCAAAACCTTTTTGACCACAGATGATAACGGGACAGAGAAATATGCATGGCATGAGCAACAGTGGCTCATCTCATTTTACTTTAAACAAGCCAGGAGTCATAAAACCAGTAACAAGCAGCAGTTTGAGGCTGGCTTGTGATCCTAGTAGCACTGAGCCATCCCCTTCCGGGTTTGTTTACTTGCTGGCAGCAGCAGGGGAAGAGCCAAGTGGCAGCAAGTGGGCTGTGCACCCAGCATAGTTCTGGGTTTCCTGTTAATGTGATAAAGTGGGTGCTGAGGCTGGTGTCATGGACTGGCTGGACGCAGAGAAGCGGTGGGAGGCCCCAGCTGGGGAACCCCCAAAGGAAGAAGGCTCAGAGCCCAGGGGGTGGGATGGGAAGACAATGAGTGGCTAGAGGGAGAAGAGGGAGCAGACCGGGAGGAGGAGGTGTTGGAAGCTGAAGAGGCAACAGGGTTTAGTGAGCAGGAAGAGGCTGTGGAAGAGAGCAGTTCAGACTCAGAGGCAGAAGTGGAGGCTGGAGAAGAGGAGGACCATGAAGCAGAGATGAGGCAGGCTGCTGAAGAAACCAGGGGGTCTCCCCCTCCTGCTGTGACCAGCTCCCCTCCTGCCTGGTCACCCAGAACCAGAAGAAGTATGAAGAGGATGGGGCAAAGATAGGCATGCTGGTGGATGCTCAGATTGCTTGGAAAGTACCCAGGGGAGGAGACGACTTAGGGAGCTGTTGGGAAGGTGAGGACACACAGAAGGGAACGGCCTCACAGGGGCAAGATCTACCGGGAAGAGTTGCTGTGCTCAGTAGGCCTGGCCTCCTGAGCCAACCATGTTTCCTTGAATAAAGAGTTAACTTTACTGACGCTGTGTGATTTATTGCCAACCGGCTCCTGACACCTGCCAACCGAGATACTGGACTCTTGAGGGGTGCATTTTAAAAAGTGTAACCAAAGAGATGTGAAGGCTAACTCAGCCCTCCTCAACGAACAACCAGATGTTTGAAGGTGGTACAGTATATATCCCTGAGCACCAGGTGCTGGGAAAGGAGAGAGGGAAGCAGAGGCATTGCCTTCAAGCCCAGCTTGGAAACTTGCTACAAGCAGATCTGCCCAACCACTGTTGCAAAAACCAGGCTGGGCTAAATGGACTTCGGTCTGATCCTGCACTGCTCCTCTTTTGCTTTCATCGTAAGCACAGGAGGGCACTGGGAATGTTTTTGGCAGTGGAAGAATGGGAGAAATATGACAGAATTGGGGCAGTGGAAGACAACAACTATGTGAGATATATAGGAATGACCTGTGAGCAGGAAGTGATCCTTCCTGAAAAATAAACGTTGTGTTTCCTTTTCAATACAGTGGTACCTCGGTTTAAGTACTTAATTTGTTCCGGAGGTCCGTTCTTAACCTGAAACTGTTCTTAACCTGAAGCACCACTTTAGCTAATGGGGCCTCCTGCTGCCGCCGCGCCGCCAAAGCACGATTCTGTTCTCATCCTGAAGCAAAGTTGTTAACCCGAGGTTAGCGGAGGTTAGTGGAGAATGTAACATGAAGCATATGTAACCTGAGGTATCACTGTATTAGGTGTTTCTTATTCCTCCCTTTTTTTAAAATATATATATATATATATTCAAGATGGTTCATTCCAAACTCTTTCCTAGTGGGTCACTGAGAATTTGCCCATAAGGTCTCAAAAACCCTGAGAAATGCAGTTTCAGCCAGTCTCCCTCAGCCTGGTTCCCTCCAGAGGTTTTGGACTACAATTCCCATCAGCCCCAGTCAGTGCAGACATGCTGGCCAAGGCTGATGGTCTCTGTAGTCCAAAACTTCAGGAAGGAGCCAAGTTGGGGAAAGCTGATCTAAGCAGATTGGAAGGAACAGTGATGTGCCTTCAGCTATCAACCCTGACTTTGAAGCAGTGGGTTCTTTCAACTATTACACAACAGTGAGCTTGGGTGTGCCGCTGAAAGAGTATCTACCAAGGAGCCATTCCAATCCTAACAAGCAAGGATGTGCAGTACATGCATTTCTGCAAGCTCAGTCCCCTGTTGTGGTTCACATTTATTTTCTTCTTTTTTCAGGTGCACCTTACATTGCTGAAATGTAATGTCTGAACCACAGTGTTTCTGGAAGCAAGTTTGCCAAAGCGGTTGAATCTGGGAAGAAGAGTCGAGCTGAATTTAACCCCCCTTCCTTTTTCTCACTCAACAGGGAGACCCACAACATTATGTGAAGTGATGGGGAAAGCAGAGATCTGGTTGATTCGCACCTACTGGGACTTTGAATTCCCGCGACCTTTCCTACCCAATTTTGAGTTTGTGGGGGGTCTGCACTGCCAGCCAGCCAAGCCTTTGCCAGAGGTAATTCCCTCCTTTGTCCATCAACTGGTCGTGCTAATCGTGCCTGGTTCTCCTTCAAAACACCACCAGGAAAGGGGAGGATGTGTGGTGGCGAAGACAAGTTGTTGTTGTTGTTGTTGTTTAGTCGTTTAGTCGTGTCCAACTCTTCGTGACCCCATGGACCAGAGCACGCCAGGCACTCCTGTCTTCCCCTGCCTCCCGCAGTTGGGTCAAATTCATGTTGGTAGCTTCAAGAACACTGCCCAACCATCTCGTCCTCCGTCGTCCCCTTCTCCTTGTGCCCTACATCTTTCCCAACATCAGGGTCTTTTCCAGGGAGTCTTCTCTTCTCATGAGGTGGCCAAAGTATTGGAGCCTCAGTTTCAGGATCTGTCCTTCCAGTGAGCACTCAGGGCTGATTTCCTTCAGAATGGAGAGGTTTGATCTTCTTGCAGTCCATGGGACTCTCAAGAGTCTCCTCCAGCACCATAATTCAAAAGCATCAATTCTTCGGCGATCAGCCTCCTTTATGGTCTAGCTCTCACTTCCATACATCGCTACTGGGAAAACCATAGCTTTTACTATACTGACCTTTGTCGGCAAGGTGATGTCTCTGCTTTTTAAGATGCTGTTTAGGTTTGTCATTGCTTTTCTCCCAAGAAGCAGGCATCTTTTAATTTCGTGGCTGCTGTCACCATGTACAGTGATCATGGAGCCCAAGAAAGTAAAATCTCTCACTGCCTCCATTTCTTCCCCTTAATTACATATATGTGGAGGCTTTCTTTCATGGGCTTGCTCTGAATATCAGCTCCAAATCTGAGGTAGCTGGTGGTTTCACAGCATCCATATCTGAAGGTTTATCGAGGGGCAAATTCAGGGGTGACATTCAGAGTGGAAGCCTGGAAGATGGATAGATCTGACATGGAGGACACATTCTATCTCAGGCTTCCTCAACCTCGGCCCTCCAGATGTTTTTGGCCTACAACTCCCATGATCCCTAGCTAGCAGGACCAGTGGTCAGGGATGCTGGGAATTGTAGTCTCAAAACATCTGGAGGGCCGAGGTTGAGGAAGCCAGGACTATCTTGTGTTCATCCCAGTGGAGCTTGTGCAGAGACATGGATTGTGTCCCATGTTTATGTGGGGATGGATTCTGGTCTGGGTTTCAGTCCATTTCAGATTTCTCTAGAAGCTGCAAAGAGATTGCAGTTGGGGCTGCAGATGATTAACCTGCCAGCATCACGTTCGCTTCTGAAAGTGGAGTGGGCAAATATGTCAGTCCCACTCAAGCCCCAGACATATTTAAGCACAAGGTGTGGTGCAGCAAAAGGCTGGGAATAGGGCTCAGGAGCCATCAGAGTGCTAGGAGGGCCCTCAAGTCAGTAGCTCAGCAGCTAAAGACAGCCAGTGTGGAGTGGTGGTTAAGAGTGGTAGACTTGTAATCTGGTGAACCGGGTTCGCTTCCCCGCTCCTCCACATGCAGCTGCTGGGTGACCTAGGGCTAGTCACATTTCTCTGAAGTCTCTCAGCCTCACTCACCTCACAGAGTGTTTGTTGTGGGGGAGGAAGGGAAAGGAGAATGTTAGCCACTCTGAGACTCCTTCGGGTAGTGATAAAGCGGGATATCAAATCCAAACTCTTCTTCTTCTTCTAAAGGGCCACTCTTATCACACAGCCCCAAGAAAGAGGCTTCAGACCATGGGCCAGGAATGGCTCTGTGAAACAACAGTCCATTGTAGGCAGCTTCAGGAAAGACCTTATGTGCTGGTCCCGGGGGGCAGGGGGCGGGTTACCGTGAGGCATGATCAAAGTCCGGTCCTGGGCCGAGGGTCTGGAGACTGTCCACCAAGGGGGAAGTGGGGTCCAAAGCAAGAAGCCGGGTGTGGTCGGGAACTCCGGAAAAACAGGTCTGGGTGCTGGCAGAAACAGGTTTCCAACGTCGCTGCTCCCGCAACCTGGGACTGGGCTGACTGGCCTTTATCTCCTATGGGGCCTAGGGTGGTCCCGGCCCACAGGTGACCCACCTCTCCTGGCCTTAAGGCGAGCACTCCTCCTGGGAGAAACCAGTTCCCTCCGCCTCTCTGCCCTGAGCCTCTGCAGCTCAGGAGAGGCTGAAGGGTTACTGGACCCAGAGGCAACCTCACCTTCCCCTGACAGGGCTGGGAGGGGAGCACCTGCAGGCAATGGGTCCTCAATCACCTCCGGAGCCAGAGTGGATTCACCTGGTTCCTGCTCCTGAGGATCTGGCACAGGTGCAGGCGCTTCAGAATCAAGCCCCTGCTCCAGCTCAGCCGGCCCTGGAGGTGGGGACTCCTGTGCAGGCTGGGATTCCTCCAGTTCAGCCTCTGAATCGGATTCCCAGGCCATCACACCTTAGTTATCAGTTCCCCTTTTGGTACTTTAGAACTGATAATGTTAGACTAGGCCAGGTGTTAATATTGATCTTGTTGTCATTATTATATTCAGGGTCCTTAGTAGCCAACCAGTTTACTGGGATTTAATTCCCTCCCCAATCTCTCTCTCTCTCTCTCTCTCTCTCTCTCTCTCTCTCTCTCACACACACACACACACACACACACACGATGTGGATTAGATTCAACTTGTCAAATAAGGCAAGTTGACAAAGGCAGAGTAAAATTATATATGAACTGCAATTCATAAAGCTATAAAATATGCTCCCAAGATTTAATACTTGACAACCGTAACAGGAAGGAGAAGCAGCTTTTGTCCTTGTTATCATCATAAATACCATAGGCTTAGTAGTACAAAAACACTTCATTAACTGAAGCCTGATATTTATTATCAGTAGTAGTAAGTATATCTTTCAAGGTAATTCTCAAAAACTGGAAGATGAATTTCATGTACCGGTATTGCTGGGGGACACTGCCACCTTATGATGAATGATGAAATTCCACTGACGTTAAACAAAAATGTATCTTTCTCACAAATTAAATTCCTCACTACTGTTGTCTTCTGCATTTTAGTTATTTTCTCTCTCTCTCTCTCAGAAGTTGGGGACCTGTGGCCCTCCAGACGTTGGTGTGCTCCAAATGTTAGACACTCTGCTTTACTTAGAAGATCTCTCCCATTTCCCAGTCAGCACGGCCAATGTTAAGGATGTTATTACAGCACAACTTATAAAACAAGCCAAGAAAAAATGGATTACCACAGCTAGTCATGTATGCATTTCAAGCAGCAGAGGGAACGTTACTTTTAATTGCTTTTGCCTTTTAATAGGAAATGGAAAAATTTGTCCAGAGTTCAGGAGAACACGGCATTGTGGTCTTCTCCCTGGGCTCAATGATAAAAAACTTAACAGAGGAAAAGGGGAACATGATCGCATTGGCCCTCAGCCAGCTTCCACAGAAGGTATGTTCTTTTGGATGCCTGCTTCGTGCTGTTTGTTTTTATATATACCGGTATATATAAAAAAGTTGTATGCTGGACTTTGGAAAAGTGAACACAATGCTTCAGTTGGGAAGAAAGTGGGAGAGGCTAGGGTGTTCCTACTACTGATAAAATACAGGGGTCAACAAACTTTTTCAACAAGGGGCTGGTCCACTGTCCCTCAGACCTTGTGGGGGGCCGGACTATATTTTGGAAGGGGGAAAGAATGAACGAATTCCTATGCCCCACAAATAACCCAGAGATGCATTTTAAATAAAAGCACACATTCTACTCATGTAAAAACACGGACCGACCGCAGACTGGATTTAGAAGGCGATTGGGCCGGATATGGCCCCCGGGCCTTATGGTTGCCTAAGATAAAGGTAAAGGGACCCTGACCATTAGGTCCAGTCGTGACCAACTCTGGGGTTGCGGCGCTCATCTCGCTTTATTGGCTGAGGGAGCCGGTGTACAGCTTCCGGGTCATGTGGCCAGCATGACTAAGCCGCTTCTGGCGAACCAGAGCAGCGCATGGAAACACAGTTTACCTTCCCGCCGGAGTGGTACCTATTTATCTACTTGCACTTTGACATGCTTTCGAACTGCTAGGTGGACAGGAGTTGCCTACCCATGGATAAAAAATATGCTTGCATATTGGGTGTGGGAGAAATGGCTGTCTCTGTAGAATCCATGGCCAGGTTGCTCACACCCAGGCAAGATGGCTTGAGCATATAACACCAATCCTGGTCCAACCTCATGGGCTGCCAGTTAGCTTCCAGGCCCAATTAAAAGTGTTGGGTTTTGACCTATAAAGCCTTAAACACCTCAGGACCACAATACTGAAAGAAGCGCCTCTGTCCATATGAACCAACCATATGGGGTTGGCAAAGTTGTTGTGGCTTGGGCCGGTTCATGGTCCCGCAGACACCGCAGTGGACTGGAGTGCCCGTGCATGCGCAAACACTATTTCTGGCACTCCTTCTGGCGTGGAGGAGGCATGCGCAACTTCCCATTGGCTGCAGGAGGCTCCAGCCAGCATCATGGAAGGCGGACCGCCAGTTTAGCGCAGTGCACGGGAGCCAACCGAGTGCCCGGCGGGGGTCCATGGGCCGGTTAAATGACCCCCATTGTCCGCTTGTGGCCCATAAGCCTTAAGTTGCCGACCCCTGAATGAGATCATCCTCTGAGGCCATTCTCCATGCGTACCCTCCATGAGAAGTTTGGAACGTGGCAACATAAGAACAGGTCTCTTCTGTGGCGGCGGATGCCCTTTAACCAACTGTGGCCTTTTAGAAATGGGTGGGATGATTCTAAAGCTTTAGTTTTCTATATGTGGGGTTTTGCTTCGTTTGTAGGTTGCTTTGGGTTGCCTTGGGCAAGATAAAATGACTAACAAATTTAATAAATAGTAGTTGTCGTTACGGTCCTCATATGTGATTTCAGTTTATAGTGATGTCTGAGAGGATATCATATGCAATTGCTATCTATGCTGCTATCAAATGTGGAATTTTAACCTTATTTTTTCATTTGACTTTTGTTTGTGATATTTTCAGGATGCTATACTTCTCTGAAATATGAAGCCGTTTTTTATATATATTTATATATTTGAAGTTATCTGTACACACACACCCCCCACTTCCCTTTAACATAGTGGGCAAGAGGCAAAAGTTACTTTGCAAATGATGTACTAATTCTTCCGGGAAAAGATAAAGGTAAAGGTAAAGGTACCCCTGCCCGTACGGGCCAGTCTTGACAGACTCTGGGGTTGTGCGCCCATCTCACTTAAGAGGCCAGGGGCCAGCGCTGTCCGGAGACACTTCCGGGTCACGTGGCCAGCGTGACATCGCTGCTCTGGCGAGCCAGAGCCGCACACGGAAACGCCGTTTACCTTCCCGCTGGTAAGCGGTCCCTATTTATCTACTTGCACCCGGAGGTGCTTTCGAACTGCTAGGTTGGCAGGCGCTGGGACCGAGCAGCGGGAGCGCACCCCGCCGCAGGGATTCAAACCGCCGACCTTTCGAAGATACCTGGGAGTAAATGTCCACTGAATACCAATATGGGACATAAAATAACACTGGAGAAAGTTTAGCTAAATAAAATATATAAGACATAATATAAATAAGTATTCTCCTCACACTTTAATTAAACAGCATTATGTCTAGGATGGGGTACAATCTCAACCAGGGCTCCACATATTAATAGATCAATGAACAGAATAGAACTTAAGTCTTGTTGGCCATTTAGGCACATATTTGAGCTTTTCAAAAGAAAACTGGTTCTGTTTTTTGTGTAAAGAAAAAAACCCCACAACTGCTGAAGCGCTGGTTTTTATAGAGAGCATTTAAGCATATACAGTGTTACCTCGGGTTACATACGCTTCAGGTTACAGACTCCGCTAACCCAGAAATAGTCCTTAAGGTTAAGAACTTTGCTTCAGGATGAGAACAGAAATCGTGCTCTGGCGATGCAGCAGCAGCAGGAGGCCCCATTAGCTAAAGTGGTGCTTTAGGTTAAGAACGGTTTCAGGTTAAGAACTGACCTCCGGAATGAATTAAGTACTTAACCCGAGGTACCACTGTACTTAAGCAATGTGCTAAAAATATGTTCGGCTTTAGCTGTATTCATGCTCAATGTTTTAACTTTTAATCTTTTCCCTTTCCTTTGTGTTGATAAAAGGTCAATATAACCTGCAGGCCAGCATCAAGCTTAATTATCTTTGCAATTATTCTTTCATTTCTCCCTGCCCCCCCCCCCCCAAAATCCCAGGTTCTCTGGCGCTACAAAGGAAAAAGGCCAGACACATTAGGAGCCAACACCAGACTTTATGACTGGATCCCACAAAACGACCTTCTTGGTGAGAGATCTTATGCTGCAAACATTGGCTTCATTGCTCCATTCTGACAATTGCTAGGAAATACAACCTCTGCGTTTCCATGTTGGAAACTACACACGCAAAGCACTGTGGAACCCACAAAATGTATTTGAAAACCCGAGTTTCCAAGTATTCATAATTTGGGTGACTGCAAAATACGTGCATTTTAGAAAGTGCTATTTTGTGCTTGAGCACTGAAAATTCTTGAAACACATTTGTGTGTGTGTGTGTGAATGGCAATATTAAGGGATTGTATGTCAACTGGACTAAGCCTGAATGCTGTAACCAATAATCAATTGCAATAATCTGCTTTTATCAGATGGAGTCCAGATCTTAAAGCATTGTGATCTTTGGATAGCTCTGATGGTTAGAGCGTGGTGCTGGTTAACACCATAGTTGCAGGTTTTAGCCTTGTATGGGACAGCTGCACAGGTCAAGACACTCATAACTTACAACATTAACTATATTGCTCTGTTTTCCTTTGAACCACATCCGTGAGGCCGAGCCCAGGACACACACTGCCCAGGCTTGCACCCCAGAGAAGTCACTTCAGTGCTGGTCTCATGTTATCAGCAGCTGGAGTTGTGATAGTTTGGAGGTCTCAGCAGGTATCAACTGACTAGTAAAAAGGTAAAGGCACCCCTGACCATTAGGTCCAGTCTTGGACGACTCTGGGGTTGCGCGCTCATCTCGGTCTATAGGCCCAGGGAGCTGGCGTTTGTCTGCAGACAGCTTCCAGGTCATGTGGCCAACATGACTAAGCTGCTTCTGGCGAACCAGAGCAGCGCACGGAAACACCATTTACCTTCCCGCCGGAGTGGTACCTATTTATCTACTTGCACTTGACGTGCTTTTGAACTGCTAGGTTGGCAGGAGCAGGGACCAAGCAACAGGAGCTCACCCGGTCGAGGGGATTCAAACCGCCGACCTTGATAGGCAAGCCCTAGGCTCTGGTTTAGACCACAGCGCCACCCACGTCCCCAACTACTAGTGGTTTATATCTTTTGATTACCATGATCGCCCATATTTTTCTTAACAACTGACTACTAGTTGAGAAAAATATGGGCGAAAATGGTAATCAAAAGATATAAACCACTATAGTCGTACCTTGGAAGTTGAACAGAATCCGTTCCGGAAGTTTGTTCGACTTCCAAAATGTTCTCAAACCAAAGCACGGCTTCTGATTGGCTGCAGGAAGCTCCTGAAGCCAGTCGGAAGGAACCGAAGTGCCGTCGGATGTTCGGCTTCCAGAAATAGTTTGGAAACCGGAACAGTCACTACCAGGTTTGCAGCGTTTGGGAGCCAAAACATTTGAGAACTAAGCTGTTCGAAAACCAAGGTACGACTGTATAGGATAGGGAAATTTAAACGGATATTTCAATGAAATTAGGCATTTTGGGGTCTTGGAACCAGTGAAAAAATAGCATGTCATACACAAAGTATGCAGTGGTATCAAAATTTTTTTTTGGGGGGGGGTACATAGATGGGAAAATTTATGAATGATTCCTTATCACATTTTACCCATCTTCCCATTCCAGGACACCCCAAGACGAAAGCCTTTATAACACACGGTGGAACCAATGGGATTTATGAAGCTATTTACCATGGTGTTCCCATGGTTGGGATCCCCATGTTTGCTGACCAACCCGATAATGTTGTGCACATGAAGGCAAAGGGAATGGCTGTACAGCTGGACATTCATACAATGAAAACGGAAGACTTAGTGGATGCTGTGAACACTGTCATTCACAATGCCACGTGAGTGAGACAGATTGCCTTCTCTATACCATGCCTAGAGCAAGCTAGATACTTCAGCAATAGGTTTTGCAAGAGAAAAATGTAGCCGAGAAATCGTTAGCACATATTATTAATATTCTATAACCAAGCCCATTCCCACTTGACCCCATTTCCTCCTGCCCTGCTGTGATCGTCTTCTTGCCACAAGTGTTTGCTTCTCTTGCCAAAACCACATTTGAATCTAGCTTCTGACTTTTGTTCTACTATGGAACTCATCAAGGCTTTTGCCCCCAAACACTTCTTGCCCTCACTTCCCTGCTCGGGCGTTTGTAGGGACGCGGGTGGCGCTGTGGGTTAAACCACAGAGCCTAGGACTTAACGATCAGAAGGTCAGCGGTTCGAATCCCCGCGACGAGGTGAGCTCCCATTGCTTGGTCCCTGCTCCTGCCAACCTAGCAGTTCGAAAGCACGTCAAAGTGCAAGTAGATAAATAGGTACTGCTCCGGCGTGAAGGTAAACGGCATTTCCGTGCGCTGCTCTGGTTTGCCAGAAGCGGCTTAGTCATGCTGGCCACATGAGCCAGAAGCTGCACGCTGGCTCCCTCGCCAGTAAAGCGAGATGAGCACTGCAACCCCAGAGTCGGCCACGACTGGACCTAATGGTCAGCGGTCCCTTTACCTTTTTTACTTCTTGCCCTCAGTCTGAGGTGCAGACGACCCTGAAAGGCAAGTGTATCTTGTTCCCTTCTATTCAGTCCCCCATATGGTTATGGAGCCAAAAGTAACACTGCAACGGTAGTCAATCTCTTCAGTCTATGAATTTCAGGCGCCTGTCAGTCACTCATTCAGATTTTTGCAACAAATGACGCTACCAGTCTACAAAATGCACATAGCATGTTTCTGGAACATTCACAAGGCCACTTGCCTAAGAAAATCAGCAGAAGTTATAGGCAAATCAGAGCAATGTTTTCCCTTAATTTCTTTGGGTTACTTGCCATAATACATTAGTTAGTAAGCTGCCACAACAGTCTTATTTTCAAATCCTGGGAGCAATTAAAGACTGCAGTCCTCCGAGTTCTGGCTCTATACTAATTTGTTCTTGTTTCTCTATCTTTACCCAATGCTCCAGATATAAGGAAAATGCAATGAGACTGTCACAGATCCACCACGACCAACCGATAAAGCCGCTAGACCGCGCTGTCTTTTGGATTGAGTTTGTCATGCGCCACAAAGGTGCCAAGCACTTGAGAGCAGCTGCCCATCACTTGACCTGGTACCAGTATCACTCCCTGGACGTCATTGCCTTCTTGATCGGTTGCATGGCAGTTTTCATATTCATTGCTGTTAAATGCTGCTCATTTTGTTGTCGGAAATGTGGCAGGATCATTAGGAAAACAAAAACAGAGTAACTTACCCCCGGGACTCGGTCATCATTGTGTGGCCTGCATTATTCAGCATGCTCATGACTAGATGTGCTAATACCCCCCCCCCCCTTTATGAAAACTGCACCTAAAACTTCTAATTTTTTTGCCACACTTTTCAACTCAAACAGATGTACAAGCAAGCCAAGCTTAACTCTGCTCCATTCAGCACCTGAGTATTGTATGTATTGATGATGGTTCACACTTCGAGAGCGCTCATTTTTATTTTGAACTGAGATTATTCTGTAAAACTCCACAACTGGCAACGTAGCACAGAACCTTTTTATTTGGAGGCAGTGACACTCTCTAGGAATCTCTCAAAATATACATCTAAGTGTTGCTAAACTGGGAAATCGCATAAACAACGTGGTCCTTTTCAAGATCGAGAACCGTTTATTTCTGAAACACAGCAGTTAAGGTTTCCTGTGGACATCTGTCACCTGCTGCTGGAGTACAGCACGTGCACAATCGATACGATCCAACAGACACTAGCCATGCCTGAATCTGCTTGGAATCAATGGACTAAAAATGCAAAATTTAATGTTTTAAGTCCCACATGCTGGATAGTCCGCACCGAAGCCATTCCAATAATGACACAGTGATCCAGGAAAAAATGTGTCTAATTCCACATCTGCTGAAATGATTAATATTGTAATTCTTAAGAATATTTTTTTTTTATTATTGTGATAGAGCTGCATGCACACTTCAATTCAGGACTGGAATAAATATTGGTGTAGAATTCAGTTTCCTCAGGATCATAGGGATATATATATGCACAACTTTCGCCTTTATGTCAGCAACAGTATGCTTGGAAATATCTAGTAAAAGCTCAGAATATTTGCAATGCTTGCAGTTCAGGTTTGGGTACCCGACCAGCTGCTTTACCCCTCACCATGACTAGCAAAATAGGAGCGAGGCCAAAGATGGATGTACATACAATTCCGCTTTTCATGGCACAAAATTCCATCACACCACCTTTGTCACTACCACAAGATCATCCTAGCTTTTGCTTTGCATAAATAGGACAGCTCTCTGTCCCGGCCATCATCTCCCCGTGATGCTGCCCCTCTGCCCAGAACTCTAAACCCAAACTCTGCTCTGACCTTAGTGGACTTCTTGTTCCCCAGATGGAGGTTTTGCTACCTCTGAAACATTGCCCCTGTCCAGCTTTTGCATTATGAACACACTTCTCAGTGATGCATAACACCTCGCTCACCGCCCCAATCTCTTCCTCCACAATGAATTTTATCCATTTTCCTAAGTCAATGTGTCTCAAGCTTTCTACTTTCCAGGAACTCTTTTGTCCATCGCAGAAACATAGTAAATTGAAGATGCTCAGAGAGTGCAAATTCAGTCCATGTGAGGCACTTTGTCAGGTCAGGGGAGGGAGAGATGGGGCTCACCACTGCCCCATCTGGAGTTAGGATGCAACTTAAAGCATACTAAAACCGCTTTTTGCCGCACCAGTAATAGATAAGGGATCTATTGAGCCAGAAGTGACCTTTTCAGATCGAGGCTTTTTTGCTCCACCCCCCTTCAAAAACAAAACAAAACAACTCATCAGAAACATGCACATCCATGAAAGTTGAGTGTTACCAATTTATTATAAAAAAAATGGTAGCAATGTAGAATACAGCAAGATTTTGTGCTCACACACACACGGTGGACATTCCAAACAATATGGACATTTTTTTGGGGGGGGGTGTAATATGGAAGTGGGAGAGGCGAACAAACAATAGCATTAACCAAAATGCCAGCAGAACACAGGAAAGCTGTTTAAAAGGTTAAAAATTAGATATCAATATTGTCATCTTAATATTGCTTTCATTATTGAACAAGCTTGACTCTTACAGGTTTTTTTTTCTCATAAAAAAGGAACAACCAGAAAAACCAAGACGTGGCTGTTTCAACACGGACATACAGCCAAACCATCACACCCAGTATTTGCATACCTGATAGCAGCATTTTCCCCCACAGAATCATGTAAAAAACTACATGGAAGGAAACAAAAGCAAAAATATTATGGCAGTTGTCAACTGGTACTCAAACAAACAGATGATTAAATTACAGTTAAGATAAACACATAGGGATCATTAATCTACCTTCTTTAAACTTTTTCAAAACTGCTCAAATGAAAGTCACCAACTCAAGGGTCAAGTTTGCACGTTTTTTGTTTTTTTTTGTTTAGCCGATGGGGATTTTCCAGTTCACAGCTTACTGCATGCTTAGAACAAAGAGGGTCAATTATAAATCCTTCTACACAATAAAGTAGGTAGACAGAGGAAAATAGAAGTTTACTACCTGTAAACACACAAATATACAAGCCTTTGCTTTAAGTGACTGCAGTTCCGCAATGCATTATCTTCTGTATCTTCCTCTTTCTCCTCTGTCTCTGTCCCGATCGCATATCCTCTCCCTCTCCCTCTCCCTCCCCCGATCCCGATCTCTGTCCCTTCTGGTATCCCGGGGCCGATCCCTCTCACGATCCCGCTCTCGTTCTCGGGGTCTGCTTCTTCGGCCGCTGACAACTGCTTGTGTCCGACGTAGAAAGTCATCTACCCTCATGTCATAATCATGCTGTAGGAGACAGAAATGTTTTTATAGATCACCTAATTTTAAAAAGCTACAAAGCACAGGTAAGGTTGCTGGTCACTATAGCTTTATGCTGCCTCCAGGATCGGGGGTGGAATGCCTCTTGAATGCCAGTCACTAGGTAATGCTGCAGGACAGGCTGTTGCCCTCAAATGATGCTTAAGGGTCTCTCATGGGTATCTGGGATAAGGAGGATGCTGGCGTAGACAGACCTTTGGACTGACCCACCAATGTACTGATATTATTATGGACCCGGAGGCCTCAACCCTCCAACATTCCTTATAAAGGTAAAGGTAAAGGGACCCCTGACCATTAGGTCCAGTCATGGCCGACGCTGGGGTTGTGGCGCTCATCTCGCTTTATTGGCCGAGGGAGCCGGCGTACAGCTGCCGGGTCATGTGGCCCGCATGACTAAGCCACTTCTGGCGAACCAGAGCAGCACACGGAAACACCGTTTACCTTCCCGCCGGAGCGGTACCTATTTATCTACTTGCACTTTGATGTGCTTTCGAACTGCTAGGTTGGCAGGAGCAGGGACCGAGCAACGGGAGCTCACCCTGTCACAGGGATTCGAACCGCCGACCTTCTGATCGTTAAGTCCTAGGCTCTGTGGTTTAACCCACAGCGCCACCCACGTCCCTTTTTAACATTCCTTATGCTAATCTTTAAAAGTAGGATCAAAACAAATCACAAATGAAAACGGGCTTTGCGTTCAAATACTTTGGTTCTCGAATGTAATCCGTTACAGAAGACGGTTCGAGTTCCGAAACGTTTTGTCAACGGAGACAACGGAGGTACCACTGTATCGGGATTCAACATGCACCTGGAGCGTAGTTTCTCTTTTGAAAGGGAAAACTCAAACCACATACAAATACTTCTTGCAAATCTTCCAAGTCTTCAACAACTGAGACTCTCAAGGCTCAAGCTAACTTGGGAGCATATGCAAAAATATCGGTGATGGGCATGTGCAAAAGCAACAACTCTGCAAAACAACAACCTAGGTTTTGCTCTCCGGTCTCATGTGCCTGCATTCTACTATTTATTTTGGCACAAGCGGCAGCTTTAAAATGTGACAGAACACGCACTGAACGTTTCAATGAACGTAGAGGCCTGACACTTAAGACTGTATAGAGGTCTCTCGACAGCATAAGATCTGCCCATGATCCTCAACTGGCATGGTACCAGCCATTCTGGGCATACTTACCACCCGCTTATCCCTGTATCGTGCATCGTGTGGAATGGGATGGTGCCCTGAGTAAGGAGGGTGAGCTTGTGGTGGCGGAGCATGGTGCTGGTAGTAGGGATGGTGGGGGGGCTGTTCCATACCCGGGTAAGGAGGCTAAAAAGAAAATGGTGTTATTCACTTAAATTTCTCCTCCTTAGAACACAATCGGCATCAAGGAACGCTGAAATGCAACTGTAATAAAGAAAGCGCTTCAAAGATTCAATGGCACTTTGAGTGTGGCACGCTAAAAGACCGTATTTTTCACTCTATAAGACGCACCAGACCATAAGACGCACCTAGTTTTTGGAGGAGGGAAACAAGAAAAAAAATATTCTGAATCTCAGAAGCCAGAACAGCAAGAGGGATAGCTGTACAGCGAAAGCAGCCATCCCTCTTGCTGTTCTGGCTTCTGGGATAGCGGCGCAGCCTGCATTCGCTCCATAAGACGCACACACATTTCCCCTTACTTTTTAGGAAGGAAAAAGTGAGTCTTATAGAATAAAAAATATGGTCTTATAGTGGTTAATAACTAGCCCAAACTGTACACTTAACCCCACATTTCCACAACCAGACACAGGAGTAGGCTGCAGCGACTGAACAGTGTAATTTGTATAGGTACAAACATACTATGTACACGATTCTCCGTGTGGAAGGGGCACCCATACCTTGTGCAGAATTAAACTGGCAGTGGGGATAATCACCATGCCACTGTGGGCTATGTTCTGCAAAGTAAAATAAAAGGCTTCCAGAATGCTAGGGAGGATGAATGGGGTGAGGATTATCGCAATGCCAAAAACATGCTCTTAATGTTACAGTCAAAATCAATATGCATGCATTTGCTTAGAACTGATTACAAAAGCAGGTGAGAGGCTGGAGCTGAACAGATACTGTAGTTTGACACAAGTGTCTTGATACCAAACCCACCCAGAACATTGAAATTCAATGTTATTACATAGATCAGAAGCTTACAAACTCTCCTGTCTTGGACCACTTGAAAATCGCTGAGGGTTTTGGCGACCAATTAATGATTTTTCTGCCTCTTGTAGCCACTGTTACATAGCTGTCAACCTTCCCCCCCTTTTTAAGGGAAAACCTACTCGGAATAAGGGAATTTCCCTTTTTAAAAAAGGGAAATATTGACAGCTATGCGCTGTAACCCTGTGCAAGATGTTGTATGGTTGTGCTGTCTTCCATCTCCAACCACAAATCCGGACACACTGCAACAGTTTGGGAACTTCTGAGATTGAATGGTTCATTTAATGCTTGGCAGGGGGTTGGACTCGATGGCCCTTGTGGTCTCTTCCAACTCTATGATTCTATGATTTACCTGGATACTATCTAAGTGTACTTTACAAGTGGGGCCTGCTGTGGTATATCCTCCTTCCTAAAGAAATCTTGCCTGCCCTGCGTTCCATGCACCCCAAACAGACCACTCCAGTCTGCATTCTAGGTGCAGCTTCCCCACCAGATTCAGTTTTCCTTTTGAAGAGGTCAGCCATTAGGCATGCCAAGTCCTCTTTATCCTCATAGAATCATAGAGGTGGAAGAGACCACAAGGGCCATCGAGTCCAACCCCCTGCCAAGCAGGAAACACCATCAGAGCACTCCTGACATATGGTTGTCCAGCCTCTGCTTAAAGACCTCCAAAGAAGGAGACTCCACCACACTCCTTGGCAGCAAATTCCACTGTCGAACAGCTCTTACTGTCAGGAAGTTCTTCCTAATGTTTAGGTGGAATCTTCTTTCTTGTAGTTTGGATCCATTGCTCCATGTCCGCCTCCTTTGGTTTGTGCCCCCTCCCAATTGTAAGTAAAGGTAAAGGGACCCCTGACCATTAGGTCCAGTCATGACCAACTCTGGGGTTGCAGCGCTCATCTCGCTTTACTGGCTGAGGGAGCTGGCGTACAGCTTCCGGGTCATGTGGCCAGCATGACTAAGCCGCTTCTGGCGAACCAGAGCAGCACACGGAAACGCCGTTTACCTTCCCGCCGGAGCAGTACCTATTTAGCTATTTGTACTTTTGAAGTGCTTTTGAACTGCTAGGTTGGCAGGAGCTGGGACTGAGCAACGGAAGCTCACCCCATCGCGGGGATTCAAACCACCGACCTTCTGATCGGCAAGTCCTAGGCTCTGTGGTTTAACCCACAGCGCCACCCGTGTCCCTCCCAATTGTACTTCAACAGTATCAGGCTTGCAGATCTCCCTCTTTTTTCTATGGCCTTGTTTTGCTACAACTTTGGTAGCCCCCCGACATCATTCTTTCATACTGCCTGCTCTTTCCCACCAGTGCTTCTTTTATACGTAGCACATCTTTCTTGCATGGATTTAAGAGCACGACTCTACGCTTATATCCTGGCTTGCAGGGTTTCCTATTGGCATGCAGTTGGACGGACTAGATGGGTTTGGTCTGATTCAGCAGGAATCGCTTGTCATTTTTAGATCCCTAAGGAAGTTCATAAAAAATAAATGGAACTACCCTTATCATCGTTACTCTAAGGAATGCATTCAATCAAATGCATGGTCAAAAGTAAAGTGCATTTAAAAATACAAACCATTCCTTGCCAGGGTGGCGGCGGACCCATGCTATGGAATTCTCTCACATAATCATTGTAGGACTGGAAAATAAACACATACAGGGAATGTCATAAACACAGGCAGCATTAAAGCACTTGCAGCTACAGCACACGAAAAGGCAGACACTTACCCCATTTAAAAAGACGTCTCTGCGCACTCCTGAAAATCGTCTGTTGGGAATGAGATTTGTGAATTTAAACACAGTGCTAAGTTACCGCAGCGTAAAATAAACAAAGACTAAAGCATCTCTTACCTGTCTGCATCTTGGTATCTGGGATCCTTTATATAGCCTGTTTGAAATCAAGCAGCATTATATATCATATTTAACGCTATAGCAATATATAAACAGAAATTAGCATCTTTCCCACAAGCATGCACCTGCCTTGGCAAAGAGAACAAGGAAAGGTAATTCTGCTGTTCCCAATGGTGGCTTCAACAATTTGTGTAAGGAGCTTTAAAATGTACCAAGTTTTTCTTTATAGCAGAATAGAGCAGACTCCAGTAATTATCTAGCTATTGGATAAAGAATGTTGAATCTGGTCATTTTAGCTTGATGCCAAGATTTAATCTAAACATCAACAAAAGTACAATGTAGCTTGCTTTGAGGAGATTAAGACATACCTACATATTCACTCATATAATAGAAGTAAGGACATTTATAACATTTTTGTCTCTGCTCTAAGCTAGATCCCCCTACCATGTTCCAAGGGCACCATGATCCCACACATTCCGTTAAGTCTTCCTATTCAAAATGAGCTTTAACTAGAGCCCTGATGCACCCTCAAAGCTTTATTTCAAACTTCACATTCTACACAAAGTCAAAATTGTTAATACACAAATCTGTACGTTTGTGCAAATGTATTTGCATAACGAGATATTAACCTTGTCTTTGGTGAAACTCAGGGGGATAATCAATCCTTGGTTTCTTTCTGCTGTTATGAATATCATAATCCTCTGGTCGACGCCTACATAAATTAGACAATAATTAAACAATTGTTTGGAGCAACCTTAAAGTAAATACCTTCAGAAGGAACAGGAGGTAACCCAGGACGACTTTCTGGGAGGTTTCTGAAGTCCCAGGCAGCTGTGTGAGCCTTACCAAATTCACCGCTCAATCCTTTCTTGTGTTGATGTAAATATGCTTAACTGGCATTTTATGGTTGCAAAGAACCTGAAATCCTTCACTTAGCCATACCTCTTAATTCCAACCTATTTCTTTAGGGCTTACTCTCCGTTACACACAGAACTGTAGCCATAAACCTAATTTAAACCTACTTGTAACTTGTGCAATTGCTATATTGATGCTCGCCCTACAAGCACAGAGCCACACAATTTGGATGCATCTTACGGACGTGTTCCAAACCTCTAAATACTCTGCCTCACTTGGACTGATATCATTTGGACCCATCCCTCTCCCCCCCCCCCAGCCCCCGGTTTACATACAAAGATTACTAGCCAGGAAGGATCTCTAGAATATTGCCTATTCCTATGTTCTCAAGATTAGAGCTAAGAGATATTACTAGCTGAAATGGTTGTGCTTTCTGAAGAAGGTATTTTGCAGCTGCCAGACTGGGTTTCTCCTTTGCTCACCACCAGCAGGTCACCGAATGCCCCCCCCCAACCCTTCAAATACACCATCAAAAGGTGAAACAATTATACAGGCCATAGGCAATTACCCCTCCCTCCTCCCCAACTACCATTAAAGTATATTGCATTACCATTTTAAAAGCAAGTATCACAATTCTGAGCAAACAAAGCAACTGTATGTACAGCAGAAATAGATTTAGAAAATAAGAGCTGGTGTAAAGAATAAACATACCGCTTTCTTGTAGTTTGAGTGTGCACTTACGACCGGTATAATATATGATAGTAACAGTTCATATAGTAGTCCAACTACTGACTTTAAGCTGAAAGCCACATACATAAATGGAGGCCCTGGCAGGCTTGAGAAGGTGTGGTGGTGTTATAATGTATAGTTTGCAGTCCATTGCAAAACCTTCACTTGTAAATACTTTATTGCACTGGAAACCTCTCAGGCTTAACTTCAAAAGCCATCGCTGCTCAGTCCTCTTATGCCCAAAGAAAGGGGGGTGCTGCCAGGATTCCTCCTACCTACAGGTTACGGTGTCCTTTTTTTTTTTTTTAAACAGCAAGGATATGGGGGCTCGTTGGATATCTGTTACCTACCACAGGACGTTTCCACAAACAGGAAACTGCAACCGAAAAAGGTTTCAGCCCAAACTACACAGTCTTTAGCGGAAAGGCTTTGGATTTATCAGAAAGCAAAGTGGCTACACAGGGGGTCAGGGAATCGTGATGGATATAGAAGGGCTTATATCAGTCCTTTGCAAAGACTTCTCCAATTCTGTAACAAGATATACCCCTCTTTTCTGGGGAATGTTGGCAAGTTCATAGAGCAGTGATCAATAATCGTGGCGATCCTCTAAAACCACTCTTAAGTCCACAGGTGCTGCCAGCATCTGGAAAGGTTGTGTATACAGACACAGCAACAGCCATTCTTTTTGGTTTGTTGCCGGGTCTCCAAGGCCACTTCCTCCCCCTTTGGAGAGAACCTACGGCTTCCAGAAGCTCAGCAAGATGTGAGAGAATATTTGGTAATGGGCTTAACCACAGCACGGTGATACAATTTGAGACAGTCCCAAACACGCTCTTCTTGAACAGCAAAATAACACAAATATTTTTATCCTCAAAATGAGGCGGTCATCTTCTGCAAAATTATAAGTGATCCTGATAAAAGTCCCATATTTTGACAAGGCTTATCCAGATATACCTGAAAGAAAAGGCTTTTACAAGATATTAACACATTTTTGAACACACAGACTTGCTCTTCCTCCACCTAGCCTGCTCATGATAAATCCGCTTACCTACACGAACAGATTATCTGCATTATCTGACCAAAGATCTAGTCTAAGCTAGGTTTACAAGAACGTATTTTCTGCATGAGCCAAAGGTCCCCGTTTTCCTCTTGAAAGTGACAAACTGGGGGAGGGGGGACAGTGTGAAATCCTCAATGAAGCCACAAACCCGTCCATGCAGCTTGATGTGAGGATTTTCTCTCTTCTTGATTGCAGGGAAAGCTTTTTGATGAATCACATTCCTCCATCACGTAATTCTGACACATGTGCCTATTATCAGTCCAAAGAACGTTTCTAACCTTCCCACATCTCGGAGTGGCTCTCGGCGGGATGGCCGTCCTCTTGACCGGGGCTGAGAATGCATTCTTCTCTTGTGCCGCATTTTATGAATGACTTGATACAAGTCAATACTTTCATCGGGAGGGAATAGGAGACAAAGCTGGGTTCCGCATTCAGGCTCAATTTCCTGGAACAGTTAAACGCTCGTTTTACAAGATGAACTCTGAATGAATCCAAATTTTCCAAAGACAGCTTCTGCAGCCAACCAGATGGACACAACGAAGTATAACGCTTAACGACATGTTTTTGCTGATTTCTACGAGAAAGTTATACTAGAAACAGCTATAAATACCAACAGAGGGATTTCTAGAAAAATGTTACAGCCTAAGTAAGAAAGAGTTGTATCACATACCTTGTTCAACCAACATGTGTAGCCCAGAATCATGGATCAAAAGCTCACCGGCACAAACAAATAGATTAGGTAAATTTGTTTTTACGGAATTTTAGGACATATGTTGCCCATGAAGCAACAAAGAGTGCAGATCTTTATTTTGTTAGCTATCAAAAATTGTATTTGCAGCATGCCAAATAGTGTTACAGCTATCTTTTAAAAAAGCACACTGAGATTGCAAATACCCATGCAAGGTGAAGGAAATCATGTCTATGTGGGCTGCTTTTTCCACAAGACCTTACCTCCCAGTTAGTATAGCAGGAGAACGAGCCTATATTTCTCCCTCACAATGAACCCATTTTAGAGACTTGAGAATGGTGGGAGTCACAGTTCATCTAGATTCAAGGCCGCTTTTGGCAGAAAGTAGCCTAACAGTAGCTTTAATAAAGAATGGACTACACGTCAAGATACTTCAAAAGAAGATATTTTGCTGTGACTTTTTTTCTAAGAGGTTACTACTCATCATTGGTCTAGGATCTCTTTGTGCTTGGATTAATGGTGGCTGTCTTTCAAATGAGTATCAAATAAAATAAAATAAAATAAGAACAAAGGCATTCCAAAATTTTAACTACTGGCCTTAAGATACTGAAGAGGAATAATTAACACAAATGACAAACCTGTCCATCACGTCCAATCTTTACTGGTTTATGCTCATTCCAAGGATTGGTCAGGTGAGCAGATTTCGTGAATGGCAACTCACGCCTAAATGTATAAGTGACATGTAATACATTTTGTGTATTTGGCATTTAAATTAAATCTTATACAAAGATGCTTTTATGGACTATAACTTGAACATTAAAAAGAAAACAGCAAACCAGCAAAATGAGCATTCTGAACTGGCAGATATAAATATTATCAAAGTGTAGCTTGGAAGACCAACTGAGTTAGGTTCGTAATGCTCACCTTAGTACAAAGCAAGCAGGACAACCTTGCAAGTTCTCTATCGCCAGAAGGAAACTTAAGCCTTGCCTTTGCATCCTACCCACCACACTGTTTTGACATTCTGGCAGCGTTCTTAACACCTAGCATGCTGCTATTACTTTCTGGGAAGTAAACAAACTATGAAAAAATGTAGACTTCCAGCACTACTGGAAAAAATGTGGACTTCTAGTATAGTAGTAATACTGGAAAAATGTTCAAAAGGATTAAGTTATCTTCCCAGATTGAGAAACTCTCTCTCTCTTGATTTAAAATTAAGACTTGGGGAAACTCACCCATCACTATTCTGAACATTTCAGGTGATGACAAAAACCAAGCTTGACATTCATAACTCAATACAGAATATGTGTTTCATGAGAAGTTTGATTCTTTTCAAAGACAAGAGAAAACCAATGCAAAACACTGAAAAAGCTAGACTTCAACGACAGGATTGGGGTGTGTGAAGAATGAATCTTCTGCAGCTCAATCTCTGGCTTCCCAGCTTCATAGACTACTAGTCTGAAAGTCAACATCTTGAGAGTCAATTTCTGACGACATCCTACTGCAGGAGAAAGAGGCTCCCTATTCCCATCCTATACTTCAATGTCTCAAAATCCATGCATTAGAGGCAGCTATCAAGAGCCTTACATAATCAGTTGGGGGCTTTCTTTTTCTTTCTCTCTCTCTCTCTCTTTCTCTCTCTCTCACACACACTTGCAAGACCATAAAAAGGTAAAGGTTCCCCTGCCCGTACGGGCCAGTCTTGACAGACTCTGGGGTTGTGCGCCCATCTCACTTAAGAGGCCAGGGGCCAGCGCTGTCCGGAGACACTTCCGGGTCACGTGGCCAGCGTGACATCGCTGCTCTGGCGAGCCAGAGCCGCACACGGAAACGCCGTTTACCTTCCCGCCGGTAAGCGGTCCCTATTTATCTACTTGCACCCGGAGGTGCTTTCGAACTGCTAGGTTGGCAGGCGCTGGGACCGAGCAACGGGAGCGCACCCCGCCGCAGGGATTCGAACCGCCGACCTTTCGATCGGCAAGCCCTAGGCGCTGAAGCTTTAACCCACAGCGCCACCTGCAATTTAAGGCAATATTTTGCCACCTATGAAGATGATGGTTAATAACAAAATCTCTGAAGCGTGGCAAAAATAAGACAAAAGATATATAACCTACTCATGGTAGGGCAAAAATAATCCTTCTGCTAAGACCAAAGTCATTTAGAATCATAGCGTTGGAAGGGACCGTGGGGATAATGCAGTCCAATGCTCTGCAATGAGGGAATCTTTTGCCCAACATGGGGATCAAACCCATGACCCTGAGATTAAGAGTCTCATGCTCTACCAACTGAGATATCTGTGAACTATCTCCAGACTATGCAAATGGGTGGTAACCTATTGTTCCAGCAAATGAATCATGTCTATTTTGAGGATACACTTTGTGAACCTACTCAGAATATCCGAAAGTAAACATTACGAACCAGAATTTTCACATTTTAACCCTTTTACCTGCATATCCAATCTATCTTAAATACGCCTCCCAGCATTTTTGCACTCATTCCTGCAGGTAGCACCCAGTGTATGGGAGATCCCCCATGATGGGATTCAGAAGCCAGCCTTGCAAATCCTGAAAGAATCGGAACACTGCAATGAGACGACATAACCCAAACAACTTTGGGTTAAAGTTGAGTGCAGGCATTCCCTCTTATTTACCTTGGAATTTCCCACTCTCTCTCACAGAAAATATCAAGATAACACTCCTTGCTTGTCTGAAGGCAGCATTGAGCTTCTTCTCATTGACTGGGAGGGTTGACCAGACACCCTGTAGAGAGATGAAACAGACACGCAATTTATAAAACCCAAACTGTTCAATGGATGCACCAGGGACACCTTGCACTTAGCTCAGTGCTAGAACACATGCTTGACATGCACCAGGTCCCAAGTTCAGTCCTTGTAATCTCCAGTTAAAAGATGTGACAGCTGAGAAATATCTCTAACTGAGGTACTACAGGCAAGCCAGTATGACTGATATAGCTTCATATTTCATAAATGCTCACATATCCAACAAAAGCTTGGGGAGGACCAGGAAAATCATAATCCATTAAGTTCAAAGCATTATGGAAAGCATTAAACAGTAAAAATAAAGCATTAAACCAGAATTTGTTGTTCCCCTTTCTTTCTACAAGGCTCCCAGCAGATTCAAAGTAACAGAGATACAGCTGGTGAGATCCTAACTAATTCTATTTCTTTGTGACAGGGTTGAGCTAAGAGAACTAAATAAAGGCTTGATAATTAAAAGAACAATTGCCCGTATTCCGTATTCTGCAATCAGAGCTTTATCTTCATAATGAACGTAGTCTGTAAGTGCAATGTGGCATACCTTAGCTTTGGCAAGTGAGACGTTTTCATGGTTGTTACTTTTGATAAGAAAAAATCTTGCATCTTGGAGAATGTATTTAAGTTTGCTAGTTTGGTCTGGGGGTGGAAACAAAGCAAAATGTAATTTTATTGGCATTTCCCTCTGCATCTCCTAAGTAAACACCCAACACATATTTATAGCCCCTTTGTGAGACAAGCCCTTTTATATTGTGGTACAACTATTCTTCACTTCAGAGGGGCTTATATTGGTCTCCTGCACAAATTCCATTTTAATATATTGAAGCTATGTGACCAAATTTTGAGGAATTGTGCTGCAAGTCAGTAGCTGAATACCACATATTTCAGACCTGAAATCTGTGTCATAGCATGCAATGCTAAGCGTAGAAAGCAAAATAAGCTATTTCAAGTAAAAAGCCAATGCAACATCAGTAATGTTCCGATATGTTTGCTTCCTGGTTATTGGAGTAAAATACATTCTTGAATGAAGAACCTACAAAAATTTATCTTTCAAACAGCACCATTTCATTACTTCTTTGCTTGCCAATTCAGCAACAAGATATATATATTTGCCTTTATGAAGATGCATGCAAGAAGTAATTTGAGAGGCAATACAATTTGCTCACTTGATTTAGTTGCACTATACATCGGAACATTACCACATTTGATGTATGTTAACAAAGACTTGCCACAACACCTTGCAATGGGAGCATGCATTAAAAAAATCGAATTTAAATTATACCTTTTTGGACAGCACGAACGGAAGATGATAATTTCTCATGCTTCTTTTCTGAACCTGTGTTTAGCCAAAGTACATTTGTTCAGATTGAGCCTTAATAGAGATACGATATAAATTCTACAGCCTTTTCACATAACTATTTTCATTCATGACAAATTATTCCTCCTGACGCGCACCCACACACACACAAAGAATGCTGCTCAATGTGCACGAGGGTTTGTTTTGGATTTTTGGGTTGTTTCATTTTGTTTGTTTGTTTTGGTGGACCAGTTTTCTCTTCAGAAAACTAGTCAATGAATCATCATCTTCCAAGTTTTAAAAAGTGAAAATTCCACTTAAGCAACAAAATAGCATTAACATAACAAGAAAACCTACTTCCCCAAATTATTCACACAGAACATGCCAAAATACCAATTTTCACTATTTAGCTACATGTCCAATAGGTTTCTATGGCCCACTATTTATTTTGGAAAATGCAGTTCAAGGGTTTTGCTACAGATCATTTCAGTAAGATAAGCAATAACATAATAATACCTGCATATGACTCTGATGCAGAGCTTCCACTTCTATCAAAAACAATCGGAGAGATGCCTCTAGCTCTTTTTCTCGCCTTCTTTTTCTCATCTAAGACCATCAAAACAAGCAACAGCAGTACTTTTAAGGCCGACACGAAAAACTTTATCAGGAATGATTGCAAGAAGGTCAATGCAGTTTACATTAGCTAAATGCATATTTGGCTCTCAACATTCAGAACTATCATCTCATTAGCCCTTCATTCTTTAGTCAGGATCTAAAGATCCATGGTGTTGTTTTGCAGAGCGCAAAGGAGCTTTAAACTTTTTTTTTGCCTTGAACAGCAATATTCCACATTACATGGAAAGCTGCTTTTGAAACACACAGAAATTTCAAAAGCAGTTTCTGATACGGTATGGTGTGCACACGTGTGTACGAGTGTGAGGTCTTCACAAAGTCAAGAAATCGACTGATATAGATCAGGCCTCCTGCTGGAGTCCCAGCATGCCCCTGGACCACATAGTTTATGCACATTATTAGAAATACAGCAAACACATCCCCCTAAAGCCTGATTTATACATTGCCAGGTATGTATGCTTGCCTCTTCCGCACACCATGGATGTGAACCTACAATGCTGGTTGGGGTGTTTGCCATGTTATTCAAATGATCTAGCCATGTGACACGACAAACACATCACATTGACAACACTATTCCAAAACTTCTGAAATGGAACTGTCCCTGTCACGATACTTGGGACAATTAGGGGCACCAAAAAAATAAAACGAGGAAGGCGGAGTTGGGAGGGACATTGCTTAAATAAAATGTGAGCAATAATAAATTAATAGAACGTAAGTATTTGGCTAGAAGTTTGAAATTCAGCTAAAACTCAGCTGCTTTGCTCTGAATTGTTTCTTTCCAGGTTTTTTTAAACCAGAATGTGCCAACTAGCTTTATATACTGCTGGAAACACTAATGTTTCTTCAGTTATAATCTACTCCTCTTTTTAAAAAAAATGATTTTAAAAAATCAATTCTTTCACCACAGAAATACACCCAGACCAGCCATTCTCAACTTAGGGTTCCCCAGATGTTGTTGTACTGCCACTCCCATCATCCCTTGCTGGCTATGGATTATGAGAGTTGTAGTCCAACAACATCTAGGGACCCAAGACTGAGAAAGGCTAACCTAGACTAGTATTACGAACACTGGTACATAAAAGTATTCAAATTGAAACGTAAGTAGAACCTGTGTGACACACTGGTTTGAAGATCTTTTTTCATTCCCATGAAATTCCCCCTAAAGGAATGTAACCTAAAGTACACCACCAGAAAACTCATCTTATGTTTCCACTTCCACCATTCCTCACAGCCTCTGGCCAAGAGACCAGCACTATGAAGGAAACTGCTTAGAGAGACACTAATGAGCACCAGAGCATAGGAAGAGCTCTGCCGGATGAGACCAAGGACCCATTTAGTCCAACACTGTTCTCAGTGGCCAATCAGATGCCCATAGGAAGCCCTTTGGACAAAAATGAACACTTTGCTGCTGTGCTATCCTTACTGGTGGTGCTCTCTCACACCAGAGCCAATCATCTGCAGTACGATTTAGAAATAAATAACTGAATATGACAAGACCCAGAGCAGAAAGAAATGATATCAGCTACCTGATATATCCGAGCCCGAACCAGATCGGACTGACCCATCAGTAAAGGATGCAGATTCAGATTCAGAATCACTAGCTTCGCTTCGTGTGTCGTAATCATTTCCCTCCTTCTGATCCCTTTCATCTTGATCATAATCCTCTTCTTCATCATCTCCCTCTTCTTCCACCTCCTCCTCCTCCTCCTCCTCCCCGTCATCGTCTTCCTCCTCCTCTTCTTCCTCCATCCCCTCCTCCTCCTCCTCATTCTCTGTGTTTCCTTGGTCAGAGGATCCGCTACTGCCTGTTTCATGATCCGACCCGTACTCCTCGGAGTTCACCTCTTCTTTTGAGGAGTGACTGGACCTGCTTGGCTGTCTGTCCACCTCATGCCTTAGCCTCTGTTTAAATGAGAATAAAACAAACGCCTTACATGTCAGGATGCACAGAGAGTTCGGAGCAAGCACCTTAAAGAACTGATGCATTTAATGACTGCAAAAGCCGCTGCTTACCCCAGAGGTATCTGGAGTGGAAGACTTTGCCCTTCTGTCAGCATCTCTTTTCCTCATGCATGCCTTCTCAGGTTGCCCTTTGTAGGTGTCTCTCGAGCTGCTGCTTGTCATACGCATCTTTCTGTCACCTTCTGGGCGCTTGCTCCTATCAGACCTTTGATACTCCTCATTCTTATATTCCAATACTGGCTTTCCTTTTGTGCTCACTATTCGCTTGTTGTTGCTAACGGATGAGCTTGGAGGTTTGGGTAGCAACTGCCTCGAGGAATGCACAGAAGGCTTCTGCTTTTTGCTCTCAGCTGTCTCCATCCTCTCACTTTTCCTTTTGGATCCTGAAATATTTTTTTTCAGAAAAGCACCAACAAATTTTGAAATCAGCATTTCATAGTTACTTGATAGCATTAACAAAACGCTGCTAAAGCTATCTTCAGAAAGCACGATGAGCAAACTTTTTTCACATTTAGCATGAGACAAAGCACATAAAGCTATTAGGTTTAAAACCGGGATGTTGTGTTAACTAAACTGCCTCCTTGGAAATCCTAGTATCTCTCACTATTTAAAGATGAGAAAATTGATGACCAATGGCTGGAATGACTTAAAAGACCAAAACACAACTTAGGACAGCCCTTCCAAACCCTGGTGTAATATCATTCCAAATGTTATTGGACTCACATCTCCAACTGGGCCCAGCCAGTATGGCCAATGATCAGGGATTATGGGAGTTGCATTCCAATAGCATGTGAAGGGCACCAGGCTGTGGAAAGTTGACTTGGGAAATAAGCTGAAATAGAACCTTGCTTCTGGCTTCCTCAGGAGAAAGACAACTCCCTATGTATTTCTATAGCCAAAGAGCCAAGATTACATGCTTGAGGAAGGAAAACTATTTCAACTTGTTAATATTTTATAAGCAAGGACAGTACTTGCTTTTTAGCAAACTGTACTGTCTTGTTCGGCATGCCATATTCCACAAAGGATCTTAAAGCCTTTAAAAACATTCAGATATGAAGGCTACAACCAAGGTATCGGCACAGCAGGTTCTTTGCATATATGTGACATATTTTACTTTAATAGCTCACATTGACTTCGAAAAAAATCAAATGTGGCAGGGAGATAAGGATACTTCAAAAAGAATTTGTAATGCAGAGCAAAGAACTCTTAGGAAAAAGAGGGGCTGCCCAGTGGGCATGCACAAGTCTCTGTGCACCCTGGCAGCAGCCCTCAAGCTGGTTGGCTGATCTTGCTGTCCACCTTTTCAAAAGGGCACCCAACTAGTAAAGTAGCATACCCTTTTTCTCACTTTTATCTTGCTCACTGTCAGGGTTATACAGTTCATCATCATGATCAGGTGCATCAGTCAATATGTCATCCAGAACATTCAGTTCGCCATCTGTAAACAAAACACAAGGTTAAGAAATGGCATTCAGAAGAGCTGCACCGTTTGCTTTAATGGTATTAGAATAGTGTAATTAGAACCACAAAATTCTAGAGTTGGAAGGGACCAACCCGCTGCAATGCTCTTACCAAATGAGCAGTTAAAATGGTTTAAAGTGATACTAAAATCCAATACCCACACATTATCTTTCAGCACTTACATCTGCCCACCCATTTGAAGCTTTTCTAAAATTAAGAGTGAAAACTGAATAGCAAGACAGTTTTTCACAAGACTAAATTGGATAACTGCCAAGCAAAACTGTTTAAATTGGGGAGAAGCAAGATATGGATGAACTCCCTACTACAGGTTTAACCAAATTCACTGACAAACCTCTCATCTATCTTTCAGTTGCTTTAATCCCTAAACTACATAAGGGACAACTGACCTGGTAAATCTTATAGGCTTGCTTTAGACCAGGGGTTGGCAACCTAAGGTCCATGGGCCACAAGCGGCCCACTGGGCTCGTTTAACCGACCCAGGAGGCGCCCTCGAACTGAACTGCCTGCTTGGTGAGTCTCCACGCGCTGCGCTAAACCAGTGCAGCACAGCATGGGGACTCACTTCTGCGACACTGGAAATTGCTTCTCTGCAGATGCCAGAAATCACAGGCATGCAATCTGGCCCCCGGTTGGATCTCCGCTGGAGTGAACCAGCCCAGGCAAGGTAAACCTTGCCGACCCCTGCTTTAGACCCTAATCAGGACATTAAAATGTTTAATACAATTATGGCAATTAGATTAATATGTTAAGTGCAACCTTTATTCACACCAGCCAGTTGAGATTTATTCCTGACCACAGACTGGGCCATAATTAGACAAACATGGACTATCAAAGAAGGCATAGAGGCTAGGATGAGTCTGCACTGATTTTACTCTCATGAAATTTCTTAGGTAAGGAACAGCCTCCTAAAAAAACAACTGTGATCCTTCACAGGTTTGCAGAGCCATTCATCCTAGAGCTGTGTATATTAAAGAGCTAGATTTTATGCCCATCATTCACTACTAGAAAAAGTAGTAATATTTTGGGGGAATCTGACAGGGATGCCCCATACTTCCTGTAGTATTTGCTATATTAGTCACAGAGCAGTGATTCCCAGAAGGGAAGACTATATGGTACCTAGGCCACCTTTCCTGAAAATACAGACGGGTGGAATGGTTCTTGAAGAACAAGTTCTGTAAAGGGAGGAGTCAAACAGTTGAGGGCACCTCCCCCTTCTGGCTAACCTCTTCTCAGGCAGCCACGTATAATTAAAGCTTGTAAAAATATGGACTAGGATCCCAACAACTGGTGCACATAGATTTTTACTTTTCCATTTTTAGAATTATAATCATAATTATTTTACTTATACCCCGCCCATCTGGCTGGGTTTCCCCAGCCACTCTGAGCAGCTTACAGCATATCTAAAAACAATAAAAAACATAATCAGATCCCTACTGTCATATCATGAACACCTTTTCAAACTTCCTTCGATATTGAAAAGTGGTTTGGCATGCAACAGGAGGGACTGCAATTCCTGAAATTTCCATTTCAGGCAATCATTTTACTTTAAGATGAACCACAGCAAGAATTTGTTTCATAATTCTATCTCCTTGAGCAGTTTTGATTTGTTTTAACAAATCATGTGTAGACTAGTACCAAGCCATTACTAACTACAGACAAACATTATTACATTTAATTATCTACAATAAAATTCAAAGAGTTTTACCAAAGATTCAAGTACAGTTAATGTGGTGTACAAAACTCCATTAAAAATGGAGCTGCCTTGAAAAATCGATTATATTTCTAGCTTCTCTGGACTCTTTGGTTTTCAAGAGCTTCTCAATGATTTCTCAGTGATACAGGCATACAGACTAAAACCTAATCCAGACAATATTCAACTAATGGCAACTGTGGGGTATGGCTGGGACCTCAATCCAATGGTCTCTTGAAACTCAGATCTATTTGGAGGGGGGAGTATTTTCATATTTAAAATAATTCATTGCCTTGAGGCATTCTTGGTTTACTCACCACGTCTAAGTGCCAACAATCTTAAATTTGGACCTAACTTAACACCACTCCTATTTTAATGTACTTCACGGAAATTTGTTTTTGATGATGACTTTGGAAGGTTCAGCTAATGCCAGAGACCTGTAGCCTTCTGGATATGAGACATCAGGAGCAAATTGCATTTGTCTTCCATTATCTACACTTGCCCTATCCTGACATCTGCACAAAACACCCCTTAAGTGTTGGGAGTCCTGAATGACCAGAGCTCCATTTATCTCCCGCACCACTGTGTTTCATTAACAATGCATACCATCTATACATTAGACATAGGACTGCAAGGTAGCACAGTCTCTTATTGGAAGATTGCCCAAGCCCAAGAATCTTTCAGAGGTGACTTTGTTAATTAAACCACCAAACATCTTGTAGTATACAGCTCTAGTTTTTGTGTTTGTAAACATCATTCTTCTTCTTCTTAAAACACCCTAATGCTTTTAGGACAGGGCATCCGAAACAATTTTTCTGTTCTTGAACAGTGTATTTTACTGGTGTGCCATTTAGATAAAAAAATCTGTAGCAGTTTATCTTAAACAAGCAACTGTTATGTACTAGAGTAATTGCCAATAAAATTAATTACTGCATAACAATACCCTAACCTGTATTTTGGAAAAGGCCCAAAGTAGGATGGCTTATGACCAGCTCAGGACCTTTCCTTGACCCCTCCTCTTAGATACAACTGCAAAGACATAACAACAGAGCTATGGAGATGTGGTAGACCTCAAATACATGAAGGCCAACATAAATTTTTGGTGGAACGTCCATGATACTACTCCTTTAAATACAGAGTGCCCCAGTATGCAGCTGGTAGATATACTATCGCTCCGTTTGCTTCATACTCATCAATACATTTCTACATAAACCAGGCCATGCAAGATAAAATTCCCTTCAGCACACACAATGCAGAACTGCTGCAGTCACTGCTCTGCAGTCATATTGCTCCTATTAGATGCAAAAAGCAAGCTTTTAATAGAAGCTGTCCCTCTTGTTGTAACAGGATTACTAAAGCTAATCTAATTAGGAAACAAGTATGTACATAAACAATACATAATTATGCCAGTGGTCAAGCTGCATAGTTAAACATGGCCAAAAGAATGTAATAACCGGCTGGATCAGGCAAAAGTCCCACCTAGCCCAGCATAGCCCAGTCAGTAGAGCAAGAGATTCTCAGGGTCGTGGCTTGAAGACACTTATTGAGCAAAAGATTTCTAAATTGCAGTGGGTTGGACTATATGACCCTTGCGGTCCCTTCCAACTCTATGAAAATCCCATTATCAAAGTGTTTGATAAGCAGAACTCACAACAGTACTCTCCTCACTTGTTATTCCCAGCAACTGGTACTCAGAGGCACATAGCCTCCAAAAATGGATATAGAACATAGCCTTATCCTCTATTAATTTGTCTAATCCTCTTTTAAAACCGTCCAAGTATTAGTTCAGCCTTCTTCTAAGGTAAGCCTGCTTCACCATATTATTGTCCACTCTGTCTTCTCTATTTGTAAGCAGCTCAATGGTACCCAGATTTACTAAGAAGTCCTGTCAGACTTTACATCATTTAAATCAAATCTTGTATGTTTCAAATTGCAGCCTTCACCTCTAACCTCAGATACCTTCTTGCTCGCCACATTTCCTCCACTGTTTATCTTATTCTGTAATGCAGTTTGAATAAATGCTGAATAGCACAGTAACATAAACCTAATCTCTAACACAGGCAAACAAAAAGCTTCAAGCGCTGCAGAGCTGTACTTCATCTCATGACATGGGAATAACACAGATCAGCTGTTTTATTGTTTTTATTGTACACCAACTAGAAGGGACACACACAAATCTAGTCAGCATCAGCTGAATCAGTGGAGGGGGTCACTAGTATAATATTATAATATCCCTGCCTAAGAGCTGTGTGCGTGTATATATATGAAAAAACAGAAAGCTAGTTTAACATAGCAGCCAAGTGTCTGAACTTTATAATATAGCCAAGATACGTAAGGCCAACCAAGAACTTACTGGCTGGTCTTAGGTACACTACTATCCTCTCATTCTCATCTGCATTAGGAAAACGGAAGTGGTCCATCTTACAGGGCAGTTATAAGTCTTACTGAAATGTTATCAGAACACAGCAGCATTTTAACTTTAATTGCCAGGATTACTAGCTAATATTCACGGAATGTGAGGGAGGAGGATGAAAGCAATCAGTCAAAACTCACTAGGAGACTGTTTAAAAAACAGGTGTGTTTTTTATAAAAAAATCATTATTTTAAAGCACAAACAGCCTGCGGACATTTTTTACCTGAAACCAATGGCTAGACTGCACCATTGCTTAGGATGTTTCGCTGGAGGGGTTTGTTGCTGTTATTAACATCAATTCTAATTTTTAGATATTAATATGATTTATGCAGAAACTGTTCAGTTTGGCTGCGTACTTTTTATATCTTTTATCTATTTTAACCAATTTTAAATGGAAAGCTTAAAATGTTTCCTACTTGAGATCAATGGCTGGGCTGCACCAATGGGCTGGGGCATTTTTGTTGCTGTAACGATCCAACAGCTTGACCTTAACCCCAAATGCGCCCTCATCCGTTGTCTTCTGAGACAGACAGATGCCAACAACAACTGATAAGACTTTTTTCCCTTTTTTTTACGATTTATGTGGCAACTGTTTCAATCCGGTTGTGTACCAAAACGTTTCATCTTGTAAGCTGTCTCCAGACTGGTTTTAACTACGGAAAGGCGGTGCAAGGGTTTGTGTGTGTGTTACTGAGTTCCTTTTACTTTGATTATACACATTGCGGTTTTATATTTTGAATTTGTTCTGCAAAGCCGGTACATAAATCCAGTAAACAAATAAAATACCCTCAAAATCTTGGTGAGCAAGATTTCTTTTCTTTTTTTAAAAAAATACATATTTATTAAAGTTTTTTGAATACAAATGCATAAATAATAAGCAACATTATATCATAACATAATTTCGCCACTTCTTTGGACTCCCTCACGTCTTCCGCTCGCACTTACATCGTTACAAAAAAATTTTTTTCCAAGCAAATTACCCACTTGTTTGCAATCTTATCTCCGCTCATTTACATAAAATCTAGCAATTCTCCAAAAAAATTTGTATTTTCCTTAATCTCACTTATCGTCAAATTCAGATTTAATTCAGTGGTGGGCAATTATTTATGATCTAGCATCCTTCTTAACATTCAACCAAATTACAATATTTTTGTAAATAAATCTTGAATTTCATTTTGACCCCCTTAAAGCCCCAGCACCCACCCTACGCCTCCCCCTTGCTTTCGCAACAACGTTGCCTTTCCATCCAGCCCCCAACCTATGCCCCCCAATTGCCCCAACGTGACCCCCCAAAGGCCGAGAACCAATATTTCAAGGCCTATTAAACGGCCATCCCTTAAGCTTACTGCCCCCCCCGCCCCAATTCCCCCCCCCCGAAGGCTGATGGCGAGTAACATTTCATTTCAAGGCAATTAAACCGCCGCCCCCCTGCCCACTTTTTTCCCGGGGGGGGGGGGCGGAGGCAGCAGTAAGGCCCTCAGGTCTCTCTTTCTCTCTCTCCCCGCCCCCTCCCCACATACCTTGGGCCTTCGCCGCTCCCCCCACCCCCCCAGCTCCGGTTGCCATGGCAACGAGCGGCCTAGGGACTGAGGGGAAAGGAAACACCCGGCGGTACCTTTTTCCTCCCGGCTCTCGGCCGCCATCGTCCTCCCCGCCCCCACAACCCGGCGGAGGAGGAGGAAGAAGAACCGGTGGCGGCGGCGGCGGCGACGGCGGCTTTCTCTGGAGGCGGAGGAGTATTGGGGAGACGAGGAGAGGAGCGGCGCAGGCGAAGGACGCGAGGGAGGCCAACGGGGAGGCCCCTTCACGAGCTGCTGCTCCCTTCAGGACGCCGAGCAAAATGGAGGCTCTTCCCCCCCCTCGCGGCCCCGCCTCCTCCTCCTCCCGAAAGCCCCGCCTCCTCCTTCCCGGCTTTATACTTCCTACGCGACAATTCCCACAAGGCCCTACGGAGCCGCTTCGGCGCGTTGCGTCACAGGGCGTGGCGTCGTTACCTCACGGCGGCGTACGCTCTCTTCTCTCTCGCGCGCGCGCGCGCGGCGTCACAGGGCGTGGCGCCGTTACCTGACGGCGTCGTACGCGCTCTTCTCTCTCGCTCGCTCGCGCGCGGCGTCACAAGGCGTGGCGCCGTTACCTCACGGCGTACGCGCTCTTCTCTCTCTCTCGCTCGCGCGCGCGGCGTCACAAGGCGTGGCGCCGTTACCTCACGGCGTCGTACGCGCTCTTCTCTCTCGCGAGGGTGGGGGTAAATGAAAAGATCGCCATAGAGATAAAACGTAGAGACGCGAGTTGCAAAGGGTTCGAGGCGAGGTTCGAAGTTCCGCCCCTCACTTTCTCCCCCCCCCCACAGGGCGTCACGGGGCGCGGCGCCGTTACCTTAAGGCGTACGAAAAACAACAACAAGCCGAACACACCGTAGAGCTACGAAAGGTTTAGAGTGTGTCTACGGCTAGAGAAGTGACAAAGAGATCCGATAGATAGATATATGGATATCACCATAGAGCTAGAAAGTGTGGAGCGTGCGCGACCAGAAAGGAGTTTCAAGAGGACTGGAGGAAATTTAAGGACTATTTGGATAAATATTGTAATATAAAAAAATTAGAAATTACTTGAAAGAAACAAATAGGATTAAACTAAGTTATAATTAAATAAATGGGATTTAGAATGTTAAGAAAAGTGAATAAGATGGATTATAATTGGAAATTGTTTTAGTTTAATAATGATATTGGAAAGCTGTTACTACTGTAGCAGGAACCCTCCACCCCAATCATTCAGTTTGTACCAACTTTACACACACTCACACTCACACACTACATACGCTACGCTTCTGTTATAAATTCATAGAAAATCAACCATACATTGGTCTTGCACTGTTCCACTTTTATTTTACTCCATGAAATGTTGTAAATAAAAATATGCCCTTTTCCCTTATGGGGTATCCAAGAGCCCATATAGAGTCCTTACATAGGTTCCCTATTGGTAGGAGACAATAACAGAGGCCAACCAGAGAATATTGAGAAGCAAAGCAGCTAGTAAGCTTGATCTTTATTGATCTGTTGCAACAGGGTACTCCCCTCACATGCAGGAAAGGAGGTAAAGGTAAAGGTAAATTTACCCCTGCCCATACGGGCCAGTCTTGACAGACTCTGGGGTTGTGCGCCCATCTCACTTAAGAGGCCAGGGGCCAGCGCTGTCCGGAGACACTTCCGGGTCACGTGGCCAGCGTGACATCGCTGCTCTGGCGAGCCAGAGCCGCACACGGAAACGCCGTTTACCTTCCCGCCGGTAAGCGGTCCCTATTTATCTACTTGCACCCGGAGGTGCTTTCGAACTGCTAGGTTGGCAGGCGCTGGGACTGAGCAGCGGGAGCGCACCCCGCCGCAGGGATTCGAACCGCCGACCTTTCGATCGGCAAGTCCTAGGCGCTGAGGCTTTAACCCACAGCGCCACCTGCGTCCCAATAGGAAAGGAGGAGGACCCCCAAAATTGCTGTGCAAGGGCTTATAAAGACTTTTGAAATTCCCATCCTGTAGATCAAGACCACCCCCAGAAACATTATGCATTCATCACAGAAGGGGTGTAACCTAAGACCACCCCTCAGATAAGGTGATCTAAAGCAGAACATTTGCATGTTGTTTTCTCCTGTCGCTTTGTTTATTTCCTGTCTGGCAGGTTACTTGATTGGATTTCTTGGGGAGCCTGGGCAGTCTTTTGTAATGATAAGGCTCACACCCTTATTCAAACACAGATTAAGACAGGATTTGTGAGGAAAGAGACAATGGGGAGGCTTTTCCAGTTTAACCTTGCAGAGAAAGGATTTGGTCAGTTTAGGAATCAAAATGGTTCCAGGTTGGTCTTCCTGTGTTGATCTATGTATGTGTGGTTATGAACGTTGCCATATATCTAAGAACATAAAATTCCTCTCACATTATCCCCCCTTTGGGGCTAGAATTTTTCTTAAAAAATTTTGCCCCACAAATAATAACATTGTATGTTGTAAATGGATGCCTTTGTATAAATATATCATATAAAAATAACATATGTTGCATTTTGTTACTAAATTGCTTGTGGCATTCTAGCTCTTGGGAGAAACATTTTCTCAATAGTGGCTATGCTTTACATTTAGCAGGAAGGTCCACTACTGACTTAAAAATGCAGTTGGTGTTTTGTCCTTCGCCATTTTTGTGTGTTTCTCAGGTGTCAAGCTAGCTCTTCTGTGGTCTCACACTGGCATAGTGCTACAGCAACACATCCTGTCTGTTGAATCCCCTCGGGGCTTTCATTTAACCATGTCGCCTGGCACTCACCATAGCGGGCAGAGGTTTGGACATATCATGAGAGAGATGTCTTTTCCTGGCCTTTCTATGGGATTTTATTATAGGCTGTGGTCTTGCACTCATGGGAAGTTGCTCACTTGCACTTAAAGGACCAAAAAGCTAATTGCAGCCTGGATACACTTGCCCAATTCAAACTGAGTCCAATTTGAATTTATCTTGCCCCATGGTTCTCAACTCTTCAAACCAATCTGTTAAAAGAAAACCATTCTTAAAAAGGGCACTTGTCCAAATAAGTCAATTTAACTCTATAAGGGATCATTCCTGCTAAACCAAAGCATATCCACCTTCATGTATCTTAGAAGCTTCTCCTTGGTAAAGCGAGTTTCAGCACATTTTTAAAATGGGTAGGGAAGGTTGGCATAGTGCCAGGTAGGACAATCTAAACATTGGACTACACAATAGCCTGGTCTATTAGAACGCATAAAATGTATGAGAATCCTCCACTGGGGTGTAAGGAATAAGACATTAAACATAAAAACAATTACACACAAAAATAGCCCCCCCCCTTTGTGGAAATAACACACTGTCAGACACATTTCAACATTCCTACGTAATAACACATAATACAAAAAAACCTAATTAAATATCAGTTGCATATCTTGAGACAATTGTGATCTTCTCAATCCTGGAGCACAGTCTTAAGGTTCAAAAGTAAGAAAATGTCCTTGCAATTCAACTCCTCCCCTCTTTGTCAGCCCCACTCCCCCGTCAGTCTATATCATTTGAAAGAGATAGCTGTGGGCACTTTGAAAACTCTGGTGTCTGTTGTTGTCTTGTGGTGGCAAAGCTTTTCATTGCATCTGTAGTAACACATCTGTAGAAGTGATATCCTGTAAGGGGCAGGGTTTTGGGGACTTAAAAACAGTTAGAAAAAGGAAGGGGCAAAAGGCAAAAAGGATGTCCTTGAGTTTTCCGTGGGAAGCTGCAGATAATATAAATCTTAGCGCATTAAGCATTTTATTCATTTCAATATTATTATCACATTTCCATATAATTACTGTTATTATCTGCTAAGTTTGTTTGCTTTCCTTCACTTAGTTTTTGTTGTTTTTTATATTATTAAATAAAAAATTACTCCACATGTATAGAAAGAGAACTGTAAAAAATACAACAAAGGTTAAAAAATAAAAAATAAAGCAAAAAATTAGATTACCAGTCAGATGAAAACAGACTTGACACAAAGACATCAGATTTAGAAAAGAATTATTATTAAATAATACAAAGATATTATCAAAACCACACAGATTACTACTGGACTGAAAAAATGGGAAAACAATGGAAAAGGGCTTAAAATGACTTTCAATATGTGATGGACATGTCCCCAAAGTAAAACACACACACACACACACACACACACACACAATGACCTATGAGGAACCAAAAATAATAATACTCAGGCAAAAAGGTAAACAAATACCATTCCACAAACAATGTTTGGTTGTGCTTCAATTAATTTCATAGACATCATGGAAAAACTGATTAAATAAATAAAAACAGATTATTTGTAACTTAAAGTGTCAAAGCCACAAAGAGATGGAAGTCACTAATACAGCAGGGATTCAGACTTGTTTCACAGAACAGAAAGAAAGTTGCTGTGGGAGAAAAGAAGGGACAAACACTTTGTTAGTGGGGTTCACATATCCTGTTAAAAGGGAAAATTATTTCATGTGAGAAGTCAGTGGCAGTGCTTTGATATTTACCTGTGAAAAGAATTTGCCATGTTAAGATTTGAAACTTGGCAACCTCTTGACTTTTGATGGTCCAGCACTTAACCCTTTTGTCTTAAGTAGCCCCTGGAGCAAAGGACACATTATGGGTGGTTTCCCTCAATGGTTCCAAGTTTTACATAAGGAAATTTGGATAGGTTTCTCCCTGCAGCCCAAGCTCTGCAAGCTCTTTCTCTTTGTAAACTGATCTAGCCTCTGTGCATGTGCAGAGTTCATGTCTCAGCAAACCCTTTATATTTGAAAATGTTGCATCTTTTGGCTAAATTAGAATTTGAATAAGGGAAGGGTAAGGAGTAGATTTTAAAAAGGGACTGCTTCCTTTATGTACAGGAAAGGGCTAATATCCCTCTGGCCATTCGTGGAACAATCTGCCACGCCCTTATATATGGGGAAAAAATGGCCAGAGAGTCAGAATTCATAAGATTTTTAACATTCTCAGTCATTTCAGCCTTACCATTTGCAGACAAAATTTTCCTGCCCTTTATTTACAGGATGGTCAAGGCTCATTCTACTTGATTATATGAATTTGTATGTGCTTAAACTTTGAGTAGACTTTTAAGTCTGATTTTTGTAAATAATAGACAAAACGATAAACACTGTAATCACTCAAATGCCTGATATCACCAGTTCTGCTTCAAAACATCACGGCTTTCACCTCTCACCTTTAAAACAAAGAGCAAATCTGGGCTGAATTTCAACTCATCAGCCACAAATTGGGAAAGTTGAAAGGGACCTGGGGTCATCTAGTCCAACCCTAAAATACAGGGTTCATAGCAAGATTTGTACTACCAGAAACACACACATACTAATGTACACAGACACAACTGGGGAAGAGACCACAAGCCATGCACCTATCACAAGTCATGCACCTATCATGTACTAAGGAAGAGGAAAATAAAAGTACCCAACTTTATACAGAACCCTTTTAGCAGATCTTGAAGCTAGTTTGAGTGAGAGTTTACTTCCTTAGACTAAAGAGTGCAAGTTCCTAGAGAAATTATCTTTAAAGGAAGATTGAAGTGAACATATTTCCTAATATAGGGAAAGGCTCTCTTATAAAGCATAGTTAAAACAGCCATAGATTTGATTTTAAAGGAATACGAAAGTGAACAATTTTTCGTGAACTTGCAGAGGAATAGTAAGCCTAATCTATGCCCCCCCCCCCGCAGTTTCCTTTAAAGGAAGCTTACTCGGGAGTAAATTTACCTGGCACAGAAGTAAGAAGAAGGAAAAAAAACCTGAAAAAGACAGAATGAAACGGGGGGGGGGGCATTTTCTAAGAAAAGAGGCCAGGAAGTCTTATAGAGACCGATATCAGGAGCCTTACAATAACTCTTCTGTCCAACCAAATCAAAGTTAAAACTGGACTCAGATTTTTTTCTTAGAAGGAAGACCATACTTTCATAGGCATATGCTTAATGAAGTACATACAAGGAGGAAGACTCTTTTGAGCCTCTCTCAAATAACAAACATTCATATATATATATATATATATATATATATATATATATATATATATAACATAACAAATAACAAACACTTCATTCTCATTTTTGTCTTGATTAAGATTGATAAGGCCCAACATGGCCTTCTTAGATTTAAAATTTTGGAGCAAGCTTGCATTTTTATTTTAGATGGCACATTTAAGATAAGCAGCTGCTGGATGTTACCTAAGTACAATTTAAACATAGGAAAAAAGTTTCTTAAACACAAATTGAAGGGGACTGTCAGAGTCCAGGCCGGAAATAAGCGCCAACTGGGCTTCTTTCCCATCAGGAGTCTGCGGGTTCATTTCTTTTGATTGAGGTGCACCCATTTTAAGAATTTTAATAGCGCTAGCTTTTACTTTTATACTGCAGTCGGGGTTTTATCCCCACTTTTCAGGAAACACAATAAATAACCCATAGTACACTCAATTTGGACAACTCCGAGAATTAGTACTGTGACACACCGCCGTTCGTCTGGCCTGACTTACTAGGCTGGTACAGCTGTTGGCCTTTCCTGGCTACTAAGCTAACAGTGCGGTCAGCGATCTCAACCCCCCCCCCTTTGGTCATTACTCAGCCAGGGAGCCCACAGCAACCTCCTGCCTCTTAAATCTAACCTGAGAGTTCCCTACTGGACGCTTGCGTAGCGCAGTGCCAGACTGGGACTCAGAAATGACAAAGAAGGAAAGGAATCAGGTGCCCTTGCTTTCTCTGCTCACAGGTCATCTCTAACAAAGATCGCCATGGCAGAGGTGCAGCTGCACCTGGGAGTTATAGTTTTCAGTACAGAAGAAAAAGCACGACCTTTTTCTGGGCAAAACTCCGAAGGAATAGGCGGCATATAGACTGTAGAAGGGAAATGAAAGAAGTCACACACAACTTTTGCCTGGGCATACTCCGAAGGGCTAGGTCTGGTGTTTAGATCGAGGGGACAGAAAGGAGAAGGCAATTTTTAGATGAGGAAAAAAGTAGAAATTTTAGATTTGAAGGGAAAAGGAAGAATTAAAGAATTTTGGTTGCTGTGGTTTAGAGAACTCAACCCACTACCCGTGTTTCCTACTTAATACTCACTTCCGCATGCGCTGTTCCTGGTGATCCCACGATCTCTTGACTGGTTGTTTAAGGCCGGCCTGATCAAGCGTTGCTTCCTCTGGTTAGCCCCGCTGAACCTCCAGTTATTTCCAGACCCTGGGATCGATGGAAGACTGGCTATTCCTCCTGGCAAACTGCCTGGTGAGCGCTGGATAACCAGTCCTTCCTCGCTTCCAGAATCCGGGTAACCAAAAGTCCCTTCGTGGTCGCCATCTGTTGTAAATAAAAATATGCCCTTTTCCCTTATGGGGTATCCAAGAGCCCATATAGAGTCCTCACATAGGTTCCCTATTGGTAGGAGAAAATAACAGAGGCCAACCAGAGAATATTGAGAAGCAAAGCAGCTAGTAAGCTTGATCTTTATTGATCTGTTGCAACAGGGTGCTCCCCTCACACGCAGGAGAGGAAGAGGACCCCCAAAATTGCTGTGCAAGGGCTTATAAAGACTTTTGAAATTCCCATCCTGTAGATCAAGACCACCCCCAGAAACATTATGCATTCATCACAGAAGGGGTGTAACCTAAGACCACCCCTCAGATAAGGTGATCTAAAGCAGAACATTTGCATGTTGTTTTCTCCTGTCGCTTTGTTTATTTCCTGTCTGGCAGGTTACTTGATTGGATTTCTTGGGGAGCCTGGGCAGTCTTTTGTAATGATAAGGCTCACACCCTTATTCAAACACAGATTAAGACAGGATTTGTGAGGAAAGAGACAATGGGGAGGCTTTTCCAGTTTAACCTTGCAGAGAAAGGATTTGGTCAGTTTAGGAATCAAAATGGTTCCAGGTTGGTCTTCCTGTGTTGATCTATGTATGTGTGGTTATGAACGTTGCCATATATTCCTCTCACAAACTACAAGGAAACTCAGAAGGGAGGGACTTGAGGAAGTCAACCAAGATGTTTAAAAGGTTGGATCTGTGAATGATTAAGTTTGTTGTTATTGTTTATCTGTTTATTATTTCCTTTTTTTCCTTTTTCCTTTTCTGTTTTTGTGTATTATTCTGCTTTGTGGTTTGTGTTATCATTGTGGAAAATCTAATAAAAAATTTTTAAAAAAGAAAGTGTGGAGGGTGTATATAGAGCGATGGATAGTCTGGAACTGTAGCAGGAACCCCCCACCCCAATCATTCAGTTTGTACAAACTTCACACACACTCACACTCACACACTACATACGCTACGCTTCTGTTATGAATTCATAGAAAATCAACCATACATCGGTTTTGCACTGTTCCACTTTTATTTTACTCCATGAAGGAAGGACTACAAAATGGGGAAGGTTTGATACAGGGCAGCCATAATCCCTTCACCATCCCAGCACATCCACAGGAGCCCTGCCCAGTTGCTATGCCAACCCTGATGGTCCTAGACAGAAGACAATCAAGATCACAAAGAACTTGCATATGGGAGTGGATTCAGCATGGACTGAAACAAAGGACAATGATCCGCTCTTCCCTCTGGGGGCAGGAAACTGCAAACTTCCCTTTGTCTCCTGGAAGTGACTCATGGGGAGGGGGAGAGAAGGGAACCAGCCAGGTGACAAGACACTCAGGTTACCACCACAACACCTCCCTCAACCCCTCCTTTCTGTTATGTATGCATGATGTTTCTGGGGGTGGGCTTGACCTAGAGGAGGGGAATTTCAAAAGTTTTTATAAGGTCTTGCACACCATTTTTCTGTGTCTTTCCTCTCACCTGCAAGTGAGGGGAGCACCCTGTTGCAACAGTCAATAAAGGCCAAGCCTACAGGCTGCTGATTTGCTCCAATTTACTCTGGTTGGTGTCTTTACTTTTTGTCCAAGGGAGCCCTCGGATTTTTCCGGTAACAGAGTCAACTCGCCTAATAAAATATTTGAAGGGGCCGCTCCCCACCGCCAGCTGCTGCACATTGGCGTTCACATGGTGTGCGTGTGCCATGTCATGTGGTTGGTGGTGTGAGGCGGGGCTTACCTGAGGCCCCACCCCCACCCCAATATCTTAATTCACGTTGGCACCCCTGAGAGATCTTGGGGGGGAAACAATGACAAACCTATACAGCGTCTTAAAAAGCAGAGACATCACCTTGCCAACAAAGGTTCGTATAGTCAAAGCTACGATTTCCCCAGTAGTGATGTATGGAAGTGAGAGCTGGACCATAAAGAAGGCTGATCGCCGAAGAACTGATGCTTTTGAATTATGGTGCTGGAGGAGACTCTTGAGAGTCCCATGGACTGCAAGAAGACCAAACCTATCCATTCTGAAGGAAATCAGCCCTGAGTGCTCACTGGAAGGACAGATCCTGAAGCTGAGGCTCCAATACTTTGGCCACCTCATGAGAAATGAAGACTCCCTGGAAAAGACCCTGATGTTGGGAAAGATGGAGGGCACAAGGAGAAGGGGACGACAGAGGACGAGATGGTTGGACAGTGTTCTCAAAGCTACAAACATGAGTTTGACCAAACTGTGGGAGGCAGTGGAAGAAAGGAGTGCCTGGTGTGCTCTGGTCCATGTGGACACGAAGAGTCGGACATACTAAATGACTAAACAACAACAACCCCTGAGAGAGATGGAGAGCTAGAACTCTGAGCGACTTCCTACAAATATAAAAAACACAATAAAGCATTAAACCTTACGAAGCTTCCCTATACAAGGCTGCCTTCAGATGTCTTCTTCTTTTTATATATTTATAAATTTATAAATTTATTGTTATGTACTGAGTTGAATAGGATCCAAAAGGCAGCAGTCTGATTGGTCCTAGAACAATAGGATTCAGAATGCAGCAGTCTGATTGGTCCTAGAAAAATAGGATCCAGAATGCAGCAGTCTGATTGGTCCACAGGAGCCACCCAATCCAGCTGCAGGTGGAAGTGAATCCTCAAGGTGGAAGTGAATCCTCAACCTGATTGGCCTACAGGAGAATCCCGGATTTAGCCAATCTCATGGGGCCCTTTGTGTAAATAATGTATATAAAGCAGACATTCTGGAGGAACTTCCATTCCTCCTCCTCACCACTATGAGCTGAATAAAGAGCATGAAATCCACTCTCGACTCCGAGTATATTTCAGCAGCGATGCTGCCTTCAGCTTCCTCTCCCTTATCTTTCTCCAGGGCAGAGATGAGGTTTCTACCCTAAATCCAAGTTGTGCTCTGTTTAGGGTACCGTGCTGCGTTGCCTTTTATTATAGTGCTGCTGTCCTTATGAAATTTAGCTATACCCAAGAGCTGTTGCTGCCTAGGAAATTTGCACAGTGCAGAATTCGGCGCTAGGTGGTGCTACAGCCACAGGCTCCGGTATAATGCGGCGCAGCAGCTCCGGGAGGTTAACCTAAGAGTGAATGAGAAGCAACAGAAATGAGGAATGCAGGAAAAGGCGACTTTTGCTACTCTGTCCCTACTTAACCCTTGCAATATCTTGCCTCTTGCAATGTCTATCCATGCTTTGTCTACATCTGAAAGCAACTACATATACAGCACTACCATTGTCCAGATATCCTGCCCCTTTCACTACCTTTCAGTAATTTTTTTTTTTTACTTTGCTCGGTTATAAGGCAGTTTGACACACTAAAAAAATACAGTACCACTGTGATCCCAGCTGCCCGCCATCTTGCTTTGCCCAGAGGAAGCTATCCACATAAATGAGAATATGCAAACTTTATGCAAGTTCCTGTCCCAGGGCAGTGCCCTGAGTGCTTTAAGTAGCTAGCAAGCGCCCAGCAAGCGCTAGATTTAATATTCCCTGGTTGGATGAAAAGGATTGGGAGAGCTGGCTGTGGGCGGTTGTACGCTGTTTGCTCTCACACAAAATCTCCATGTGCTCTTTCCCATAACATAGCAAAAATGCAGTCTGCACAGGAGTATCAGGCCTAAGGAGCACAGTCACCTCCTCATCAGGGTGTCCCCCCCCCAAACAACTGGAGACTGTCCCCGGATGCCTCTTTTGCTCCTCCCATTTCACGCCTCTTCTGGTTCTGGGGGACAAACAGGGAGGAGAGACACCCATGACTCTTCAGCAGCCTGATTCATTTCTGCCCCTTGTCCCCTCTCCTCCTACCCTCCTGCTTCAACTTCTGCCTCTGATTCTGTACTTCACACCACTGCCACCACATGTGCAGGATCCTCCGTTCGCTGTACGTAATGCCGCCGCACATACCCTGTACATAGTGGTTTGCCACCGGCGCTGCTCGAGCGCTGTACAAACGGTGATTGGATCCCTCCATCGCCGCTACAGCCAAAAACGGAGGATCCTCCGTTTGCGGCTGCAGCTGTGAGCAAAGGATCCCGCCACTGTCCGTACGGTGCTGGAGCGGTGCTGCCAGCAAACCGCTATGTGCTGCACACGATGCCTTTGTCCGCCCCTGCTTCTGTGCCCGTAGACCTCTTTACTAAGAACGACAAGGGCAACGCTGAGACTATCTAAGAAGGACGATAGCCAGGCAGGCAGGGTCTGGCTATGGGCAGAGTGAGGGTGGAATAATATAATTGTCAAGCCGCAAGGGGCCACAAGGGTCATCTAGTCCAACCCCCTACAATGCAAAAATATTTTTTCCCCAATGTGCAGCTTCAACACACGACCCTGAGATTAAGAGTTTCATGCTCTACCAGCCTTCATTTGAGAATGAATGGTAATTACATGGGTGGGTGGGTGTGTCTTGAATACAGAACACATTACTGCCTCCCTTAGAACAGCTGGAACATGACCCTCTGTCACCAAGGTAGCAATTACATCTGTTGTCCAGACAGTCTCAGTTTAGCAGATTTAATCAGCCAGGATGGGGGGGGGGGGAAGGTTGAGCAGGCACCTGGTCCGCTGCACCTCTTCAAGAATCCTGCCCAAATTCTCAAGCGGAACAATAAACAAGAGCCATAGGCATCTGCAGCACACGCTTCGAATTACTGGAACCCAAACTAGACTATACCAGTGATTCTACCCTGTCGCTTTCATGCCTGGCTTGTGTTCTGATAGGCAAGCTGGCTGCAAGCAGGCTGGACCTGCCTCATTGCTTTGCGGGTGCTTCGCTTGCAGCCAACGAGAGACAGACCCACGGAAGCGTCCAAGATCAAAGAAGAAACAAGGAAGTTCGTTTTTAAAATTATTTTATTCAGCAATCGAGGAGCAGAACAACGAATCTAGACTTTGATACGGAAGGAAGGGGGGGCACCTTTCCTCACCTCCTCCTCTTTGAAAGGGGGCCCGAGGCGATGACCTCGACGGCGCCCAGCTCCTGAAACCTCACACTGCTGCACAAGCACCACACTATACCCCTTAACTTTATAAAATTATATTCTTCCCTCCGGACTCCATGATGCTACCCTCAGCGCCATAATCCTCGAACCAACAGGTCACATACACAGGAAAACCTTAATCCTGTCAGATGGTCCAGTCAAGCCCTTCCTCCGGGCAATGCTAAGTAACGGGCGATGCATATCTGTGCCATTGTCTTGCCATCACCTGTACTCAGGAAACGTTTATGCATATCTCTTTACTCTATGCAACCCCTACCTTACTGAAGTGCTGATCTATACAACCCCTACCTTACCTACCTTACTGAAGTGCTGATCTATACAACCTCTACCTTACCTACCTTACTGAAGTGCTGATCTGAGCGACCCCTATCTTACTGAAGTGCTGATCTGTGTAAACCCCCACCCACTTTCCTGAAGTGCTGATCTGTGTAATCCCACCTCTTGTGATGTATTTGTGACGTTTTCTGCACTGTATTCTGGGACTTGGAGGGAACTTTTAAAAGTTTATGTCGCCCCATTCTCACTGTTCAATCTCGCCTTGAACCTGTTGCGCAATAAACTTGGATCATCTGCTGTTTGCTCCTGTCTCCGGCTGAGCTCATTTTCCTCCGCAGGGACCCACGGACTTAGTCCGATGAGCTGGGTGGCAGAGCAGCCTCGCACCCAGATTTTGCCGTAACAACTTGGATGCCATTATGACAAGACATCACCTTGCCAACAAAGGTCTGTATAGTAAAAGCTATGGTTTTCCCAGTAGTGATGTATGGAAGTGAGAGCTGGACCATAAAGAAGGCTGATCGCCGAAGAATTGATGCTTTTGAATTATGGTACTGGAGGAGACTCTTGAGAGTCCCATGGACTGCAGGAAGATCAAACCAATCTATTCTGAAGGAAATCAGCCCTGAGTGCTCACTGGAAGGACAGATCCTGAAGCTGAGACTCCAATACTTTGGCCACCTCATGAGAAGTGAAGACTCCCAGGAAAAGACCCTGATGTTGGGAAAGATGGAGGGCACAAGGAGAAGGGGGCAACAGAGGACGAGATGGTTGGACAGTGTTCTTGAAGCTACCAACATGAGTTTGACCAAACTGCGGGAGGCAGTGGAAGACAGGAGTGCCTGGCATGCTCTGGTCCATGGGGTCACAAAGAGTCGGACATGACTAAACGACTAAACAACAACAACATGAAGTTGCTCACTTTGAGCCCCTCCTTTTCCTTCCCCAACAACATCCTGTGTCCTTATGGAAAATCTCACATGTCTCTGCATTCTTTGCTCTTGACTCCTGATGGACCGGCGTGTCCTTGGAGAAGGGGGGGGGGGGTTTCTCAGGCTCTCTAAGGATGTGTCTTCTATCTGTTCTCCATCTCCCCCTCCTTCTCTCAATACCTCGAAACTTGGCAGTTCTCTGTCCTGTCGTAAATCAGTCCTATCTCTGTTGCTTCTTGCAGCTACTGGAGAACAGGGGCGGGGGGTGTGGACTTTCCCCTCCCCCTCCAAAAGTGGGAGAGGGCATTTCACAGCCCCCCTCTTCAGACCAGTCCCCGACAGGACCAAAATATGGCTTCTCAGTCGCCTTACATATGTACACCAGGGAGTAGCTAGTTAAAATGTGTACGACAGGCAGGTGATAATTAGCCATAGTCTGCCTTGATAATTTGCAGAAGTTTTGTTCTTTCGTCTCTTGTGCAATTCCACTGTCACACATCCAAGAATTGGCCTTGCTTACCCCCATAAACACCATTCATCTTCAGGTACGAGTTACCAAGCTGGAAGTTTAAGAGGGGAAGAGAGTGAGAGCCTTTGGTCACAATTGTTGCAAACTCCCTTGTGTGAGCCAACAGAGGTGTGAAGGATCTGTAAAAGATAGTCATATTCTTCTATGCATGCCCATTCATTTCGATGAGATTTGTGAGGTAAATCTTTTGGCTTGATTAGGACTTCTGTGAAGGAAGAGGGGAGAAATGCTTCTTTGTTTGCATTTTGATGGGAAACTATTTCAATGTTCACTCCTTGAACCAATAGTTTTCCTTCGAAATGTGCACATTTTCAGATTTTGTCATGCAGCCCTCCAACCAAATCACTGTACAACGATGCATACATTAGAGGAGAGGGTGCAGAAAGTAGATATACTGGTGAAAACAGCAGACTAAAATACCAGATGGGCAGGGTATAAATAATAAATTATTATTATTATTATTAATCACTTGCAATCACTTGCAAACTTTGTTAAGCAAAACTGCACACAAAACACGTTTATTAGGAGAAATCAGTACTACAATGCTGACAAGTTTTTTTTTTTTTAAATGCAAATTGCGTCAGAAATGTGGAGAACTGAATTGTAGGCTACTTAATTCCTAATCTCCTTTGTGGTGCAGAAATGTAGTTTCTCAATGTGGATTTGTTCAGGCTCTTCCTCTCCATGCTGCTTTCAGTCTAGGGACTCGGCTACACAGCTGCAAATAAAACGTTTTAAATGCGTTGTAAAGTGCAAAATACAAGTGTGACACTAGATGGCGAAAGTGAGCTATGTAAAATTCAATGTGTTTTTCAAAACATTTTTTAGAAAAGCATTTTCACAGCGTTTTTTTTTAACGTGTGTGTAGATTCCACCGACATTGATTCTAGATGTGGTTACTTGACACATGTTTGAAAACCCTTCCCTTGATCAGGTTATCTCTGCCTTTTCCTCCCTGCGATCTTGGTACAGTGGTACCTCGGGTTAAGTACTTAATTCGTTCCGGAGGTCCGTTCTTAAACTGAAATTGTTCTTAACCTGAAGCACCACTTTAGCTAATGGGGCCTCCTGCTGCCGCTGCGCCGCTGCTGCAAGATTCTGTTCTCATCCTGAAGCAAAGTTCTTAGCCTGAGGTACTATTTCTGGGTTAGGCGGAGTCTGTAACTTGAAGTGTCTGTAACCCAAGGTCCCACTGTATACATCCACCAACTGGGGGAGTAATAAGGTATCTGCAATAAGTGCAATTCGGTATCTGAACCAGTGGGAGGTGACAGACAAAAAGACAACCAGTTCTCCCCTTCTCACCATTATCTTTTAGTAACATTTTGTTGGTGAAGGTGATTACTTCCTTTCACCCTTTTTTTAAATAATATTTATTCAGATTTTGAAAGTTACAAAAAAGAAGAATAAAAAAGAAAAATAACAAAAACATAAAACACACACACACATAAACAATTAAAAAAACACCAACAAATCAGACCTTTACATAGCTTTCTTCCCTTTGCTTATTTCCTTGACCTCCTCACACCTCTCTTTTTTGTATTCTAGTTCAATTAGGTGTTTCAGCAAATCCTTTCCAGCTTTGTTTTTATCCTAATAATTTATCTTAATACTTCCTTCCTGCTTCTTCTCCAGTTTCAGCCAGCATTCAGTATGAGCTGGCATCTGTTAGCGTTCACATCCTGGATCCATCTTTGCTGCATCTAAAATCTACCCTTAGAATGGCTTTGTTTGCCACGAGAAATAAACTTTGAGTTTTCGCCATTCTTTCAACCAGCAGCCTCACCTAATTATGTCTTTCTGCACATAGCTGTAGTATATTTACTAAACTCCAACAGTGTTGTGGACTGCGGCGATAGGCGGGTGGCACTTTTTCCTCTCACGCTGTTGGACCAGCTCTCACTTAGACAGTTTGCCCCCACCCCACTGAACAACCCTTTAACTGAAGGTCTCTCTACCTTTCCCCTTAAATTTTAATCCAGAATGCCCTGCAGGGGACCTTTGTGAGCGAGTAACTAGTAAGTTGGAGTCTCTGAGAGGCTTTCTTTAAATTAACAATAGAGATTTATTTAAGGCAAGATACAGTGGTACCTCGGGTTAAGTACTTAATTCGTTCTGGAGGTCCGTACTTAACCTGAAACTGTACTTAACCTGAAGCACCACTTTGGCTAATGGGGCCTCCTGCTACTGCCCGAAGCACCATTTCTGTTCTCATCCTGAAACAAAGTTCTTAACCTGAAGCACTATTTCTGGGTTAGCGGAGTCTGTAACCTGAAGCGTATGTAACCTGAAGCGTATGTAACCCAAGGTACCACTGTAGTAAATAACACAAATGGATTAAACTTAGGTTACTTCAGGAATGGAATGCGATTTCACTTTAATTTGCTCTCAGCTGTTTTTGGCATTACAGTGGTGCCTCGCAAGACGAAAATAATCTGTTCCGCGAGTCTCTTCGTCTTGCGGTTTTTTCATCTTGCAAAGCAAGCCCATTAGCGGCTTAGCGGATTAGCGCTATTAGCGGCTTAGCGGATTAGCGGCTATTAGCGGCTTAGCGGCTTAGAAAAAGGGGGGGGGAGGGAAAAAACTCGCAAGGCTCGCAAGACGTTTTCGTCTTGTGAAGCAAGTCCATAGGGAAATTCGTCTTGCGAAGCGCCTTGAAAAACGGAAAACCCTTTCGTCTAGCGAGTTTTTCGTCTTGCGAGGCATTCGTCTTGCGGGGCACCACTGTATAGGTTTGGTTCCTTTGTATGGTGATTCTTTCAGTTATCCACCCCCTTTAACAATCCTGCTCCTGAGGTACTTTAAGTAATAGACCCAAGGGCTCTCCACACACCCTCCCTTTACTGGGTTTTGGGAGTTTCTTCTTTTGCTTGGAAGAATCTCTCCCCTCCAGACTAGATTTGAGTCCCAAATAGGCTGTTCCTTTCCAGCTCCTACTTCTCCTGGCTCAACTTCTGCCTCCCAGTGAAATTCCGGTCTATTCCTCCTGCAGGACACCACACTCTGTCCTTCACAATATGCTCAGAGTGGAAATTGTTTTTCCCCAGTGATGCACATAGAGACTTATAAGCTCAGCTAACTAGCCACAGTGTGGTGTAGTGGTTACATTACTTTCTATGGGAAAAAACACACCTTGGTTTTGGAATGCTTCGGTTTTGGAACGGACTTCGGGAATGGATTAAGTTTGAGAACCAAGGTACCACTGTACTGAATGGTATATATAGTATTTATAAAATATGCAGGGATTCATGATATATAAAATGAACCATGGAAAGAGCAGAAGGGAAGTCACTGATATTATAAGGCTGTAAAATGAGTATTTTAAATTGTAAAACAGAAAGTTTAATCAAAATTATATATACACACACAGCAGAGTAGCTCCCCCCTTTTGTGTTTCATGTTGCATTTGCACACTCCTTTACACTCCTTTACACACCGGTGTGTGTGTTTTCTTCATACGATGATCACTACCTGCTTGGTTTCCCTGCCCCTGGTGTGTAGCACTTTTTGCAACTGCCACCAGGAAAATTAGAAAAATATATATAGCCGAGATAGCTATCAACTGTAAAGGAGATGAATTTATTTGACCCCATCTAGACCAAGCTGTGGATGGGACGCAGGTGGCGCTGTGGGTTAAAGCCTCAGCGCCTAGGGCTTGCCGATCGAAAGGTCGGCGGTTCGAATCCCTGCGGCGGGGTGCGCTCCCGCTGCTCGGTCCCAGCGCCTGCCAACCTAGCAGTTCGAAAGCACCTCCGGGTGCAAGTAGATAAATAGGGACCGCTTACCAGCGGGAAGGTAAACGGCGTTTCCGTGTGCAGCTCTGGCTCTGGCCAGAGCAGCGATGTCACGCTGGCCACGTGACCCGGAAGTGTCTCCGGACAGCGCTGGCCCCTGGCCTCTTAAGTGAGATGGGCGCACAACCCCAGAGTCTGTCAAGACTGGCCCGTACGGGCAGGGGTACCTTTACCTTTACCTTTAGACCAAGCTGTATCTTTCTTACTAAACTTTGTCTATTGTATTATTTAATATTACTTTTAATATATTGGTGGCCCCGCAGTGATTTTAGCTTATAAATTTTATTGTCTAATGTTTCAATTTGTATATTAAGGGGTTTCTATAGTTTTGTGCAGATTAGGTCATGTTTTGACAATGTAAATGTTTTAATTTTTTGTATCAAACTAGTATGTATTTTATTGAATGATATTGTATACAGCAGTCTTTGGCTATAAGCAATAAACTTGACTCACTGACTGGCATGTGCAATGGCTAAATCAAAAGTACACACTTCAGTGTATGGTAACTGCGAAGTGAATGTGGCTTACATTTTAAAACTGGATGAAAGCTGGTTTGAAGGAAAACGCACCAAAGAGCTGTATTGATCAAGAAACTCAATTTCACGGTCCGGTTTACGGGTGGTCAAACTCCTGGCGAGGACGTTGGGACCACGGGCAAGATGATGGGGTGGGAGCAGGAATGAGAGTCCAGAAGCCAAGGGTCAGAACTGGGAGTCAAGAAGCCAAGTGTCCAAGGGTCAGAAAAGCAGGAGTGAAGAAGCCAAGTCTGAGGATCAGGAAGCAAGGAGCCAGGAAGCCAAACAGCAAGTCAGGAAGCATGTTGCTATGGCAAAGAGCCAAGGGGAAATGCTGACCTTATATCCCTTCCTGGCTCTTGCCACCAGGTGCTGTGAGTTACCAGTCAGCCTCACCTGCGCCTTGCCTCTTCAGAACAAACTTAGGAAAGACCCAGTCCTGCGAAGCCCTACTGGTCACAGGGCCTGGCTCCTGCACGCACTCCTGACACTCCAGAATAGATGTGGATTGTGACTAACACCATGTGTACACGGCTTCAAACTCCAGCGGCGAGAGTACACTGGAGCTGGGGTAAATGGTATTGAGTGCACAGTCCTTATGTGGGCTAACAGGAGGGAAGGAATAGGGGTGCCCCCATACCTGGAGGAGTGGATCCACTTGAGACCTTCCCACGTTGAGAGATTCTAAGCATGCTTGAATGAGCCTGTCTAGAATCCTCCCTGAGATCAGGAATCCTGCTTGACCAGAGTGCTGAATTTACTCCAGAATGCAGGTCACATACTAAATTTAGGTTGATGAATCTGTCGCTATGTCAAAACTGAAAAATTCAAAGTACACCTAACTTCTAGATCTCTCTTTTTGGAAGGCAGGAAAAACAACAACCTGGTGGAGGTGAAAGAACAAGATCAACAACAATCGTTAACCTCAGGGATGAGCACATTCAGTAATGACCGCTCCTCACATCAAATAGGGGGCGTACTTTGCGTGGTCGCGCCCAGCACCCCTGATCCTACACGGCTCCTAGCAGTATTGCCTGGCATCGCCCTCCCCCCCCCCGACTGGATACCTGGAGGTTCCCACCCAACCTTGGGCGGTCAACCAATCCCGGTGGAGGAGGCGTTGCCAGGGGAGTTGGCCAGGTAGGGGGTGGGACTTCCCTACTCATACAACAGAGGGTGGAACTTACCTGGGAGATCACAGTCGGCTCCAGAGCTTCTCCCACCCCCCCTCAGTTAAGCTTTCTTTTGCAGGTTAACTACTTCTTCACAGGTATGCTGGTGCTGCTACGTCAAGGTCGCTGTTGAAGGGCCCGAAAGGAATTTGCTTGCATTCGCAGGTTTTGCCTTCCCCGTAGCAAAACGTCACAACTTTGGCGGTTTCAGGCCTTGGGCGGAATCTTTTAGTCTTTCTTCCCTAAAATGGGGGGGGGGGGTGAAGCGGTGATCCATGCCCCCCCCTTGCGGTGGCGATCCCAGGGTTCCCCGTTAAAGGGGTTGTTCTGGGGGAGGCATTGGCCATATGCCGAGAGGTTGTCTTTGGTCTCCCTTCTGTTGCGGCAAATTGGGGGGCGGATTCTCTGCTTGAACAGATGTTCTCCAGAGTCGGCCCAATCCCCACTCAATCTGGATAACCCTGATGTTCCCCAGATCCCCAGCTGGGGACTGGGAGGAATAAACGCCCAAGGCCTAAGCCAAGAAGAAGAAGAGTTTGACTTTGATATCCTGCTTTACCGCTACCCGAAGGAGTCTCAAAGCAGCTAACAATCTCCTTTCCCTTCCTTCCCCACAACAAACACTCTGTGACGTAAGTGAGGCTGAGAGACTAGCCCAAGGTCACCCAGCAGTTGCATGTGGAGAAGCGGAGAATCGAACCTGGTTCACCTGATTACGAGTCTACCGCTCTTAACCACTACACCACAAGGTCTCCCTACATCTGAATCTTAAATAAAGTTGTGGCCAATTTTAATCCCATAACACAGTGTCGTGTGTCTTTATTCCACGCGGGAGCCAACCTGGGGTTGGGGGGGTGGGGGTCTCCTCCCGTCCGCGCAAAACAGAAAGCCAGTGAATGTAAGAGATTTGCCAATGCAAACAGACAAGACCTACGATAGTCAAGGTATGTCCTTACTGGCAACACAAGCCTATGCACACAGGAACAAGAACTTAGTAATAACCTAGGAAAATGTATATCTTTGGATTAACAATGGTTGGCTTCTATTATGTAGGCATGTCATTATCTAAAGCAGTAGGTAGAGAGCCAGGACTTTTTTTTCATTTCCCATTTTGTTTCGCAGATGTGTTCTGCAACATGTCGTTGGGAGCCTCTAAGTGACCCATTTGCCAAGCAATTGTCCTGATTTATTTTCAGGGAGATGCGCAGATTAGGAGGAACTTGCACTAAAATGATGACTGTTTTCATGAGTTAAAACAACAACAACAACAACGAAAAACAAGTTGATGCAGAAATATGGAGAGCTGAAGAGTGGAAAAACAAGAAACTGAGAGGAGCCCAAAATGACTGATTTGTCTGTCCCTTAAAAACAAACAAACAATAGACTTTTCCAACAGGAAGCCTGTTGGAACCTATATTGCGAAGGAGACAAATTTCTTACTCTCTGTCTTTTAAAGTGTCTCTATGTAAAGGCAGCTACTCCCTCTTATTTCATCCTGTCACCTGAAAACAATGAAACCAGTTGATTTTCTTTTGTCCATTTCTGCTTCTGGCAGATGACTAACAAACCACAAAGGACAACACCTAAATTTCAGCAAGACAAGCTAACGAAACACAAAATGACAAAAAGAGTTACACGGAGGGTGTTCCCAGGACTTTTTCACCACAGTAATGCAATCTATATTCTATAGGTCTATTAGTTCTTTTCAGAAAGGGGGGGGGGACCCAGTGATGCCAAGGTAATTTATTATGATGGAGGTGGTTTCTGTTGGCCTGTTTTGTGCTTTTGTTCTATTACAATAGGAAGGAATCGTTGACTCGTTTCAGCTGGATGTCCTGCCTTCCTCTCATCCTGGCTTGGTACCCAAATAAAGGATTTGAACCCAAGTCTCCCCAATGAAAGCCAAGCACTTATGTGACTGGACCACACTAAAGGTAAAGGTAAAGGTACCCCTGCCCGTACGGGCCAGTCTTGACAGACTCTGGGGTTGTGCGCCCATCTCACTTAAGAGGCCAGGGGCCAGCGCTGTCCGGAGACACTTCCGGGTCACGTGGCCAGCGTGACATCGCTGCTCTGGCGAGCCAGAGCCGCACACGGAAACGCCGTTTACCTTCCCGCTGGTAAGCGGTCCCTATTTATCTACTTGCACCCGGAGGTGCTTTCGAACTGCTAGGTTGGCAGGCGCTGGGACCGAGCAGCGGGAGCGCACCCCGCCGCAGGGATTCGAACCGCCGACCTTTCGATCGGCAAGTCCTAGGCGCTGAGGCTTTAACCCACAGCGCCACCTGCGTCCCTGCAGACCACACTAAAGGTAAAGGTAAAGGTACCCCTGCCCGTACGGGCCAGTCTTGACAGACTCTGGGGTTGTGCGCCCATCTCACTTAAGAGGCCAGGGGCCAGCGCTGTCCGGAGACATCCCACACTAGGGATGGCATAAAAATGCAACTGAGGAAGGGTGGGAGGAGAAATAGATCAAGCTTCTTCTGGCCTCATTAAGTCTATATCTGGTTTTATTCTCTCTCTCTCCCCCCCCCCCCCCCCCCCGCTTCTATTTTTTTTTTAAGGGGCAAAGCTTTATGACAGCATTTACTATACATAATAAAACAAAAACAAACACATTTAAAAAGCCATAGAATGCCAATCAACTATTCTATGGGAGAGATTATTCTCTGTGTTTGCACCCAAGTACTATTACTATTACCCAAGTAAAGTAGAGACATCACCTTACCAACAAAGGTCCATATAGTAAAAGCTATGGTTTTCCCAGTAGTGATGTATGGAAATGAGAGCTGGATCATAAAGAAAGCTGATTGCCGAAGAATTGGTGCTTTTGAATTATGGTGCTGGAGGAGACTCTGGAGAGTCCCATGGACTGCAAGAAGATCAAACCTCTCCATTCTTAAGGAAATCAGCCCTGAGTGCTCACGGGAAGGACAGATCCTGAAGCTGAGGCTCCAATACTTTGACCACCTCATGAGAAGAGAAGACTCCCTGGAAAAGACCCTGGTGTGGGGAAAGATGGAGGGCACAAGGAGAAGGGGACGACAGAGGACAAGATGGTTGGGCAGTGTTCTCGAAGCTACCAACATGAGTTTGACCCAACTACGGGAGGCAGTGGAAGACAGGAATGCCTGACATGCTCTGGTCCATGGGGTCGTGAAGAGTCGGACACGACTAAACAACTAAACAACAACAACTATTACTCTGCCCAGGTAGATTCATTCAGGACTGAGCGCAGCTTTCATACTCTATACTGGTTAAGTCTTCCCCAACCTGGTGCCCTCTAGATGTCATGAGATTACAGATCTCATCATCTCTATTGGTCATGCACAAGATTGGGGAAGTATGGATCCAATTGGCTGATTCGCATGCTGCAGCTTTCCTGTTTGAATGCTCTCCTGTGCAGAAATGCCCTTCATAAAGAGAATTACCACGTCAGGGAGAGATCTCAGAACTAGTTTTCTGCCCGCCGTTTTTCACAGGCATGCAACTTCCTCTGTCTAGATGACTAAAGTGGTGTAGTCCAGGAAAAGCTTTAAGCTACATTCTGCTGATTGCATAACCTGGTTCTAAACCTCTGAGGTTTTAAAATTACCGATGTGTGGATGTGTGAATCAGACTAAATGTACAAAGGCAGGAATCAATTATGAGTGTCAATGAGGACACTGACCCAGTGATTGATGTTATGCTTTCTGCATCTTCACATTTTGTTCTCCCCTCTTCTACCCAGCATTCAGTACCATTTGCCCAACTTTCTGTTCTGATTGTACCAACAGCCTAGCTATTTTCTGTTTCGACAAATTCATCATGGCTAGGCTATTACGAAACAGGCTTTCATTCAGAAGCCGGGAGATGTTTGCGGTACAAAGCAGTGCGATTCAATTGCAGTCAATTGAGTACACTAATCCAGCGGTTTTAAACGTCTGAGGGTGTCAGAATAAACCTGAATGAGTCATTAGGTCTTTCAGAGTTCACTGCAACAGCTGTGGTTATGATGACACCACAGAATGGTAATGATAGGCATTGTTAAATGCATTCCTCCCTCTGCTGGTTCGCAAGTTGGGACAGCCCCACACCTTCCACATTTCTCGCTAAATGTTGACAGAGGAGCATCGCTCGAGCCCAATTTGTACAGTTAACGGCTAGCATTTACACAGGACGGGACTTGCTAAGAACATCCTTCCCCCCACTATGAAAATAGGAGGCTACTTAAGTACACGTTGCTCACTGATTTCTCTTTCTCTTGTAGAACAGAAAACAACAGACTTTTTTTTTGTATTTTCTAAGGACAGCAGCATTTCTTCTCTTGTACTTCCTGGTCTAGGGTGCAGAGTTGTACCTGTTTAACCAAGCAAGGGTTGTCTTGATTGATTTCCACATGCAGAATCTTGCAGTTAATGTTGCAGCCAGAGAGCAAATTCTTAGTCAGATTAGGCAGAGAATTATTATGGTGCAATAGCTTCCAAGTTCAAGCTTGTTTAATTGTGGTGCACGTTAAACTATCAGTTCACCTGTATCAGGTACCCATACACCCTGGGGGCTGATGGGAATTGGCATCCACCTGGACGACAGCAAGTGCCCCACAACAGACATGAAGAACAACAAACAGACATGAAGAACAACAAAAGTCAATTGTTCGGTCTAATCTTCCTCTTCTTCCTAGAACCTCATGGCATCATACATAGTATCCTCACAACAACTTTATGAAGGCTGTCAGATTGAAAAATGGTAACTGGACTGAGGTCATAAAGTAAGTTCATGGCGGAGGGGAATTTGAACCCAAGCATTCCAAGCCTTTTGGGGGGGGGATGCAGGTGGCGCTGTGGGTTAAACCACAGAGCCTAGGACTTGCCGATCAGAAGGTCGGCGGTTCGAATCCCCATGACGGGGTGAGCTCCCGTTGCTCGGTCCCTGCTCCTGCCCACCTAGCAGTTCGAAAGCACGTCAAACTGCAAGTAGATAAATAGGTACTGCTCCGGCGGGAAGGTAAACAGCGTTTCCGTGCGCTGCTCTGGTTCGCCAGAAGCGGCTTAGTCATGCTGGCCACATGACCCGGAAGCTGTACGCCAGCTCCCTCAGCTAATAAAGCAAGATGAGCACTGCAACCCCAGAGTTGGACACGACTGGACTTAATGGTCAGGGGTCCCTTTACCCTTTACCTATTCCAAGCCTTTATCCACTCCTCCACTCAACTGCTGAATGAAAGAGACTAGATACCAGTGAATAATGGCACTTGAAGGATTACTGTTGCTCCAAGAATTCTCCACACCGCATGAAGCAGAATAAAATTGTGATTAAAAAAATCAGAGAAGACCCCCCCCCTTCAAGCAGCAGAAATGACCAAAAACTCAAAAATGAGCTGGAGGAGTTGACATGAGACTGATCACAAATGATGTTCAAACGAAGAGCAAGGTTTACATCGCTGTGCAGTACACAAAAATCAAGGCTGAGGAATCTGTGGCCTTCTAAATGTTGCAGAACTACCAGCCCCATCATTTCTGACCTCTGGCCAAACTGGCTGGGGCTGATGGGAGTTGGGTTCCAACAACATCTGAAGGGCTGTGGGTTCCTCGCAGCAGACATAAAAAGATTAGCTGTTTGAACTCATGTTCAGTCTGTTGTTTTTAGAAATGCATACTAACATGGCAAGTGCAGCTGAATTGAAGGCATATACAGTGGTACCTCGGGTTACAGACACTTCAGGTTACAGACTCCGCTAACCCGGAAGTAGTACCTCGGGTTAAGAACTTTGCTTCAGGATGAGAACAGAAATTGCGTGGTGGCAGCGTGGCGGCAGCGGGAGGCCCCATTAGCTGCTTCCGGTTAAGAACAGTTTCAGGTTAAGAACGGAGCTCTGGAACGAATTAAGTTCTTAACCAGAGGTACTACTATATAGGTATTACTGGGAAAAGATGCGTGGCTACCACAAAAAGAAGAAAGTGCACATCTCTTCCATTCCCTGATATAAAATGCACGCGCTAAAGCTGATCCAATATGCTTTGCTGCCAAGGAAGCAGCTCAGTTCATGTGTGCTTTCCATGTGAACTTTTTTTATATACAGAAAAGACAGTGCTGTATAGTGGTCAGAGTGTGGCACATGTTCTTGTCCTGCATTTCAGTTATGAAATGCAGTCTGTGGCTTTGGACAAATCACACTTCCACAGCCTGACTTACCCCACAAGGATTAAAAAATGATAGAACCTGATGCCCCAACAGATTTGTTTTGATTTGATTTTCAAGTGAAATCTTACCATAAAAGGAAAATAATAAGCTCATATTGTTACTTGAACCATAGAATCATAAAATTGTAGTTGTGGTTCGAGGACCCGACCCCGCGAAGTGAAATGAAGACACAAGGACACGTGATATAAGGTTAATGGGCTAGAAAAGGCCACAACTTTATTGATTACAGCAATGAAAAGGTATTGGCTTAGGCATTGGATTGAAACAAGTGGGTTTATTCACCAGTAGGTGGAGCCTGTTGATGCTGATCCAACTATAGGCTCACCTCCTGCTGTCACCGAGGGTCGTGCCATGGCCTCCCGCCAAGCAGGCATCGGACAGAATACACGACCGCCAGATTCCTTTAACGGAATACCCCTAAACATTGAAGGCATAGGCGATGGCCACACCTAGCACTTCGTCACACCACAACACATTATTCCAATGCCTAACCTACCCACCAATACCACGAAAGTTGTGACAATTGCTACGAGGTAGGCGAAAAAACCAAAAAGCCTAATGCCAAATGGAAAAACTCCTACCAGGCCCCCCGGACAACCAGGGCGACCAACCTAAGGTCCATAGCAAGGCCAATGACCTAGGCCCTAACTAAAAGGGAGTGGAGGGTGGGTGACTCGCACAGGACGACGAAGAGAAATGAGGCCAGGGAAAGGCTGGCGATGCAGCAAAAGGCTGCTGAACACGCCCCCTCCGTGGCACCTGGTTGGATGGCCACAGGGGGGGTGTGAGCGCCAGCCAGGTGAGCTGGAGGCAGGGGGCAAATGCCCCCTGCTGGGCGGTGCTCGGGCTCCCGCCCACAACCACTCCCCTCTCTTTCAGGGAGGAGAGGCTTTGGAAAGGACTCCAAAGGTCACCTACTCCAACTCCCTGTAATGCAGGAATCATGTTCCATTAGAGTTTCAAATTCTTAACAACAAAAAACCACTGCAGTTCATACGCTGTCAAAAAACCCCCATGCTGTTTGTTTTGCTGACCAGTGTGGCAAAATCACACACCTTATGTGATTTACACAATTAATTATGGAAATCACACACTCCATAAGTTATTCCACCCCATTCATTTCAATGCAAATGAATGTAAATAGGGGTGGCAAGTGTAATCAGTCACGTGGTTTGCAGACTGAAAACAACAACAACAGCAAATACTGATCATATTTGCTGGAACGATTTCCATTCTGGACCTGGGATGAGTCAGAACATGGGCAATTTCCATTTCCATCAGAAAATTCTGACATCCTAGCGACTGCGCTACCAGCCCTGTTTCTCCTCTGCCTCCTTCAGCCACCCACCTCCATCCCTTTTCTGCTGTGGAATAAATGAAACCCTCTTTACTATCATAGCATACAGAGTGAGCTCCTGTTGCTCTGTCCCAGCTCCTGCCAACCTAGCAGTTCGAAAGCACGCCAGTGCAAGTAGATAAATAGGTACCTCTGCGGTGGGAAGGTACACGGCATTTCCATGCGCTCTGGCTTCCATCATGGTGTCCTGCTGTGCCAGAAGCGGTTTAGTCATACTGGCCACATGACCCAGAAAGTTGTCTGTGGACAAACGCTCAGGGGCAGAGGAATGGGGGTGTGGTGGGGGCAGTTCGTACTGGGTGTCCCCACCGAGGGGGGTGACAAATTGCCAGGCGGCACTCACCATGGGGCCTGCAGTGCATCCGAGCCATGTGTCTTTACTGGGAGTGACTCAGTGGCTTGGATGCCCGCAGGCTCCATGTTACCCCAAACGGCCCTCCCACCACCTTCCCCTCAGCTGTAGGGCGGCTGAGTGGGAGGAGTCAGGCAGACTTCTCGGAGGCCCCGCGTGTGGTTGGCCCCCCCCCCCCGGGTGCAGGGCACGCACGCTGCCCCAGGTGCCTGATTGGCTTGCTCTGCCACTGCAAACCCTGGCTCCCTTGGCCTGAAAGCGAGATGAGCGCCACAACACCATAGTCACCTTTGACTGGACTTAACCGTCCTGGGGTCCTTTTCATTTACCTTAGGAGGAGGAGGAGGGAGGGAGGGCAGGCAAGTGAAGGAGATGCATTATCTTCCCTAGTCTTGGGACTTCCAAAGGTATGCCCAGCCACACATTTCTTTTTTACGATACGATATCTTTATTGTGAGGACGCAGGTGGCGCTGTGCGTTTCCGTGAGCTGCTCCGGTTCGTCAGAAGCAGCTTAGTCACGCTGGCCACATGACCCGGAAGCTGTACACCGGCTCCCTCGGCCAGTAAAGCAAGATGAGCACCGCAACCCCAGAGTTGTCCGCGACTGGAGCTAATGGTCAGGGGTCCCTTTACCTTTATCTTTTATCTTTATTGTCATTGTCCCATACAGAACACTGAAATTGAAAAATCTACATAAGACACTTAAAACCCCCTAAAAACTCTGAAGCCCCATTTTAAAATACAATATACTATAGAGACTCTTTATACTGCATTTGGAACCAGAATTGCATTTGGGTAGAAACTGTTTCTCAGGCGGCTAGTCCTGGTCTTTATAAACCTATACCTTCTCCCAGAAGGCAGAAGCTGAAAGAGATCATTTCCGGGGTACACACTACCCTGCGCTATCTCTGCAGCTTTCTTATGGCACCTGACAGCATAGATTTGTTCTAAGGTGGGAAGAGCGCACCCAATAATTCTCTCTGCAGAATAATTATTTTTCAGTATTTCAAATTGTCTGGCCATCTGCATAGCAAAAGGGGACTTCACTGTCTATGCAATCCTCTTCATATTACACCTTATTTGGGGAGTGGGGTGAAACGAGGGAGCTGCTCCTGGACTCTGAGTTTGAAGCTAAAGCACTGAAGAGGAAGCAGGAAAAGCCCCAGTAAAAACACCCTTACAGGAGTTAGCGCCGCATTTTTTAATTTTATTTTTGCACCCATTTTTTAATTTTATTTTTGCACAGCTCTCACTCATTTAATCAGGGCTTGCTCAAGAGAACTCCCAGCGGATCATGTCTCCATTATGCATCCTTTCCTTAATTTATCAACAATGCGTTTTCCAAAATATCCGCAGCGGCTTTCAGTCTGCTGAGAATGGTTTCCTCTTCCCTCCAACTGACATCCCATCGGTTATTCCGTGCTGACGCGGCGTTCTGTGAATCAGATCCCACAATGCAAAGACGTGTTGCCCAAGTATTTTAACTGGAAATCTAGGTGCAGTCCTAATTAAGACTCTGGCTGTAATCACTGCTTGAGTCAAAGGCTCCCCAGTGCCTTTAATAGCTACATGACAAGGGAGAGGTTTAAGAGGTGCAGCTTTGCCTGCCACAGACTGAAATGGCAGCAGAAGCCGCTCCACCCACTCAGCTGCTATCTGCATGGTAAAGCACTAAGAGATGAGGTGGCAACGAAACCTCTGACAGTGGTTAGCTGAGTTGCTCTAAAGAGGTACGATGGTCAGAACACGTCCCTGGCTGCCATTGGTTGCCACTTGTCCCGAAAACAATGGGATTTGGACAAAAGCATCTCCTGTCCTGGTTGAACTTCCGCTTGCTGCTCATCAAAGAGGCAGGACAGGCACAGGAAATTAGAAATTAAAAGGAAAGCTTTTAATGGCTTTTATAGGTCTATTAAATTATAAATAATACTGTTCCTTTCCAGAGGTTAATTTTGTGTGGATGCGCAGCTCATAATTAGCAAGAATTACATATGGGCTTGCTGACAAAGGTCAATATAAGTAAAGCTATGGTTTTCCCAGTAGTGATGTATGGAAGTGAGAGCTGGACCATAAAGAAGGCTGATCACCGAAGAATTGATGCTTTTGAATTAAGGTGCTGGAGGAGACTCTTGAGAGTCCCATGGACTGCAAGAAGATCCAACCTCTCCATTCTTAAGGAAATCAACCCTGAGTGCTCACTGGAAGGACAGATCGTGAAGCTGAAGCTCCAATACTTTGGCCACCTCATGAGAGGAGAAGACTCCCTGGAAAAGACCCTGATGTTGGGAAAGATGGAGGGCACAAGGAGAAGGGGACGACAGAGGACGAGATGGTTGGACAGTGTTCTCGAAGCTACCAGCATGAGTTTGACCAAACTGCAGGAGGCAGTGGAAGACAGGAGTGCCTGGCGTGCTCTGGTCCAGGGGGTCACGAAGAGTCGGACACGACTAAACGACTAAACAACAACAACATATGGGCTTCGTTTGCACATAATGCTACAGCTAAACCATGCAGTGGGGGAGGAAAGGGGGTGCGGTGGGTGTGGTCCACCCCAGGTGTCCCCACTGAGGGGGGTGACAAAAATACGAGTTTTAAAAAAATTGGGCTCATGAAACTTTTTAGTTCAGTCAAGAAACGTAAGGAAATGCGGCTGGCACTGGGCACCACACCGCAGAGGCTGGCACTTACCGCGGGGCCTGCAGTGCGCACGAGCCAAGTGTCTCTCCTGGGAGTGGCATAGTGGCTTGGGCACCTGTAGGTTCCGCGCTGCCTGAAACGGCAGTGTGGGACTTGCGTCTGCCCACCACCTCTCCCTCAGCCGCCCTATAGCTGAGGAGGAGGTGGCAGAGAGGCTCCCATAGGTGGCTCGCCTCACCCCGGCTGCAGGACGCACACGCCGCACCAGGCATCTGAGCGGCTAGCTACGCCACTGAAGCCATGGTTTGTTTTAACCATTGTTTGCTTAATCAAGTAACAAACACAAGTTGTTTCAGGGATGAAGGCTTGTTTCTCCGGAGGTCAATTTGTTGTGCAGATTCTCTTGCCTTGTGCCTCTGCAGATTGGTGGTTTGGTGGGAGTGGCCAGACAAACCATGGTTAAGCAAGCCCACTGAAACACACCTTGGTTGGCATCCATCTGTCTTGGAAGACAATGGAGGAGTGAGTGCACCTTTGGGATTGAAGTCAAACTAGTCACACTGAATCACACCAAACCACTATCAAAACAAGCCATTGTTTGTAAGCCAACAACAAACAATTGCTTTGCATTGTTCTTTTTGGCCAGAGAATAAACCAGGTCGATCTGCTAAGGTGGGTTTGGATGTTTTTATAAACCATGTTTTAGTATTATGTACGAGCCCAGCCATTGTATATCTCTATTTTAATAATAATAATAATAATAATAATAATAATAATATTTATACCCCGCTCTCCCCGACCAAGACCGGGCTCAGGGCAGCTAACACTGAATAAAAATACAGTAAAACATTAAAAACAAAAACAAAAACAAAAAACAGTTGATTAAAATATAAGTTAGAATACAGTTTAAAATCCAGCCTCGTTTTAGTGGTAGCCTATAGATCAAAGCCATACGGGGAGAAAACGTCAAATATGTACCGGCGCCAACTATCCATGCTGGTTCCACATGGGCCAGCAAAAAGAGCCGAGGGAAAATTTATATACAAATCCCATATAAGGGGTTCCATAAAAAAAGGGGGGGTGTTAGACTGCGTCCAGCCTAAAGGCCAGGCAGAACAGCTCCGTCTTGCAGGCCCTGTGGAAGGGTATCAAATCCCACAGGGCCCTGATCTCTTGCGGTAGGGCATTCCACCAGGCTGGGGCCAGAGCTGAAAAGGCCCTGGCCCTGGTTGAGGCTAATGATTTTGCAATGTTTTTTGCAGATAAAATCGCTCAGATTCGGGAAGAGGTAGACGCCACTGTGGGAGCAGGGCCGGGGCGGGAGAGTGCTAGAGTTCTGTCTAGTCAAGTTGAGTGGGATCAATTCCAATCTGTTACCTCCGAGGATGTGGACAGGCTGCTTGGACGAGTGAAACCAACCACCTGTCTCCTGGATCCTTGCCCATCCTGGCTTATAAAAGCTAGCCGGGAAGGACTGGGCAATGGGCTTCGTGGGGTGGTGAATGCTTCCCTCCGTGAGGGAGCCTTCCCAGACCCGCTGAAAGAGGCGGTTATTAAACTGCTTCTTAAAAAACCATCTTTAGATGCGGCCACGATGGCCAACTATCGCCCAGTCTCAAATCTTCCATTCTTGAGCAAGGTGATTGAGCGAGCGGTTGCTGAACAACTCCAGGCACGCCTGGAAGAAGCGGACCATTTGGATCCCTTCCAGTTGGGATTCAGGCCTCATCATGGGACTGAAACTGCCTTGGTCGCGCTGGTTGATGATCTCCGGCGAGCTAGGGACAAAGGTGAGAGCTGTTTCCTAGTTCTGCTGGATCTCTCAGCGGCATTTGATACCATCGACCATAACATCCTTCTGGACCGTCTTGAGGGGCTGGGAGCTGGGGGCACTGTCATACAGTGGTTCCGCTCCTTCCTCCTGGGCCGTGTTCAGAAAGTGGTGGGGGGGGGATGAGTGTTCAGACCCCTGGGCTCCCACTTGTGGGGTGCCTCAGGGTTCTGTCCTCTCCCCCATGCTTTTCAACATTTACATGCAGCCGCTGGGAGAGATCATCAGGAGGTTTAGGCTGGGTGTTCATCAGTATGCGGATGATACCCAGCTCTACCTCTCTTTTAAATCAGAACCAGTGAAGGCGGTGAAGGTCCTGTGTGAGTGTCTGGAGGCGGTTGGAGGATGGATGGCGGCTAACAGATTGAGGTTGAATCCTGACAAGACAGAAATACTGTTTTTGGGGGACAGGAGGCGGGCAGGTGTGGAGGATTCCCTGGTCCTGAATGGGGTAACTGTGCCCCTGAAGGACCAGGTGCGCAGCCTGGGAGTCATTTTGGACTCACAGCTGTCCATGGAGGCACAGGTCAAATCTGTGTCCAGGGCAGCTGTTTACCAGCTCCATCTGGTACGTAGGCTGAGACCCTATCTGCCTGCGGACTGTCTCGCCAGAGTGCTGCATGCTCTGGTTATCTCCTGCTTGGACTACTGCAATGCACTCTACGTGGGGCTACCTTTGAAGGTGACTCGGAAACTACAACTAATCCAGAATGCGGCAGCTAGACTGGTGACTGGGGGCGGCCGCCGAGACCATATAACACTGGTCTTGAAAGACCTACATTGGCTCCCAGTACGTTTCCGAGCACAATTCAAAGTGTTGGTGCTGACCTTTAAAGCCCTAAACGGCCTCGGTCCAGTATACCTGAAGGAGCGTCTCCACCCCCATCATTCTGCCCGGACGCTGAGGTCCAGCGCCGAGGGCCTTCTGGCGGTTCCCTCATTGCGAGGAGCAAAGCTACAGGGAACCAGGCAGAGGGCCTTCTCGGTAGTGGCGCCCGCCCTGTGGAACGCCCTTCCAGCAGATGTCAAAGCGATAAACAACTACCTGACATTCAGAAGACATCTTAAGGCAGCCCTGTTCAGGGAAGTTTTTAACATGTGATTTTACTGTATTTTTGGTTTCTATGGAAGCCGCCCAGAGTGGCTGGGGAGGCCCAGCCAGATGGGAGGGGTATAAATAAATTATTATTATTATTATTATTATTATTATTATTATTATTATTATTATTATCTCCTTGGGGCTCGGGACTTCCAAAGTGTTGTTATTTATGGACGTTAAGGTTCTCCACGGGTCATACCAGGAGAATTTTGCCCATACAGTATGAATACAGAAAGAAGTAGAGTGGATTTTCTTCTGACTCAGTGTTGTTTAAACTGGACTAGACCTTGACAAACTTTCATGTAGGCTTAGAGACTACAATGAAAATGGAGAATACTTACAAGCCAAAGATCTATTTCAAGTTTCAGCCACACATAAAAATGCAATTAATGGGTCAATTCTTCATGAGTCAGCAGAGAAGACTCATTCCCCACAATGCACCTGTAGGCATAATGTCTTATCAGTGTTGCTGGGAATATTTGGCAAGTAACTTTGTGTATATAAGGGCTCAGGTTGCAGCATACTGTGTGGGTTGTGGTAGGAGATTGCAGGAATTGCTGGAGGCTAACTGTTGGAACTGCTGATTTGATTGAAGGCTTTTTGAAGAGATGGTCTGGGGAAGAAGGTGGAAAATTGCCAGGCTTCAGATTTTAGAGACCTCTCTCAGTTGCAGGACTTTGCAAGCAACTGAATTTAGGACTTGGCTGTGGGCTTTAGCACAGCAAGGACTTTGAAGCAAAGAGCCCTCTCTGGGTTCTGAGAAAGAAGACTACTTGTAAATAGTGTTTGTGTGGTGGTGTATGCTGGTGTTGGTCAAGTAAAGACAATTTTGCTAAGTGACTGTTTTCTATGGTGAGTGTAACTGTTTGACTGAGCTACTACAACACGTAAAACACCCAACGGCAGGTTCCAAAATAGACAAGGAATTAAGAACAGGTCTTCTCAGCCCATAGCAATGGTGACAGGACTGGCTCCTAAATTCCTCCTGAGACTTGTACTAAAATGACCCCCTTCTCCTTGTAGTGTCTTGTCTCATCTCAAGATTGTGGGCGATCTGACCCTCTGGGACATAGCAGAACTTAAAAGTTTAATATAATACTGTTATGTGCTGATGGGGTGATCACACAGTAATCTTTGGTGTGAGAATATGGGTATTATAAGTACACCAACAGAAATGGGCCCATTTTCATTTACGAAATGTTTAGGGGGGGTGTAACACCAATTGTGTGGCTATGTGATTAGAATCATACTGTCTGGGTTCACACCTAATGGTAAGCCAAAGATGGCTTAGTGCAAACTTGCAGGCTCCTGGAGAGATCATGGTTGTTTTCCCCCCTCCCCTAGTTGTTCTGCTGCTGTGCTGAGTTAAGCCGTGGTTTGGCTTAGCATATCATCCAAACTGGGGCTTGTGTTTTAGCTCTCTCTAGACAAACAGTGAGCTGTATCCAAGGTTATTCCTATCATACACAGCTTGTGTTTTGTCTGGGAGAGCGAAACCAGGAGCCTAGTTTTAGGTGATATGCTAAGACGAACTGTGACTTAGCTCAGCGCAGCGCAGCAACAGAATGACTGGATGAAGACCAAAGCATCTTCAAACTCCTCCCTGGGAGCCTGCATGTTTGTTCATTCACACTAAGCTGTGGCTCAGCTTAGTGTTATATGCTTTCCTCTGTCTTCACAACACACACAGGGCTGTGTGTACTCCACGCTAAATTAAAACAACAACAACAACTCTGTCAAGGTAATCCAAATTCTGAAATTTACTGTAAATTACAGACTGAGGAAATGTGTCCTATTTCTCTTGTATTGCATAATTTATTCTGCAAATTTTACAACTTTGCATAATTTATTATAGATTTGTTAGTTGGGGGGCATGAAGCTATACAGACCATTGTTGCCCCCAACTATTCAGCCTCTTCTCTGGCTTCTGAGATTTTTGCTGGCATTGCCTGCACACTTTCAAACATATTTTTTGCAGCCATATTTTACAGAAACCTCTTGTTTTTATGAATGATTGTGGCAGCTTAAATCTTCACCTGATACCAAATTTCTGTTGAGATTCTCAGGTGAAATACCCATACAATGGAAGTTACCCCAGTTCCGGTCACTATGCAGAGGCAGCCTAAGGTCCAAAATAGTTTACTGCTGCAGAAGATTAGGCTTCAGTAACACAGTTCCAGACATTGATATACATGTACAGTCTGTGGGCTTTACAGATACAGATATATACATGCACAAAGTATCTCTGTCGCTCAAACTTCAAGATATAACACCAACTCCAACTCAGTCACTTACCGTATTTTTCGCCCTATAGGACGCACTTTTTCCTCTCCAAAAATGAAGGGGAAATGTGTGTGCGTCCTATGGGGCGAATGCAGGCTTTCGCTGAAGCCTAGAGAGCGAGAGGGGTCGGTGCGCACAAGGTGGGGGGACAGCGGGGAGGCGGAACGCCGCCATACCGCTGTCTCCCGATGTGGTTTGGAGGCTGACGGCGGGGAGACGCGTGCTTCTCCCTGCCGCCAGCCCCGCCAGCTCCGGGGATAGCTGGGAGGTGCAGCGCGTCTTCCCGCTGTCCCCGGACCTGGTCTGAAGGCGGGCGGTGGGGAGAAGAGCTCTTCTCCCCGCTGCCGGCCCCACAAGCGCCTGGGGGGGGGGAAAAATAATTTTTTTTTCTTTTATTTCCCCCCCAAAAAACTTGGTGCGTCCTATGGGCCGGTGCGTCCTATGGGGCGAGAAATACGGGTATATAGATGGGACTGGTCCATTGCCATAGCAACCTGCTTGACTCATTTTTGCACCTGTCGCCTTATCTCATACATGGGGTGATTTGTGCCCATGAAGGAAATTAACCCTTTCCTAACCCCCCCACTTCCTCCAACAATTTCTGCACATTTTCTGAGTTTCTACAGACAATGCACATCCCAGAACACAGCTGTCCTTCACCATCAGCATCAGTTCGGGAGTCATTTGACTTTGAGCCTGGGGTGGTGGAGGCGATGATTTTGGGGGGGGGGCGGGGCGCCCGTTAAGGGTGGCAGAATGAGAGACAGATTTGGCTCTGGGAGACCCGATCCATTCTGTGCTCCCTTCTATGAAACACCTGCGTCCCATGTTAATTACGGAGGGCTTGCCCTTGGGGATTCCACTTTGGGCTGGGGCTGTACATATCCCATAGTTTCAAAAGAGGTGCCGAGGGAGAGGCTTTTAGCTTTGGTACGTGATCTCCTGGTGCACAGCTGTTGTGTTCCTGGGAGTGGCGCCATGCTGTGCCTTCCATGCTTTGCAGGTTGCTCAGAGTTCCAACTCCCAGGTCCTTTTGTTTCCACCATGGGCTGGATTTTGCCACCAGGAGCCCTGCCCAGCTTTTAGGCAGGCCTCCAACGGCAGCACTGCCCCACCTTGAGGGAGCTCAGCGAAGGAATTCCGCTGCAGGGCGTTCCTCCTTAGGCTGCCTGACACAAAAGGGAACACCCACCCGCTGGGTGCTGACAGACTCCTGCCAGGACAACAGCCGAGGCTGCAGCTTACAAATTGGGAGAAGCAAGCTTCGCGTTCTCTGCATACAAAGCCAGCGCCAGTTCAGTCCAATGGAAGGAGTGGCTCAGAGCAATGGAAGGTTCAGCCACAGACTCAGCAACATCTTATAATCCTGCCTCAACCTGGATCCTCGGGCAGGTCTGGTGGCGCCAGGGCGCACTGATTCTTTTATTTATTGTGTTCTGCATATTGTTTTTCAGCTCCTGCCTTTCAGCATCAAAGTCGGTCATAAGGAGCTGTTTTACAGCTGGGCTGTGTACTCACCATACGTGTAAAGCATATGGCTTTAATAAAGGTAAAGGTAAAGGGACCCCTGACCATTAGGTCCAGTCGTGGAAGACACTGGGGTTGCGGCGGTCATCTCTCTTTATTGGCCGAGGGAGCCAGGGTACAGCTTCCGGGTCGTGTGGCCAGCATGACTAAGCCGCTTCTGGTGAACCAGAGCAGCGCACGGAAACGCCGTTTACCTTCCCGCCTGAGTGGTACCTATTTATCTACTTGCACTTTGACGTGCTTTCAAACTGCTAGGTGGGCAGGAGCAGGGACCGAACAACGGGAGCTCACCCCATTGCGGGGATTCGAACCGTCAACCTTCTGATCGGCAAGTCCTAGGCTCTGTGGTTTAACCAACAGCACCACCCGCGTCCCTTATGGCTTTAATAGTCCCCCCCAAATAACTGCAGTTTACCCCTCACAGAGCTACGGTTCCCAGCACACTTAACAAAACTACACTCTAGATCAGGCATAGGCAAACTCTGTCCCTCCAGATGTTTGGGACTACAATTCCCATCACCCCTAGCTAACAGAACCAGTGGTCAGGGATGATGGGAATTGTAGTCCCAAACATCTGGAGGGCCTATGCCTGCTCTAGATCCCTGCTCGGTAAGACTGATAACGTCTAGTGGGAGGGGATTGACTGTGTGGGCCCAGGGGGTGTTCACTGCCTCACCGTGAGAGGAAGTTATACCATCAGGAGCAAGTCAGTAGTAAACCACACAAAGTAAGTGGAGTTAACTCTTTATCTGAAGAAACAGGATCAGCTCAGGAGTGTCAGGCCTAATGAACACAGCTACTCTTCTTGGGTAGGGCTTGCCAGTATGAAGCAGTTGCAGACACTGAAGGTCCTCACCTTCTCACAGCTGCCGAAGTCTCTTCCTCTCCAGAGCTTTCCCCAAGCAATCTGAGACTGAGACTGAGTGCCTGCCTTTGCTCCTCCCGCTTCATGCTTATTCTGGGAGACAAGTGGGGAGGGGAGCTTGTTGCAGTAGCAAGAGGAGACACCTGTTCCACTTCACAAACTGGACTCCTCTTGGCCTCCCTCCTCTCCTGCTTCTGCTTCAGCTTCTAATTCTGTACTTCATTCCGCCACAGAGTCTCCCAGCTAACTAAGCCCTGTTACCTCTTCGGCTTCCAACACATCCTCCCCCCGGTTTTCTCCCTCTGACCACTCATCAGTGTCCCACCACCAATTCCCGGGCTCTGCGCCTTCTTCCCTTGGGGGTTCTCCAGCCAGTGCCTCCCACCATTCCTCTGTGTCTAGCCAGTGCCTGACATATGCCCACTGCTTTGAAAGACGTTGTGATGTGGGCATTCCTCCCTGGATCCAGAGATTTTGCAAAACTACTGTCCAGTTTCCAATATTCCTTTATTGGGCAAGGTGATTGAGAAGGTAGTGGCCAGCCAGCTGCAGGTATCCTTGGGAGAAGCAGATGACATAGAGTCATTCCAGTCTGGTTTCAGCCTTAATCATTAATTACCTGAATTGGGAGAGTGACAAGGGGTTCTCCTTGCTGTCTCAGGTTTTGATACTATGGCGTTCTTCCGGAACGACTCAGGGAAGTAGGAGTTGGTTCTGCTGCTACCTGCAGGATCAATACCAGAAAGTAGCACTAAGAGTTTGTTGCTGGCTCCATGGCTTTTGGGTTGTGGGGGAATCTCACAAGGATCCATTCTGTCTCCTGTGCTATTAAACATCGATATGAAATCATTGTGGGCTACCACCTGAGGATTTGGACCGTGGTGTCATCATTATGATATGCATCTCTATCTCTCTGTTCCATCAGAATCAGGAAAGGCTGTGAAGGTGTTGACCTTTCTGGAGGCACTGATAAGACTGGATGCAGGGGGCAATAAACTGAGGCTGATGGAAGTGTTGTGGGTAGGTGGTTCCTATGTCCAAGAATGAGGTGTATGACATCTTTCTGGGAGGGGCTGCACTTCCCCTTTAAAGATCAGGATTGTAGTACTCCTAGATTTGAACTTGTTGCTAGAATCTCAAGCAGCTTCTGTGGTGAGGAGTACTTAAGCCTAGCTTTGGTTGTTCCTGGACTGGGTTGGCTTGACCTCAGCTGGCTATGCTCTCGTGATCTTCTGCTTGCACTACTGTAATGCTCTGCCCTTAAAGATAGTCCAGAGGCTGCAGTTAGTGAAGAATGTGGCTGTTGGGTTGATAAGTGGGGCAGCCCAATGGGACCATGTGGCTCTGGTTCTGAAAGTGCTCCACTAGGTGCTAGTGAGCTACGAGAGGCAATTCAGCATGGTGGTTGGTTGGTTGGTTGGTTGGTTGGTTGGCATCCATCTGTCTTGGGAGACAATGGAGGAGTGTGCCTTTGGGCATGAAGTCAAACTGTTGGAAGATCACGGTGCCTGCTGTGACTTAGTAGCATTCTATAAGGCCTTAATGGTTTGGGACCCAATTTCTTAAAAAGGTTTTCCCCAGCACCAAGCATCTTGGACTGTATGACTGGCAGGTGAGGCTGCCCAGTTGACAGGGCCTTTTCAGTGGCAGTTCTTCGGTTGTGGGATATGCCTCCTGCCCCAGTGAGGCACGCTTGTCTCCATCATTGCAAACTTTCAGGAGGAATGTTTACCCAGGAATTTGGTGACTGAAGAATACTGTTCTTGGCAACCCCAAGATCATTGGATAGAAGAATGTTGTTGTTGTTTAAGTGTAGCTGCTTTTAGATGTTTGTTTTCAGAATATTTTAACTGTTTTAACTGTTTTTGCTTTGTTTTTGCTTTTAAATTGTGTAACTGTTTGCCCCTCTGGGTTCCTTGGGGAGGAAGGGCGGGATATAAATTCAATAAACAAACAGGAAAGTGTGACATGCCATATAAGTTATGTCTTTTCGCCTTTGTCAGTCAAAGAAAATGCTACTTCCTTCCTCCTCCAAGGTATCACAAGCTTGCGCTTTGGAAAGCTGTGTACATTGTGATAGCGCAAGTCACACAAATATACCTGTGGATCAGTTCCAATGACATCACTAGGGATGAGCCAAACTCCCCAAATATCACAACTTCCTATTCTGTGAACTGTCTGCCTTTAAAAAATAATAATCAACTGGATTTCTTGAGAGACTGATGGTGAAACTACATGCTACATTAGCTAGGTTGAAGCGAAGGTTTGTTGTGTTAACACAATTTCCAGTGCAGAGCTCCTGATCCAGGCATTAGTATCAGGGAGTAGAGGTTTAACCTTTTCTTCCTTTGGTGTTCATCATCAGCATCATCATAAACTTTATTGCTCTAGCCAAAGGCCACGGCATCATTCACAATGGGAACAAAAAGAAAAGCAACAATAAGCATAAAAACCATGAAAACATCAGGCACTGCAGATACAATAAACCACAGTCACTATTTTATCTAGTTCTTTTCCCCTGATCTTCTTAGCTGCCAACGCATATAGTGCTACTTTATAAGTTACAAAGTCATCAGTATCAATCAGCAGCCATTTCACCCTTTCCACCCTGTTCGAGTGTGTTCCATTTGTGAGAAGGGGTTTTATAATTCGGTCTCTTGGTTCTCTGGAACCAAGCTGGACCATAAAGAAGACTAATCGCCGAAGAATTGATGCTTTTGAATTATGGTGCCGGAGGAGACTCTTGAGAGTCCCATGGACTGCAAGAAGATCAAACCTCTCCATTCTTAAGGAAATCAGCCCTGAGTGCTCACTGGAAGGACAGAACCTGAAGCTGCGGCTCCAATACTTTGGCCACCTCATGAGAAGAGAAGACTCCCTGGAAGAGACCCTGATGTTGGGAAAGATGGAGGGCACAAGGAGAAGGGGACGACAGAGGACGAGATGGTTGGACAGTGTTCTTGAAGCTTCCAGCATGAGTTGGACCAAACTGTGGGAGGCAGTGGAAGACAGGAGTGTCTGGCGTGCTCTGGTACATGGGGTCACGAAGAGTCGGACACAACTAAACGACTAAACAACAACAACTCTTGGTTCTCTATATAGCGGGCATTGCAATAAATAGTGGTACAGGGCCTCTACGCAAGGTTGCCCACACAGACAAAGTCTCTCCTTGTACTGTACTTTGCCATGCCGACCATCCACCACGCCAAGGGCATCAATTGGAATCGTAATTCTGTAAAAGTAATATGTATGAAAAGTGTTTAGCCTATGGCACCTGGTATTCCCAGGCGGTCTCCCATCCAAGTACTAACCAGGCCTGACCCTGCTTAGCTTCCAAGATCAGACAAGATTAGGAGTGTTCAGGGTATTATGGCCGTAGACTCCTTTGGTGGTCCTAATTCAGACTGAGGCCTATTTGTTTACCATTTGAATTGGGTGGGGAAAGCTCCCTCTGAAGTGAATGGAATTTTCTTCTCAGTAAACATGCAGAGGCTCAGCCCATCCTACAGCTTGACTGTTTTCATTTGAATGGGGGAAAGCTGGCTGTGGGAGCTGTTGATTGGCTAGTACCTATGACGTTAATGCTTGCAGGGGCAGATCATTAGTTGAACGGTATCTGAAGTCGGGAAAAAGCCCAGCTGCCTGCCTGAGGTATATACAGAAGGTAAAGTCTGGTGGGCAAACAAACATTAATGGTTGCTCACGCAAATGCAGACTCTCCAAATGTCCCTATTTTCCAAGGATAGTCCTGGATTTACAGAAGCCATCCTGGTTTCTGATTTGATTCCAGAATGTCCTGCATTTCCTTGTTGTTGTTGTTGTTTAGTCGTTTAGTCGTGTCCGACTCTTCATGACCCCATGGACCAGAGCACGCCAGGCACTCCTGTCTTCCACTGCCTCCCGCAGTTTGGTCAAACTCAGGCTGGAAGCTTCAAGAACCCTGTCCAACCATCTCATCCTCTGTCGTCTCCTTCTCTTTGTGCCCTCCATCTTTCCCAACACCAGGGTCTTTTCCAGGGAGTCTTCTTTTCTCATGAGGTGGCCAAAGTATTGGAGCCTCAGCTTCAGGTTCTGTCCTTCCAGTGAACACCATAATTCAACAGCATCAATTCTTCAGCGATCAGCCTTCTTTACATACATCTATTTTTATCAGAGAAATGTTGAAGGGTTTGGAGTTATGCGACCCCCGAGCCAAGGAGATAAGTAACTATACAACCTTTGGAAGACATCTGAAGACAGCCCTCTATAGGGAAATTGTTGAATGTTGAATGTTTTATTATGCTTTTATATGTGTTGAAAGCTGCCCAGAGTGGCTGGGGCAACCCAGGCAGATGGGTGGGTATAAATAATAAAATGATGGTGGTGGTGATGGAATAGGACGTCCCTATTTTCATCATAGAAATGTTGGAGGGTATGCAAATGTGTAAGGCACTTTGTGCTAAAACTGTATTTGTGTTGTTTGCAGAGAAAGTGCTGTGATTTATGACCCAAACTAGAAATTATGGGGAAGTGTGACTTCTGCTGACCTGTATCTTTCCAGCAACATCTAGTAAAAGGAAATGTGTGATGTAACATAATTGGAAGGCTGGATGAATCTCTCAGTTTCGGTGTGCCTTAGTTTCTCATTTTTGCAATCTTAAGTTCAGTCAGCATTTCCCCAAAGTAAAAAAAGCATAAGCACTTTCACAAACATTTCTCCTAATATAGTCCCTCAGTGAAAATAACGTGCAAAAATGCGTTAATATCATACAGATTTTTGTGTGCAATTTTCTGCAATGTATACATTTTTGTACACATTTTTTTCTAAGAAGGAGGCAGCTGTGTGTTTCCTATACTGTCTAATTTGGACTATCTTATGTCTGCCTTCACCCGAGGATGGACTTTGCTGACAAAAGTCAGATAAAATTTCTCACTTGCCGGATTTTCATGTGTTGCAAAATTTGACACTTTTCTAACTGTTACAAATGCAGGATACTGTTGATTCCTAGACTCTTGCAGTGTAGAAAAGACTAATTGCTTTATTAAGATTGCTACTGCCCAATTCCCCTATAAATGCAATCCCACAGATTTAGATACATGTCATGGAGCATGACCGGATTATAATGGCGCAATTGTAGCAATTGCACAAGGGACAATGTCTGCAAGATTCTGAGCTTTTTCTCTATTCTTTTCAAAGTACAGTCATACCTCGAGTTGAATATGCTTCATGTTGCGTGTGTTCGAGTTGCGCTCCGTGGCAACCCGGAAGTAACGGAGCGTGTTACTTCCGGGTTTTGCTGCTCGCGCATGCGCAGACGATCAAAATGACATCACGCGCATGTGCAGAAGCGGCGAAAAGCAACGCGTACGTGCGCAGACGTGCCGTCACTAGTTACGTTTGCTTCTGGGTGCGAACGGGGCTACGGAATGGATCCCGTTCATATCCAGAGGTACCACTGTAATTTTCTAGCCCTCCTGGAAATGAAGTTATAAAGCAAAATTTCAGGCAACGAAGCAACTTCTATAAGTTGAGACAGCCTGACTACTACTGCTTTTCAATATTTTTAGCCACTGAGTGAAGTCACAGCTGTGATCAGTGAATGATTTGTTTGGACACCAGACCATAGAAATCGCTGAAGTCCCCCCCCCCCCCCGCCTTTAGTGCATTTTTCTTTCCTACTTTTCATTTTCTAGTCTTTGGATTGCCGTAGTGTGATCACCCCCCTCCCTCTCTAGTAATTAGGTTTCATCTTTCTTATGATGGCTTCATAAGAGATCAGGTCTTAGATATTATTTTCTGCAAATACTACTACACAATGAGTATATGTTGTTGTTTAAATTTGTTTACCACCCTTCATCTGAAGATCACAGGGTGATTCTCAACGTAAAAATACAAAACAAGAACACAAAAGACATAATAAAACAAAAACAAACCAGTAAACCGCCCCCCCACCAAACACATTAAAAAGACCATAGGCTGTTAATCCGCCAAAGGCCTGGTTATTGAGAAATGTTTTCACCTGGCACCTAAAGTTAAGTAATGAAGTCGCCAGGTGAGCATCTCATGGGAAAACATTCCACAAGCGGGGAGCCACCATCAAAAAGGCCCTACAGACCTCTCATGAATGGGGCATACAAAGAAGAGCCTCCGATGAGGACCACGGGTTCCAGGTCTGTTCATATGGGGAGAGGTGGTCCTTGAGGTCTTGCAGTCCTGAGCCATGTAAAGCTTTTAAGGTCAAAACCAGCACTCTGTATTGGGCCCAGAAACTAATTGGCAGCTAGTGAAGTCAGGCCAGGATCCGTGTAATATGCTCAAACCGTCTTGCCCCGGTGAGCAACCTGGCCTCTGGATTCTTCACCAGCTGAAGTTTCCAAACCGTATTCAGACACACGTATAACGTGCTGCAGTTGCGTGTTGAGGCCTTTAACCCGCTCCCTGAAATAAATTCAGACAAGACTCAAATTTTGGTTTGGTTTTTGGCAGAATTTAGGCCACAACTTTATTGATTACAGCAAGTGACTGGTTGCATAGGCTCTGGTTCAACTAGCTCCCTGCACCTGTTGCAGGTAGCACTGACCCAGGGCACCAGCATAGGTGAGCCAAGGGTGAACACCTGGATAAGCAGAAAGCTGGGAGCAGGCTATATCCGCCACCCAAATGCCCCCCTGGACTCAGGCACGGGCACAACCCCCTCACAGGGTTGACCAAACCATCGAGTCCCTGGATTCCTTTAACAGAATACCCTTCACATAGGGATGGTGAGAGCCATCTCCCATCCCTATCACCTGAACCAGAGCCTATCCGCAACCTTACAAGTTGTGATGATTTGCTACACGGCAGGCAAAACCCAAATGGCAACAGCCAATCAGCCAAGTGGGGAAAATTCCTGCCGTGCCCCTGTCCCAATGACAGACGACACACGGCGGCATAGTAAGGTCAAGCGCACAAGCCCTAAAAATAGGGAGAGGTGGGCGGGTGTTCCGATGCACGAGCCAAAAGAGGAAGCTCTGGGTCACGTGCATGGGCATAAATAGGTCTCTTGATCCATTTAGGCTGCGTCCCATTGGCCTGATTGAGCCCTGCATCAAGGGACCTACCAATCGGGTGTTGTGACTGACCAATGTACCCACCCACAACACGGGGTTAGGTTGCCAGGTCCCACCACAACACATGCTCTCTTTAAGGGAGGACCCGATTAATCTAATCTATATGTTATTAGAGCGTAGGCCCCAGAAGTTATACCTGTCTGGATAAGGGCGCAGCTGGGCCACCAGTCGAAGCTGATGGAAGGCACTCTGCACTGCCGAGGCCATTTGGCCCTCAAGCAGCAGCAATGGATCCAAAAGCTGCATATCGGCTCCTTCAGAGGAAGTGTAACCAGTGGCGTAGCGTGGGGCATGCAGGGGGGGCCGGCCGCACCGGGCGCAACATCTGGGGGGGGGCGCGCTCGCCGCCTCCGGAGTTGCCGAAGAGCCTCGGGCGCAGGCTGTAGCAGAGCCCCATGTCTCGCGGAATCGACGAGCTGTGCGCACGTCTGGGCTGAAGGCGTCCGGCAGGCAGCGGCTCTCAGCACTTGCTGCGGTCCCCGCGCGTCAGGGCCGCAGAGGGCGCGCCAGGCAGCCCCTCCTCACAGCCCCGCTGCTGCTGCAGCTGCTGGGCCATGTTGCATTTTCCTCGCCTCTCTGCCCTCCTCCTCCGGGCAAGCGGCGTCATTTGGGCGGCAGCGCCAGCGGCAACTCGCCTCAGATCACCTGACACGGACCCGCCACCGCCGCCGTGGCTACCTTACCGTATATACCCCAGCCCAGGCAGCAGCAAGAAGAAGCTGGCAGTGGCGGCAGGTTAGGGGTTAGGGGCGCAAATTACTTGCCTTGCCCCGGGTTAGGGGGCGCAAATTACTTGCCTTGCCTCGGGTGCTGACAACCCACGCTACGCCGCTGAGTGTAACCCCATCATGCGCAGGCCACCCCCATCCCTCCAGTCTAGGGAACCACCTACTCACAGTGTCTCAGTCTCACCTGGATTGAGCTTCAGTTTGTTGGCTCTCATCCAGTCTATTACCGAGGCAAGCACACTGGCATCCAATTAAAGAGCACTGCCACCCAATCACAAAGGCAAAATGTGAAAACTTGCAAAGAGAATTAGGCACGCATGCTGCTGCAAAAAGCACCAGTCTAGTTGTGCAGTGGTATATATGTCTTTCTGGAAAGTACCATATTTTTCCGTGTATAAGACTAGGTCCCCCCCCCCCCAATAAATAATGTCAAAAATTAGGGAGCCTCTTATACACGGATAGTGTATTTCCCCATTTCCTTAAATCTGAGTCTTATACATGGGACCGTCTTATAGACGGAAAAATATGGTAAGTTTCTTTGTGTACACTGAGGTTTCCTCCCAGGCAAGCGGGCACAGGTTTGCAGAATCGAAGGATAATGTTAACAACATTTATTAGTAATATTTTTTTTTAAAAAAGGATTTAAAGAATTCTGGTTTTAGCCAGCAGAAGGAAGTGTCCCACCTAGTTGCAAAACTTTCTACTCCTCCTTGGATTTTTTATTTACCAAAGGATTTATCCAGTGCTATTTTTATAGAAAAAGAGGAGCCAGAACTCACAATGAACGCCTCCTTTGTTCTCTTATAATGCTCACCTAAGAGGTGCTGGAACTGAGTTCTGGCTGGGAAAAACAAAACCCTGGTTTTATCTTTGAGGCAGAGCTTTGGAAAGTGGGAGCAGGTTTTATTCTTTTACTGGGCAATTAGGAAAAAATAGTGGCCTTATTCTTTTCCTTACTATTTTACTTGCAAAAGCAAAGTGGGGGGGGAGGGGGGTTGTTTTAAAAATGAAAGCACGTCACTCTGATTTCCAGTTTGGCAAAACTTTTTTTGTTTGTGTTTCTCTGCAAGTTCTGAAACCTGATGGGCTCGTCATATTTTTGTAGTTCCTGAAAGTTTATATCATTATAAACCTCATAGCATTTAAGTTACCACAAGACATATTTTATGGTACCTTGTTTAATGCATTAACCTGGTTTTGACATGGAGGTAAAGTCGAATTCCATGGGAATCAATGGTCCAGATTCCCAGCGGTTATAAATCTGTCTGGTTCCTTTGATTTACAGGTGACCACACTGATTTACCTAAATAGACATCCATCATTTTCTAATGCCAGCTTCCTGGGAACTCTTTGTAAATTCTTTGTTTCATTCTGTTCTGCCAAATGTCTTCTTTATTTGATCTTGCTTGGCCAGCAGAAGGGAGTCCCCCCCCCTCCGCTCCCTGAAAAACTTTCCATGGCTCCCCGTATTTCTGTTTACCAACCTCTCTGCGGTTGTGTTGCAAGGCGCAATGAGTTATTGCTTGTCAAAGTCACCAAGATTCTTGAAAGAAAGGCATTATTATTAAGCATAAGGCACTGTTATGGTTATGAGTCCTGCCTTGAAATCTTACAACGAGGTGAATCGCTTGTCACCGTGACTTGTCCAACTTGTTTTATCTATCGTGTTGGTGGCTTCGTTTTTTTAATCCTAATCCAGCCCATAAAGCATCAAATGTGCAGAGTGATCATGCCACACAACCTGCTGTGAATGTCGCCCAGTGGAGGAGAGGGCTCCTCAGCTACAACCAGTACCTGCAGGTAAGAACTCTTTTACTTTTTAAAAACTGTGGATGGTTTTCGACAAGGAGGCAGAGGCCGACATTGCAACAGTTTGGATTCCCTGCCAGAGTTGGGGAGGCTGTTTCCACATCACCCCCCTCAAACTGGCTGTGCCTCTCTGGGTGTATAATTTGTATGAAAAGTAGACTTTGCTAGTAGGTGCTTTCTTTCTTTCTTTCTTTCTTTCTTTCTTTCTTTCTTTCTTTCTTTCTTTCTTTCCTGTTACTGGAAGAAAGTATTAAGGCAGCGAAAACGGCTGAGGAAAAGGCAAGAAGAGACCTTGCCCCTGGCTGGCACTCATTCAGTGGACTGACCACCCTGTGACTGCTGTATACATTTACAAGGGATATGGAAGTGTGGCAGACATGTGAGAATGCATTGCCTCATATTTCTCTCTCTCTCTCTCTCTCTGCTGCGGAGGTTGCTGTCTGTATGGGATTTCAGGGGAGAGGAGCAGTTAAGAAAACGAGAAAATGAGGCTGCAATTTGGGGCACAGACACTGGGGTTCAAACCCAAATTCATTGGGACTTCTTGTGTGAACACGTCAATGCTCTCACTGTACTGCATTTTACTACTGGATATAATGATTCCTTTATCTTTCTGTAAAAATTTCCCCTCTGTTCAGGACTTTCCCCTGATGAATGAACACTTGCTTGTGACAACTCAGTTCTGCAAAGTCTCTGTGTCCAGGCTGTCTATATATGTTGAGCATCAGGTGTTTGGGAGCGGGGAAAGCACAGGATTTATTTGTTTGTTTTATATTCTTGGCATTTGTTTTATTTGTTTCTTTCTTTCACAATATTGGCATACGATCCTTCAGCAAAGTGGCTATCGAAAGAACAAGGAGACTTTGCTTGTGAGCTTTGAAAGGCATCTGGGCTGCTGGATAGCCTTAAATGTGCTTTCTCGATTGCTGCTGCTGACATGATGTTCTGTTGAAACTATTACAGTATTGCAGTGATTCTCTCTCTGTGTTTTGAATTATTATTTTGCAACGTTTCCCCGTGAGGTCTGAAAGTGTGTGGAAAAGAGGGCCTTAAACATTTTAAATAGTCTAATTACGAATGATTGTCAGAGAAGTTGAGGGAGGTCCAGTAAGCTAAAATATGTGATGTGTAATTTGATATGACTGGAGTTTTTCATGAAAAATTTTATAATAAAAAAAATTTAAAAAAAAAAATAAACATTTTAAATAGTCTGAAGGACTGTTGCTGGAGTGGAAAAGTTGAATTAGATGGATGCCTGGATCAAGTCAGGCAGCCCTTGTGTTCGTAGGGTTTCGGATGTAGGATCCAGAGATTTTTCCTCGAGGAAGGACTGTCTGTTGCACAGATAAAACTGGTTCCCAGAATTCCAAGAACAATAGTTTGCCCCTAGGAAAAATGCTGTTCTACTTGTTCATCCAGAGGCATTTCTTATGGCACTTACGTTATGGTTGTGCACCTGTTGGATTGTAATTTATTAAATTAATGCATTTAATAAACCTCATGTGACTCTCATGCACAGACTGTCTGGTAGCTTACATTGCCATATGTTGATTGGCTAGTCTTCTATTGTTTGGTTATCGTTCTGCCCTCCATCGTTCTGCCTGGACACTGAAGTCCAGTGCCGAGGGCCTTCTGGCGGTTCCCTCGCTGCGAGAAGCCAGGTTACAGGGAACCAGGCAGAGGGCCTTCTTGGTAGTGGCGCCTGCCCTGTGGAATGCCCTCCCACCAGATGTCAAAGAGAAAAATAACTACCAAACTTTTAGAGGACATCTGAAGGTAGCCCTGTTTAGGGAAGCTTTTAATGTTTAATAGGTTATTGTATTTTAGTGTTTTGTTGGAAACTGCCCAGAGTGGCTTGGGAAGCCCAGCCAGATGGGTGGGCTATAAATAAATTATTATTATTATTATTATTGTTCCCTTTTCTAGTTATGTAGTGCATGCATAAATCCAGGTGTGCTGGAAAGCCAAAATGGGAGTGGGGAAGCTTAGGTAAGAGACACCCCCACAAAAAAAACCTTTGCATGAAGGTTTGGGACGATAGAAATATCCACCTGTCCCGCTACCCTGCCCTGCCCCACGGTCACCCAATGACTGGCTACAGGCTGCTTCTATGCTGCGGCTTTGGTGCATTGGCAACAGAAAGCAGTGCAAGGCCACAGCTGGCCAGGACTGGGAGTTAAACAGAAGGGAAGCAACCAGCTCCCCATGCTTGAATTAAGTCGTGAGCAAGGGCTGCACCTTTGCAGTTTGGAAAGCCACTGCCTTGCACGAACTGCATTTCCCCACTTGGTTTGTGAATGTTGGAAGATTCAAGGCGGATAAGAAAGCACTTCTTCACAGAATGCATAATTAAACAATGGAGGCAGCGATGGCCACCAAGTTGGGTGGCCTTAAAAGAGGATTAGATAGATTCCCCAGGGAAGAGAGGGCTGTCAATAGCTACTAGCCAGGATGGCTATTTTCTGTATCCACAATTGGAGTCAGCTATGCTTCTAAATGCCAGTTGCTGGAAACCACAAGAGGGGAAAGGGGTCTTGTGTTCGAATCCTGGTTGCTGGTTTATCCCAAGCAACTGTTCAGCCACCATGAGAGAAGAACGCTGGATCTAGCAGGCTGTCCTTACCTTATTGTTTTTAGGATTTCAAGTAAAAATGGCGCACATCCTTAACACACATCAACTGAATCATTCGGCTTTACCAGAGAGCTTACTTCGGAGAGAGTTTCAGCAATCGCAGTGCAATCCTCGCAGTGCTGTGCTCTTAGCTCCCTTCCTTCCTTTTTCCTCGTTAAAAAAAATTCTTACAGCCCTTTCCATTCATCTTCCTTCTGTCTCGTGGCTTTCTTCCTCTCCTTTCTTCCTCAGTATCTTTGAAGTCTAGTCCTGAGGGGAAGGCTTAACAAACTCTACAAACTTCAAAACCTAAACAAGAAAATGAGCCGAAGCCATAGGGTACAAAAGTTGCTCTTCCATCTTAACCACAGGCTTAAATCCTCAGGATCCAATCTACCATGCACACCGTTCGGCTTAGACCTATAATTGCAATTATTATTTTTTTTAAATTGTATGGAGAAGCGGAAAGCTCTAATTGCTTTGCCATGTTGCCTGTTCATCACCATCTTTTGTTTTATTGCTGCCTGCAGCTCTGTTGCCCAGCAGGACAGAGATAGGTCAGGCAGCAGAGCACATAAAGTATGAGAGGATATGATGGAAAGTCAGTCTGGCTGCTCCAAAGTCACTACTCTTTTAGCCTGTCTATTTCCACCACTGTAAGCAATAGAAGAGTGAGAGATTTTACTTTCTTGGGCTCCATGATCACTGCAGATGGTGACAGCAGCCACGAAATTAAATTAAACACCTGCTTCTTGGGAGAAAAGCAATGACAAACCTAGACAGCATCTTAAAAAGCAGAGAAACCACCTTGCCGACAAAGGTCCGTATAGTTAAACCCATGGTTTTCCCAGTAGTTATGTATGGAAGTGAGAGCTGGACCATAAAGAAAGCTGGTTGCCGAAGAATTGGTGCTTTTGAATTATGGTGCTGGAGGAGACTCTTGAGAGTCCCATGGACTGCAAGAAGATCAAACCTATCCATTCTGAAGGAAATCAGCCCTGAGTGCTCACTGGAAGGACAGATCCTGAAGCTAAGGCTCCAATACTTTGGCCACCTCATGAGAGAGAAGACTCCCTGGAAAAGACCCTGATTCTGGGAAAGATGGAGGGCACAAGGAGAAGGGGATGACAGAGGACGAGATGGTGGGACAGTGTTCTCGAAGCTACCAGCATGAGTTTGACCAAACTGCGGGAGGCAGTGGAAGACAGGAGTGCCTGGTGTGCTCTGGTCCATGGGGTCACGAAGAGTCGGACATGACTAAATGACTAAACAACAACAACAAAGCAATAGGAGGTTTTAAAACCACGGATTTGATGATGATGATAATGATTATAGATCTATTTATACACCACCTTTTTCCCTGACAAGGACTCAAGGCAGCTTAGAGATAAAATAAAAGCAGCTAAAAACACATGGGATACCATAATTGAAATTAAATCATAATAGAATTGAACTCAATAGAGTTATAGAATTAATTTGAATAATTATAAACTTAAAACTATACAGTCATACCTCGGGTTACAGATGCTTCAGGTTGTGTTTTTTTGGGTTACGGACCCGCCGAAACCCAGAAGTACCGGAACAGGTTACTTCTGGGTTTCGGGGGTCGTGCATGCGCAGAAGTGCTAAATCAGGCTTTGTGCATGCGCAGAAGTGCTGAATCGCAACCCGCACGTGCGCAGATGCGCCACTGCGGGTTGTGAACGCTGCAGGTTGTGAACGTGCATCCCTCACGGATCACGTTCGCAACCCGAGCGTCCACTGTACAGTCATACCTTGGTTCTTGAACGCCTTGGTACTTGTACATTTTGGCTCCTCAATGCCGCAAACCCAGAAATGAGTGTTCTAGTTTGCAAATGTTCTTTGGAAGCCGAACATGCGGTGCGGCTTCCGATTGAGTGCAGGAAGCTCCTGCAGCCAATTGGAAGCCACACTTTGTTTTTCGAACGTTTTTGGAAGTTGAGCAGACTTGCAGAACGGATTCCATTCCAGAAGCAAGGTATGACTGTATATAAACAGAAAAGATCTGTTAAAAACGAAGATATATTTACAGTAAAAAACTAGTGTTGCTGTACTGATATAGGAGTGAGGACTATGGGGTAGCTCAGGGTTCCAACATAGGGCCTTTGGCAAGCGCAGTTAGCCTTGAGGCAAGGCCGTTGTGGGGCACAACTGTGAGGGTGGGGTGAAAAGGTGAGGCCCTGCTCTCCTCCCTCACACAGAGACTGCGACATGTTTCAGGATGGCGGAGTGGGGCTTTTGCCGTGCGTATGTACAGGAAGGAAAGAGGGCAGGTCACACGCGTTCCTACTAATTCTGTCAGACTTGAGTGTGAAGTCAAATCTTATCTGCTACATCTTCCTGGAGCCAGTCACCTTGAGCAGCCTCAGGTGAACCCTGGAAACTCTGGATGTGATGTTTCTTGAGGCAGAGGCAGCTCTCGTTCCACCTCTCTCTGCTGGGTTAGCCCTGAGGAAGGTACACCTCATGGTGCTTACATGAATCAGAACCTCAGCCCCGCGTTACGCAATGGCAATGAAAATGCAGCCACCTCAGCGCCCGGTTTGCCTGCCATGCCCTGCCTTTTTGCTGCGCTGATGGTTACAGTAAAAACAATGGGAATTTAATGGTTTAGTCATAGCTAGCATACTGGTTTTCCCAGTAGTGATGTATGGAAGTGAGAGCTGGACCATAAAGAAGGCTGATCGCCAAAAAACTGATGCTTTTGAATTATGGTGCTGGAGGAGACTCTTGAGAGTCCCATGGACTGCAAGAAGATCAAACCTATCCATTCTGAAGGAAATCAGCCCTGAGTGCTCACTGGAAGGACAGATCCTGAAGCTGATGCTCCAGTACTTTGGCCACCTCATGAGAAGAGAAGACTCCCTGGAAAAGACCCTGATGTTGGGAAAGATGGAGGGCACAAGGAGAAGGGGACGACGGAGGACGAGATGGTTGGACAGTGTTCTTGAAGCTACCAGCACGAGTTTGACCAAACTGCGGGAGGCAGTGGAAGACAGGAGTGCCTGGCGTGCTCTGATCTATGGGGTCACGAAGAGTCAGACACAACTAAACGACTAAACAACACATCCAGCTGGCCATTTTATGGAAGGACTAAAAGCAGAGCTTTCAGGTCAGCCCTCCTGAGGCAAAATTTACTACTGCTTGTAGTAGTAGTATTAATATTTGCTCATCCTCTAATGCCCCCAGGGCAGATTGAAACCATTTTTTAAAAACCTTAAAAAATGGTTCAGAACATATTACAATCACAAGAACAGGGTGGGTTCAACAAATATACAGCTTAGGTGTCAGAAGTAAATAGGTACATCGTCAGCATTGGAAGAAAACTCTACAGTGGTACCTCGGTTTACGAACTTAATCCGTTCTGGAAGTCCGTTCTTAAACCGAAACCGTTCTCAAACTGAGGTACGCTTTCTCGAATGAGGCCTCCCGCTGCCAGTGCCCTTCCACTATTTGGTTTCTGTTGTTAGATCAAGGTAAAGTTCGCAAACCAGGACACTTCTTCCGGTTTGCGGAGTTCATCAACGAATCATTCATAAACAAGGCTGTTCTTAAACCGAGGTAACACTGTATAGCAAAGGTGCCAGATATGGTTACTTGATACCATTTGAAAACTCTCCCCTTCATTAGGCTAGCAGAAGCTCCAGGTGAATGAAGAAGGAATTGGTGACCCAAAATGTCATTTCAAAGGGGCATGCTGCTGAGCAAGGCAAAATCAACCAGCAACGAGCTTTCCTTTTCAGAATGAAGCCGGTTTCTCAAGAAGCACTTTTAAGGGACGCAAAATATGCCATAGATCTAGAGCAGGCTTCTTCAACCTCGGCCCGCCAGATGTTTTTGGCCTACAACTCCCATGATCCCTAGCTTGCAGGACAAGTGGTCAGGGATGATGGGAATTGTAGTCTCAAATCATCTGGAGGGCCGAGGTTAAGGAAACCTGACCTAGAGTGTGTGTGGACTACCTAGGTAGTACTTAGTCTCCATTGAGTCTAGAATAAAATGTTGTTTGTACACTGCCAGAGCAGTACATCGGATGCTCGGGTTGCGAACGTGATCCGTGCGGGAGGCACGTTCGCAACCTGCAGCGACGCGTCTGCGCACGCATGGGTCGCGATTTGGTCTTCTGCGCATGCGCAAAGCACGATTTAGTGCTTAAATAAATAAATAAATAAATGTTATTTATATCCCGCCCTCCCCAGCTGAAGCTGGGCTCAGGGCGGCTAACAAAGACTCTCCTCCCTGAAAGAGAGGGGAGTGGTTGTGGGCGGGAGCCTGAACACCGCCACTAGCAGGGGGCGTAGCCCCCTGCCTCTAGCTCACCTGGCTGGCGCTCACGCCCCCCCGGTGGCCGTCCAACCAGGTGCCGTGGGGGGGGGGCGTGTCCAGCAGCCTTGATGCTGCAGCGTCAGCCTCTCCCCGGCCTCATTTCTCTTCGTCGTCCTGTGCGAGTCACCCACCCTCCACTCCCATTGAGTTAGGGCTTAGGTCACTGGCCTTGCTATGGACCTTAGGTTGGTCGCCCCGGTTGCACGGGGGGCCTGGTAGGAGTTTTTCCATTTCAAAATAATCCAACGATTCTAAAAACATTTCATTATAAAAATTAAGTAAAATCAAATTGATGGCAACCAATAAGCAAAATTCTGTGCAGATTGCCGGGGGGGGGGGGGGGTCAGGTTGCGCCCTGACCAAAGGCCTGGTGGAACAGCTCTGTCTTGCAGGCCCTGCGGAAAGATGTCAAGTCCCGCAGGGCCCTAGTCTCTTGTGACAGAGTGTTCCACCAGATTGGAGCCGCGGCCGAAAAGGCCCTGGCTCTAGTTGAGGCCAGCCTAACCTCTCTGTGGCCTGGGATCTTCATGATGTTTTTATTTGCAGATCGTAAGTTCGAATCCCTGCGGCGGGGTGCGCTCCCGCTGCTCGGTCCCAGCGCCTGCCAACCTAGCAGTTCGAAAGCACCTCCGGGGGCAAGTAGATAAATAGGGACCGCTTACCAGCGGGAAGGTAAACGGCGTTTCCGTGTGCGGCTCTGGCTCTGGCTCTGGCTCTGGCCAGAGCAGCGATGTCACGCTGGCCACGTGACCCGGAAGTGTCTCCGGACAGCGCTGGCCCCTGGCCTCTTAAGTGAGATGGGCGCACAACCCCAGAGTCTGTCAAGACTGGCCCGTACGGGCAGGGGTACCTTTACCTTTACCTTTTTAAGTTCCTCTGTGGGACATACCAGGAGAGGCGGTCCCGTAGGTACGAGGGTCCTAGGCCGTATAGGGCTTTAAAGGTTAAAACCAGCACCTTAAACCTGATCCTGTACTCCACCGGGAGCCAGTGCAGCTGGTATAGTACCGGATTAATGTGATCTCGCAGCGAAGACCCCATAAGGAGTGTCGCCGCAGCATTCTGCACCCGCTGGAGTTTCTGGGTCAGTCTCAAGGGTAGCCCCACGTAGAGCGAGTTACAATAATCAAGTCTGGAGGTGACCGTCGCGTGGATCACAGTGGCTAGGTCAGGGCGAGAGAGATGTGCGCATGTGCGAGCACCGAAACCCAGAAGTAACCCATTCCGGTACTTCTGGGTTTGGCACAGTGCACAACCCGAAAACGCGCAACCTGAAGCCTGAAGTCTGTAACCTGAGGTATGACTGTACATTCAAACCACTTGACACCCGTTGCATAACTCCTATTCTTATTTATTTATATCCTTCCTTTTTCCTAATGCAGAGCCTAAGGCAGCTCACAGCATAAATTAAAAGAGATGCAACTAAAAAACACACAATGAAGATAAATATTTTTAAAAGCAAGCTAAATAAATAACCCTACTAAAATCTGCACTAAAACACTAAAACCACTTAAAAGCAGCAATCCCTCTCTTTTTGTGCATGTAACGCCTGTCCTCAGAAGACCCTGCCACAACAGCCCAAGACCTGTTGGAACAAAAAAAAACAAAAAAAAGATTTGCCTGCCAGCAAAATGAAAGTAGAGAGGAGGTCAATCCAGCTTTCCATGGAGGGGAGTTCCACAACCTGGGAACAGCCACTGAGAAGGCCATCTCTCATGTCCTCACATGCCTCTGAAGGTGGCAGGATCAAGAGAAAGGCCTCCCAGAAGATCTCAAAGCCCAGGCAAGTTCACATGGAGATGTGTACCTCCATACAACCTGTAACTCCACCTGTTCTGCCTGTAATTTGTCTTTGAACAAGCTACTCCACCTCGCCTGGCAACTATGGAAATATTTCCTCGAGACCAGAAATGAAGGCCCAAACCATATTGCCTGAACCTGTAGTGTCCACATAAGGCATGAGCCCCGACGTAAAAAATTGTATCCAAGGCTTTTGCTCATATGAACCGCTGTGTAATTATCCTCTTAAAAGTGGGGGTCTTGAGACAAACATGACCAATGGTTAATTGTACCTCTTGGTCCTTCCATCTTCCTGGTCAATGTATCTTAAAGGTGTTGGCTTTGGTGAAGAGCAGTTGCTCTCTAGGAATCCAAGTGTCAAGGAATCTATTTTACTAAGGGTTAAACTAAGGTAAAGGTAAAGGTAAAGGGACCCCTGACTATTAGGTCCAGTCGTGGACAACTCTGGGGTTGCGACGCTCATCTCGCTTTATTGGCCAAGGGAGCCAGCGTATAGCTTCCTGGTCATGTGGTCAGCATGACTAAGCCGCTTTCTGACGAACCAGAGCAGCGCACAGAAACGCTGTTCACCTTCCCACTGGAGTGGTACCTATTTATCTACTTGCACTTTGACATGCTTTCGAACTGCTAGGTTGGCAGGAGCAGGGACCGAGCAACGGGAGCTCACCCTGTTGCGGGGAATTGAACCGCCAACCTTCTGATTGGCAAGACCAAGAGGCTCAGTGGTTTAGACCACAGCGCCCAATAAACTTCAGCGGAGGGCAAATTTATGCAGGAAATTAGAATGTATGGCACATTAAAAAGCATTTTACCTTTTCGTCTGCCTGAGCAGTAATAATTCATCAAGAGGTGTCGTGCTCCTGTTTATTTCAAGGTGACCCATGTAGGAGACCTTCTCAATGGATTGTTCCATATTCTCAGAATCTACCTTGGATTCAGCTGGAGCTCAGCATATCTCTGTTAAAGGGTCAGTGAAGTAGCACCTGATCTGCTCTTGTCTGTCTGTATAGGGAAGTCTCCCTGTAACCCCTTCCAGAGTTGGCAGGGCCACCTTACCCATAGGTGCTGGGGTGCAGGGCACCTGGGCACCGGGCTCTCAGGGGCGCCAGGCCGAGAGTCCAGGGCCTGAGAGTTGAGTCCAGGGAAGAGCCCACCCGTTGGTCTGAGCACCATGGTGGGCTCTTCTGCTGTGGCTCTGTGCTGCGAGTTCAGGGGCGACCAAGCCAGTAAGACACTGATGTGGCCGGCCACCTCTGCCTTCCTGCGTGCCTGGGACTGGGCAACCGGGGGAGCAAGCGGATATTTGCACCCCGGTGCCACATATGCTTAAGACGGCCCTGAGAGTTGACTAAATTTATTTATTTTATTATTAAGCCACCATTTCCCCCACAGAGCTGCAGGTGGTGTCCATGGTTGGGTTAGGCTGAGAGATGGTGTCTGGCCCAAGGTCACGGAGTGAACTTAGTGGCCAAGTAGGGATTTGAAGACTGGTCTCCCAGTTCCTGGTCCAACACTCTAACCATGACACCACATCCTTCCTCTCTCATACTATATGTTCAAGACCCCTTTTGGATCCTGTTACACGCTGAAGGAAAGTGTGGTAGGCTAGGTTTAGACTTTGAGAGAGACGAATTACATTTTAAGAACTGTGCCCCAAATCTCTCGGGACTCAGGAACGGAGTGTGGTGCAGTGGCGGAGGGGGGGGGGGTTGATTGCGGCACAATGGTGCAATCCTCCCGGCGGGGGTCCGATCACGCCAAGGCGGCACAATCGTCCTGGCAGGGGGTTGATTGCGGAAAAGCGACGCAACCTGCCCTGGGGGGATTTTGTCACCCCCCCCGGATGACACCTGGGGCGAACCACCCCCACCGCATCCTCCTTCCTATTCCCCTGGTTTGGTGAGGTCATCACTTTGCTGCTTCTTCCCTTACTTACCCCGTGCTATTATTATACCGCTTTGAGGAAGAAAAACAGAATCCGGTTGCAGAGAGGATTAATCCGCCACTAAAGGCCACGTCAATGTGCATCAGGTGAACCTGGTCTCTTTCTCTCTTGGCAGTAGTTCAACTGTTGTGAAAGAATGACACCAGTGCTGTCAAGACAGGGTGCCAAGAACCACACTTCCTGCAGTGTTCTGGAGGGGGAAAAACCGAAACGCGTTTGCCAAAGAGGAAAGAAAAGGGGGCAACCTTTGAATTTTATTTATTTTAGAAACCAAGATGGCACGGTTTCAGCATGCAAATGTTCCCTTCCTCATAGACTCTCTCGAAGGGGTAGCGAAGTGCCTTAGCATTATAACAAAGACAAATCACATGCATTTTATTTATTTATTTTAAAAAACCTCTCCCAGTTTTTATTTTGACTGGTTTTCTCACAGATCATTTTTCCTACTCTTGGTGCCAAACTACACAAGGTACACAGTGGCATTTAAACTCTCCCTAGATATATATATATATTTAAAAGCAACAGCAACAACTTGCTTCCAGACGGAGGTTGCAGTTTTGCTTGCTTGCTACATCCAGACCTGCAACCCAGTATTCTGCACACGAGAAGTATCACACGTACATTCTATAATGTTCTGTCCACTCAGTGGGCATGACCTGGGGCTCGCTCACACTTAACCTTTGGTCCTGTGCTTGCTAGGCTTCCTAGTTCGTATCTGTGTGCCATTTTTTGCCCTGTTGCTTTCCCCAGGAAAACCCAGTTGTTACAGCTGAATCAGAAAAAACAGCAATTTGGGTTTTTCAAGGTAAACGTAGATGAGCCCTTAGTCGGTGAGAACCTGACCGCTTTTCCTTTCTCCCACCTCTCATGGTGGCTTTTATTATTGCTTCCCTGGTAGATGCTGTTGCTCAATTTTCCTGCCCTTTCTCTGGAGTAGAGTAATAATCAGTCAGTCAGTCAGTCAGTCAATCAATCAATCAATCAATCAATCAAGGCATCAACACCTGGTTCCCTTCCTTCTCAGCACATAGTACTTTAATTGGGTGGTTGTTTTTCTCCTGCCCTTCCTTGCTGTTTACTTTTCTTAAGGTAAAGGTAAAGGGACCCCTGACCATTATGTCCAGTCGTGGACGACTCTGGGGTTGGGGTGCTCATCTCACTTTATTGGTTGAGGGAGCTGGCGTACAGCTTCCGGGTCATGTGGCCAGCAGGACTAAGCCGCTTCTGGCGAACCAGAGCAGTGCATGGAAACGCCGTTTACCTTCTCGCCGGAGCGGTACCTATTTATCTACTTGCACTTTGAGGTGCTTTCGAACTGCTAGGTTGGCAGGAGCAGGGACCGAGCAACGGGAGCTCACCCCATCGTGGGGATTCGAACCGCCAACCTTCTGATCAGCAAGTCCTAGGCTCTGTGGCTTAACCCACAGCGCCACCCATGTCCCTTTTTCTTATTTTATTGTTTTATTTATACTTTTCTTGTTTTATTGTTAATTCACAAAGATTTCCCCTTTAGTAAAACAGCACTGATGGTGATTAGAGTCATCATTTTGGACTAGAGGACTTGTTGTTTTAATAGAATTGCTGGAAGAGCACTTCAGGAAGCTCTATTAATTGTACTCCGTTTTCTTGTTTTTAATTTTTTTGTGGTTTTTGTATTCCATGAAGTTGTAGGTTGCTTTGAGACATCTGTTTGTATTGGGTGACAAGATGCTGCTGCTGCTGCTGCTATCGTTATTTAGTGCCTTGTCTGATTTCCTCTTGCTTGCACCCCCAGAATTGTAGCTCCCCATTCCAGATTCTAATACAGTGTCTTGGTTGTTGTTGTTTTTTTTAAGCACATTTTAAATCTCTTTTAATGCCACTTTCCCCAGAATCATGACTGCTTTTGATTCCATTTTTTTAAACCAACCGCTTTTCTGGGGTTTTTAAATTTCATTTCAGCAAGTTCTAACCACCTTGCCTTCAGATGTTGCTCTCCTGCTAAGATGGGACGGTCATCTCAAGGTGCAAGGGAGGAGGGATATGTCATCTTTGGCTTCACATTTTCCTAGTCTTGAGTTCACTATTTCTGCATCAGCTCGCATTAAAAAACAAAATCCTCATGAAAATTCATCACTATTTTAGTGCAAATTTCCTTACTCGTTTTTGCAAAGCAATCTCCCCTAGCATAATGCATTCTAAGCAGCAAGAATACTTATCGCAAAATATTGCAAGACACAAGATCTACCCACGCTGGAAGAATGGTAGAAGAAGATGATGGACTATATGGGACTGGCAGAAATGACCGGCAGAATCCGAAACCAGGGAAAAGAGTTGGCGGAAGAAGACTGGAAGAAGTTTAAGAACTATTTGCAGAAATACTGTAAAATTAATGAATGTTAGAATGATGTTGGACAGAAATTAAATGGTTTCCAGCTGCAATGTTTAAGAGATATGAAAAATAAGGTTAGAAATAAGTAAAAACTAATGGCGAGGATTTGCTGAACGAACAATTTCAATTGGAATACAAGAAAGGGAGGTATGAGGAGGTCTGGAAAATAAGTTAAAAGAAAATAAGTAACGGAAATTCTATGTGTTTTTCTTTCCTTTCCTTTTCTTTTTTTTTGGTTGTTTTTATTTATTTATTTTTATTTTTGTTGTTTTTTTTTCATTGTATTATTTCTGAAAACTTTAATAAATATTCTATAAAAACAAATGCATTCTAATCTTGCATGCTTTGGCATATGCCTTACTATGCATTCCTTGCTCAGAAGATTGTATGACAAGTTTGGGAGAAGTGCAAACTTCAAAAGGTGGATATGGTTCAGTTCACTTCCAAAAGTGTGAATTGACTTAGTAGGCTAATAATAATAATAATAATAATAACATTTTATTTATATCCCGCCTTCCCCAGCCGAAGCCAGGCTCTGAGCAGCTAACAACAGCATTCTAAAATCAATTCATTATAAAATCAGTTTCCCTTTAGATGATGATGATGATTATTTATACCCTGCCTATCTGGCCAGGCCTCTCCAGCCACTCTGGGCGGCTCCCAACAGGATATTAAAAACACCCTAAAACATCAAACATTAAAAACGTCCCTAAACAGGGCTGCCTTCAGATGTCTTCTAAAAGTCAGGTAGTTGTTTATTTCCTTGACATCTGACAGAAGGGCGTTCCACAGGGCAGGCGCCACTACCAAGAAGGCCCTCTGCCTGGTTCCCTGAACCTCCCTTCTCACAGGGAGGGAACCGCTAGAAGGCCCTCGGAGCTGGACCTCAGTGTCCGGGCAGAACGATGGGGGAGGAGACGCTCCTTCAGATATACTGGACCGAGGCCGTTTAGGGCTTTAAAGGTCAGCACCAACACTTTGAATTGTGCTCGGAAACGTACTGGGAGCCAATGCAGATCTCTCAGGACCAGTGTTATGTGGTCTCGGCGGCTGCTCCCAGTCACCAGTCTAGCTGCCTCATTCTGGATTAGTTGTAGTTTCCGGGTCACCTTCAAAGGTAGCCCCACGTAGAGCGCATTGCAGTAGTCCAAGCGTGAGATAACTAGAGCATGCACCACTCTGGCGAGACGGTCTGCAGGCAGGTAGGGTCTCAGCCTGTGTACCAGATGGAGCTGGTAGACAGCTGCCCTGGACACAGACTTGACCTGCGCCTCCATGGACAGCTGTGAGTCCAGAATGACTCCCAGGCTGCGCACCTGGTCCTACATAAGAATTGTAGCAAGTCTATTCCCCATCTCTATGTGCTATCTTTCTTTACTGCCCCTGCTACCGAGCCTTAAGGAAACAATGGCCTGGCTGACACACAGAAATGTAGCAAGTGAAGCCTTTTCTCACCATGGGCTTCACTTTCATGTCAAGAAGCATTCAACTGCTTCATGCTAAAGGCAGAGAGACAATAAAACTAAAAAAGGGAGCAACCTTACTAATCTCTCCACACTCAACTTTTGCCCCACTCTTTCAATATACAGTTCCGTTCTTTAAAAGCTCAGCATTTATTTATTTTATTTGCCCTGATCTATCTCTGTGAAAGCCCGCTCTTTATCACTCAATCATAGCAAATGCTAGCTTGGGTTTTCCACAGATTTCTGTTTGCTCTGGTCGTGCTTTAGAGAGAGTGTTTTTCTAGGGAAATCTCCGGAGCAAAAGAAAAGGGGAGGCGCCCTTGACATGGAGTTTTAAAGCTTGCACTCGAGCCTGGAAAGAGCAGGGGAAAGCTAAGTGCGGATAAGCCAGTGTGGTGTAGTGGTTAAGAGCTGTAGTCTCGTAATCTGGTGAACCGGGTTCGCTTCCCCGCTCCTCCACATGCAGCTGCTGGGTGACCTTGGGCTAGTCACACTTCTCTGAAGTCGCTCAGCCCCACTCACCTCACAGAGTGTTTGTTGTGTGATGGACTATATGGAATTGGCCGAGATGACTGGCAGAATCTGGGACCAGGGAGAAGAGTCAGTGGAAGAAGATTGGAAAAAAATTAAAGTATATCTTCAAAAATATTGTAAAATTAAGGAGTGTTAGAAAGATGTTGGAAAAAGAAAATTAGAGGGTTTTGGTTGAAATGACATAAAGGACTGAGTAAAGATGAGTTGATGAAATTGATGAAAGAGAGGACGATAAATTGAAATATATTATATTAAATTACTCAAATGAAAATAAGTTTGGAAGGATTTGCCAAAATAATGATTTGAATTAAGAATACAAAACTGGGAGGTGAGAGGAGGTCAAGGAAATAAGTAATGGAAGAAAGTTATGTAAAGGTTTAAACAGTTTTTTTTAATATTCTTTAAGTGGATGTATTTTTTCTTTTTTTTGGTGTCGTTATTTTTTTTGTATTTTGTATTTTGTATTTGTATCTTTCTTTTCTTCTTTTTGTTATCCTTAAATTTTGAATAAATATTATTTAAAAAAAACAACAGAGTGTTTGTTGTGGGGGAGGAAGGGAAAGGAGAATGTTAGCCGCTTTGAGACTCCTTCGGGTAGTGATAAAGTGGGATATCAAATCCAAACTCTTCTTCCTCCTCCTCCTCCTCCTCCTCCTCCTCCTCCTCCTCCTCCTCTTCTCTCTAGCAAACATGCCCAGATTACAACCTGTCCTGCTCCTTTAAATGCTCCAAAAGCAGTTGGAGGGTGTGTGCCCTGTGCATCTGAACATTTTGAAGGCATGGGTAGGGATGGGGCAGTGGCGTAGGAAGGGGGGGTGCGATGGGTGCGGGTCACCCTGGGTGTCATAACTGAGGGGGTGACAAAATGGCAAAAATATGTGTTTTTATCATAAATAAATAAAAATTGGCCTCACGACACTTTTTTCATATACAGTGGTGCCTCGCAAGACGAAATTAATCCGTTCCGCGAGTCTCTTCGTCTAGCGGTTTTTTTTGTCTTGCGAAGCACGGCTATTAGCAGCTTAGCGGCTTTAAGAAAAAGGAAAAAAACTCGCAAGACGTTTCGTCTTGCGAAGCAAGCCCATAGGGAAATTTGTCTTGCGGAACGACTCAAAAAATGGAAAACTCTTTCGTCTAGCGAGTTTTTCGTCTTGTGAGGCATTCGTCTTGCAGGGCACCACTCTATATAACTCCTGCACCCACCACACACCCTTCCGACACCACTGGTAGCTGAGTGAGGCGCGGGGCACCGCAGCGTGCCTGAGCCCACGTCTCTCCTGAGGGGGAGTGCAGCAGCGGACTGTCTGCGAGCTCCGCGGTGCTTTTTCGAGCAGTGTGGGGCTTGCGTCTGCCCACTGCCTCAGCCGCTCTACAGCTGAGGGGGAAGCTGAGGAGAGGCTCCACGCAGCACAGCCTACCTTGGCTTGCCCAGCCCCTGGCTGCAGGGCACGCACGCTGCCCCGGGCACCCAAGCGAGTAGCTATGCCACTGGGATGGGGTGAGTCTTTAGTGCAAGAGTGCTCAACTACTGCAGAACCCCTGCTCAAATCCCTCCATATAGAAATCGGGGGGGGGGGGCATCTCAAGCAGACCTCCTCCTGCCATGTTTCTGCTTATACCAAGAAAAAAGCACACCAAGAACTCAGGCCAATGTAAATTTCAATAGTGGGAGTGGTCCCTACAGTGGTTCCTCGCAAGACGAAATTAATCCGTTCCGCGAGTCTCTTCGTCTTGCGGTTTTTTCGTCTTGCGAAGCAAGCCCACTGACGGCTTAGCGGATTAGCGCTATTAGCGGTTTAGCGGCTTAGCAGCTATTAGCGGCTATTAGCGGCTTAGCGGCTTAGAAAAAGGGGGGGAAGGGAAAAAACTCGTAAGAACTCGCAAGACGTTTCGTCTTGCGAAGCAAGCCCATAGGGAAATTCGTCTTGCGAAGCACCTCAAAAGACGGAAAACTCTTTCGTCTAGCGAGTTTTTCGTCTTGCGAGGCATTCGTCTTACGGGGCACCACTGTACTCGCAAATCAGTAGTCAATAGTAACAAAAACTAATCCATTCAAAAGTATGTGTTCTGACAAGGATTATAAACTCAAATAGGGATTACAAACTCTAACAGAGATTACAAATTCAAACTCATAAAGATATGTATAACACAATAATTTGTTACATTGTGTTATACATATCTTTTTTTATATATAATAATATTTATTAAATTTTTAACAAAAAAGAGTTACAGAATAATGACACACACAAAAAAAAACAAAAAAACAAAAAAAAATACAAAAACCAAAATTCAACATAAAAAGAAAAAATAACATCTAAAAAACCCCTCTTTTATAATATCTTACATTCATTTACTTATTTTCGTGACTTCCTCACACCTCCCTTTTTTGTATTACATTTAAAGATTTATTCAGCAAATTCATAGCCTCATATTTTACCCTTAATTATTTATCATCACATATTTTAACTTCAAATTTTCATCCAAAATCCATCCCTTCTTGCCTATTCTTATTTTACCCTATTACTAGAACCACTTCATTTCATTCCAACGTCATTAACATTCAATAATTTTACAGTGTTTCTGTAGGTAGATTTTGAATTTCTTCCAGTCTTCTTCCACCGACTCTTCTCCCTGTTATACATATCTTTGTCTGAATGGATTAGTTTTTGTTACTATTGACTATTGATTTCCGAGTAGGGGCCACTCCCACCATTGAAACTTACATTGGTCTGTGTTCTTGGTGTGCTTTTTTCTTGGTATATTTAATAACAAGAACTCCAACTTGTTTAAGGTTTCTGCTTATGCCTCAGCTGCCCCTTCTGAGGTCTCCAAGGATGGGGTAGCAGACCATGGAGGTCTCCCATGATAGTAGGAGAGACCAAGGCAGGCATCTGCTTCAACAAGATGCTTCAACATCATTTCGTGGTACAGGAGAGGTCCAGCCAACTCTCTCCTATCACTGTTGGAGACCTCGGACATCTGCTCTGTCTACCTTCTCCAAGCGAAGCCTTTTTATCCTGGGGTGGGGGAAGAAGCAACAAGGCAATTTCAAACCTTCTGTTTCTTCCATTCTGAAATGCCCATGTTTGCATTTCGGAGAGTACCTGGAAAACAGCGCAAAAGTCAAAGAGCATCAGGGACAGCTGAGACAAGCAGGTTCAGGGTAGCAAAGTAGGAGTTTACTTCCTGCAGTGTATGGGTAAAAGAACAATGGGAATTAAGTTGCATCACTCTTAAGGCCGAGTGGGTGATTGGTCAAAAAGGATCCAATCATCTGTATTGTTTTTAACACTCGATTGGGAGCCGCCCAGAGTGGCTGGGGAAACTCAGCTAGATGGGCGGGGAATAAATAATAAATTATTATTATTATTATTATTATTATTATTATTATTATTATTATTAGACCCCTCAAATTTTGGTCAAGTATTGTTCATGCTTTAACACCATGAGAACAACACGTAAGATACAGATTTGATACGCGTGCTAATTCCAAGCACACAAAAAAACACAAATTAGCTGATGTTATGAAATAATTAAATTGGGTTTAAAAAGCAGCAGTGAATTATTTATTTTGCCATCTTTCCATTTTCCCCTTCCCCTGTGAAGCATACGGAGTTTCTTGCCTCCATGTTGTTCTCCTGACTCAAACTGGGTGATTGACCCAGTGTGGACTTCATGGCTGCGTAAGGTTTTGAACCTGGGTCTTCCTAATAATAATAATAATAATAATAATAATAATAATAATAATAATTTATTTATACCCCACCCATCTGGCTGGGTTTCCCCAGCCACTCTGGGCGGCTTCCAAAAAAAAAATTAAAATACTGTAATATGTCTTCTAAAAGTCTGGTAGTTGTTGTTCTCTTTGACATCTGGTGGGAGGGCGTTCCACAGGGCAGGCGCCACTACCAAGAAGGCCCTCTGCCTGGTTCCCTGTAACTTGGCTTCTCGCAGTGAGGGAACTGACAGAAGGCCCTCGGCGCTGGACCTCAGTGTCCGGGCAGAACAATGGGGGTGGAGACGCTCCTTCAGGTCTACTGGACTGAGGCCGTTTAGGGCTTTAAATGTCAGCACCAACACTTTGAATTGTGCTCGGAAATGCACTGGGAGCCAATATAGGTTATATGTCCTGCTCTCCCTACCTGCTAGGCAGGTAGGCCTTTGCCACTGGAACCTGCATGTTGTTATTCTGGTCACAGCAGAAAAAGCTCTGCTGTGCTACGAGGTTTGCTCCCTGAGTGCTGCAGGATGAGAATGTAAGCGGCCCTTGCTTCTCCTCTTGCTCTTGTAATTAAATAAATCTGCTGCCCGCCAGCTTCATGGGATGGCTGGCAGTATTTGACTGGTCAACTAGGGCAAGGATTCAAACAGAGCAGGTCTTCTGAGATCATACTTCCAGCGCCCAGCCTTTCCAAACTTCAGCATGATGCATTTCAGTATTTTGCCTCCCGTCTCATGCCCAGAAAAGGCATCCCCTGCGGCCTACATAAATTGTGCCAACCAATCAAGTTTGCGTAATTTATTCTTCACCTTTCTCTATTTTGCATAACTTAGTATTTGATTCTGAGGGGGGGGTGTTAAGTTGTGGGTGAACATATCAGACGACACGGCAATTCTTCAGACAGCTCTTGTTTATTCACAGGCCAGAACAGAACTGAACTGAAGGGTTCAGCCAACCTGCTTATATAGAGCTCAACTACAAAGCAACAGTAACCACTTTCTGTAACTATCCAATCACTGAACGTCACTTTCAATCCCTTATTTGCATATGTGGATCTGAGTGAAAACTATCTACAGTATCCCCCTGCTGGCCCAGGGTGAGAACTTCAGTACATAACGGGGGGGAGGGCAGGAAGTTATGCAGTACACCCAAACTGAACCCCAGGAGATTTTTTTCAGCAATGCTCTCTGGCTTTGCGATATGAAATGCACAGATGCATTTAAAGGATGTTCCCCCCTCCCTTTAACTGCAGTAGCCATGAGCTGGATTGGGACCATGGCATGCAGGGAGGGGGCTTAACTCTTTCCTCTCCTGCTGAGAATTGCTCCCCACCCTCCAGAGGGGAAGCATCTATTTGCACCAACGGAAGCTCTCAAGAGAAGGATACTGGTCCAGAGTTTATATGCTTGCATTAGTGTGCTATGAGAAAGGATGCCTCATCCTGTCAACTACTGTATTTTTCGCTCTATAAGATGCACCAGACCACAAGACGCACCTAGTTTTTGGAGGAGGAAAACAAGAAAAAAAATATTCTGAATCTCAGAAGCCAGAACAGCAAGAGGGATCGCTGCACAGTGAAAGCAGCAATCCCTCTTGCTGTTCTGGCTTCTGGGACAGCTGCGCAGCCTGCATTCGCTCCATAAGACGCACACACATTTCTCCTTACTTTTTAGGAGGGAAAAAGTGAGTCTTATAGAGCAAAAAATACGGTAAATAATAACCAAGTAGGCAACAGGAGAAGTTCCTTTGAGTTGGGAGTTCCATGGCAGGGTTGTCGTTGCTGAACAACTGAAGGCTGCCGATGTTAGAAGAGATCAGCGGCTGGCAACTTTAATTTTTAGGCATTATAATGACATGGGCATTATAATGACATAGGGACATGGGTGGCGCTGTGGGTTAAACCACAGAGCCTAGGACTTGTCAATCAGAAGGTCGGCGGTTCGAATCCCCGTGAAGGGGTTGAGCTCCCGTTGCTCGGTCCCTGCTCCTGCCAACCTAGCAGTCTGAAAGCACGTCAAAGTGCAAGTACATAAATAGGTACCACTCTGGCGGGAAGGTAAACGGCGTTTCCGTGCGCTGCTCTGGTTCGCCAGAAGCGGCTTAGTCATGCTGGCCACATGACCCGGAAGCTGTACGCCGGCTCTCTCAGCCAATAAAGCGAGATGAGCACCGCAACCCCAGAGTCGGTCACGACTGGACCTAATGGTCAGGGGTCCCTTTACCTTTACCTTTAGGTAACAGGAGAAGTTCCTTTGAGTTGGGAGTTCTATGGCAGGGTTGTTGTTGCTGAAAAACTGAAGGCTGCCGTAAGAAGTTAGAAGAGATCGGCGGTTGGCAACTTTAATTTTTAGGCATTATAATGAGAGGCTGGGACATGGCTCAAACAGTGATTTCGTTGTGACAAGGCTTGGGAAACTATAACTGTCTTGGCCAAACAGAGTATGAGAATAGTACTTCAGAAGCAGCACCAGAGGGGGTATGTTTACTTGCAAGTTTGCAGGGGAACAAAGAGGAAGTTCAATTCCATGTATATACCCTTAAAGGTAAAGGTAAAGGTAAAGGTACCCCTGCCCGTACGGGCCAGTCTTGACAGACTCTGGGGTTGTGCGCCCATCTCACTTAAGAGGCCAGGGGCCAGCGCTGTCCGGAGACACTTCCGGGTCACGTGGCCAGCGTGACATCGCTGCTCTGGCGAGCCAGAGCCGCACATGGAAACGCCGTTTACCTTCCCGCTGGTAAGCGATCCCTATTTATCTACTTGCACCCGGAGGTGCTTTCGAACTGCTAGGTTGGCAGGCGCTGGGACCGAGCAGCGGGAGCGCACCCCGCCGCAGGGATTCGAACCGCCGACCTTTCGATCGGCAAGCCCTAGGCGCTGAGGCTTTTACCCACAGCGCCACCCGCGTCCCTTATATATATACCCTTAGAAACTAGCAATAAAGACATCTTGTTGCTTTTTATAAGCAATGACGTGAGCCCAACCTGAAGAAGGAAGAGTTATGGGCTTTTTAAAGCTCCTATTGGCACACATCATATAAACTTTAAATAGAACATAATCTCAACATTTGATAACTTCCCTGCTGAGTGATTTAAGACCTTTACTGGTGTCATTCATGAGCGTATTAAATGTATGCTTAATGTACTCCGAATTGCATGATGCATGGAATGATGCCATAATCTTCATTTATAAAAATGGGGAGCATCCAAGGTTGTTGACGGACAGGTTAAACAGGTCCATTATTAGTTCATTTGGAATCTGCTAGTGGCTGCAAAAAAAAAAAGAAATCTGATTACAAAGAAATGGCATGGACCTGCTTTTCCTATGTCAGGGGTGGTTAAGATTTGGAAATGTTGATATTAACAATGTTGATTTAAGCCAGGGGTGGTGAACCTGTCACTCCACCCCCCCAAGATGTTGCTAGACTCTACCTTCCATCATCCCTGACAATTGGCCTTGTTGGCTGGAGGTAATAGGCCTTGTAGACCAGAAGACCTTGAAGATACCAGCTTCATGAAAGTTGCAAAAGGGAACTGAAGCCAAGTCTTCTTTAGAGCTCTTGGCTATGTGTGTAGGGCTTTGATAGCCTCCGATCCATTGTCGCAATGCTTCAGCAAATGGTTGATGGACAAGTTTGCTAAGAGGATCATTTTTACCATGAAGGTAAAGGGTAAAGGGACCCCTGACCATTAAGTCCAGTCATGGCCGACTCTGGGGTTGCGGCTCTCATCTTTTTTACCATGAAGGATCATTTTTACCATGAAGGTAAAGGGTAAAGGGACCCCTGACCATTAGGTCCAGTCATGGCCGACTCTGGGGTTGCGGCCCATCAGCTGGTTACTATTCAGGATTACAGTGGTACCTTGGTTTGCATACATCTTGGTTTGCATACGTTTTGAATTACATTTTTTTTATATATATAATATTTATTAATAGTTTTTTTAAAAAAATTATAACATAATAAACAAAACATACAAAAAATATCACATTTCATAACATATTTTCTTATCCTTTTTGGACTTCCTCACATCTCCCTCTCCTACGTTCCAAAATATAAAAATTAATTCAGCAATTTATCACCTTGTCCCCACCTTATCTAATTTTCCAATGTTATATCTTAAATTTTAGATATATTCATTTGACTCTTTAAAACTTTTTAGTTTAGCCTAATCATTATCTAAAAGTTGATTTTTTCCTAAATTTAGCTTATCTTCATAGTTCAGTTTATCTAATTCAATGGTGCCAAGTTGTTTGTGATTAAGCATCCTCCTTAACATTCATACAGTTTACAATATTTTTGCAAATAGTCCTTAAATTTCTTCCAATCTTCTTCCACCGTCTCCTCTCCCAGGTCTCGAATTCTGCCAGTCATCTCAGCCAGTTCCATATAGTCTATCAGTTGCATCTGCCATTCTTCCAGTGTGGGTAGATCTTGGGTTTTCCAATGCTTAGCAACGAGTATCCTTGCTGCTGTTGTTGCATACATAAAAAATGTTCGGTCATTCCTTAGCACCCTCTGGTCAACAATGCCCAAAAGGAAGGCCTCTGGTTTCTTAGGGAAGGTATACTTAAATACCTTTTTCAGCTCATTGTATATCATTTCCCAGAAGGCCTTAACCTTAGGGCAAGTCCACCAGAGGTGAAAGAACGTTCCTTCACTTTCCCTACATTTCCAACACTTATTATCAGACAAGTGGTATATTTTTGCAAGTTTGACTGGGGTCATGTACCATCTATATATCATTTTCATTACATTTTCTTTCAAAGTGTTACATGCAGTGAAATTCAGCCCAATGGTCCATAACTTTTCCCAGTCCTCAAACATAATATTATACCCAATGTCCTGTGCCCACTTTATCATAGCCGATTTAACCATTTCATCTTGTGTGTTCCATTTTAACAGCAAGTTATACATTTTTGAGAGTACCTTAGTCTTAGGCTCTAACAGTTCCGTTTCTAACTTCGATTTTTCCACCTGGAATCCTAACTTTTTATCAAGTTTAAAAACTTCTTTAATCTGAGCATAATGTAACCAATCTCGCACTTTGTCTTTCATTTTCTCCTGACTCTGCAATTTCCAATTATCTCCATCTTTTTCTAATATTTCCCAATACTTCGGCCATTTGGCCTCCATATTGAGTCTTTTCCGGGCCTTAGCTTCCAATGGTGAAAGCCACCTTGGAGTTTTGTTTTCCAATAAGTCTTTGTATTTTGTCCAGACATTAAATACTGCTTTTCTGACAATATGGTTCTTGAAATTCTTATTGATCTTAACCTTGTCATACCATAAATATGCATGCCAACCAAACGCATTGTCAAAACCTTCCAGATCTAGTACATCAGTGTCTTCGAGAAGCAGCCAATCTTTCAACCAGCAAAAAGCTGCTGATTCATAGTACAGCCTTAAGTCTGGCAGCGCGAAGCCCCCTCTTTCTTTCGCATCAGTTAATATCTTAAACTTAATTCTGGGCTTTTTGCCCTGCCAGACAAATTTAGAAATATCTCTCTGCCACTTCCGGGAACACTCTGTTTTGTCCACAATCTGTAATGTTTGAAATAAAAAAAGCATTTTCGGCAATACATTCATCTTTACAGCAGCAATTCGGCCTAACAAGGAAAGTTTCAATCTTGTCCAACTTTCTAATTCTCTCTTAATTTCTGCCCAGCATTTCTCATAATTATCTTTAAATAGACTCAGATTTTTTGCTGTTATATTTACCCCTAGGTATTTTACTTTTTTAACCACGTTCAACTCTGTCTCTTTCTGAAACCGTTCTGACTCTGTAACTGTCAAGTTTTTCCCCAATACCTTAGTTTTCTGCTTATTTAACGTAAATCCCGCTACCCGACCAAACTCTTGAATTAATTGTAATACTTTTTTTCGTGCTAGATTCTGGCTCCTGAAGGGTCAAAACTAGATCATCTGCAAACGCTTTAAGTTTATATTGTTTCGCTCTGACCTGAATACCTTCCACCAGCCGGTCCCCTCTGATCATGTTCAAGAGCACCTCCAGAACAGAGATAAATAACAGTGGGGAAATCGGGCAGCCTTGTCGTGTTCCTTTTTCAATTTTGAACTCTTCAGTAATCACATTGTTAACTATCAGTTTAGCCTTTTGTTCTGAATAAATTGCGTCAATCCCGTTCCCAAAACTCCGTCCCACCCCCATCCCTTCCAAATTTCCCTTCATAAATTTCCAAGAAATATTATCAAAGGCTTTCTCCGCATCTATAAAAATTAAAACTGCTTTTGTGTTGATATTTGTTTGCAAAAGTTCCAAAATGTCAATTATGTTCCTTGTGTTAGCAAACAAATGTCTTCCTGGGAGAAAGCCTGCCTGGTCTTTGTGAATTACCTGATTCAAGACTTTTTTAAATCTACTTGCTAATATGTCTGCAAATATTTTGTAATCCACATTTAGGAGGGAGATGGGGCGGTAGTTCTTAAGTTGAGTCTTTTCAGTTTCCGATTTTGGTATCAATGTGATAAAAGCTTCTTTCCACGATTCCGGCGCCTTTTCCCCCTCCAAAATTTCGTTGCTAACCTCCAGCATTGGTTGTATCAAATAATCTTTCAATGTCTTATAATACTTGGAGGTTAGTCCATCTGGCCCTGGAGATTTGCCCAATTGCATATTCTGAATAGCTTGTTGAATCTCTTGTCGTGTTATGCATACGTTTTGAATTACATACGGGGATTAGAACCGCCGACCTTCTGATTGGCAAGTCCTAGGCTCTGTGGTTTAACCCACAGCACCACCCGCATCCCTTTTAACACAAAGTGTACTGCAAATATTATCTGCTATCTGTTTTTCTGGGATGGCTTTCTTCTGTTTTTGTGTGAATATAACCTGTCTTCTGAATTATGGGCAAAGATTATTTCTGGTAAGGCTTTTAAGGATGGCATTTGCGTGGCCAGGTGGAGACGCCCGACCCCAGGCGACCCCCAGGAGGAATAATGACTCATGACAACGTGTTATGGGATTAAAATTGGCCACAACTTGATTAAACTTTCAGATGTAGGGAGACCTTGGCTTAGGCATTGGGCATTTATCCCTCCCAGTCCCCATCCGGGGATCTGGGGAACATCAGTTTTATCCAAACTACGTGGGGATTGGGCTAGCTCTGGAAAACGTACGTTTAAGCAGAGAGCCTGCCCCCCATTTCGCTGCAACGCAGGGGTAGACCACTGACAACCTCTCGGCGTATGGCCAATGACTTCCCTCAAAACAACCCCTTTAACAGGGAACCCTGGGATCGCCACTGCAGGGGGGTTGTGGGTCACCGCTTCACGCCCCCCCCCCCCATTTAGGGAAGATAGACTAAGGGATTCCACCCAGCGCCTGAAACCGCCAAAGTTGTGATGTTTTGCTATGGGGAAGGCAAAACCTGCCAATGCAGGAAAATTCCTTCCTGGTCCTTCAACAGCAACCATCAGTGACTGTAGCAGCGCCCGCGTACCTGTAAAGAAGTGGTTAACCTGCAAAAGGAAGGCATAAACTGAGGGAGGGCAGGGTGGGAGAAGCTCTGGAGCCGACTGAGGACTCCCAGGTAAGTTCCACCCTCTATTGTGTGTGCAGGGCAGCCCTAACCCTACCTGGGCAACTCCCCTGGCAACACCTTCCCAGCTGGGATTGGTTGACTATCCGAGGTTAGGCGGGAACCTCCAGGTATCCAGCTTGGGGAGGCAAAGCCAGTCTGACTTGCCAGAGATTGTGTAGGGCCAGGGGGCTGCGTGTGACCACGCAAAAAGCACCCCACCCATTTGAAGTGGGGAGCAGTCATTAATAGATAGACTGGGCAATATCTGTACGTTTTGGGCTTGCCTGACATGGGAATAATAATAGAATTAAGAATTTGACCGTGAAATAGTCCAATAAGGGGCTAAGACAACGTCCTGGGAAAAGCTTTTTAAAATGTGGTTGCAAAACTCTCAGGCTGAATTGCTTCCCCAGATTCAAGATCTGGAGAATGGTATCTTTCGCTATAGATATTATTAGCCTATTTAAACATTTTCTGTGTTGGTCCGGCGTTCCTTCCTTCCTTTCTCAACAAACCACTTTGGAGCTAAGACAGATATGCCATAATTTCCCTAGAGCCTTTTAAATGTATTGTTTGAAGTTCTTTATATCAGTGCAACTACATATAAATCTGGGATCTCAAATAGGGAGATAATTTTCTGCTTTAACTTAGGTCACATAAGTTGAATTAATACTTTGGTCCAAATTGTGAGAAACAATTTATTATGTGAAAGGCAATCTGTTCAAATAATAAGAAGCAAAGAAGTTAAGGTTGGGCTTCCGTATTTTTTGCCATCTTAGAAAAATAATAATAATTAAAATGTTCCACTCCCAGGCCATGTCTCAGTAAAGCCCTTTTAGCCTGTCTGGGACAACTGCAACATTACCTCAGGGAAAGAGTGGCCTAGTTGCCAAGACTGAATGAACAAAATGGTAAAAAAATAAGTAAAATCTGGAGTGCCAGAGCTGGACTCAGCATACAGTAATCCAAAGGAAGGAGAATCAAGAGAAGTTATTCAGGCACAGAAGGAAGGCAAAGAAGAAATTGCGGAATTTAGGGTTGCCATATTTCAAAAACCAGGACACCCCGAAAGTTGTTTTTGGAAATTTCCACCAGACGTCAATTCCGCAAATGTATGGCATCCCTAGCCCAGAATTGTGTGGTTAGGCACTGAAGGGGGGGAAAGGCCACTGAGGGAACAGGATACTCGACAAAATGGGCCTTCTTAGGTCAATCTAGAATGGCATAATCATGTGAAAGTGCTACAGGGCACTCGTACCACCATTTAAATTTCTTTATGTCACTGCTGTTTGCGTGGCGAGTTCCCGCCTCCCACCAGTAGGAATAACGACACGTGACACAATTATTTTAGGTTAATGGGCTAAAAATGGCCACAACTTTATTGGTTACAGGTAAAGAGTGGTATTGGCTTAGGCATTGGTCCAATCCGACTATCCGTCTTCAGCCTGTTTGCTTGAAGACCGGGAAGGGTTAACACCAGCAGGGGGAGCCCTGCTGATGCACATCAACTAGGGACTCCCCCGGGGTCACCGCTCGGGGGTGTTCCTTAGGCCCTCACCTCCATAGGCTTCGGACTAGGCAATGCCCCCCCAGAATCCTTTACCGGACTACCCTTCAATATTTGGGGGAGGCGATGTGCTCCCCAACACATCTACATAACAATACCCCTACCCAATGCCTAACCACCAAAACCAAAGAAGTTGTGACGATTTGCTACGAGGTAGGCAAAAAAGGGACGCGGGTGGCGCTGTGGGTAAAAGCCTCAGCGCCTAGGGCTTGCCGATCGAAAGGTCGGCGGTTCGAATCCCCGCGGCGGGGTGCACTCCCACTGCTCGGTCCCAGCGCCTGCCAACCTAGCAGTTCGAAAGCACCCCCGGGTGCAAGTAGATAAATAGGGACCGCTTACTGGCGGGAAGGTAAACGGCGTTTCCGTGTGCGGCTCTGGCTCTGGCCAGAGCAGCGATGTCACGTTGGCCACGTGACCCGGAGGTGTCTCCGGACAGCGCTGGCCCTCGGCCTCTTAAGTGAGATGGGCGCACAACCCCAGAGTCTGTCAAGACTGGCCCGTACGGGCAGGGGTACCTTTACCTTTACCTTTAGGCAAAAAAACGGTGCCAATTTGCCAAGTGGAAAAGAATCCTACCAGGCCCCTTAACGGCGACCAACCGAGGTCCATAGCAAGGTCAGAAAGGGAACCGTGAAGGGTGGGTGGGTGGGAAACCAAAGAAGCTGAGCGGCCAAAGAGGGAGATCTCAGGCCACACTTGCCTTAAGTGAGGCAAGCCACACCCCCTGAGCCAGCCGATGACACGGCCCGAGGATTCCCCTGATCGCGCAGGTCTGGAAGCGTGACGCCCGCAACACCACCTCCTCCCGAGGTCGGAAGTGGCTTTAAGGCATAGAGGCAAGGCCAAAGAAATGGCTGCGCCACAAAACAGGTCAGCTCCAGAGGAGCAGCTGTAGACAGATTTCGTTCTTCTTCTCCATAAGAAAGTAAGATAATATTGATTTTTCTGGATTATTTCTGAGATCCATTGATGAGCTTCCCCACAGAATCCAGTCATTTTTTGTGCTAGGCTGCAAAGTCTTCCGAGTTCATACATGTGGTCTGACCGCAACAGGAACCTCATCTGTAATCCTAATGCATAGCTATTACTCTGATTTCTATTGTCAAGCGTAATCTCTTCCCAAAGGGTTTGGTAGCATTAATCATAATTCCCCTGCGGGCATTTGTCAAGTCTCCCAGTTATTTTCCTTCTCTGAATCTTGCTTAATCATTGCCTTAAAATATCATGTTGTAATGAGTTCCACAGACTAATTACACTCTAGGTTCCTTTTGAGAACTCATTCTGTATTGAGGCGCCAGTGCCGAACACAGCTGTCGCTGTCTTCTGCGAATATCGTTTTGCACAATTAAGTAAGAAGGGTTCAATTTTAGAAATGGTTTAGAAAGCAATCTCAGGAGAATCCTTAGAAACACATAGGATTGCGGACACTTTCTCTGCATTCTAACGTGCAGAAATTAAGTAAAGGGAAGGTTTTTTCCATCACTTTATCTCCACGATAGGAAAAACGTCCGCTGCTAAATTTCTGTATAGAAGGCAACTGGAAGGGACAAATAGGTTCTTCTTGTAATCTGGGAATGAATGTTCCACCTACATCTTGTTACAACACGTCACAGCCTGTCATTTTCCTGCCATATCATGCTGTAATGTCTGCATTTATTGCACCAGTGTCGACAGGCAAATCACTTCAAAGTATTTCTGCATTTGTGGCTGCATCATGCATTATTCGATTGCTTTAGCAGAGGACTTTTGGCTTTTTGAATATTATCGCTCATGGACTGCTTAGAAATATCATACAAATGGGTCATTTATAAATAAAATTCATCCCACTGGCTGATACTTCAGAAGATATGTAACCCAACCCACCCAGGACACTAAACTGGACCACATATTGCGTGTTACCTGCATTTTTCCATTTCGGAAGCTTTGAACATTTGCATTGCGGTTCTAGGCTTTTGTGGTCAATGCTGCCCATCAGCTGGTTACTATTCAGGATTACAGTGGTACCTTGGTTTCCATACATCTTGGTTTGCATAGGTTTTGGATTACAAACACGTCAAACCCAGAAGTGCGTTTGCAACCTTATTTTCGATTAAAAGGTAAAGGTAAAGGTAAAGGACCCCTGACATTTAAGTCCAGTCGTGAATGACTCTAGGGTTGCAGCGCTCATCTCACTTTACTGGCCGAGGGAGCCGGCGTACAGCTTCCGGGTCATGTGGCCAGCATGACTAAGCCTCTTCTGGCGAACCAGAGCAGCGCACGGAAACGCCGTTTACCTATAGCTGTCAACTTACAGATTTGAAAATAAGAGACCAGCAGCCTCAAAAATAAGGGATCAGCAGCCAAAATAAGGGATCAACAATTACTTTGATAAAATACATATTTTGTTGCATGCAAATGGCTTTAGATACCTATTAGGTCCATAAATTACCATATAGCATTTATTCAACACAAAAAAAGCAACAATTTGTTGTTGACAAAGGACAGCTGGACATAGAAAGGGCCCCATTACCTTCAGTAGCTTATTTAAGGGACATCATCAATAAGGGACAGCAGCAGGACATGGCGCTGGGATAAGGGACTGTCCCGCCAAATAAGGGACGCTTGACAGCTATGCGTTTACCTTCCCGCTGGAGCAGTACCTATTTATCTACTTGCACATTGGTGTGCTTTCGAACTGCAAGGTTGGCAGGAGCAGGGACCAAGCAATGGGAGCTCACCCCGTCGCGGGGATTTGAACCGCCGACATTCCGATCGACAAACCCTAGGCTCAGTGGTTTAGACCACAGCACCACCCGCATCCCATTTTCTTGGATTACAACCCATTATTTATTTATTTTTTTTATTACGGACAAAAAATTTCTGGGAGGCCCCATTGGCGAAAGCGCGCCTTGGGCTACAACCTGTTTTGGTTTACAAACGGACTTCCGGAACGGGTTATGGTTGAAAACCAAGGTACCACTGTATTGTTGTTTACAAATGGAGGGGTGGGGTTTGTGTTGTTGGAATAGTTGCCATGTTTTGATGCTTGATCCCTCAAATGCTTCTTCCCCATCATGTCCCTCCAGATCTGGCACCTTCCTGAACCGGTCTGGTCACCGCAGACAGAGATCTTGAGCTGCAGGCTGTCTTGTCTTGGATGAAGGGAGGAGCAAGACACAGAGTGATAACTCAGCATATTGGGTCACGTCCTTTGCATCAGATATCACCAGCAACCTGGAGGTGATGTCAGGTCTAGAGGCAACTTGTTACTGAGGGCTTGCATGCTGCAGTGGTCAGTGCGATCTGGTAGGTGGTTTTTACCCAGGGGTTTTTTATAATTATTATTTTTTTACAAGCTGGAAAGTGTGCAGAGGAGGGCAACCAAGATGAACAAAGGTCTGGAAACTAAGACTTATGAGGAGCGCTTGAAGGATCTGGGTATGTTTAGCCCAGAAGAGAGGAAAATGAGATACGATATGATAGCCATCTTTAAATATCTTAAGGGCTGTCACATGGAGGAGGGAACATGCTTGTTTTCTCTTGCTCTGGAGGGTAGGACTCAAACCAATGGCTTCAAGTTGAAAGAAAGGAGATTCTCACTAAATATTCAGAAAAACTTTCAGACGGTTAGAGCTGTTTGGCAGTGGAACAGACGCCCACGAGAGATGGTGGACACGCAATTATTGAATGTTAAAATGATGTTGGAATGAAAGGAAGTGGTTTTAGCAATAAGGCAAAAGGAATATGTAAAAATGGATTGATATTAGAGGAAAATTTGAAGTTATAATATGTGAAGACAAGAAATTAAGGGTAAACAAAGAGGGTATGGATTTGCTGAACTAATTATTAAATGGAATACAAAAAAGGGAGGTGTGAGGAAGTCATGAGAATAAGTAAATGAGTGGTAAGATAAGAGAAAGAGGGATTCATTTTTAACGGTTTTTATTTTTCTTTACTATTTTTTTCTTTTTTGGTTCTGCATTTTTTGTATTCTTTCTTTCATTATTTCTGTAATCATTTTTTCTTGTTGAAAAATTTGAATAAATATTATTTTTAAAAAAAGAAAAAGAGAGATGGTGGAGACGCTTTCCTTGGAGGTTTTTCAGCAGAGGTGGGGTGGCCATCTGCTATGGATGTTTTAGCTGAGATTCTTGCCTTGCAGGGGGTTGAACTAGACGACCCTCTCAAGATCCCTTCATAGCCCTCAACTGTTCCCTTTTTTTAAGGGAAATTCCCTTATTCCGAATAGGATTCCTCGCAAGAAAAAGGAAAAGTTGACAGCTATGGATCCCTTCCAACTCTAAGATGCTATGATTCTAAATGTGTTTCCAACACTTGATGGAAAATCAAAGGAGATGAGTTCATTTACCATTTTGGCCCACGCTAATTCGGGTAAACAACTCTGTCAATTTAAGCTGTTTCGGCATAATGAGGAATTTGCATCGCAAATTCACGAGTTGCCCATTACAAAGTCATGACTAATTTATAAGCAACAAAATGCTCGGTGAATTCGAATGCAAAGTTCACAGTTGCAAAAATGACACGATTCTCTGTTCTGTTCTGTTCTTCCTTGTTCACGAAATAGCATGTTAGTTTCTTTCGGTTCAGCTGGACAGCATGTAGGCCCCCGTTGTGCTTTGTCACAACCTGGGTGTGATGTGGGGTTTTCGTTGTTGTCATTATTGAACCCAGTAAATTGTGAGAGAATGTGGGCAAGCCCATAACAAGGATTTGCTTGAAATTACTCAACACAAATACTGTAGATGTGTCTGCAGGTAGCTTTGTAATTTGAAGAAAACATTGGATGAATCAGAGTGGGAAGTTCTCTGCTCTCATTAAAGTTCAATCAAAACCAGGAACCAAAGACCTTCTGTTTCATGGGTAGTGTTATGTACAGTGGTGCCTCGCAAGACGAAATTAATCCATTCCGTGAGGCTCTTCGTATAGCGGTTTTTTCGTCTTGCGAAGCAAGCCCATTGACAGCTTAGCGGATTAGCACTATTAGCGGTTTAGCGGCTTTTTGCGGATCAGCTGATAAGCGGCTTAGGGCTTAGGAAAAGGGGGGGAAAGGAAAAAAAAACCCGCAGGAACTCGCAAGACATTTTCGTCTTGTGAAGCAAGCCCATAGGGAAATTCGTTTTGCGAAGCGCCTCCAAAACGGAAAACCATTTCGTCTAGCGGGTTTTCCATCTTGCGAGGTGTTTGTCTTGCGGGGCACCACTGTACTAACCTTGGATCCTAGAACAATAGGCAAGTAGGATCCTAGAATGCAACAACTGATTGGCTTGCAGGAGAAGGTCAATCAGGCTCCAGGAGGGAAGCTGAATCAGCCAATCAGATGGGACTCATTGTGTAAATAATGTATATAAAAGCCTGAGGTTTGGGGGCAATTCAATCACTGTTTTACAAGCTGCAATAAAGAGCATGAAATCACTACAGGATGCCAAGAGCAAATCAGGCTCCAGGAGGAAGTTAATCAACCTATTAGGCTGGTAGGATTGTAGATTGCAACAACTGATCGGCCTGCAGGAAAAGACCAATCAGGCTCCAGGATGGAAGCAGAATCAGCCAGTCAGACGGGACTTATTGTGTAGATAATGTATATAAAAGCCTGAGGTTTGGGGGGCAATTCAATCACTGTTTTACAAGCTGCAATAAAGAGCATGAAATCACTACAGGACTCTGATAATATTTCACAGTTCATCTCCCAAATATTGGGAGGGAATATTTTGTCCTTTGTAATAGTAATTTCAGGGGGTCTACTTGTGAGTATGACGTAACATTGGCTACAATCCAATACTTTAGGTAAAGATGGCAGTTTGTTCACCTTCAGGCAGGTACAAAATTTTGCCTGGCTGGTTGCTCTCCCCAGACCAGCAAGGAAGTGAATTAAGATGGTTCTGTAATTGGAAGAAAGATTGTCAGGAGGAACCAAGGTTTCATGGGTGGGGGAACATAAAGCCATGGAAAATAATATCTGATGGGGGTACTCTGGGAAGAGGCTACCTGGCTGTTTTCCTAGTCGAAGCTGAGAGCCCAGATTCCTTGATGTTCTTCACCTAACTACAGATTCATATCCCAAATACAATGAAATGACCTCACCATTGAAATTGCTGACAGCATATTCTTGGAGTTAGCGCCACTGCCTTGCTTGGTTTCTCTTCTGCCCATCCAGTATTAGTAGGGCAGCTAAAAATTAGGCAATGCGTCACAAAGAGGAGGTGAAAGGAGGACATGGATTTGCATTAATTGTATATGCGCTAATTAAATTAGATGTAAATTAAAACAACACTTACAGTCATTTAAATAGAAGTAAAAGGCATCCCATAATAGTGGAGAAGACTGTGACCAGATGACCTGCTTTGTTTGTTGTCCAGGTGCCAACTCATGATGCACAATTTCAAGGCCCCTTCTGCTCTCCCGTCTTCAAGCTTTAAACCAGACTTAGACTGGAAAGTGCTTCAAACAGAGGACTACTTCCCATAGAGAACTGTCCCCTGATACCCCTTCAAGAGTAGAAGGTAATGTAATATGTCCATAGCCCTAGTTTTACTCAATTTTCGGGTTGATGCCTGCATTCTGGACCAAGAGCCATTTCCAAGCACTTTTCTTAGACACTCCCACTCTCAAGGTACATTATAGCCATCCAATCTGGGTGTTGCCACAGTATGGATGATCGTGGCCAAACTAGGACATCAGCTGAACTGCACACCACACCAGTAGAAATATCCCCCAGAGTCATCTGAAAACCATTTGGATCCATCAGTCTAAGGGTTGACTACTGAAATTGGTCCCTTATCCCCGGCAGAATTTTGAGAATGCTATGAGGCTACACATCACCAAATGATGATCTGCCCATGCCAGTGAAGCATATCTATGTTCCTGAGTCAAAATCTCAAATCACCTCCCACTTGTCCAGTAAGGTAAAGGTAAAGGGACCCCTTGACCATTCGGTCCAGTTGTGGCCGACTCTGGGGTTGCGGTGCTCATCTCGCTTTATTGGCCGTGGGAGCCGGCATACAGCTTCCAGGTCATGTGGCTAGCATGACTAAGCTGCTTCTGGCGAACCAGAGCAGCGCATGGAAATGCCGTTTACCGTCCCGCCAGAGTGGTACCTATTTATCTACTTGCACATTGACATGCTTTCAAACTGCTAGGTTGGCAGGAGCAGGGACCGAGCAACGGGAGCTCTCCCCATCACGGGGAATCGAACCACCAACCTTCTGATCGGCAAGTCCTAGGCTCTGTGGTTTAACTCACAGCGCCCCCCGCGTCCCATCTCCTGTTTAGTACAAAGCACCAAATCAAGGATGTGACCTGTCAAATGTGTAAGATCAGATGATCTGATCTGAGACAGACCCATGGTTGCAATGGAGGCCATGAAATACTGATAGAGGGAGCCTTTTCATAGATGTTGAAGTTCCCTCAAATCAACCAGTTCCTCCAACAGCACCCTCAAACCATCTCCATCATCTCAGACACAGAAACTGTTCGCAGTGGAACAGATGGCATCCTAAGAGAATGTCTATCCTGTCTCAAGAGCTCAGCACCGGCTACAGAGAGGTTTCGGGGCAGAAATCTGGTGGTGGAGATGGGATTGTGGTAGACTGTGACAACTCTTCTCTCAGCCCATAGAGCCTTGGCTAACACTGTACCACAATACTTGTTGGGAACAACTGAGCGAGACAAATCTTTCACTCACTATGTTCATCCAGAATTCTTGGCGTCACATGGTTTACCAGCATTGACTGATTTGATGTTAATTCACTAGTTAGTACTACTAAGATGGATAACTAATAGGACAAGCAGGGAGCCCCAAGCTCAGAGAAGGACCAGAGGGGTTCACAGCCTACAGCTGCCTGATCTCCTTTCTCCTTCGTTGGTCCATTCATGAATAATCTCCAGCCACCAACACACTACCAAGCAAAGGACTAGCCTTCTCACTCACTTGAATTCCAAGTCAACCCCACCCCACATACTGTATTTTTCACCCTATAAGATGCACGCGACCATAAGACGCACCAAGTTTTAGAGGAGGAGAACAAGAAAAAAAAATATTCTCTCCCTCTCTGTGCAGCACCTCTCCAGCGAAGCGAAGTCAGAACAGCAAGAGGGATCGCTACGCAGCGAAAGCAGCGATCCCTCTTGCTGTTCTGGCTTCTGGGATAGCCGCACCAAGCCTCTTCAGGGCAGGGGGAGCGTTCCTCCCACTGCCCTGAAGAGGCTTCGCGCGGCTATCCCTGAAGCCAGAACAGCAAGAGGGATCAGTGCGCACCGATCCCTCTCGCTCTCCTGGCTTCAGGGATAGCTTTGCAGCCTGCATCCGCTCTATAAGATGCACACACATTTCCCCTTACTTTTTAGGAGGGGAGAAGTGCGTCTTATAGAGCGAAAAATACGGTGATTCGCCTTTGCATTTCTATACTGATCCTTGGTTTCCTAGTAGAGATTTGAATCTTTTTAAATTTAATTTAATTTTTTAATCTTTTAATGTAAGAATGCTTAACAACTGAACTCACAGTAGACGTCATACTAATTATACCATCTGGTGGGGGAGATATGATGGAGGGGGTGGAATACATGGAAGTAACCTCTCAGAATGGGTGCATGTTACATTTATTTTTTTTTAAAGGCACCCCAAAAAATTCACACAAAGGCAAAAGAGCGAGAAAACAAATGGGGCATTCCTGGTAACTAGAGACAGCTGAGTCCTGTTTGCTCAGTCAATTCACAGTCATATATGGGAGAGACCCTGGCTGCCTCTGCTGGTCCTATACCACGGCTTAGCTGCTGGCCTTCCACCTCCTGACAGCTGGGGGAGGACATGTCTGTAGAGGGGAGCCTACTCTGCAAACATAAGGATCCTACCCTGAACACAGAGGTTCTGAATAGGAAATGCAGAGCAGCCCTCCTTTCATGTACATGCTCCCATCCCGCAATTCATGGACAGCGAGGGGACGAGATGTATATCTGGGACCAGCAACGTGTGGTGAGACCCAGCTTTCCCCCTCATGCGATCATGACTTGCATAAGGGATAATACCCAAACAGGGCTTTGAAGCTCATAGGATCTAAGTGAAAGTGATATCCATTTCACTTAAGTTTACGTGAACAGATAATTCATTGCATTTTTAATGTACTTACTGAATTTCTAAAATAATGGTTTACAAGAAGCCCCGTCTGCAAATGCATAGTGGGCATTTAAAATGTGATTGAAAACTCATGCTATTAATCTCTGGTTATTTTATCGTGGCGGGTGCCAATCTCCCCACTCTGTGTTTTCGCCTATAATTCTTTCATTTTCACCCACTTCTCTCAGAATGGCTAGGACGGAAACAAGAACGAGATACCTGGAGCCTTGGATGATTGCACTGATTGTCCTAGCAGCGTTTGCAGTCGTAGCCCTTGTCGTCGGCCTGCTGGTTTATTTTTTGGTATACGGTGAGTGCATCAGTTGTTACAAATCCATCTGGCCTGAACTGCTTTCTGTTTTCAAGCTTTTCAAAAGTTAAAATGGTCTCAACCAGGCTTTGTGATCAAGACAACCTCTAGCCCAGGGCATGCACCCTGGAACATGTGTTTTGAGGTTCTGCAGGGTGCTGTCGTCTCCCCAATGCTGTTTTACATCTATATGAAGCCATTGGGAGTGGTCATGAGGGGTTTTGGAGCACAGGGTCTCTATATGCCAGTGGTGGCAAACCTTTTAGAGACCGAGTGCCTAAACTCTGCAAACCAAAACCCACTTATTTATCGCAATGTGCCCAGAGTTGTTGAGATTTTTGTTGAGAGTTTTTTTGGGGGGGCTCCCCAAAATTTTGGAGCTTTTTTTGGGGGGGGGTTGCAAAAGTTGTTTTGCTTTTTTGGGGGGATGCCCCAAAGCTGCTGAGCTTTTTTTGGGGGGGGGGGAGAGAACAATGACTCGCTGGAACTAACGTGCAGCTGGAACTAATGCCCCACAAATAAAATAACCCAGAGATGCATTTTAAATAAAAGCACACATTCTACTCATGTAAAAACACACTGATTCCTGGACTGTCCACGGGCCGGATTTTATAATGAATGATTTTAGAGTGTTGTGTTGTACTGTTTTGTTGTTGTTAGCCGCCCTGAGCCCGGCTTCAGCTGGGGAGGGCGAGATATAAATAATTTTTTTTATTATTATTATTATTTAGAAGGCGATTGGGTCGGATCTGGCCCCCGGGCTTTAGTTTGCCTACCCATGCTTTAGTGTCATCAGCTCAGTATTATGAAATATTCTGCCAGTGGAGACTCAAGTACAGTGGTGCCTCGCAAGACGAAATTAATCCGTTCCGCGAGTCTCTTCGTCTTGTGGTTTTTTCGTCTTGCGAAGCACGGCTATTAGCGGCTTAGTGGCTTTAAGAAAAAGGAAACAAACTCGCAAGACGTTTCGTCTTGCGAAGCAAGCCCATAGGGAAATTCGTCTTGTGGAACGACTCAAAAAGCGGAAAACTCTTTCGTCTAGCAAGTTTTTCGTCTTGCGAGGCATTCGTCTTGCGGGGCACCACTGTAGACCCCTTCTGTGCCAACTTTAAATGCCTGACGAAAACTTTTTTATTCCACCAGGTCTATGCAGGCAATGAACTTCCCACAACAGTTAGCTGATTTCTGATTTTAACTTTTTGTCTATGTTTTTACTGTGTGGTTGTATGGGTTATTACTGTAAACTGCTGTGATACATTTTATGAATAGCAGTAAACAAATATTTCTATGGACAAATAAATATGCTTTAAATTTATGGTGTATGTATGCAGCCTGGGGCACCATACATATTCCTGGGCAAATGAAAGGCAGGGAGCAGCCTGCTACTCTCCCTTCTCTGCAGAGAGAGATATGAAAGCACTCTGTTTCAGAGTTAAAAACACGGAGAGCCTCTGTCAGGGACTGCTCACCTCTGCGCCACGTTCTTGTAGATAGCATGAGCCACATTGGGGCGAAGAAAAGAGAAGATGAACATTGTTTAACATCTTCCTTTCCTCCACTTCCTTTGCTGCAGATCAGAAGTTGTTCTTTTACAATGCTTCCTTTAGAATCAGTAATGTGCCATACCAACCAAGTTTGGAAAAACAGACCTCGAAAGAATTTAGAGACCTGAGCTCCACCATTGAGACTATGGTAAGTGAAAATGGCTTTCTTTCTTTCTCCCTCCCTCATTCTAAACGCCACTTTTTGTGCAAAAAGAAAAATAACTGACGAAAGCTGAGGTGACATGAGGAATAAACCAGATTGCCTGTGCTGATCGCCGAAGAATTGATGCTTTTGAATTAAGGTGCTGGAGGAGACTCTTGAGAGTCCCATGGACTGCAAGAAGATCAAACCTTTCCATTCTTAAGGAAATCAGCCCTGAGTGCTCACTGGAAGGACAGATCCTGAAGCTGAAGCTCCAATACTTTGGCCACCTCATGAGAAGAGAAGACTTCCTGGAAAAAACCCCTGATGTTGGGAAAGATTGAGGGCACAAGGAGAAGGGGACGACAGAGGACGAGATGGTTGGACAGTGTTCTTGAAGCTACCAGCACGAGTTTGACCAAACTGCGGGAGGCAGTGGAAGACAGGAGTGCCTGGCATGCTTTGGTCCAGGGGGTCATGAAGAGTCGGACACGACTAAACTACTAAACAACAACAACAACAAAGCCTGGGCACAGCAATCTAGAATCTGATGCAAAGTTATCAAGGGCTATTCTTGTAAGCCTGGCCATAATTTTAGCGGGAAGGTGGAGTATTCTTTTTCTGTCAGCTGTTTTATTTTATTTACCAGCCATGTGTTTACTATCCTTAAAAAAACAAACGCAAACCCTAAATGTTCTTCATAAATTGCGAAGTACAGCATGACAAGCACCACATGGTGATGATAAACAATAGCTAAGTCTACAGACATTGCAAGTTATTTTGATCAATTTTGTGGCGCAGAGATTTTCAAATGTGTGTGAAATTTCTCTGAGGTATTCTGGGATGTACTTGCCAAATATCATTTTCCTTCCTTTCTTCCTTTCAACAGATTAATGAGGCATTTGAAGGTACTCCATTGAAGAAAAGGAAGATCAAATCGCAAGTCGTAAATCTACGGTATGTAAAGCAAATGTTTTATGGCCAAAAGTGAAGTTCGGAATACAGTGGTACCTCGGGTTACATACACTTCAGGTTACAGACTCCACTAACCCAGAAATAGTACCTCGGGTTAAGAACTTTGCTTCAGGATGAGAACAGAAATCGTGCGGCGGCGGCGCAGTGGCAGCAGGAGGCCCCATTAAGCTAAAGTGGTGCTTCAGGTTAAGAACAGTTTCAGGTTAAGAACGGACCTCCAGAACGAATTAAGTATTTAACCCAAGGTACCACTGTAAAGTTAAATGTAAATCAGTTTGCCCAAGATGACTTTAGACACTGAATTGGCCTTACCTTCTAGTAGCAATGGAGAACATTTCTCCTTTTAGCCCAAGGTCTGAATTCACTCTTGTGGGCTGCACTTGCATGCCAGGAGTGGACATGGCCATCCCCATCGCTGCTCACGGAGTCTGCCTGGCACACGCAAGCCCCATAGTGCCGTTTCTGCCAGCGCAGGGCCCCGACCCACTGCGTCACTCCCAGGGGAGACACGTGGCTCGGGCGCGCTGTAGGCCAGGCCCCGTGGTAAGTGCCACCCCCGTGGTGTGCCATTTTGTCACCGCCTCAGGGATGACACCCGGGGTGGACTGCACCCCCCACCCCTCCCTTCCTATGTGTCACGGTCCGGTTCACAGGCGGTCGAAGTCCTGGCCGGGGACGTCGGGACCGGGGGCAAGATGGCAGGGTGGGAGCAAGAACAGGAGTCCGGAAGCCAGGAGTCAGGAAGCCAAGACTCCAAGGGTCAGAGAGCCGGGAGTCAAGAAGGCAAGGGTCCGAGGGTTAGGAAGCAAGGAGTCATCAAGTCAAAGGTCTGAGGATCAAAAAATGAGAGTCACGAAGTCAAGGGTCCGAGGATCAAGGAGCAAGGAGTCAAACACAGCAAGGCAGGGAACATGTTGCTGTGGCAAAGAGCCGAAGGGAAAATGCTGATCTTATATCCCTTCCCAGCTCCTGCCAGCAGGTGCTGTGAGTTACCAATTGGCCTCACCTGTGTGGCCGCGCCTTGCCTCTCCAGAACAAACTTAGGAAGGCCCTAGTCCTGCGAAGCCCTACTGGTCAGAGGGCCTGGCTCCTCCACGCACTCCTGACACTTTCCACTTCCATCAGGGAACTGTGTATATGTTCTCCTCAGCATATCGGCGCATCCCTTTTGTTTATTACTCATTCCATTTTGATTATGTACACATCATGACTCAGTTTCTGAGTCTGCTGTTCAAATGATGATGAGATATGATACTGCATTCCACTTTTACGCTGTTATTTACCCAAAAAATCAGAGAAACGTACGGGTAGTTCCTAGGCAGTACCCCATGGTAGCTGCTTACATGGCCAGACCTGCTTACTTTCGCCAGCATAAATTTTATTCCTTTCATCCCACACTGCTTCCAAAGAGCTCATTATGGTCTGTGCAGTGGGGCAAATGGGACTTGGGCTTTTCTCTCACACACCTCAGACTGGTTGTTGGTTACGGGCTCATTAACTTGATTGCTCTCCAGTGAAATTGGATGCCTGATTTTTTTTTTAATGGCTTTGCCAACAGCGTATTTAAATACAAATACCACCCTCTTCTTAGTTATAAATCCAGCTGCCGGATTTTAAAAGTAGGTGGGATGATTTAAAAACCATTAATCGTTCCGTAGCTCAATAACTTTTTAGATGTTTATAAAGATAACCGTGCCTGAATCGCTGAGCTGGGAACAGATGACTTGCAAGAAATGGGAATAAATTCCCATCTTCTTGCTTGCGTGTGTGTGCAGTGCACCTGAGGGAATGAAAATGGCAATATCCAAGGTGAGAAATGGTGGAGTCTAGAGGCAGACGCCACAAACAGTTCCGCCAGGGCTCCACAGAGCCAGGCTTTTACATTTGCATCATGTAATCTCTGACTAATAGGACGGATGAGGTGGCTGCTTCTCAGGTTCAAGGTGTCACTAAGGACAGCAAGTGGGAGAGAGACACAGATATGATCTGAGGAATACATCATGCACAAGCCCTATTAAAATGAATGGAAGCTTGCAAGGACACAGTTTTGGGGTGGTAGACTGATTGAAAATCCTACCTCCCTCAGAACAGATTGCTGCCCCCGTCACAAGGGAGGCCCATTCTTTTTCAGGGAGCTAAAATTGTTTGATGGGGTTTACACCCAATGGTTGAGTTGCCCTCCTTTCTCCCCACCCCTTTTCAACTTTTTCTTTTCTTTTTTTAAATAGTATTTATTCAAATTTTAAAGATTACAAAGATAAAAAAATAAAAGGACAAGACAAACAAACAAAAAAACAAACAAAAACAACAGAAAAAATACAAACAATTAACAAAACAAAACAGATCCAACCTTTACATAACTTTCTTTCCTTGACCTCCTCACACCTCCCTTTTTTGTATTCTAGTTCAATTAGATGTTTCAGCAAATCCTTTCCAGCTTTGTTTTTATCCTAATAATTTATCTTAATGTGCTGTAATTCTCGTCTTTCACCAATTAAAAAATCAATTTTAACCTAATCCTTTATATCATTTCTGCTAAAACCACATTACTTCATTCCAACAACCTTCTAACATTCCTTAATTTTGCAGTGTTTCTGTAGATAAGCTTTAAATTTTTTCCAGTCTTCTTCCACCAACTCTTCACCTTGGTCTCGGACCTTTTCAACTTTTTCAAAGCTCCTCTCAGAATGCAGCTCATTTTGGCAACCAGGGAAAGAGGCTTTGCTCCCAGAGGAGCTAAAAACAGGTGCTGCACCTTCCAAAAGTAAGAATCCAGGAACTTTTCAGAGACTCCCACCCTCAAGTTTCAGAGGATACACCAAAATGTCTTGTTTGAGCTGTGGTGTAGTGGGAGGAGGCATGGGGTGGTTTCCCTGGGCACAAAATTGTTAGGGGTGCAAAATTTCAACACCCAGTTCTCCCTGCGTGCCTCCGTTGCTGGTCTCTGTTGAAAACGGCTTCTCCCTGAGAACCAGGAAGTGACCTCTCCTGATTGCGTGTCTATTCCCGCCCCCTCCCACAGAATGGAATAAATAAAGACACAGGACACGGAATTTAGGTTAATGGGCGAAAAATGGCCACAACTTTATTGATTACAGGTAAGAGCGGTATTGGCTTTAGGCATTGGCCCTATCAGACTAACCGGTATAACCGGGAAGTGTTAAGCACCAACAGGGGGAGCCCCCGAGATGCACATCCCTGGGCGCTCCCCGAGGGGTTACCGCCTCCGTAGGTTTCGGATGAGGCGACGCCCCCCGGAGTCCTTTAACGAACTACCCTTCAGCATTTTGGGGGAGGTGATGGCGTTCCTCCCCCCATCTCATTTGCATAACAATACCCTGCCAATGCCTAACCGCCAAAACCAAGAAGTTGTGACGTTTGCTACGAGGTAGGCGAAAAAACCAAGTGGCTTCCAAAATATAGCCAATTAGCCAAATGGAAAAATTCCTACCAGGCCCCTTGCGGCGACCAGCCGAGGCCCATAGCAAAGTCCAGCTTAGAACCTAAAGGGTGGGAGGGAGGGAAACCGCAGCTGCTGGAAGGAAAGAAAGGGGCGAGTATGGGCTATCCCGACCTTAAATGCCCCTTACTTGCCCCGCCCCCGCCGCCAGCCGATTGGCTGGTGCGATGAATAATGCATACTAATGATCCCGGGATTCCCCTGTTCTCGCGGGGCTGTAGTCAGCCCCGCGAGAGTGTGAATGGGTCGTGAGAACCGCAAAACCCCCTCCTCCTGATGTCGGAAGTGGCATAATGGAACACCTCTTCTTTTCTTATCTCTGTGGCTGTGATCTGCTGGGTGACGTGGATGCCATTAGGCAGTCAAATGTGTTAGGCAGTTGAATCCGTTTCCCTCCCACCACCCTCTACACAGCCCCAGACTCTGGCAACCCATGCTACACCACTGTGCTTGAGAGCTATTGCTCAGCAATATTTCTTACACAGCCCCCGTTCATTCCAAAGAGGAGTTGAGTTATGTCCATTAAACTTTGATTAGTTTAATGTTAAGTAAACGTCCAGTGCGCTTCCAACGCCATAAGTCTTATCTCAGCAGAGAATTTCGTGCAGCGGCTGAAGGAGGCAGGAGAGTCAGTACCTTTTTTAAATGAAGAATCCTGGAGCAAGCACTTTGGAACTCAGGGAAAAACTTTATTCACAAAAGCAAAAAAACCCCCTGGTGATAAAGCACACATGCTTTTATCTCCGGCATAAAGAAAACTTTACTCTAAACTTAACTCATATCAGCAAACACGCCCATGGCCACAAACTGAGGCTGCGAGTCAGGTCAAGGGGGGAAGAGAGAGAAACACGGATGAACTGACTATTTATACAAACCAACTCACATTCCTGGATGCTTAATGACTTCCAGCTGCTCAGTGATTAGAGCGACTTGTTACCTCTTAACCCTTTAGTACCAACAAATTATGCAAGAGGGGAGAACATCTGGGCAGTGGGGGCTAGTCCATTAGGGCCAAGTGGGCACTCCCCCACCCATCTTAGCTTGCCCTTAGCAAGCCTCTACCTCCTTACCTACAACCAGGCTAATGGAGGTGGTAGGCAATGCTGATACAGCCTCCTCCTCCTCACTCCCTACATGTTGCCTTTGTAGAACCCAGGAAGGAGAAGAATGAGACCAAAACTCGAATTACTGGCTCTGGGCTTCACCTGCCTTCTGCCTTATCAGTCTGAATGGGTGACAGCCTCCATTGCATCCCGGCAAACTGTGTACCATATCAATTAGTAGGAGGTGGAGATGCTCTTTCATTTTCTTCCACCTCAGTTGCCCAGATGTCTCAGGCCAGCCTCGCCTGTGCAGAAAGTTCTAGTAGAAGATACCCCGGCTTTTGGGATCAGCTGTCTGAGGCTTTGTTTTTCTTTGCAGTGAAGACTACAATGGCGTGCTTGCAGACGTGGTGCTGGTGTTTAGGTTCATTGCCTCGGATAGGAAAGAGGCCCTCTGGATGAGTGTGAACGATCTTTTGCTGAGGAGGCTGAGGTTGCCAACATGGCCCTTGAGAATTGACCTTTCATCTTACAAGCTCAGAGGCAAGTGTCAGACATTATTACCTTTTAAAATCTTGACTGGATTCCTCCCCCCATGTTTTCCTTTCTCTGCTTTGTGCCCTGAAGCATATGATGTTGCCTCATGAATTTATTACCTGCTCCCCTTCCTTGCTTCTCGTGGACAAACTCCCCCCATTGATTTTGCTATGGAGCCATCTGCTAAGCTCTGCCCCAACCACAATTTCCAGCCTGCCAAGTTTACCCCTGTCTTCCAGCTCATGCCAGCTCATGCCTTGTATTTCATCTGCTCTCCCAGCTGGCTGTGCTCAGGAATTACGCAATCATACAGGACAAGGGGGACACGGGTGGCCCTGTGGGTTAAACCACAGAGCAAGTCCTAGGCTCTGTGGTTTAACCCACAGCGCCACCCGCGTCCCTATAGAATAGATTACGTAGGTACTTTATAGGACCTCTGTGACCTTTGTATAATGCCACCAATCAAAAAGTGGGTTGTTCGGCTAACTCATGCCCCAAATGAGTAGTATGGAGCTGAAAAGGTGCTTCTGGCACAACCTCATCAGGTCTGTGATAGAGGGCAACACCATTATTGACGTTGAGATGGTCTCAGAGCCAGCTCTAGTGACAGAAGTATGGATGAGGTTGCACTGTGCCTTCAATGACCTGCTTAGAAAAGCATTCCTGGAGAAATTCAAGCAGCAGTTAATACTCCTAACCAAATGAGCTTATGGACCTTCTAGGCATTTTGGCAATAAAGTTTAATGGGACGTATAATCATCTGTTTCTTCCTGACACAGTGTGGGAGATTTAACCAACAGGGCATGTGGTTCCACCACAAAATTCTCTGTAGCTGTTCAAGAACATGGCCATGCTCTTCCACAATAGTAGTAATAGTAACAACAACAACAACAACAACATATTATTTATATGCCACCCATCTGATTGGGTTGCCCCAGCCACTCTGGGCGGCTTCCAACAAATAAAATGCATTAAACACAGTGAAACATCAAATATTAAAAACTCCCCATCGCCTTCAGATGTCTTCTAAAAGTCAGATAGTTGTTTATTTCCTTGACATCTGACTGGAGGGCGTTCCACAGGGCGGGTGCGGCTACCCTAGAAGGCCCTCTGCTTCCACTCATTTCCATGGGGCTTGTGCAAGAGGGTCAGATCTGCCTGTCTCTCAAATAGTCAAACAGGGCTCAAGACTTACGTAGTTCCTCCCAACTATGGAAAAGCAGTGGTGTGGTGATTAGTGAGGTGGTCCTCATGTGTGTGCTTATTGGGCTACATCTTAATCATATTTTGAAAGGTTTATCCACACTAAACTTTTGCCCCACGCTTATGAGGCACAGGCCCACCTGTCTGAGTACCCTTTTTCCTGCCCCAGAGCTTTCCCCACAAAAAAACCTGCTCTTTAAAGCTGTAGCACAGCAAATGGCAATTCGGGTTTTTGTGGGGAAAGCTCTGGAGCAAAAAAATTAAAAAGTGTTTGGAGCTTTAATGCACAGACTGTGCCTGGGAAGAGCAGAGGAAAGGTAAGAGTTGCACGGCAACCAGTCATCCTGTAATAAATAATTAGCTAATTCATTTGGTAATTAACTCTGGTTGACTTTTTAATATCCATAACATAGTCTTTTCATAAGAGTCTTTGATTAATAAATGATTTGGATTTAAATATGTGCAATGACAAACATCGCCCATTTTTTAAAAAATGCACGAGTTGCACTATGCAAATTGCTGCACTGGGAATGAATAATACGATAATAGATTATAGCTTTATCCCTACAAATGAAAAGGCTGTCATGATGGGCAGGTGACAGTTCCACACCACGACTGGCGCAAGCTACTTGTGGGTGTTGCATTATATACATGAGGATGAGGGATGTGTGAAACTACTACTGCTCTGGTCCCCGAAGATGAGACCAAGTCTTCTGAAATCTCTTTTGGCTCCTGCTGAAATAACCTCAAACGTTTTGCCTGAGGAAGTTCCCCAACGTTTGCAATGAGTTTCACGTTGCAACAGGTCTGGGATCTGCAAGGCTCTATGCCTCCGAGAAGCCACTTGGGCAACCAGCGGGAAAAGTGGATAGGAAGAATATTTTTCTCCCTCTATCCTTATACCAGAGCCTAGGGTCATCCCAGAAAGCGGAACGGTGGGACTCAGGGCAGATAAAATGAGAGGCTTCTTCACAATGCTGCATCAATAAACTATGGCATTTGTTCCCACAAGATGGTCACTAACTTGGACAAATTTACAAGGTCCATTAGATCAATTTATGGAGGCTATCAGTTGCTACTAGTCTTGATGGCTATTTTATTTCCACTGCCACAGTCAGAATGTCTATGAATACCTGTTCTTGGGGAGCAAGAAGGGGAAGAGGGTTATTTTTGTCATGTCCTGGTTGTGGTTTTCACAGAGGTATTTGGTTGAGATCCTGGACTAGATGAAAAAGATCTTTAAATTAACATTTGCAAAGAAGACAAACATTTCTACTTGGAATTTTAGGCAGTGATATCCCGAAAAATTTAAGAGAAATATTTTTATATGCAACAGCCGCTGCCCGGTTATTAATTGCATCAAACAGGAAAGGGGGGGGGAAGTACCAACAGTAAGGGAATGGCAGAATAAGTTATTAAACTATGCAGAATTGGCTCAACTGACAGACAGATTAAGGGAAAATACAAAACAATCATTTATGCAAAAATGGGATATGTTCAAAGAAATACCTACAAAAATATAACGACATAACATCTATGGCAGTGTTTGAATGACCCTTGTGTAAATTAAATACTGCTAAGCAAAGAACAATGGTACAATATGTTATAAGAAAGTACTAGAAACTATAGTAAGAGTAAGGTAAGAAGTATAAGTATCGTATTTTTCGCTCTGTACTACACACCAGACCATAAGACTCACCTAGTTTTTGGAGGAGGAAAGCAAGAAAAAAAATATTCTGAATCCCAGAAGCCAGAACAGCAAGAGGGATCGCTGTGTAGCGAAAGCAGTGATCCCTCTTGCTGTTCTGGCTTCTGGGATAGCTGCGCAGCCTGCATTCACTCCATAAGACGCACACACATTTCCCCTTACTTTTTAGGAGGGAAAAAGTGAGTCTTATAGAGCAAAAAATAAGGTACATTTGATGTCGTAAATGTAACTTACATCAGGAAATGACAGGAAGTCTGTTTTCATATTATTTAGTTCATTGGATTTTTTACTTTGGTTTACTTTGGTTTAATTAGAAATTATAAGAAAAGAGCATGCACAAATACAAGTTTAAATCGAGAGAGAGAGAGAGATGCTGGACTAGATAAGTCATTGCTATGATCCAGTTCTTAACTAAAAGCTCAGTTTTGCAAGCATAGTCTTGCAAGTCCATTCCCATCCATGGAAAGAATTGCAAGTGATAGTACTAACACGACTGCCTCTTTTGCCTTATTTTCCAGAGATTAATAAAGCCAATGGTGAACATCTTATCAGCAATTGTAAGTACTAAAAACTGGGTGGTGTTCCAAAAGGGGGTTGCTAGAAATGGCATTGCTTTGGCACTGTGCTTGAATCTTGTTGCATTCTGGATGTCTCTTTGTTGACCGCCATGTATTTGCAGTCTGAACGGCAGATGGGAGACCATTTTAAAGACTCTCTCTTTAACGATTCCTTCTGCAGCTCTGAAGCTGTACTGGGTGTGTGGGCTGGAGAATGGAGGTTACTGAGGGCCGACTGATATTTGTCGGTCAAGATACTACAAAGTATGCTGAGTTTTAAATGGGTATCCATGGCATTTTGGTTCTGCAAAAAGTCTTTAGTATTCCCTGGTCAACGTAAAACATGAATATAGTGCACCCCACAGCAGCTGTCAAAAAGTAAAAAATTAGATAAGCAAGTCAACTTGAAAAGAAGTGTTTTAATTTAGACTGCTAGCACGAACTAGGACCCCTCTTCAAAAAAAAGAGGCCCCACGGGCCAGCAGAAAAGACATTGTCAGTGGTCCACTGTCAGGAATGATTGGTGGGTGCTAGTAGAGATAAGAGTCTGGGAATCCAGCCATATTTACAAAGATTTATTGGTTTCTTCAAGCTATTTAGGTAAAGGTACCCCTGCCCTTACGGGCCAGTCTTGACAGACTCTTGACACACTTCTGGGTCATGTGGCCAGCGTGATGAAGCTGCTCTGGCGAACTGGCACCAGAGCAGCACACGGAAACGCCGTTTACCTTCCCGCTATAAAGCGGTACCTATTTATCTACTTGCACTTAAGGGTGCTTTCGAACTGCTAGGTGGGCAGGAGCTGGGACCGAACGACGGGAGCTTGCCCCGCTGCGGGGATTCGAACCGCCGACCATGCGATCGGCAAGTCCTAGGCGCTGAGGTTTTACCCACAGCGCCACCCGCGTCCTGTTCAAGCTATTTACAAGAGCTCAAAAAGTCCATCTCCATCATGGTGAGTCAGTTGCCTCTACTGAAGAGGCTTTCCGTTTCCCCCCAGCATATCCATTTCCTGAGCCCAACCTCCTTCCTTCCTCTGTTACGGAAGTGGCTCCCCCCTCTCAGATTCATTGCCTCCTGACAGCCCTTTGCCACCTTCCTCGTCCGAGGAAGAACAGCTGCTAATTAACAGAGCCTGATCTCTGTAAGTCCCCATTCTCTCCCCCTTCTCTGCCTCCAATTCCCTGACATCCACACATCGAATTGGTTTAGAAAGTACAACCAGCCATTATAACAGATGTGATTTAAAACTGCCCAAGCAGGTATTCAGGGACAACCATGATGAACCTCAGCCTTTCTCCTGAACCCCTTGGAACCAGGGAAGATGGCACTCTGAGCAGTTGGACAGTGTAGCTCTGGGTGGCTCACAAACACACGGTACATAAATGCATCGGAAATATAATATCATATAAAGCAGCAATACCATAAAGCACCAATCCAACTTGCACACCCCTTTTATCCAAAATACGTTTAATTTTTTAATTTTTTTGAAAAAATAATATTTATTAAGAGTTTAAAGATTACAAAAAGAAAGAAAAAAAATTAAACAAAACAATATAATACAATACCAAAAACAAAAACAAAAACACAACATAGAACATTGAATTAACAAAACAAAACAAGAACAATAAAAAAAATCCAATATTCTCAATCTTATCTTTCAATCACTTGTTTCTTCGACTTCCTCACGCCTCCCTTTTTGTATTCCATTTCAATTAACTGTTTCAGCAATTCCTTTCCATCTTCCTCTGTTTTCTGTCCTGTAATTTATCTTAACATATTCTAACCTTGTTTTTTCCCTTTAATACATTAGCAATCTATCTGTACCTAGTTCCTTATAACATTTCTGCCAAAGCCATATAACTTCATTCCACCATTTTTCTAAAGCTCATTAATTTTACAATATTTCTGTAAATAATCTTTAATTTTTTTCCAATCTTCTTCCACCGACTCTTCTCCCTGGTCTCGGATTCTGCCAGTCATTTCCGCCAGTTCCATATAGTCCATCAACTTCATTTGCCATTCTTCCCGGGTGGGTGAATCTTGTGTCTTCCAATACTTCGCGATGAGTATCCTTGCTGTTGTATCCAAAATACGTTTAAAGCTGTTCACGTGAGCCAAGCTTGCAACAACCGCTAGCAACAACTCTGACCACATTTCTAGATTCTGGATTGCTACTCAGTTGCTATCTTTACCTCTAGATGTGAACGGGATCCGTTCCGGAGCCCCGTTTGCATCTAGAAGCAAACATAACCAGCGATGGCACATCTGCACACGTGCACATCGCTTTTTGCTGCTTCTGTGCATCCGCGTGACGTCATTTTGAGCGTCTGCGCATGTGCAAGCGGCGAAAGCCAGAAGTAACACACTCCGTTACTTCCGGGTTGCTGCAGAGCACAACTCGAACGTGCTCATCCCGAAGCACATTCAACCCGAGGTATGACTGTACTGACGTGGTTTTCCAGTTTTCTTGGTCTAACCTAGGATGTATAGATACTATTTTACAACTTTGCATAACATATATGGGATAAACAAAAACAGAAGAGATTCCCGTGGACCTGCCATAGCAGCATTAGCAAACAGAATATTCTCCCAAATTTTACCTTTACACTTTCTGGCACTAAAACTATAGCACAGAGGCCAGAATAATAGTGAGTCTTCCCTCTCGGCCAAGACCCAAATGTAAGCTGATTTCAGGGCATGCCATTTTTAGTTGCTGCTAGCTCCTGTTCTGCTAGTCAACACTTTCGTTAATTGTTAAAGTGTTTTCTATTTAAGACATTTCTGCCCCACCTTTATGACTCCAAGCTCTCTTAAGGTATATTCCATAAAAACAACAATATCTACCACTCAGAAAATTAATAAACCAGCAATGATAAGACAGACATCCATCCCAGAACCAAAGTATAAACATAACCAAGACCTACAGCAACAAATGAGCACAACAAATAAAGCCCTTTCAAGGGAAAGCCAGCAAAAGCAGTTGGACTGCCTGATTTTCAACAGGATATGCAGAGCCGTCTTTCCCATTGGGCTTACTGGCGTGTTGCGCCAGGGCACGGCCTCTCAGGGGCGCCCCAGTGAGTGGGGGAGCTGTGCGGCTTTGCCGGTGGCCTCCCGTTTTCCTGCACCCCCGCCAGCTGTGCCCTGTCAACCATATGGCTGGCAGGTGTGCAGCTTCCTTCCCAAGCCTTCGTGGGAGGAGAGCGATCGCCGCAGAGGCTTGGGAAAAGGTCGACAACTCTGGGAAACGGGGGGGGGGGGGCACTGGATGGATCTTTGCACCACGGTGCCAGATATGCTTAAGAGGGCCCTGAGAATATGGTAGGCTACATTCTGAGGCACCTGAATTTTCTGAGCCATCTTTAAGTGCAGTGTGCCTTGCAGCAACCCATTGTGGACTTAACTAGAACATGTACAACTTCGACTAGATCTGACTTCTCTAGACAGTGCCACTGTTGGCATACCAGCCTAAAGGGATAAAATGTAATCCTGCCATCGCCGCCACCACCTAGGCTGATGAGGCAGATTCCCAAACTACATACAGTGGTGCCCCGCAAGACGAACGCCTCGCAAGACGGAAAACCCGCTAGACGAAAGGGTTTTCCGTTTTGGAGGTGCTTCGCAAAACGAATTTCCTATGGGCTTGCTTCGCAAGACGAAAATGTCTTGCGAGTTCTTGCGGGTTTTTTTTCCTCCCCCCCTTTTTCTAAGCCGCTAAGTCACTTATCAGCTGATCCGCTAAGCCGCTAAGCCGCTTAACAGCTGATCCGCTAAGCCGCTTAACAGCTGATCCGCTAAGCCGCTAAGCCGCTAATAGCGCTAATCCGCTAAGCCGCTAATGGGCTTGCTTCGCAAGACGAAAAAACCGCAAGACGAAGAGACAAGCCGAACGGATTCTTTTCGTCTTGCAAGGCACCACTGTATTTGATCCATTGGGAGAGTGTAATCCCATTTAAAACAACCTTCCAGAGCAAGTGACCTTCTTTCTTGAAGGACCTCTGTCTTGCCTGGATTCAACCTCAGATTGTTCACCCTATTGCACCCCAGAAACGCCTCCAGACACCAGTTTAGGAATTAGGATAAGAATGGCAACAGGGCATATTCTTATCACTAGCCATAATTGCAGTGAAAGAAGATTATGATCTTTTTGGCAGCAGGTGTAACCAGTATGATATATTCCTGGCGACTCGCGTACAATATGGATTTGCATGCTTCTACGTACAAGAGAGTTGTCATTCAACCATTGGTGATATATGCTAGGAAATATGAGCTGCATCCAGAGTTCTCCCAAATAACTTGGAGACTTGGTTATGCTCCATTGGCTACTTTGGAACAGACATGTAAGTTTGAATGCCAGCATTATTGGTCCTGAAACCCAGCTACTGGCAATTGGTAATCCTGTTAGCTTCTGAGATCACAGCTCATTGACCAGATATTTTCAAGCATATATTTACATTAATTAGAGCGAGATACTTGCTTCTTTTATGAGATTTATAGACAAGGAAGTTGTGTATCCTTCATATGCGTCTGTGCTCTGTTTGCTGCTTCCACAGAATCACAGCATGCCCACAAACCTGATAAAGGGTTGCCCACCAGTTTTGTGCATGGCTATAAACTGCTCGTATGGAATTTTGCAAATGCCTGCCTGCCTGCTAGAATCTAAATGCCTGTAATACACACACAAAGGACTGCTGCCAACTCTTTTCTGTGATTTATGTTAGCTCCCATACTCTTTTGTTTGAAGTGTCCTGTTTAGAGAAAGAAAGCAAAAAAGCCCCTTCAAGCTGTGGATGAGAACTGACTCGCCATGCAGGTTTTCGGGGAGTCCATTATTCCTTTCTTGTGTGTTGTAAGAGGCAGATTACAGAAAGGGGAAAAAAAGTATCACAATGCTAAGCCTTGTCGCTTGCAAATGCTGTGTGCCTGGGGCTTAGCCGCCAGAAAGTATTTGGGAACTCCCACATCATCTTCTGAACAACTTTGTCACCTTGACATTTCATAGTACAAATGGGGACAAATTTCCTCCCCAAGGGTGCCCCTCATCACCACGGAGCATCAACATCTCCAGGAAAATGTCTCCTTGAAGCTGTAGGAAGGATTTTTGGGTTAAAGAAAGGTGTTGTTGTTTAGTCGTTTAGTCGTGTCCGCCTCTTCGTGACCCCATGGACCAGAGCACGCCAGGCACTCCTGTCTTCCACTGCCTCCCACAGTTTGGTCAAACTCATGCTGGTAGCTTCGAGAACACTGTCCAACCATCTCAGCCTCTGTAGTCCCCTTCTCCTTGTGCCCTCCATCTTTCCCAGCATCAGGGTCTTTTCCAGGGAGTCTTCTCTTCTCATGAGGTGGCCAGAGTATTGGAGCCTCAGTTTCAGGATCTGTCCTTCCAGTGAGCACTCAGGGCTGATTTCCTTCAGAATGGATAGGTTTGATCTTCTTGCAGTCCATGGGACTCTCAAGAGTCTCCTCCAGCACCAGAATTCAAAAGGATGATACAAAGAGGGAGCTGCGGCCTGAGACAGGAAAAGAGGTGGTAAGGGAATACCTAGCTATTTTAAATGAATTCAGATATTGAATGAGCTTGGGGTGTAATCTCAGAGCCTCTGTCTATAATCATTTAGAATTTTCAGAGAACAGGTAAGGTCTCTGCAGACTGGAGGTAAGCAAATGTTGTCCTCATCTTCAAAAAGGAGGAAAAAGAAGACTCAGGTAACTACCGACCGGGGAGCTTGGCATTGATACCAGGAAAGATCCTAAGAACAGATAATTAAACAGTTGGTCTGTGAACACTTAGAAAAGGATACCGTGATTACTAAGACCCATCATGGATTTCTCAAAAGCAAGACATGCCAGATGAATCTCGGCTCCTTTTTTGGTGGAACAGGGGAATCCTGTGGACGCAATGTATCATGATTTTAGTAAGGGTTTTGACAAAGTCCCCCGTGATATTCCTGTGGAGAAGCTGGTAACATGTGGGCTGGACGAGGTAACTTAGATTGATTTGAAAATGGAGGTGTTGCAGGGATTTTTTGAGGGCCTGTTGTTTTTCAATATCCTCATAAATGACTAGGATGGAGGTCTTGAGGGGATGCTCATCAAATTTGCAGATGGCACCTGTTATGTACTGAAGTTCTCACCCTGTGCCAACAGGGGGTTACTGTAGATAGTTTTCACTCAAGTCCACATATGCAAATAAGGGATTGAAAGTGACGTTCAGTGATTGAATAGTTACAGAAAATGGTTACTGTTGCGTTCTAGTGGAGCTCTATATAAGCAGGCTGGCTGAACCCTTCAGTTCAGTTCTGTCCTGGTCTGTGAATAAACAAGAGCTGTTTGAAGAATCGCTGTGTCGTCTGATATGTTCACCCACAACCCAACAGCACCAAACTGGGAGGGATGGCTAATGCCATAGAAGACAGAATCAGGCTGCATCAACAGAAGAAGTCTTGCGCCCAGGTCAAGGGAAGTCATAGTCCTGCTCACACCTGGAATACTGTGTCCAGTTCTGGGCGCCTCAATTGAAGAAAGATATTGACAAGCTAGAACATGTGCAGAGAAGGGCAACCAAGATGATCAAGGGTCTGGAAACCAAAGCTTATGAGGAATGGTTAAGAGAGTTGGGTAGATTTAGCCTGGAAAAGAGGCAACTGAGAGATGATATGATAGCTGTCTTAAAATATCTGAAGGGCTGTCACATGGTAGATGGAACAAGCTTGTTTTCTCCTGCTCTGGGGGGACGACTCAAACCAATTGGTTCAAGTTACAAGCAGAGCTGTCTTTCCCATTGGTGTTAGTGGTTCGTTGCGCCAGGGCGCCAGCCTCTCAGGGGCGTCTTAGCGAGTGGGGGAGCTTTGCTGACAGCCTCCCCTTTCCCTGCACGCCCGCCAGCTGCACCCCGCCAACTGCTGTATTTTTCACTCTATAGGACGCAACCGGACATAGGACGCACCTTGTTTTAGAGGGGGAGAACAAGAAAAAAAAATCTCCCCCTCTCTGCTCAGCACCCCTTCAGTGAAGCGGCAGGAGAAACGGAGCCCCTTCCATTTCTCCTCCCGCTTGGCTGAAGGGGCGCTGCGCAGCTCTCCCTCTCTGCTGAAGCCAGGAGAGTCTTGCTCTCCTGGCTTCAGCGAAAGGAACCTGAAGTGGGAGTGCAGTGGGAACTCATGCTGCGCTCCGAAGGCTTCAGGCGGCTATCCCTGAAGCCTGGAGAGCGAGAGGGGTCGGTGCGCACTGACCCCTCTCGCTCTCCACGCTTCAGCGAAAGCAACGCGAAGCCAAGGAGCGTGGAGGGAGCGCTCCCTCTGTGCTTCGGAGGCTTCGCGTTGCTATTGCTGAAGCCAAGGAGCCTGCATTCGCTCCATAGGACACATACACATTTCCCCTTAATCTTTGGAGGGGGAAAGTGCGTCCTATAGAGCGAAAAATATGGTATATGGCAGGTGGGCTTGCAGCTTCCTTCCCAAGCCCCCACAGAGGTTCTGTATCTGTTAAAGACGGCCCTGTTCCTGGTCGTTGTCCTCCTTCTGCTTCCTGGCGAAAGGCAGCACGCAGCCTTCCTGCATCCCGACACCGGAGAGCTTGTCTGCCAGCATGTTTTCCTGCTTGATCGCAGCCACCGCGCCAGGGATTGGGGCAGTGGGAGAGGCAGAGGACATTTTCCACCACCCCCTCCCTTGTTTTGGAGTTTCCGGGGGGGGGGGGGGCTGGAGGGATCTTTGCACCAGGGCGCCCAATGTGCTTAAGTCAGCCATGGTTACAAGAAAGGAGAATCTAACTAAACACCAGGAAAAAAACGTTATGATGATAAGAGCTGTTCAACAATGGAACAGACTCCCTTGGAAGAAAGTGGACTCTCCTTTGTTGGAGGTTTTTAAGTAGAGGTTAGGCGACCATCAGGGATGCGGGTGGCGCTGTGGGTTAAACCACAGAGCCTAGGGCTTGCCGATCAGAAGGTTGGCGGTTCGAATCCCCGCAATGGGGTGAGCTCCCGTTGCTCGGTCCCTGCTCCTGCTAACCTAGCAGTTTGAAAGCACATCAAAGTGCAAGTAGATAAATAGGTACCACTCCAGCGGGAAGGTAAACGGTGTTTCCGTGCGCTGCTCTGGTTCGCCAGAAGCGGCTTAGTCATGCTGGCCACATGACCCGGAAGCTGTACGCCGGTTCCCTTGGCCAATAAAGCGAGATGAGCGCCGCAACCCCAGAGTCGGTCACGACTGGACCTAATGGTCAGGGGTCCCTTTACCTTTACCTTTAGGCGACCATCTGCCATGGGTGCTTTAGATGAGATTCCTGCATTGCGGGGGCTTGGACTAGATGATCCTCAGGGTCCCTTCCAACACTCCAATTCTATGATTCTATGATTTTGATGCAAGTGTTGCCTGTTTTCCTTGCTTCTGAGTATGGGGTGCTCTGGTTGTCTGAGTGCAGTAGGAGTTGCTGTTGGGCATTTTGTGTCTGAAATCCTAACATGTGGCGCTTGTTAGGGTCCTAGGCAGAGAAGCATTATAAAAGTATTTAAGTTTCCTGGATGCTTGTGAAATTAGGCTGTTTTGCCACTGCCGGAGCTCCCCCTCTAAGCATGCATGATGTGACTACTCAGAAGTAGGGGTGGAAGGATGTATTCATTTTGGCTCTCTCTGTTTTCATTTTCCCCAATCTTACATCCAGTTTCTGCATTTCTGCAGCAGTATGTGATTTACCAAAAAAAAAAAAATCCTCATGAAAATTATTCAGCAAATTCTTCTCCTAATAAGCACATAATATGTATTTTTGTGGGTTACTTTCACTAATATATTCATTTTATGCACACTTTTGCCTAATTTTGCCTTTTTGTAAACAATGTTTGGTTGGAGAAATGCATGTCAAATTTGGATAGCTGAGAGTTTATCCAAGGATGGCTGTATTAAGGTTCTCATATTGCCTTTGAAAGTGCAAATCGAATCAAATCCTACCCTCCACCCTCACTTGGAGCTAAGCCCATTGAATTTTGTGAGACTTACTGCCATGGAAGTGTGCATAGGATTGTAGCCTAACTTGTTCACATGCATCTTACGCTTTCCTCTTCTCTTTCTTTCCAATAGCTACAGTAAACTTTCCAACTCAAGGTAGGCAGCTAATTCATCACTCTTCAATATTAACTTAACCTAATGCAAGCTGCAGCCACTCTGCTGTGTCTCCATTAAAACCACATGGGAATCGGGGTCAGAATGTCTCCACAGCCTAAACTAACACTCTTCCCATTCCGCCATTTTGAAGAGGAGCAACATGTTTTGCTACGACTTAGCAGAACAAACACTTAAAAAAACACCACAATGTTAGAGATGTGTGCAAATGGCTTCTGGAAATTTTCTACGCTTCTTTGTGGGCAGAAAAATGGAAGGAGCCATTTCATCAAATTTCTCCAGGGGGAGGAGAAATTTGCCAACATTTTGTTGTTGGGGGGAGGGGAGGGTGTCTGTAAGACTTTCCATTAGTGGTGAGTAGCCAACGCTCTTTCCTACAGTGTTGTTTGTTTGGTTTTGGCTGCTTCTGGAAGAAGAAGCAACAGCAGCACCAACTATGTTGTGGCAGCCCCGGTTGCCATTTTGCGTTTCCCACAATGCTCTGAGCTTCATCTGAGCTGTTAAGTTGTGAACATGAGCATTGTGTGGGGAGGTGGTGCTGGTGGTGGGAAAATGGCGGCCACCATTTGGTGGAGAATATTCAGAGGAAGCTCTGTGACACGGTCTTATTTTTCTCAGAAGAGTGTCTTCTGACATGCTTTTCCTCAGCTCTGAAAATATTCTGTGGGCTTCCCATCCTGTGTTGCTTTTGGTCACATTTTAAAAATTAGAATCTAACATGACCAAGTAAGATTTCAGAACAGGTGAGTACCATGAAGAGCATATTTCCTTGCATATCTTCTGTGCACAATTAACCAGGCCTGTGAATCCTAGAGAATAGGAGGCAGCGGCGTAGCGTGGGTTGTCAGCACCCGGGGCAAGGCAAGTAATTTGCGCCCCCTAACCCGGGGCAAGGCAAGTAATTTGCGCTCCTAACCCTTAACCTGCCGCCGCTGCCAGCTTCTTCTTGCTGCTGCCTGGGCTGGGGTATTTACGGTAAGGTAGCCACGGCGGCGGCGGGTCCGTGTCAGGTGATCTGAGGCGAGTTGCCGCTGGCGCTGCCGCCCAAACGACGCCGCTTGCCCGGAGGAGGAGGGCAGGGAGGCGAGGAAAATGCAACATGGCCCAGCAGCTGCAGCAGCGGAGCTGTGAGGAGGGGCTGCCTGGCGCGCCCTCCGCGGCGAGTGCTGAGAGCCGCTGCCTGCCAGACGCCTTCAGCCCGGACGCGCACACAGCTCGTCGGTTCCGCGAGACATGGGACTCTGCTACAGCCTGCGCCCGAGGCTCTTCGGCGACTCCGGAGGCGGCGAGCACGCCCCCCCAGATGTTGCGCCTGGTGTGGCCGGCCCCCCCTGCACCCCCCACGCTATGCCACTGATAGGAGGTACTGGAAATAAAACCAACCACCACAATCTCTCTCTTTCTCATATACATGTACCCTCTGGTGGATACATGGCAAAATGCACAGAAGCTATTCAAATGTGCAGCTGGAGTGAATGCATTTGCAAATACATTCATTTCAAAACTGTCTATCTCTTGATTTCATTCCCTCGATGAATGCTTGAATCTGTTGCTTTTTGCATTTGTTCTGTTACATCTGATTTGTGCCTAGTTAATGGAAATAAATAGTTTCCTTTGCCTGCTGGTAAAAATAGTTTTTGTTCAGATGGAGTTTAAACCTGTTCACAGACAGCTGTGAACATATTCATGCTAAAATATACTTTAAAAAAACACGAGAGTGATTGTTTTCAAATGTTGCCCTTCTATGCCAACTTGCTTGAAATGGCATATTATCCGAGGCAGGTAGATCTAGCTGCAGATTGGCGATGTTTGGAAGAAGAGGGACCCTGCAGAAGTGGATCTGAGATCAGAACCAAAATGTGATCACAATCACAACACTGGGTATTATGCATATCCAGGGCTGAAATAGGAACTTGCTGCTGCCCCATCACCTTCGTGGGGCTACCTGCAAAACAGTGGCGATGACAATGGTCTCTGATGACTTCTCATAAGACCTTGCTGAAATCTCGTGAGATTTTGTGTGTTCATTTTCTCTCAGCCAAACCTATTTCTCAGGGCTGGTGCAAAGGCCTGTTGTAAAGCCTATTTGGGAGAGGTTATACATAGTGATGTTAAATTGTCAAGAATAATCTTTTGGAGAATACAGTGGTACCTCAGGTTAAGTACTTTATTCGTTACTGAGGTCCGTACTTAACCTGAAATTGGCCTCCTGCTGCTGCCGCGCCGCCGGAGCCCGATTTCTGTTCTCATCCTGAAGCAAAGTATAACCTGAGGTAATATTTCTGGGTTAGCGGAGTCTGTAACCTGAAGCGTATGTAACGTGAAGCGTATGTAACCTGAGGTACCACTGTATTCTCGATTAATGAGGTGTGTACATTTAAAGCAGCTGTGTAGACGACACAGAATTTAGTTTGTCGAGAATATTCTCCAGAGAATATTCTCACCTCACCTCACATCACTACAGTGATACCTTGGTTCTCAAACTTAATCCGTTCCAGAAGTCCGTTCCAAAACCAAAGCGTTCCAAAACCAAGGTGTGCTTTCCCATAGAAAGTAATGCAAAATGGATTCATCTGTTCCAGACTTTTAAAAACCACACCTAAAACAGAAATTTAACATGAATTTTACTATCTAACGAGACCATTGATCCATAAAATGAAAGCAATAAACAATGTACTACAGTCACACAATCAATCAATCAGTAGCTGAACTGCATTCCACACAGTCACAAAAACAAAACGAAAGGGCCACAAAAACAAAAACGCAACATAAATAGCAAAAAAAGACAGACCTCAGCGTAACACTCAAAACGGAAGCGTAAAACTCAAAATGGGGCACGTTTGGCTTCTGAAAAAAGGTCACTAACTGGAACACTTACTTCCGGGTTTGCAGCGTTTGGGTTCCAAGTTGTTTGAGTACCAAGGCATTTGAGAACCAAGGTACCACTGTAGTTATACATGCTACTTTTGGAGTTTTATCAGGCAAGGAAGACATCATTTGACAACCATTGGGGGGAGGGCTCTCTCCACACTTTATAAAGGAGTTTGAGGGCATGTCTTCAAGCTACAAATTTAAACCAATATCATGCATGTTTGGGGACACGGGTGGCGCTGTGGGTTAAACCACAGAGCCTAGGACTTGCCAGTCAGAAGGTCAGCGGTTCGAATCCCCATGACCGCGTGAGCTCCCGTTGCTCGGTCCCAGCTCCTGCCCACCCAGCAGTTTGAAAGCACGTCAAAGTGCAAGTAGATAAATAGGTACCTCTCTGGCGGGAAGGTAAACAGCATTTCCGTGCGCTGCTCTGGTTCACCAGAAGCAGCTTAGTCATGCTGGCCACATGACCCGGCAGCTGTACGCCGGCTCCCTCGGCCAATAAACCCCAGAGTCGGTCACGACTGGACCTAATGCTCAGGGGTCCCTTTACCTTTACCTGCATGTTTACCTGTCCAAACCCTCAATCACAGAACTGTTACACAGTCTATATCTGTAGGGTCCTCCTGTCCTGTTTTGAGGTTCTGCCCCACTGCCAAAGCCTCCTTTACCTGATGGTGCCCAGGAAGCAGCAATGGCAGTTTCTGGCAAGATCTAGTCTTGCCAGAAGCCACCACTTTTTCTGGAGTTTTGGGGTGGCCGGGGGGGCGCCGCCTCTTTGGGTTCTTCTGCCTGAGGCAGCTGCCTCAGCTCACCCCATGGGCCCTGATAGTCTGGATCTGCAATAAATAGTGCCTGCTTTCACCTGCAAACCATCCCCTCCTGGCGCTGCTTTGCAGCTGAGAAAGTGCAGCCTAACATGTGAGTCAGCTAGTAGTGTATAGTTCAGGGGAGATTATGGGCTGTTGCTTAACACTGGCTTGTGCCCATTTCTCCGATGTAGCTGCCAAACAGAAGTCCACGCCTGTCGCTGGCTGTTCGATATCAATTAGATAGAAGATTATCGCAAATTGGCTGGAGCCACTTATTAAATAATCGGGGCAATTAACTCCTTAACTAAGTGAAATATACTCGGGAGTCCTGCTCTTTATTGCAGTATTGGATTGTAGCCAATGTTACGTCATACTCATGAGCAGACCCCCTGAAATTACTATTACAACAGACAACGGACTTACGGAGGCTTACAGATAAAATAAGAACAGCTAAAAGAAAAAAACAATAATTAAAAAAACAATTAAATATTCTCTCTCAATATTTGGGAGATGAACTGTGAAATATTCTCAGAGTCCTGCAGTGATTTCATGCTCTTCATTGTGGCTTGTAAAACAGTGATTGAATTCTCCCCTAAACCTCAGGCTTTTATATACTTTATTGACACAATGAGTCCCATCTGATTGGCTGATTCTGCTTCCCTCCTGGAGCCTGGTTGGGCTACTACTGCAGGCAGGGGAATGATGGGAAGACTTAACTGGGTTTTAAGATGCTGTGTCTCTCTTGAAAAGGTTTTCCATGATGGTCGCATTACACAGGCTTTCTTTGGTCGGAAGCTGGATCTATTGCATTTGCATTTGCAACCAGATGTTCAGAGAAATCTAGCTGGACAGTAACCCACCCCAAGCCACTGAAGCAAATCATCTGCAACCCCAACTGGAGGAGCTTGGAGCCTGATTTGCATGGCGAGTTCCCGTCTCCCGACACATGACACAATTACCGTATTGTCTGCTCTATAAGACTCACTTTTTCCCTCCTAAAAAGTAAGGGGAAATGTGTGTGCGTGTTATGGAGCGAATGCAGGCTGCGCAGCTATCCCAGAAGCCAGAACAGCAAGAGGGATCGCTGCTTTCACTGCGCAGCGATCCCTCTTGCTGTTCTGGCTTCTGAGATTCAGAATATTTTTTTTCTTGTTTTCCTCCTCCAAAAACTAGCTGTGTCTTGTGGTCTGGTGTGTCTTATAGAGCGAAAAATACGGTATTTTAGGTTAATGGGCTAAAATTGGCCACAACTTTATTGGTTACAGGTAAAGAGCGGTATTGGCATTGGTCCTATCCGACTATCCGTCTTCAGCCTGTTTGCTTGAAGACCGGGAAGGGTTAACACCAGCAGGGGGAGCCCTGCTGATGCACATCAACTAGGGACTCCCCCGGGGTCACCGCTTGGGGGCGCGCTTTAGGCCCTCACCTCCATAGGCTTCGGATGAGGCCATGCCCCGTGGAATCCTTTACCGGACTGCCCTTCAATATTTGGGGGAGGTGATGGCGCTCCTCCCCCCCAACACATCTACATAACAATACCCCTACCAATGCCTAACCGCCAAAACCAAAAGAGTTGTGACTATTTGCTATGAGGTAGGCGAAAAACCAAATGGCCGGTGCCAATTTGCCAAGTGGAAAAATTCCTACCAGGCCCCTTAACGGTGACCAACCGAGGTCCATAGCAAGGTCCGAAGGGGAACCTTGAAGGGCGGGCGGGTGGGAAACCTAAGAAGCTGAGCGGCCAAAGAGGGAGATCCCGGGCCGCGCTTGCCTTAAGTGAGGCAAGCCACACCCCCTGAGCCAGCTGATTGGCTGGCCAGGGGATGACGCGGCCTTAGGTTTCCCCAGATCGTGTGGGGGCGTGAAGCCAGCCTCTGTGCGCATGTTGGGGGCATGAAGCCCACAACACCACCTCTTCCCGAGGTCGGAAGGGCTTTCTCTCAGGCTTTCCCCCACAACTGGTGCTGTTTGAGAGTGATACCATGCAAACTGGGCATGCAAACAGCTGCAAACACACAGTAAACTCTGGAGCAGTCAAGACCTGTGTTTGCAAAAGGGCAACAGAAAGGCATGTCTGTTGATTTTTATACCAATTTCCCCCAAGGAATCCCGGGAATTTGTGTGGGGTTTAGTAGACCCCACACAAAGCTGTAGTTTCTTAGGATGCACAGGAAGAGGGAGCAGATATTAAAGCAGTTTAAATTTCTAGTTGAAGGCAGACCTTGAGGCTGTTCAAGCCAGCGGCATGAGTAGATCTACTGAAATTATTAAGCATGACCAAGTTAGGGTCCATTAATTTCAATGGGTCTATTCTGTGTAAAACCTACTTGACTACCACCCCTGATCCTAAGCAGCTTTGCTCAGAATTAAATCCCATTTAGTTCATTGGGCCTTAACTTTGAAGTATGTGTAGGATTGCAGCCTTAAAAAGTGTTGGGTTCACCTAATTAATGATCCCTCCCTTCTTATTGCAAGCTGTATGTGGGGTTGGATGTGTACAATCTGCATCACGACTGGAGGTGAGGGAATAGCTTTGTCAAAGAGCTGGACATGGTTTTTAGATACAGTGGTGCCCCGCAAGACGAATGCCTCGCAAGACGGAAAACCCGCTAGACGAAAGGGTTTTCCGTTTTGGAGGCGCTTCGCAAAACGAATTTCCCTATGGGCTTGCTACGCAAGACGAAAATGTCTTGCGAGTTCCTGCGTTTTTTTTCCCTTTCCCCCCCTTTTTCTAAGCCGCTAAGCCGCTTATCAGCTGATCCGCTAAGCCGCTAATAGCGCTAATCCGCTAAGCCGTCAATGGGCTTACTTCGCAAGACGAAGAAACCGCTAGATGAAGAGACTCGCAGAACGGATTAATTTAGTCTTGCGAGGCACCACTGTAGTTGCTCATGGAAAACAGGGTTTTGATATTGTTTCGAAATCATGTCTAATCAGGGGTGGGTGCTTACAACATCTCAAACCACTTTCAACTCTCCTCCGCTATGAAACACAGAGTAAACACAGGTTTTAATAGAGCCAATTGGTCTTCAAAAGGTCTTAACCAACTAAATGTTATTTGTACTTTAAAAAACACACCAAAACTGGCTGCTTTCTTATTTTGCAGTAAAGGCAGTCTCAGTATCCTATTCTGGACAATGCTCCCAAGTCAGAATGAGGCCCCACATCTCTTCTTTGCTAAATATTGCTCCCCTTCCCCCAAGGTGTTATTTATTACAAATTACACCTTTGGGAGCAAAGTGCAGCCAGGAAAGGGGCGAAGGCGAGGCAGAAAACTCAGTCCAGTATACCTGAAGGAGCGTCTCCACCTCCATCGTTCTGCCTGGACACTGAGGTCCAGCGCCGAAGGCCTTCTGGCAGTTCTCTCGCTGAGAGAAGCCAAGCTACAGGGAACCAGGCAGAGGGCCTTCTTGGTAGTGGCACCCGCCCTGTAGAACGCCCTCCCAGCAGATGTCAAAGAGAACAACAACTACCAAACTTTTAGAAGACTTCTGAAGTCAGCGCTGTTGAGGGAAGCTTTTAATGTTTAATAGGTTATTGTATTTTAGTGTTTTGTTGGAAGCCGCCCAGAGTGGCTGGGGAAACCCAGCCAGATGGGCGTGGTATTATAAATTATTATTATTATTATTATTATTATTATTATTATTATGACAAGGGCCCCCCGTTTGGATCAGGTGCACATTCTGAAGCAGACCTCACCCCCACCCACCGCAACTGCTTTTTCTTAGGCATTGATGGCAGAGTTATCTCTTTCACCTCCTAAAGGGCAAAAGGAAACAGTCCGGGGTGAGATCTCCTGGGGATCAGGGGGTTGTGTGCGCTGGATATTTTTTCTGACCCCCATCAGATTGCCATTCATTCCTCCCTGCCTCTAAAGTGAGTTTTGCAGAAATATTAAATGCAGTGGGTGGGGATCAGGGTCATTTCTTTCCTTTATGTTATCTTTCTAAAACTAGAAGGCAAGTAGATTTCTAAGTTTAAAAACCCGCTCTACAGTGGTACCTCTAGTTACGGACTCGATCCATTCCAGGGTGCCCTTTGCACCCCGAAAAGTCCATAACTAGAGTGCTGCTTCTGCGCACATGCGCCGCACGATAGAGCGCTTCTGCACATGTGCGAAGTTCGCAGAACGCTTCTGCACATGTGCAAAGCATGCAGAACGCTGCTGCGCATGCACGTGCGGCGAAACCCGGAAGTACAGTGGTACCTCTGGATATGAACAGGATCCGTTCCGGAGCCCTGTTCGCATCCTGAAGCGGATGCAACCCGCATCTGCGCGTCTGTGTGTGCGTGAGTCACGATTTGTCGCTTCTGCGCATGTGCATGACGTCATTTTGACTGTCTGCGCATGTGTGAGCGGCAAAACCCGGAAGTAACACATTCCGTTACTTCTGGGTCGCTGTGGAACGCAACCCGAAATCGCTCAACCTGAAGCAACTTCAACCCAAGGTATGACTGTATACACTTCCAGGTTTGCTGTGTTCGCAAGCCGAAAAAAGACGCAACACAAGGTATGACTGTACTTCTTCAGAATATTTATGGTAATGTTCAGATCATGACAAAAGTCTTGTTATTGGGAAAGAAGCTGGGCTAAGAAGATGTTCTTTGGCAGGTTGCGGGACACGAGTGGAAAGATCTGTGGAGAGAATCTATGGAGGAAACATTGCTGTGGAAGGGGAGTGGCCGTGGCAAGCCAGTCTGCAGCTGAACGGCATCCATCGCTGTGGCGCAACACTGATCGGTGATATATGGCTTTTAACTGCAGCTCACTGCTTTAGAGGGTGAGAAGATCTCTCCCCCACCTCCCAGCCTTGCTAAAACTGTTTCTGGGTTCTGCACCAACATTGCATGAGTAATCAGAATCTTTAAAAAGCCATCACATCACGTGCAACCTCTACCCCAGCTATATATATATATTCAAAACTTATGAAATTGATGCTTACCATATTTTTTGCTCTATAGGATGCACTTTTCCCCCTCCAAAAATGAAGGGGAAATGTGTGTGCATCCTATGGAGCGAATGCAGGCTCCTTGGCTTCAGCGATAGCAACGCGAAGCCTCCGAAGTGCAGAGGGAACGCTCCCTCCATGCTCCGGAGGCTTCGCGTTGCTTTCGCTGAAGCGTGGAGAGCGAGAGGGGTCAGTGCGCACAGACCCCTCTTGCTCTCCAGGCTTCAGGGATAGCCGCCTGAAGCCTGCGGAGCGCAGCGCGAGTTCCCGCTGTGCTCTGCAGGCTTCAGGTTCCTTTCGCTGAAGCCAGGAGAGCAAGACTCTCCTGGCTTCAGCAGAGAGGGAGAGCTGCACAGCGCCCCTTCAGCGAAGCGGGAAGAGAAATGGAAGGGGCTCTGTTTCTCCTGCCGCTTCGCTGAAGGGGCGCTGAGCAGAGAGGGGGAGATATTTTTTTTTCTTGTTCTCCTCTAAAACAAGGTGCGTCCTATAGAGCGAAAAATATGGTAGTTATTTTGCCCCCGCTCATGGTTCTCCCATCCTGGTTTTCTTACTTCCAAGTTGGACTTATTTCTGGCCGGGGAGACCTCAGTGGGGAGAACTGTGGGGCCAAATCAGTAGGCAAGGGGAGAATTCTGCCCTACACAATCCCTTCTTTTGCCTTAATATTAACTTATTGTTAAGAAAGGCTGGAGTGCAATAAAACTCTATGTGCCTGTCAAGTAGAATGGATTATTATTGTATCGCTCTCAAATGTGTTTTAGAGTGAGGGATCTCCGCAGCTGGACAGCTAGTTTTGGGGCCCGCTTAAACCCTCCACTACTGAGAAGGAACCTTCGCCAGATCATCGTCCATGAGCAATACGCCGAGAGCGTCATGAGACATGAGTTTGACATTGCTGTCGTGCAGCTTGCGTACCCAGTTCAGTTTACGGCAGCCGTGCATCGCATCTGTCTCCCAGAGGCGTCGTATATCTTTCCAGAAAACACCACCTGCTTCGTCACGGGATATGGTGCTCTGAGAGATGAAGGTCAGTAAACTATCTGTTCAGCTTAAACACAGACGTTGACTTTCAAGGTGCAGTCACTGTGGCAAGGCCAGTTCCAAGTCATGGAGTGACATTCCCCTGCTGGGCTCTCCCATAGCAGGTCCAATCCCAAACCACCAGTTAGAGAAGAAGAAGAAGAAGAGTTTGGATTTGATATCCCGCTTTATCACTACCCGAAGGAGTCTCAAAGCGGCTAACATTCTCCTTTCTCTTCCTGCCCCACAACAAACACGCTGTGAGGTGAGTGAGGCTGAGAGACTTCAAAGAAGTGTGACTGGCCCAAGGTCACCCGGCAGCTGCATGTGGAGGAGCGGGGAATCGAACCCGGTTCACCAGATTACAAGTCCACTGCTCTTAACCACTACACCACACTGGCTCGCCAAAGAGAGTTATCCAAAGTTATCTCCAAAGAGTTATCCAAAGAGAGCAAAGATATAAGCACAGGGAAGGTGGAATAGGGGTGTGGGGAACAGGACCTGTGTGGGCCCAAACCTTCCAAAGGACTCCCTCTCCCACTTTGTGGGAGTGGCTGCTACTCCTTAGAAGCACCTGATTCAAAGTTGGGTTTGGTGGACCGTCCTGAGGTGCCAATGCCATAAAGGGGACGCAAGTGGTGCTGTGGTCTAAACCACTGAGCCTCTTGGGCTTGCTGATCAGAAGGTCAGTGGTTCAAATCCCCACAACGGAGTGAGCTCCCGTTGCTCGGTCCCTGCTCCTGCCAACCTAGCAGTTCGAAAGCACGCCAGTGCACTATGTGACACTATGATGTGAAACAACTCTATTAAATTTTCAGATTTTAATGTATAGTCTACATAAAGGTTTACTCAATTCTTTTTTTCTTTGCATTTTCAAAAAGAGGAACAGAGAGCATATTTAACCCCTCCCCTGTCTCACTTACAACTTCATACCAAATACAGCATGTATGCAAATACCATATGACTTCCCTTCCACACTTTTCCTGGTTCCTTTCGCTTTTCTACTACTTTTCTGTAAGTGCTGTTTTTACATCAGTAGTAAGTTGAAGTAGTAAGGGACGCAGGTGGCGCTGTGGGTTAAACCACAGAGCCTCTTGGGCTTGCCGATCAGAAGGTCGGCGGTTCGAATCCCTGTAGTGGGGTGAGCTCCCGTTGCTCAGTCCCTGCTCCTGCCAACTTAGCAATTCGAAAGCACACCAGTGCAAGTAGATTATTAGGTACCCCTCCGGTGGGGTCATATGTGCTTGCAGGTGTCCATAATCTTGGGGTGCAAAAGGCACACAGGGGCACATTTACCCCATTCAGGACGAGGGAGTCCTCCACACCAGCCCGCCCCCTGTTCCCCAAGAACAGTACTTCTGTCTTGTCAGGATTCAACCTCAATCCATTAGCCACCATCCATCCTCCAACTGCCTCCAGGCACTCGCACAGGACCTTCACTACCTTCACTGGTTCTGTTTTGAAAGAGGGGTAGAGGTTGAGTATCTGTATCGTCTGGCCGAACCAGAGGTTTCATATTGCCAATCCTAGAGGGTCACGTTGCAAACTCCCTGTTTTGTTAGGGCTCCCAGGGCTAAGCACGCACTGCCTAAGGAACTCACTAGGCAAAGTCTAAGCACCAGACCATGAGATCCTTGCTTCAGATTTGGCATCTCTTAACAACTCCCCCACCTGCAGTGGAGGTGAAGTGCTGAGAGTGCGTTGGTAGCAGTGCTTCTGTAACTGAACGATGACTCTGTAGTCCTGTGTCGCATGGGGTGTGGGGTTATGTGGTGCTTCTGTGTGTGTTACACCACAGGCTTCCTACGAAATTTCACACCACCCATGTTATTTTGGAACTAGGTCCCAGCGTCGGTGAACTTCGCCAAACAGAAGTGAAAATCATAGGCAATGAGATTTGCAACAGATGGAACGTGTACAATGGCGCCATTTCGGCAGGGATGCTTTGCGCTGGGTACCTGGAAGGAGGAAGCGATGCCTGCCAAGTAAGTCCAATAGCTTAAAAGTAGAGGGAGGCAGGGAGAGAAATCCATGCAGCTTGCATTTTAATGCAACGTACCTAATTTGCGGACACAGGTGGCGCTGTGGGTTAAAGGCTCAGCGCCTAGGACTTGCCGATCGAAAGGTCGGCGGTTCGAATCCCTGCGGCGGGGTGCGCTCCCGCTGCTCGGTCCCAGCGCCTGCCAACCTAGCAGTTCGAAAGCACCTCCGGGTGCAAGTAGATAAATAGGGACCGCTTACCAGCGGGAAGGTAAACGGCGTTTCCGTGTGCGGCTCTGGCTTGCCAGAGCAGCGATGTCACGCTGGCCACGTGACCCGGAAGTGTCTCCGGACAGCGCTGGCCCCTGGCCTCTTAAGTGAGATGGGCACACAACCCCAGAGTCTGTCAAGACTGGCCCGTACGGGCAGGGGTACCTTTACCTTTTTACCTAATTTGCAGCTCCATGCAGCTTGCATTTTAATGCAACGTACCTAATTTGCAGCTCCATGCAGCTTGCATTTTAATGCAACGTACCTAATTTGCAGCTCCATGCAGCTTGCATTTTAATGCAACGTACCTAATTTGCAGCTCCAAAGCCAGCATGTGGCTCTAAACCAGGAGTCAGCAAACTATGGGCTGGATTCAGCCCAATTGCCCTAAGGATCCAGCCCGTGGACATTCTGTGGATCAGAGATTCTGTTTGTTAATTTTTTTCCCCACTAATTTTTTTTGGCGCCACCATTTTTTTTGGGGGGGGCGCCATTTCCCCCCTCCCTCTCACACACCGCGGCGCCTCCTCCCTCACTCCCTCCCCCTGGCTTCTCCCTGCCCTTCTCCCCGCCCTGCGTAGTGGAGGAAAGGGGCTGAGCTGAACTTGCTGAGCACCATTTTGTAACCAAACAATCAAACCCCTGTGTTGCAAACAGTCATCAGTAATCTCCAAGGCAACACGATGACCAAGTACAACAATGCGATGTCAATGTAAGCTCTTTATATAATCTATACAGAACAGTGAACAATATGAAATATGCACCCTCTGCAAAACCAAATAAACAGAAATCTTATAAATCTCTGAAAGTCACAAAATGTGCACTCTTAATGGGTTCTGTTGAAAACATAGAACCAAATAAACATAAGTCTTATAAGTCTCTGAAAGTCTTTGTGGGCTATGCAAGTCTCTGAAAGAAGCAGTGGGTCAGATTCTGATGAAAACAATCCGTAAAGCTTTGTTTTATGACGTCCACCGCTGCCGAAGTGGTCCGCAAACAGACGTAATGAACGGTGATTTCGGATATACCCACTGTTTCGTGGAATTCTTCTTCAGCACAGCAGAAGGATACGGAAATGCTTCATAAACTGCAAATTACTTATTGAAACGATGACCTGCATATGCATGGTAACTTACAATAACTCAAATTATTACAAACTGTACGCATGAACTATAATGTCAATTCAATATGAAATGAAAGCAAAAGTCTGCCCCAAAAGTTTGTTGACCCCTGCTCAAAACCCCACTGCACCAAATATTATGCATATCAAAAATGGTCTTCTTTCCTCTCCTAGGGCGACTCTGGTGGTCCTCTGGTTACTCCTGATTCTAGAGGAATATGGTACCTGGTTGGCATAGTGAGCTGGGGTGAAGAATGTGCGAAGCCAAACAAGCCTGGAGTCTACACGCGAGTAACTTACTATCGGGAATGGATTGCTGCCCGCACTGGGATATGAAGCTGCAAAGGAGGATTCGCAGGCAATGTCAGAGCCTGGAACCCCAAGACATTTGGACTATACATATATATACATATGATGCATATAGCTCCATTGTTTTGACCCATTCTGGTTTCAGAGCAGGCCTGGTGCCTCTACTGGAAGCACCAACACAATTCCATGCCAGATTACACCATGCCCACCAGCCTCATTTTATTTCACGTTCTTGGTTTTGTTTTGTTTTTTGTTTTTTTACAAGGAGAGCAATAGATTGAGGAATACAGTTGCAACCAGCAATAAATGTTTTGTGTGTGGTTCTTTACGGCGCCAATCCGTGAAACAGTTGTACTGTTTTAATACAGTGGATCTCTTACTGCCATATCTTTTTTGATAACCTAGCCGACAGTTCTTTTTTAAAGGGGTTCACATCCCGTTTTGCTCAAGGCAATGACTACGCATAGGGACTAGGAACAGCCCCATTTATTTCCTCCCTCTTTCAAGTCTAAATACCCCAGTCACAAATATCCCAGCCAGTATCTTGGAGGAGGCGGGTCCTTGAGCAAGAGGCTGTCTGTGGTCTCCTTAACTCAGGAATGGTGGAGAGGGGTGAGGCAGGAAGATCGAGAAAGCACAGAGAGCCCACTGTGGTATTCTGTTACCTTGAGTGTACCCTGGTGCAGAGCCGTCTTTCCCATAGGACTTAGTGGCTCGTTGCGCCAGGGCGCCGGCCTCTCAGGGGTGCCCCAGCTTTGCCGGCGGCCTCCCCTTTCCCTGCACGCCACCAGCTGTGCCCCACCAACCACCTTTCCCTCCTACCCTCCTCGGCCCGCCCCCCTTTGCGGGCGGGCGCATTGGCGCTGCTGCTGCTGCTGCTTGTGCTGCTCCCATAAACGCTCTGTGGCAGCCGCACGGGCAGCAGTGGACAAGGAGACGCTCCTCAACTCTTAGGCGGTGGCCGAGGACGGGCTGCCTCCTCCTCCTCCCCCTCAGCCGTAGGAATCCCATCAGCCCAGTGGCGTAGCGTGGGGGTGCAGGGAAGGCCGGCCGCACCAGGCGCAACATCTGGGGGTTAGGGTTAGGGGGCATAAATCCACGGGTTAGGGGGCGCAAATTACTTGCCTTGCCCCGGGTGCTGACAACCCACGCTACGCCACTGCATCAGCCGCTGTCGTCGTTGTTTGAGGAAGCAGTGGGAGCGGCAGTGGTGGGAGCGGCTCCCGAGGGGCCTCCTCCACATCACCAGTGCCCGCCGCCCCACCACCACCACTCCCCAGGGCACAGGCGGTGGTGTGGCCACTGCCTCCTGCTCCTCAGGCCCTTGGGCTGCTGGGCAGCAGCGAGAGCGCTGGCAGCAGGCTGTCTTCAGGCAGTGGAGGAGGAGGCACCCTGGAGCCCCGCAAGCGAGCACGGGGTTCTGGCAGTCTGGCCAGCTGCGCTGCGTCCACCACATTGACAGCGTCTTCTGTGGGCGGCGGCTCCCGGGGCTAGCAGGTGGTCCGCGAGGTGGGCCCCGAGTTCTAAATTCTGAGAAAGGGAGGGGGTGCCGGAGGGATCTTTGCATCAGGGCGCCGGATAAGCTTAAGACGGCCCTGCTCTGATGTCAAATTTCCCCTCAGATCCGTTGTCCTGACACCCAAGAGCGTAACGAAAGGTTCTATGAGCGCATTGTATTTCACAATGTGTGGTGCGCCTGCAAGCATCAAACCAGTATCGTGTTTTTGCTCTGCTTCCTGTGCACTTGAGGGGGCTGGGTGGACTTCTTGCTGCCATCATCAGGGCCTTGAGAAGGTGCCCCACAGAGGGCTTGCAGCATTAACATCCCACGAGGGACTTGCTTCTCCAATAGCCACAGCCTTGGATTCCAGCAAAAATCAGGCATGGTTTTGCAGCCTTGCTTCCAGCTCACAAAACTCAGACTCCCCACGCTGGCCTTTGTCTTTCTAACTACCAGAGAGTTTTCTGTCTGGCACACAGCCACTTCCTTTGTTACCTGACTGCCCATACTTAGATAGCCTTTGCCTCACCAGGAAGCTAGCCTGGCTTTTCCAGGAATTGAATCAGTGCTGAATCCAGGAATTAGAAGGGGGCTCAGGCATACAGCCTACTGCCCCCAAACTCATAACACTAATATGCCCAACTATGCATTTCAAAGTATTTTTCTTACGGACCAGCATGGCTGCCTTTGTTGTTTCGTTAGCCAATGTTTATCTGCATTTTAATTCATCTCTTCAGCAATAGCAATAGCAATGACTGCAGTGTTCACATAAATAGGAGAGCACCTGGCTTAAAGGTAAATGTAAGCCTTGTATTCCCATTCTAACTTCCTTCAATGCGCAGTCATTTGCTCGGAGTATACCTGAGACCTAAGTTGTTTGCTTGCCACCTCCTCTGCAAATCTGATGCAAGATTCAAGTCGCATGTTGAGATCCTTGTGTGATGCAACAGAATTAAGGTGGGAGCAGCCAAGCTTAACTCATTTTTATTTTTTTTTAATAGCTCGTCCATGGTGTGTTTTCCTTCTCACCTCCTTTAAACTATGCCTTGTGTTTGGAAAATGCAACAAATGTCATTCGCCAACAAGCGAGAATATAATAGTCTGCGGTTAAAGAGTAAGAATTAATCAATAAGGCTGCCCTGCTGGCTAATTGATTGTTGGGATAGCTCAGTTGGAAGAGCATGAGACTCAATCTCAGGGTTGTGGGTCTGAGCCCCACATTGGGCAAAAGATTCCTACATTGCAGGGGGGTGTAATCTTCAACACCTCCCTTTCCATAGAGGCACAGATTGCAGCTATAACAAAGGTGGCATTTTTTCATCTCCGCCAAGCTAAGCAGTTGGCTCCTTATCTCTCTCGCCCTGACCTAGCCACTGTGATCCACGCGACGATCACCTCCAGACTGGATTATTGTAACTCGCTCTACGTGGGGCTGCCCTTGAGACTGACCCAGAAACTCCAGCGGGTGCAGAATGCCCCAGCGAGACTCCTTATGGGGTCCTTGCTGCGAGATCACATTCACCCGGTGCTATACCAGCTGCACTGGCTCCCGGTGGGGTTTCAGGATCAGGTTTAAGGTCCTGGTTTTAACCTTTAAAGCCCTATATGGCCTAGGACCCTCGTACCTACAGGACCGCCTCTCCTGGTATGTCCCACAGAGGACCTTACGGTCTTCAAACAAAAACATCTTGGAGGTCCTGGGCCACAGAGAAGTTAGGTTGGCCTCAACCAGAGCCAGGGCTTTTTCAGCTGTGGCCCCAATCTGGTGGAACGCTCTGTCACAAGAGACTAGGGCCCTGCGGGACTTGACATCTTTCCGCAGGGCCTGCAAGACAGAGCTGTTCCACCAGGCCTTTGGCCAAGGCACAACCTGACCCCCTCCTTTGGCAATCCTCACAGAACTCTAGCCCAATGGTTGCCATTAATCTGATTTGAACTGATTTTATAATGAAATGATTTTAGAATGTTGTATCATTTTACTGTTGTTAGCCCCTCTGAACCCGGCTTCGGCTGGGGAGGGCGGGGTATCAATAAAATATTATTATTATTATTATTATTATTATTATTAATGACCCCCTTCCATCTCTACAATACTATGATTCTATCAATGCAGACATCTGACCCAAACCATCCCAAACCCCAGCATTATTCCTTCATCCCCATAGTCTCTCCTCACACCTGACAGCTCATCATCCTTCATGGCCTGGATTACAGCAAGAGGCCCTGCTCCGTGAATGATTTTGCTTGTCAGATATGGATGGATGACACAGCCTTGTGCTGCTTGCGGACTCCTGCAGGGGTTCTCCTGTAGTGGAAATGAAGGAAAAACAGATCTCAAAGCATAACTTTACGTGGTAGACCAAAACCAGCTTTGAATGCCTCTGGAGTATTTACTTCTTGCTTCTCTGGAATCACAGGTTTGCTGTCCAGCTACAAATTACCCATCGCAGACTCAAATAAAGAATCGGGACCTGCTGTTCCGCTGCATTTTTTAGTTTATTCTGTAGGAATAAGGGAATGGCACGTCAATGTTGGGCACACCCTTCTCCATCTTGCAGCCCAGCTAGGCTGATTACTGCTCAAACTATGCATGAACAAGTGTCCAGGCCAGCAGATTCTTCCCTATAGATGCCAACACCCACTGCAGTGACAATCCACAAGAGGGCACTGCTACATAGTTGCAGCTATAATGTTTAAGTGTGTTTTAAGTGCATTATACAAACGTGACACTAGATGGCGCTGGTGAGCTAATGGAAAATTCCATATATATTTTACGTTTTTAACAAAAGCATTTCCACAGCGTTTTCTTAAATATCTGTGTAGATCCATTCTCAGTCTTCCAGAACGACACAGTAAGCCCAGTAGCCAGGAACGTAACTCACCCCTCTGGTCATTGCCAGTTCCTGCAGGGGAGTGGCTAGCAGGCAAGAAAATTATTCACGCTTGTGCTATGCCAAAACCTTCTCCTGCAGTTGAAACAAAAACGAAAAATATGAAGGAGCAGGTGCGCAGCCTGGGAGTCATTTTGGACTCACAGCTGTCCATGGAGGCTCAAGGCAATTCTGTGTCCAGAGCAGCTGTTTATCAGCTCCATCTGGTATGCAGGCTGAGATCCTATCTGCCAGCAGACCGTCTCACCAGAGTGGTGCATGCTCTAGTTATATCTCACTTGGACTACTGCAATGCGCTCTATGTGGGGCTACCTTTGAAGGTGACCTGGAAACTACAACTAATCCAGAATGCGGCAGCTAGACTGGTGACTGGAAGCGGCCACCGAGACCATATAACACCGGTCTTGAAAGACCTACATTGGCTCCCAGTACATTTCCGAGCACAATTCAAAGTGTTGGTGCTGACCTTTAAAGCCCTAAATGGCCTCGGTCCTGTATACCTGAAGGAGCGTCTCCACCCCCATTGTTCTACCCGGACACTGAGGTCCAGCACCGAGGGCCTTCTGGCGGTTCCCTCACTGCGAGAAGCCAAGTTACAGGGAACCAGGCAGAGGGCCTTCTCAGTAGTGGCACTCGCCCTGTGGAACGCCCTTCCAGCAGATGTCAAAGAGAAGAACAACTACCAGACTTTTAGAAGACATCTGAAGGAAGCCCTGTTTAGGGAAGCTTTTAATGTTTAACAGACCACTGTATTTTAATATTTTGTTGGAAGCCGCCCAGAGAGTTGCTAGGGAAACCCAGCCAGATGGGCAGGGTATAAATAAATTATTATTATTATTATTATTATTATTATTATTATTATATTCTCAGTCAATTAGTGGAAAAAGAAATAATGTCTGAAAATTATCGAAAGGGAGAGAGAAGATTTCAGTGAGATTCTCACAGGTTTTGGGTGCACTTAGCTTGCTTTTGAGATCGCCGAGGGGTGCATGTGAGAATATTTTCTTTCATCGTCTCCCTGGTGGTCTGCACTCTACAGCCTTCCCAGGTGCCTGCACTTCCCAGGGAAAGACAGAATAAGATAACTCCTCCCCAAAGGCTCTTCCAGATCAGGAAGCCTAGGCAGCCAGGGAGGCTGCAGACATGTTTGCTGGTGTCACAGACTGGTTGGACGCAGAAGAGCAGCGAATGTGGAGGTGCAAAGGCGGCGGCGGTGGGTGGATTCCCTAGGGCCATGGCTGGCAGCACAAGAGAAAACCTTCCCTGGCGTCCGGGGCGGGGCCTGCGATTGGCTCCACAGAGGAGCGCGGAAGGGGCGCCGGGTGGTTGGAGGCAACCAAAGCTCCAGCAGCCAGTGCACCACGAACTTGATGGTGAACCATGTTTCTCATGCTGTTAAAAGTTGGTGAGTTTTTGTTTGAAATCTTGTTTGCCAAAAATGAAAACCACACGTACCTTAAAGATAAGTGTGTTGGCATTCTTATCGCTAATTTTTTTTTGACAGTGATGAAAAATTGATGAAGGTGTGGCCATTTCTTCAAAATGTTGTTGACTAGGCCAGGAATATTACTTACACCCGAGGAGCACATATAGCTCAATGAGCATAAAATTTGGTGGAAATCTTTTTTTTTAAGAAATTGTGGCTTATGAGCAATAGTGGCTTTCTCACAAGCATACATCTTTTTTAGGAGTAGAATAAGAAGAGGGAGAACTTTTAATTAAAATTTAATTATAATAGTAAAAGTTGTTTAGGGAAACTTTTAATGTTTAATAGGTTATTGTATTTTAGTGTTTTATTGGAAGCTGCCCAGAGTGGCTGGGGAAACCCAGCCAGATGGGCGGGGTATAAATAATAAATTATTATTATTATTATACATACATTATTGAACTATTAAAATTAATACATTTTAAAATGAATAATGTATTTATTGCAAAATGTATTTAAAATTATAATACATAATAAAAAAATTACATTATATACTTACTTATTTATAAGACTTTAGTTATCCCCAGGGTAAAAAAAGGAGGGGCACATTATCTACCTGGCCCGGGCCTCTGCCTGGCTCTGCAAGGCCCTAGTCAGAGGGAGAAACGGGAGAAGACTGGCAGGAGGAGATGCTGGTGCCTGAAGAGGTAACAGGGTTTAGTGTGCTGGGAGAGTCTGTGGCAGAGAGAAGTTCAGAATCAGAAGCAGGAGCTGAAGCAGAAGAGGAGGGAGGCCAAGAGGCAGAGATAAGGCAGGCCGCTGAAAAGTGATAGGTGTCCAATTCAGGCCAGGCTTTCCACATCAGATTTTTATTTTCCTTTTTTGTCATCATGTCAGGCTTCAAACTGCAACTCTCCTTTAGCATCTGTAAAATTTCAGCTCCTCCTTCCTTTTCTTCAGGAGCAACATATGTCTCCTGCTCCATATTGTCAAAGCTCTCAATATTGTCAAAGCTCTCAATTTTCTCTATTTGTTCAGTTGAATAGGCTTCCTGTTTCAAATCCTTATCAGATTCAACAATGTTATTTACTGTCAAGTCCAGAGTTGTAACGTTTGTAGCCAAAACATCGATTTGACCTTGTAACTTTCTCAAAAGAACAAATGTTCTGTTTAATTCAGCTTGGATTTTCCCTCCTCCAGCCATTCCTGTAATGTCACTAAACCCCTCTAGGGGGATTTTAGTTCCTTAATATTTCTTTCAGCTCAAGACCAAAAGTCAAGTTATTTTGTATCAGCCCTTCCTTATTTTCAACAGATTATAATCAATGTAACCAGCAGAAGCAACAAAAACAAGGTTCTCTTTTCCCGTCTTGACAGCTAACTTGACAGCTGTCAAACTCTTCAGTATTTCTCAACAGGCTCTCTCGCAGGACGCTCCCGGGTCCGGGGTGTGTGTGTGTGTGTGTGAAACTTCAGCTCCCAAAATTGATCTTTTATCCTCCAGTAAAAATTCTTGTAATGTCAAAACCGTGAAGTTAAAATCTTTTACTAAAAAAAATTAAAAAGTTCTCTCGACCTTAGCTAACAGGTCCTTTGCTTTAAGTTGTTTACAAAGAGGGGGGGGTGGACTTCCTTTTTAACCCTTCCCCGCTCGTTCCTGATCCAACAAATTTTTCTTTAAAGTTCGAATTTCCACATTACTCACGGGTTGATGTTTTAGAGTCCGATTGTTCCAAGGAAAAAGTCAGCGCTCTCCGATAATGGCTTGCGGCTTCACTCCGCAGAAGAAGGAATACTCTCAGCACCACGCCGCACCCCGTCCCCGTTCCGGAGCCTTTAAAAAGGCTCCTTCGCAGTTTGGGGGGGCGCAAATGGTGCGCGCCGAGTCACTATGCTCACAGGCTTCCGCGCCTGTGATTTTAAGGGTCCCCGCTTCGCCGCAGCGGCAAGACCCAGTCTCTGCAGAGCCGATTCCCTCCGGAGCTCGGAGGGAATCTGCCATTAATCGATGGCGCCAACCCGGAAGCCGCTGAAAAGTAATAGGTGTCTCCCTCTCTTGCTGCAACAAGCTCCCCGCCCCCCCCGCCCCCCAGAATCTGAAAAGGCATGTAAAGAGTGGAGGAGAGGCTGACTGCATGCAGGCACAGTTTCTGGTTGCATGTTGGGGACATGGGTGGTGCTGTGGTCTAAACCACAGAGCCCATGGCTTGCCGATCAGAAGGTGGGCAGTTCGAATCCCCGCGACGGGGTGAGCTCCCGTTGCTTGGTCCCTGCTCCTGCCAACCTAGCAGTTCGAAAGCATGCCTAGATACCATATATGCCTGAATATAAACCTCCAGCGGGAAGGTAAACAGCGTTTCCGTGCGCTGCTCTGGTTCGCCAGAAGCGGCTTAGTCATGCTGGCCACATGACCCGGAAGCTGTACGCCGGCTCCCTCGGCCAATAAAGCGAGATGAGCGCCGCAACCCCAGAGTCGTTCACAACTGGACCTAACAGGGGTACCTTCACCTTTACTTTTACTCATGTTGTTAAATGAGGTTGCATTTCCCACAATTATCTCTGCCTTTGTTATCTACACCTTTGTCGCTTCCTATCAGCCTAATCAAATACTGCCTTGGCTGTGGTTGCCTATAATGCAGGATAGGATAGGAATTTCCTACCATTGTGGTGCAAATTTAGGTCTTGCAGAAAACTGGGTTCTGGCATCCTGTATTTTAGTGAAAGGTTTACTTAACTTTAATGCAAAGGTAGATGCACTTTCTTTGTCACCAGTGCTAATTATGGAAGTAGAAACAGAATCCAGGCTGTTTTTCAGGAGCAGGAACCTTTTTAAAATAACTTTTATAAACGTCAAGACGAACTTTTGGTTATGTACAAATTTCATAAACGTTAGCAACAGCAACTTGCCAGAAAGCTTGGGCATTTATACTCTGCAACAGTTAAGACAGGCATCCCCAACCTTCAGCACTCCAGATGTTTTGGACTACAGTTCCCATCATCCCTGACCACTGGTCCTGTTAGCTAGGGATCATGGGAGTTGTAGGCCAAAACATCTTGAGGGCCACAGATTGGGGGTGCCTGAGTTAAGATGTCTATCCCTCCTAATCAGGGCCAGATTTAGGTTCAATGAGGCTCTAAACTACTGAAGGTAATGGGGACCTTTATATGTCCAGCTGTCCTTTGTCAACAAAAATTGCCGCTGTTTTTTGTTTTGAATATATGCTATATGGTAATTTATGGGCCTAATTTATGGACCTAAAGCCATTTGCACATAACAAAATATGTATTTTATCAAAGTAACTGTTGAACTGAAATACAATTAAGAAGTATATTAATAGTGAAATAATCATTAAGCAGTAACTTAAAATGATTTTTTTATTCATAACAAACTTAATAATGCAAACACATTGGCATTTGGCAATAACAAAAGTTCCCTCAGAAACACAATTTACAAAGACTCATAATTTTTGGGGGGCCCCCCAAGAGAGTGGGGCCCTAAACTATAGCTTGTTTAGCTTATATGTAAATCCGGCACTGCTCCTAATCCATTACATTTGATTTGGAGATCTTATTAGCATCAAGAAGGCATCAGAATGGCTAAGAATTGTTTAACTCACTGTTTAATTCATTGTTTAATACACTGGCGATAGAAAAAGGATCTGAGAATGACTGGCCATCTGCCAAGGATATTGGAGACCCTGGATTCAGCAGTTGGACCAAATGGTGATCCCATTATAGTTCCTTCTGACTATAAATTCTGGTTCCAGGCCAGGATGCTGCCAATCAGCTTGGCACTTAGTAAGGCTGCTATAGAACTTTACTGCCATCAAGTGGTAGCAGCCCATTCAAAAACACGTCACCTATCCCTTCTTGACATGATAGGGTAGTGGCATGGAGGGACTAGACACAGATTTCACAATGAGATCCACAACATTCTTTACTAGAGATGAAACGTCTGTGATATAAACAAGTATTTTTGCCTAGATACACAATGTGTCTTTCAGCACTGAACCTGAAAGATTCAGTATTGTGGCTTTCATTTTTTTTGCCAGTGTTATCTGCAATGTGCGTGTCTCTGGAGCAGCAACTAAGATGCAAAGCAGCATGTTCCTTCACCTCGGTTTATGAACTTAATCCATTCCGGAAGTCCGTTCTTAAACCAAATCTGTTCTTAAACCGAGGCACGCTTTCCCAGTGTGGTATAGTGGTTAAGAGCAGTGGACTCGTAATCTGGTGAACCGGGTTCACTTCCCTGCTTCTCCACATGCAGCTGCTGGGTGACCTTGGGTGACCTAGTCACACTTCTCTGAAGTCTCTCAGCCCCACTCACCTCACAGAGTGTTTGTTGTGGCGGAGGAAGGGAAAGGAGAATGTTGGCCGCTTTGAGACTTCTTCGGGTAGTGATAAAGCGGGATATCAAATCCAAACTCTTCATCTCCTCCTCCTCCTCCTCCTCCTCCTCCTCCCCTTCTTCTAATGAGGCCTCCTGCTGCCGGTACCCTTCCACTGTTCGGCTTCCATTCTTAGACAGAGGTAAAGTTCGCAAACCGGGACACTACTTCCAACTTTGCAGAGTTCGTAAACCGAATAGTTCGTAAACAGGCCTGTTCTTAAACTAAGGTACCACTGTACTCGTTTTGTTTTTTTAAAAAGGAGGGGGCATTAATGACATGTGCCACTTTGAGCTCCTTAATAAAAATATATTAGTAGGAGATTGGCGCTGCGGTCCAAACCACTGAGCCTCTTGGGCTTGCTGATCGTAAGGTCGGAGATTCGAGTCCCCGCGATGGGGTGAGCGCCCGTTGCTCTGTCCCAGCTTCTGCCAACCTAGCAGTTTGAAAGCATGCCTAGATACCATATATGGCTGAATATAAACCTCACTCCCCCCCCCAAAAAAATCCGACTGCGAAAAGTTAAAGTGTGGCTTAAATTCACGACCTTACAAAAATGGGTTTTTACGATATCGCTGTAGGATTTTCTTCTACATTTGCCATTTGTGGTTGTGAGTGTCTGCAGAATTTTAAGGATGTGGCTTATATTTGGGTATTGTCTTTCTTTCTCCCCCCACCCTTGAATTTTCAAGGTGCAGCTAATTTGCAGGTGCGGTTTATATTTGGGCCAATACGGTAAATAGGTACCGCTCCAGCGGGAAAGTAAACGGTGTTTCTGTGCGCTATTCTGGTTCACCAGAAGTGGTTTAGTCCTGCTGGCCACATGACCCGGAAAGCTGTCTGCGGACAAACGCCAGCCCCCTCGGCCTATAGAGCGAGATGAGTGCGTAACCCCATAGTTGCCTTTGGCTGGTTCTTTACCTTTATCTACAACCTTTAGAAGGTATCTGAAGGCAGCCCAGTATGGGAATGGTTTTTAAAAATGTTTAATGTTTTATTATGTTTTTATATATGTTGGAGGGACGCGGGTGGCACAGTAGGTTAAACCACAGAGCCTAGGACTTGCTGATCAGAAGGCTGGCGGTTCGAATCCCCGTGACAGGATGAGCTCCCGTTGCTCGGTCCCTGCTCCTGCCAACCTAGCAGTTCGAAAGCATGTCAAAATGCAAGTAGATAAATAGGTACCGCTCTGGTGGGAAGGTAAACAGCGTCTCCGTGTGCTGCTCTGATTCGCCAGAAGCGGCTTAATTATGCTGGCCACATGACCTAGAACCTGTTTGCTGACTCCCTCGGCCAATAAAGCGAGATGAGCGCTGCAACCCCAGAGTCGGCCACGACTGGACCTAATGGTCAGGGGTCCCTTTACATTTTTATATATGTTGGAAGCCACCCAGGGTGGCTGGGGTAGCCCAGACAGATGGGCGGGGTACAAATAATAAAATTATTATTAGGTCAGCCCCAAGATCAGGCTTCCTCAAACTTGGCCCTCCAGGTGTTTTGAGACTACAATTCCCATCATCCCTGACCACTGGTCCTGCTAGCTAGGGATCATGGGAGTTGTAGGCCAAGTTGTAGGCCGAGTTTGAGGAAACCTGCCCAAGTGTCTGGTCTGGAGAATAGCTGATCATCTCTAACCTAGAATATAAGAAGCTGATGCCTTTAAATAGTACATAGAAATTCTTCCCCTACTTGCTAACATTGTTTGCAATATTAGGAAGAAACTTAGAGAGAAATAGAGAAAGGAAGTGTTGTCTAAAGAGAAGTGACTCCTCATTGTTTGACTGATGAAAACAATTAAGAAGAGGTATTTCTTTTTTGCAAAAATATTCTACATTCCTCCCTCTGGAATCACACAGACTTGCCAAACCGTTTTGATCAACTGATTCCTTTTGCTTTTGTATCCCAATGTAATCCACAGAACCTCCAATCTATTCTCAATGCCACACAACCGATTGTGTTGTGTAGTTTGAAGTCTGTGTGTATCTTGATTGGGTGCTGCCCTTGAAAACCACTCAGAAACATCAGTTGGTGCAAAATTTGGCAATCCAAAATTCTGTCATTGGCTACAGTTCATTTCTAGGTTTGGATCAAGGTGTTTGCTATTATTTTAAAGTGCTTGACAGCTTCCATGCATGCATCAAGGCCTTTTGTGGTATGGTTGGTAGGAATGTGTGTGAAGCCTTTTCTTTGGCAGCACCCATATGGGGCACTCCCTGTTGCAAGAACATAGCACTTGAATGTTTTTCTCTTCCAGCAAGCTTTTAACTTTGCTGCAGTTTGAAGTTATTAAATATCATTATGGACTGGCTTTCAAAGTCCCCACCCCACGTGCTGCTTATAAGCTATTACAGTGGTGCTTTGCAAGACGAATATAATCCGTTCCGCGAGTCTCTTCGTCTAGCGGTTTTTTCGTCTTGCGAAGCATCCCTATTAGCGGCTTAGCGGATTAGCGCTATTAGCGGCTTAGCGGCTAAGTGGCTATTAGTGGCTTAGCGGCTTAGAAAAGGGGGGGAAGGGAAAAGACTCGCAAGACTCGCAAGACGTTTTCGTCTTGCGAAGCAAGCCCATAGGGAAATTCGTCTTGCGAAGCGCCTCGAAAAACGGAAAACCCTTTCGTCTAGCGGGTTTTTCGTCTTGCGAGGCATTCGTCTTGCGTGGCACCACTGTATTGTGCTGCTTATTTTATTGCTATCATGATGCAGATTAGTGTTACTGTTATTCTGACTGCTGCTGGATTTTGTAAGCAACTTGGAGCGCCATTAAGGATCATTAATGCAGATCGTGTTTCAGATTTTGGGGAAGAAAACTCCGTCAACTAGGGACGTACGCAGCAGAGCTCATTAACCAGTTCTTGACACACACCCCAACTGTATTAGCTGGGTTATGAAGGCACCCAAAAAATTTTAAAGCAAAGATTATGGGATAATGCACACAGTGACTTGCGATCTCGATCACACACAGTCTGTAGTCCGCTGGCAGTAGGAGTACAATATGGGCATGTCTTTAAGTTAACATCTTACATTAAAAACCTGACAGTACCAAACTATCGAAGGCTTTTCACCAAAGCCAGACTAAACGTCTTTCCTTCTGCAGTGTTGGATGGCAGGTTGAGAGGAGTTCCCTACCAGGACAGACTTTGCTCGTGTGCTCAAGACATCGATTCCATAAAACATATTTTGTTGCACTGTGCAAAATACGAGCAAGCCAGGGCTGAACTGATACTACCCTTGCTGGTACCTTCCCCGGGAAAATCAGAGGCTCACTATGTCAGGTTCCTATTGGAAGACCGGACAAATGCTAGGACATTAGCAGTGGCAAAGTTTTTATCGATGGTTGCAAGAACCAATGATCCCTATATTCCGAACAAAATGCTTGTTTAACCTGGAGGTAGGTTGTATGAATTGTGTATTGCTTTGTAACGATTTGTTGGGTCTCTGGACTGTAATAAAGATTGTTGTTGTTGGATATGTTCTAGGTTAAATTCCATAAAAGCTATGCATTTTGTGGACATCTGGTTTGTTAGTGTGTTGTTGTTTTTTTAAAAAAATGCCATAATAATTATAGAAAGATTATCAACACACATCAACCACCCTTTCTTGAAAAGCAAGGGGATTTGTGCTGACATGCATACCTCAGGCATCATTAAACAGCAAAAGGAACGTGGGAGCGCCACTCAAAATAGTGAAAAGGTAATAGGTACCCTGCAATGGTCCCTAACGTCATTAGGCTGTATGCTTCCCCGCCCTTTCTCTCCATCATTGTCACTGGTGGGAAAATACATGGCACCATGATGTATTAAAGGACACAGAGATAACTACATTCCAATCCATGCACTAGGTCAGGAGGTGTGAATCAGGTCAGGTCACGTTAGAATTCACAAAGATCAAATTCTGTAAGCAGCCCTAGAGGCACATGTGATGGAAGAGGAAGATAAACGAAACCCTTCTTTGCACCCTTCCTCCCATTGACTGCCTCCTAGAGGACACCAGGTTGGGAAAGTCTGTTGTAATAGGTAAGGTGTCAAACTAGGAGTTGATACACCTCCGACAAATCCCCACTCTAGCTGCTCAGTGAGTGGTCTTGGGACAGTCACTGTCAGGATGCTGCGAGCGGCTTCCGGCTGGTTGCCCAGGAAAATATAAAGACAAGGAAAATTTTCTTACCATCCTTTTTTATTTCAGTCTTTACAGAGAGAGGCTATAGAACCCAGCCTCAGATTCTGTATCAAATCCCTATAGGCACCTTTGATGGAAGGGAAGATAAACGAAACCCTTCTTTGCATTCTTCCTCCCATTGACTGCCTCCTGAGGTGGACCGATTATGCCCAAGAAATGTCAAGTAGGATGCAATCGCATCCTTATTTAGATGCTCTGGTTTGGACAGGAGGGCTTTCTGGAGTCTTAAAAAAGAAACCATTCAGCTCACTCGTCTATTTCCAGGGCTCAACACAGTGGCCAGCTTTTCTCCACCAAACTCCACTCATACACACATGTAGCCAGGCCTGGTCCAACCAGGAGGTGGGGTGAAGCAGCCGCCTGAGGCAGAAGAAGCCCCCAGGACAGTGCCTCCAGGGGTGCCTTGCCTGCCCTGCCACCAGCATTGATTCCAAATTCTTGTGAAATCTTGCTAGATCTTGTCCACATCTCATGATGTCAGGCTGCTGGAAAGTAATAAAGTAATAAAGGAAAGTAATAAAGTAATAAAGACAAGGGAAAGTATCTTACCGTCCTTTTTTATTTCAGCCTTCACAGAGAGAGGCTATAGAACCCAGCCTCTTGGATAATGGCGCTGTCCCAAGTGAATCTCCACACACACACACACCGCCTCTCCCACATTCCTCATTCATCACTTCTACGGGTGCTGCTATATGCCCTCTGTCTTTGAGCTCTTTGCTCTCCTACTTTTAAGGATTGCCAGGTTCTGGGAGATGAGGGGTCTGGAATGCTTCCTAAAGACACCATGTCAGCCGACTGCTGTTCCAGTCCTGCCTCGCTCTCTCCCATGATTTCCCAACTTTGCCCCTCATCTGCCTCTGAGCTGCTCAAACCCCTGTTGTAAACCTATACAGTGGTACCTCGGGTTAAGAACTTAATTCGTTCTGGAGGTCTGTTCTTAACCTGAAACTGTTCTTAACCTGAGATACCACATAATAATAATAATAATAATAATAATAATAATAATAATAATAATAATTTATTTATACCACGCCCATCTGGCTGGGTTTTCCCAAAACACTAAAATACAATAACCTATTACAGTGGTGCCCCGCAAGACGAATGCCTCGCAAGACGGAAAACTCACTAGACGAAAGGGTTTTCCGTTTTGGAGGCGCTTCGCAAAACGAATTTCCCTATGGGCTTGCTTCGCAAGACGAAATGTCTTGCGAGTTTTTCCGAGTTTTTCCCCCTTTCCCCCCCTTTTTCTAAGCCGCTAAGCCGCTTATCCGCTAAGCTGATAAGCCGCTAAAAGCCGCTAAACCGCTAATAGCGCTAATACGCTAATCCGTCAATGGGCTTGCTTCGCAAGACGAACAAACCGCTAGACGAAAAGAATCGCGGAACGGATTCTTTTCGTCTTGCGAGGCACCACTGTAAACATTAAAAGCTTCCCTAAACAGGGCTGCCTTCAGATGTCTTCTAAAAGTTTGGTAGTTATTTTTCTCTTTGACATCTGGTGGGAGGGTGTTCCACAGGGCGAGTGCCACTACCGAGAAGGCCCTCTGCCTGGTTCCCTGTAACCTGGCTTCTCGCAGCGAGGGAACCGCCAGAAGGTCCTCGGCGCTGGACCTCAGTGTCCAGGCAGAACAAAGGAGGTGGAGACGCTCCTTCAGGTAAACAGGATTGAGGCCGTTTAGGGCTTTAAAGGTCAGCACCAACACTTTGAATTGTGCTCGGAAACGTACTAGGAGCCAGTGTAGGTCTTTCAAGACCGGAGTTTAGCTAATGGGGCCTCCCGCTGCCGCCACGCTGCCACCACGTGATTTCTGTTCTCATCCTGAAGCAAAGTTCTTAACCCGAGGTACTATTTCTGGGTTAGCGGAGTTTGTAACCTGAAGCGTCTGTAACCTGAGGTACCACTGTACTGTCTTCCTCCTCCTCCTCCCTGGAGGGGTCAGGATAGGAAGGTGGTCTCCACCATTTCTCCTCTGCCCAGCCCCTGACACATGAAGCACAACAGTTCTTGTGGGAATTAAAGGAACTCCATTGGCTTCTAGTCAACTTCAGAGCACACTTCAAAGTCAATATGTACACTGTGCCAATGCAGATTTGGGGATTGTTTTTAAAGGTTGACTTGTTTTATTCTTGCTTTGTTTCTTCCTATGCTAAATGCCTTCCTGCTGTTCTGGAAAGGCAGAAAGAAAATGGCTAACATTTCCCACATGCATGCCACTTTATCTCTGTGAATCATTAATTATCAACCCCTTTCCTCTGGGGAGCATGTAAATTGGAGGGTGTGTGTGAGAGAGACCTCTCCCCACCCCAAGCCTTGCCTCTCCACTCTTTGTCTTCGCCAAAGAGCTTCTGCTGCACAAAACCAAATGAGCAATTCACTGATAAATGTACTGGCTCAATGGGAAAACTTTAGAAATTCATATAAAATCACTCCAGTGATGGATTTATACCATTCCAATGTTGTTCTATTCAGAAGGGAAATGGCTACCAGAGGAGAAGCTTGGGGTATGGCTAGGTAAAGGTAACCATTAGGTCCAGTCGTGGCCGACTCTAGGGTTGCGACGCTCATCTCACTTTATTGGCTGAGGAAGCCGGCTTGCAGCTTCTGGGTCATGTGGCCGGCATCACTAAGCCGCTTCTGGTGAACCAGAGCAGTGCACGGAAATGCTGTTTACCTTCCTGCCAGAGCGGTACCTATTTATCTACAAAAGAGGCTTGAGCCAAGGAGTCAGTCTCTTTTCTTTTGGCCTTAGGCCGTCCATTGCCCTCCCTGGCCAAGGGCGGGTCAAAGGCCAGCTCAAGCAGGTGGATGGCACCCGCCCAGGTGAGCCCCACTGGTGCCGCAAACCCTGCCCACCTGTGGGGAAGGGAGGGCGGATATTATCTACTTGCACTTTGATGTGCTTTTGAACTGCTAGGTTGGCAGGAGCAGGGACCAGGCAACGGGAGCTCACCCCATCGCAGGGATTTGAACCACCGACCTTCTGATCAGCAAGTCCTAGGTTCTGTGGTTTAACCCACAGCGCCACCCGCATCCTGGGATATTGCTAGGGGCAGCAATAATCCCTGAAGCATGAGACCACGTACTCAGCAGCCCCACTTCCTGGGTGATCACTGCTGGCATCCTGACACCTGAAAACAGGAAAATGTAAATACTTAACTTTGTTTCACCTGAGGGGTGAGACGTGAAGGTCACGTGAGGGAAAAGGCAAGCCTGGTGCTCAGGTATCTGTCAGAAGACCCCTCCCAGTTTATGACATAGTTATGACCAATATATGATGTTTTACTAAGGGTGTTATAAAAAGAAGAGCCATCCTTTGTTTAGGGCTTCTTTCTGCTTCTTCCATGTGGTAGTTTGAAGTCTTGTTGCAAAATAAATATCAGGCCTACTGGCTGCTGTTTCGCTCCTATACACTTGGCTGGCGTCTTCGTTTGACAATGCAAGTGAGCTGGGGAATTTTCGTTTAACAAGTGACAGGGATTGAGCATAGTGTTCCTAGGCTATTTTCCATCAAGGAACTACCTAGACTATCTGTCTTTAGTAGGTTGCTGCATTGTGCACCTCCAGAGACATCCTGGCAACACACCCTCCCTTTTCTACTACAGTCCTAGAATGAAGTGCATATTCCCTAAGCAGCAGGGGTTACAAAAATGGAGACAGAGATGCTTACTTCCTGCTGAGGGTTGCTAACAAAAGTTTTCTTCCTGCAGATTGCTAGCTTCTGGATAATTCATATTTTGGGAACTCTTTCCATACTAAGCAGAAACCGCTTAATGGATGGAATGTGTCCATGTTGTTGTGAAGGCAGAATTGTGAAACCAAACAAGCTTCAATGTCAAGATAGAGGAGAAAATTAGGGGTTTGTGGGATAGTCCCTAAGCTATCAATGGGGACTTTCTGTCTCCCTCTAGATCTGACGTGAGGATTAAGCAGTCTCTTGGAGGGTTGCATCCTCCTCTGTGCTCAGACTGTATCTATGCTCAACCTGTAAACAACTCAAATATTACAAAACAGTATACACCTTCAGTGACCTCCTCCCAAGGGAAACTAAACTTGGGGAAGCTGTGTAGCTCTGGAACTTCTCGCAGCTCAGAGAAGAGGGGTGAACGTAAAAATATCTCTCTATGTCAATGTGATTTTATGGGCTGGGTGTGAACCAGGAAATCCTGGGTTCGAATCGCCACGCTACCATGAAGTTCACCTGGTTGTTATGAAAATAAAATGGGGTAACAGCGCCTCACCCACACGGCTGAGAGAGTTCCTTGAAGGAGAGGCAGGGGACAAAAGTAGTAAATGAGATGTAGGGAAATTGAGTTACCAGAAGAAAACACCCAAGTCTAGAATTTGTTCTCATGTGTCACATTAGATAGTTACTAATCTATCCCTTTTCTTGCTCAGATGACTTATCTTTATATTAAAGTCATTTAAATAAAAAAATAAAAAAGCAAATGGAATAAAGCTGATAACGACACTTTTCCTGCTAAATCTCTTCAACGTCCAGTTAAGCATATTGTAGCTGATTAAATACCATACTTCTCTCCTCGTATTCCTCTTTCTGTCCTCTCCCATTTGCTCTGGGCTCTTTATGTAGGCCAATACACACATCCAGATAGCTTCAAAAAAGGACTCCCGGGGTTGGCTCAGTAACCTTTGCTGCCTGAAATGGAGGGCAAGATGGCACCCTCATTCAATGAATAGAAGATGATTGGATCTACAGGTGAGTCTTATTTCCAACACTGAAAATGGGGCAGCAACTTCTGCCGTACCTGAGGGCAGAAGCTATCTTAGAGGGGAGGCACGTGGCTCAAAGTTCTGGATTTCAGCACCTCCCACCTAAAAGGGGCTAAAATGAATGGGAAGGTGGCCCTGTGGAATGGGAAGCACCTCCCATAGGAGGCTCCCAGTCTGGAGAGCCTAACACATAATTAGGAGATCAGATACATAGAGCTGTAATAGGAACGACATAAGACTATCTGTGGAGGAGTGAGCAGCTGGAGACAACTGGACTGTATTCACATTGCTTGCTTATTTTATCCAGCATCCCTGAAAGAAGCAAAAGGAAGGAGCAATGGTGACGGAAAATCTCCTCAGAGAGCAATAGCTTATAAAACGCAGAGCTGGTGGCACATTTCTACCTTGGGAAATCTGGAAGCTGTGGCTGGTGTGGCTGCCTTGACTGATCTCCTGTATAGCTACATGAGATTTTCCATGGTGCTTCTCCGAAGGACAGAGTCTAATCCTTCATGCTGACATCTCCCTGGAGTTTTGATTTACTCTTTGGCTCACCCACAGCTTGCATTTCCACACACGGCTGGGTGTTGCACCACAGACATCCCCATGAAGGCTCTTCCATTCACAATCTACCCTGCCTGTCACACCAGTCGGTGCAAGAGCTCCATATTTCAGAAACATTCCCGGAGCGTGGATGGTTTATTCCAAACTGGGTCTGGAACCCACCTTGGCTATGAGGGCTACAATCTCTGGGGCCTGCAGGGGTAAGTAACCTGAGCTCTGTCTGATTTGTTAATTGCTATGAGGAATGCTGTTTACATGAACTTTGGGCTTGCAATTTCAGAGTGGATCCTATGTGGAGATGGCCTCCTGATCATCTGCTTTCCTCTGATCCCAACTTTTAAATTTCTGGCATAAAAAGGGGGTTTTCTACCTCCACCAGCATTTGGCCAAGAAACAATTGAGATGGGGTTGTTGCTTTTAACCAAATAATTGCCCCAGTGTGATGGAAGAATCTGCAACTACATGCCAGATTTCTGCTTATTTTCTAAACAGGACAGGGTCCCCCGTTGGGGTTAGAATTTTAGAAGTAGAATACTCTGTACCCATATTCTCTCATTATAATCCAAACATCTCTTAGGGCTTTCCTCTGCTTCTTGCCCTGGAGCTTTCCTCGCAAAAACCCACTCTTTACACCTGAATTGGAGCAAATGGCGATCCACAGAAAACTCGAATTGCTGTTTGTAGTGCTTCAACTTTAAAGAACAGGTTTTCATGCGGAAGGCTCCGGGGCAAAAAAAGAATGTCATTTGGACACGGAGCTTTAAAGCGCTTACCTGTGCCTGGAAAGCGTGGGGTGAAAGGTAAAAGTGGATAAGACCTTATTTGAGCTATTCTTTGGTAATGCGAATTTAACAGAAGACATTGTTTGCAAGAGTGGAGATAATAATAATAATAATAATAATAATAATAATAATAATAATTTATTATTTGTACCCCGCCCATCTGGCTGGGTCTCCCCAGCCACTCTGGGCGGCTTCCATAAAAACCAAAAATACACTAAAAATCACAGATTAAAAACTTCCCTAAACAGGGCTGCCATAAGATGTCTTCTGAATGTCAGGTAGTTATTTATTGCTTTGACATCTGATGGGAGGGCGTTCCACAGGGCAGGCGCCACGACCGAGAAGGCCCTCTGCCTGGTTCCCTGTAGCTTTGCTTCTCGCAATGAAGGAACCGCCAGAAGGCCCTCGGCGCTGGACCTCAGCGTCCGGGCAGAACGATGGGAGTGGAGACGCTCCTTCAGGTATACTGGGCCGAGGCCGTTTAGGGCTTTAAAGGACAACACCAGCACTTTGAATTGTGCTCGGAAACGTACTGGGAGCCAATGTAGGTCTTTCAAGACCGGTGTTATGTGGTCTCGGCAGCTGCCCCCAGTCACCAGTCTAGCTGCCGCATTCTGGATTAGTTGTAGTTTCCGAGTCACCTTCAAAGGTAGCCCCACGTAGAGCGCATTGCAGTAGTCCAAGCGGGAGATAACTAGAGCATGCACTCTGGTGAGACAGTCTGCAGGCAGGTAGGGTCTCAGCCTGCGTACCAGGTGGAGTTGGTAGACAGCTGCCCTGGATACAGAATTGACCTGCGCCTCCATGGACAGCTGTGAGTCCAAAATGACTCCCAGGCTGCGCACCTGGTCCTTCAGGGGCACAGTTATCCTATTCAGGACCAGGGAGTCATCCACACCAGATAAGAAAGAATAGATGTATCTTCATCAGAGTAAGAAGTCGGAGATAAGACTTATTGGAGTAGGAGAACAACTCTCATCAGGTGAAAGAGAGGGGAATAGCAGGTCTGATTTCATCAGGTCTGTTTCAGAGTCAGTACTTTAAAGATCAATCCCCACGGAGCAAAGGTGGTAACTCGACATTGTTTTAGATGCACTGTGAGCACTTTTAATTGGAAAAAGTGACAGAGAGCTCAGTTTTCAGGGTGACTCTGAGTTCATGCTGAATCCCCATTTATTTATCCACTGGTTGTATGGAAATTTTAAACTCTGCTGTATGCCCTCCGACATATGAAGTCTCTGGATTAGAGAATTAAAACTTACCTAATGTGGTTTGGTGTGTGTGCACACACAAACACATACAAACTTTTAAAGGCACCGAGTCTGGGACAGGGTGGGGGAAGAGAAGGGAGCAACCCAGAGTGGCTCAGTTAGTCGTGGCTCAATCCTCCTTCCTAGGGGACTCTGAGAACTGTAGCTCTCTCAGGGCGAATGGAGGTTTTCTAACAAGCTTCAGCACTGCTAACAAACGACAGCTCTTGGAATTCTTTGGGGGAAAGCCATGCAGTGCCGGATTTACGTATAAGCTAAACAAGCTATAGCTTAGGGCCCCACTCTCTTGGGCCTCCCCCCCAAAAAAAATATACTTCTTCTTAATTGTATTTCACCCTTAATATACTTCTTCTTCACGAAATTAAAAGACGCCTGCTTCTTGGGAGGAAAGCAATGACAAACCTAGACAGCATCTTAAAAAGCAGAGACATCACCTTGCCAACAAAGGTCTGTATAGTTCAAGCTATGGCTTTCCCAGTAGTGATGTAGGGAAGTGAGAGCTGGACCATAAAGAAGGCTGATCGCTGAAGAATTGATGCTTTTGATTTATGGTGCTGGAGGAGACTCTTGAGAGTCCCATGGACTGCAAGAAGATCAAACCTCTCCATTCTGAAGGAAATCAGCCCTGAGTGCTCACTGGAAGGACAGATCGTGAAGCTGAGACTCCAGTACTTTGGCCACCTCATGAGAAGAGAAGACTCCCTGGAGAAGATCCTGATGTTGGGAAAGATGGAGGGCACAAGCAGAAGGGGACGACAGAGGACGAGATGGTTGGACAGTGTTCTTGAAGCTACCAGCAAGAGTTTGACCAAACTGCGGGGGGCAGTGGAAGACAGGAGTGCCTGGCGTGCTCTGGTCCATGGGGTCATGAAGAGTCGGACACGACTAGACGACTAAACAACAACAAAAAATAATAATAATGGATACTATAGCCTCACTTCTCCTCTGAAACTGGAATCTTCTTTTCGAAAAGTTCAAGCATGTAGATACACATGCTTAACATTTCTTCCCAACTCTTTCAACTTTAAGCAAGCATCCTGGAACGGCATGAAGCAAGCCAAAGGACAGGTTGGGGGCCCAGCTCTCTGTCTCATTCTCCGGCTTGCTACTTTTCCTGCTGTACAACCTTGAGCTGCTGCTGCAATTTACAGTCCTATTTTTTTTCACCCACCCACTAAATGGAAAATTGGCACAAGTTGTGCTGCTTTACCAGTTACACCCAGACACTAGGCGAATGCCACCGTTTTCATTGCCAGGCTGCAATGGTGCCCTTTGGATGTTCCCACACACAAATGCTTCTTCCAAATTAAAACCCTCTTCTCCCCCCCCCCCAGTAAGTTCGGCTTCTGTTCCCAGAAAACAAATCCTCCAGGCCATTCCTGTCGTTTAATGCTCCTTCCTGCTTTGTGGTCGACTTTTAACCTCATCTGGGGATCGGTGCCTTTAAGGGGGAAGTGACAGAAGTTGAGCAGGCGAAGGCTCTCTCTCTCCAGCATGAGCATGCAGTGATAAGGAAAGACTTTAGTCAGCTGTCTGTCCTCCTGTCCTGAAGCTGTTAAAGGCACCAAAAATGATTTCAAGCGGAAGGCTGGCAGGCGGTGCAAGTTGCAGAGATTGCTCTTGAGCAAGACATCGTAGGATTGTGGCACACGTTTCGTTGCCTCCAAGTACGTAAGCAAACGGGAGTTGCCAAGTCCTGAAACCAAACATTCTGGTTCCTGGGTGGGCTTTGCACACAAAATGTGTCATTCGGGGTGGGGTGGGGGGAGCAGCTCTGGTGAATCTCAGGAGTTTTTTTTTTTTTTTTTGATGTCTAGAATTACCCGACATTTTCAGGTCTTCTGGGAGGGTGGCGAAGCAGAGTCCAGCACAAGAGGAGCATTGCGCCGTTATGTGCCAAATCCTCTTTATCCATCCGCACTGTGCATTTAAAGCAGTATCATGCCACTTTAAACAGTCATGGCTTCAGGGCCGGATTTAGGTTTGATGAGGCCCTCAGCTCCTGAAGGTAATGGGGCCCTTTATATGTCCAGCTGTCCTTTGTCAACAACAAATTGTCACTGTTTTTTGTGTTGAATATATGCTATGTGGAAATTTATGGACCTAATAGGTATGCTGGAAAAACACCTGGGAAGGCTGCCAACTCAAGTCTTCAGAGCATCTCTCTGGTGGTCCTCTCTGGCTGTATATCTTCTTCGGTCCAGAGAGACCGGTAATAAGCGACCCTTCTCTCCTGAAAAGAGCACGCCAGTCTTCTGGCATATCGTAGCAGAAGATAGACTCAATTGTAGTTCTAAACTACTTTATTTACAGTCTTATATACAGAGACTCCATCAGTATGTCTGTGCTCTCTGAACACCAGTACAAAACTGTGACGCACACAGAAGTGAAACTAACTTCCAATAGTACTCAGGAAGGAAGAGATAATGCAGTGGTACCTCGGGATGCGAACAGAATCCTTTCCAGAGCCCCGTTCGCATCCCGAACAGAACGTAAGGCACGACAGCAAGTCTGCGCGTGGGCGGGTCGTGTTTCGCCGCTTCTGCGCATGCACGTAACGTCATTTTGAGCGTCTGCGCATGCGCGAGCAGCGAAACCCGGAAGTAACGCGCTCCGTTACTTCCGGGTCACCGTGGAGTGCAACCCCAAAGTGCTCAACCTGAAGCGTATTTATCCCAAGGTATGACTGTACAGACTTGCTTTCTCATGCTCTCTCAGACACTCATATGATGTATACAATCAGTACCACTCGCTGGAGCAGCTCGGATAGATAAAAATGCTAACATCTAAAGCTATTTGCACATAACAAAATAACCAGTCCATGCAGAATGTAGGCACCCTATTTATAGAAATGAGCAAACCAGTGATATTTTAGGGAGCAGGCTAGCAGGTGGGGCCCATTACTCACATCATAGGAGCCTACACAACACAAAACACTGATGCTGTATGTAGGTTTTATTTTATTTGTTTTTTATCTTATATTTTGGAAATGTACCGGTACATCTGGGTTTTTTCCCCTTTAATTTTTTTGGGGGGCCCCCAAGAGAGTGGGGCCCTAAGCTATAGCTTGTTTAGCTTATACAGTGGTACCTCGGGTTAAGTACTTAATTCGTTCCGGAGGTCTGTTCTTAACCTGAAACTGTTCTTAACCTGAAGCACCACTTTAGCTAATGGGGCCTCCTGCTGCTGCCGCCACACCGCTGGAGCACGATTTCTGTTCTCATCCTGAAGCAAAGTTCTTAACCTAAGGTACTATTTCTGGGTTAGCGGAGTCTGTAACCTGAAGCGCCTGTAACCGGAAGCGTATGTAACCCGAGGTACCTCTGTACATAAATCCGGCACTGGTTGGAATGACAGAATGTGGAAGGCAGCATTGGCAGAGAAGGTAACCCAGAGCTGCAGGTCGGCTCGAGGTGACATACGCCACAAGAGAATATGTTTTCTGTTTTCTGTTATTTCATACACCAACACAGTCATCAACCTGTCAGATGTCTTTTTGGTTGCATTTACTCACCAGCTAAACTACAGCTAGCGCTCTCCTGCTATGAACTGCATTGCTTCTTACTTGTTAATTCCTGTAAGCAAAACTGCAGACATGTACTCCTTACATGTAGCAACAGGGTTATGCTGCTCCTTTGGGCTACAGAAGTCTTATTACCATAGATATTGCTCCCCGCCCCCAAGTGCTTCCTCTTTTTTTTTGCTTTTGCACTGGCAGGCTGTTAAGTTGTGGGCGAACATAGCAGACGACACAGCGATTCTTCAAACAGCTCTTCTTTATTCAGATGACAGAAAAGAACTAAGCTGAGGGGCTCAGTCAGCCTGCTTATATAGAGCTCCAGAACAATTGTAACTGTTGCCATTTTCTAAAACTATCCAATCACTGAACATCACTTTTCGATCCTTCATTTGCATACAAAACTATCCAATCATTGAACGTCACTTTTCGATCCTTCATTTGCATAACTATCTACAGTATCCCCCTGCTGGCCCAGGGTGAGAACTTCAGTACATAACACAGGCGGAGACAGAGAGAGTACTGTGCAAGGCCCAGAGGATAACTGAAATATTCTGGCATGTCCAAATGACAGCACTTGGCACTAGAGTGCAGAATCATATCCAGTAATTCAGCCTCTTGTCTGTGGTCCTCCATCTCTCTAAGAACTGGGAGAGAACTGGGAAGCAAATAGAAGGTACTCTTACATGCCACCCCAGTCTCTGAGCGGTGCAAGATTTCTGGGTTTCCAGGCATTCCCCCAGGTCCATGTTTCCTTTTGGAAAATGAGGCACAGCGGAGACTATGTAGTCTTTATGATATATGGCCTATTTACACGCGGGTGGCATTGTAGTCTAAACCACTGAGCCTCTTGGGTTTACCAATCAGAAGGTTGGTGGTTTGAATCCCTGCGACGGGATGAGCTCCCGTTGCTCTGCCCCAGCCCCTGCTAGCCAAGCAGTTTGAAAGCACACCAGTGCAAGTAGATAAATAGGTAGCACTGAAGCGGGAAGGTAAACGGCATTCCCATACACTCTAGTTTCCGTCACGGTGTTCCGTTGCACCAGAAATGGTTTAGTCCTGCTGGCCACATGGCCCGGAAAGCTGTCTGTGGACAAACAAACGCCGGCTCCCTCGGCCTCAAAGCGAGATGAGCACCGCAAACCTATAGTCGCCTTTGACTGGACTTAATCATCCAGGGGTCCTTTACCTTTACCTTTACCGTATATCCAACCTGAGCCTATGATGGAGGGCTTCCCAGCACCACACTCCTAAATACCCTTGCTTCACCCAGTGCTACGGCAGCCTTGGAGAACTCAGCCATTGCTCACAAACATTGCTCTTTGCTATCTCCATTGCATAACTCCCAACTGCAATCATAAACTCTCATCTAAAACACCAGCCTCACTTTTTAAAACTAACTCTCAGGTGAGAGAGGGAGGGCCACTCATTTGCAAATGAGATTTGTCCTTGATCCTTACTTGTCCCAATCACTTATCTCCAGTCTATTGCCTCACTGGCTTAGTCCTGGCTTAATTAGCTTTTGACACTTGTTGGTTCCAGAGGATTAGGAGCATCTAGTACACAGCTCAAATACACACATGGGTCAACTAGCCTATCTTAATTAGCTTTTGACATCCCAGGCCTTAATTAAATTCTAACATCCTGAGAAACTTAGCACCCAAGAACTCATAACAGTATATTAAATCTATGCTGGATGGTATTGGCTGGGACAAAAACGAACATGAGTTTTATCTTTTATTTCAGCAGGCTAGAAATTAGTCTCTGGTATGCAAAGTGACTGTAACATTTAAAGGTATTTCCCTCCTCCTCCACCCAAAAGTCAAAGCGGAGCAATTTCCCCTGACCCAGGATCCAAATTTGACTGTAGGGGTGTTCAGAACAGCCAGCTTAACACATTGCAACATTCCCACCACCAAATAACATCAGGGGTAGTGGAAAGGTTTGAGCAGCGAGCTGCATTTCCCAGTGTCTCTCCATCAGTAAATGAAAGCAGGAGATGACAACAGTTCCTTAGCTTCTCTAAGCTTCCCTCCCTCAGATTTCAGAGTCCTTTCTTGGGTTCCATGATCGCTGCAGATGGTGAAAGCAGTTTCCTTAATACTTCTTCTTAACTGTAAGGTAAAGGTAAAGGTACCCCTGCCCGTACGGGCCAGTCTTGACAGACTCTGGGGTTGTGCGCCCATCTCACTTAAGAGGCCAGGGGCCAGCGCTGTCCGGAGACACTTCCGGGTCACGTGGCCAGCGTGACATCGCTGCTCTGGCGAGCCAGAGCCGCACACGGAAACGCCGTTTACCTTCCCGCTGGTAAGCGGTCCCTATTTATCTACTTGCACCTGGAGGTGCTTTCGAACTGCTAGGTTGGCAGGCGCTGGGACCGAGCAGCGGGAGTGCACCCCGCCGCAGGGATTCGAACCGCCGACCTTTCGATCAGCAAGCCCTAGGCGCTGAGGCTTTAACCCACAGCGCCACCTGCGTCCCTTTAACTGTCCCTTTAACTGTCTTAACTGTATGTCAGTTCAAAAATTACCTTGATAAAATACCGTATTTTTCGCCCTATAGGACACACTTTTTCCTCTCCAAAAATGAAGGGGAAATGTGTGTGCGTCCTATGGGGTGAATGCAGGCTTTCGCTGAAGCCTGGAGAGCGAGAGGGGTCGGTGCGCACCGACCCCTCTCGCTCTCCAGGCTTCCCGCACCTCTCCGCAAACAGCGGGAGCCCAGCGCTGGGCTCCCGCTGCTTGCAGTGAGTTGCCTGCATGCTGAAGCCTGCATGCGCTGAGCTCAGCGCGTCCAGGCTTCGCGGACCTCTCCGCAAGCGGCGGGAGCGCTCCCGCCGCTTGCGGAGAGTTGCCTGCATGCTGAAGCCTACGCGCGCTGAGCTCAGTGCCAGCAGCGGGAGCCAGCGCTTGCAGAGAGCTGCCTGTTTGGGGGAAAATAATTTTTTCCCCTTTATTCCCCCCCCAAAAAAAAAACTAGGTGCGCCTTATGGGACGGTACGTCCTATAGGGCGAAAAATACGGTACATATTTTGTTACACGCAAATGGCTTTAGATCCATAAATTACCATATAGCATATATTCAACACAAAAAACAGTGACAATTTGTTGTTGACAAAGGACAGCTGGACATATAAAGGGCCCCATTACCTTCAGGAGCTTAGGGCCTCATCAAACCTAAATCCGGCCCTGATTCTGACTTTGCACAGAGAAGCTCTCCTCGGATTTTTGGAAGCTGCTGCAAAGAACTGCATCCCCTCCAAGTGTCCCGATTTCCCAGGAACAGTCCCGGAGTTACAGAAGCCATTCCAGTTTCTGATATGATCCCTGAATGTCCCACACATATTGTGGAGAAAGTGACTTGGAAGAAGTTTTTCTCCGTCTCTCAGTACTAGAACTCAGTGGCATACAGCAAAGATGCATGCTGAAAGATTCTGGACAGACAAAACAAAGAATTCCTTCACACAATGCATAGGTAAATTATGGAATTCAAAACACCCCCCATAAAAGGTAGAGTTGGCAATTGTTTAAAAATAATTAAAAATCTCATTTGCATTTAGTTTGGAAATTAAGGGCTTTATTTATTTCCGGGTGCCGACTCATTCCCACCTGGGGAAACTCAAGGTGTCACAATTAAGTAGGAACTTTTGGTGCAGGTAAACAATGTCTGCCATAGGATTAAGAAAATTAATTTTGTTTGATGCAGCAAAAAGATAACTCAGAGCTATAATCAGCCAGCTTCTTATACTGGCATTCAGGCTGCATTCACGCGGCAGTTTATTCAGTTTTCATGACACTTCCCTGTTAGGTTCTGCATTATACCGTATTTTTTGCTCTATAAGACTCACTTTTTCCCTTCTAAAAAGTAAGGGGAAATGTGTGTGCGTCTTATGGAGCGAATGCAGGCTGCGCAGCTATCCCAGAAGCCAGAACAGCAAGAGCGATTGCTGCTTTCACTGCACAGCAAACCCTCTTGTTGTTCTGGCTTCTGAAATTCAGAATATTTTTTTTCTCGTTTTCCTCCTCCAAAAACTATGGTCTTATGGTCTGGTGCGTCTTATAGAGTGAAAAATACGGTATTTGAGCTTCTGCACTACTTAAGAGCCACTTCTGGAATGATAGTGGAATATAGCCACCAGTTTGGCGCTCATTTCCATGTTTTCGGTTTCCGTAAAAACAACCCCATTTGGAAATAATATCATAATGAGTGCTAAACTTGTGCTATATTCCACAATAGTTTCACTATTTTGGCTACCTCCACCTGCCTAATGGTAGGGCCAGTGCCCCTCCCCCATCAGTCAGCATTCCGTGACCACTGAGCATGCTCAGTCCTCATATGGCTGATTTTGGCACACACCACTTGGGTGTCTCCCTCCCTTAGAGAATGTGGTTTTATTTTTATTATTTTTTTGGACTTATGCAAACCTCAGGGTCTTCTGAAGCCTACAGATACCTCTGTCTTGTGTCTGGATGGTGCTGTTTTGGCCACATGAGGATCCACACTCGGAGATTGAGTTCGCTGTTAACAAATACGATTCTGTGCGTGTTCATCCTGCTCTTACCTTCAACGAGCTCAGGGTGCCTCTCCAATTTCTCTTTCACCCCTTCTGTCCTTGTAATGATTCTGTGAAGTAGGTTAGGTTGAGAGACAGTACAGTGGTACCTCGGGTTAAGAACTTAATTCGTTCTGGAGGTCCGTTCTTAACCTGAAACTGTTCTTAACCTGAGATACCACTTTAGCTAATGGGGCCTCCCGCTGCTGCCATGCCGCCGGAGCACGATTTCTTTTCTCATCCTGAAGCAAAGTTCTTAACCTGAGGTACTATTTCTGGGTTAGCGGAGTTTGTAACCTGAAGCGTATGTAACCCGAGGTATCACTGTAACTGCCCAAGGTCACCTGGTTATCATTTTGCAATCAAACCTAGGACTGCTTGCCATGTGTTTTATTGCCGTAGTGGCAGTTTTTCATCGGACCAAAAGACAGTGCAATTAATAATAATAATAATAATAAGTTATTACTTATACCCTGTACATCTGTCTGGGCATCCCCAGCCACACTCTGGGCAGCTCCCAACAGAATATTAAAAACACGATAAAACTTCAAACATTAAAAACTTCCCTAAACAGGGCTTCTTTCAGATGTCTTCTAAAGGTCAGATAGTTGCTTATTGCCTTGACATCTGGTAGGAGGGTGTTAGGGTTAGCCCTCGGTGCTGGACCTTGGTTTCCGGACTGAATAATGGGGGTGGAGATGTTCCTTCAGGTATACTGGGCCAAGGCCGTTTAGGGCTGTAAAGGTCAGCACCAACACTTTGAATTGTGCTCAGAAACGTACTGGGAGCCAGTGTAGATCTTTCAGGACTGGAATTATATGGTCCTGGCGGCCGCTCCCAGTCACCAGTCCAGCTGCTGCATTCTGGATTAGTTGCAGTTTCCGGGTCACCTTTAAAGGTAGCACCACATAGAGTGCATTGGAGTAGTATACTGTACAGTGGTACCTCGGGTTAAGAACTTAATTCATTCCGGAGGTCTGCTCTTAATCTGAAACTGTTGTTAACCTGAAGCACCACTTTAGCTAATGGGGCCTCCTGCTGCTGCTGCGCTGCCGGAGCATGATTTCTGTTCTCATCCTGAAGCAAAGTTCTTAACCCGAGGTAATATTTCTGGGTTAGCGGCGTCTGTAACCTGAAGCGTATGTAACCTGAAGTGTATGTAACCCGAGGTACCACTGTATAGTTGAACTAGAACTGGAAAGATTAGTTCACTGGATGACTTTGGGTCATCTGGTGGCTTCTTGCAGCCCAACCTACATTGCAGGGTTGTGTGTATAAACGAGGATTCAAAGAGAAGAATTATGGACACATCCCTGACCTCCTTGGGAAAAGTCTGGGGCAGAAAATACAATTCACAACAATTGTGTTGCTTTCTTAAAAGTTCAATTTGAGATTCCAAGCGTGCGTTCATTGCTTGGAAGACGGCTAACGTGCCAAAAGTTTTTTATTCACAAATTTGATGAGCTTTATTTGGACTGGATGTTGCATGTTTTAATTAAGTAAATCGATTATATTGTATTTGTGGTTATTGTAAGACTGATCCTTTGTAAGCATGGGTATTTAGTTGTAGCCCTCCTTCCCAGAGTGCTTGTTAGGTTCTCTCCACTCAACATCCACGTTTTAAATTCCTACATGACACAGGTAACAGTTCGAAGTCTTATTGAGGTCAGTTTCATGGTTAAAGGAAGTAATTTATCCTCCAACACTCAAGACTTGGTCACATTCACATTGTTGTTGTTGTTGTTTAGTCGTTTAGTTGTGTCCGACTCTTCGTGACCCCATGGACCAGAGCACACCAGGCACTCCTGTCTTCCACTGCCTCTAGGAGTTTTGTCAAACTCATGTTGGTCGCTTCTATAACACTGTCCAGCCATCTGGTTCTCTGTCGTCCCCTTCTCCTTGTGCCCTTCATCTTTCCCAACATCAGGGTCTTTTCCAGGGAGTCTTCTCTTCTCATGAGGTGACCAAAGTATTGGAGCCTCAGCTTCAGGATCTGTCCTTCTAGTGAGCACTCAGGGCTGATTTCCTTAAGAATGGATAGGTTGGATCTTCTTGCAGCCCATGGGACTTTCAAGTCACATTCACACCATGCATCTAAAGCAGTCAGTGCCCATTTAAAGCATGCAACTTTTCCGAAAAGCTTCAGAGGGCTGTAGTTCACTCCTCACACAGCTACAGTTGCCAGCACTCTTAATAAACTTTAGTTCCCAGGATTCTTTGCAGTGTGCGTCTGTGTGCCATGTGCTTTAAATGAGACAGGCTTACCCGGTAATTTAATTTCGGATGCCTACCGAAGAAGAAGAAAGAGAAGATTGGGACAATGGTTCTGTTTATTAAATAGAATGATTTTGCTGACTTTTTCAGAGCACAGCAGTCAGCCAGAAGACACAGAGACTTTGAACCATGGAAGATCCTTCTCATCATTCTGGGCGCTTCGATTGCAGCAGCCATCGCCATCGGTCTCTTCGTATACTTCATACACTTTCCGCAAGACAGAAAATATGGTAAATATCGTGTTTGTAGAGCTGCTTTCTGAATGAAAGTATTGACCTGTCACTTTTCCATGGGGTCTGGGTAAAAACCAGATCCAGTAGAATCAAAATGGTTTCCTGCAATCAAATTAAATATTATACAGCAAATACTACAGGTCTAGTTTTCGCCAACCCCACAAAAACATTGCTCCAAGGCCCAGATCCTAATGGGTCTCATCATGATTTTTGTATGGTGATACCAGTAACAAAGAATAGAACACAGTTGTGATCCATGTGGTCTTGACTGTGCTCTTGTGAGTATCGCTTGTAAAAACGACGAGGATCCATTACTATCTGTGCCCTGGATTCATGTTTTTGCACCTTTGCAGTGCAAGAAGGCATCAGATCCATGATTTTTATGATTCAGAGAATGGAGGCAAACTTGACAGTGGTTATGGAGAGGGAAAGGGACACAGGTGGTGCTGTGGGTTAAACCACAGAGCCTAGGACTTGCCAATCAGAAGGTTGGCAGTTCGAGTCCCCACGACGGGGTGAGCTCCTGTTGCTCAGTCCCTGCTCCTGCCAACCTAGCAGTTCGAAAGCACATCAAAGTGCAAGCAGATAAATAGGTACCACTCCAGTGGGAAGGTAAACGACATTTCTGTGTGCTGCTCTGGTTTCGCCAGAAGCGGCTTAGTCATGCTGGCCACATGACCCGGAAGCTGTATGCCGGCTCCCTTGGCCAATAAAGCGAGATGAGTGTCACAACCCCAGAGTCGGTCACAACTGGACCTAATGGTCAGGGGTCCCTTTACCTTTATGGGGAGGGAACCATAAAAAAAAATCATTCAATTCCCCTAGGATCTCTTTTACTGCATCCAATGTGTCTGAGCACAGATAGATGCCTTTTCTTTCTCTCTCTTGACTCTACCCCCAGTCACTCTGCCTGCCCCCTCTACTGGTCTCCCACATCAGTCCCCTTTCCCTTCTTTTCTCTCAGTTGCTCCACTTTCTGTTCAGCTGCTCAAGGGCTGGTCTGAACCTTAAAAATCACAGAGGGTTAGATGAGGAACTCGGAAAGAGCATCACTCTTCAAGATTCCTCCTTCAGGTCCATGAACTTTCATGACAAAGGAGCATTAAGTTTTCAGAAGGAGGAGACACAGGCCTTTGTGTCTGTGTGATTTTTACAGCAAGATGAACATGCAGGTGGAACTTGACCCATCCATACCATGTTTCACCGTATTTCAGTTCAATAAGGTTATTGTGCCAGCCAAAGGCCATGACAAAACCATACAAGCGCAATCAATAAAATTACATATAGAGCGAATACTCTGCATAAACCAACAAAACCAAGCAAGGCAAGCGAGACTATAAATGGGGAGCCACCACAACTATACGCAGTGTGTTTCAAATTATACCTCCGAATCTGCCTTACAATTTACTGCAATTTTGCCTAGTTCCTTCTTCCTAATCTTTCTTGCCGCCAGTGCAAAAAGCGCCAATTTATGAGTCACTGAGGGGTTCAAGTCATTCAGCAGCCACTCAGAATCCTCTTCGCCAAGGAAAGACTGCTTTCCTGAACCAAGAGGAGATGTAGAAAACCATGCTTTATAGCAGTGGTTCCCGATTAGTGGTTTCACCATTGCCCCATCCCTTGCCAACTACCATATTTTTCGCTCTATAAGACGCACCAGACCACAAGATGCACCTAGTTTTTGGAGGAGGAAAACAAGAAAAAAAAAAATATTCTGAATCTCACAAGCCAGAACAGCAAGAGGGATCGCTGCACAGTGAAAGCAGCAACCCGTCTTGCTGTTCTGGCTTCTGGGATAGCTGCGCAGCCTGCATTCGCTCCATAAGACACATACACATTTCCCCTTACTTTTTAGGAGGGAAAAAGTGAGTCTTATAGAGCAAAAAATACGGTGTGTTTTTTTTTTTTTGCCATTTTTGCATGGTAATATCACAAATTTTGTGGTCTGTTTTAGCGCTGTGTGGCTTTTCACAATATCGGCCAAAATTGGTTTTGAAATCACACCGTTTTAACAATTTTGACCCTGCAAGACACAGCAATATACCTGTCCTCACTCAAGGGAGAGCAGGGCAGCCAATTTCAAGGCACCACCAATATTGTACAATGATCTCAGCCAGGGCCGGATTTAGGTTTGATGAGGCCCTCAGCTCCTGAAGGCAATGGGGCCCTTTATATGTCCAGCTGTCCTTTGTCAACAATAAATTGTCACTGGTTTTTGTGTTGAATATATGCTATGTGGTGATTTATGGACCTAATAGGTATCTAAAGCCATTTGCTCACAACAAATAGGAGCCTACACAACACAAAACACTGTTGCTGTATGTAGGCTTTATTTTATTTGTTTTTTTATCTTATATTCTGGAAATGTAAAGGGGATTCCAGGCACTCACACAGGGTCTGTGCTCCTTTGGAGAATTGAGACACATAGCGGAGACTGTTGTAGCTTTAAGAAATACAGTTTATTCACCAATTTGCACCTTCAGTCTGTGTGGAGGGGGCTTCAGAACTTACAGCAGTGTCATTTCAAGATGGGCTTGTACCCCACAGCAGTGCAGCCATCGAGATGAAGACATCTCTCCCAACCAGCCTTCAGCCAACTTGCCCAAGATGGACCCCAGCCTTTCTTCCTCCTTCTTCTTCCCAGAAGAGTAAAAGGGACCCCTGCCCACTAGGTCCAGTCGTGGCCGACTTTGGGGTTGCAGCACTCATCTCGCTTTATTGGCCGAGGGAGCTGGTGTTTGTCCGCAGACAGTGGTCATGTGGCCATCATGATTAAGCCGCTTCTGGCGAACCAGAGCAGCACACGGAAATGCTGTTTACCTTCCTGCCGGAGCGGTACCTATTTATCTACTTGCACTGTGACGTGCTTTCGAACTGCTAGGTTGGCAGGAGTAGAGCAATGGGAGCTCACCGCATCGTGGGGATTCGAACCTAGGCTCTGTGGTTTAACCACAGCGCCACCCACATCCCTCTGGAAATCTACATCCAGTTTATTTTTCCCTTTAATTTTTTTTTAGGCCCCCAAGAGAGTGGGGGCCTAAGCTATAGCTTCTTTAACTTATATGTAAATCTGGCAATGATCTCAGCCGATAGCACTGCTGATCTGGGCTGCCTTCCCTCATGTTGACAGAGGGCAGGGCAGCCAATTGCCCTCACATGGCACAGTGGCACTACCATCCCCTGGCACGGAGGCAGAGCAGCTTTTCTCAGCCAGCAGGAAAGCAGCAGCAGCCACAGTGGATATGCATCTTCGCTGGCTGCCCCACTGATGAAGGCTTGAAGCATCCCCCATCCCCTCGCACTCAAACCATGAGGTTGAGGTGACTCTGCTTCCTCTCCTCCCCCCACCCATTCCATCTCCACAGCCGCTCCTTCCCTCATCTCCAAACCTGATCTCCTGTTTCAGACATCGTGATATATCGGAATCTGTTTAGCTGCTGATATATCACGATGTTGCAAACCAGATCTCACTCAGCCCTACTCTGTTGTTTAGTATACCTACAATCCTTTGCTTATTAGGGGGATACCCGACATTTTCTTCCAAAAAGTGCTTTGCAGAGGTAACTGCCGTAGAGTTATCAAAAGTAAGGGGTCCGTGGCTTGGCTTTTGAAAAATAGGGGGGCCCTCAGTAATTAGCTAATTGGGAACCACTGCTTTATAGGAGCATAGGAAATGGCCTTACACCAAGTCCAGCTCAGCAGCAGCAGCTGTCTGGGGTTTCAGGATTATCTCCTGGCCCAACCTGGAAATGCTGGGAATCTGCAATCTTTCCCATGCAAATTTCATCCTCTGCCATGAGCTATGGTCCTTCCTTCAAAGTTCTAAGCTGTTTTCAAACAGCTGAGATTACTTACACCTTCCCAGGCTCAATTCCAGAAGTCTGGTGAGCCTGAGCAGGGGGAGAGAGTGGCTTAAGGTAGCCAAGTGTGGCAAGAGGGAGAGAGAATTATTTTCCCCTTCCCCGCATGCTCATTCTGAGATATTTAGTGGTATGTATTTATTGGTGGTTCTGGAGGGATGTGGACTTTCTAACACAGCAGAGGCCTTATCATTCCCCCGCTTTTTCTTTTGCAGATCAGAGATTAACCTACTTCAGCGGCAACTTCAAAATTATGGGCGTCCAGTACAATCCTGCTTTGTCTCGACAGTCCTCAGATCGATTTAGAGAGGCAGGAAATTGGATTGAGAAACTGGTATGTGCAATTTATTTGTTCATCGCAGTTGTTTATTTTCACTGTTGGAGATGCAAATCTTTCCAAGGCGGCTTACGAGTAACATGAAACGACATCTAAAAGAATACGCAACAAGCAATATCAAGAAATTGGGAAGCCCTTGGGATCCTTCCCAATGGGCAGTTGCTGGGAGATGTCCCTGTGGAGGGTGGGAACAGGCTCTGAGGACATTTTTCCTTCCTGCCTGCCACCTTGGTCTCCTGGATCTTTGTCACAGGGCAGTTGGTGGTATATGATCTCCCTATTCCAGAGGTTTCCAACCTTCTTGAGTTGACGGCTCCCTTGGCCAGCTACATTCTTTCTGCGGCACCCCTGTGGGGCTCAAGAGCCCAGTTATGTCACCCCTTGCCTGCAGAGCTGGCAGCCTCAACCTTTTTCGAACACCCTCCCTTGTGGAGTGTTCCCTCAGCTTTCTCTCCTTGGGAGTCCTCTGGGCAGCTGCTGCCCCGATCTCTGAGCTGCCCCCTCCAGCCCCCAAGAGAGGTGCCTCCTGACACTGCCCACCAGGGGCCTGGGAAGAGGATGCCCCCAGCCTTAGTGGCGCAACAGAGACTGGCCAAAGGTGAACAGGAGGCCAGCACCTTACCTTAGGAGGCAGCAGTGGGCGCTGCCTGTATGGCAGAAGGGCTCTCCTTCTGCACTGGGCACTCAGCTCCCAGGCAGACCTTGCACACAGCAAGCAGAAGAAAGGCCAGCGCAGCGCCTGCCAGCCTCCCACTTGTCTGTCCATTCCCAACAGCAAGGGCTGGCGGACTGGCTGGCTGGGCTTCCTCGCCCACTTGCCTGCTTACTCCGAGGCCGCCTCAACTCCTGGCAACCAGTGCCCCCTGACCAGCCCGAGGCACCATTCGCCTGCGGAGCTTGTAGCCAGGGCTGCTGCAACAGACAGCTGTGCAAGCCTTTGGGAGGCAGAGACACAAAAAGGCATCAGAGGAAGGGAAGGGAAGGGAAGGGGGACACAGGCCAGTGTTTCCCACGACACCCCTGACCACCATTCAAGGCCCCTGGGGTGCCATGGTTGAAAACCACTGCCCTGTCCTATTTTTCCTCCTGTCCTCGTTGCTCAGCAGTACCCATTATAGGAAATAAGAATGATGGGTGGTTGTTTTCCCCAACACCTGCTTCTCACATTGTGTCAAATCCCAGCAAAGACGGCCCATCTCACATATAAGGTCTGCTGAATGTGTTCAAGTCGCTATCTGAACAGGGGTCAAAGCTAGACTTGTATCTCTGTCCTTGGTCTGTGGCATTCATATGACGGAAAGGATTCCTGATGCATTTGGACTATTTGTGGAAGGCATGGGGAACCTGGGGGTCTCCAGATGTGGTTGGGAGTCTTCACATCACTAAATTCACAGGTAGATTGAGGGGAGAACAATAGGCTTGTTTCCTCCTAAAGTGAGCGGAAATGACTAGACTAAGCATGCCAGGACAGCTTGCTCTGTGGGCATTGGCAGGTAACAGCTGACTTCAACTAACAAGCGTAGGCAAACATTTTTAAACTGCTGAAGTTGTTCATGAAAGATATGTGTAGCTTTTGGCTCAGCCCTGTGTTTCATACACTCCAAGCAGGCATCAGTAAATTTACTATGTGAGAACAGTGTTGCTTTTCCCCTGTACAATTGATTAGTGTTCCAGTACTGGGGGAAAGTTTAAAGGAAAGATTAGAAAGGCATTTGGATATCCCATAAGTGAATTCTCGTTTATTGTACTCAAAAGTGAGTGTGCATTTTGAACGTTAAAGAGCTGCTGGCAGTTCTGTTGCAATTGGATTATCCTCTGGAAATTGGTTTTTAATCCGTGTGAATCCTTCCTTGATGTATTCATTAGCTGCCTTACTGAAGATGATGATGGCGATAATGTTTAATTGGTTACAGATTTATGACTCTGGCTTTGAGAGTGCAGATGTCTTTGTTTAGACGCCTATATACTTGTTTGGTAGGGACGCAGGTCGCGCTGTGGGTTAAAGCCTCAGCGCCTAGGACTTGCCGATTGAAAGGTCGGCGGTTCGAATCCCTGCGGCGGGGTGCGCTCCCGCTGCTCGGTCCCAGCGCCTGCCAACCTAGCAGTTCGAAAGCACCTCCGGGTGCAAGTAGATAAATAGGGACCGCTTACCAGCGGGAAGGTAAACGGCGTTTCCGTGTGCGACTCTGGCTCGCCAGATGCAGCTTGTCACGCTGGCCACGTGACCCGGAAGTGTCTCCGGACAGCGCTGGCCCCTGGCCTCTTGAGTGAGATGGGCGCACAACCCCAGAGTCTGTCAAGACTGGCCCGTACGGGCAGGGGTACCTTTACCTTTACCTTTATACTTGTTTGGTTAGTACAACAAGCAAATATTCAGTTTCCTGTTCTTCTTTAAACAATCACGTGTTCACTTACTGAGAATGTAAATATATCGAACAAATGATGTTAAAAGAAGGACAGGAAGCTGAGTATTTGCTTGTTGTACAGACCAAACAAATGCAACACAGGAGTTCTGCCCTAGCCTTTTCCTCAGAGACTAGTTTTGTATATGCAGGGATTCATTCACAAACCCACACTTGGTGGAAGCATTCAAACGTTTTTTCTACCCCTACTACAACAGTCCATAAGGTAGGCCAGGATTATTAATTCCATAGTGCAAATTGTGGGGAAAGATTGAGAGTTAGAGAAGAGAAGCTTGACTCCTCAGGCTGATTAGTGAGTCAGTGGCTGAGGTGAAAATAGGACCGGAAGCACAATTTGGGTAGGCTTGTGGTGGCATACAGGAAACCAAGATGGAAAAAACCTGCTATTGGATATATTCAAGATTGTAAAAAGGCAATGTATTTTAAGGACATGCATTGTGGTTATATCGGTGTATGTATCAACATTATCCACATTTTGCAGGGGGGGCGGACTCGATGACCCTTGTGGTTCCTTCCAACTCTACAATTCTATGACTAAGTAAACACCCCCAAACTTTAAAAAAAAATAAAAATTGAAGAGATTTGTGCATTTGGTGTGCATAACTTAGGTCCATGGCACCGTTATATAGCAATAATCTGTGACAGTGAATAGTTTGGGGTGATAAGTGATCCTGAGCAATCAGGGCCAGATTTAGGTTTGATGAGGCCCTGAGCTACTGGGGGTAATGGGGCCCTTTATACGTCCAGCTGTCCTTTGTCAACAACAAATTGCCGCTGCTTTTTGTGTTGAATATATGCTATGTGGCAATTTCTGGACCTAATAGGTATCTAAAGCCATCTGCACATGCAGAATGTAGGCACCCTATACAGTGGTACCTCTGGATGCGAACGGGATCCATTCTGGAGCCCCGTTCACACCCAGAAGCGAACACGACCTGCGTCCGTGCATCTGCGGGTCATGATTCGTCAGTTCTGTGCATGCGCGTGACATCATTTTGACACTGCGCATGCGCGAGCTGCAAAACCCGGAAGTAACACGTTCCATTACTTCTGGGTCGCCACAGCCCGCAACCCGAAATTACTTATCCCGAAGCTATTTCAACCCGAGGTATTACTGTATATAGAAATGAGCAAACCAGTGATATTTTAGGGAGCAGGCTAGCAGGCGGGGCCCATTGCTTACATTATAGGAGCCTACGCAGCACAAAATACTGTTGCTGTACGTAGGTTTTATTTTATTTGGGTTTTTTAATCTTATATTTTGGAAATGTACATCCAGTTTTTTTCCTTTAATTTTTTTGGGAGCCCCCAAGAGAGTGGGGCCCTAAGCTATAGCTTGTTTAGCTTATACGTAAATCCGGCTCTGTGGGCAATAATGACATATGACCTAAATGCGACCCACCTAAATGTGAATGCCTTCTGTGGGAGCGGCAGGCCATATATCTAAGTGCCAGACTTTCCCACTGAGCACCTAAACATAGAGAGTGGACGATGCTTTCCCTACAATGACAAAGGGGCAGGAATGTCAGGATTCCTGCCGGAAGGATGATTAGCTATGTGTACCAATCAGCTGCCGGTAACATCTGGAAAATCTGGAAAACATGCTCCTTAGGTGGAGCTGAGTCAAGGGAAGGAGTCAGTGACAAACAAAAAACTTTCTCATTTCCTAATCATTCGAATTCTCTGAGGTTAACAATGGTTGTCTCCTCTAATTCCTACTCGAGTGGCGCATGTTGCATATGTGAGGACCAAACGAGACATGCTATCAAATGTGTCTCTGCCCTTGATGGACAGGGTTGTTGCTTTTAAGAAACGGAAACATAGCTGGGAGGTTGGAAGCTGATACTTATTGGAGCATAAAAAGCATTTCTTTCACTGCTGCAGTCCTGAGTGAGGAAAAAAACCTTCTCTGAAAGTGGCATTTTCTTCTGGAGAAATCCAGTGGATTTCCCAAAAAGAAAAGACCAGCTCCACAGAACAGATATATCCCTCAGGGCTGCAGCAGGGGGGGGTGAAAGGTTTAAATCACCACCACCGTGCTTTTGGTGCTCCAATAATTATATTCCCCCTCCCGACGCTGATTTTATTTGCATTTTTAAAGGCAGCACAAATATGTTTAATGTCACAGGTAAAGGTAAAGGTAAAGGTACCCCTGCCCGTACGGGCCAGTCTTGACAGACTCTGGGGTTGTGCGCCCATCTCACTTAAGAGGCCAGGGGCCAGCGCTGTCCGGAGACACTTCCGGGTCACGTGGCCAGCGTGACATCGCTGCTCTGGCGAGCCAGAGCCGCACACGGAAACGCCGTTTACCTTCCCGCTGGTAAGCGGTCCCTATTTATCTACTTGCACCCGGAGGTGCTTTCGAACTGCTAGGTTGGCAGGCGCTGGGACCGAGCAGCGGGAGCGCACCCCGCCGCAGGGATTCGAACCGCCGACCTTTCGATCGGCAAGTCCTAGGCGCTGAGGCTTTAACCCACAGCGCCACCTGCGTCCCTAATGTCACAGGTACTCTTGCTATAAATCTTCTTGACCTGGATAATTATTTCATTATCACCTGAGATCCTTCTCTCAAGGAGTAGAGAGAATGTTGTGAAACTAGACCTTATAAGCTCAGTCCTGTGCATGTGTACTGGGAATTATTATTGTCCCTGTCTCCAGTTGGGCTCACTCCCATTTAAGCATGCATATAGCCTTCATCTCTCTCAGATCTTGCATTAGATGAAACTCCCAAGTCCTGTTTCTCTAAGGGCTGGTTTGCAAATGGCAATAGGGCGTGCTAGATTTTTCAATTTTCAATTTCCCAAAATATGAGGGGTGCTAAAAAGTTGGAACGACTTAGGAATTCAGAAGAGATTTTGGTTACATTAATATAACTTAGTTTTGCTTGTTTAGTAAAATGTGTGTAAAATTGCACAGAAAAAAATTATAAATGCAGTTGTACCTTATTATTATTATTATTGTTATTAAGCATTACCTGACATTTTCAGAAGGTAAAATCAAAATCCTTTGGTTTTCCGAAAGCAGTTTGTGGGCTTCTTCATCATAAAACTAAACTTGCCCAATCATGAAAGTTTTGAATTCAGCACTCGCAAAAACATATTTTTAAGGCCTGTCACTGAAGAAATTAGCAAAATTTAAGTTTCAGCCCTTAAACGCACCCCAAAATTTAAGTTGCACACCCTAGTATGGCAGCTCATCACTTGTTTTCAGTAGTCTTAGACAAGTTTGGTCAATACTTTATAGAGACTTGAGCCAGCAGTCTCCCTGTGTGTTGGTGTTCTGGCCATGATTCGCCACTCCCACAAGATAGCCGACTGCATGGTGCCTACATGCATACAGTCTTTCATGCACAGGTAACAACTCACATGGTTGATTTCCCCGATAAAATCCTGGTAATGTCCTGCAAGAAGGAGCTGGCCAGTTGTGTGCACGTATGTCGATCTCTTTTGTCGACCAATGTCATTCGTGCCCTGTGTACAGAATTGAGTTAGTGGAATAATATAGGTAAAGGTAAAGGGACCCCTGACCATTAGGTCCAGTTGTGGCTGACTCTGGGGTTGTGGCGCTCATCTCGCTTTTCTGACCAAGGGAGCCAGCGTACAGCTTCCGGGTCATGTGGCCAGCATGACTAAGCCGCTTCTGGCGAAGCAGAGCAGTGCACGGAAATGCCGTTTACCTTCCTGCCAGAGTGGTACCTATTTATCCACTTGCACTTTGACGTGCTTTTGAACTGCTAGGTTGGCAGGAGCAGGGACCGAGCAACAGGAGCTCACCCCGTCGCGGGGATTCGAACCACCGACCTTCAGATCGGCAAGTCCTAGGCTCTGTGGTTTAACCCACAGCACCACCCATGTCCCTAGTGGAATAATATAGAGCAGAGTAAATAATATAAATAAAATGCAAATGTTAAAGAAGGGTGCGTCTTCTTGTTGGACGTTACCAGGATTTGAAGGGTGACCAGGTGACAAAGAGGACAGGACACCCACACTTTTAATAGTTGTGTACAAGAGAAAATTTGAGCAGTTGTAGCTTGTAGTCATTACGGGCCAATTCAGACAAGGCTTCAGAGGCCCAATTTGGGTCTAACATGGAGCCAGCATGCCCACCATGACTGTTTGCTTATTCAATGTTTTTTGGGGGTGGTCCCAAATCTTTGACATTAGCAGGGAGTGGGTGTAATTCCATTTCTTCAGCAGCATGAGCCACTTTAAACATTTTCGCATTCCACCGAAGGATCAGTTTCCCGAAGTCCTATGAGCTGCACCACAGATATATAACAGCTTTATTATATTGGCAGTTTTATTTTCCGTCTTTCCCCTCATGATCCCTAGGCACAGCATTCACATATTTCACAGCTAAAGCACATTGGGTCAACATCTTCACCATCAGTTATTATTTGTACCCTGCCCATCTGACAGTTTTGGGTGGCTATCAAGTTATCAAGCTATCCCTCTGATCCCAAGGTCTTCTTCCTGGTCAGCCAGCCCCTGTTCCGACCCCATGAGAAGATATGTGAAATTAGAATGTTTTGCACTTGCTTACATTGAATTGCATTTGCCGGTTTTTTTATTGTTTAGTTATTTCATCAAATTTATATGCCTCCGGATTGCGTGTGTGTGTGTGTGGGAACCCTCAAAGTACTTTACTGCTCATTCATCCAGCTTGGGGAGACACCTCCCTGCTCTGACCCTGAACTTACAAACAGGTGGAGCTCTGACAAACCTCATTTTAGTAATTCAATCATAGGTTAATATTAAAGGCTATCTCTTCCTTCTCCAGTTTTCCCAACACAGTTTTGAATCCTAACCTATGCACCACCTTATGATATCAAAAGATAGATGTAACCATTAAAGCAACAGAGAGCTCATAGTAAGGTTATAAGAAAATATTTTCTCCCTGGTTTGCTGATACTATGCCAAGACAGATTTATATATCTCTTAGCTTCACAAACCTCAAAAGCAAGCTTTCATATTTAAACTGCTTTATGTTTAAACTCTTTGAGTTGTCACTTCAAAAGAGCACAGTACGTCTATTAACTTTTTTAATTAAAATTTTTAAAAAATCACCAGGAAACTCTGTGATCCAGTTCCCAAGGAGAACAGAACTGCATTTTAATGAATAAGGAACAACTAGATGATATTATCTCTACCATCCCATTACAGTAGTCTTCTCAGATGCTACTTTTGAGAAGGAATTCAGAATGACTCATTTCCCCGTCTGCGTTATTAACATTCCACGGTTATTTGGAAGAAACATTATTACTACCACTAATGAGGTTGTGGTGTTGTGTTTGTGAAGTTAGACTTCGTTCAGTCAGATAATGCCACACTGTACAGATACAACCTATCTATTTGGAATGGGACCCATCAGAAGCCAATTAAGTCTATGACCTAGATGAGCACTTGGGTAACCAGCACTTAAAATCCAATTAAATTTAAATTAATAAATGAACAGCACCAATTGTACTCATGATATCAGACACTTGTTGCATTACACTAGGTTTTTGTAGTTCCATACTGACTTACAATGGCCACTTCCTCATAGCTCCGGATATGGGGCTGCTGTCAATTCCCTATAAAGTTGAGGGTGGAGGAGCTTCAAGGCCAGTTTGCACAGCTGAGAAGGAGAACTCACCTCCATCTCTGGTTTTCTGCCCCAAATGCACTGTTTTAAAACTTGGTTGTTCTCTCGGCAAGAATTATTGCAGGTCATTGAGTCCCATCAGGAGCAGGTGTGTGGGGAGAGAGAGAGAGAGAGAGAGAGAATGAATTAATGAATGAACTAAAAAAAAAGCTTGTTGGGAAGTTACAGGTTGGTGGGAGTGTGATTCAACTCCCTATTCTTACCCCTGTTGCACTTTAAACCACCACCATGGCTATATAGGAAGTCAGTAGCAGACCTGAAGCATCATGGCTGGTGGGGGAGACGGCTTTCCTCACATACCTAAATAGGGTTGTATTTTGCGTTTACTGTTGCCACACAGAAAAAAAAAATTGAGTTGCAGTTTTCTCCCTGAGAAAGCACTAATCACCTACTGAAAAACAAAGCACCTACTTGGGACTTTTATTTGACTAGGAAATACTTTTAATAGAACCAAAATACTTGCATTGCCGTGTAGCAAACTTAACTGACTTATACAAGAGTGACAGTACTGGCACAAAAATCTGTGTAAGTTAATTGTATTTGCCACACCTCGAATAAAGCTGCAGTTCTTGTTGCGCTGCTTTGAAAAGGATATGTTAAGATTAGAAGAAGAACAAACAAAGGCAATTAAAATTACGAGGGCATGAAAAGTCTTCTTCATCTTGGATAGAAAGAAGACATGAAAGAGAGTGATAAAGTAATTGCGTGTGTCAGAGAATTTGAACAGGAAACTAATTTTGGAGCAGCAAGTATAAAACAACTGATTAATACTTTCCTAAAATGATCAAAAGAATGCACTCTGCAGACTTGGGGAAGTCTTGGGCAAGCAGAGGTGGTGATGGGCAACATGACTGATGGTTTTTTTAACACAACACAGAGCCTAGGACTTGCCGATCAGAAGGTCAGCAGTTTGAATCCCTGTGATGGGATTGCTCGGTCCCAGCTCCTGCCAACCTAGCAGTTCAAAAGCACGTCAAAATGCAAGTAGATAAATAGGTACCACTCCAGCAGGAAGGTAAACGGCGTTTCCATGCGCTGCTCTGGTTCGCCAGAAGCAGCTTAGTCATGCTGGCCACATGAGCCAGAAGCTGTATGCCGGCTCCCTCGGCCAATAAAGTGAGATGAGCACCGCAACCCCAGAGTCGGTCACGACTGGACCTAATGGTCAGGGGTCCCTTTACTTTTTACACAAATTCTTAAAAGAGCCTCTTGGCTGGTCTTTTAATGTGTAAAGGAGGTTATTTTAATCTGTTTCTGTATTTTAACTTTTGTGTCTTTTGAAGCAGGGTTGTAAATTCTTCTTGATTTTACTGTTTTACATTTTGTAAACCACTTTGATTATTATTTTTTACAATCAAGTGGTTTATAATTTTTTTGAAATGAAATGAAATAATGAATGAATGGTCACTAAATTGTTAACTACTTGGAACCCCAGGGATGACAGGGGATAAGGTTCTCTTTTTGTATCATGTGCCATTCTGAATTTCCTCAAACGCCCACAATAACTGATCAGGGGACTGTGATGCTGTTGCTCTCTTGCTCTCCCTGAACATGCGAGAGCAAAAAGTGTGCAGGGGTTATGTTTGTGTATGCTGCTTTACCGCCCCGCTCCCTGCATACACCAACCCATTTCGCTCCATTCCTGACTTCTGTGTGTTTAGCTCAGAGGTCGACAAATTCCCATCATCTGCCTCTGAGTTGTGACCTCCCTCAAACCACTGTTGTAAATCTATACTGGCTTCCTCTTCCTCCTCCCTGGAGGGGTCAAGATAGGGCGGCGGTCTCCACCATTCCTCCTCTGCCCAGTCCCTGACAGTCACTCTCTCCTGGTCTGATGTACCTCACACAGGATTTCATGGCTTCCATGGGGCTGACCCAACATGTCATTAACCCAGGGCATGCAGGACAAACTCTTGATTTGGATTTCTCTTGCCATGGCCAGAAAACTTCCTGTTTAACTTTAGACTTTCCACAGCTCTCCTTCCCTGCACGGGTGGGGGAACTATTAAAATGGTCCGCCCTTGGAGTGTAATGAGTCCTCTGGTGAACTTGCTGCTGTGATGCTCCTGTCAAATACCTAGTTGCTCTATGGATATGAAGATGACCCAAGTGATGGATATGCTGCAGTGCAATGGTTAGAAAGGAGATGAAGACTGGTGACGAGTTCAATTAAGTGCGTTAAGAGGTGAGCTCATTATGGAGCCTACTCAATGGAAATGCTGGTATCAAAGAGGGATTTATTTTCACCATTGCGCCTTCTCATTGTCAGCTGTCCTGACAACAGTCCATGGCCTTGTGCAATTTGGCCTGGGGAGAGATGCTGTGGAATGTTTGGTAAATTTGCTCCCAATTGCCATGATCTGGACTCTCTGCAGTTTAATTAGTGGAGGTGCTCAGATGCCTATCAGGTCCAGTTTTTATGGATGTTTTAAAGGTATTCTGAGGGTGGGGACAAGATCTTTGGTTACATCCAGCCGACCATCAATATGCTTGAGCGTCCTTGTCCACTGTGGCTTGTTACTCTAATGAAGAGGTGATGTCTGGCCAAGTCTAGGATCCATTTCAATATGATTTCAAGATCAATTTTGGGCCTGCCATTGCCTTGATCACTCTGTGACATTGGATCTGTCAACAGGAAGACAGAACGGGTGAATCCTTATTTATTATTTTCAACTTCTTGGAAGCTTTTGATGCCATCGGTCATAGTATCTTTCTGAAGAGGGTACCTGAGTAGTTTTCCCCACCTCTTGCAAAGACTGGCTGGGGAAACCCAACCAGATGGGTGGGGTATAAATAATAATAATAATAATAATAATAATAATAATAATGTTTCCAATATTCTCCCTATTGACTTCTAGAGAGATGGTCCTGCAATTGTGTCAGAGTAGAATGGTGCTGAGCCCTAAAGAAAAACAAATGTCACAATTATTAGGGAAATATAAAAAAGAGAGGGGGGGAATGCAGCCCCGTCTGGAAAGCAGCGAAGTGGCTCAGAAAGCGAAAAAATCGCCTTTGCATGCGGTTATGTGACAGGACATATATATAGGTGGCATCCTGGTTCATCTATGGGTTCATCCACACACAGTGCTTTCTAAGCCCAAGTCTAGAAAAGTCTGAGCACTTTTCCAACTTCCTTCACTTTCCCCAGGAAAATCCACTCTTTGATGCTGAATCAGAACAAACAGCAATTTGGGTTTTCTGCTGATTGCAGAAAGCGTTAAAGAATGGAGAGTGGAACTGTGGATGGGCGCAAGAAAGCTACCTCAGCAGCATCCTTGTGTGGTGTCGCTCGGCCGAGGAGAGGGGCAGAGAATTGACTCTCTTCTCCAGGCCAGGCTTGACCCAGGGGTAGAGCTGTGTGGTTCCGCCCTCCAAAAAAAGTGTCGCCCGGTGTGGTCAGCCGCCCTGCCCCCTAGCTATGCTAGTGGGGTTTTCACAGGGAAAGTGGAGGGGCAAATAAAATAAAATAAAATAAAATAGTACTCGGGTAAAGACTGGAAAAGTGCAAAGCTGTGCCTAGAAAGTGTGGAGGAAAATGAGTGTGGATGATCCCTATGTTGATAGGGATGCTGTGCAATTTGAGATGAAACCAAGATGATGAACTGCTGTGGTATGTGATAAGAATACATTGAGAAGACACCTGGGATTACTCACCAGCAATTTATCTCAGCACCTCAGCTACCAAGCAAGTCGTGTCTCCATCTAACATTCCAAAGCCTTGAGCCGCTGCTCAGGTGGCCATTAAACCATAGTAACAGCAATAACATTTCTGTACCAGAAACTGCATTGCCTCACTGTTAGGAGTCTTACAGCACACTGTTAAGTAGGGAAGCGCTATTATCTCCTTTCTGCAGACCAGGACATCCTGGGAATTTGCAGTGGGAGGAGGAAACTGAATCTTTGTCAAAAGCAGGGGTGCAGCTGCCCCCCATCAAGTAAATCAATAAAGATAATTAACTAACTGAGGTTCTGCACCACCATCCTCAAGATAAATCCTGGCTACGCCCATGGTCAAAAGACTTGGCAGTCATTAAAAAAAACAACAGATTCAACATTAAGGTTGTATTCTCTCTAGAACATAAGTTCCACTGAACTTATGGTAGAACTTGCTTCCAAGTAAACACGCGTAGGATTGTGCTCTTAAGTCTTCCCTTGATATTAAATTTTTCTTTAACCGTCTCATGATAATTAATACCAGAAATGCAAACTTTGTACAACAAGATGGAGTAAGCCTACATGCACACCACCTTGAACTCGTATAAAGCAGGATAAATATAAAAAGTCATCGAAAAGTAATAAAACTGCACAGGAAATATTTTCATTTTCATATGGGACATAAGGCTACATTTCAGTTATAAAGTGTTTGGAGAGTTTTGTAATTCAAGTCTACTAAATTTATAGATTATATGAATTGGTTGTTGTTATTTGCATTTGTTAAATCACTTTATACAGAAGTTGCAAAGCAAGTTAACTGGATAAAAGACAAATAAAACTGGACATGTCTAAAATACGGGCAGGCTTCTTCTTATTTATTGTTTGTGTTTAGAAAACAAATGGCAAGATGCTATGAATGAAAATGCATTCTTAGGAAGTGGTAGAACATTTGCAAAAGACTTTTTGGACACAGATTACGCAAGAAGACATTCCAGTCCAGCAAAGAGAATTTCAGTTCTGGAGAACTGGGCTCAAACGCTGTCTGAGATGGATAGCTTTGTGCAGGGGTCAGCAAACTTATTCAGCAGGGGGCCAGTCCATTGTCCCTCAGACCTTGTGGGGGGGCCAGACTATATTTTGAAGAAGAAAGAAAAGAATGAATTCCTATGCCCCGCAAATAATCCAGAGATGCATTCTACTCATGTAAAAACATGCTGATTCCCGGACCATCTGTGGGCCAGATTTAGAAGGTGATTGGGCCAGATCCGGCCCCTGGGCCTTAGTTTGCCTACCCATGGCTTTGAGGCTAGTGGGTCATTTACAGAGCAATCTTAACCCTCACATTTGCTGGCTGGAAAGAGCTAGGATGGGGTGGAGATGCCTTTCTGTAGGAAGAGAAGATCTTCATCAGCTTGGGGTGCATTTGCCAGAGAGGCCCTTGCTATACCTGTGAAAAGTTCTATGGGCACCAATTTAGCATTAATAGTATTTTTGTTGACAGCAACCAGTCAGCCCTGAAATGGGGCGTTCTGGGGATGGAGCAGAGGCAACCTAAAACACCTTCATTCTTCTGTAAATCTCCAGGATCAGGCTCATCAGCTATACTCGCATCAACTATACCCCACCAAAATTGATTTTACAAAATGGAAATCGGCTTGGGGGTGGGGTGGGGGAGAGAAATCAGTTTTATTCCCCTACCTCCCAGCTGGGCCACTGTGAGATGGCACTCCTCTCTCAGATGTTACAGTAAAAATGGGCCTCTCTCTCTCTGGAATGTCTGGCTTAGGCGGGTAGAAGATAAGAGCAAAGTTGAATGGGTGTTATTGTAACCCAGACAGGGGGAGACTGAAAGGGAGGAGGCGAACTGAAAAGGAGGAGGGTAACACAAGAAACAAAGCCCCATCTTATTGCTATTAGTGTAAATCACATGTTTTATGTGCAAACACGTGTCCATGCATTCTAAGGGGTATAAAAAGTGGGCGCACCCTTACTGGGGTGTGCAGGTTGCGAGCTTATCGCTCTGTACCTTTGTTCTGCATATATGCATTTCAAATAAAACCCTGTTAATAACCTGCAAGGACGTTTTGCTGCTTTGTGTGAGTCTGTGCTCCGGGGACCCAATAGCAGATATGGAACAGGTCCAACAGCACCACTCTGGAAGCAGTGGACAATCCACTTTTTCACTCCTTTTCAACCCATCCAATTCAGGAATGCTCAGCCCAGTTGCAAGCCTACACACTCACAATGGGAGAAAGCTCCGTCCAATTCACGACTTCTGGGTAGGCAGGCATAGGGTTGCACAGTTTAAATACTGAAATCACGTGAGAAATGTAGCCTTCCTAAAATTACTTCTTAATAGTGCTTGGGGTTCTGAGAAACAAATGAAGACGAACTAGGCAGCTGTTTGTGACGCAAGCTCTTGCTTTGTGCTACTGCAGCTGAACTGGAGCCAGGGGCAGGTATGATTCAGCTGAGCGAAAACGGTTTTTTCTGCATTACAGAGGACCATAGCTGTCAACCGTCCCTTATTTTGGCGGGAAAGTCCCTTATCCCAGTGCTGTGTCCTGCTGCTGTCCCTTATTGATGATGTCCCTTAAATTTCCCGGGTTTCAAAGTAAGCAGCTCCTCTCCCTCCCTCCCTGCCGGCCAGGGAGGAGGGAGGCTCCAACTGTGTTGCTTGGCTGCGTTGCTCACCCAATAAGGAGTCTAAGAATGACTGGGGGTGGAGTTTGCATGCCTTGTGCCAATCAAATCATCGGCGTTGCCTGGGAACTTGCCTTTGCTCAGCGCTTCCCAGCGGAGAGGTGACAGTGGTTTTCCTTGCTGCATCCCCTTTGCTGGGTTGCTGCGCTGTGGGAACCACCGCTTGAGGTTTCGTTTGGCTGCTGGCTGGGCTTTCTGCCTTTGGCTCGGAGGGGCTCAGAAGTTGAACATACCTGTGCCTGGAAAATTCCTTATTTTGGCTGCTGATCCCTTATTTTTGAGGCTGCTGGTCCCTTATTTTCAAATCTGTAAGTTGACAGCTATGCCGAGGATATCTCTGCAATGTGGCGCTGCAGAACTAGTATGAGGTGTTCCTCGGATGACCCTAAGTTCTCTTTGCTAAAAGAACACTTTTGCTTTCTCCCAACAGATGTACGAGACATTTCACAATTCCATTTTAAGGCCTAAATATAGAGGCTCACGGCTTGTCAAAGTGAGGTATGTAAAACCACGGTCCAAAGGCATGGCAAAAATCTTCCCTCCTCTGCATTGCAGGGGAATGGAGTGATCGATCCTCAGGGCCTCTTCCAATTCTACAATTCTGTGATTCTCCTGTGACTCAGCCAGCAGGTGGATTTGCCTGTGTGTGTGTGTGTGTGTGTGTGTGTGTAACTAACTAATGGATGGGGATGGGGGATGCATCAAGCCTTCATCAGTGGGGCAGCCAGCGAATATGCAGAGCCAGTGTGGTGTAGTGGTTAAGAGCGGTAGTCTCGTTATCTGGGGAACCGGGTTCGCTTCCCCGCTCCTCCACATGCAGCTGCTGGGTGACCTTGGGCCAGTCACACTTATTTGAAGTCTCTCAGCCCCACTCACCTCACAGAGTGTTTGTTGTGGAGGAGGAAGGGAAAGGAGAATGTTAACCCCTTTGAGACTCCTTTGGGTAGTGATAAAGCGGGGTATCAAATCCAAACTCTTCCTCTTCTTCTTCTAAGTTGGTTGCCTGGATTCCACCAAGCTGCTCCTGATACAGTTCTCTACAACACTTAGCAGAATGGTACAGGTGACCACAGTATGTTGGGGCAAGGTAGCTCATTCCAGCGTCCTTTTCATCTGTATTGGCTCTCTGAATCGTACAGATGCGTGGTAGAAAGGTTATAAACTGCTCATCTGGATCCACTTTGAATGACATCTTTCTGCATGATCCCACATCAGCAGGGCCTTAGATGTCTCTGCACTGTAACAACTGTCAGCTTTAGGTACCTTTGGAAATTATTTGCCTTGGAAATGAAATGACTTAACTTGCGTTAGTGTACCAGACTGGAAAGCTTACTCTCCTTTTTGCAATAATTTGTAGAAGACCGCTTCACAAGTCTTTGGGGGTCATCAGTAAAACAAGGCAGGACGGCTAAATCCACAAACCACATGTAATGCCGGTGAGTGCAATAACAAAGAGCTTCACCGTCACACCTAGTTTGACACTGAAGCCACCTAGCAGGTTGATAACATAGGTGATATTTCATCTGGGGAATTTACCCTATGCCTCCTCCCTGTTCAACCCATATGAACCTAATCATTGCAACCTCTCCTCTTGACATATTATTCCTGAGAGGTACCTAGTTTTTCCAGTTTGTGCTGTAACACAGATGAACATTTTTAATTTCCAAGACCGGAGTATTTCCATATTTTCCCAAAGCTGCTAGTTGGGCAGTGGGCAGTTCCTTTTGACAGTAGTTTGAAATGTGTTAAAACCTTTCAGATATTTGTTCGGTGTAAACATGTCCTTGTGACCCTCGACAGCCTCACTCCTGTCCCTTTTAAATTTATCCCAGGGATTTGAACTTGTAATGCCAGTAATGGTATTTGTACAGTGGACGCTCGGGTTGCGAATGTGATCCATGCAGGAGGCACGTTCACAACCGCAGCCCTGCCCGCGTCTGTGCACACGCGGGTCACAATTCGGCGTTTCTGCACATGCTCGCGGGTTGCGATCTAGCGCTTCTACGCATGCGTGAGTGCTGAAACCTGGAAGTAACCTGTTCCAGTACTTCCGGGTTCAGTGCGGTGCGCAACCCAAAAACACCCAACCTGAGCCATCTGTAACCCTAGGTATGACTGTATTCTATGGTATTGTCCTATCTGAAGGTAGCAAATATGTGCTATATAGACTTGGTGGCCAGGAGACTAAGACTAGCCCAAGCTAGCATATTCTTAAGAATGTAGTTAAATGTGCATTGCATTCTAGATCATGAATCTGGGCACTGTATTTTAATTGGCAGCTCTTTGATTAAAATCAGTTTTATTCTCAGATGTTTATAAACTCCCGAGTTCCTTACACTGGCAGCATAATTCCCCAGGACCCTCCCCGCACCTCCAATCCACTGAACGTATACCAGGAAGGCACAGCTGTGTAGCTTTCCTCGTTCCGTCTTTTCAAAGCAGCAGCCTAGCGGGCATTGGCAGAGCACTTTCCATAAGCCCTTAATAGCTATATTTGACAGGTCATTTCTGTGTCACCCGCAGGTGACACAGTCCTGGATTGAAATGCGTAGATTTCATTTGCATTAACACATTAAGGGCTTTGACTGTGGCAGGTGAAGAAAGCAATGGCTGAACGCTCCCTCCCCATGGACTGCACAGGATCAACTTAACTATGGTTGCCAGCTTTGAGAAGGGGAGGGTGTCTGGCTGTACTTCTTCAGCAGGCTGTGCCCCCCCCCATTTATTTGTCTTCCTGTGAGTTTATGACACTGTTCCTCAATTAGTATTTTTTTTAAAAAAATAGGCCTTCCCTTCGAAATCAATTCCACCTTCTGTGATTCTGCAACAACGAACGTTCACTCTGTACTCACATTGATTGCTTGTCGGGCGTTTATAATTTCCTGTTAATCGTTCAGCACTCTCGGGTGAATTTCCCTGCTACTTCCATAACAGCCAAAAGTCTTTTTTTAAAGGATGTTTTTAAAAGGTGTCGTTGCAACACCTTAGGGCGACAGAGCACTTTAATCCACTTTAATTGTACAAGCCTAGATTTACCAGCTGTTGCTCGAGTCTGCAGCGTGCAGCTATGTGAGGTCATCTGTAGACTGACAAATGAATAGTGGGGATTATTTTAGCTTTCTCTTTCACTTGATGACAGTACCGTTCTAGCAGCACTGGCCATTTACCTAAAGCAGCGATGGGCAGTTTCTGGTTTCCACCCAATCTTTGCCTGCCAGGGGGTCCAAACTGACCCATGAGGCCATTTTCCTCAAGCCATGCCCACCTGTCCATCAGGGAGACATCAGCTGATGCACAGGAGGGAGGGGTTCAAACCTGGTGGAATCTTCCTTCACCTGTGCAAAGTGGTCAGCAGAACTGCACTCTTTGCTCACCAGCTGGAGGCTTAAAGAACAGCACAGGTCTGTTTGGAAAAAGGCATTCAAACAGCCATGCACTACGCTTTGAAGTCCCAACTGCTGGAGCGTCAAAGGGCAGCATCCCTTGATGCCACCAGGACATCAAGGGATTTGACAGGTGGGTGGACCCGCCCACCCACCTGTCAAGTTTGGCCCTCCACCTGGGGTGGGGAGATAAGGATCTGGTCCGCCAGCCATAAAAGGTTCCTCGCTCCTGATCTGAAGAAAAGGAAGGAATGACGAAGCACTTTCCATCGGCTAATGCTTGCAATATTTCAATATTTCTATATGGTCTGAAGCTCAACATCAAAAAAATGAAGATCTTGGCCACTGGTCCCATCACCTCCTGGCAAATAGAAGGGGAAGAAATGGAGGCAGTGAGAGATTTTACTTTCTTGGGCTCCATGATCACTGCAGATGGTGACAGCAGTCACGAAATTAAAAGACGCCTGCTTCTTGGGAGAAAAGCAGTGACAAACCTAGACAGCATCTTAAAAAGCAGAGACATCACCTTGCCGACAAAGGTCCGTATAGTTCAAGCTATGGTTTTCCCAGTAGTGATGTATGGAAGTGAGAGCTGGACCATAAAGAAGGCTGATCGCCGAAGAATGGGTGATTTTGAATTATGGTGCTGGAGGAGACTCTTGAGAGCCCCATGGACTGCAAGAAGATCAAACCTCTCCATTCTGAAGGAAATCAGCCCTGAGTGCTCACTGGAAGGACAGATCGTGAAGCTGAGGCTCCAATACTTTGGCCACCTCATGAGAGGAGAAGACTCCCTGGAAAAGACCCTGATGTTGGGAAAGATGGAGGGCACAAGGAGAAGAGGACGACAGAGGACGAGATGGTTGGACAGTGTTCTCGAAGCTACAAACATGAGTCTGACCAAACTGCGGGAGGCAGTGAAAGACAGAAGTGCCTGGCGTGCTCTGGTCCATGGGGTCATGAAGAGTCAGACATAACTAAACGACTAAACAACAACAATGCTTGCAAAGTTCAGGTGAAGGAAAGGAGGGGTGAAGAGAAAGAGAAAGAGAAAGAGAAAGAGAAAGAGAAAGAGAAAGAGAAAGAGAAAGAGAAAGAGAAAGAGAAAGAAAACTTTAATGTTTTGCTTGCCTGCTCGCTGATCATTCCTAGTGTCCCTACATTTGCGGCCTAAAACACACACTTTGGGAAGCAAAATGTTACAACTTTTGCTTGTGCACACTGGTTCTGTCTATTTGAAAGACCAGGAAGGAAAGGAAAAGGAGCAGCTTTACTCTAAACCTTGCTGCCTTTTGAATTTGTAAGAAATTGAATGCAATTTAGAAGGTATCTTCAAGAGGTTGTTGACCCTGTTCTTCCCAGTCGTTTGCCTAATAATCCAGCTGCTCTTCCCTCTGAGATGCAAAGGATACCTTCTTGTGGCTTGAGCGCATCAAATGTATCATTGGTGCAGATTTCTGATGGTGTGTGAGTGGTTTCTTCGCATCAATTCATATAGCTATTATTAAGGTGAAAGAACTGCAGTTAATTTTACCCTCAGGATCGCTGCCATATGAAAAGAGTTTCCCCGGGACAAAATACCCAAGCACTGCATCCTGAAATCATACTAAAAAACCAGTTCTTCAGGATGCAGAAACTCACAGTGTTATCTTCTTGGAGGAACTTTCACAAGATCATTTTACAACATTTGTCTAGGGAGATCATTGTATGGTGACTCAACTCAATAATGGTTGGATTGGGACAGAACTAGAATTTATAAGCAACACTCCACACCTGCATACAGAGTCCTTAGTTTGTAACATTTAGCACAACACACCTTGTGTCCTGGTGTCACCACACTGGGTGGTTCATCAAGTCTCACAGTGACCGGCCAGATGGTTATGGCCAGTGCTCCCCCCACCCTAAAAAAATGTTTGGGGTACTTTACTTTTGACTCAAGAAAATCACCATTTTATAATTCAAATAGGGAAAAATAAATACATACCTTGGTTACAGATGCTTCAGGTTGTGTTTTTTCCAGGTTATGGACGCGCCAAAACCCGGAAGTATCGGAACGGGTTACTTCCGGGTTTTGGTGGTCGCACATGCGCAGAAGTGCTAAATCGCGCTTTGTGCATGCGCAGAAGTGCCGCATCACAACCCACGTGTGCGCAGATGCAGCTCTGTGGGTTGCGAACACGCCTCCCGCACAGACCACGTTCGCAACCCGAGCGTCCACTGTACAGTAAATGGTCAAAAGTATGAAAATTCACAAAAGGTTTAGGGGTATGTGTCCCCCTGCGTCCCCCCAGAAAAAAGCACTGGTTATGGGACACCAAAAAGCAGGGCCAGAGCTCAAAAGCACTCTCCCTTCCTGTGGTCTCCAGAAAGTGGTATTCAGGAGCATTGCTGTGGAAGCAGAGCAGAGCCATTGATAATCTCCTCTGTTTGTCCAGTCCTGTTTTAAAGCCATCTAAGTTGGTGGCCACCACTGTCTCCCAGGGAAACAAGTTCCATAGTTTAACTATGTGGTGTGTAACCATTGATAGCCTCCATGAATTTGTCAAATCCCCTTCTGAGATCAACACTACATCTTTATAGCAAACGCCATCATTTATGCGCTGCGTGAAGTACTTTCTCTTGACTGAATCTTCCAACATTCAACGTCATTGAATGACTTGGGGCTCTTATGATGAGAGAGGGAGGAAAACTCCTCTCTCTCCACACACACAAACGGACACACACCCTCAAATACGAGGCATAATTTTATATACCTCTGTGTCATATACCTTACTGTTTTTCCTAAGCTGAAAAGCCTCAAATGTTGCAAGCTTTCCTCCTAGGGGATCGCTCCAGCCCCTGTATCATTTTGTCTGCCCTTTCTTGCACCTTTTTCAGCTCTATGGTATCCTTTTTGAGGTGCAGCAATAAGAGCTAGACATAATATTCCAAGCACATGTGTGTCTCTTAACAGTTTAAACGTTGCATTTTCTCCCAAAGAATTCTAGGAACTGTAGTTTGGTGAAAATGCTAACAGTTCTCTTAGAGATTCTTAACCCCTCACTGGATTACCGTATTTTTCGCTCTATAAGACGCACCAGACCACAAGACGCACGTAGTTTTTTGAGGAGGAAAACAAGGGAAAAAATATTCCGAATCTCAGAAGCCAGAACAGCAAGAGGGATCGCTGCACAGTGAAAGCAGCAATCCCTCTTGCAGTTCTGGCTTCTGTGATAGCTGCGCAGCCTGCATTCACTCCATAAGACACACACACATTTCCCCTTACTTTTTAGGAGGGAAAAAGTGAGTCTTATAGAGCAAAGAATACAGTAGTTTCTTAATGTTCCCAGGGAATGACCATTAAAACAGTTTAAGCCTGTACTGTTGGTATGCTTTTAGGCCATTTTCAGGCAACATTTCTTTAAGTGCAGTAGTACCTCAGGTTACATACGCTTCAGGTTACAGACTCCGCTAACTCAGAAATAGTGCTTCAGGTTAAGAACTTTGCTTCAGGATGAGAACAGAAATCGTGCTCAGGCAGCGCGGCGGCAGCAGGAGGCCCCATTAGCTAAAGTGGTGCTGCAGGTTAAGAACAGTTTCAGGTTAAGTACGGACCTCCGGAACAAAATAAGTACTTAACCTAAGGTACCACTTTATTTCTTTTTTAACTTATTCAATGCAGCCAACATCTTTGAGTGGATGACAGATTTGCTGAATCTTATCCCCGAGAAGGAGCTTGCCTCAAAACATTACAGGAAGAAAAAATACAGCCTTCTTTCCGCACAGCTGATATTTCCTTTCCCCCTCTCTCTTGAATTGTTTTTACCCACTACAAGTCGCTTTTTTGCAGTGGCATATAGAGCAGAAATGGAATGTTAGTTCAGTGATTAACTGTATTATGTGAGTAAATGGTTGGTAACATTATATTGCCAAGAAAGGGTGATGGCATCCATCTTTACGATACATTATTTCGAGTGAGTTATTAAAGGGTGAGACACAGCGTATTGCAGTGTTTGAAGAGGTGTGTCTCCAGACTAATTTAATTTGTGTGTTTGGTGCAGCACAGGAAGAAAGGGCGGGTTTGGGGTGAGGAGAGGGAACGTGCAGCATGATACCCATTAAACAGCCAATAAGATAATGACTCGCGTGTAGATTTAGTCATAATATTTAATATAATAGTATGATGGCCAATGGTACAGAAATCCGCCTTTGGGAGTACATATTTGGAGCCATATTTTACACTCCATAAAATCAGAACTGTGCTTTACAACGGGCTGGTTCCCATGACTTCCAGCAGAACATGTGAACTGTCTCCATGGGAATGCATTCTGCTGGTAGAAAGGTAAAGGTAAAGGTACCCCTGACTGTTAGGTCCAGTCGCAGCCGGCGTACAGCTTCCGGGTCATGGCAAACCAGAGCAGTGCATGGAAATGCCGTTTACCTTCCCGCTGGAGCGGTACCTATTTATCTACTTGCACTTTGTGCTTTCGAACTGCTAGGTTGGCAGGAGCAGGGACCAAGCAATGGGAGCTCACCCCATCGTGAGGATTTGAACCGCCGACCTTCTGATCGGCAAGCCCTAGGCTCTGTGGTTTAACCCACAGCGCCACCCGCATCCCTAAATAGAAGAAGAGTTTGGATTTGATATCCCGCTTTATCACTACCCTAAGGAGTCTCAACCTTAAATGCCAGAGAAGTTCTTTCTGAGATGATTTTGAGAGCTTATTCACACACAGACAAGGGGCAGGTGGAGCTTGTCAACCCGGGAAGGCAGCTCATCCAGGAGAACGAAAACTGATCCTAAACCTCCGCTGCCTTGCGGGAAAACTTCAGGAGAAGAAAAGGCTAAGGAGTAAACCCTACACACATCTGGAGTGGAGCCTCTAAGACGGTTGGAATGCACCTTGTATGCCTCCTTCAGGCAACTCCTGCAGCCAAGCTGGTGCCAAACGTCTTGCTCTGCTTTCCTTTGGACTACACCAGAAAGGATGTCAACTGGGCAGCCCAGGACCTTCATACACACTGCCCACGCCTGTGCTCTGGGGAGGTCACTTTGGTGCTGCCAATGCCGCGGTTTGACTTCTCCCCTGGAGGCACACTCCCCAACGTGCGGGGAACTGTCAACAGGTCTCATTTTTTATTCTAAGGATGCTAAAGCTGATTCCCGAGCACAAACTTTGCTCTCATAAGAAACATATTTATTCTATAAGGGGGGAAAGCCCTGTTCATGGTTATTGATGATTGAAACTTGCCCATTCGGATTCAGAATGGAGTGGGTCTTTCTGAGGCTTTCTGGTCATTTTTGGGGGGAGAGGTCAGGCTTTTTCTGCCACTTCTACACAGCTCAAGAAGATTCAAGCTGGGGAGCCAGACCGCTCGTCTACCGGTTATGTCCTGCCTCATTTTCCTGTACAGTGGACTCTCGGGTTGCAAACGTGATCCGTGCGGGAGGCACATTCGCAACCCACAGCGTTCGCAACCTGCAGCGCTGCGTCTGAGCACACCCGGTTTGCGATCTGACGCGTCTGCGCATTCGCAAAGCACGATTTGGTGGTTCTGCGCATGTGTGAGCGCCAAAACCCGGAAGTAACCCGTTCTGGTACTTCCGGGTTTGGCGCGGTGTGCAGCCCGAAAACACACCACCAGAAGCATCTGTAACCCGAGGTATGACTGTACTTAAAAACTTGTGATGAGTTGTGGGAGAGTTTCTGAGCTCTGAATCTTTTGCAAGCTCTCTCAACTGCTAGTTTGCCTTCTTACCCTTGATAATTTTGGAGATGTGTGGGAATGGCGAAGAAGAAAAAATTACGTGAGAAGGCCAATACTGTGCCATGACAGGCTCACCTGGAATTTGGAAGGTGGGCTGGGCTCAATTCGTAATGGCTCAATGATTTGTTTCTGAACACCCCCGTTCTGAGGTTATACTCAATCAGTATTCTTGATGGGAAGGGTTGCCTTGGTCCAATAAAAGCTTGTTGTTTCCTGTGTGTTTTTCTCTTTGCATTTTGCTTCATTGAAAATTGCCTCGGTGAGGGTGTGTAAACAGAAGCAGATGCTATTCTCCTCCTCCTACCTGAATCATCCAGCGCTGGCACAAATACAGTTTGTGGTTTCACAAATTTGCGTGCTGCAACCACCTTTGGGTGGGGCGAATAAGCCAAAACAGAGAAGGAGACAGTCTTTAAGCGGAGTACTGTGCAAGCTTCATTAATTTCATTGGGGATTACTCATCGTCCTCACAAGTGCCTTGATACTGTCCAGCAGCAATTAGTGGGCTCCAGCTATTCTTTTCTATAACATTTAACCATGATGGGCATGAACAGGAATAAAAGGTGGGAAGTCATTCAAAAGGCTGCTATACCAAATCTGATAGTGATATGCAGAGATAGCTACTCCCTCCCCTGGCAACTTGCTGATACATATTTGAGAAAGTTCAATGCTCTAATGATGATACATAAATGCTGCCCCAATGTGCTTATATGTGGGAAGGAGAAATTGCTTGGTGGCTTATGTGTAAGATTATCTCTCAGGGAATATAAGTACTTACTCTTACATTTGCTTTAGGAAATAATGTCATATGGTTTAGCTCTCCATCTGTCAAATGAATATAGCAAATAACTGTCCACTGTTTTATAGAAATTGTTGCCGTCGCCTTAGAAAGCATTCCAGTCTCAAGACTTGAGGCAAATGATTTATGGCTGGAATTTACTGTACATCAATAGGTGTATTGCCTTGTGTGCAATCCGTATGTTCTCTAAAACAGGGTTTCCCAACCTTGGGCCTCCAGCTGTTTTTGGACTACAACTCCCATCATCCCTAGCTAGCAAGACCAGTGGTCAGGGATGGTGGGAATTGTAGTTCAAAAACAGCTGGTGGCCCAAGGTTGGGAAACACTGCTCTAAAATATGGTTACATGCTGTAGAATGCATCCAGATATGCATAATTTAAGCAGTGAGCGTGCTGTGGAATTACACTGTTTTAGTCAGATATACAATCTTCTCTTCATCAGGGAAAACCCATTCCTCTTGGCCAAATGTGAAGATGTGCACAGCAATGGGTTCGTGTGACAATCATGAAGGCACCTCACACCTCCCTTGAGCTGTTTGTTATCAGTTTAAAGGAACTTACCGGGATGTTTTCATTTAAAAAACAAATGATTACTAAGGTCAACTTACAAGGTGCTTGGTGTGTATGTGTACAAAGCAAAAAGGTGAACAGCTTGGGGAAAGGGTTAGATTGAACTAAGAGGAAATAAGCATTGGATTCAGAAGCAAGTATATCCATCCACTGGGGGAAAGAGGGGCAGGGAGACATTTTTCTGTCTCTCCCATAACACAAGAACCAGGTGCCATCAAATGATGCTGAACGCTCAGAACAGACAAAAGCACTTCTTCACACAGTATATGAAGTTAAACTATGGTGTTCCCTCCCACAAGATGCAGTGAGATGTCTAGGGATTGTCCACGTGCCGGTCTGAGTGGTTTTGCCTTTGCCCTGCCACTTTCTCATGGAAAGCCCTCTCTTTAGTGCTAAATCAGAACAAACAGCAGTCCACGATTGCTGTTTGTTCCGATTCAGCGCTAAAGAGTGGGTTTTTCTGGGGGGCAGTGGCTGGGCAAATGGAGGTGTGGGTGAGGCCTGAGGGGTAAATTACAGTGCCCAGACTCTTTTGAAAGAGAGAGAAATGCTTTGAATGTGCTTTAGAGGTGTAGTGTGGACACAGCCCATAAACCAATCAGTTAGGTTTTGTGTGTGCTTTGGTTCTCTTTCAGCCCAGACACAGGTGGAGTGATTGCACAAGTCGTACTGATGTTTCTCTTCTCTTCTACTGATAACACGGCACTACGGATGGCAGTCGACAAGATTTTGCAGGAGAGGTTGAAGATATATCCTGGGTCTGCTCGCATCAACCTGCCTTCTTCCACCCTCACAGGCAAGTGCCTTGAGGTTTTTTACCATTGATTGAGCTTTCTCTCCCAGGTCTTGTTATATTTATCATGTTGTATTCCTACTCAACCTTGCCAGCTTCATTTTTGTTTTTAAGAACAAGTTTTGTGAGCTAAATGTACTGGGAACTGTAGGTCTTAATTTCAACCGAGCAATATATTTTCTATTTTAGGCATATCATATTGTGAATCATAGTTCTGATTGATTTTTAAATAAGTAATGCCAAGTGCTGATATATCTGATGGTAGATTGTCACTTAAAATACATGTTTTCTCTCACTCACTTTCGATATTTTGGTTGGTCCTAATAGATTCTGGAGGGACGCGGGTGGCGCTGGGGGTTAAACCACAGAGCCTAGGGCTTGCTGATCAGAAGGCTGGCGGTTTGAATCCCCGCAACAGGGTGAGCTCCCATTGTCCGGTCCCTGCTCCTGCCAACCTAGCAGTTTGAAAGCACGAAGCGCAAGTAGATAAATAGGTATCGCTTTAGCGGGAAGGTAAACAGTGTTTCAGTGGGCTGCTCTGGTTCGCCAGAAACGGCTTAGTCATGCTGGCCACATGACCCGGAAGCTGTACGCCGGCTCCCTTGGCCAATAAAGTGATATGAGCACTGTAACCCCAGAGTCGGCCTCGACTGGACCTAACAGTCAGGGGTCCCTTTACCGTTACCTAATAGATTCTGGATTTTTTGTCAGACTTTGTGAAAATGATTTTGCATAGTTAAGAACATACCCCTAATATTCCACTCAGGCCTTCCCCAGGGTCTGATTCTTCGCCCCTTAAGCTGATGGATCACTCTCTGGAATCGGATGCCTCTTGTGGATCTGACTCAATGGTCTGCAACCAACTGAGACCCTCCCCTTGGTCTTCCAGGGCTAATTCTCTGAGCTCTTCTGACTCTCCCCCCCCCCCAGATCTAACCACTCCCTTCATGACACCTCCATGGGGCTCATGACAGTTCTAGTGCACCTGCTGAACCTTGCTATTGCCCCATAAATTTTAAAAATAAATTATATTTCTTCTATTTTTCCTCCATCACGGAACCCAAGGCAGGGTACATATGGTTCCCATCCCTATAGGGATGGAGTGAGCAGCTAATTTCAGCCTGCTTCAGTCTCACTGGTGCCCAGTCATAGGTCTGATCTGCCCTATGTTTTTGCATATATATATTTTTAAAAGGATGCATGAAAAATCCATAGTTAAATTGTATGCACTTTTACATAAAATACACATTTTTTAAAAAATAAAATAAAATATGTGCTTCTTAGTGTTTTCCATGCGTTCATCCAGGGAATACCTGTTTTGTACACATACCGTATTTTTCGCCCTATAGGACGCACCGGCCCATAGGACGCACCTAGTTTTCAGGGGGGGGGGGGGAAATCAAGGAAAAAAATATGATTCCCCCCCCCCCCCCGCAGCTCTGGGAGCAGCGGACAGGCTGCACGCAGCCTGTGCGCTACTCCAAGACCTTCTTCCTGCTTTTGCGGGAGATGGCGTAATTCCCCCACCTCCCGCAAAAGCCCACAGAAGCCACACGCGACTCCTGCGGGCTTTTCGACCAGGAGGGAGAAGGGACTGAAACGGTCAGTCAGTCCCTTCTCCCTCCTTGGGGAAAAGCCCCCAAGAGCGGCACGCTCTTTAAAGGCTGCGCGGCTCCTGCGGGCTTTTCTACGAGGTGGGGGAATTCCCCCACCTCCTAGAAAAGCCAGCAGAAGCTACACAGCCACTTTAAAGAGCGCACGGCTTTTGCCTGCTTTGCGCGACTTCCCACTGCCCCCCATCCTCTGGGGCTGGCGATGGGGGAAGCGCTGCTTTCCCCACCGCCAGCCTCCAAGCCAGGTTGGAGAGTAGCAGGAAGGCTTCGCGCACCTTCCCACTGCCCCCCATCCTCTGGGGCTGGCGATGGGGGAAGCGCTGCTTTCCCCCACCGCCAGCCTCAAAGAGCAGACTCTCCTGGCTTCAGCAGAAGCAACGCGAAGCCTCTGGAGCGCACTTGTCTATCCCATAGCTGCCAACTTTCAGATTTGAAAATAAAGGATCAGCAGCCTCACCTGTCCCAGGGACAGTCTACGGGATATCTAACAATCCAGGATAGCAGCGGGAAACGGCGCTGGAATAAGGGAATTTCCCACAAAAAAGAGAAGGTTGACAGCTATGGTCTATCCATCGACTCTTCCTGCTAGCCCTCTTCTCAAATCCGGAAGCTACTGCCGACGAGACATAGTGCATTAACAAAACGCTCTTCTAGGCAAAGCATAAATCAACAAAACCGAATCAAGAAATAAGTTCCTTCTATGATGAAAGCTACGGAATAATATTTCGAACAAATGCACGTGTTCAAAAATGTGGCATACACTCCAAATTAATCTGAATTAGATTGGGCTGCTGTAGCCTTCCTGTCTGACAGTGTTTCAAAACATCCTGCCTCTTCTCTGCTGCCTTTATCTTATTCCCAGTAGACTAGCTGTAAATTGGTTTTGGGGTTTAGTGATAGCTTCAGAGCCTTGTAGCCCTCTCTCTTTTCACAATGAAGGAAGAGAAAATAAGACCCCAGCCAGCTTCTGAACAACTCAAAATATTGCTGGCTTTTTTTAAAAGAAAAGAAACAAAATCTCTTAAATAACAAACAAGGGAAAGAGCTTCTTTTCTCCCCCGCCCCCTTTATAAGATCCTCCTTGGGTGCCATGCTGATCGCTATCTGACCTGAATTGCTACCAACTGTGTCATCACATTTTTTTTTCTCAAGGCATGTGCTTGTTATCTCACACATCTCTGCTGGCACAGAAGTGGGAACAACCTGGAGGGGGATAGTGAAATTCACATTGGAATGCGGACAACCCGTCCCATAACTCTTATGACTACTGCTTTGCCAGGCACAGTGGAAGCTGTTAATCTGGGATTGCTGGTGTGCACCGATCCCATGGCATTCCACAGCTGATGAAGGTTGGGGAAATCAGGAGACAGGATGGCTAGCAAGGCCCTTAGATTGCTATTGTGCAAACATGGCACCACTGCGAAGGTGGAGCCTGGGCGATATTAATCCATAGCTCTGAATGATACCTAACTTCCTCTGTTAGGGCTTATCCTCACTTACCTTTAGACCTGCTCTTTCCAGGCACAGGTCTGTGCTTCAAAGCTGCGTGTCCAAACACCCTTTCTTTTGCTCTGGGGCCTTCACCATGAAAACCCGCTCTTTTAGCTGAATCATAAAGGTAAAGGTAAAGGGACCCCTGACCATTAGGTCCAGTTGCGAACGACTCTGGGGTTGCGGCGCTCATCTCGCTTTATTGGCCAAGAGAGCCGGCGTACAGCTTCCAGGTCATGTGGCCAGCATGACTAAGCCGCTTCTGGCGAACCAGAGCAGCACGGAACGGATCCTGTTCGTAACCAGGGGTACCACTGTATGGTGCTCAGAATTCTGTGGCGAGAAAAATGTGTTTCGAATGAACTTTAAAGGTATAGTGTGTATGGAGCCTTTCCCATCCCTAGTTACTGAGAAATGTGCCTGTTTGTAGCAGCGACAATATAAGGTGTGATTCAGCCCAGCCAAAAGTTAAGCTCTTTTTGAGGCTGAAATATCCTAGGTAGAGATAAACACATGCCTTTATCTCCTATTGGAATCATAACTCTTTAAAGTGCAGGGTTATAGCCAACTAAGAGCTTATCCACACTTAGCTTTTGGCCTGAGCTTTCCAGGCACAGGTGCTTTAAAGTTTATAGTGTCTGAGCAATCTTTCTTTTGCCCTGCAGCTTTCCTCACGAAAACCTGCTCTTTAAAGCTGTTGTGAACTAACGGCAGTTCACGTTTTCCACTGATGATCGCTTGTCCCAATTCAGTGGTAAAGGGAGCGTTTTCGCAGGGAAAGCTCTGGATCACAAATGAGTGCTTGGACACGGAGCTTTCCATCCCTGGAAAATGAGGAGGAAGTGTGGGTAAGCCCTAAATACCCCTCAGAGTAGACTCACTGAGCTTAAGGAAATCAGCCCTGAGTGCTCACTGGAAGGACAGATCCTGAAGCTGAGTCTCCAATACTTTGGCCACCTCATGAGAAGAGAAGACTCCCTGGAAAAGACCCTGATGTTGGGAAAGATGGAGGGCACAAGGAGAAGGGGACGACAGAGGACGAGATGGTTGGACAGTGTTCTCGAAGATACTAGCATGAGTTTGACCAAACTGCGGGAGGCAGTGGAAGACAGGAGTGCCTGGCGTGCTCTGGTCCATGGGGTCACAAAGAGTCAGACACGACTAAACGACTAAACAACAACAGGTTGATGAGGCCCACTTTCTTAAATGGGTCTACTACGAGTAGGACTAATATTGGCTACAACCCTTATTCTGTGAACCGCCCTGAGATCTTATGGTGAAGGGCAGTCTATACATCCAATAAATAAATAATAAAATGAATGAATAAACAAGCCCACAATCTCTGTCTTGGAACTGAGTCTACAAACTGACTTTATGACTACAACATCTAGGCTACTTTTTTTTCTGGGTACCCCCACCCCCAGGAAGTATCTTACCACTCCCTGCTTTGTGTAACATCTTTCCTGGTAAAGAGTTCTGAAGAATAATGTTGGTCACATTATTGTGACATTTTGGTCAGTCCTAGTGAATGTATTAAGGTAAAGGGACCCCTGTCCATTAGGTCCAGTCGTGGCCGACTCTGGGGTTGCAGCACTCATCTCGCTTTATTGGCTGAGGTAGCCAGCGTACAGCTTCCGAGTCATGTGGCCAGCATGACTAAGTCGCTTCTGGCAAACCAGAGCAGCGCACGGAAACGCCGTTTACCTTCCCGCCAGAGTGGTACCTATTTATCTACTTGCACTTTGACGTGCTTTTGAACTGCTAGATTGGCAGGAGCAGGGACCGATCAACGGGAGCTCACCCCGTCACAGGGATTCGAACCACCGACCTTCTGATCGGCAAGCCCTAGGCTCTGTGGTTTAACCAGCAGCGCCACTCGCATCCCTGAATGTATTACCCAGTTGCAAACTCTGGATTCTGCCTCCTTATGAACCAACAAGGCTACCTTTGCTTTTTAAGCGATTTAAAATTCTTTTAACTTTGGGAGAAAGTATTAAACATTTTAATATTCCAAGTAAATAACAGGTTTTCATAGCATCATAGGTTTTGTCTGGAGTTGTTTTGGACACGTGAGGGCTAATCGGTGTCCCAAGGATGTGCTATTGAGGAAATTGTCGTCGTGTGGGTGATTGTGTAGTTTTTCCTTTCTTTTTCCTAAGCATTTCTGTTGCTCGCAATTATCACTACACATTATGTGGGTGAAAAGTCTGTTATGACTCCAGCATTCCCCAACCAGACACATCACCCATATAATGGGTGGTGATAATTTCTACACATAAGTTAGAGTGTGTCTACACTGGGTTTTTTGTTTTTTTTAAGTGAGTATGTTCCAGAGCTAAACTTACTAGCTCAAACTGTATGAGAATGAGACTCTGGTTAGAACTTCATGACCAGGTGCTTCATCTGGATAAGTCAGCATTTTGTTAAGAAAGAAAATATGGAATTCCTTGCCATGCCTGGACAGTCATTTCAAGGAACATTGTTCTATTCAAGTTTGTACCTGATGCATCAATTCCCCAAGTAAATGTTGCGGCTATTGCTTCTCCTGCTGTCTGCTGTTTCAAGCAACAACTTGGTGGCCACACCCATAAATGAAGTGCTTATGTATGTATGAATGCATGCATGTATTCCTAGAAGCTACCTCATTGATCCTGCCAGTAACATATGCTTGTCTCAAAGATTAAGCCATGCATGTCTAAGTACACACGGGCATTACAGTGAAACTGCGAATGGCTCATTAAATCAGTTATGGTTCCTTTGATCGCTCCCACCGTTCCTAGGAATGATCTAAGTGCCTTTAAAAATGAGATTCATGTCTGATATGGGAACATTTGTTTCCGCAACTGCAACAACAAAACGTTTTAAAGGAATCCTTAGAGGCCTGCCCTGAATAAACTGGCAATCAGTTCAATCATAAAAAAATCACCTAAATCTGCAACAACTTGGGTGGCACTATTCCTGCAGTTCCGCAGCACCACCTAGTCCTGTTTTATTGGATTAATGTCATTTGTTGATGCGTGAGGAAGTGGACAAGGTGTTTGGAGTAGTGCAGCCTATTAACTGTTGCTCAACTTTTGCTGCTCCTAGCCAATAAACTGCTCCCGTAGGAGATTGATCATCTGGCTTCATTTCCATTGAGTTTCTGTTCTGGGTTGGCCTGGATACAGACTTGGTTTCTCTGATGGATGTCCTGTATTGGGACTAGGGAGTGTGACTCTTCTAATTCTCTTGGACCTCTAAGTGTTTTTCAGTGCTGGGGTAACCTCTCTGAGTGAAGCTGTCTGGGATCAAAATTTGGGGCAACGTATTTGGCGCTGTGGGTTAAAGCCTCAGCGCCTAGGGCTTGCCGATCGAAAGGTCGGCGGTTCGAATCCCTGCGGCGGGGTGCACTCCCGCTGCTCGGTCCCAGCGCCTGCCAACCTAGCAGTTCGAAAGCACCTCCGGGTGCAAGTAGATAAATAGGGACCGCTTACCAGCGGGAAGGTAAACGGCGTTTCCGTGTGCGGCTCTGGCTCGCCAGAGCAGCGATGTCACGCTGGCCACATGACCCGGAAGTGTCTCCGGACAGTGCTGGCCCCTGGCCTCTTAAGTGAGATGGGCGCACAACCCCAGAGTCTGTCAAGACTGGCCCATACGGGCAGGGGTACCTTTACCTTTTACCTTTATTTCATTGGTTCCACTTCTACCTCATTCTAGAATGGTAGTTGAGGGAGCTTATTACTACAGCAAATGATGTTGAAATTTATGCAAAATTGCATTTACATGAAATTGCTGATGCTGAGTAAGATCACACAAAGATCTGAGGTGATATCAGTATCAAATTCTTATTTTTCACAAATGCCCCCCACAACACCTTAAAAAAGACTTGCTGCATCATTCTTGCCTTCATCTATACCCCCACATGCTACCACTTAAAGTAGACCACTTTACACTGGCGCATGGCCACTTGTGCTTCACCCGCTAGTAAACTTAAAACTGGATTACCACAATCTGTTGTATATGGGGCTGGCTTCTCAAAACTTAGAAAAAATTGTAAGTAAAAAAAAACAGGTACCAGATTGCTGGCTGGGACTAATAGGATGGAACAGATCTTTCCAGTTCTTAAGCATCTTCTGGTCCATTTCTGCACACAATTTAAAGTGATGGCCATATCCTCTGAAGCCCTATATTATAGATTATTGATGGATTGTACTTACTGGTCACTTTTTTTGGAAGTAGACTTAAAGAGACCTAGAATATGAGCCTGTTCAAATGCTGAGATTATCTTCAGAGGGCCTACTCAGGGTCTCCCTGCCTTTGGAGGTTAGGTGTATGTGGTTCATTTGTGACAACCTATTATAGAATGTTAGGGACGCAGGTGGCGCTGTGGGTTAAAGCCTCAGCGCCTAGGGCTTGCCGATCGAAAGGTCGGCGGTTCGAATCCCTGCGGCGGGGTGCGCTCCCGCTGCTCGGTCCCAGCGCCTGCCAACCTAGCAGTTCGAAAGCACCTCCGGGTGCAAGTAGATAAATAGGGACCGCTTACCAGCGGGAAGGTAAACGGCGTTTCCGTGTGCGGCTCTGGTTCTGGCCAGAGCAGCGATGTCACGCTGGCCACGTGACCCGGAAGTGTCTCCGGACAGCGCTGGCCCCTGGCCTCTTAAGTGAGATGGGCGCACAACCCCAGAGTCTGTCAAGACTGGCCCGTACGGGCAGGGGTACCATTACCTTTTATTATAGAATGTTGTCTGCAGAGAGGCTGCTTTGGCAATGAACCGTTTGTCTTTTGTTGACACCAGGTCAAAACTGAACGTTTTGCTCAGGCCTTTGACCATATAACAAGCTTATTTTTCTGCTAATGGCAACCGTCTTAAGCTGTTGTGGGATATGTCTTTCTTGCCTTGCTGTTTCAAACCTTACTGTATAGTAAGCTGCTCTGAATATTGCAAACTGAAGGGTGCAGGGAATAAATGCTATGAAATAAATAAAAATTACCGTAAGTACTGTAGAATTTTCTTTGATACAGATCTCCACCTTGTGGATATTTGGTGCCAATACATATAAGCAACTGCCTTGTGCTGAACTGGTCTATCTACCCCAGTACCAATTACTGCGCTTGGAAGTGGCTCCACCAAGATATTGGACAGGATCTTTCCCAGCACGATTACCGTATTTTCCTGTGTATAAGACTATATTTTTTCCTTAAAATAAAATTTTGAAGCTTAAAATAAGGCGGCGTCTTATACACAGATAGTGCATAGTGCATTTTCTTAATTTTGAGTCACTGAAAAATATGGTATATGAAATCTTTTTAATTGCATATGCCCCATATTAAACTGCAGACCTTATGCATTCAAGCTGTCAAATCATGTGCCCTATCACTCATTTCTCTCTCTCCATCCTAATCTTCCTGGTGTCAAATTTTATGGAAGTCCCACTCTCTTTACTAGACACTCTCTCCCCTCCCTGCCTCACACACATTCAGCAACGCTGCCTAGCTTACAGATCTTCAGCACCTACATATCTCCTGCACAAATAAAGCCTGTGTTGGCTCTCTCTTCTGGCTCCTGCACACGCCTCTCATCTCATCCTGGTCCCCAGCCTACTTTATAAAGGGTAACAGGGACAAGTAAAAGATTTACCGTATTTTTCACTCTTTAAGATGCACCAGATGGGACGCAGGTGGCGCTGTGGGTTAAAGCCGCAGCGCCTAGGGCTTGCCGATCGAAAGGTTGGCGGTTCGAATCCCTGCGGCGGGGTGCGCTCCCGCTGCTCGGTCCCAGCGCCTGCCAACCTAGCAGTTCGAAAGCACCTCCGGGTGCAAGCAGATAAATAGGGACCGCTTACCAGCGGGAAGGTAAACGGCGTTTCCGTGTGCGGCTCTGGCTCTGGCCAGAGCAGCGATGTCACGCTGGCCACGTGACCCGGAAGTGTCTCCGGACAGCGCTGGCCCCTGGCCGCTTAAGTGAGATGGGCGCACAACCCCAGAGTCTGTCAAGACTGGCCCGTACGGGCAGGGGTACCTTTACCTTTACCTTTAAGATGCACCAGACCATAAGATGCACCTAGTTTTTGGAGGAGGAAAACAAGAAAAAAAAATATTCTGAATCCCAGAAGCCAGGACAGCAAGAGGGATCTGGCTGCTGGGATCGCCTCTTGCTGTTCTGGCTTCTGTTTTTTTTTTTTTAAATGAATATTTATTAGCATTTTCAATAACAACACAAAAACAAAAATAAACAAAAAATGACAAAAATACAAAAGTACAAAACTTAAAAACAATTTAAAACACATTAAATTTCAATTGCTTATTTTCTTTTAACTTGCTTCTCAGACCTCCTCGCACCTCTCCTTCTTGTATTCCAATTCAAATTATTAGCTCAGCAAATCCTTATTACTTATTTCTCAACTTTAACTTGATAATTTATTTTAACATGTTATTATTTTATTTTTTCTCTTTCATCCATTTCCTCAATTTATTTTTACAAACCTTATTTTCATTTAATTTAGATCGTTTTGAAGACCAGTTTTAGCTTATCCAAACTTAAACATCAATACTTATACATCAATACTCATTCTTAAGCATTTTTCCTAAAGTCGACCAAAATTCCCTTCCACGACTTTCCCAATTTTCATACAAATAACAAAACAAAATAAAAACAACACAAATTATAATTATAATTATATACCCTTTGGATTCCCAAACTCCACCCACCCCCTTCCCGGTTTCAGTCCCCAGCAAGTGTCCATCAGTCTCAATATACTATTAGCCTGGAGATCTCACATCCGAGGCTCTGCTGTTCTGGCTTCTGGGATAGCCGCGCGAAGCCTCTTCAGGGCAGCAGGATGAAGGCGCCCCCTGCCCTCAAGAGGCTTCCCGTGGCTAAGCCAGAAGCCAGGATAGCAAGAGGGATCGCTGTGCAGCAATCCCGCTTGCTGTCCTGGCTTCTGGGATAGCCGCACGCAGCCTCTCCCGGGCAGCGGGAGGAAGGCTCCCCCAAGAGCCATGCTTCCTTTAAAGAGTGCGCGGAGTGTGTGTGCGGCTCTTGGGGGCTTTTCCCCGAGGAGGGTTGCCCTTCTCCCACCTCAGGGGAAAGCCCCCAAGAGCCGCACACACGCTCCGCGGGGCTCTTTAAAGGGAGCACAGAGCCTCTCGCCTGCATTTGCTCCATAAGACACACACACATTTCCCCTTACTTTTTAGGAGGGGGAAAGTGTGTCTTATAGAGTGAAAAATACGGTATAAGGAAAGACTTGGTTCCCAGTTGCTCTAGAGCAGGGATGTCCAACAGGTCGATCGGGATTTACTGGTAAATCCCCTCGAGGTTTCGGTAGATTAATTTATTTTTTATATCCCAACTTTCCTCTAAAGAGCTCAAAGTGTCACACATTGTTCTCCCTCTCCTCATTTTATTCCCACAACAGCCCTGGGAGATTGTAAAGGCTGAGAGACAGTGACAAGGCCAAGGTCACCCAGTGAACTTCATGGTTAAGTGAGGACTAGAACGGATACCAATAAATGAATCTGAATTAATCCATTGCCTTAGGCCACAGTAACAGTTCTTCTATGCTAATGTTTTAATTGTTTTATGACTTGCAGTGATATTATTTTGACTGTTATATGTAAATCACTTCGATAATAAACCCATCAATCCCTTTTGTGTCTTAACAAAAGCACAGCTGTTCTTGTAATGAATCATCTATCTATTAAATCTAATTTGAAGTAGCTCTTTCCAAAATTAATTCTAACTTGGAGTAAGATGTCAGATGAGTGCAGTGCAATCTAATCCTGATTATGTCTTTCTTCCAGATATGAGCAAAGAAATGGCTGAAAAACTCTTCAGTGACTGTAAGTTTAAATCCCTCCTATTAGTTATAAGAAATGCAGTAATTCTTTTGAAGACATTTCCAAGCTACTCATGGTGACCAGGTCTTTGACCAATCCAGCAAAGTATAAATTGGGCTTATTAGGAGCTCATAAGGGTGATTCTCTGAAAGAGGTGGAGAAATATTCTCTTCCCCCTTGGGGATTGGCCTTCTCATACAGCAAGAAGCAGAGCCAGGCTGCTGATTGGCTCCTCCATCAAAGGTGAGTGGATGAGAATCATAAAGATTGGCTTTGCCCTCTCTTTTGTCCTCTTCTTCTGCTTGTAATTGAAATGATTTTACTCAGAAAATGAATCTTCCTTAGTTCATCTTCCCCGCTAATGGTGCATAGCACCAAAGCCCCTGAACTATTTGTCTACAGTTTGGTAGGGCTACTAAGGCATCTTTCTCAGGTCTGCAATTGCCCACAAAACAAGAGATTAAACTATTCTTTTTTTTTTTATCCATCTCATATTGTAATGGTGGCTTTTGAAGTAAAACGATTGAAGCTAACCTTCTGAAAATTGACGGGATTTATGGCTTTGGAAGGGGCAGCCTTGCCTGCAAATTTCTTCCAATTCTGCCCCAAAATAATAAAAAAGTTGTAAATTTCTTACATGTGTGTGAAAACCCATTTTAGAAGTGTGCTGCACAAAAGCCTCTGGCTCTATTTGCCTGTAATTTGGTATGCTTTATTCACAGTGGTGCGGGGCTACCATGCCTGCAAATTTCATACACTTACGTCAAAAGGGGGGAAAGTTATAACCAGTTTTTGATTCCCCAATAATGAATATGAGGAGGTTAAATAAAGTGCACTAAAACTCCCAAGCCAAGTTGAGCAGCCTCTGGGTTGATCTGAGCCAAACCAGGCTATTTTACAAAGTCCCAAACTGAGGTTTGAACACAATATTGAGGTTGATGCACTTTCCTACCAGAAACAAACGCTAACGGACATGGCTTGTTTATCTATTTATGTCCAGAAACGGCCTCTGTTTTCTACATAATAGCAAACTGAAGTTGTATGGTTTGATTAATCAATGATGACATTCTAGGCTAAATAGGCAAAATAAAAATGGACAAATGGTTGGCTCTGAATGATGTTCATCCAGGTTCAAAGAACTCAAATGTGAAATTGCTGATCTTCTAACACAAAAAAAAGTGTAAATTGATCCTCCATACCTGAGAACTGGAAAGTAGCCAACGTAACACCATTTTTAAAAAAGGGATACAGGGGGCATCCTGAAAATTACAAGCCAGTTAGCTTAATGTCTGCATGGGAAAACTGGTGGAAAGTACCATTAAAGATAAAATAAGTAAGCATATAGAAGAACAAGCATTGCTGAAGCAGAATCTGCATGACTTCTATAATATTAAACTATTAAGAGTTATTTGAGAGTGTAAACAAGCATACAGAAAGAGGGATCCAGGTGGAATAGTGCGCTTGGACATTCAAAAAGCTTCTGGCAAGGTACTACATGAAAGATTCCTGTGTAAGCTTAGCAGCCATGGAATAACAGAGTTCCTCTTGTGGATCAGGAACTGGTTAAGTAGCAGGTAGCAAGGAGCAGTAACAAATGGACAGTTCTCAAAATGGAGGGCTGTAGAAAGTGGTGTCTGCTGCTGATGTTATCTTATTTTTGCAGCCATTTCTAAAGTTGTTGCAAGCCACTCTGAGCATTGTGGCTCAGAAGAGGAATCTAAACACTTAAAATAAGTAAAATGCATTTCTAGTAAAGAAAATTACCGTATTTTTCACTCTATAAGACGCACCAGACCGCAAGACACACCTAGTTTTTGGAGGAGGAAAACAAGAAAAAATATATTCTGAATCTCAGAAGCCAGAACAGCAAGAGGGATCGCTGTGCAGTGAAAGCAGCAATCCCTCTTGCTGTTCTGGCTTCTGTGATAGCTGCGCAGCTTGCATTCGCTCCATAAGACGCACACACATTTCCCCTTACTTTTTAGGAGCGAAAAAGTGAGTCTTAATAGAGCAAAAAATATGGTATCTTTATTACTATATGAGCCAACCTGCCATATGCACATATCATTTCTGCATGGGATAAGCACCATGATCTAAGTGTTTGGTTTAATGAGGTACTGAATACATATTTTGACAATGGTAAATTTGCAGAACCTAATAAGAAAGAGTACTGAAGTATATAGAATTCTGTGGGCTCACGGTGCCATACAGAGTCTGAATTAGGAGCATGTGGCAAAACTGACCCAGGTTTTGAAAGAAGGCCCCAGTAAAGATGGATGTTTTTCCCTCCCAATGATTTTATGATCAGTATACACCTAGACAGATCGGCAGGCGTATTTCATAAACCTCAACATCTACCTTTCTCTTGACATTAACAGTCTGTGGGCTTCGATATAACAGATCAACAGTCTCTCCAAGAATAACTGGAGGAGTTGAAATCTCGGGGTCTGGAGAGTGGCCATGGCAGGCCAGTCTCATGCGGAATAACATCCATCGTTGTGGTGCAACGTTGATCAGCAACACATGGCTTGTGTCTGCAGCTCATTGCTTCAAAGAGTAAGTTTTCAACTGGAATAAGAAATGTATGTACTGGTTGAATTATAAAGCTAAGCTCTCTGGTGACATGAGAGATGTCTTGCTGACTTGTTGAGAACATATGAAGCTGCTTGTAATGGTTCTAGGGGTTGCTCGTGCGTAAGTCGTCGCCACACCTGGCTGGGCTACCTGGGTGAACCCTTTCTGTCCAGACAGCCACCCATCCGTGGCTGCCTCAATCGCTGGCAGAATCCGTCAGTGGGCGTTTCTTGAACTTCTTCCAGCAAAGAAGCTCTTTGATGCCTAGTCTCCGCCTACATTCCCTGCGCGGAAGTCATCTGCGCAGGGAGGGTGTGGGCAGCGGAGGACCCGTGCTCTCCCCGCTGGTCTCCGGCGAGGAGTCATGGAGCCCCCTTGCCGATTCCCCCATCTGCCCCCCTTCTCCACTGGTGCTACGCTGATTTCCTTCCCCAGCAGATGGGCTGCCTCTCTCCCTCCTGGGACGCTCTCCGGCATCCCTCTGGAGCCCTCCCTCCTCCTCTGGCTCCGATGGCAGTTCCCTGACACTGCTCATCTAGCTTACCTTGTGGAAGGATGTCCCTGGGGAGAGAACAGAGGGGCTCTGGCTGTTGCTTTACCAGTTTCTTTACCAGTTGCTGCTGTTCCCCATTACTGTGACATTTTAGTGTTTTATTGTGATTGATACTTTTACTTGAGGAACTTATCTGTCATCAGTGCACAGGACATTATGTAAATTAAGCGGGTGGCATTGTGGTCTAAACCACTGAGCCTCTTGGGCTTGCCAGTCAGGTCAGCGGTTCGAATCCCCACAACAGGGTGAGCTCCTGTTGCTGTCCCAGCTCCTGCCAACCTAGCAGTTTGAAAGCACACTAGTGCAAGTAGATAAATAGCTGTGGTGCAGTGGTGTAGCGTGGGGGGGTGCAGGGGGGGCCGGCCTCACCGAGCGCAACATCTGGGGGTTAGGGTTAGGGGGCGCAAATCCACGGGTTAGGGGGCGCAAATTACTTGCCTTGCCCCGGGTGCTGACAACCCACGCTACGCCACTGCTGTGGTGGGAAGTTAAAAAGTCATGTTGTTCCATTGCGCCAGAAGTGGTTTAGTCATGCTGGCCATATTACCCAGAAAGCTGTCTGTGGACAAACGCCGGCTCCCTCAGCCTGAAAGGCAGATGAGTGCCGCAATCCCATTGTCACCTTCGACTGGACTTAACCACCCAGGGGTCCTGTATCTTTTATCTTTCCTTATGTTAAACTACCAACTGCCACCTTTGAGCTGGTCTCTGGGCTATGCTAAAATGCATATACTTGTGCACACTTTTCTTATCTGTTCCCTATTGTGATCCTCAGATGAAGGGTGGTATAGAAATTTAATAAAGAACAATTACTGTATTTTTTCATGTATAAGACTAGGGTTTTCCACCTAAAAAATAATGTCAAAAATTGGGGGGGTCTTATACACGGATAGTAAAATACACTATTTTTTCTTAAATCCGAGTCCCCCAAAATAGGGGGTGTCTTATACCTGGGGGCGTCTTATATACGGAAAAATACGGTAACTTTATTGAGTTAACTTGATTGTTTTGTTTGTGAACCAAACCATTCTTGAAATGAAAGGCAGTATACAAATTATTTTATTAAATAAAATTAATAGCCCAGAGTTGTCTACTTTGACCCAGTAGACAACACTGGGCTATTCATTTTATATCCAGAAACTCAGGCAGTAGTCTTTTCCAGCACACGAGCCTTTTCAGCTGGAGATGCCAACCACTGAAATTGAGACCTTCTGCATGCTGAGCATGTTTCCTCCCATGAGCTATAGTCCATCCACAGCATAAAAGTTCTTGTAGAACAGGCCTTTGTATAAAAATCAGAAGGAACAAAAGGGGTGTATTATTGCAATGAACTCATAGGCCCAACCTACAGGTGAAGTTTATTTGCACGAATCCCAGCTCGCACTTTGTTTTTACCAAAAGCAGCTGCTGCAGGGTTGTACTTTTGATCTAAGCCTAGAATCATTGAATCATAGAATCATAGAGTTGGAAGAGACCACAAGGGCCATCGAGTCCAACCCCCTGCCAAGCAGGAAACACCAACCGAGCACTCCTGACATATGGTTGTCAAGCCTCTGCTTAAAGACCTCCAAAGAAGGAGACTCCACCACACTCCTTGGCAGCAAATTCCACTGTCGAACAGCAATGGGAGAAGGAGAAATAGCAGCTTGTGCAGGGAAATAACATTCCACCAACCAAAGTGGAGGTCCTTCTCAAATCTTTTCACAGATGGGTCTTCCCAATAATAATAATAATTTTTATTTATACCCCGCCCTCTCCAGCCAAGGCTGGGCTCAGAGCAGCTAACAAGCAATAATAAAAACAAGTTGAATGAATACAACTCAAAAACAAGATTAAAATACAACATTAAAATATTGAAACATTAAAATATTAAAATTCAGCCTCATCACAGGAGGAGAAAGGAAAAAGAAAAGAGGGGGAGGGAATCAAATTGGCTCCAAGCCAAATGCCAGGCGGAACAACTCTGTCTTACAGGCCCTGCGGAAAGAAATCAGATCCTGCAGGGCCCTGGTCTCATGAGGCAGAGTGTTCCACCAGACCGGAGCCAGAGTTGAAAAGGCCCTGGCTCTGGTTGAAGCTAATCTAACTTAGGGCCCGGAACCACTAGGGTGTTGCTATTTATGGACCTTGAGGCTCTCTGGGGGGCATACTGGGAGAGGCGGGCCCGTAGGTACGAGGCTCCTAGGCCGTGAAGGGCTTTAAAGGTCAAAAGCAGCACCTTAAATCTGACCCTGTACTCCACCAGGAGCCAGTGCAGCTGGAAAAGCACTGGATGAATATGCTCCCATGGCAGAGACCCCGTGAGGAGGTCTAGACCCCGCTCACATACTTCCAAGGCCTTGTGTGACTGTGAGGATTGTAGCTTGTTGCTTTGCATTTTCTTTAGGAAAGATGAAAACAACAAAGAATCTCAAAATGCCGATTGGTAACATCATAATCAGTTCAACAGGAGCTAAAATACATGTAGCCCTTCTCTGCTTTCTCTTGGAGTTTAGTCTTTCTGTTGTGTATGAACAAGTTCAGCAATGTTGGGATTCGCTCTAATCTGTTGCTTCTTTTCAGTTCCAGTAACCCACGCTTATGGACTGTTAGCTTTGGAACCTATCTGACACCTTCACTACTTATACGGCCTGTCAAGACCATTATAGTTCATGAAAAGTACCGTTATCCAGCCCATGAATATGACATTGCTGTCCTGCAGCTGGCTAAACGTGTGGAATTCACAAATGCTGTTCATCGGGTTTGCCTTCCAGATGCAAGTGAGAGGATTCCATATAATATAGATGCTGTTATTACAGGGTGGGGAGCAATGAGTGATGATGGTAAGCACATCTACTTAGAAGAAGACAGTATTTCATATGATAAGATTAAGGGTAAGGGTGGGAACGTATCTTTCATCAGTGTTAAGATTTAAGGAGAGGAAGACAGGGATGGATTCTTTTTTGCGCAGGAGATTATGTTAAATTACCAATGCCATCTTTAAACCGGCCTCTGGGCTATGCTGAAAATGCATGTTCACACTTCCCTACTCCATCTAACTGTACATGCAGTTTTTTGAACCTTGTACAGGGAGTGGTCAGGCAGGGAGCAGGGGAGTGTTAGCAGATTGCTGAGGGCTGCTGGTTTCTGTGGAGATGAGAAAATGGAGTAGGGAAGAAAATGATAATTGTAGAAGGGCAAAGAGCCCTCCCCCAAGCTGTCAAACGAGAGAAAAGGAAGATGAAGAGAAGATGAAATAAATCTTCGCTTGAGTGGAAGGAGAAATCATGGAGCCTAGAAGGGAAAGAGGCTCAACTGCAGAGACACAAATATCTTCCCCCTTAAATCTCTTACATTCATGCAAGTTTAAGCAGTTGTGGCTAATCTTATATGACACACCATAAAAGTTTATTCTATGCCTTGCCTTACCTAGAGGGAAATTATTTGATGCACTGATGAATATTTTCCGTTTAGGTGAAACTCCTAATGTTCTTCAAGAAGCAACAGTAAAACTCATAGACTCCAACACTTGTAATAGAAAAGAAGTGTACAATGGGGCCATAACACCTGGGATGATATGTGCTGGTTACCTGGAAGGAGGAGTAGATTCCTGTCAGGTATGTCCACTCTCATCTGATAAAATTAATCCCCTGTAAACAAAGGTGACATTCCTGTGGGAAGAATATATTTAAAGGAACATCACTTCCTGGTTTTGAGTACTGTCATACCTTGGGTTGCGAACGCTGTGGATTGTGCATTTTCGGGTTACGGACCGTGCTGAATCTGGAAGTACCAGAACGGGTTACTTCTGGGTTTCGGCGCTTGTGCATCTGCAGAAGCACAAAATGAGGTCAAGCGCATGCGCAGAAGCGCCGAATCGCATCACGCGCATGTGCAGACACAGCGCTTCAGGTTGCGAACGCTTCAGGTTGCAAAGGTGCCTCCCGCACGGATCACGTTCGCAACCTGAGGTATGACTGTATTAGAAACCTTCCTCAATGCCCCATACTTACTCTTATTTATTAAAAAATATATTTATAACCTGTCCTTCATTAATACAGATACAGTGGTGCCTCGCAAGACGAAAAGAATCCGTTCTGCGAGTCTCTTCATCTTGCGGTTTTTTCGTCTTGCGAAGCAAGCCCATTAGCGGCTTAGCGCTATTAGCGGCTTACGGGCTTAGCAGATCAGCTGATAAGCGGCTTAGCGGATCAGCTGTTAAGCGGCTTAGCGGATCAGCTGTTAAGCGGCTTAGCGGATCAGCTGTTAAGCGGCTTAGCGGATCAGCTGATAAGCGGCTTAGCGGATCAGCTGATAAGCGGCTTAGCGGATCAGCTGATAAGCGGCTTAGCGGATCAGCTGTTAAGCAGCTTAGCGGATCAGCTGATAAGCGGCTTAGCGGATCAGCTCTTAAGCGGCTTAGCGGCTTAGCGGATCAGCTGATAAGCGGATTAGCGGCTTAGAAAAAGGGGGGAGGGAAAAAACCCCGCAGGAACTCGCAAGACATTTTCGTCTTGCGAAGCAAGCCCATAGGAAATTCGTTTTGCGAAGCACCTCCAAAACGGAAAACCCTTTCGTCTAGCGGGTTTTCCGTCTTGTGAGGCATTCGTCTTGCAGGGCACCACTGTACCAGGGTGGGGTATAGAACACAAAATAAAAGCAATCAATGATATAAGCAGCAATAGATGTAAAAACACACCATCAAACAAATAAATGAGCTAAAAACAAAAGAACGGAGGAAAGGCAGGAGTCCTTGTCACAGTGAGCCCTGAACTGAGTCTGTGCTTCCATCTCAAGGCTGGAAGGCTGGATCCGCCAACTGTACTGGGATGGCTTCTCTAGAGAAGCTCTTGCAGGAGATAATGCTTGTGAAACACAGCAGCACTACATTGGCTCCAGATGGTCCACCTGTACACACTCAAACTAAGCATTCTTCTTTGTGGTTTCTGCAGTTCCCCATATGGGTTCCTTGTCTGCACACAGCACAGCACACAACTAGAGCTAAAGACTCAACTGTTTTTGGTGCAAAGATCAAACCCAAGAGCAGAGTGGCATACCCAGAAGGGCAAGGCCAGCACCTTCCCACTCACTTCTTTTCTCTCTGCCTTACCAGCAGCCATTCTGATATACTAAAGTCTGTGGACTGAGTCTGGTCTCTCCCCCTCATTCTTCCTTTTGTCTTTTTTTCTCCTCCTCTCTTTCCTGCGTTTTCCATTTGTGTTTTAACTATTGGAACTCGTGGAATACCAGTTATCTTTCAAATCCAGATTTCTTTGCTTGTTCTTACAAACACATCCATGTGGGATGAAGCAGGGCCCTCTGTTTGAATGAATTACCACTATGTGTCACTAAAAGGTAAAGGTAAAGGTAAAGGTACCCCTGCCCGTATGGGCCAGTCTTGACAGACTCTAGGGTTGTGCGCTCATCTCACTCTAAAGGCCGGGAGCCAGCGCTGTCCGCAGACACTTCCGGGTCACGTGGCCAGCGTGACAAGCTGCATCTGGCAAGCCAGCGCAGCACACGGAACGCCGTTTACCTTCCCGCTGGCAAGCAGTCCCTATTTATCTACTTGCACCCGGGGGTGCTTTCGAACTGCTAGGTTGGCAGGCGCTGGGACCGAACGACGGGAGCGCACCCCGCCGCGGGGATTCGAACCGCCGACCATGCGATCGGCAAGTCCTAGGCGCTGAGGTTTTACCCACAGCGCCACCCGCGTCACTAAGAACATACAAATACATCCTACTACTACTCAGTCTAGAGTTTCTCTATCACTGGCTCTGATTCAGAGATACACACACAAAACCCTGAAAGGCCTGCGTCTAGCACCCAACACAAAGAATTCCTTCTGTTAAAATGCATGGCTATTGCAAAATTCAAAAATGGCTATCCTGTTGCCTCTGGTTTGAGGGGGAAATAACATTTGCAAAATGCATAAACATGGCTAGGGAGGGACAACAGCAAGTACAACATCTGAATCTACTTTTAACATTAACTTAAAATGAATATATTTTAGCTTGATGCTGCCCCTTTAATCTTCTGCTTCTACTGAAAATCAACATTTTATTAAAACTCCCTTTCCTCCCCCTCTAGGGCGACTCTGGTGGCCCGCTGGTTACACCTGACACAAGAAACATGTGGTATCTTGTCGGCATAGTGAGCTGGGGAGACGAGTGTGCTAAGCCAAATAAGCCTGGAGTCTACACACGAGTGACTTACTTTCGGGACTGGATTACCAAATATACTGGGCTCTGATGCAAAATTTGTACGTTTTGCACATCATAGGCGGTATGCAGGTCATACTCGTTTGTAACGTGTGCAAAAGTCCTTTATGTGAGATTGTCTGCCTTCTTTCCAAAGTTGTTGGCGTTGCTCTGGTATGTTAAGAAGTAATGGAGGCAGACGGTTAAACAGTATTTATTTACAGTATTCACACAGGCTTCCCTCACAAAATAAGGGTAACCTTCCCTTGCATAGCTTAAATGATTCCCCCCCCCCCCGCCCACTTTCCTCTGTTTTCTATTCCCCTCTCCCTGTCATGGAAGCTGCATGTTAGCAGGAACGATTGTGAGTTCAGAACATGGAAGGATTTACCCATTGGCTTCTGCCACCAAACAGCTACAACAGCAGTCAGGGCTGGCGCCAGAGGTGAACACAAAATGGCGCTCCCCATTAGGTTAGAAGGGGTGAGTGAAGTTCTGCATCGGAAACAAGTTTGCCCAATGGTTGAAGTGAGAATCAAAGGCCGTTTCAGGGTGGGGAGGGAGGGGAAGGTGCCCCCTCTGAATAATGCCAGGCGGGTGCAGAGCCAAGGAGACTCCAGAGGTCAATCCTGCCATTTCCTTGCTGGGGTAGGAGAAGACCAGCAGCACCTCCTGTTTGACAAATGGCCGCATAGGGGGAAGCTGCCAAGGAGGAGGCAGATCTCACCTCCGAGCAGTGGCGTAGCGTGGGTTGTCAGCACCCGGGGCAAGGCAAGTAATTTGCGCCCCCTAACCCGTGGATTTGCGCCCCCTAACCCGTGGATTTGCCCTAACCCCAGATGTTGCGCCCGGTGCGGTCGGCCCTCCCTGCACCCCCCACGCTACGCCACTTCCTCCGAGGAGTGTGCTGCTGCGGCCATCTCTGCCAGTGCATTTCTTGAGAGGCTGAATCTGCTCCCCCTGTGAATCCTGCCGCCAGAGGTTACCTCACCTTGCCTCATAGGTGCATAGCTGTCAACTTAGAGATTTGAAAACAAGGGACCAGCAGCCAAAATAAGGGATTTTCCGGGCACAGGTATGTTCAGCTTCTGAGCCCCTCTGAGCCCAAGGCAGAAAGCCCAGCCAGCAGCCAAACAAAGCCTCATCAATAAGGGACAGCAGCGGGACATGGCGCTGGGATAAGGGACTGTCCCGCCAAATAAGGGACACTTGACAGCCATGCATGGGTGGCTGCCCCTAACAGCATTCAATAAACACACAAGACGTAACCGGCTATATGTTTGAATAAATAAAGTATACTATTCATTGTATTAAATTGTAGATTTCAACAGAAGTAGCTCATAAAGTTCAACAGAAAAAAGTAGAAGACCCGGTGGATCAGTTCATTCTCTAATCAGTTCATGCATAAGGTCCATATATGTTTAAGTGTCTATTCCACCTGTCTGTTCATAGAGTCCAACAATCTACACGAAAGGTTGTTACAATACCACAGAATCCTTTCATGGAGTCTAAGACAAGGATTTCCAGAATATTAGCCTTGTTTCGCCATCCTGGGCTTCATCAGGATTATGATACTGTATCTGCATTATCTAGAGTTTGTACTACTGATGAAGCCCAGGATGGCGAAACAAGGCTAATGTTCTGGAAATCCTTGAATAGTACAATGAAAAGTATACTTTATTTATTCAAATGTACAGCCGGTTATGTCTTGTGTGTTGATTGAATATGTTTCACGTAACCAGAGGTTTGTTGTTGTTTTGTTCCTGACAGCAGTCATAGATAAGGTGAACAGCTTGAAGTGAACTGCATAGGACATTCTCTCTAGAGGTGGAGCATAGCGAGTTCCAGAGAATGGGCAGCAGCAGTCTCACTGCAAGGCATTCAGATTAGGCCATTGCCCTGAATTTTATCATGTAGAAGCATTGCCATATTCCTCTTTGCCTTGCATCCAGAAACATGCTAGTAGTATCTTTTCCTGCATTACGGTATCAGGAACATTATTGTTAGGCCTGCTAGACACTTTCAACCAGCAGCAAAAGTAAACTACACATTTTTTCATTATTCCTATACAGTGGTACAGTCATACCTTGGGTTGCAAACGTGATCCGTGCAGGAGGCACGTTCGCAACCTACAGCGTTCACAGCCTGAAGCGCTTCGTCTACGCATGCGCGTGACGTGACTTGGCGCTTCTGTGCATGATGTCATTTTGTGTTTTTGCGCATGCGCAAGCGCTGAAACCCAGAAGTAACCTGTTCCGGTACTTCCGGGTTTGCCGTGGTCTGCAACCCGAAAACGTGCAACCCACAGCGTTCGTAACCCAAGGTATGACTGTACCTTGGTTTACGAACTTAATCTGTTCTGGAAGTCCAAAGTTCTTAAACCAAAGCATTCTTAAACCAAGGCGTGCTTTCCGATAGCAGTGGGGGACTCAGTTTACAAATGCAACACACTCAACATGTTCTGCTTCCAAGGCAAAGTTCACAAACCAAAACACCTACTTTCAGGTTTGCAGCGTTCTTAATCCAAGTTGTTCATAAACTACTAAGCTGTTCTTAAACCAAGGTACCACTGTATTGCCTTGCTGGCACTCTAGTACAGTGATGTACGTAGGTGCCACGCATTTTGGAACTTTGTAAAATTTCACACTCTGTTTTTGTCAGCCTATCTTCATCACATACACACAATCTGATGATGGGGGCAGAGAGCTTGTTAAATTGCACAAATCTTTTAATTGCACAACCTGAATTTGCCAAAATAGTGCTAGTCTGAAAGCACCCTTAGAGTGATGATAGATGTAATATATCATCAAGCTTCCTTGGGCTTCACAGCTGAAATTAAAGTTATACGTGCTAGCAAATCAAATGCTACCTAAGGCGTCAGTCTTGTCCACCTTAAAAAACAAACAAACTGCTGCATGTATGTTAATTTGTTCTTCTTGAACAAAATTAGTGAAACAGCTGTCCAAGGAATATTAAGGGGTGGGGGAGAGTTTCTTGGCAACAGCATGGATTCCAGCCTATAAACTTTCAGGACTGGGCTGAGCATACTTACAAAACTACCTTCCTAGTCTAAAAACATTTCCGTTTGTCTTCACTCAAAAAACATCCAAGGATCAAAAGTTTATGCAAAACTAGAAAAAGTCACTTACTTGAGTGATGCAAAGGACAGTGCTTGGAGCTATAGATAGTTACTTTCTCCTAAATTGAGGTGTGGATAAATAATTCATTTTCAGTTAAGATGTAAGAGTAGTCAACTATGTTGTACACAGAGCAGGCCCACTGAAAACAATGAACATGACTAAGCTTGGTCCTTTAATTTCAATGGGTCTACTTTGAGTAAAACTTAAATCGCTATTCCCCTGAATGATTTAAGGGCAACTGGTTTTAATATTTCCAGAGATGGAGAATTGGTCATTGTATGCTCCTGCCTTTCCAATAGACCTTAGTGTAACCTGAAATGTGCATAACACCAAACAGAGTCTCATGGAACAGACTCTCTCCGAAGGTGGTAGATTCCCCTTCATTGGAGATATTTAAGCAGAGGATGGATGGCCACTTGATGGGGTGCTTTAGTTGAGATTCTTGCATTGGAAGGGGTTGGACTAGATGATCCTTGGGGTCCCTTCCGCCTCTACAATTCAGTGATTCTATATGTATGTCTGCTATCTCCTCCAACACTTCAGCTTTTCGATTCTTACCGGAGGCAGACATGGATGGCTATGTTTCTAGCCAATTTTTTCTCCTCCACACCTGCCTTGTTTTCCAACTAACTTTCACACTATTTTGTAACATTTTGGTTGGCATAATAAAAGTATTGTCCCAATATGATTTTTGGAATTTAATTTATCCTTGAATTTCATTTTAGCAGCTCACGGGTGACTTCTTTCTCAATGTCATGGGCGTTAGCATGGTGGGTAAATAAATAAAAATACTTAACTAATGACCAATTGCATATAACTTGGTTCTACCCCCCCCCCCCCCAATAAATCCAGGCTATGCCCATGCTCAGTGTCCTATATTTGAACAGCAGGAGAACTGCATGTTGGTGCTAATGATTCAATACAAGAACATTGAGAAAATAAATAAAGGAACTCTGAAGAAGGATCTTCTTTACCTTTTAAGATTAAATAATGGAAGAAACTTATCACAACATACTTTTGTTGGGTCGTCTTTCTACGTTTCTATCTCTAAATCACTCATTAAACCATTTTCTTATACATACTGAAGTATATCAGTAGCTTTTTTACTTGTCTGCAGATGCCAATCCAGTACGAAACAACAAAAACGACAAAGACAGACTTCCTTTTCAGATTGTGGTTTTGTGGCACAGAGAACTCTTTCACTGAGTTCACATGGGGGTGGGTGGCAAAATTATGTTCAGGGTTATATAGTGTCCATCTTTACACAAGTTCACCTATGCTGCTGCAGGTGAACAGATTCCTACTTGCATCTTGAGAAGGTCACAGGGAAAAGGTGTGGCTACAGAGGATTTAAATGGAGATTCTAACAAACCCTACAGCTGCAATACTAATTCCTGAAGGCCTCTACTGTATTGTCAAATCCATGACTTCCTTTCACTCAGTTCTACTTTGTCTGGTGACACTTGATGGGTTGCAGAAGCCAAAACTTTCACCACATAATTATAATATAATTTCAGACACATTTCATATTGTTTGTGGTGAGGTTTCCTTTTTCTTTTTCAAAAAATCAATTAGACCTTTGTGGATTATTTGTTGTTGTTTAGTCGTTTAGGACTCTTTGTGACCCCATGGACCAGAGCACACCAGGCATTGTGGATTATAGGCACAGCCAAATATTACATGTTCTAATGCAGTATTTTTTAGTTTTTAAACTTTGATATTTCTATTCTGATTTTTCAATTTGTTACATATACGTGTGTGTGTGTGTGTGTGTGTGTGTGTACACGTGCATGTGTATACACACACACGTATCCTAGCCAATTAAGAATGTGACCAGAATTTTAAGATTGGAGAAAGGGTTATTGTTTCACTTGTGTAAGGTATTTGCCTTTACCCATCTTAGACTGACATTCTTCAGCTATAGAATATTCTAAGGCTGTCTTCTTATCAATGCCTTGAATGAGTTTTAGATCCAAATATGCTAGATGAACTTCAGAATATTTACCGTATAGCCGACATCTCAGATTAGGACTACAAGTAGGGGAGCAACTGACTTGTCTCCAGAAGAATCACTGGTACATGCTAAGGAATATAATAAGAAACTTAGAGGAAGTATGTTGTTCCTGAAATATGTTTCAGTAGCTGTAATGAAACAGAAGGTGAAAACCAAGCACTTGGTGATAACAATTTTTCATTGGTTTCATATCTGTTGTGAAGTTGAATCACAGCAGTGATGGCCAAACTTGGCCCTCCAGCTGTTTTGTGACTACAATTCCCATCATCCCTGACCACTGGTCCTGTTAGCTAGGGGTGATGGTTGTTGTAAGTCCAAAACAGCTGGAGGGTCAAGTTTGGCCATTACTGAATTAGAGTACAGTAGTACCTCGGGTTACAAATGCTTTGGGTTACAAACACTTCAGGTTTCAAACTCCACTAACCCGGAAGTAGTACCTCGGGTTGAGAACTTTGCCCCAGGATGAGAACGGAAATCGCATGCTGGTGGCGCGGTGGCAGCGGGAGGCCCCATTAGTGAAAGTGCATCTCAGGTTAAGAATGGTTTCGCGTTAAGAACAGACCTCTGGAACAAATTAAGTTCATAACGCGAGGTACCACTGTAATGTTTCCCACCCCCCTTTTAAGATCTACAAAATATATTACCTCTGGATTCATATGGTAGCTTCACTCTTTGAAATAAAAAGTTTAGATTTGAAACATAGCGCATTGCAGATGCAGAAGGTGGTAGTGGATCATGTGATCAAATGTGCTCTCCTGCCCAATTTTGAGAAGACATGTACAATCCCACAACACTGCTCTTGATATTCTGAATCTCTTAAATTGGGATTCACTCAGTTAAAATGACAAGTGCTATAGTTTTCACCTGAACTGCATGCATCTGAGTCTGCATTATGTATTTCCAAATTTACTAATAAAAAGTACACAAATGTTGCCTGATTTGTTTTGCTTTCAATCTATATTTCAAGATCTTTTTTCCTGATAGGCTGTCAGACAGCCCAGGGGACTCCTTTATTAATTGCTAATGTGTTTGTCAGTCTGCTTTTGTCTCTGCTTGGTTTCAGTGTTAATTTATACACAGCTAATAGCATCAGTGCAGGGACGCGGGTGGCGCTGTGGGTAAAACCTCAGCGCCTAGGACTTGCTGATCGCTTGGTCGGCGGTTCGAATCCCCGTGGTGGGGTGCGCTCCCGTCGTTCGGTCCCAGCGCCTGCCAACCTAGCAGTTCGAAAGCACCTCCGGGTGGAAGTAGATAAATAGGGACCGCTTACCAGCGGGAAGGTAAACGGCGTTCCGTGTGCTGTGCTGGCTCGCTAGATGCAGCTTGCCACGCTGGCCACGTGACCTGGAAGTGTCTGCGGACAGCGCTGGCTCCCGGCCTTTAGAGTGAGATGAGCGCACAACCCTAGAGTCTGTCAAGACTGGCCCGTACGGGCAGGGGTACCTTTACCTTTACCTTTAATAGCATCAGTAAAACTATACCTGATGAATAAACAATGTAAACATTAGACCCTGTTGCAAGTGTTATTAAAAATGTATTTTAAAACATCCCTGTTTCCTTTGGTGTGAATGATAATTTTCACTGATGTTCGCAACAGTTTGTTTTCATATTGTTTATGTAGCAAATACTGCTACGAGCTAGTCAATCTATAGGTACTTACATGCAACCTGACCTCCATAGCTGTCAACTTTTGCCTTTTCTTGCGAGGAAACCTATTCAGAATAAGAAAATTTCCCTTTTAAAAAGGGAAACGTTCACAGCTATGCTGACCTCACACTTCCCTAGAAGCTCAACCCATAAAGCTACAGCGCTGCATTGCCCCTGGCAACTGAGTTGTGGCTGTGGTTGTTATTAGCTACTGGGCCAAGTTCAATGTGTTTCTATTAGTTCAGAAAACCTTAATTACTTGATTTACCCATGATATCGTCTTACTGCACATGTGCCCACTTAACCGCTTCAATCGTTAAACTTTGGGACTCCCAGACAATTGAGATAAAGCAGGCGCCTTCACTGTACTCTTTTTGACACCTGCTAAAAACATTCTTGTTTAGGCAAGCCTACCCAGATGCTTGCCAACCTAGCAGTTCGAAAGCACCTCTGGGTGCAAGTAGATAAATAGGGACCGCTTACCAGCGGGAAGGTAAACGGCGTTTCCGTGTGCGGCTCTGGCTCGCCAGAGCAGCGATGTCACGCTGGCCACGTGACCCGGAAGTGTCTCTGGACAGCGCTGGCCCCTGGCCTCTTAAGTGAGATGGGCGCACAACCCCAGAGTCTGTCAAGACTGGCCCGTACGGGCAGGGGTACCTTTACCTTTACCTTTTTACCCAGATGCTTAGAAATGTGAGGCAGTTTCAATCTGTTTAGCACTTTTAAGTTTAGGTGGCAAGTGCAGCAGGAAGATTCAAGGATGATCAAAGAAACATTTAAACTTTTTGGTGTAGCATCGTATCAAATTATTATTTTTCATATATCCATATATGTGGATTAATATGAAGGGTGGTATACAAATTTAATAGATAATAATAATAACAAATCTCTTTTCAAAACGAGAGCAAGACCACATAGACAATTCTTCCACAGTTCTGCACAACATTTTGTTGAGAACATGGATTTTCAACTCTGACAAAAAGATCAGAAAAGAGCAAGGTTCGTGTCGGTGAGATGAGAGTTTGTCTCAAATGAGACCTTATATACCGTATTTTTTGCTCTATAAGACTCACTTTTTCGCTCCTAAAAAGTAAGGGGAAATGTGTGTGCGTCTTATGGAGCGAATGCAGGCTATGCAGCTATCCCAGAAGCCAGAACAGCACGAGGGGTTGCTGCTTTCACTGCGCAGTGATCCCTCTTGCTGTTCTGGCTTCTGAGATTCAGAATACTTTTTTTCTTGTTTTCCTCCTCCAAAAACTAGGTGCGTCTTGTGGTCTGGTGCGTCTTATAGAGCGAAAACTACGTTAAATGAGTTTAGCCGGCAAAAGCAAACTCACACCCCTCCCCGAGTTTGTATAAATACACAGGGTACACACGTAAGAGTCTCTTCATCATTATATTTTTTTGGGGGGGGGGGTGATTCATGTTATTATGCACCTGCATTGCTTTATATTTTCTGGATGCTCCATGATCCTATTACAAAGCAGTCTTGCCCTTTGCTACACATCAAGCACTGCTGGTTGTTTCTTTTTTGAGGTTGAATCCTGACAAGACAGAAGTACTGTTTTGGGGGGACAGGAGGCGGGTGGGTGTGGGGGATTCCCTGGTCCTGAATGGGGTAACTGTGTCCCTGGAGGACCAGGTGCACAGCCTGGGAGTAATTTTGGACCCACAGCTGTCCATGGAGGCGCAGGTCAATTATGTGTCCAGGGCAGCTGTCTACCAGCTCCATCTGGTACACAGGCTGAGACCCTACCTGCCTGTGGACTGTCTCGCCAGAGTGGTGCATGCTCTAGTTATCTCCCGCTTGGACTACTGCAATGCGCTCTATGTGGGACTACCTTTGAAGGTGACCAGGAAACTGAAATTAATTCAGAATGCGGCAGCCAGACTGGTGACTGGGAGCAGCCACCGAGACCACATAACACCGGTCTTGAAAGACCTACATTGGCTCCCAGTACGTTTCCGAGCACAATTGAAAGTGTTGGTGTTGACCTTTAAAGCCCTAAATGGCTTTGGCCCAGTATACCTGAAGGAGCGTCTCCACCCCCATCATTCTCCCCGGGCACTGAGGTCCAGCACTGAGGGCCTTCTGGCGGTTCCTTCACTGCAAGAAGCCAAGTTACAGAGAACAGGCAGAGGGCCTTCTTGGTGGTGGCCCACGCCCTTCAGATGTGAAGGAAATAAGCAGCTATCTTATCTTTATTTTTTAAAAAATAATATTTATTAGAATTTCAGATATTGCATAAACCAAAAATAAAATAAAACAAAAAAAAGAAAAATTCAACATTTACAATCCATGTTTTCAGTACCTTTTTTCCAGAGCTTCCCCTTGCCTCCCCTTCTTGTATTCCCTGACCAAAAATTTGTTCAACAAGTTCTTCTCCCGAAATTTTTAACCTTAGTTTGTTATTATATTGAAATCACTTTATATATCAACTTTTAACATATATACATCAATCATTATACTTAAAAACTTTTTCTAAGGTTGGCCCAGTTCTCCTTCCACGAATTCCCCATTTCAATACTAGTGGCAACATAGAAAGAAAAAAAAATCAGAATATTTTAGTACACCTTTGGGTTTCCAAACCCCACCCTCCCTTCCCCGGTTTCAATCCCTAAGCCATTGTCCGTTAGTCCATCTGTTATCAGCCCGGAAGCCTCACATCTGAGGCCCTTAAATCTCTCTCAGTCCCTCTCTGCCGATTTCTTTGAAAGTCTTTTATATTAAACACCAAGTCTCGGAGGGGCACTATCCCTATAATGTCCATGTTCCTTCCAGCCGGATCTCCATATTTAAAAGTTGAGCTCAAATCTTGATTCTCAATCCTTCTAAGTCCAAATAGTCAAAAGGTTCCATCTTCGACCTTGATCAGATTTGTAAAGCATAGGTCTTCAGATCTCCACAAAAGGAGATCCTTCCATTCCTCATTTTCCAATTCAAACCCAGTTTTTGTCATCCGGTTCTTACTTTCTTTTATGTCCATCTTGACAGGCCTCCGGCTCTCCTTTGCCTTCTGCAACATTACAGCCCCGCCTTCCTGCTCCTCCTGCTCAATTTTTTTCCCCTGTTCAGCTGCCTGGATTTTGTACATCAAATCCTTTTCCAGCTCAGTAGATTCCTTTACTGTTGGCTTCAAAGTTGTGGCCCTTGCAGACAAAACATGACCTTGTTCTTGTAGCTTACACAACTTTCTCACGAGAAACCTAACCTCATCCAGGCCAGCTAGTATTTTTTGACCTATTTCCATTTTTGTAATGTCCCTGAGCCCCCACTAGAGGGATTCTGGTTATTCAGTATTCCTTTCACTTCCAACCCAAAAGCCAAGTTAGTTTGTTTCAATTCTTCTTTATTTCCAACAGTTAACTATATTGTACCAAATGTAACCAGCAAAGACATTGGAAACAAAGTACTCTATTTTTTCCGACTTTGACAGCTAGTTTGACAGCTGTCAAAATCTTCTATGTCTCCTCTGCAGGCTCCTCTCGCAGATCGCTCCCGGTCTCGAGATGAGTGGCACTTTAACTCAAAAAATAACTCTTCTCCTCCAGCACAATTACTTATACTGTCAATCCGTGGAATTAATAACTTTTATCAGATAAAAAAAAGACTCTTCTTTCGACCTTAGTAGTCAAAATCCTTGCTTTAAATTGCATACAATAGGGGGGAGACGGACTTCCTTTTTGCACCTCCCCCGCTCGTGCCAAATCCAAGAAAAAAATTTTTTTAATCCAATTTCCAAATTACTCACGGGTTGTTGTTTTTAGATTTAGTCCAAATTTTTCCAAAGAAGAAGTTAGCGCTCTCCGTCGAATGGCATGCGGCTTCGCTCGGCAGGGGAAGCAGAAGACTCTCAGCACCGCGCCGCTCCCCGTCCCCCGCTCCACAGCCTTTAAAAAGGCTCCTTCGTGGATCGGGGAGGGCGCAAACGGTGCCCGCCGAGTCACCAGGTCCACGGGCTTCCGCGCCCGTGGTTTTTGAGGGTCCCCACGTCACCGGCGCAGCAGGACCCGACCCCTGTCGAGCAGATTCCCTCCGGAGCTCGGAGGGAATCCGCCATTCGGCGATGGCGCCAACCCGGAAGTCCCTATCGTATCTTTAAAATACATTTGAAGGCAGCCCTGCTTAGGGAAGTTTTTAATATTTAATGCTGTATTGTTTTTAACACTCGATTGGGAGCCGCCCAGAGTAGCTGGGGAAACTCAGCTGTTGGGTTGGAATAAACGACAGACGAGTAGCAGGTGTCATATGGGAGGCATCTGCCGAGCATGTCTCGGGGAGTCCCTTTTATTGAATAATACAGCATTGCCACATATGTGCTTGTTGCTGATTGGTTAACACAAATACAAGGCAGAGGATACATGCCACATATATGCTTGGTGCTGATTGGTTAATACAAGTACAAAGCAAAGGATACATATAGGTATTAATCACTAATAGATTAAAGGCTGAGAAAGGGAACACAGAACTAGACAGGCATGAAAACCTCCTAATTAAATTATAACTGGTGATTAATAGAACAAGACCTAAAACAAATACTTAATGATTGATAATGTAAGACTTAAAAGAACATATCAATCACGTTCCATAGATGTGATCAACTATGCATTAAGAACAGGTCAGAATGCCATGTTTGTATGAACTAAGTGTGAACTTGAACATTCTGGGGTGATGAGAAAATGTCTCAACCTAGAACGGTTTGTACAGAAGCAGAAGCTTTCCTACAGAAGCAAAACTTTCCTACACTCAGCCAGATGGGCGGGGTATAAATATATTATTATTATTATTATTATTATTATTATTATTATTATTATTATTATTTTCCTTCCCATGTATTTCTTATCAATAAGAAAATTTGGCATGGGAAATTTTCATTCTGAAAGTGTGGTGCGGGGGGGGGGGCGGTCTGAGACCCTACTACAAGGATCAGCAAACTTTTTCTGCAGGGGGCCGGTCCACTGTCCCTCAGACCTTGTGGGGGGCCGGACTATATTCTGAAAAAGAAAAAAAATGAAAGAATTCCTTTTTTTTTTTAATAAATTTTTTATTAATTTCCAATTTTTAACAAACACAAAAACAACATAAAAACAAACACAAAAAAATCATAATTTCTTTACCTTATTTCCATAAACCTCTTTTCCCGGACTTCCCCATGCCTTCCCCTTTTTGCATCCTTTATTTTAACAATTGTTCAGCAACCCTTCTTAGCCAATCAAATATAAATTCATTCTCCTTTTCAATTTCACCCTAAACTAAACACAATTTACCGCTGCAATTCTACGTCTTCCTCTCCCTCAGCATTTTAGCACTCCTCAATTTTATAGTAGCTCTTAAGATATATTTTAAACCGGATTTTGCCGGTCATTTCTGCCAGTCCCATAAAGTCGATCACTTTCGCCTGCCATTCCTCCAGCGTGGGTAACTCTTGTGTCTTCCAATACTAAAAAATGAAAGAATTCCTACGTCCCACAAACAACATTTTAAATAAAAGCACACATTCTACTCATGTAGAAACACCAGGCAGGCCCCACAAATAACCCAGAGATGCATTTTAAATAAAAAGACACATTCCACTCATGTAAAAAACACGCTGATCCTCGGACCGTCCGCGGGCCGTATTGAGAAGGCGATTGGGCCGGATCCGGCCCCCGGGTCTTAGTTCGCCTACCCATGCCTTACTGCTTCGGAGAATTTCATCGTGCAATCATGAGGACTAGAAACAAATTAAAACCAGCCACGCAAAAAGTCGGGAGGAAGTTGAGAGCAGTTGCCGCCGCCCTACCAATCCGACGGGGCGCTTCCCGCCTTTCGCGCGCTGCTTCCTTCACACGTTCGCGTCAGTCACGCGTCGTTGAAAACACGCAGCGCCTGGCCCAGCGCCGGCCTACCTTGCCTGAGGCGGCGAGAAGGGAGGCCTCGGCCCTGTCAGGAGGCGGAGTGTTGGCGCCGGCTCCCGGATTGGCCTGCGAGGCGCCGCGGACCCGGCCTCCCTGCACCCGGGAAGGGCGCCGCGGGGCGGAGCGAGGCCTCGCCGGCTTCGGAGCTGCGCGGACGCCGCCGACGCTTCCTCCTTTTCCCTCAGAGCCCGGCCCGCCTTCCCCGCCGCTTCCCCTCAGGGCCGCGTGACGGGGCGGAGAGGCAGCCGTCGCCGCTGCCGCCGCCGGCGAGGAGGAGGAGGGTGTCGGGTGAGGAACCCGCCGAGGCCTCTGCGGCCAGGGAGGCCGGCCGGGCCTGCGCTTGGCCGAGGCTGGGCTGGAGGGGGCAGCCGGGGCGAGGGGACCTGTCCGACCCAGGAGGGGATGATATGATATGGGGGGGGTCGTCTTCACAGGCCTTAGCCCCCCCCCAGCCTGAACCTGGGACGGAAGGAATTAGAGAAGCCGTGGCGTGACATGGCACATGGCAATTTTTATTTTTGGGTTCGACGTGAATTCGGGTGGTGGGGAAAGGGGCAGCCCATGACTCGGTTAGCAAACCACCCCCCCCCAAAAAAAAAAAATTAAAATACACCTCCAGGTTTCAGTTTCTGTGATTACAGCCTCCTCCCCCCCAAAAACTCCCCCCCCAAAGCTTCAGCTTTTATAGTTGCATCCCCTCCTCAAATCCAGAATTCAGGGCCAGGTTTCAGTTTCTAGAATAATTACCCCTTCCTCCCCCCCCCCCCCGCCAAAAAGATGCAAAATTCAATGCCAGGTTTCAGCTTCTGGAATTATGTGCCACCTCTCTGAAAAGATCCAAAATTCAATGCCAGGTTTCAGCTTTTAGAATTACGTGCCCCCTCTCCAAAAAAACCCCAAAATTCAATGCCAGGTTTCAGCTTCTAGAATTACGTGCCCCCTCTCCAAAAAACCCAAAATTCAATGCCAGGTTTCAGCTTCTAGAATTACGTGCCCCCTCTCCAAAAAAACCCAAAATTCAATGCCAGGTTTCAGCTTCTAGAATTACGTGCCCCCTCTCCAAAAAAACCCCAAAATTCAATGCCAGGTTTCAGCTTCTAGAATTACGTGCCCCCTCTCCAAAAAAACCCAAAATTCAATGCCAGGTTTCAGCTTCTAGAATTACGTGCCCCCTCTCCAAAAAAACCCAAAATTCAATGCCAGGTTTCAGCTTCTAGAATTACGTGCCCCCTCTCCAAAAAACCCCAAAATTCAATGCCAGGTTTCAGCTTCTAGAATTACGTGCCCCCTCCCAAAAAATATCCAAAATTCAATGCCAGGTTTCAGCTTCTAGAATTACACCCCACCCCCTTTCAAATTAAGTATCAGCTTCCATAATTACAATACCACTAGAATTCAAAATTTTATGCCACATTCAACTTTCATAATTACCCTCCCTAATAATAATAATAATTCCATGCCATGTTTTATGGGCATAGCCAGGATTTATGTCACGGGACAGGCTTCATGTTGGGGGCCCCCCAAACCTCAGTTAAGTATTTTTATTGATTTACTTGATGGGGGGCAGCTGCTTCCCTGCCCCCTCGGCTGCGCCCATGCTATGTTTCAACTTCCATTAATACATGTGTTTGTCCTTAAGGAGCTAAAAAAAAAAACCCCACCCCAAACGCTTCATTGTTTCTGGAAGACAAGAAGTAAGAATAACTGGATGTGCAGAGTGTGTACCACTCTGTTGTTGAGACTTTCTCTTTTTCTCTCTCTCTCTGCATCAAAGACTGTGTGCACCTTGCGACAGAACTGTGAAATTTGGAGGCAGGTAAGGCTGCTGTATCTGTGCCTGAGTTGTTGCTCCAGGTTTGCTTTTCTGTTATTATTTCCATGGGCATATGTACAAGACAGTGACCGAAATGGAGGGGCTAGGCCAGGGATCAGCAAACTTTTTCACCAGGGGGCCGGTCCACTGTCCCTCAGACCTTGTGGGGTAGGCAACGGTAGGCCCGGGGGCCGGATGCAGCCCAATCGCCTTGTCAATCTGGCCCGTGGACGGTCCGGGAATCAGCGTGTTTATATTGCCCCTTTCAAGGTAAAAAATCGTGCTAGGGCTCCTTACAATTGTGTTAAGTAAGTATCAGGCTACTATTTCAGGAATCATCAGCATCATGGCCTCCTGGACTATTGGGCCGTATATGACTATCAGTTCGCCAGCATGCCAGACCCAAAAGTGACTAGGATGTGTTTCATAGTGATGGCCAGGTGCCTAGGCAGCTTCTCAGGCACTGGACAAGTTCATGGACAATAAGTCTCAACAGGGGCTATGCAGAATCTCCAAGATCAAAGAGTGACAGTGTGAGCTGCTGGGGAGCAGCAGTAAGGTAAAGGTAAAGGGACCCCTGACCATTAGGTCCAGCTGTAGCCAACTCGGAGGTTGCGGCGCTCATCTCGCTTTATTGGCTGAGGTAGCCAGCGTACAGCTTCCGGGTCATGTGGCCAGCATGACTAAGCAGCTTCTGGCGAACCAGAGCAGCGCACAGAAACGCCGTTTACCTTCCCGCCGGAGCGGTACCTATTTATCTGCTTGCACTTTGATGTGCTTTCGAACTGCTAGGTTGGCAGGAGCAGGGACCGAGCAATGGGAGCTCACCCTGTCGCGGGGATTCGAACTGCCAACCTTCTGATCGGCAAGTCCTAGGCTCTGTTGTTTAACCCACAGCGCCACCCGTGTCCCTCATTCAGAGCAGCAGTAGGGGATGGCCTTACGGAGCAGTAGTAGAGGATGGCTAATGTCTTCATACCCCACTTGTTAACTTCTGTAAGGTGTAGGGTTGGTTACTGTGGAAAATTGAATGCTGGACTCCATGGACCTTTGGCTTGAACTAGCAAGGCTCATCTTGTTTAACTATAATAATCTAATGGGGAGTGTCTAGGAATATTTGCATATATTCTATAATAAAAAAATAGTAAGAGCAGCATCAGTAACTTGAAACATAACCACGAGTCAAATGAAATCAAAATTATTTATGAAATCAATATTAAATATAGGTAACACTTAACTTCGAACAGGGAACCAACCATTCAAAAGATCCCCAAAGACAGCTGTGGGTCAAAGGAATAAGATCTGATCCTGGCTTGTGGTACTTCAAATAAAATAAATGAAAATAATAGCATAGGGTTTCTCAGAATTTCTGCAGGACTGGGCCACGATCAAATAGCCTACAAAGAAACAGTAAGAAATGGAAATAGTAGGAGACCTGTCCCCAGTTCTGCTAAATCCATGAGGTAGAATGATAATAAAACAATAATCATAATTATCTACCAGGATACATGTCCAAGAATAAAATATTTTTAGAACTGAGAGTACTCACTTATTTCAAAAGAAGATTCACCCCACCCCCAGTTCATTCAAAACGTAGTACAGAGCATTGACCAGGCCATGCAACAGCTCTTGGATGCCATTAGCTTTGCAACTTAATATTTCATTTTTGGTTAAACAAATACTGTCTTGTTTCAACGCAGACTTGAATGGGTCACAGAGATAAATTCTCTCTTGTTTGGAATGGAGAGAAAATGTCCATCTCATCTAAAGATCCAATCGGTGTTTATTAGAGTTTCACCCCTGCAAGACTCCATTGTCCAAAAATATAAGGCTTATGTCTCTATTTCTATGCTTTATGGCAGGAAGAATGACTAGTGCTTCTTAAAACCAACCTTTGATTGAAACAGGAAGTGGAGCTGTTTCTTCTGTGCAGCCCCTCAGAACTCAAAAACTGCCTGAAAAAGGACATAAGTAGCAGTTGATATGCGCTAAAGGCCTTCAAAGTATATGCTAGCAAGACCTGCAATGTTTTCACTTTTCCCAATATGTGTTTACAGAGGAATGCACACTGACTTGGGCCAGTCTCAGTTCTCTTTCTCACCCCCCCCCCAATATGTTTCAACAGCATATACAAGGTTGAAATGCATCCACATTTCTTAAAACACTGATTTTAGCAGACATACAATATTGGATTCTAATAAGTACTTATTAAAAGGATTATCTTTTGAAGCGAACCTAGGAGACTTGCAGGTGCTTAACGATTTAAAATCTGTTTATTTTTTAGTCCCTTAAAAGAAAGGTTTCTAAAAACTTGATGATTTTTTTCTGTTTTGCTAGAAACGATCAACAAGGAAAGGGTGCTCTTGCTAGTTCCTTACATTTGGCAGATACTGCATGGTAGCCATTGTCTCACTGTGCTCCATTCCCATTTCTAAATTTCTAACATTTGGGCCTCTTGTTTGTCTAGTATGGGTTATACTCCCTCCTTTAAGGGCAGCGACCATATCACCCCTGTTGTTGTATAGTCCAGTATTATTAAAATTCTTATTTCTGTACATATCTTTTCATGTATTAGCTCAGTTGGGAAAACAAAAGTGAATGAACTGTGTTGCTTTTTTGTTGGTGATCACACCTATCTTTTCTACTTCTAGTCCAAGCAAATATATCAGAATGGCAGCAGATTCTATGGAAATTGATGATGCTTTGTACAGGTAAGTAATTTAGCAACATAGTGAGGCATAGTAGATTCATAATAGTACTAATGATGGATTTGGCTTGCTTTGACCTTTAAAGCCCTAAATGGCCTCGGTCCAGTATACCTAAAGGAGCGTCTCCACCCCCATCGTTCTGCCCGGACACTGAGATCCAGCGCTGAGGGCCTTCTGGCAGTTCCCTCACTGCAAGAAGCCAAGTTACAGGGAACCAGGCAGAGGGCCTTCTCGGTAGTGGCGCCCTCCCTGTGGAACGCCCTCCCACCAGATGTCAAAGAGAACAACAACTATCAGACTTTTAGAAGACATCTGAAGGCAGCCCTATTTAGGGAAGCTTTTAATGTTTGATGTATTAGAGGATTTTAATATTTTTTTGGAAGCCGCCCAGAGTGGCTGGGGAAGCCCAGCCAGATGGGCGGGGTACAAATATATTATTATTATTATTATTATTATTATTATTATTATTATTATACAGGTAAGTAATTTAGCAACATAGTGAGGCATAGTAGATTCATAATAGTACTAATGATGGATTTGGCTTGTTTTCACTAAAGTTCAAATACTAGTGGTTCCTGATGTATGGAGCACAGCATAGCTGCCGTGATTATTGATCTTTAAAGGGGTTTAGCTATTGCCAACTTGCTATTTTACATACAGTTGAATAGTCTATATTGGCATAACTGAAAAGCCTTTGTTGCAGTGACTGAAGAGCAAATTCAAATAGCGTTTGGGAAATAGGTGCTGATTATATGATAACTGTCAAATCTCAGGCAAGTCTTTTGTACTGTGTTTAAAGAACAATGCATAATCTCATCTAAAACTATGTTTAAGGAAAGCCCTTAGTTATTTTCTGTACTTGACTTAAGTGGCATTTTCTTTAGATAGAATGTCTTTATCGTCATGTGCCGAAACAATGGCCTAGCTTGGAAATTGAAAATGGCAATGTTCTTGGCCAGCATCATAGATTACTTTTGCTGTAGTCCTCCACACAGACTGCTTGAATTCCATTTCATCTGCATGCAGGATTATAGCCTTTGGCTTAGTGCTCATGAGTAAGAATACAAAAGAAAGGCAAATGTTCTGAAAATCATGTTACTGCAGTATACATTTGTTGTATACTGTATGTTGAAAGTACCAGTGGTAATGCTTATTTTGTGTTGAAACTCTGTACCCTGCAGATAATAGGCAATATCCAAATTTTGCTATTTCATAGTGATTTCCTGATGTCCACTTGGATCCTCTTCGTTAAGTAGTCCCATTTGTAGAAGGGATCATGCCAATGAATAGTTATTTTATGGCTATTTACTCCTTTTTTCTTTTCTTAATTGCACATAGCCGGCAGAGGTATGTTCTTGGAGACACAGCAATGCAGAAGATGGCTCAGTCCCATGTGTTCCTGAGTGGAATGGGTGGGCTTGGAGTGGAGATAGGTAATTTAAGAAACACCATTTTTCTCCCTGTTGTATGTTAAAATGTGCATAAATTTATGTTGTACTAAGTTTTAAGTCTTTAATGAATGTTGTGTTGACTTCTGGATTTGTTTATATGGCTGATATCTTTGTTACAGATTATAATGAAAGTGGATTTGCATAGAATTTCTGTAGCTTCTCTTTTAACAGTTGTGTAATTCATAGGGATGGGATTGAGAAGGAATTACTGTTTTTCGAAGATCATGGAGCAGTTAAAAAACTGAACTATGGCCAAAGAGGCTTGATGAAAATTAATCTAATAAATTAACTTTATAATATTCATCTTTTTCAGCTAAGAACATAGTTCTTGCAGGAATAAAGGTAAGGAGATTGATTTTTTTCTAAGTAAATTTTGTTTTAAAATTATAATGTTTCCTCAAATAACTGATGATACTTTCGTAGATTTCAGTCATTACCATTTCCCGAGTGAAATGTTATTAACACAAGTTTCCTAAATGTGGCATGCCAACAGATTTGACTGTAGTGCTGGAGTGTCTAAGATGAAATACTGCATGTTTTCTGTGGGAAGAGTAGCTGTGCATGTGCCACCATCTAAGCACTGGCATGCTAGAGGATAGGGCTGTTCTCTGCTCTCCAAGAGGCATTATGGGTTTTTGTTTTCCATTGACTTAAAGAATTCCATCTTGATAGTTCTGCTTTAAAAAGAACTGAAATACATTGACTGTTTTTAGGCATTTTGGTTCTATTAGATGGCAACTAAAACTCTGGTAAAGGACCTCAAATATTATTTTAAAAAATCAATACCTGCAGCATACGGGATCTTTTTAAGCATTTAGGACTTGTCCATAAGCTACTTTTTGTATATGTGCTGGCATGGGACATGGGTGGCGCTGTGGGTTAAACCACAGAGCCTAGGGCTTGCCGATCAGAAGGTTGGCAGTTTGAATCCCAGTGACGGGGTGAGCTCCCGTTGCTCGGTCCCTGCTCCTGCCAACCTAGCAGTTCGAAAGCACCTCAAAGTGCAAGTAGATAAATAGGTACCACTCCAGCGGGAAGGTAAACGGCGTTTCCATGTGCTGCTCTGGTTTGCCAAAAGCAGCTTAGTCATGCTGGCCACATGACCCAGAAGCTGTAAGCCGGCTCCCTCGGCCAATAAAGCGAGATGAGCGCCGCAACCCCAGAGTCGGTCACCACTGGACCTAATGGTCAGGGGTCCTTTTACCTATATGTGCTGTCATGGGTAAAAAACACAATCGGAGATGTGAAGAGCAAGGACAGTCCAGAACAGAAGAAAATGGTCCTGTCTGGGGACAGTGGGAAGTGTTTGCTCTTCCAAAACTTCTGTGGAATTCAGTAATATCTTCTCAATATTCCTCAGCACCAGAAGTCTTCATTTAGGATTTCTGCATTTTAAATTTGGTCACTGCATTTCAGTGTCCTTTGTGGTGCTGAATGAATCCTCCCTCCGATGGTGCTTCACTACGTACTTTTGCAAATTATTTTTTGTTGCTGGATAACAGTGTCCCTTCACTGTAAAACAAATGAAATGTCTAGGTTGGCCCTATGCTATAAGCTTGATAAATTCACATGACTCGTAATCACAGTGTACAAAACCTTACATAATTGCCACTTTGAATATATTTTAATCTTGTATCCCTTATCCTTTCCGAAGGCTCTTACCATCCATGATACCAAGGAATGCAAGACATGGGATTTAGGGACAAACTTTTTTGTTCGTGAAGATGATGTTCTAAATTTAAGAAACAGGTGTGTGTACAATTCTTCACAAATACTGTGAGCTTTTAAAGGTTTTTGTCTGACTTTGTACCAGTTTTAAGTACATTATTATTATTATTATTATTATTATTATTATTATTAGTCACTTTCAGAGTCTGTGTTTTCAGAAAAAATGGATTGATTCCTGTTAGCTTTTTGCAACAGAGAAGCTGGAATTGCATTTATCTTTCATGGATTTTTTTTAAAAGAATGAGTACAATTATCCTGCAGAATTGTTGTATTCTTTTGTGTGAAGGAGTAAATCCACACCATTATCTGTGCTGAATAGATGATATGTGGGAGCCAAAGATAAACAGTAGCTACTGATTTTTTAGTTCTGCTATTTTACATTAGTAGTTTGTAACTAATATGGATCCCTTTTTCAGTTGAAAGCAATATCAAAGGAAAGCAATATGATACAAAATGCTTTAATCAATTTACTTTTACATATAATCTAGTACTTTTAAAAAACCCACAATACTATGATAAAATTATTTGTATTATAAACATTGTTTGACAGAATGATATGCTTAAATATGTGATCACCACTATATATGGTAAATAATATTTCCAGTTGATGGATGTTGTTTCAGCCTTGTGTTCTTTCTCTAGTGGCATCAATGTTGCAAATAGTTGGTTAACAACAACAAAAGTGTGACAGGGCATTTCAGGCTTTCATAGATTGAGAGTTGTATCCTTCAAGGATATTGTCCTCTGTTAAGATTCACTGCATTTCTGTGGGGAAAAAAACTTTCTGTGGGAAAATACAGCAGTGGAAAACTTTACAGCACACATAACTACAATATTTCCTCAGTGAAACATTTTCTTCAGTAGATAATGCATTTATACCTAAATTAGAGTGTGAAATATTTTTCAGAGGGACAAATTTGACTTCAACAAAGCTAAGTTCTGTGTGAAATCTGCAATTAAAATGATGGTCGGTGACAGATCACAGTTGCACATTTAACCTTTGTAGTTAACAGTTGAATCAGAAGCACAGGTGACTTAAGTAAAACCTTTGCTTAACCAGCTGATGTTGGCTAAGTTACCGTATTTTTCGCTCCATAGGGTGCACCTAGTTTTGGGAGGAGGAAAACAAGAAAAAATTATTCTGAATCCCAGAAGCCAGAACAGCAAGAGGGATCTGGCTTCTGGGATACCGTGTGGCTGTTCTGGCTTCTGGGATAACCACGCCAAGCCTCTTCAGGGCAGCGGGATGAAGGCTCCCCCTGCCCGAAGAGGCTGCGCAGGGCTAAGGCAGAAGCCAGGACAGGTGCATCGCTGAAGGGGCACTGCCCCTTCAGCAAAGCTGGAGAAGGAACAGAAGGAGACCCTTCTGTTCCTCCTCCGGCTTCGCATGACAGGCGCGTCGCTCAAGGGGTGCTGCGCCTTCTCTCTCTCTGTGTAGCGCCTCTCCTTCACAGGAGAGGCGCTGCGCAGAGAGGGAGAAGGTGCAGCGCCCTTCAGCGAAGCTGGAGAAGGAACAGAAATAGACCCCTCTGTTCTTCCTCGGGCGTCGCTGCGAAGCAGGAGGAGGAACAGAAGGAGTCCCTTCTGTTCCTCCTCCAGCTTCTCTGGACAGGCGCGTCGCTGCAAAGCGGGAGGAGGAACAGAAGGAGTCCCTTCTGTTCCTCCTCCGGCTTCGCATGACAGGCGCGTCACTCAAGGGGCGCTGTGCAGTTCTCTCTCTCTGTGCAGCGCCCTTCAGCGAAGCTGGAGAAGGAACAGAAGGAGACCCTTCTGTTCCTCCTCCGGCTTCCAGGTCAGGCGCGTCGCTGCGAAGCCAAGGAGCCTGCATTCGCTCCATAGGACGCACACACATTTCCCCTTCATTTTTGGAGGGGGAAAAGTGCGTCCTATAGAGTGAAAAATACGGTAGATCAGCTTGGCCAATGATGATGGGAGTTATAGTCCAAGAACCTGTGGAGCACCCCACTTTGGTTGCCCCTTGGTAAAATCATTTCCTCATTGAAACATTTTCTTCAGTAGATAATGCTGAACTCTAAATCATTAGAGTTTTCAAAATCATGTGATCGAAGTTACATACATACATACAGTCAGACAGACAGAGTTCACACAGTTTTATAAATAACTGGTTGTCTGGTAGGTAATAACTCAACCAGGTAGGGATGTTTTCCTAATTTGGATGATTGGTACTTTTCAACCGTCCAGAAAGTTGGTGTACTAATCATGGCTAACTTGAACATTTATGTTAGCAGGTGCTCTGGTAATGTTTGGTGCCATATTTGAAAGGTTGAACTTAAAAGTATAACCTATTGATAATGCAACTGAAAAATGTATTTCAGAGGTGAGGCATCCCTTCATCACATTGCAGAGCTGAACCCATATGTCCAGGTGATGTCATCAACTGCCCCTTTAAATGAAGTTACAGACATCTCTTTCCTCAGACAGTACCAGGTATGTGGCATGTATTTGAAACATCTGTCCTCTTTTCAGGGGTCTGCAAATTTTGGCTGTTTGTGGTAGGCAATCATTATTTTATGACTACTCCTGACTTTCCTTAACGTTCCCAGAGTCCCTTTGCAAATACAAAATACTTGAGAAAGGGGTGGGTTCACTATCTCACTTTGTTGGGAGGGATTTGAAGATACTTAAAGGTAGAAACAAGAGAACCCACCCCATCTCCATCTTGCAGAGGACTTGCAGGTGGTGGTGGATGAGTGGAATAATTCTTTCACTTCATGGGGTAGTCTGAAGGCATTTAGAGGCAAGAGGAATTTTTGTAGCTTTTGCATGGGCACAAACTGAGATACTAACCCTTCCCTCAAGTCCTGTAGCTGCACCTTGGTTGAGTAGAATAAGCGAAGCACCTGTCCAGGTGGGAGAGAGATACCAAGGCTAAGAGAAGCTGGAATGCTTGTTCTGATGGCTCATAGTTCAGTGTCAGAAATGTGGAAATCCTTGTGGCTGTGGCTATATAACAGGCTTCCTCAACCTTGGCCGTCCAAATGTTTTTGGCCTACAACTCCCATGATCCCTAGCTAGCAGGACCAGTGGTCAGAGATGATGGGAATTGTAGTCTCAAAAACATCTGGAGACCTGGTGTTGATGAAGCCTGCTATATAACTTACCATTTGAAGAAACTTGAATATTTGACTAGTAAGTTCATTGCCTTTGATAACTTAGAATTTATCTCTGGGATTTTTCTTTCAAAAGTGTGTCATAGTAACTGAGATGAAGCTGTCACTGCAGAAGAAGATAAATGACTTTTGCCGTGCGCAACACCCACCTATTAAGGTAATGCAAAGCAGTGAGAATGTAATATATTGACCAAAAATGGCCGTGCCCATTACTTCTGAGAACTTCTCCATATCTGTTACAAGGCTAAATTATTTCCATGCAGACACTTTTATAACTTGCTGTTCCTTGTTCTGTTCCTGGATATGCCTGTGCCAAATGCCCATGAAGAACTAAGTTATTAGTTTCCTCCTAGAGGTTGGAACCCTTTAGAGTACAGTAGAGCTGAGTAGTGAGAACAAAATGAAGGTATATGAGGAGTTTCCAGCTGCATGTATGTTGAGTATATGGAATCCAGGTGCCGGGCACTTAGAGGTCACACAGCTCCAGACATTTCTGAATGATATTGCTCACATTAATTTATTTTAATCCAGTTTCAGGCTGAAGTTCAGTAAGAAACAGGTTCCATTGTGTTGACATAGAAGTAGGCAGTGTGACCCTGTTGATTCTCTTGGATCCCCTCAGCAGCATTCCATACTGTCAGGAAACTGCCATCGGAACCAAGGGGGGTGGTGAGGCTCCAAAAGGATGCTGGAGAGGGAACCAGCAAGGAGAGAAAGGAAGCCTCCGCTGGGGAAGGAAATAGACGTGACGCCAGGGAGAAAGGGGAGTCTGAGGGAACTTCAGAGAGAAGGCTCCAGGACTGTTCCAGCGAGACCAGTGGGGAGAGCACGGGACCTCCTCTGGGGACGCCCACTCTGCGCAGAAAGGTTTCGCGCAGAGAAGGCAGGTGGCGATTGGGTGTGAAAGAACTTCTATGTTGGAAGAAATTCAGGAAACGCCCACTGACGGATTCTGCCAGTGATTGAGACAGTCACGGTGTACTGACTGTCCAGCCTGGGGAAAGTTTTAACCAAACTACTCAGCTCGGAGCAGTTTGCGACTTACGCACAAGCAACCCCATACCCCATTACACATACCACTGACCATGGTATTGTTCTGGACCAACTCGCTGAATTGCTGGGTTTGGTATTCAGTTGGTTGGGAGCTCATATAAGCTAAAGCTCCCAGGCAATATAGTGGTAATTTGTGGGTGGTTTGTTTGACCTGGGATGTGATTTGATCCTGTTCTGATTAGGGTTACATTCCCTCTGAAAGATCAGGCTTGTCTTTGGAGACCCAAGTGGCTTTGGTGGCAGAAACTTCCTTTCAACACACCTAAGCCTAATCTGCCAGCTCCAATCCCTCCTGGACAGAGAGTTTCTGTCCACAGTTAATCCGTGCTATGGGAGCATCTTGTTTAAATTGCTGCAGTTTGCTGTATGTGTGTCTGCTATTGTTGGAAGCTACAGTTAGTGCAAAATAAATAAGCTAGAATGCTCATATGCCCAGTCAGCAAATCTCATCAGTTTTAAAATAACTATACTAACTCCCAGTCAGTTTTTGGGCACAGTTCAAAGTGCTGATTTAAACTTTTATAGAGCTCCTAAGTGGCTGAGGACCTTGGTACCTAAAGGATAATCTCCTTCACCATGAACCAGCCACCTTTTATCAAGTGGCTGGAATGCTGTATTAAAATCCTTATACAAAAAGAAACCCCATGGTTTTTGGGGACCACACCAGGTAATATGCTGGACAGAGCAGAATAATGGGCTGGTGGAGAATAAACCCACAAGGCACATCATTCACTTAAAAATAAATTTATTTAAGGAAATTGGGATTTATATGGCATTTAAAATTAAGGGAAGAAAACATAAAATAGCAAAATACATAATTTAGAAACGACAAGCTTGTTTAGGCATGTTATCCTTCATTTGACTCTATCTAGCAGATGTAATGGCTACCAGGCTTCTTCAAATCTTATGTAATCTTTTTGTAAAAATAGAGAGAGCTCTGTTATTCTGAGGTAAAGAGGCAAGGAGAAGCAGAAAGTTATACGCCATGGTAAATTCACAACAACTGGAAGTTTTCCAGACAAAGGCAACCTTTACTTTTGAATTGTCCATTTTTTCTCCTTGTAATCAAAAACTGATCCAGTCAGGATAAGCAAAAAATTGCTTTTTAGTCAATGAAAGAAAGGGTTGGTAACTTTTTGACTCTTGGAAGAGGAAGCAGATAAAATTTTCACACCTCATGCAAATGCAAGGAAGAGATCTTGATTATATGTCCTCAAATATATACCGTATTTTTCGCCCTATAGGACACACTTTTTCCCCTCCAAAAATGAAGGGGAAATGTGTGTGCGTCCTTTGGGGTGAATGCAGGCTTTCGCTGAAGCCTGGAGAGCGAGAGGGGTCGGTGCGCACCGACCCCTCTCGCTCTCCAGGCTTCAGGAAGCTATCCCCCCAGCCCGGCAAGCTCCCAGAGTGATGCCGAAGCTGCGCTCTGGGACCCGTTCTGGGGTCGGGGGAAGCTCGGGCTTCCCCCGCCCCAGCCCCGCGCCTGGGGGGGGGGGATAATTTTTTTCCCCTTTATCCCCCCCCCCAAAATCTAGATGCGTCCTATGGGCCGGTGTGTCCTATAGGGTGAAAAATACGGTACTTTAGTACCTTTATGAGGTGGAGCTTTCCCTACAGGAAATTGTATACATAATGCAGTCAAACCAATGTTTGGGAAGGACGAATGATTCGGGGGAAATCATCTTACATTTTATCTCTTTGCTTTGAATCAAGATTGTGAAATTTATTTAACTTACTTGTCTTTCGTATAGTTTATAAGTGCAGATGTATACGGGATATGGGCACGTCTGTTTTGTGACTTTGGTGATGAATTTGAAGTCCTGGACACCACAGGTGAAGAGCCAAAAGAAATCTTCATTTCGAACATATCTCAGGTGAGAACGATAGCAAGCTTTACTATATCAGTCCAGTTTGAGAGTCCAGTATATTCTGAGGAAGCTAGTGTGGTGGGGTCTAATTAGCCCCAAAGTTTTTAAACTTAAAAAAGTATGCCATCAATGTGCCATTAGCTTGCGTATAACATAACTATAGGAACTACCCAAGTGTAGCTGCAATAATTCATGAATTGTGAATTATGTGTTACAGAACTTGCAACTGTAGCACATGCTACTCTGGCAGCATAGACACAATTACCGCTTTTCTCAAGTGCATGAATTGGGCAAGTGAAAAGGGTATATGAGGCAAATCATTACTGTGATTTTATTTTGTTGTATCATCAACAGAGAAAACACATACCCTTTTCTTGGTGCCAGAAGTGACTGTCCCTACCAGTTCTGTGACTCCCTTTCTTGATACCCCAGAACTATGTACGCTATGACTCAAACCCAGGGCTTCATCTACACTGCTAAGAATATACTTTTTGGGTGGGTTCAGCTCAGAAACTATACAGGCATTTAAATAGGTACTGTCTATTGTATTTGAAAAATAACAGTACACCTTTGGCTTCTGGTCATTTATTCGGAAATACAGGTAGTGGGCATCTGGTCATAGATGTCCACATCACCTTTAGTTTTATGTATAATAAAGAACTGTTTCAGGTTTGGGTGTCCGAGGTTGTTGCATCTTTATGGATTGAAGAAAGGAGAATATTTGTCCTTTTAAATATGTAACTTAAAAGAGTGAAACTTTTTGAAAATGAAAAACAATGCTATTGCCAGTTTAGATTCTGCCACACAAGTGAATTTTTGGCAGTATCTATGCTGCAGTTGCAATGATTTTCAATCTGTGTATTTGTATGAGCCAAGAGAATGTTTGTGTGGCAACGTCTAGCAATCGGTTCTTCCCCCTACTAATTTTTGTTGTGTTACAATTTCAGTCCAATCCTGGTATTGTCACTTGCCTTGATAATAACCCTCATAAGCTTGAAACGGGACAGTTTGTAACTTTCCGGGAAGTTAATGGAATGCAGTGTTTAAATGGATCCACACATCAAATAACTGGTAAGCCATGTTTTGTATAGCTTTGCTGCTTGTGCGAAGCCACTGTTTTCCAAACTGATAGAAATGCATTTTCCTTTCATGTTGTTCTGCTGTGTGCGCTGCCTTAACTCTGTTGCTGCCAGTTCACAACATTGTTGTTCAGCATTGCTCCATAGTTGGGAGACATGGCGTGAAACTCTCTGTAGAAATGCCTGCGTCAAATCTTGAACTCGGGCTTTTAAATAGAGGGCAGAACTTCAGCAACTTGCTTAAGCTTCTCCCCATGACTAACAGGAGTTAAATACAGTGGTACCTCGGGTTAAGTACTTACCGTATTTTCCCCCTATAAGACACACTTTTCCCCCTCCAAAAATGAAGGGGAAATGTGTGTGCGTCTTATGGGGCGAATGCAGGCTCCTTGGCTTCAGCGATAGCAACGTGAAGCCTCCGAAGCCTGCGCTCCAGAGGCTTTGCGTTGCTTCCGCTGAAGCCAGGAGAGTCTGCTCTTTGAGGCTGGCGGTGGGGGAAAGCAGCGCCTCCTCCATCGCCAGCCCCAGAGGATGGGGGGCAGCGGGAAGGCGCGCGATGCCTTCCCGCTACTCTCCAACCCTCCTGTGGGCTTTTGCGGGAGATGGGGGAATTCCCCCACCTCCCACAAAAGCAGGCAAAAGCCGTGCACTCTTTAAAGGGGCTCCGCGGCTTCTGCGGGCTTTTCTAGAAGGTGGGGGAATTCCCCCACCTCGTTGAAAAGCCCGCAGGAGCTGCGCACCCTTTGAAGAGTGTGCCACTCTTGGGGGCTTTTCCCCGAGGAGGGAGAAGGGACTGACTGGCCGTTTCAGTCCCTTTTCCCTCCTGGTCGAAAAGCCCGTAGGAGTCGCGTAGAATTGGGGGAATTCCGCCACCTCCTGCAAAAGCAGGGAGAAGGTCTTGGAGTAGCACACAGGTTGTGTGCAGCCTGTCCACTGCTCCCAGAGCTGCGGGGGGGGGGGGGAATCATATTTTTTCCTTGATTTCTCCCCCCCCCCCCGAAAACTAGGTGCGTCCTATGGGCTGGTGCGTCCAATAGGGCGAAAAATACGGTAATTCATTCCGGAGGTACGTTCATAACCTGAAACTGTAAATAACCTGAAGCACCACTTTAGCTAATGGGGCCTCCTGCTGCCGCCGTGCCGCCGGAGCACGATTTCTGTTCTCATCCTGAAGCAAAGTTCTTAACCTGAAGCACTATTATTTCTGGGTTAGCAGAGTCTGTACGTAACCTGAAGCGTATGTAACCCGAGGTACCACTGTACATTGTGGAAATGTGCTTGTTTTGCATAATCATAGAATTGTAGATTTGGAAGGCACCCTGAGGGTCATCTAGTTCAACCCCCTCTAATGCAGAAATCTCAATTAAAGCATCCATGACAGATGGCTAGCCAACCTCTCCTTAAAAGCTTCTAATGAAGGAGAGTCCACCGCCTAAGAGAATTGTACATGTTTAGTGCTAACTCTTTGAAAGTCATTTAGGTTTGCAGATCCTGTATAAAGTCAAAAGTGTTTTTCTGCTCTTTCTGTAGTTCTGCTTCATTTAACTATCTTGTTAACAGTGATTTACACTTTCTCCTCTCTTACAGTGGTATCACCTTATTCTTTTAGCATTGGGAATACGGTGAATATGGAACCTTACTTACATGGTGGCATAGCTATCCAAATAAAGACACCTAAGATATTCCATTTTGTAAGTACCCCGCATAAAGACAACAGTCAGCAGTGATCACATCTGTTTTCACCTCTAGAAATCATTTAAGCTTGGTGCTCAGGCCAGAGATCTGACTTTTTGAATAAAAATATTATTTAGCCCTTCTCCACATGAGGCACCTGTATAACTTGATCTCAAAAGGGCAAGCTTATGTTAAAATGTCAGAACATAAAATCAGGGATACATAAATTCACCTACCACCCCCACCTCCTTGCTATGGTGAACGTCTCTCATTTCTTCTGGTGGTTGTGCTGTACTTCAAAGGGGTTTGCAGTACATTGGAGGTATAAGTTCAGGGACAGTTCTTCTCCCTTGATTCAAACACCATTGGAGGTGTTTGAAGCCCCTAGATTCAAGGAAGCAGTCTACACATCTTTTCTTAGCCTTTGCCTCAGAGTACCTGTAGAGCACAACACAAGGTTAGGTACAGTTCCTGGTCTTCTCACTTGCGTTGCAAAGGGTCTGTACATCAGATCACACATTTTTAAGTTGCACATTTAAGCCTTGTAACTTGGAACAGGATGTGTTCCAAACTCCTTTCCCCCCCACTGCAATGTTTTCTACAAGTTTTGTGCTTTACATTTTCCTGTACCACGGCACCTATTCACTTACATAGCAGAGAGTAAAAGGGTGCATTCATTGTGATGGAGGCTAAACCCATCCCTTGCTCCTAGTGAAATTTGTATCTGTGGTGCAGAGGTATGTTTTCCTCTCCCCAACAGTCTTTCCCATTTAATGTGTTCCTAGCGAGCTATGATGACTCCCATTTCTGGTTTATTTTTTGAATTGTATCTACAGTTACATCCTGCTAAAGTTTGCAAGCTAATCCTGGGAAGGTTTAGGAAATTTTAAAAATGCTTGCATGTACTTTGCTTTCTTCTGTTCTAAAGTGTGTGCAAATTGATTTTTTTTTTTAACTTTTAGCAACAGCTGGAGAAGCAGTTGATTAACCCAACATGCCTTGTTGCAGATTTCAGCAAGCCTGAGGTTGGTTTTGCTTTGTTTTGTTTTTAATATGACACTTTGTTTTTTAAATATTGTATACTGCATTTGTTTTTCCCTTAAGGCCTTAGTGGCTCTTGTTCTTGCTGTAACAAGCTAATGTAGCTAGCTAGTCCTTAGAGCAGAACTTTCCAAACTTTTCATGCTGGTAACATGCTTTTTAGACATGCATCATTTCGTGAGTTTTACTAGCAAAGTGGAAGTTAAACTAACCCCTTTCTATCCCTGGGAGGAGCGTGGGGAGCATTAATGCGACACACCTACACACTGCAGCCGACACACTATTGTGTCATGACACAGTTTGGAAAGTTTTGCCTTGGAGTATACGGACTTCTTCTTATGTGATTGCTCTGCATATTACTGATCATCCACTATTTTCTCCTCCTTTCAGGCCCCTCTGCAAATTCACATTGCCATGCTTGCGTTGAATCAGTTTCAAGAGAGTTTTGCTCGTATGCCGACAATTGGGTAACGTATCTGTACCACAGCTGCACAAAGTTTGGGTTGTTGGGTACACTGTTAATATAGTTAGAGGTGGAGAGATAGCAGTTTAAACTGTAACTCATCAGGTTATTTAATTAACTGAGTTGCAATCCCTTGCACAGTTCAGCTCTTTACAAATCACTTGGGCTTCTGTGGGATTTAATCCGCCTAAATGTGTGCAGAATTGTGACCATGATTTTCTTATCCCTGCTACTTGGGAGAGTCATGGGCAGAGAATCAATTTGTTATGTCGGTTTTACAAGAAACTTCAACTGTTGTCTAGTTGAGGATAGACTATGATGTATTCATATAACATTTAAGACTCTCCACTGCTTCACGGCCATGAATTGGAACTATTGTCCACAATGCTGTATGTGTTTGGGGGTGGGATTAAAAAGATATTAAAGCGGAGTGGGGGGTTGGCTAAAACCACCTTGTGATTTCTTCTATTTTATGTATTTATTTAGGAGAATTTATACCCCGCCTACTAACTGAAGTTCTCAAGGCACCTTGCAATATATTTAAAACACAATAAAATAGTCAGTGATACAACAGTCACTAGAGCAAGGGAAAAATGTATGCAAGTCCCCCCTTCATTTGTTTTCCAATGTTCCAATAAATGCAGCTGAATCTCCTGGCTGTTGAATCAACTAAATGCCATTCTCACATAGGCCAGGACATTCTCATTAGGTGGCCCCAGCTCTGGTAGCAGATATAAGAGGTGCTGCATGGAGCAGAGATGCTATGCTTTTTGTTTGGGTTTCAGGTGCCTTCAGGATGCCGAAGAGATGCTGAAGATGGCAGTGTCCATAAGTAAAACATTGGAAGGCAAAGTGAGTAATTTTGTGCTATCTAGCATACTCACCTGTGATTGTAGTATGCATGGTGCATTTAAATGTTGAACTGAACTTTGTGAGATCCCTCATCAGCTTCAGTTTTCTGCTGTAGTTGGTCTCTGCTGGCTCTCTTGTATGTTTTACATTTATATCTTTATCACCTGAGCATCTTTGTGATGCATTATAGTACCTTCTTTTGCATCAGTCAAAAGCTGACATGCATGGAAACTGCAGAAATGTAATTAAGACCATCGCTCAGCTCCTCCAAAAGTATTACACAGGTTTCCATGGTTGCTTCAGCTTAGCTAACTTAGTGAGCATTCTGTTGAGAATTTGTATTTCAAAAGAGGGACATGCCATCTAAATCTGTCTTTTACTTTTTTATTTTTATCTCCCCCCCTCACTATATAGGAAATGTTAATATTGACCAATGAAACTTATGCATGACTCAAACTCTTAATCTCTTACACACTCATCTTACTACTAACACACACATACATATTATGAATGAATGAGCAACTATTCTCCTTATTTTATCCTCAGAACAGCCCTGTGAGGTTATGTGGCTTCTCATTTAAAAATGGGCACAATTGTTGGGATTGTGTTGTTATCCTCACTATGTGACACTATGATGTGAAACAGCTCTATTAAATTTTCGGATTTTAATGTATAGTCTACATAAAGGTTTAGTCAATTCTTTTTTTATTTGCATTTTCAAAAAGAGGAACAGAGCATATTTAACCCCCCCCTCCCCTCCCCTGTCTCACTTACAACTTCATCCCAAATACAGCATGTATACATATACCATATGACTTCCCTTCCACACTTTTCCTGGTTCCTTTTGCTTTTCTACTACTTTTCTGTATGCACTGTTTTTACATCAGTAAGGGACGTGGGTGGTGCTGTGGGTTAAACCACAGAACCTAGGGCTTGCCGATCAGAAGGTTGGCAGTTTGAATCCCCGCGACGAGGTGAGCTCCCGTTGCTCGGTCCCAGCTCCTGCCAACCTAGCAGTTCGAAAGCACGTCAAAGTGCAAGTAGATAAATAGGTACCCCTCCGGCGGGAAGGTAAACGGTGTTTCTGTGCGCTGCTCTGGTTCGCCAGAAGCGGCTTAGTCATGCTGGCCACATGACCAGCTGTACGCCGGCTTCCTCGGCCAATAAAGCGAGATGAACGCTGCAACTCCAAAGTCATCCGCGACTGGACCTAATAATGGTCAGGGGTCCCTTTACCTAAGTTGAAATTGCCCAAGCTTTTGAAGACAAATTTTGAGCAACAGTTTGAAAGAATAGAAAGATTGTAATCCAGTGAGGGTTATGTAAACAAAAATGTAGCTTCGCTGATGTTTTCCTGTTAGCTGTTTCTTGCTTTCAAGGAGCTCTTGTTCCAACATTCTTCATGCAAAAATGTATTCCAGGCTAACAGGCCATGTTGGAGGATAATTTTTGTTTTCTAGGTCTGCCATGGCTACCTCATGCAGTGAGAAGCTCAGTTACCAGTTTGTGATTGCCCTAATCAAAGGGACAGAAGCTGAGAACTGAATTTTAATTGAGAAACAGCTCTTACCTCTAATGTGCTTTACTTCCCATGTTTACTGTGCACCAATTTACCAAGTCAGCAACCCACTAATTTTAAAGAATTCAACGCTATTTGTATACAGACATGTTCTTACTTTGTTTTTAAATTGTAGCCTCAAGTTAACGAAGACATGGTGAAATGGCTATCAAGGATGGCTCAGGGATCTTTGGCACCTCTTACAGCAGCACTCGGTGGTGTTGCCAGTCAAGAAGTCTTGAAAGCAGTGACAGGAAAATTTTCTCCCCTGCAACAGTGGGTCAGTTTTCTTTGTTTTGGATTAGGTTACATAAATTTAGGGACAAGAGCATTCTGTGAGCATAATATTGCTTGTGTTCAAATGAACCATCAAAGATGGTGGAGAATAGCAAATGACACTTGTGCATGAGCGTTACTCTCCCTTTCTTGCATCCAGGCCTTAATTCTGTATTTCAGATTTAAGCAAGCCATAGTTTACTATTATGTCCAAACTGGCAACCTTTCGGTTTGAGTGAGACTTCAGGATTGTTCGTATAGTTTGCCAGGAAGTAATGAATTAAGCCCCAAGGGGGGGGGGGGAGTTGACACCTGAGTACAGTGTTCATTCATTATACTCCACCATGGTCTAGAGCAGGGGTCAGCAACCTAAGGACCACAAGCAGCCCATGTGGGTCATTTAACTGGCCCATGAGCTGCCCCCGAACCGGTTCATGGCAGCAGCCCTTCTCACCAATCATTCCTGCTGTGTTGCCTTATTGGAGTGTTCCCACTATAAGATAGGATGCATTACTATAAGGAATTACTACAGATGAGAGTACAGTCATACTTCGGGTTACAGCCACTTCAGGTTGTGTTTTTTCGAGTTGTGGACTGCCGAAACCCGGAAGTACCAGAACGAGTTACTTCCAGGTTTCAGCGATCACGCATGTGCAGAAGCGCTAAATCGTGCTTTGCGCATGCGCAGAAGACCAAATCGCAACCTGTGCATGCACAGATGCGGGTTGCGAACACTGCGGGTTGTGAACGTGCATCCCGCACAGATGACATTTGCAACCCGTCCACTGTATTAAGGTTATTTCCACTGTATTTTCTGGATGTTTAAATTCACAGTACCAAAGGCTACTAATAAAACAATATTAAACTGAGAAATAGTAAATTATGAAACATAGTACTAGTCTGCTGGCAAATCATCCCATAGATATATATTGCTTGTTGCACACATCAGTTTTGTTTTGAAGTAAGCAAGAACCGATTTATGTGCGAAAGATAAAAGAGTTGGTAGAGGGAGGTAAGAAAGCATTGCAGTATATCATTTCAGACTCTTTTTAAGTATGACATTCATTTCTGTAGGCTTTCCCTTCTTAAAAAAAAACCAAACTACTCCCTGCTTATACTAAACATTGTGGAGAAAGATCAAGCAACCATTTTGCTGTTGTGCTAGTGTGCCACATGAAGGGAACTTCTTATGTTGGGGGAGCCGTAATTAATGCAGTACGCCACCAGCCGTCTGAAGTGGTGCAGTCTAGAGTTCTATCACACCAGTCTAATATCTTGTTCAGATTTTGCCCCCCCCCCCCCCAGGTTGTATGCTGTAATAAAATAGATATTATTATTTTTAGTGTAGTTTAAACATTTTAAGACATGCTGAATCTTGTTTTCCCCCCCTCCTTCTCCAGCTGTATACTGATGCATTTGAATTAGTCACATTTCTAGAAAAAGTGAGCCATGAAGAATTCCTTCCAAGGTAAAAAAATGGCACAATCAAGCTGCTCATGCTCTCTCTGTTCCTTAATCAATTAATTTGTTTACTTCTTCAACATTTATGTTCCACCTTTCTTCCAAGCAACTCAGAGTAGCGTAAATTATCTCCCCTTCCCACCAATTTTTACCTTCATAACAAACCTGTTTAGTTGGATAGAAATTGTGACTGCTCAAGGTCATCCGGCGAATTTGGATCCTCCTGGTCCCAATCCCAAGATACCGTATTTTTCGCCCTATAGGACACACTTTTCCCCCTCCAAAAATGAAGGGGAAATGTGTGTGCGTCCTATGGGGCGAATGCAGGCTTTTGCTGAAGCCTGGAGAGCGAGAGGGGTCGGTGCGCACTGATCCCTCTCGCTCGCCAAGCTTCAGGAAGCTTTCTGCAAGCCGTGGGAGAGCTGCACGACTTCGCGCAGCTCTCCCACGGCTAGCGGAGAGCTTGCCTGCACCCAGAAACTTGGGGCGCGCTGAGCTCAGCACGCCCCAGGCTTCCGGCTTCGCGCAGCTCTCCCACGGCTTGCGGATAGCAGCCTGTTCTGGGGGCTGGGGTCGGGGGAAGCTCGGGCTTCCCCCAGCCCCACACCTGGGGGGGGGGAAATAATTTTTTTTCTTTATTTCCCCCCCAAAAAACTAGGTGCACCCTATGGGCTGGTGCGCCCTATGGGGCGAAAAATATGGTAACCACACGAATGCTGTTGTTGTGTCTGAAGGCATGCATATTTAAATGAACTTACATAAAACATGTACGTGTGTGTACTTTTTTCACCCAGTGGTTGGGAACCTCAGAGCTAGGGCCCTCTGTGCAGCCCTCAATACTCTCCCCAAGTCATATCTCTCAAGGATCCTCTCCCCTGCCCTCTCTGAATGCTTTTGCCTGGCTGGAATGTGTCTTTGAATTATGGTAATGCCTTTGGCTTTACGGGATGGGAAGGCAAGAGTACATCAGTTGCGCAGCCTGCTTTTGCCTCTAGCCCTGCCCACCTAGGAGGGAATGTGATGCTCAGAATGAAAATGCTCCTCTTCTCTGTCCTAACCCATTGAAGCAGGATTTCTGCTCAGAGAAGATGAGGTTATCCGATTCCAGAGGAGCATATCAAGGCAGACGATTGATCTATGTAGCTCAGTACGTTCTGCATTGACTGGCCCTGGCCCTTCGGAGTTTCGGGCAGGAGTCTTACACTGACCTACCTGGAGATGCTAGGCATTGAATGTGGGACCTTATTCATGCAAATCACGTGCTGTGCAGCTGAGCTTTGGCTCTTCCTGACTGCAGGGGTCAGCAAACATTTTCAGCAGGGGGCCAGTCCACTGTCCCTCAGACCCACAAATAACCCACAAATAACCCAGAGATTCATTTTAAATAAAAGGACACATTCTACTCATGTAAAAACATGCTGATTCCCAAACCATCTGCAGGCCGGATTTAGAAGGTGATTGGGCTGGATTCGGCACCCGGGCCTTAGTTTGCCTACCCATGTTTTAGAGCAAAACAAAACAAAACACAAAACAATGAGAATATGGCACCTGAAATACTGATAAGACTTATGTGGCATAAGTTTTCAGATGCTTAAAGTGTTGCCTTCAACTGACAGCTGTGTATGTACACAGCTCTGGACCTCAATACCTTAAGGACAGCCTGTCCCCATGCAAACCAACCCAGACCCTGTGCTTGCCATCTGAGGCCCTTCTCTATGTTCCCCCCTTCCAGAGAGGTTTGGAGGGTGGCAACAAGAGAACGGGCCTTTTCTGTGGTGGCTCCCCAATTGTGGAATGCTCTCCCCAGAGAGGCTCGTCTGGCACCATCATTACATCAGGCACTAGCAAAGACATCCCTCTTTACCCAAGCTAATGGCTATTAAATAATCTACAGCCTGTCAATGTGTGAGGGAGAGGGACTGTTACTATTATTTTCTTATTAGGCTGTCTGTCAGTATGCTTTTTATTTTGGTTTTATTATGTTTTATCATTGATGTTTTGTAATGTGTTTCTAATGTTGTACACTACCCTGAGATCTTTTGATAAAGGGTGGTATATAGTGGTATATAAATTGTATTATTATTCTTATTATTGTTTGTTGTTGTTGTTTAATGCTTTTTAGAAATGCTTATTTTGTGATATTGGAAGGAGGAGAGTATGCTAGGAAAATATGAACATCTTTGTTCCTTTGCACTGACATACACAAGTGAAGCAATTCTGAAACATTTTTGTCTCTTTCTATCAATGTTAATTAATTTAATTTTATTTAAAGCCAGCTTGATATACAATACAATACAATCTTTATTACGGTCCAGAGACCCAACAAATTGTTACAAAGCAATGCACAATTCAGACAGCCTACCTCCAGGTTGAACAAGCATTTTGTTCAGATTTAAAGATAGGGATCTTGCAACTGGTTCTTGCAACCACCGATAAAAACTTCACCACTGCTAATGTTCTAGCGTTTGTCCAGTCTTCCAATAGGAACCTGACATAGTAAGCCTCTGATTTTCCCGGGAAAAGGTACCAGCAAGGGTAATATCAGTTCAGTCCTGGCTTGCTCATATTTTTCACAGTGCAGCAAAATATGTTTGATAGAATCTGTCAGTGTTATCTTCACTTCTTTCCCACATCTGTCTGCAACAGAGGGGACAGGTACGACGCCTTGAGAGCCTGCATTGGAGACTCCTTGTGTCAGAAGCTGCACCGTCTGAATGTTTTCTTGGTAAGCATGGCTTGCAGGATAAGTCTGACATTATGTCACAGAATTGTAGAGTTGGAAGAGGGACCCCAAGGGTCATCTAGTCCATCTCTGTGCAATGCAGGAATCCTGCCCTCAGCTGTCCCTGGGTGGGCTTGAACCACCAGCCTGGTTAACAGCACTGACCCTATTGCCTTTGTTGGATAGTAGTCTGTATTATATTGCAGTAAGAAAACCCAGTGGACAAGTATTTTAGAAATTACTGTTCTGTGAATTAGTTGGAACTTTGAAACTACCTTTTCCTGGAAGTTTAGAACATATAGTGGTGGGTTAAAACATGCAAAATACCCGGATGGCTCATAGCGATGCCTTTTATAGTAGGAGCTGGAATTCTGCATCTTTTGATGCGTTTCAGTCCAGTATTTAACTTCAGATACTTTAGTTAGGTATAATCTTCTCTTTATGGTATCTTCAATCTTTCATTTCACAATTGAAAGGCTATCTAAATTTCCAGTCAATAGGTATGATAGCATGTCAATATGTCCTTGGCATAACAGTTTAGGGATTCCCCCCCCAGAATTTTGTGTATTCTAGTTTTATCAAACAAGAAGTTCAACTAAAAGTTTAGCTCTCTGAAGGATCGAAATTTATAATCTGTGTAAGGATTGGAAATTTATACATATATTACTTTGCAGGTTGGTTGTGGTGCGATAGGCTGTGAAATGTTGAAAAATTTTGCACTTCTTGGTGTTGGCACTGGACGAGAAAGGGGCATGGTAGGTTTGGTTTTCCATACTAATTTCAGTTTCTTTTACTCTGTTTGCAAGTTGTTTAAAAATTATTTTATGATCTTAGTAAGATCAGATCTATTATGCCTTGGGTGTGATAGAACTTGGAGGGGAATCTCTGTCCTGCCAATTTCTCCATGTAATGGCTTTGTTACAACTACACATTTGGGTTCTGTAATCTCACATTTCCATGTTTTGGTTTCTTTTTGAACTTCCAGAAATCACAGTGTATTGGAATATGTGTTTATCAGAATTCTAGGGAGTGCAATTTTGATACATCTGTAGGTTAGTTGGTCAATCGCTATGTGACATTTTTAGGCGATAATTTATTAGTTGTAAAATTAAACCTGAATTCATTCCATTTTGTATTCCTGTTAATTGGAAAGAGCTATGATTTTGAATCTGTTTCTGGACAGGAATGACTACTCAATATAAGATGACATGCATTTTTTAGGGTAGAGGGGAAATTCTCTCTTAATAATCATTGGGGGGGGTAACCAAATTGAGGGCTTTCAGGACTGATTCAAACTAGAAACAATCAAAGATTTATATTAACCATAACTTGTAATTTCACCTATTTGTCCGACCTGCTATAGGTTACAATTACAGATCCTGACTTAATAGAAAAATCCAATTTAAATAGGCAATTTCTGTTCCGTCCACACCATATACAGGTAAGTTGGAGCTGTTGGTGAGAAAAAGCAATTTGTGCATATTTTTTGAAAAAGTCAAGTGTGGTTGTGGAATCAACTTTCTATTTTAAGAGCTGTTTTAAAGTTATGGAGGTGAATCTTCATATATTTCCCTAGGACTAAATAAATTGATTTTGTTGCTGAAGATGTGATTAACATCAGGGCTGTATGCATAGCTCAAAAGGCAGAGCACACACCTTGCATGTAGAAGTTTGACTGATTAACTTTTTTACTTGCTTATGTTGTATTTATTTTAATGATTGTTTATTATTTTATTAATAAACAAAATAAAGCAATAAAGAACATAAATAATGTTGCAGTGGGTTGAAAGGAGCTTAAGATTGGCTATTATCATTGAATTTGTTGTTCCAAAAATTGCAAACGTTATATGTGTTCTTTGTAATAAGTTAGCTTAAACATATAATAAAAGTATTTAATCTGTTGACCATCTTGAGTTTCTTTTGTAAATAAGGCTCAAAATTATTATTATTATTATTATTATTATTATTATTATTAAAAATAATGTTTTAGGTTTAACCATGGTAACGCCAGTTAAAAGAATTTTGGGTAGAATGGTTGGGAAATAGAGATACTATAGAGAGGCATTGCTGGTCCAGATTGCCAGTATCCTGCTGCTGTTTAATAAATAATAGCATGTTTCATCTTTCCATTCCTAAAAAGAATTCTCAGTGCAGCTAACAACCACATCAGTGGAATAACAATAAAGACAGAAATAGGGAAAGAACACCAAAATAGAAACAGCAGTATTAAATTAGTAGCAGCATGCACAAGAATCCAGATTTCCATGGGTTAAGGAAGGGTTAACTGGGTTGGGTGATAATCACGAGCTATGATGAAGGCAGGAGAGCAGAACTGTGGGAGGTGTGGTGACTAGATGTATCCACATGCTCTATAAATGGTCTCTGAGTTTTCCAGTTACAAAATACAGTCGTACCTTGGAAGTCAAACGGAATCCATTCTAGAAGTCTGTTCGACTTCCAAGGCGCGGCTTCTGATTGGCTGCAGCCAGTTGGAAGCTGCCCCAGACTTTCATGCTTTCAAAAATCATTCAAAAACTGGAAAAATCACTTCCAGTTTTCAGTCGCTCGGGAGCCGAAATGTTCGAGTTTACAGGCGTTCGGCTTCCGAAGTTCTACCGTATTTTATTTTAGGAAATGTTTTGTATCGGCCTCAATAGAGAACTTTGATTAATTTTTGCTGTCAGTTGTTCTTTCCAGAATTAAAGAGTTCAACGTGGCAAAACAGAATGTTTTATTCATTTTCTTTGCTCAAGAGCCAGCGTTACGTGTCTATTCAGCTCATTATTTCATACCTCATTTCACTAAAGCGGTGATTCTTTTGAGTATGTTATCAGTGATTTGGAAGCTTTTGTTGTGCATCGCAATTGCCTTTTCCCAGCAAGAATATTAACCAAAGTTGATGAATATTTTAATTTTGGTTAGAAGCCCAAAAGTTGTACAGCAGCAACAGCAACACGTAACATCAATCCTCAGATCAAGATAGACCCATATCTGAACAAAGTTTGCCCGGCTACTGAGAACGTGTACAGTGATGATTTCTACACTGCGCAAGATGTAGTTGTTACTGCGCTAGACAATGTGGAAGCAAGGAGATACATTGACAGGTAGGTGCATGATCTGAGAGTTCAGTTTGTACCCTTTCCCACCCTTCATAGCATTTCTGTCCTTGCCACCCTTCGCAGCAGTTTTCCCTGTGCTTTCTTGGCACAGCTGTGGATAATTCAAAACCAGTTGCATCAAATCTACCATATTTTTTGCTCTATAAGACTCACTTTTTCCCTCCTAAAAAGTAAGGGGAAATGTGTGTGCGTCTTATGGAGCAAATGCAGGCTGCACAGCTATCCCAGAAGCCAGAACAGCAAGAGGGATCGCTGCTTTCGCTGCACAGCAATCCCTCTTGTTGTTCTGGCTTCTGAGATTCAGAATATATTTTTTTCCTTGTTTTCCTCCTCCAAAAACTAGGTGTGTGTTATGGTCTGGTGCATCTTATAGAGCGAAAAATACGGTACTTCAAGCCATGTTTTTAACCTACTGGTTTTTTTAAAAATTAGTTTAGTATTTAATTTTATATATCTGCCACCATTGTGAAATGGTGAGCACAGTATGTCTTTTTTGTGAGAAAATGCCTCAATAGCTCTATTTGAAGCAACTTTTACTACTACAACGGGTTATTGTTCTACTAGTTTTACTGGAATTTCTGATTGGGAATGTTAACTTGATTAATGACCCAACAATGTGTAGTTGCAAATGTATCTAAAGTGTTATGGACTCGAATGGGAGGGGCATGCTTATCAATGCATTGGGTTTGTGACACATTAAAATGTATACATCTGGTAGCAAGCCCAAGGCTTGCTCCTACACTACACTATTTGGTCAGACTGTGTATGGTCTAGCAGTTTATAAATCTGAGGTCCAAACTTGATGCAACACCATTCGCATAGCAACTGCGTGAATAGGTGGGGCTTGTTTTTATAGAGAAGATAGCCAGCACAATTTGGGACTACTTCTATACTGTAAACAGCCCTGTGGTCCTCGGATGAATGGCAGTTGTCAGGTGTTGGTGTGGTTGCCCGAGAACAAACAGGCAAGACTCCAACCTGTCTTTTCCAGGCTTTATTCTTAGTGCAAACTATTTACAGTGAAGAGCGTCGTAAGTTCATGTCTGGTTCAATCGCTAGCAGAATCTGGGAGTGGTCGGTCTTTGTACCTCCCCCACCATAACAGTCGCGTGACCTCCAGCCTTCTCCACCCCTCCCTGCGCTGAAACCTACTGCGCAGAATGGGCGCTGACAAAGGGGTACTTCCCTCCTCTCCGGTTTGCTCAGGCTTGGTTTTGAGGCTCTCCCTAGCATCCCCTGGTTGCTGCACCTCCTCTCCCCTAGAGGCGGGGCTTTCCTCCTTGCCACTAGAGGCGGAAATGCTTCGCAAGATTTCAGGAGGTTCCCTATAACACAACTGCCCTTCCACCTCTCACCTCTGAGCTGCTGGCAGTTCCCTGACAGCAGTATATAAATTTAATAAAATAAATAAATTCCACTAGCTCCCAATCTGGATTGGAGTCCAAGCCTTTAACTTCTTTGCTCTCCCTTGTGCTCTGATCCAGATTGGCCCCCTGCCTCTTCCGTTGGTGCTATGAAGCAACCAAGGGCAGATGGGCAGATAAACACTGTGTTACATTTGCATTGGCAACTTTTGTCCCTTTTCTCTAATGTTGCTGTATAGTGGTACTGACACTCAGCAGCTTAGGCTCAAGATACTTAAAGGGCTGCTTCCTCCCATATGAGTGTATGTGCTCAGTAAGACCTACCGAAGAGGTGTTTCTCCATGTTGTTAGAGGAAGTGTGGCAATAGAGAGCCTTCCTTGTGGCTGTTTCTAAGCTGTAGAATTCTTCCTAGGAAGGCTTATCTTCTGCAAACCACAGAGGCATAAAGATTGAGAAAAAAAGAAGCAAAGCAGATCCTGATCACAGGGCATTTCCGGAATTTTGAAGTTCTTAGTTACCGTACTGTTCTCAGTTGCGTTAAAATGTAGGCACTGGGTGTGATATGGCTAGGCCCTGTTCCATAGAGCTGTTTCTCCATCTAGAGTTTTGGTGCTTTAGATCACTATCTGAAATACGTTTCAAAATCTTGCTCAGGTACAGGAATTGTGTGCCTTAGGTATTAATATACTTGCCTATTACGTGGAGATAATGCATTCCATTAATGATATGCTTCCTCAAACCACATTCTTGCCTTTCTTTGGCCTTATGAAGACCTTCCTTTTTTGACCCGGGTTGACTTGCCAAGTTGAAGATATTTTTCTGATTCACCAAATCTATATTGGATTTATCAGTAATTCTTAATTTATTGTTGATGATATAAATGGTTTTAAACTTGCCAAGCATTATTTTTAATTGGAAAGCCAGCAGATAAATGATATGCCACTAGTTGATTCCTGCAACAACTGAAATCCCTTGTTTTAAACCAATTAAACCAAAGCTAGGAAGTCATACCATGGTTTTTGTCTCCCCCCTGCACTCTGGCATCTACCCTGATGTGTTCATTTTCTTCACTTATTTTCTTCTTCTATGTAGTCGCTGTCTGGCAAGCTTGCGCCCTCTCTTAGATTCCGGAACGATGGGGACCAAAGGGCATACAGAAGTCATTGTGCCTCACCTAACAGAATCGTACAACAGTCATGTAAGTGCTCCATCTACAAAAACAATGTACGTACTTTTCTGTGTATTAGATGAGGGGTTCTTTACTCCAAAATAAAGGGAAAAGGGGGGGGTGTCGCCTTATACATGGGTAGTGCAAACGGGGGGATGGGCGATTGGTTGCATCCACGAGCAGGATCTAGCGATTGTTAGCATTTGCAAGTTGGGTGAGTGATATTTGGTTCAGAATCCCCCCCCCCAATTGCTCAACAACTGTGGGCACCCCCCCCAAGAAAAGCTCAACAACTCTGTGCCATCTCTCCCCCCCCCATTTTCTTAAAATTGAACCCCCCAAAATACATTATACATAGGGGCGTCTTACAGACAGAAAAGTACGGTACTTAGCTTGATGAATCCATATCTCTTCCTTACTCTTCCATAAAGTGTGTGATCCTTTGGAACATTCTTGTAGATGCATTGTCAAATCACAGAGCTGGCTCTAAGTGCAGTCAGCAACTTTGCCATGCCCATTGTGATCTCTCTCTTTCTCCCCCCCCCCCCACTTTTTTAAACTTTGAATTCCAAACCCCAATGCAGCACCACATACTGCTTTTGAAAGGCCCCTCAGTTTCAAAAGTGGTTTGCTATGTGCCGGGGGGGGGGGGGGGCACAAGTCCAAAGTGTCCATGGGCATGCATAACTGACTGCATGGCTTTGTGGATGCCAGTCAATAAAGTGTATATATGCCAAGAGGTAAAAAGTTATATTAAGAGCTCAATTAATTGTATAGAGTGGTATTTTTTACTGGGGCTTTTATGGCAATCTGCTTCTGTGAGGTCAATATTTTTGGAAACCTTCTTGGCCTTGTAACAAGCCCATACTGGATGTATGGATATATGTATATCTCAAAATAAATATTCATTTGTAAAGAAAAAAATAGTAGCCTGTTAGTAATCGATACCAAAAGCACAAACCTATATAGTGGACCCTCCAGATACGAACTTAATTCGTTCCGAGGGTCCATACGTACCCCCAAAAGTCCGCATCTAGAGGCGCCATTTCTGCGTGCATGGTGCGATAGAGCACTTGTGCGCATGCGTGTGCAGCGAAACCCAGAAGTATACAATTCTGGGTTTGTCGTTTTCGCAACCGGAGTTATGTTACCCAAAGCTAATGTAACCCGAGGATCCACTGTACATGAGTGCTTGGAAGGAAGTTCAGTTGAATTCATTGGGACTTGTTCCCTGGCAAATATGTATAGCAGAGGTGGGGAACCAGAGCCCTTCAAATCTTGATAGATTCCAACTCCCATCAACACCAGCCAGCAGTGGCAATAGGCAGGGATGTTGGGAGTTGTAGTCCAGCAACATCTGGAAGACCATAGGTTTCCTACCCCCGGAGTACAGAAAAAAATTGATCTGATATTAGAAATAAATAATGCAAGAGGTAAAACAGCTGGATGTGTATATGATATATTTTGATCTTTTGTCTTTTCTTTTCTTTTACATGTAGCGAGATCCACCTGAAGAAGAAATACCATTTTGTACTTTAAAGTCTTTCCCAGCTGCCACTGAGCACACAATACAGTGGGCAAGAGACAAGGCAAGTTTGTTGTTGTTTGTTATTGTTATTGCATGATATATTGCAGGGGTTGGACTAGATGACCCTCGTAGTCTCTTCCAACTCTACAAATCTGTGATTATGGGCACAATTCAGTGGGAAGTTCTCTTGCACTGAAATGAAGGAGAATTACACATTTCAGTAAGGGCACCAACATACCCCACCCCCCAAAAAGCACAGTTGGAGATGGGAAGGAAATCCAATGCTATTTTTTCATAACTCCTTTTCTTTTAGTTTGAAAGCGCTTTTTCACACAAGCCTTCCCTGTTTAACAAGTTTTGGCAAACGTATCCATCAGCAGAAGAGGTGTTACAGGTAATAGCTAACTTTATGTTGAATATTGTGCGTAAAGCTACTCTGGGTGTCCTTGTAACTTTGCTGTGCTGAGCATTGCAGGTAGCAGGTAATACGGACTGATTTTAATACAGTGGTGAAATCTAACTAAGACCCCTATGTTTTCATGCTGTTCCAGGCGTGGGGTATACAAAGGTTTGGACTGGAGTAGCAACTTAATTCTACCTAGAAAGGAAAGCGAATGAGGCGGAATTTGCGGTTTAAGCTTATTGTGAATAATTTCAAGGGCTTTGTGCAGGTGTTCTAAATAGCAGTAGCAGATGTATTTGAGGAACTTCCATTTTACAGCTGCTGGTTTTAGTCTCTGCATGTTTCACTGTTTGTCAGAAGCAGTTAGTAAAAATTATATGCATTTCAAATTGTATTAGTTGATCAGGGTAGACAAAATGTTCCCTTCTGGGTGTTTTTGACTACACCTCCCATCAGCCCCAGCGAGAATTGCCAGTCATCAGGGATGATGGGAATTGTAGTCTGAAAAAATCTGGAGGGTGCCATGTTCGCTGACCCTGTAGTACATTGGTCCAGTTTACTGGTTTCCATCTAAATGGAAGCAGGAAATGAATTGTGACGTGGGTGATACTTCATGAATAATAATGTGTTTGCTGACTTATGCGTGTTCTCCCATTTCCACCTTTATTTTCCCTTTCCTAGAGAATAAAGTCTGGCGAGAGTTTGGAAGGCTCTTTCCAAGTTATTAAATGCCTTAGTAGAAGGCCAAGAAGTTGGCCCCAGTGTGTTGAATTAGCAAGATTAAAGTTTGAGAAATATTTTAATCATAAGGTGAGCATTTGAGATCTGTTTTAATCTGGTGGCTGATGCTATGATTTCTTTAAATTGTCAATTTGCAATGTGCATTTAATGCTCATTGAGCTGTTGTCTAAACCTTTTTAACATGAGGGGAAGACCTCAGTGGTTTCACTAGCATTGGATTATCTTTTATATTGAAATGATGTCAGTTGTATTGGTAGACATACTTTTCTTTTAAAATCCAAATAACTCTTATTGATTTTCATGTAAATACAAGAACAACATAAACTACAGTAACTTGTCCAGTGGTACGTTCTTACTACGTTTCATATGCAGTAGACAGTACACAAGCAATACGTTTATTTTGTTGTTGTTGTTGTTGTTGTTGTTGTTGTTGTTGTTGTTTAGTCGTTTAGTCGTGTCCGACTCTTCGTGACCCCATGGACCAGAGCATGCCAGGCACTCCTGTCTTCACGTTTATTTATGCATTGTCAATTCAAGTATCCTCTCCACAGAGATTATTGTGTTGTGGGTGGAATAAAAGTATATTCTGTCTCATTTATAAAGGAAAAGAATGGAAGCCAAGTCTTGCCAAAGTAGTCTATCTTTGAAGTGCCTTTAATTACCCTTCTATGGCAAGTAAGGCATTCCGATAGAGCTACATTTGGTAGACATACTTTAATTCCTTCAGTTCTTAGATACGGAACTCAAAACAATTTTGCATAGGGACGAATTTGCCAGAAAGTGTTTTCGAACTGAATATTTTAATAGCTAATGAGAATGCTTTCTACCTTTCTGTTAAAAAACAAGGTTGGCTTTAGAGCAGCAGAATGAATTGCAAGGTTTCGGTAATGTAAACATGTGTTGATGTGTGTTATCTCACTTCATTGAGAGTATTTCTTCCCATCTAGGCACTCCAGTTACTTCATTCATTTCCCATAGACACACGATTAAAAGATGGCAGTAAGTACAGTAAAAGTTTAAATTAATTTTGATACGATTGATGTATTTTTAACCAATCCTTTTACGATTCAAAATGCTTTCTTTCAAACCACCAGGTTTATTTTGGCAGTCACCAAAGAGACCACCTTTCCCGATACAGTTTGATATCAACGATCCTTTGTGAGTAAATCTCTACTTTGTTATTGTAAGGGGCAAAGAACTTTACTTGATCTGTTTGTGGGCATATTGATACTCATATAAAAGGTGTGTTATTAGACGATCTCTTCAAAGAAGATGTCCTAAAAACCTATATGGCCTTTAGAATAATCTGTTGACTCCTCTAATCTGAAACCCACCCACATCAAATAATGCATAACTTTGTGACTTGTTTCCTTTCGACAGCAGTTTTTTCTTTGAGTATTTGCCATACATCAAACTTCGGATATCTTCATGAGAGTTGCCTCATTTGCATGTTTGTTTATGCGCTCCCCCCCCCCCAGTTTTATTGTTGGCACTTTCCACACAAAACTCCAGTTCAACTTGAGGCAGCATTTTGGGGATTTGCTGTAAGCATCTACTAAGAACGACAGTTCGAATTTAACATTATCAATTCCTGAGCAAAATAGATATTGACTGCACATTTCTACTTCCAAGTCTTACATTACCCCTTTCCTCTCTGTTTTCCGACAACCAACATCTCCATATGAAAACTGGCAAACCTTCACTGTGCTTCCAGTCTCTGTATGATCCACAGTGAGCTCTGAAGGATCTCTGTACAGTGGTACCTCGGGTTAAGTACTTAATTCTTTCTGGAGGTCTGTACTTAACCTGAAACTGTTCTTAACCTGAAGCACCACTTTAGCTAATGGGGCCTCCTGCTGCTGCTGCGCCGCCGGAGCACAATTTCTGTTCTCATCCTGAAGCAAAGTTCTTAACCTGAAGCACTATTTCTGGGTTAACGGAGTCTGTAATCTGAAGTGTATGTAACCTGAAGCGTATGTAACCCGAGGTACCACTGTAGTGTCCTTCAGAAGCAGTGCCAGGGCCTACAGCTCGTAATCCCTCCTTTTGCTTCATTTAGAAGGAGGGAGGAAGTGCAAGCAGTCTACATTTTGGGTCTGGAACATTAGCACTTCCTGGCAATGTCAAGTTCCTAAAGAAGGTTCTCTGCCACTCTTATTTTGAACTATGCAGTTCTGCTCCCTCTGTTTGTCACTTTTATCTTTCATGTGCATATTTAGCAGGCAATTTCCTTTAGTTCTTCCTCCCTCTTGCTCCCAGCTTTGTGACTTCTGCCAGACTCTTCCTTATAGCTTGAACAGCATTCTCCTCTGTTAAGTCATATCATTCTGCACCTCCCATCTTTTCCCAGCTCTTTCTCTTCACTTTTGAAAAAGAATTCATCATAATTAGACCTCACACTTCTGTATGCTATACATTACAAACTACAGGTAATTCCTACGTGTATGTTCATGGTTGTAGTCTGAAGGGATTTGTTATGTGAAATTTCTCTGAAGTAGGTGTATTCTGAATCTTTGCCATTTAAAAGCAAACACGCTTAGCAGGTAAGCATTTTCTCAAAGGGAACCTTGCCCCCTGTTCTTTCAGCCCCTCTGCTTCACCTGTTCAGTGAATTTCTTCTCCTTCCCACCCCCACCCCCCATTGTTAGCTAGGTTTGAAGTATATCTGAATGCAGGAAAATGGAGTAAAAACCCACCCCAATCTCCTTTTTCCTCCAGGCACTACAGCTTCATACTGAGTACAGCAAAATTATTTGCAGTTATTTACTGTATCCCTTTTACAGAAAAGGTAAGCCTTCAGTTGGAGGGTGTGGAATTTGCACTGTTTGGCTCTCTGTGTTAATTTTTCAGAATCCTTTGATAAGTGAAGCATTTTTGTTACAAAAATATACTCCAAAATCCAAGTTTTAGACAAAGCATTACTCCTGCTACTGGCAGTGACTGAATTACCTTCAGGAATCTTCAGTATGTCCAAAGATGCTTTGAATAAGTTATGAGATCTATATCCCTTCTCTATGAATTATTCTTCCTGATATTTCACTTTGATAGAATTCTTTCTTGCAACGTATTTTGGCAGATGCATTGAAATCTAATCTTGTTGCCTGGACTATTGAAATTTGTATCCTGGCCCATCTCTATTTTTAATAATGCACTTGCAAACTAACTTAAAATAAATGCAAAATTGACCTCCCTTTGTGTATATTTATGTGTCTGGTGTGAAAGCAATATCTGTTAGTCCATTAGTATTTATTTGTTAACATGCATTTTTTTTTAAGAATATGAGTTTTATTTAGAATGTGTGCAAGGTATACAAGTTTCTGCTTTTGTAGAAAAGTTTGCTAGGAAATGTTCATGAGCCACACGCTTGATAAGTTATAGGTTCCTTCGATGTTTATTGGGATAAGTGGATTCTTAATTAGTTTTGGCTTAAAGTTGAAGAGTAGAGCAGACGTGGTTACACCCATTCATGCTAACTGGTGCTGTTTTAACAAAACACAGGATATGTCAGAAGAAACCATTTTAAAGATCATTTCTGGACTGAGGATTCAAGAGTTTCGGCCTTCTAACAAAGTAAGCTCATTTAAATAGTGTTCCTCTTCACTCCTCCCCTTTTCTTGATGATTCATTATTTATTCATCCTACGCATGATATTCTGTTGGCTGCTTCCCAGTTCTCCAGTATTGTAGCAGTTGCCATTAACTCACTGCTCTCTCTTGGCTTCTGGCTTGCCTTTATAGGGCAGCTGTAAACATTATGACCATGTAATTCAGGCATAGGCAACCTCGGCCCTCCAGATGTTTTGGGACTACAGTTCCCATCATCCCTGACCACTGGTCCTGCTAGCTAGGGATCATGGGAGTTGTAGTCCCAAAACATCTGGAGGGCCGAGGTTGCCTATGCCTGATGTAATTTGTGCCAGGGCTTGGAATACTCTAAAGCAGGAGGGAGGAAGCTGTGCCCCTTTAGATGTTGTTGGACTCCAACTCCCATCAGCCCTAGCCAGCATGCCCAATTGTCAGAGATGAGCGGAGTAGTAGTCTGGCAACATCTGGATAGCCACAAGCTCCCCGTCCCTCTTCTACAAGTGTTTCCGTACTAATATTTAGCATGCAAATATTTTCAGCTTTTCGCTTAAATGCTTACTAAAATTGATGCAAGAATTTGTAAAACTAACTTTCCGACAACAAAGGTAAAGTATATTTCTTTAGTGTAGACCTGGTTTTCTTAGCGCAAAGCCCCTCCTTCAGTGGTATAGTCTTAGGAAGCATGTTTCCAAAAATTGTTGGAGACACATGCTGGATAGGTAGAGTTTGTGCCAAACCCCACATTTACAGAAAGTATTAGACTCTGTTTAAGTGCACATGCAGTTCTGCCTTAAGTTTCTAATTGTAGGCTCATAGGTTCCATCTATGTTTGTACTGTTGATTTTTAGACAGAGTTAATAAGCTGCTTTAGTATCCCTCCAAAATGCGGTGTTTTAGAACATTTGTGGGCCACTTCTGGTTTGTGGACCTGATTGGGCCCAGTAAGGGTCCCAGTTTGGCCCATGAGGCCATTTTCCTCCAAGCAATGCTCACCTCTTTTCCCCCTCCCTCATGCCAGCACATGATCTCAGATATATGACTAGAGCCTTTGACATAGCTGCAAAGGAAGAATCATGAGCCTTAAAGGCTTGAAGTTGGGGCTTTGTAAATTGCAAAGCATAGCTCTGGGGTGTGGTTGATCCCTGATGAAATTTAGGCTTGAAGTTGGTGCCAGCCAGCCAATTGGCATTGACTTAAAGCTTGCTTGGATCAGCTACACCTGGGATTTTTTGACTGGAAACTCTGGAGTGTAGCTGGTCCAAGTAGGGCTTGAAATTATCAGCAATGTTGCCAAGCCCCACTTGAATTGGCTGGGGAGATGTTCCTTTGCAGTGCCTCTTGAGTTCAAGCCACATTGCAAAGGAAAAATGGGTCATCTGGTGTCATGGTGATGACAGGTAAGTGGCCCCACCTGTCAAAGTGGCTACTGGAGTGGGGGACCTCAGGATCCAGGCCACCAGGCTGAAAATGTTCCCTCATTTTACATTTAAAAAAATAAATAAATGTCCAGTAGCACCCACTAAGTTTGTTCTTGGTATGAGCTTTTGTGTGCACGTACACTTCTTCAGATTATCATTTTACATAACATTGCAACTAAAAAATATAGGTTTTCTCTATTTGACTAAAACATTATTTATTGATGAATAACTCAATCTGCTTCAATAAATCAAGATATTGTACAGAAATGGATCCATAAGGTAAAGGTAAAGGTACCCCTGCCCGTACGGGCCAGTCTTGACAGACTCTGGGGTTGTGCGCCCATCACTTAAGAGGCCAGGGGCCAGCGCTGTCCGGAGACACTTCCGGGTCACGTGGCCAGCGTGACATCGCTGCTCTGGCGAGCCAGAGCCGCACACGGAAACGCCGTTTACCTTCCCGCTGGTAAGCGGTCCCTATTTATCTACTTGCACCCGGAGGTGCTTTCGAACTGCTAGGTTGGCAGGCGCTGGGACCGAGCAGCGGGAGCGCACCCCGCCGCAGGGATTCGAACCGCCGACCTTTCGATCGGCAAGCCCTAGGCGCTGAGGCTTTAACCCACAGCGCCACCTGCGTCCCCTTAATGGATCCATACACTAACATTTATTCTATTTACTTTTGATGTTCTCAGGTTGTACAAACAGATGAAACCGTGAGGAAACCAGATCCCATTCCAATAAGCAGTGAGGATGAAAGGAATGCTGTACTTCAGTTGGAGACTGCCATATTGGCCAATGAAGCTACAAAAAGTGAGTATTAATTATTAGATATTTATTTATTTATTTTATAATTCAAAAGTTACAATACAATACATTTCCAATCAATATATTTATATCAGATCCTTTTAGCTCAGATAGAACTATTAGCTCAAATAGAATCACTCAAGGCAGAGAATATCAACATGAGCACATTAAACTCATAACACCCTGAACAGATAAGCAGGGTAGGTGGGAATACAAGAGACCAAGGAATATAAGAAAAAGGAACCCAGACTGCAAAATGAAATAAACTATTACTTAGGCCAAACATATCTAATGGTGGCGCCAGCTGAGCCTCCCTGAACCCAGTACTAAAATGGGCTAATATAATCTACTCGCAAGTTGGAGAAGGCTTTCATTGAACACTGAACTAACAATGTATTTCTATGATTCTGTGAACTAAAAGACCACAGATTCCTAAATGAATTAATTTGTTTCCGAACAGATGATTTACAAATGAAGGAACTTGCTTTTGAAAAGGATGATGACAGTAACGGGCACATAGACTTCATAACAGCAGCTTCAAATCTGCGAGCCAAAATGTATAACATTGAACCAGCAGATCGACTCAAAACAAAACGGATTGCCGGAAAGATTATCCCTGCCATTGCAACTTCCACAGCGGCTGTGTCTGGCTTGGTGAGTGAGGGCGCATTTTTTGTGATTGCTAGCTTCTCTGCTGGATTGGCCAAATGTTGCAAGGCAGAAGGCTCTTCTCTTCCTGTTCGCAATGTTAGTTTGTCATGGGAATAGAAGGTAGTCTCATTTTAATTCTTGGCCTTAATTTTCCTTTGATGGAGTCAGCATGTCAGCTGTAGGAAAGAGGTGATATAAGCAATTTATGGGGTGGGAAAATGGAAACATTTGCTGCAGTTTTTCCTGGTTATCACATATTCCTTCCTAACTGTTAATGGATTAAAGAGCAGCCTGGGGCACACTGCTGGGTTTAAAGTCAGAGATTTTTTCCTGATCTTCCAGACTGATTCCAGACTACTTTGGTTCATGTTGCATATTGTACAGATCAGAACAGCTACATCTTCTTTAGTTCTGTGTTTGTTAGCTACTGCAAAGTTTTTCCAATTCTTACATTTCTTCCCTAGGTTGCTTTGGAATTGATCAAAATTGTGGGTGGCTACCCCTTTCAGGCATACAAAAACTGCTTTTTCAACTTGGCCATTCCAATAATTGTCTTCACAGAAACAGCTGAAGTGAGAAAAACTGAAATAAGGTAAATAGCACATATGAAGGATTCAGCAAGGGGGTGTATTCAAGTAGCAGATTTTGGCAGGTGGTGCATCTGGGATAATGACTCCTCCTGGCTATACAGGCAGCGTCAATTTGACACCCACAAGTGTGGAAATTTATAGGAAAGTGACCTGTTTCCTCTTTTGCTATGCTTTGTGGTGGGAAGCTTGTGTTCAACTTTTTAGTTATTACTGATACTAAATGACTGAAAAATGTGCTGCAGCACAGTGTCTTGGATAAAGTGTTTTACGTTCTTGCTCTCTGACAGAAATGGAATATCTTTTACAATCTGGGATCGATGGACTATTTATGGGAAAGATGATTTCACACTCTTGGACTTCATAAACGCTGTCAAAGTAAGCTATTTGAGATAAATAAGCAGTAGAAACAGATGGAGGAGACAGTGTTGCTGTTTTTCATCCTGGTGCAGTGTGGTGTACAGCCCATATAATTTACTACTTTACAAAAGTTGTAATCCATTCTGTCTATGGAGATTCATGTTCTGTAGCATATGGAGTGGGGAAACATGTCAGGTCTACTTCATTTTTTTACTGTAATTTTTGGTTCTTCATTAAGAACTGCCACTTAGCATCCACAGGCAGAAAATTCAGATTCCCAGTCCCCTGTCTGCCTCCTGTCCAGATGGTTCTGTTTCTCTTCCCTCATTTCTAGCCTTGCTTTTTTACTGCCGTGTGTCTTCTTTCCGTTTGTATTTGCTTGTTGTTGTATTGGTGAGTTTTGACTGTTTTGGGACTATTTTCAGTCTCTCTTCTTTCACACAAGTCCTTCTCTCTTTCTCCCTTAAGGGTTTTTTTTTTGGGGGGGGGGGTCTTCTGGTCCCCTGATTTTATTTGGCGTAACAGAGTGGTTTTTTTTTTTCCTCAAGTGCAGTCTGGTTTTTTTTTAATAAACTGTAATATCTCATAAATTTCTAACCAGTTCACTTTCTGCACAGTATAGTTCCAAATATTGTTGTGTTGGTGTGTTACAGGAGAAATACGGAATTGAGCCAACTATGGTGGTTCAGGGAGTTAAAATGCTGTATGTTCCTGTAATGCCTGGACATGTCAAAAGATTAAAGCTGACGTAAGTATTAACTAGGGACGCGGGTGGCGCTGTGGGTTAAACCACAGAGCCTAGGGCTTGCCGATCAGAAGTTTGGCAGTTCGAATCCCTGTGACGGGGTGAGCTCCCGTTGCTCGGTCCCTGCTCCTGCGAACCTAGCAGTTTGAAAGCACGTCAAAGTGCAAGTAGATAAATAGGTACCGCTCCGGCGGGAAGGTAAACGGCGTTTCCGTGCACTGCTCTGCTTCGCCAGAAGCGGCTTAGTCATGCTGGCCACATGACCTGGAAGCTGTACACTGGCTCCCTCGGCCAGTAAAGCGAGATGAGCACCGCAACCCCAGAGTCATCCGCGACTGGACCTAATGGTCAGGGGTCCCTTTACCTTTAAGTATTAACTAAATAGTAAAGCTGAAGGGGGTGTGCAGTATATTAGCTCACAGATAGCATGATTCTTCCCAGATTTTGTTCGATGCATGCTCTGTCAGCTTGTTCATTGAGGATCAGATTCTGAATGGCAGAGGTTTTCCAATTCACCACCCTGGTATTTTGAACAGTATTATTTTAAGATTGAGAGCATTGCTGGCATGGCAGTTATGGCATGATGAGAGAAGGGCTAGAGAGGAGGGTAGCCCAATATTATTTAAGCCACCTTCTATTCATCTTGCTAGTCACATCCCATTGCCATATCTCCTCCTCTGTGCATACTGAATCACAGTGTCTTGCCCTTCCCAGTTGGATCCCTTGCCCAAACACATAACAAAAGCAGGACAAAGCAAGCAACGAAAACTTAATTAACCCCATTCTCTCCCCCCCCCCCCCCCAGCCGCACAGTTCATAAAATCAACTTTAGCCATCTCCCTTCTAGACCTGTGGTGTCTTGGAATGCAGGACTTGCCAGATTCAGATTCGTTGCATCTTTAACAAGTTCTCTCATATGGGTTGCAATTTGAATTTGTTTGTGGTACTTCAGGAGAGCTTGGTTCATTTATGATGCCCTGCTGATACTTGATTTTTCTCTTGTAGGATGCAAAAACTTGTGAAACCAGCAGCAAATAAGAGGTATGTGGACCTTACAGTATCATTTGCTCCAGAAGCAGATGGTGAAGAAGACTTGCCGGGACCACCAGTTCGATACTATTTTGCCCACAAAAATAACTGATGCAGGCATACCGTTTACAGCATAGCAGGACCACATGAAAGGAGTGTGGCACCATTTTTTAAATGGTACTATATACTTGGTGAAGCCTTAATTCAGAAACAAAACAGTGGAAATTTGTGAGATGTACTAAGGAGCTCCGTAGCAAATCACACTTGCAATTTCCTTGTATGTAGCATTTTCATAGCTATCTATACCTAAGTAGGACTAGAAGCTTGCTGGAAATGATGGTTCTTTTTGAAGAAAACACACTTATTAAGCACTGCAGGAAGACCAGAACTGCAATCATAAAACCTGATCACAGACACTGACCATTAAAGGAGGTGGCAGTTGAGATTTGAAGAAGCTGCCAATTTATACCATCCTAAAACTGATTTCCTTTTCCTTTTGTTTTGTTTCATCTTGGCCCCTAATCCAGTTCATCCTGCTGACGTTCATTTCAATAACACAGCTTTTCTTTTTCCCCTTCTGATGCTGATAGCACATTTGAAATGTTGCTTTGGAATAGAGTCATAGTGAGGAGAAGCTGAGCTCTTGCAAAGTTAGGTTTTATGTTCTTCTAAAAAAATAATTATGTCTTTCCTTGTAAAGCAGAAACAACACCAATTCTGTTCCAGGCAGCGATTGTCAGGGCTAGTTTGCTTTTTCGTACTGGTTTTATTTAATAAGCTTGGTAATTCATTCTTCGTATGAACAGTTTAGCCCCATATGTTGATCTGAATTGAAAATACAAGTGTGGGGCTTTTAGCTGAAACTTGTCAACTGCCACATTCTTCAACTGCCCCCTAGGGTCAGAGTGAACACCTGGTGACAGAACCATGTATTTTTACACCTTGATCTGCTTCAATCACATAGGAAGAAATGGATGGGTCCTATTTTGGCAGCAAAAAGAATATACGATGGAAGGCATCCCTCTCTGGCCACTACTTTTCTCCCTGCAAGCTCCTCACCCCCAAGTATTTTACTCTGAGCCAAGCTCACTTGCAGTACTAACCACAGACTGATAAAGTAAGCCTGCAGTGGCAAGAGGGTTTAGCAGTCTTTGCCCACACCACTTTGATTGCTCAAAAATTCAGCCCATGCACCTGCCGCATTCTTATGGAATAGGGCTGATCCAGGTTTAAACACACTATTTACATCCCTAGGATACTGAATTATGCCATCAGTGTTATTGTCTGACCACTGGCGCTACTTGGTTGCGTATTAAACCCCCCATCAGCTTTTGAAGGTTTCACAAACGCTGGTCATAACTCAACATGGACCTTGGCATGCTTAAGCCCAATTCATGGGGTTTAAATGTGTTCAGTTCTGTGTTGGGTTGTGACCTCTTACTTTAAAACCGCAAAAGCTGCCCGCCCGCCGCCACCACTTGGTGTGGCAGTTCTGTAAAGCATGTTAGTGTACATACTCCATTTCGCCTGAAATGAGTGATTAACAAAACAGTTTAGACAGCCACATTTAAATAGTCCTGTACAAAATATACTAGGAGGCAGAGAAACAACTGGCCATAGTCTGTATGAAATGGCAGTGTGCTGCGTATACATCATGGCCCATTTTCTGCTTCCTCATCTGTGTAGCACTTGAAGGGTAATGCTGTTGCTTATCATCTTCTCTTCCCCTTAATCCCCTCCATGCTTTACTAGAGAAGTCAAATCCACATTCAACACCGTTAGAGCTTTTTAAAAAATCACCAGGTTCACAAAGGCTTCAAACTGTGTCCCTAAAGTGAGATCCTTGGTTACATCAATATTTTCTGACATTATAACATACAGTTTCTGTGGTTTTGTATTTCTAAAGGCACATGAGTACCAAATACATTTTTCCATAAATATTTGGAAAATAGTCTTAAAATGTAATTAATGCTACACAAATGTGTCTCCCCAAATATACAGATGATAGTTTATTCTATTTTGTTATAGTTTATAATATTTGATTTGACACCTGGCTGATTAATTTATTTTAACAACAAATATTTCTTAAGGCGGTGGGAGGTGGGAAGAAAAGATACACCTTGTGACAGTGGGGCGTGCTGAAGCTTTTGTTTATTTTGCCATAGTGGCAATAGAGGTATATATTTCAAATAAAAGCTTTGATCTTTTTGTTTTAAGTACTTTTGGAAAAGGCAAACTACCGTGAGCTCAGAAAGCTATAGAAGATGGGTAGAAATAAAAAAAAAAAAGAATGGCTGTCATGAACTTCCAGTGGAATGCAATGAGTGTTTTTCACAATCTGGATGTGATCATGTCTTGTACTAGCATTATTATTATTTATTTGTCTGTGGGGTTACTAATCAGTGTTCAAGAGTAAGAGCTAGACTATCTTTGCATTTGCAAAATTGCATTTGATGTCATACATCAGTAGGCTTGAAACCGAAGAACCTTTTCCAGCAAGTCTTCCTTGCAGACCTTACAGTATAGAAAATTACAGAACAGGTAGCAAAAACAACACACAGATCTCCCTACCTGTTGCACGGCCCCTTAGTCTTATCTTGAGGATTATTCTGCTCACATAAGTGATCTCAAAGAGTGATTTCAGTTTAAGTAATATAGATAGATGTGTACACACACACACACACACACACACACACACAGACTCTACACTTCCGCAGTTTGTGTTATCTATGAATTTATTTCAGTACATTTTGAAGTGGGAGTGGGGTTTGTGTACACCAGATATGATGTACAGCCAAAGCAGTTATGAAAACTGCTTTTTGTCTTTTTCACATTAAATGATTTGAAAACATACAATCAAAATGTGCACGGCTTTGTCAATGGTTTCTAATAGAATACGTTGCAGTATGAAGTGTGTGGATCATTGAAAATGCTTCTATAACTAGCAGTCCATGCAGAAAACTGGGCACATCATTTAAGGTGTGTGAACCTGAGATAATGCATTGGTGTGGGTGGGTGTGTAACATTTATACGCTCATTCTATAGCCAAAATACTTGGGCAGGAATAAATTCTTTAAGCCCTTTGTATTCCACCTGCATTTGGGCCCTTTTTGTGGGTGTGAGCCAGGGATGAATTATACACACACGCTTTTGATTTATGGGCCCTCTAGTCTAGAGAAACGTTTATTTCCGATAGTGCGCTTGTACCTGGTTATGTAGGGAGAGCAATGTTTTTCTTGGGCACTCCCAGTTCTATTTTTCCACACAGGTTGGCTATTTTGCCTGTGCCAAGATGCCCTTGGCTGTGCCATGTGCCCCCACAGGAAACTCTGGGCCAGACAAGTTGCATTGGCACCTGGAACACAACACTCTTCTTGTTTACTTACATGTACAATTTATGCTCATTTAAGGAAAATTATGGGGCGGACACATCTAGTTACTTACCGTATTTTTTGCTCTATAAGACGCACCCGACCACAAGAGGCACCTAGTTTTGGGAGGAGGAAAACAAGAAAAAAAATATTCTGAATCTCAGAAGCCAGAACAGCAAGAGGGATCGCTGCGCAGTGAAAACAGCAATCCCTCTTGCTGTTCTGGCTTCTGGGATGGCTGCGCAGCCTGCATTCGCTCCATAAGACACACACACGTTTCTCCTTACTTTTTAGGAGGGAAAAAGTGAGTCTTATAGAGCAAAAAATGCAGTATTTTATTATTCTTTGGTGCCATGTCTTTGCTATCATTTCAAAAGAATGGTCATCCTGATGGATCAACGTTATTCTTGTGCTTGAACGCGTCCCCCGATTATTGCTGGCATCCATCTGTCTCGAGAGACAATGGAGTGTGCCTCTGGAGGTGAAGTTAAGACCACTGAGTTGGCAGGAGTGAAGTGACGTCCCTGGGGCACAAGCCTAGACATTGTGCATGGAGGTCCTGGGTTGCCCAGATGACTAGACCCGCCCTGCCCCCTCCCCCAGCCTGGGAAAGCAGAGCAAGACATTTGGCGCTAGCTTAGCCGTAGGAGTTGCTGGAAGGAGGCGTACAAGGTGCCATCCGACCATCTTCAGGACTCAGGTTTGGGTAGGGTTCACTCCTTAGCCTTTTCTTCTCCCAAAGATATGCCACAATGCAGCAGAATTTTAATATCAAGAGTTTTTCTTTGCCTAGATGGGCTACCTCCCCAGGTTGGGAAGCCCCATCTCCCCTAGGTCATCCTCATCCTAATCATTATTATTATTACAGTGGTGCCTCGCAAGACGAAAATAATCCGTTCCGCGAGTCTCTTCGTCTAGCGGTTTTTTCATCTTGTGAAGCATCCCTATTAGCGGATTAGCGCTATTAGCGGCTTAGAAAAAGGGGGGGAAGGGGGGGGAATGGCAAGACTCGCAAGACGTTTTCGTCTTGCGAAGCAAGCCCATAGGGAAATTTGTCTTGCGAAACGCCTCAAAAAACGGAAAACCCTTTCGTCTAGCGGGTTTTTCGCCTTGCGAGGCATTCGTCTTGCGGGGCACCACTGTATAGCTTTTGTTTCCATCAAAAAATGTGTAGGATCATGTTATGTAACCCCTGATCAGGGAACACCCCAGGCCGCAACGCATACGTAGGCAGCTGGCGTACCTTGAGGACTATGAATGCAACCTCCCGGGCAGAACTGGAACTTAGAGGAGAGGGACATTATGTACTGAGTTGAATAGGATCCACAAGGCAGCAGTCTGATTGGTCCTAGAACAATAGGACTTGGAATGCAGTAGTCTGATTGGTCCTAGAACAATGCAGCAGTATGACTGGTCCGCAGGAGCCACCGAATCCAGCTCCAGGTGGAAGTGAATCCGCAACCTGATTGGCCCACGGGAGAATCCCGGAATTAGCCAATCACGTGCAGCCCATTGTGTAAATAATGTATATAAAGCAGGTATTTGGGGGGAACATTCATTCCTCACTACTATGAGCTGAATAAAGAGCATGAAATCCACACTCTACTCTGAGATAGACAAGTTGTAACTACGTGTGGTCGTCGGTTAATGTTTCATTTTCACGAGGTTACTACTGCCATCTACTGTGTCTTCACAACCATCACATGCCCAGGAGTTATTCAACATCGCTTTCAAGGTGCAACTAAGAAATAAGGGTTTGAGCCGGGCAGAAAATGCCTGAGACCAAGACATGCCCAGACATGTTATCTTATGCCGGCAATGCCCAAGGGCAACTGACCACGCTAGAATGAAAGACACAACACACGGCCACATGAATGCAAAAGTTACTTTTATTAAAGGTCCTGTCTTACAAAGCTATGCATAGCGTTAAGTCAGGAAACACTGGATGCTTCACATAACCCCCCCCCCCAGGCAGCAGCCTTGATAACCTCTGTTCCTGTCAAATAAATATAACCATTAACGCATTCACTTCCTGATGTAAGAAACAACCACTCAAGTCTTCTCGCACATATTGAGGTGACAAAACAACGCACTTGTAACACCATCTTACCTGTCACTTGTGAAGGCTCGGAAGGGATTATGAAGGGGGGGGGTGAAGGAGAGGGAAAAGCTTTTGATGTAAACCCCAGGGGTCAGCAACCATTTTCAGCCATGGGCTGGTCTGGTGGGCAGGACTATATTTTGAAGGGGGGGGGGAAATGAACAAATTCCTTTGCCCCACAAATAGCCAAGAGATGCATTTTAAATAAAAGGATACATTCTACTCATGTAAAAACACCAGGCAGGCCCCACAAGTAACCCAGATACAGTGGTACCTCGCAAGACGAATGCCTCGTAAGACGAAAAACTCGCAAGACGAAAGAGATTTTCATTTTTTGAGTTGCTTCGCAAGACGAAAACGTCTTGCAAGTTTGTTTCCTTTGTCTTAAAACCGTGCATTCAGGGGGTGCAGTTGCGACTTGACTTCGAGGAGCAACTCATAGCACGCGGTGTGGTAGCCTTTTTTTGAGGTTTTTGAAGACTTTGGTGATTTTTGAAGCTTTTCCAAAATCCGTGCTTCGCAAGACGAAAAAATCGCAAGACGAAAAAACTCGCAGAACGAATTAATTTCGTCTTGCGAGGTACCACTGTATACATTTTAAATAAAAGGACACATTCTACTCATGTAAAAACACGCTGATTCCCGGACCATCCGCAGGCTGGATTTAGAAGGCGATTGGGCCCCATCCGGCCCACGGGCCTTAGGTTGCCTCCCCTGATGTAAACTATAAAAGCCTGGAGATTTTTTTGTACTAGGTCTTTTCTTTAATAAAGGTCAGGCATCGTTTTGCCGCTTTGCTTCAGTTTTGCCCTGGTCGCCCTCTGTTCTTTCTCTGACCGTCAACCTAGGATCTGCTTCTCTAATTTACCATCAGGAGCCTTCAGGAAGCAGAATTTTACATCATTATCTATATATCTAATTCAGGTGGGTAGCCGTGTTGGCCTGATGCAGTAGAAATATATAAAAATATATAAAAAAATGTATATTAGCACTGTGTGCTTGCACACGAAAGCTCACACCAAGAACTAACTTAGTTGGTCTCTAAGGTGCTACTAGACAATTTTTTAAAATATATTTCTTTCTTTAAATTATTATATAATTTTATTGTTTTGCTTTAAACAAACACATATAAATATAGACAACCAAAATTATAAAAGAAAATTCCTTAATAATAATAATAATAATAATAATGAAAAAACCTTTAAAAACTACAAAAAATATCAAAGTACATGGCATAAAACATAAGTCACTATGGGAAAGAAAGAAGGATGAGAAAGAAAGAAAAAGGAAAAAGGAAAAAAAAAAGGAAGATCAGCCAAAACACAGGAAAGCTCATCTAGTGCAGTGTTTCCCAACCTTGGGTCTCCAGCTGTTTTTGGACTACAACTCCCATCATACTTAGCGAGCAAGACCAGTGGTCAGGGATGATGGGAAGTGTAGTCCAAAAACAGCTAGAGACCAAAGGTTGGGAAACACTGATCTAGTGTACGTTTCCTTCAAGGTCACAACAGATCATTATTCTTATCAATTCTCTCTATCTGCATTCCAAGGAATCCCTCATCTTGGTATCAGGGAACATTTCCCTATGCGGTATTTTTTAATACACACACACACATATATAGAAATACATATATTTCCATGTATCTAATCTCACCTTTCTCAGGAGGAGGAAGTTAAGGAAACCTCTATTTTTGTACCACTTATTATCTGGCTTGGAGACCTTGAAGATTCAATTCAGGGTTTAATTTGGTTATTAATTATCCCCCCTTTTTATTATTATTGTTATTTTTGGAAAATCAATAAATTGTCATATATTAAATTGTTAATCAATAAATTGTTAGATATTGAAAATTTTGTTAAAAGAAGAAGATTCAACCCCGCCGGCCGCCTCCTCCCCCCCCCCCCATTTCTCTAGGGATGCCCTTTCCCACTCGCCCCCTTGCCCCACGGCGGCCGCAGCACACCCGCAATATCGCCTTCCGCGCGCGACTCTATCACACAGAAAAGGCGCAGTAGATCTCTTCTCGGGACTGGGGGCGGGGCGGGGAGGGAACCGCCTCCGCCCCTCGGTTTCCTTCCCTCGCCGCTGACCCCGCCTCCTCCGATGACGCCACCGACCCGCCCGGCCAATGAGCGGCCTCCTCCTCCCCCGGCGGCGAGTTTTTGAAGGAGAGGAAAAGTCCCGCGCGGCGGAGGCGGCCCCTCCCCTCCCGGCTGCCCGAACGTCGCCGCCATGCACTCCCTGGTAAGACGGGGGGGGGGGGGCGGTGAGGGGGAAGAGAGAGGGGGAGGGGTGGGAAATGGGGGGCAGGGAGGGGGGTAACATGGGCGCGGCGGGGAGGGGGGCATCTGTCTCCCCCCCCTCAAAAAATCAAGGAAATAATTAGAAATCAATACTCTCGTGAGGCGATTTCGCTCGTGACAGCCTTCAGTTTCGCCTCAGTTTCTTTCTTTTTTTTAAAAAAAAATAATATTTATTAAGTTTTAACAAAAAAGAAAGAAAAGGGGTTACAAAACAGTAAAGGAAAACACAGGGAAATCCAAAATCCAACATAAAAAGAAGAAAGAAAAAATAAGAATCCCTCTTTCTGGTATCTTACCACTCATTAAAACTTATTTTCATGACTTCCTCACACCTCCCTTTTTTGTATTCCATTTTTTGTTAAATAATATTTATTAAGTTTTAACAAAAAAAGAAAGAAAAGGGGTTACAAAACAGTAAAGGAAAACACAGGGAAATCCAAAATCCAACATAAAAAGATGAAAGAAAAAATAAGAATCCCTCTTTCTAGTATCTTACCACTCATTAAAACTTATTTTCATGACTTCCTCACACCTCCCTTTTTTGTATTCCATTTTTTTTTTTGAAATAAGATTTATTAAGTTTTAACAAAAAAAGAAAGAAAAGGGGTTACAAAACAGTAAAGGAAAAACACAGGGAAATCCAAAATCCAACATAAAAAGAAGAAAGAAAAAATAAGAATCCCTCTTTCTAGTATCTTACCACTCATTAAAACTTATTTTCATGACCTCCCTTTTTTGTATTCCATTTTTTTTTTGAAATAATATTTATTAAGTTTTAACAAAAAAGAAAGAAAAGGGGTTACAAAACAGTAAAGGAAAACACAGGGAAATCCAAAATCCAACATAAAAAGAAGAAAGAAAAAATAAGAATCCCTCTTTCTAGTATCTTACCACTCATTAAAACTTATTTTCATGACCTCCCTTTTTCGTATTCCATTTTTTAAAAAAATAATATTTATTAAGTTTTAACAAAAAAGAAAGAAAAGGGGTTACAAAACAGTAAAGAAAAACACAGGGAAATCCAAAATCCAACATAAAAAGAAGAAAGAAAAAATAAGAATCCCTCTTTCTAGTATCTTACCACTCATTAAAACTTATTCCTCACACCTCCCTTTTTTGTATTCCATTTTTTTTGAAATAATATTTATTAAGTTTTAACAAAAAAGAAAGAAAAGGGGTTACAAAACAGTAAAGAAAAACACAGGGAAATCCAAAATCCAACATAAAAAGAAGAAAGAAAAAAATAAGAATCCCTCTTTCTAGTATCTTACCACTCATTAAAACTTATTTTCATGACTTCCTCACACCTCCCTTTTTTGTATTCCATTTTTTTTTTGAAATAATATTTATTAAGTTTTAACAAAAAAAAAAAGAAAAGGGGTTACAAAACAGTAAAGGAAAACACAGGGAAATCCAAAATCCAACATAAACAGAAGAAAGCAAAAATAAGAATCCCTCTTTCTTGTATCTTACCACTCATTAAAACTTATTTTCATGACTTCCTCACATCTCCCTTTTTTGTATTCCTTTTTTTTTTTTTGAAATAATATTTATTAAGTTTTAACAAAAAAGAAAGAAAAGGGGTTACAAAACAGTAAAGGAAAACACAGGGAAATCCAAAATCCAACATAAAAAGAAGAAAGAAAAAAATAAGAATCCCTCTTTCTAGTATCTTACCACTCATTAAAACTTATTTTCATGACTTCCTCACACCTCCCTTTTTTGTATTCCTTTTTTTTTTTGAAATAATATTTATTAAGTTTTAACAAAAAAAGAAAGAAAAGGGGTTACAAAACAGTAAAGGAAAACACAGGGAAATCCAAAATCCAACATAAAAAGAAGAAAGAAAAAATAAGAATCCCTCTTTCTAGTATCTTACCACTCATTAAAACTTATTTTCATGACTTCCTCACACCTCCCTTTTTTGTATTCCATTTTTTTTTTTGAAATAATATTTATTAAGTTTTAACAAAAAAAGAAAAGGGGGTTACAAAACAGTAAAGAAACACACAGGAAAATCCAAAATCCAAAATTAAACATAAAAAGAAGAAAGAAAAAGAGTTTCGCCTCAGTTTCGCCCCTCGTTTCTCCCGTCGTTCGACTGGATTCGAACCGTAAAAGTTCGCTTGACGTAACATGGAGCTAACTAACCTATCGCGGTTTCTTTCTTTTTTGGGGCCTGCCAGTGTTTACTAGGATGTCCTGACTTCACTATGGATATCTATCACCCCTACCCCCCTTTTTCTTTTATTATTATTATTATTATTATTATTATTATTATTAAACTGTGGGTCGTCTCGTTCGCATTTTGGGCAGAATGATTCCGGCTCCAACGTTTTCTTTCTGCGACCTGAGCAGATTTAGTTGCAGGAAACTTGGAAGGGAAGCCGCTCTTTGAAAAAGGAACAAACATGGATTTTGGTCGTGTTTACATTTTTAAAAACAGCCACCAATATGGACAGGTGGCATAAAATAGCAAGTGTCCCTGAGATGGTTCATATATATATATATATATATATATGTGTGTGTGTGTGTGTGTGTGTGTGTGTGTGTAATGAACATTTTGTCAATAATTGTATAACAAAAAGGTTTAGTAGTGGTAGTAACATCATAGACATTTAGTATCAGTTTCGTGGTGTCATTATTTAGTAAATTTGTACTAGATCTAGTACTAAATGCAAGGTGCATCTGGAAAAAGCTCTGTGTTCGTTTACTGTCTCATCTGATTTTTCTCCTGAAATATTTACATCGGAGATGTAACAACCCACCTCATCCGCATAGAGGATGATGCCCACTTCCGAGAGTTTGTATTCTTTTGACTACATGGTGTTGCCTCATCCTGAAGTTCCAGTCGCATAATATATAATAAAATGGATAGCAGACATCCAAACCTGGTTCTGCTTGCCAGATTAAATGTCTTAGAAGATTTACCATCAATTGAAAGTATACCAGCTGAGTAAGATTACAGTGGTACCTCGGGTTAAGTACTTAATTCGTTCTGGAGGTCCGTTCTTAACCTGAAGCACCACTTTAGCTAATGGGGCCTCCTGCGGTCGCACCGCCGGAGCACGATTTCTGTTCTCATCCTGAAGCAAAGTTCTTAACCTGAAGCACTATTTCTGGGTTAGCGGAGTCTGTAACCTGAAGCATATGTAACCTGAAGCGTATGTAACCCGAGGTACCACTGTATAATGTATGCTAAAACATCTTTCTGCCGGAGGCAGAGCAGGAAATAAAAAGCTCGTCCCTGAGACAATATATTTAGTACCCTAGGTGAGTCAAGTTATTTTGGCACCTGACGGAGAACATCCTACAAGTGCCTCCCTTCTCCCGTGAAGTGAAAATACAACAATAATTAAAGAAATACAGTAACAACTTGCTGCCTTTTCATGACACTCTAGCTGCCAGAGGCAGCTGCCTAACGGCAAGTCCTATCACTCTTCAAATACAGGACAGCTTTTTCAAACTGTTCATTACTGAATGTATAATTTTACTTCTTCTGTTGAAGCTGGCTCTTCCTTCACTATGATTCTCCAAACTTCTGCTGTTTGTGTGCAGCCTTGAGTTGCCTTGATTATGTTTTGTATAGCTTCGTGGCATATGATTACTGCAATAAATATTGTCATTTTCAAGAAGCATATTCATAAGAATTATTTCTTTTTTGTCATCAGAATCACTTAAAAGATAACTACAGAGCAAGATACTGCAGCAAACAACGGTAATTAACTTTTGTTTATTAAACTTCTATTATTCTGAAGCAATCAAAAATGTGGATAGCTTTCAATATTTAAGTGTGTCTCATATGTCAGTATTTCATATCAGCCAGGATCAAAAGAACTGTGCTACTAATTCCACACACCTAAGAAATTTGATGATTGAGCTTGTGTTTCTTGAACATATCCCTACTCCTAATGAATAGTAAACCACTTTTCAAATAGAGTTCAATCATTGCATATCCCATCATGAAATCAAATCACTGTTGTTTGACTGCTTTGTATAATGCAGCATTATCAATATGCTGAGAAGGCAATATCTGCAGGTTGGAATAATTTTTGAAGTCACTCATATCATTTGTCTTTCCCTCCTGCCAGTGCAAATAAAGTTCCTGATATACAGCAAGGAGAAAATGTATTGAAATATATACAAGACTGCTTTACATGTAAGTTACCTGTTTTGTGAATCGTTTACAATGCAGTATGCAATATGTGAACTGTTCTGAAAAAAATAGTTTGATCATGATTCCACAAATTGTGGATTGGGATTGGTAGTGAACCATTCTTTTCGTGTCAGCTATAAAGTTCAATCCCACTACAATAAAGCTTGCCACAGTTTCTGAACCTATCAGATTCTGTAGTCAGAACCACGGGCCAAATCCACAAATTCTTCACATCTTGTTTGTACCAGAACGTATAAATGCGCTGTGTTTTAAAAGCTGTTTTTAAAGGGCTGTTTTAAAGGGCTACAGTAGTTTAAATTCCTGCCCATGTGCCACAAAAGTGAAAAAGAATTCCACATTTCCAAGAACAATAAGATTTATGGTGCCTTAAAGATTGCAGGATGTAGGCAATCTCATAGGCAACTCACTTGGTTCGTTAAAAAATAAATAAATCTTAAATGCTAAATTAAATACAGGTAGTGAACGTTTTGAGTGGGGTTTGTGTTCCTGATCCCCACATGTGTCAGCAGAGTGCATGTAAGCCCACTACGCCCCTATTACACCCCTTTCTGGCCACTTCCAGCGTTGGCACGATGCACACATCAATTGGATGTGCCTGAAACGGCTGTTGCCTGTATAACCAAAGGCAAAAGAGGATGTGCTTGTAGTGGTGTAGGAAGACATGAATTGGGAGCCTCTCTGAGCTTTCTAGATCAGTTTCTCTCTGATACTTGTTAAGGTTCTACTACTATTGTTCAGATGTCACAGTAAGCTATGTGTGATGGGATGATGAGCTGCTTGTGCATAAAGCTTAGTTCCTCAGAGTTTGCTCAACTTAGCAAGGCTCTGTTTTTAGCAGAGCCCTTAAGCATGGCTCCCTCAGTCGCTGGCAGAATCCGACAGTGGGCGTTTACGGAATCTACTCCAGCATAAAAACTCCTTGACGGAAACGCGTCGTCTAGATTCTCGGCGCGACAGTTTCCGGCGAGGAGTGGGTGTACCTATGGGAGGACCTGAGACTTCTCCGCTGTTATCGCTGGAAGACTCCCTGAGCTATTCCTTCGTCTCTCTCTCTCCCTGATCTCCCACTCTCCCCCTGCTGCTGCCTTCCGCCGCTGCTGAGTCTCTCCTGACTTCTGAGAGCTCCTCCACCGCCTGTCTTTCCGATGGCAGTTCCCTGACACTATGGCTTAGAGAAACATGAATAAGTGTGTTCTCATGGACTCATGCTTCCTTCTCCCTCTTTCAGCATGGCCAGAAAAATAAATTTGGAAGCTCTTGCTTTTAATTACCCATGATTTATCATGTCATCAACTAATTCATGGTCTGTAAAAAGCTGCTCCCTGCTGCTGTGCTAAGAGCCCAGTCCTAGGGAGAATGAGATGTACCCAAACCCATTAAATCGGGGGGCTTGCTGAGCTCTGTGTAGAATTGTCCCACAAGCTTCATGCCACACAGTCGTATTCCTCTTGAGGAATCTTACTCGTTATATTTTCCACTCCTGGCAGGTTGGCAAACACAATTTTGAATCCCTCAAAAATGGCATTTTGACTTAGGATATTTGTGCCCTTTCTAGCTAAAAGAACCAACGAGCGGGTACTACTAGATTTTTCTACTTAACCATTCCCCCCCCCCCAAATCTCTTTAGCTTGTGCAGAGGAAAATACAGTATGCTCCCCAAGCATATCATGTTGCTCATCCCCTTGCTCAGACTTCAGTCAAACTCTATCTCATGGGAGAAAGGTAAGCTGTTTCTCTGTTTAATATGGTTTTTTTGTGAATGTCCATGTATCCATGTATCCATGTATGTTATGTCACTTAACATATCCAGTCACGTTTGGTCAGCTGAAGTTGATTCGATTGAAAAAGTGACACTTCTGTTATGCTGCTGGTTTAAAATTCTCTTTTTCTTTGTTAACCCGTGTTATTCTGACATGGACATGGTGTTATTGGTGGTTTATTTTATAACATTACCCCCTTAAGCCCATATAAGCTAATCTAAGAGCCCATATGAGCTAATCTGAGGGAAAAGTGATCTGCAGACCAGAGCCACGGCTGCCTTGAAAAGAAAATCCTAGCTGCTGTTCTGCTCTGTTGGATTTGTAACATCTTTAATGGTTGCTAATAGACAGAAGCTAAATTCAGACAAAACTGTGGGTGAACCGTTGACCGAGTGTTGGTATCATGATATTGGTTTCACAGTTTTTGACCTGGCAGTATGTTGCGACTTATGATATATGTGTGTGCGCTATGCCTGACACAAAAAAGATAAGAAATGTGGCAATAGATGACTCTTTTAGAGTTCCACAACTCAGAAGGTGCTCTTGCTAGTGATCTCTACTACCTCCGTAACTTACCACGTTGGTTAGACTCATGAAAAATTGGGACAGCTCCATGACTACTGCAGGAGCCATGAGCTCCTTGAGCTGTTCACAACAGTGTAGCCTCAACATGGATGTTCACACTGTGTGTGTTTTCTCCTGTATTAAGATTGATATTGTATAAGATAGCCAGCATAGGCAGCTCAATTCTCAGAAACAACATTTTATTTGTGAAGCTTGTTTTTATTGTGTTTATTAACAGTGTATTTTTCTATTATGTTGCCCTTTTGATTGTCAGGAAGAACAGATAGAGCCAGAACCAAATAAGATTAGCTATGTGCAGAATGTATTTAATACCAACATCTTACCATCAGAAGAAGAAAATGACAGGATTTCAGGTGGGCAGCATGATTTTTCAACTGGTAGTCATTTGGGTGAGGATATTAAAACATCGGTCTTTTGTACGTTAATGCTACCAAAATGTACTGAAGTACAAAAAAATTGAAATTAAACATAGATCATTTCCAGATAATTTGAAAAGTGAACGTAGCAGTTCCGATCTCCACTTTGTTTCCATTCCCCATGTAAGAAGTGAGGGAAGTGGAAGAGAGGTGAGTTTTATTATAAAAAAATGTAGGGGTAGCACATTTCAGTCCAAAATTTCTGGGGGCAAGGAGGTGGGAGGGGAGCTAAAGAACAGAACTAAATGGAAATGGAGCACATAGAAACCACATGAAATTTTGCTTTTCAAAATGGCATGGGGGCGGGAGGTGGAGGACAGATTGAACAGAATAGCCCACTTGAGTACAAATGTTCAGGTCTGAAGTTCCAGTTCACACTAAATACCTTATTCCATATGTGTGTGTAATTTTGGAAATCCTTCAGCCGTTCATTATAGAGCTTACATAGGGGCCATGTGTGAACTGAGTTACTCCATAACTACAAAATAGCCTTTCTTTGGGGTTTCACCTGAAGTCTGAGCATCTATATGAGAAGGTCCAACCTTTCCTGTATAAACCTGGAATCTGTCTGAGGTGATGATCGGGGGGGGGGGGGGGGGCTGCCACATTTGGAGGTTAGGTGGCTCGCTGCAAGAGACAGGTCTTCTCTGCTGCTTCTTTTTCGGTTTCTATTGATGTTGGCCTATCTGTTTCTAGTCTGAGATTTGTTTTGATATTTCATCTTTGCACTATCTTAAAAATGAAAGATAACATGCCCTCAAGCCATGTAGATAGAAAATCTTTATTGAAATATTCCAAACTTAATTGGAAAACAACACAAAATGCAGTGGTACCTTGGTTCTCAAATGGCTTAGTTGTCAAACAAAATAGCTCCCGAACGCCGCAAACCCGGAAGTAAGTGTTCCGGTTTGTGAACGTTTTTCGACGCAGCTTCTGCTTGAGTGCAGGAAGCTCCTGCAGCCAATTGGAAGCCGCGCCTTGGTTTGCAAACGGTTTCAGGAGTTGAATGGGCTCCGGGAAGGGATGAAGTTCAAGAACCAAGCTACCACTGTAGCTACTTTGATTACTTGAGGCATATTTTCCTGAAAAGGAAAAAAAAATGTAACCTGTTCTCAGATGTGGCCAGCTAGGTGCAGCGCCTTTCACCCCAGTGAAACTTCACTTGATCTAAACAGTAACTCCCTAGTTGCTCCCCCATTGCCTATTTGGCTATTCAAAGTTCCCGCCAACTCTGGCATCCTCTTTCTCATAGTGCAGAGACTTTATACCACCCACCACTCAAAAGATGACAGAGCTCATCTGTCAACAGCATCACCTTCTCTCTTCAGGGCATGCAGAAGCCTCAGTGATGTTTTGAAATAAGATGAGCCTGCCCTTCTGAAGCACACCCCCTCAAAAGGTGGTGGAAAGGTGGGAATAATCAGTGGTATACTTTTGGTTAAGTGAGACCATTTTAATCATCATTGCAGCTTTAGCTTTTAAATGTTTCAATATACACTTTTCTCTTGGAGGAGAGCAGGAGAATACAAATCCATTTTAAAAAAAAATGTAGTTACAACGAACATCCTTTAAAAATCAATAATGAAAAATGTCTGGGCAGGCAATGTTTGGCTGATAATAAAAAAAAGGTAAAGGTACCCCTGCCCGTACGGGCCAGTCTTGACAGACTCTAGGGTTGTGCGCTCATCTCACTCTATAGGCCGGGAGCCAGCGCTGCCCGCAGACACTTCCGGGTCACGTGGCCAGCGTGACAAGCTGCATCTGGCGAGCCAGCGCAGCACACGGAACGCCGTTTACCTTCCCGCTGGTAAGCGGTCCCTATTTATCTACTTGCACCCGGGGGTGCTTTCGAACTGCTAGGTTGGCAGGTGCTGGGACCGAACGACGGGAGCGCACCCCGCCGCGGGGATTCGAACCACCGACCATGCGATCAGCAAGTCCTAGGCACTGAGGTTTTACCCACAGCGCCACCCACGTCCCTTGGCTGATAATAGTGTGGAATAAAAATAGTTCTTAGGTCAGAAATAGTAACAGTTATCACTATTCTGTTTATTTGGTTTGTTCCACCGTTAAAACAGATGTGGCAACGTTAAAAGGTGCTGAAACACCAAGCAGTGAGCATGTGGATTCCATAGATGAGGATGTCCCGGTGATGTTCGGAATACCTGCTTTCCTGAATGAGGACAAAGAGAAATCTCATACGGAAATGTAAGCTCTGATGAAAGTGAAATATTGTGCAGCAATATTTATGTTCCCACTTAACATCACACTGATGAGTAAACAAATGGCCAACTTCTATAGTAATTGAAGGCATACATGTTTGGACTGGCTTGGAAGAAGGACTTGGTTTTGTCTGAAATGGTGCACTGGGTTTCAGAGGTTGTTTCAGAGTATTGAGATAAACCTGGAAAACCAAAATATCAGCGTGGCTTAATTCACCCCCCAAATTTGGTTGCATTTTTATTTTTATTTATTGGATTTATATCTTACCTTTCCTCCCAAAGGAGCCCAAGGTGGCATGAAGAGGCACCTGATAAAGATTTACAGAGCAGCACAGATGCTAGAGAATCTGAGGAGCATCATGCAAGGAAAGAAACAAAGGAGCTTTCAGCATGTTTTGCTATCTCTTCCTGTCAAAAGAAAATACCAGAGCCTGTAGCATCATTAGACGCCATGACAAGATCTTCTAAAGAACGGTGAGATAAGTTTTGTACTGGAAGCATAATATCACTGTATTTTAGTTTTGTGTAAGGTGTTTGAGCATTTGTAATTTGAAACATAGGCACCGAATTATGTTGGCATCCGTCTGTCTCTGGAAACAATGGAGTGTGCCTCTGGGGGTGAAGTTAAATCACTGAGTTAACAGGAGTGAAGTGATGTCCCTGGGGCACAAGCCTGGACATTGTGTATGCTGCCCAAACAACAAGACCTGCCCCTCCGGCCTCATTTATTTATTTATTGATGGAATCCCTTATATGGGATTTTGTATATAAATTTTCCCTCGGCTCTTTTTGCTGGCCCATGTAGGACCAGCATGGATAGTTGGCCCCGGTAAATATTTGACGTTTTCTGTCCTTATGGCTTTGATCTATGGGTACCACTAAAGCAAGGCTGCATTTTAAGATGCATTTTAAACTGTATTCTAACTTATATTTTAATCAACTGGGGTTTTTTGTGGTTTTTTTTGTTTGTTTTTTAAATGTTTTTACTGTATTTATATGGCCACCCTGAGCCTGGTCTTGGCCGGGGAGGGCGTGGTATGAATACAGTAAAAAATTATTATTATTATGCCAAGGAGTAAGACATGAAATGGGCTTTCTGGGAAATCTATAAGCTGTAAGTCTTAACCAGTCAGAAAGCAGATGGAAGGAAGGAGGAAGTGGGAGAGAGGGAAAAATGAATGTTTTGAAATCCCGACGCAAGAGTTCTCATGGCCGGCAATTTCCTTCCCTTATTGGGGATATATATATATATATATATATATATATATATGCAGAAACTTTTTAAAACTTGAAGCAGATCAGAAGCCAGGGTACCTGATTTGTGGACCTAAACCTTTTGAAGTTTACTTAGAATAATACAACATGAAATGGTTACTGATTTGGGTGTATTCTCAAAACAGAAGCATCTCTGAGAATAACATTTGGGGTATGTGGGGTTGTTTTGCTTTCTTTCTTGCTGTTGCTGATATGTAAGCAATCAAGCACCTACCTTTCCTTCCCAGAAATACAGCCAGTATAGAGCCAGAAGACGAGTGCGAGTTTGTTATAGAGGAATCATTTGGATTGAGTTCTACATCCTGGATTTCAACATCCCCAAGGAACAAAAAGCAACAGAAAGTCAACTTAATATCTGCATCGTCTGAAGGGAAAAAAAGAGCTAAGCAGCAGAGTGTCAGAAGACAAAATAAAAGGGCATCAGAGAATCTTGTTACACCAGCACCAATAAAGCAAAGCAAACCGAAGTTAATTAACGCTGCTGAAAGAACTGTTAACGGAATGCAGAATGTTTCAAGGACTAATGAAAGAATCACTGTGGAAGGCGACCGCTCGCCGCTAACTGTAAATACCATCCAACAAGTAAGAAAGCAAACACTTTCCAAAGGTGAGACATCTGTCGGTATATGCGATGAGGATTGCCAAGTGTCTGCAAGTGGAAGCCACGCAGGGGACCTTCTTTTCTTACAGGAGCAGGACCACGATTTTTCATTGCAGCCACAGGCCATCGTAAGTACAACCCAGAAGTCATCCCAGTGTAAGCGATCTATGAAGCAGAGCTGCTCAAAAGTTAAGCCTTTGGTGGTATCGCGTGATGAAGGCTGCCAAGATTCCTCAAGTCCTGTAGAGGTGCACTCGGAACGGATTCATTCTTCAGGCCACGATGTTTTGAAAGCCCCATCATCTGCGATAAGTACAGGTGAGCAATTACCTTGCAGTAAAAAACCTATGAAACAAATACATTCAAAAAGGAAGCCATCGGTAGAAATTCACGAAGATTTTAGGCAAGAATGCACACCTGCAGCTGTGTCCCCACAGAGGCGTCAAAAGTCTATAGACGCTGAGGTTCCTGCTCCTGTTCGGGGGCGGAAATTATCAAAGCGCAAGCAGTCCATTACACATACAGACCTAAGGTTGTCACGCAGCAAATCAGCTAAGAGGCGAAAGCCTAAAAGAACGCTGTCTCAAAAAGACTTGGAAACCCCAATGAGTATTGTTAAAAGACCTAGAAGGAAAAATAAGGTGCTGGTTTCGAGTGATAGCTCTGAAAGCGAGCATGGAGGAGAAGAACAGTGTGGTGAAGAGGGTGAAGCCACTGGAGGAAGTAAGAGGGTGCCGGTTTCAGAGCAGATATCAGAAAACGAGAGTTCTGAAGGGGGTGGAAGCCCCTGTGAACCAATAAGCAAACCAAGGAAGACTTTGCCACGGGAATTAAGACCGACTTCCTTAGCAAGTGCTCAAGAAAGTGGAATTGTCTTCTACCAAGAGGATTATTCTGAACAGTATGTGTCAGAAAAAATATTAAATACTTCTATGGAACGAAAAAACAGCAATACACATTCCTTGCAGTAAGTGCTTTAATCCATTTATGTTGCATGTTACTTTGACTCCAGGGGTGTATAAATATTAAATCAATACAATGGGCCCTTCACTTAGGCGTAATTTACTAATCAATCATGACCTTAGGTGCATGGCCCAAAAATGAATAAAATAAGTAAATTGGGGGGGGGGGGGGTGAGGGTGGTGGAACCTGCCACAGAAAGAGCTTTTAAGTCCTTTGCCTCACTTACCCGGGTTCTGGGATGCTCGCAGAGCCTTCGTGCCTCCTTCCTAGAGGCCAGTAAAAAAAGTGTTACCTTTCTTACCTGGCTTTGGGAAGGTGGCGCAAGGGCTCTGGGAGTGAATCTGGTAAGCAAGGTGGAGGGCAAGGCCAGCTTCAGACAAGTGAGGGTGGTCACGTAGGGTTTTTTTTGGAGGGGGGACGGTCCTGGCTTTATTCAGTTTTGCCTTTGCTCATAGAACCCACTATATGTTCTTGCTGCAGTTGATGGCGTGTAGTACATGGGTTGTGTTTCTTCCTTTGCTCCTAACCTAGAATTTTATAACCATATCCAAATCAGAGTTTCAGTCCTGTAGTTCATCCTTGATGCCTTAGGCCATGTTTAAGGTTATGGAAAGCAATAGAATTGAACCTAGGGGAAAGTTAAATACAAGTCCACTCTAATACTCTTGATAAGTTAACCATTTCTCGTTGCCTGTCACCTTTTTTTCTATGAAACGCTTCTTTTTTCTACATACAATTTCTTTTAGTATGGTACTTTTAATTTGCATGGATAAATTGTTTTGATTTTTTTGCTCTCTAAGGTTTTTATCATTGTTCTTTTATTTTAAGTGGCCCTGTTTCTAAAATTAAAACTTCTTCAAAACATCATATTGCTGTTAACAGGGAGGATTCAGCATCAGGTATGGCTTATTAATTGGTCTGGTATGCTCTTTGAGTTCCTTTTACTGTATATCTATGTATGTAATTGTAAAGAGACACATACATGTATGTATTCTGTGCCAGTAAATGGCGCTTGCGTCCTTCAAGCAATAACTGCTTGTTCCTTGATGAAGCAGTCACAGGCCTAATCCTGAAGAGGCAATTGAACTACCACAGCCCTAACATTGTGTTTCATGTTTGGCTTCGCTTGCTTTGTGCTGGCCTTCACTGTGAGGTAAATGTTAGCCTCTCCTCTGAGCATTCAGTACAAAGTTTTCCAACTTCCAGTGTTTTCTTGCAGTCAGTGTGACTTGGGCTAAATGTATGCCAAGTCCCAGCTTTTGGGGAGGTTGTGGAAGAACTTTTAATCATGACACCCTCTTTAAAACCGTCTATTTTCCGATAATCTGGACCTCTTGGACTAAACATGTGCCAAATATCAAGGCTATAACACACTGAAAAGTACTCACATAGTTTTGGTGCCCCTTTGAATGAGTCGGTCATTGAAACCCAGGGCATCATGTAGAGCAAGTGGGGCTGATCAGGTCCTCTTCAAATGTTATACAAAAATTCCTGTCATTACTGTCTGGGACCAATGGGAGCCGTAACTCAAGGACATATGGAGAGCACCACACTGACTACCCGCATGTAGAAAAATATGTAAATCAGTGGTTAGCATTGATTTGTCAATCAGTGGTTAGCCAACATGTGGTTAGCACACTGGTTAAAGATGGACCAGAAGATCAGGTAGATCCACAATTGGTTGGAAAATGAGTCAAACTGCGCTCACCAATGGTTCCTACAGGGCTCTGTTCTGAGCCTGCTACTCTTTAATATTTTCATCAGTAATAAAAGGGTAGAAATTCTACTCCAGTGGATGGCTCAAAGCTGGGAGGTAAAACTGACTGATTTTACTGTGTTCTGTTGTGGGTTTGATTATGATTTTATTGTTCTATGGTTCTTTCAGTTAATTTGTGTTACCCCTCTGCTGATTGGAGGGAGGGGTGGGATATTAAAAATACTTACTCATTTGTATTTTACTATTTAGATGAATCTGAAGACTTGGAAGAGGAGGAAGGTGTAACTTATTTAAATGCACTGAAGCGCAAAATGAGTAAGATTTCTTTCTTTTAAATGAAGACTGCATCAAATGAACTCTGATCTCTCTGTCTGCAAGATGGCATGTTAAGAAGGCATATTGCCAGTCTTAGAACTGGGGAGATATATATATAGAGAGAGAGAGAGAGAGAGCATGCATGCATTTATTCTGAATTGGTGCCAGTGATGGCTGCTGTGGCAGTTCACTTAGTCAAACAGCATGAGGACACTGTCCTAGTGTCCTGTGTCTCACACAGAGGGCTGGGACCCACCAGTGGGCCTTAGACTGCCTTCAGGTTGCCTCATGCCGCCTCACTTTCCTTGGTTGGGCCAACGCCAGTACCAGCATCTCACTGCATGCTGACTAAAGGTCGTCAGGAGACAGAAATGGTGAGAGGTGTCAGTTCTCTGCAGGCAAAGGGCCAGAGAAGATGTTTCCACCTGCCACCTACTTCTAGATGGCTCTGCTCTTTTAAAGTTAGGCCCACCTAATCACCGTTAAGGAACACATGAGAGGACAGTGCAAATACTGATTGAACTCTGTAAAAATTGGTTAATACAATATGGGGTGGGAGGAACTCTCCCCACAATTGTGTAGTGGCTGTAGTTTTCGACCTTTGAGTGTGCAGATATCATTTAAACTGCTGGTTCATAAAGTCTGCTAGCTGACCTTGACTCTCACAGCCTCTCTAGCCTATTGCAAAGTTTAAAGTGGGACTGGAGGCAGATATACTGATCCAAATTCCATGGGTGGGGGGGGGAGGGAGGAAGAAAAACAAATAATAATTTTCTAACACTGCATTAAACTGCATCTATTATTTTAAGCTGCAGGATTATAAAGTGTGTGGCAGGTCCAAACATTATTTTCATCCTTGTATGTGTGTTTTTGTTCCGCTTCTGGTTTTTACCCAACCTAAATCTGCTTCTCATTACCTGTCTTGTTCATTAGTATTGCCTTCCAACACGCCCAATATTCGCCGGACCAAAAGAATGCGTCTTAAACCATTGGAGTACTGGCGAGGAGAACGTGTGAAATACAAGATGAGACCTTCAGGTGTGAGGTTCTATACAAAGCTCATATATGTTAACTGGTTGTGGCAAATGCAATGCAGCCCTATGTGGTTGTTGGGGAATGCTTTAAAAGTAAAAGTCAGCTCAGTGTAAAAAATAAATATATATTTTGTCATGCATGGCATTGTAATTTTTTTTTATCTCATTTCTATAGCTCTATATATTAGTGGTTTCCCTTGTGTCAGGAAGGGTGGTGGAGAATGTTTTAGCTCTGCCCCCTCTGTTACCTCACCATGCCCATTCTTGTTGCCATGCACATATTGGAAGGCAGACTTATCTGCAGCAGGGAGCCTGCAGGGCTCATGTAGTTTCTCTGTGTTATTTAGGACCCTGGTGATAGAGGCTTTTTAAATGGTGTGGTAGCCTGCAGGTGGCACTGTGATCTAAACCACTGAGCCTTTTGGACTTGCAGATCAGAAGGTCGGCAGTTCGAATCCACGCAACGGGATTCCAGCTCCTGCCAACCTAGCAATTTGAAAGCATACCAGTGCGAGTAGATAAATAGGTACCGCTGTGGTGGGAAGGTAAACTCTGTGTCCGTGTGCTGTAGCACTCGTCACGGTGTCCCGTTGCATCAGAAGCGGTTTAGTCATGCTTGCCACATGACCCCCTCAGCCTGAAAGCGAGATGAGCGCTGCACCCCATAGTCAAATCTGACTGGGCTTAACTGCCCAGAGGTCCTTTGCCTTTTAGCCTGCAGGACCACATCAGGCTCCCCGCTGCAGATACTTGCCTTCCAACATTTGGAAGGTGGCAGGGGCACCACTTTTTTTATTTCCCCTTTATTGAGTGTTCCTCTCATGTTGCTTGCAATTGAAAACCATGTGGACTTTGAGTGCTTTGTAGCATTCTTCAGCATGTATACCAGTGCTCTTTAAATACCATATTTTTCGCTCTATAAGACGCACTTCCCCCTCCTAAAAAGTAAGGGGAAACGTGTGTGTGCGTCTTATGAAACGAATGCAGGCTCCATGGCTTCAGCGAAAGCTTCGCGTTGCTTTCACTGAAGCTAGGAGAGCAAGAGGGGTCGGCTTCAGGGATGGCTGCCCGAAGCCTCTGGAGCACAGTGGGAGCTCCCGCACTGACCCCTCTTGCTCTCCTGGCTTCGCTTTGCTGGAGAGGCGCTGCACAGCTTTCCCTCTCTGTGCAGTGCCCCTTTAGCGAAGCAGGAGGAGAAATGGAAGGGGCTCCATTTCTCCTGCCGCTTCGCTGAAGGGGCGCTGCGCAGAGAGAGGGAATATTTTTTTTCTTGTTCGTCCCCTCTAAAACTAGGTGCGTCTTATGGTCGGGTGCGTCCTATAGAGCGAAAAATATGGTATGTTGAACTCTGGCCACTTTTGCACTTGCTCTATTGCCCTGACCCTCCCAATATATTGGGAGATATCTCTTGAGCAGGCATATACACAAAATGCCGCTACAGCTTTCATTTCTGCACAAGAATAAAGTCTCAAGCTGTTTCTTCTCAGCTTGGTAAAGAGAGAGTTAACAGCAGGCATGCAGCTCTCACTCTTTAGATAAGCCAGAATTTATGAACATATTTTTAACCCACAAGCATAATTTCAAGATCTCATTTTATTCCAAAGAAAGTATATAGCTTAATTAGCAATTTAGGTTTTGGTAACATGTCTGTGTAGTTCCTACAAAGAGTACTAGTTTATGTTTGATCTTATTTCTATTATCAGTTGTCAATATTATTTTTACTTTGATGATAGTGTTTTTAATCAAAATTATTGTGAATGTAATCAAAAATGAATGCAGTAGCTAATAAAGCTAACATAAAAGAGTGGCGGTAATGATTAAAAAATCTGTGCGCCTCCTGCTTCAAGAAGAAAATTCTTATTTGTAGAAGGGAGCTAGAATGGGAAACTAACACATTAAAGTAAAATGGAGTCTGACCACAGGAGTGTCAAATGTGGAATTCTCAGACAGCGCTGAGTTTGCCACAAGTAGGAGTCATTTGAAATCCAGAAAACCACCCCATAAACTTCTTCTCTTGCCCAATATCAGTTTGAGAGGTATGATCAAGGAATTGTGAAATAGAATCCTAGGAAGAGGCACTTAGTACTGAACTGTGTTTCTTGTAAGACATCCTTACATCTTGTAAGTTGGTCCCTTACCTTTCCCGCCCCGACCTGGCCACAGTGATCCATGCGACGGTCATCTCCAGGCTTGACTACTGTAATTTGCTCTACACGGAGCTGCCCTTGAAGCTGTTTCAGAAACTCCAGCGGGTGCAGAATGCTGCAGCGAGGCTCCTCACGGGGTCTCTGCCATGGGAGCATATTCACCCAGTGCTTTTCAAGCTGCACTGGCTCCCGGTGGAGTACAGGGTCAGATTTAAGGTGCTGGTTTTGACCTTTAAATCCCTTCACGGCCCAGGACCCTCGTACCTACAAGACCCCCTCTCCCGGTATACCCCATGGAGAGCCTCAAGGTCCGTAAATAGCAACACCCTAGTGGTCCTGGGCCCTAAGGAAGTTAGATTAGCCTCAACCAGAGCCGGGGCCTTTTCAACACTGGCTCCGGTCTGGTGGAACATTCTGTCTCATGAGACCAGGGCCCTGCGGGATCTGATTTCTTTCCGCAGGGCCTGTAAGACAGAGTTGTTCTGCCTGGCCTTTGGCTTGGAGCCTATTTGATTCCCTCCCTCTCTTTTTTCTTTTCCTTCTCCTGCAATGAGGCTACATTTTAATATTTTAATGATTCAGTATTTTAATGCTGTATTTTAATTTTGTTTTTAAGTTGTAATCATTCAACTTGTTTTTATTATTGCTTGTAAGCCGCTCTGAGCCCGGCTTTGGCTGGGGAGGGCGGGGTATAAATAAAAATTATTATTATTATCCTAATGGGAGACCGCTTTCTTCATTGGACTTGATAAGAATTAATCTGCTAGTGGTTCACCAGTTATTCCATCATCCCATGATTCACACAAAAATAACCTAAGCTGGTTATGAGAAATGATTCCTAAAATTAATTGTTATTTCAGGTGGCTTTGTAGTCGATGGGGTAATATCACCTGAACAGAGAGAACCCAGGAAACGAAAACCTAAAAGGACAATACCTCTTCTGGAGTTTGGTATGATAATCACTTACATATGTATATGGGGGGCACTGGGAAAAAAACCCCAAGTATTCTTCATTAGATAGCAAAGGTTCAAATGCTACTTTTAGTATTAACATCTTACTGTATAGTATACTGTGTGCTCAAATGACCTTGTTGGTCCTGACCTTGCAACACACTTTCCTTTTTCTAAAGAAAACTTCCAAAGGATAAATACTGCACATCACATGCTAACTGGTGTTCTTAATTAGAATATGGATGTAATTTTTACTTTGGCAGATAAAGATAGCTGTGAAACCTCTTCTCTACTAATAGTAAAGATTAATCAAAGGAGTCACTCTCTAGGCCCTGAGCTTTCTTGAGTTGACCAGAGCAAAGGCCTTAACAGTATTATGAACTTACTTGAGTCAACCTGCAGTAAATTCACAGCCCTTCACTGTCTAAGATCTGCTTTCAGTGACCCACAAATAAGTTTGCCAGTTCCAAGCATATTTCTTAATCATAGGATCTGCCTCAGTCCAAAATATGAAGTTGGTGGGGGCACATCTCTTAACTTTTTGCTGGGCTTTGGCAGAGGTAAACAGCCTCACTGCTTTCAAGTAGTTTCTAAGCTCTGCACAAGTACTCCTGATCAGAAAAGGAGCAGTGACTTAGACAAACTGCAGTTAGAGGAGGATTTCATGAGACTTGCAAAGAACACTTACAACCTGCGTGGACTTAATCCTGAAGACTATTTATTCCAAAAGCTCACATCTAGAAGTGTAGTCAGGTTGACTGAATTATCCAGCCCTGCCTCTTGGGTAACCACTATATGACCTGGGATCCAATTCTGTTTGTACTTCTGTTTTGCAGACGTACCCGACGACTCAACTGTTTCCTTAAAAAGTCTTTCTCAGCCAGCTGTTGTGTTTGATAAAGATACCAATAAAGAGGTTCTTCTAGGTGAGTAATATGACACAGGTTTAAAGGTATGAATAGCAAGTATATTGAAAACTTGCTCTGTGGCCGTTTCAAGAACCATGATCTGCATATACTCCCCCCCCCTCCCCATGCAGAGCTGCTTGTATCATTCCTTTGCTTTTCATATTTCACTTTTTGAATACAGTATACTTACCTTAAATATTACAACTCTCTGATTTTGCCAGAGCACAATTCAAAGTGCTGGTGTTGACCTTTAAAGCCCTAAATGGCCTCGGCCCAGTATACCTGAAGGAGCGTCTCCACCCCCATCGTTCTGCCCGGACGCTGAGGTCCAGCGCCGAGGGCCTTCTGGCGGTTCCCTCATTGCGAGAAGCAAAGCTACAGGGAACCAGGCAGAGGGCCTTCTCGGTAGTGGCACCCGCCCTGTGGAACGCCCTCCCATCAGATGTCAAAGCGATAAATAACTACCTGACATTCAGAAGACATTTTAAGGCAGCCCTGTTCAGGGAAGTTTTTAATCTGTGATATTTTACTGTATTTTTGGTTTCTATGGAAGCCGCCCAGAGTGGCTGGGGAAGCCCAGCCAGATGGGCGGGGTACAAATAAATTATTATTATTATTATTATTATTATTATTATTATTATTATTAACTGCAATGCAAACTTTTAGTGCGCCGCAGAATTTTGCATGATTACCTTTTGATGAAGTAAGCAGGTTTTTGCATACGACTAAGATAGCACATATTATATTGCAGTGTACATTATCTGACCTTGTCATCTCCTATGAATATTAAGTCATGTATTTATGTTCCGGTTTTGTTACAGACTGTGTGAGCAGGAGTAATTCACATTTGCTTTTCATCAATGATGAGACGGTGTCCATATACAAACAGCTGAATACCCCTTTCTTTTCTGCCGGCAAACTGATACTAAAGCCATTAAAAGAAAAGGGATTTCAGTATTCCCACACAGATACACTGGTGAGTATACCAGAAATTGTATATGTTTCTGCATCATGGAATTGTTAAGTTCTCACGTTTTTCCTATGTATGCTATCATATTGGTATTTTACCAGTTTTGTTAATATTCCCTCTTGTGAGATGGAGCAACTGTTTTTTCTCAGTTGTCAATCTACATCAAGCATGTCCAAAGTCTTTCGGGGGCCTAATTCGGCCTGCTGGTCGGTTCAGTCTGGCTCCTGTGGCTGTTTATTTCCTGGAGCAATTTTTTTTTTAAAAAAACCTCAACAACTTCAGTCCTAAAAAAAGGTTAACAACTTTGGTTGGCCCTCACGGCCCTTCACTTTATCAAATCTGGCCCTCTTTGGAAAAAAGTTTGGACACCACTGATCTACATGACATGTGCATTTCTGTGGTCAAGTATCTCAAGGCTCTGCAGGGCAAAGAATGTGCTGCGACACTTGTATGTATTATGAAATCTTAAATGATTAAACAATCCTATAAGCCCCAAAACACCTGCTTACTGAGGAGGCTGCCCATTATATTTTTGCTGATCCTACTGCAAACACAACAGAATTAACATACCTTGGAGGAGGCTGCTTGCCGCATCTCTGCATGAGTCATTGCTTTGGGCTTCCAGTCAGGAGGCATGTTTGATCTAAACAGCGAGTTTCATGGAAAAAAGAATTGGGCTTTTAATGAAATCGGGAAATAATGTGCCTCAGAAGTTTGAGATACCCTGACAAAGGGTATCGATTTCCTGTGTTGATCCACCATCCATTCAGCTGAATGCAGAACGGTGGAATCTTTTTCTTTTAATTTTTATCTAGTCCGAGTGCCCATCACTTTTAAACAGAAAACAGATTGTCACTGGAATTTACAGGCTAGTCACAGTCAACGTTTTACAGTTGAAATCTGAAATGCATTTGCAAAAATTCTATGGCTGACATCTAGTGACGTCTGACTGCTTGTGCAGCAGAAATCCACCTGTGCATTGGGATTTCTGGTTTCTCTTTTTTTGCCCTTCCTGCCCCCCATGTGCCCCACAAATCTCCAGAGGATCCCTCAATCCTCTGAAACAGGTATTTGGTTGTGCAGGGCTCTGGGGGCGGGAAGCAGAAAAATTACAAGTCCCATTTTTGAATGGGTTCTTGCTCATGCTACATTGAATCTTGCACTATGCCTTACATATGATACAAGATGGAAAATATATTTTTTAATTTGTGAAAACTAGAACTCTGCATTTTAGTTTGTTGTTGTTGTATCACATGTAACAGTTACACAATTACAGGGGGGAAAAAAACAACTGCAAACAATCAGAGTCACTTCAGAGTACACCAACAGAACTTTGTCAGTGTATATGTGCCAAAACCATCACAATCTTAAGAAACACAAAAATAATACATTTTAGTTCTAAGATTGCTAGTTCAAGATGTTCTGTTAAGAAGTACGTAAGAACACTGCTAAGTCAGATGGCTTCCTGTGGTAGACCCCCACTTTTTTTTTATGCAACAAGGAAAATTATTGGAGCAGTTTCCGGATGGGTTTGTGGCAGAGATAACTCTGCCCCCTCACCTCTTTCATTAACAAGGCAAAAATGACTGTACATGTTAATGAATCCATCACACTCTTTGCAATGCATGGTGTATTTACTCTTTGCTTTCCCATCGCCATAAGCTTCTGCTGCTGAGTTAATAATTCATTACTTTATGGATTTCCCCTTTGAAGCAAGGGCAGCTTGCTTTTTCGTTAAAAGAAAACGTATTTTCTCTCATAATGCAATGCCAGCAGGTAAAGCTGTACAGAGATTGGATTACCTCCCCAGTGTATTGATTCTGTGCCGAGTAGTGGCAGTGGAAAGGTCTGTCGTAGGAAATTGCTCAGGATATTGGTTCCCTTCAACCACCCACCCCTTCAGTAGCGCCCAGGCATTCACAGCACCAAAAGTATCCAAAACCATTGTTTGGGTGGATAAACTGTTGTGCTTTTAAAAGCTGGATCTACTTGCTTTTAACAGCCTGATGATACTTTATTTATACAAGTTTTAAGATGAAAAGTGAAGTAACGTTTATGGCTTTCCTTTCTGAAGGTTTTTCACATTTCTTGTGGAAAGCTCCTTTTGATGCTGTATGACCAGTATTACCGTCTGACTGCCGGAGACTATTTTTTTATCCCGCCGGGTAAGTGTACCGATCATCTGCCAAATAATGAGCGTTTTCGAGAGGGGGAAGGGCTAAGGTGAAGATGAATGCAGAAGGGGGAGAATAAGTGTCTGGAAGGAGATGATCCTGTTTTCTTGAGCAATGTTGGGGCATACGTTGTGTCTGGCTCAGTGGCAGAGGAACCCTCTCCGGCACCCGGGGCAGGACGCCAAGGGGCGGGGCGAACCGCCCGGTGGCACATATGCAACGTCTTTATGGAGTGCGCATGTGCAGCATTCTGTATAGAGTGTGCATGTACAGCAGCCCGTACGGTCACCATGTGAGTGGCAGCCCATATGGATGTTGCACAAGCAGCGCCCATACTGACTGCGTGCCCCCTCAGCCGCCCTACAGCTGGAGGGAGGTAGGGGCCATCTTGTCACACCTCCCCCCCCCCCCGAGTGGCACCTGGGGCGGCCCTCCCCCCACTTCGTATGCCCCTGGTCTGACTGCATGACTAAGGGGCACTTGACGTGTTCCTCTGAAGAAACAAGAGAGGAATCGAGAGTAGTTCGGCATTTCTTCCTGCTATTCCTTCTGGGCCTTCTGCAAAGCATAGAGCAACATTGGGTGTCCCTGCACTGGAAGAATGCACCTTTCCTTTACCTCTTTGCACAACACCTGGAAGGAGACCAGAGGAAGAATCAGCCGTGTTTCGTCTCCTGCCACTTTTGAGAAGCCTCCCCATCATTCCCATTTTGCTGCCTCTCTGCCTTTTGGAGGAGAAGTAAGGCAGTCAGCTGTGAAGCATCTAACCAGATGAGAAGACCTTGCCGCTCATATCCCAAGCTGTTGTTTAAACTGGGTTGATGTAGCCCTTTTGGGAGGCTGTGAGAGCAGCAGGTGTGGGGTTAGCTATTTTTACAATTAATGCTGACACTTTTGCAATTGATTATTTGAATTCAGTATAAAATGTTCTGCACTTGGATACAATGGAGGAAGTGGTACTTAGGAAACATAGTTTTGTATTTTTATGTTGGGAACCACCTTGTGATCTTTGGATGAAGGGTAGTATAGGTAAAGGGACCCCTGACCATTAGGTCCAGTCGTGGCCGACTCTGGGATTGCGGCACTTATCTCGCTTTATTGGCCAAGGGAGCCGGCGTACAGCTTCCAGGTCATGTGGCCAGCATGATTAAGCCGCTTCTGGCGAACCAGAGCAGTGTACGGAAACACCGTTTACCTTCCCGCCAGAGCAGTACCTATTTATCTACTTGCACTTTGACGTGCTTTCGAACTGCTAGGTTGGCAGGAGCCAGGACCGAGCAACGGGAGCTCACCCCGTCATGGGGATTCAATCTGCCAACCTTCTGATCGGCAAGCCCTAGGCTCTGTGGTTTAACCCACAGCACCGCCCGCATCCCTGAAGGGCAGTATGCAGATTTAATAAATAATAATAGTAATAATAAATTGAGTAAAATGACTTATATCCAAAGAACTGTGTGTGGAGCTCTAGTCACATAATAGGTCCCCTTCCCACTCACTCCATTCCCACTGTAGCCCCTAATGTGCCAATCAGAATGAAATGTAATTTGGTAAGGCACAGGGAAGTGTTTGGCAAAAATGGGGGTGCAGGTGGGGGGGATCAAGAGCCCTTGTATTTGTACTAGATCTTTTTTAATTTGACCCAAAGACTTCTCCAGTGTTCTTTAAGCTTTGGACAGCACACTGTTAAAGTGGTGATATTTAGGAAGCAGGTCCATTACAATGCATGCCCCACCAATATCCAACTATAAGTGAAATGAAAACCATCTGATTTTTGCATTTATAAAATGGTAGACTTGTCCTATAATGGAATCACTCTGTTTAATTGTAGGGAACGTGTACAACCTACGTAATCTCTTGAATAAAGAATGTGTTGTCCTCTTCACTCAAATGAAAGGAAGCAGGTAAGAAAAATGTAGAGTTTCCTTGGGTTCTTTAATCTTTTCACACCCACTCTGAGTCTCCACTGAGGATAAAATGAGGCATGCCCTCCCTTACTATTTTGCTTCTTTAAAGAAAACCCTGGCACTGGGAGACTTATGAAAAGTTAAACGGATAAAAGGTTTTATTTTAAGAACAAAATTGGTAAAACAAAAGAAGTGTCAGGAGATAGAATTATTTCAAGAAACAGTAAACACACTTACGCGTATATATGGCATTCAGTGGATGTTGCAGGCTTCTAAACAAGAGGGTAAACATGTAGCTTATATTTCCTTCAGTTCTTTGAAGTAAACATTGAGGTATTAAAGCTTAAGCCAGAGCTTTCAAAACTGTCGCGACACGTTACTGTGTTGGCTGCAGTGTGTAGGTGTGTCACATGAATGCTCCCTGTGCTCCTCCCGGGGCTGGAAAAGAGTTAGTTTAACCTCCAATTTGCTAGTAAAACTGAATTACCGTGTCGCGAAATGATGCATGTCCAAAAATTTTGTCACCAACTTGAAAAGTTTGGGAAGCTCTGACTTAAGTCTTAATACTTGGGTTCTGAGGCAAGGCTGTTCCTTTTGTCAGTTTCCCAACCTATAAATCTCACTGCCGAGACCAGGGGATCACCACACCCCTCTTAAATTATTTTGGGTTTATATCTGAAGTTTATATCTGAAGTTCTGTTCCCTGTTTACCGAACTGAGACCCAAGTAGAGTCTTCCCTCACAGCTCCACTTCTCCTGTCTCAAATTCAGCTACCTATTTCTCACTTGTCTGCATACTCTCAAAATAATAATAATAATAATAATAATAATAATAATAATAATAATAATACATAATTTTATTTATACCCCGTCCAGAGCCGGGCTCAGGGCGGCTAACACCAATAAAATAAAATCACAATAAAAACATTATAGGGGGAAAAGAGAGGGATAAAAAAAACCACAATTTAAAATACAGGTTAAAATGCAATTTAAAACGCAGCCTCATTTTAAAATAGCTGATAAATCAAGACCATAAGGGGAGGGAAACATAAGGGTCAGACCGAGTCCAAACCAAAGGCCAGGCGGAACAGCTTTGTCTTGCAGACCCTGCGGAAAGATGTCAAAAGACACTAATCTCTTTCTCTGGCTGTAGACCTTTCCCCTGGGGTGGATGTTACACACACAGCTCAGGGGCTAAACTTTTGTCCAGCTGAATGCCAGGAGCCCAGTTCTCAACTGCTTTTCTTTCTCTCTCACTGAGTGCTGTCTTTCACCGCCTTCTGGCTAGCTGTCCCCGCAGTTAGCGAGGTTGCAGTTCAGCACTCTGTCAGCTACACCGCTCTGGCAGAAATCCACTGCGCTGCACCACCAGACTCAGGTCTGCCCGTGCTTTCCGTCACAGACACATATGTCACCTTGAGGTCCTTGGAGGAAATTTGAGAAATACAGTGGTGCCTCGCAAGACGAAATTAATCCATTCCACGAGTCTCTTCATCTAGCGGTTTTTTCGTCTTGCGAAGCAAGCCCATTGACGGCTTAGCGCTATTAGCGGCTTTTAGCGGCTTAGCGGATAAGCAGATAAGCGGCTTAGCGGCTTAGAAAAAGGGGGGAAAAGGAAAAAAAACCCGCAGGAACTCGCAAGACATTTTCGTCTAGCGAAGCAAGCCCATAGGAAATTCATTTTGTGAAGCACCTCCAAAATGGAAAACCCTTTCGTCTAGCGGGTTTTCCGTCTTCCGTGGCATTCGTCTTGCGGGGCACCACTGTAAATCAGTATTGCTAGAAACTCTTCAAAGATGCACCAGCAGGTGGAGCCAATAAGCCGAAAAACTTAAAGCTCCTTCCATTTAGTGGCAGGATCAGATTAACAAAAGCTGCTTGTAGGGCCTTTAGACTCATCCTGCTTGCGTGAATATTAATTGGGGCTGGGTTAATGAGTGGAATGACTGGATGGTGGTAAACTATTCATTTATTTTATTTTTCTGTGCTCTTTCCATGCTTTGACAGGTGCAAAGAGTGGCTTACGGTTAAGCCTTCTAGATAAGCAATCCTGATACAGCAGGATTGCAATTTACACAGGTTTTACTTGCTCAATCATAGCATTATGAGGATGGCCCCCTAATAAACAAACAAACAGACAGACAGACAGACAGACAGACAGACAGAAAGGAAGTCCTTGCCTACCCTTGGGGAAGCCCCCCAAACTCTTGTGCAACTGTCCCAGAGCTTGCCAAGCAAGGCAAAGGACTTTAAAGCTCTTTCTGTGAAGGGTTTTCCCACTGGAGAAAGTGCTTTAAAGCACTCTGCCTTGTTTCCTGGGCTCTGGGAGGGTTGCAAGAGATCTCGGACAGCCCCGATCTTGCAAGAGCTCAAGACAGGGGTGGCTCCAGGGGCTGTTCTGACTTTGCATGATTTTCCCTTGATGTGCCATTACTGGGAATTTAGCCCTCGCAAAAGTTGCAACCGCACTGAATCCTGTTCATCAGTTGGCACCAAGCAGACTGGAATAGCTGAGGTTCACTGAACTAAAAAGGAAGAGGGAAACACTTGTTGCTGTTTTTTTTTGCTGAGAGTTATATTTAAATACAACATGCATGAAAACAGTGGGGAAGACCATTAGAAATTTGTCAGAAGTCTTTTTTTATTTAAGTGTTTATTTAAGTATTAATTAGGAAGATTAAGTTTTTTTTATGCACATAAATCAGCTTTTTCTTCTTTTATTTTTTCTTAATTTTTTTAAATTTAATTTTCTTTTTGTAGTATTGTATATGTGTGTAATTTAAATTAATAAAGATTATTTTAAAAAGAAAAAAGAAAACCGTGGGGAAGAGAGTGTTGGCAAACTGGCATGGGCAAATAAGAGAGGGTTTAGAGTTTTTTAAAAACAGCGGCAACAACAATTCCTTCTGTCTTTTATATTTTCCTTTAGCAATGAGCAGAGAGGAGGGAAAGGGCCAGCGAAGCTGATAATATAGCTTTTTTTCCAGATGTTTTGTGACCTATATGGTCTTACTGGAAAGCAGCTTGTAAATTGCAATTAAAATAATAATAATTAATAATAATAAACTACATGTGAACGCACTGAGAAAATGAAAGAGAATGTCTCCATTTTTTTAATACAAGCAAGTGAAACAGTAGTGAATTACTAGTTTGTGCATCTTCCCTGGTTTAAAATTAAGAGAATTTCTTACCATCTGTTGCATGTCAACAAAACATTTCCACCCAAATAGTAATCATTGCGTGGCTATATTGACTACAGATGTTCTTTTAGTTAGTAACTTAACATAATGTTATAAATCGCCCTGTAGCCAAGTGATTTTGGGGGGTTGTGGCATAGTTGGAAAATAAAGCTCTGTAGAAGATTTGTAATTTTGTTTCATTTCAGGTCCGAAAATTCATGAAGCCTACCCTTGTATCAACATTTCTTGGAGCAACTTAAAGATCGTCTCATGTGGGGAAGGTGGAACCGTCCTAGCTTGCAGCATTCCAGGCTTGCAGGACAACAAAATTAAAGATATTTTTGTAGCTTGAGTTGTATGTTTTTCTAATTATTTTTATTGCACAAGTTCCCTTCTGATCTTGTCATTTCTTTGGCTGAACTGATAGCTTGACAGGCTCCTTCGGTGGCTTAACTAAACGTTGCTGCAACTTAAGATGCCATCCTGCACTGAGCAAGTGGCACAGAGCCATGTTGTTATTTGGTGTGCTAAATAGCCTTTGCTGCTGCCTTGCTGGTGGGATGCTGCGGGCAGTACTAGGCACAGAGACAGAGCTACTCTAAAGACTGCAAAACTTCCGTAAAAGGGGCCGTTTGTGCCCAGAGTGGAGGTGGAAAGGACTGGCAATGGGTCTGTATAGCAATATAGGTGTTGGGTCCCGTGTCCTCTCCTTACCCTGCTCCATTCAGCACCAATCGATGCGCCTCCTTTTCTTTTGTACAGTTTATATCTTTGTTACATAAATCGCGCGCATTAATAAAACTAATCACCCAGGTGTCGTTTGATATTTCGAAACTTAACGTTCTTGAGAAGCATAAAATGCCTTTGTCTCCCCTGTTGTTGGTATTATTTAAGTCTAATAATAATAATAATAATAATAATAATAATAATACTACAGTGGTACCTCGGGTTAATTACTTAATTCGTTCCGGAGGTCCGTTCTGAACCTGAAACTGTTCTTAACCTGAAGCACCACTTTAGCTAATGGGGCCTCCTGCTGCCGCCACGCCACCGGAACACAATTTCTGTTCTCATCCTGAAGCAAATTTCTTAACCTGAAGCACTATTTCTGGGTTAGCGGAGTCTGTAACCTGAAGCGTATGTAACCTGAGGTACCACTGTAATTATTATTATTATTATTATTATTATTATTATTAATACCAAACCCATCTAGCTGGGTTTCCCCAGCCACTCTGGGCGGCTTCCAACACAATATTAAAATACAGTAATGCATCAAACATTAAAAGCTTCCCTAAACAGGGCTGCCTTCAGATGTCGTCTAAAAGTCTGGTAGTTGTTGTTCTCTTTGACATCTGGTGGGAGGGCATTCCACAGGGCGGGTGCCACCACCAAGAAGGCCCTCTGCCTAGTTCCCTGTAACTTCGCTTCTCAACATGAGGGAACTGCCAGAAGGCCCTCGGCACTGGACCTCAGAGTCCGGGCTGAACGACGGGGGTGGAGACGTTCCTTCAGGTATACTGGGCCGAGGCCGTTTAGGGCTTTAAAGGTCAGCACCAACACTTTGAATTGTGCTCGGAAACGTCTGGCTATCACATCTGGCTTGGGCTATGCTATTCCACCAACTATATAATGCTTTGTCTAGGGTTCCTAACGTTAAATTCTACTGTCCCAAGTTTCCTGTTAACTTGCTTGTAGGGATAAGTCAAATTTTTAAAAAACTGGATAGAAAATAAGGATTTTGAGAAGTTGAGTCTGACATTTGGCCTAATTCCAAAAGCCAAGTGACTCTCGTTATTATTCCAACTCATCAGAAACCTGTTCTCTGCACCTTATATCTAGCACAGTCCACATTGAAAGCTTCCAGCTTTGAATTGGATTAACTGGCCATACCTGGACTTTCTTTTTCACAGTGTGAACGTCTTTCTGACTTGCAGATGAGAAGATGAGAAGGCAGACCACCTGTGCCCCGCCCTCTTTTCACTGGAAGTCCCACCCCTTTCCTCAAAAGTCCTGTCTTTCAATGCAAATTCTATATTAATATTTTTGAAAATGTTTGTTTTAGCATATCATGCAGCCTACATATGTCACTGCTCTCGGCCTGAAGGAGTAGTTTTTTTTGTCCCTCCAGAATATGGTGTGGATGGTGATTCCCCTACGCCCAGAGCACAAATGTGGGTGCTGAATATTGTTTCAGGGTGGAGCCTCCATGCGTGTTTTTTTGTTGTTTTGTTTTGAGCATCCCTGATTCAATGGAATAGTTTATTAAATGCTAGACATGTTATGTTTATTTTTTAAAAACATCATGGGAAGTCCTTGTGTCTGGTCCTCCCACAGCTGCTGCTGTAGATGTGCTCCCTTCAATGTCCAGGTTGGTGTTATTTCGACATGGCCCATCCTTTGCCACACCAATAAGGAATATTGGGCACGAAGTAAGCCCCACGCCGTCCAGAAAAGCTCTGTTGTAGGGAAGGTTTTTTTTTTTTTTTAAAAAAAATATTTATTCAAAGTTTAAAAGTTACAAAATGAAAAAGAAAGAAAAGAGGAAAAATACACAATACATAAAAAATACACCAACAACACAAAAGAAAAATACCCTCACTTAGAAAAAAAAGACCAGATTAAACCTTTGCATAACTTTCTTCCTTTGCTTATTTCCTTGACTTCCTCACACCTCCTATTTTTGTATTCTAGTTCAAATCGTTATTTCTGCAAATCCTTCCAACCTTATTTTCATTATTTAATTTATTTTTAAAAACCACTTTTACTTTATCTAATCTTTACTCTCATCCAAACCTATATATCAGTACTTATTCTTGAGACGTTTCTCTAAGGTCGAAAAAAAAAATTCCCTTCCACGAATTTCCCAACTCTTTAACAACAAAAAACAAAACAAAAACAAGTTTATATTATATACCCTTTGAGATCCCAATTTCCATTCCACCTATCCCCCCTTTCCGGTTTCAGTCCCCAACATAAGTCCATCAATCTCAAGAAGCCATCAGCCCGGAGATCTTACATCAGAGGCTCTTAAATCTCTCTCATGTACCCTCTGCCAGTCTTTTTGATAGTCCTTAGTATTCAAAGCCAAATCTCGGGGAAGCTCCAACCCAACAGCATCCACCTTCCTTCCAGCCCATCCTCCGTACTTAAAAGTAAGGCCTATGGGGTATTCCAAATCTTGTTTCATTCTCCTTTCAAATCCAAATGTCCCCAAAGCTCCAACTTTGACCTGAATCAAATTTGTAATCCTAGGGTCGTCTGATCTCCACATAAGAAGATCTCCATCTTTCACTTTCCAATTCAGGCCAAACTTCCATCTTCATTTCCTCTTGTTGCCATCATAAAGGTAAAGGTAAAGGTACCCCTGCCCGTACGGGCCAGTCTTGACAGACCCTGGGGTTGTGCGCCCATCTCACTTAAGAGGCCAGGGGCCAACGCTGTCCGGAGACACTTCCGGGTCACGTGGCCAGCGTGACATCGCTGCTCTGGCGAGCCAGAGCCGCACACGGAAACACCGTTTACCTTCCCGCTGGTAAGCGGTCCCTATTTATCTACTTGCACCCGGAGGTGCTTTCGAACTGCTAGGTTGGCAGGCGCTGGGACCGAGCAGCGGGAGCGCACCCCGCCGCAGGGATTCGAACCGCCGACCTTTCGATCGGCAAGTCCTAGGCGCTGAGGCTTTAACCCACAGCGCCACCTGCGTCCCCTTGTTGCCATCATATCAGGCCTCAAATTGCAGCTCTCCTTTCGCATCTGCAGGGTTACGGCTCCCTCTTCCTTCTCTTCAGAGACAACATAATTCTTCTCAAATTTCCCTGTTTGCTCAGTTGAATAAAATTCCTGTGCCAAGTTCTTATCAAATCCAATGATGGTTTTCACTCTTGTGTCCAGAGTTGTAACATTTGTAGTCAAAAACATCAATTTGACCTTGCAGCTTTCCCAAGAGAAAAAATGCCCTATTCAGTTCCTCTCCGACAGCCATTCTCTGCAATTTCCCAAAGCTCCCTCTAGGGGAATTTAAGTTTCTTTTAACTCCATTCAGCACAGATCCAAAAGTCCAGTTAAATTGTAACAGTACTTTCTTCTTTTCAAAAGCAAACTTGTAGCAAATATAGACAGCAGAAACAAAGTCCTCTTTTTATGTCTTGACAGCTAGCTTGACAGCTGTCAAATTGTTCTATAGTTCGTCAGCGGGCTCTCACAGACCACTCCCGGGTCCGGGGTGGTGGTGGCACATCAATTCCCAAATTTAATTCTTTCCTGCAGACTCCCCTGCTTCCAAATAAAATCTCTTATAGTGTCAATCCGTAGAATTAAAATCCTTTAAGAAAAAAGAAAGAAAAGACTCTCCACGACCTTAGTTGACAGGTTCTTTGCTTTAAATTGTTTACAGAAAGGGGAGGCGGACTTCCTGTTTGGACCTTCCCCGATCGTTCCGAATTTGAGAATATTTTTTTAAAAGTCCAGTTTCCATACTACTCACGGGTTGTTGTTTGAAATCCGAATGTCCACATAAAGAAGTCAGCACTCTCCGGCAATGGCTGTGCGGCTTCACTCCGCAAAAATAGCAGTCGATTTGAAACACCGCGCCACTCACACCGCGTCAATTCGGAGCCCCCGAAAAGGGGTTTGCGTGCGGAAAGGGGGGGCGCTCCTGGTGTGAGCCGAATCCCACGTTCCCAGGCTTCCCCCGCCTGGGATTTTTAGAGGGTCTCCGCCTTCGCTGCGGCGGCACGACCCGATTTTAACGGAGCGGGTTCCTCTGAATCAGAGGAATTCTGCCATTGCCGATGGCGCTAACCCGGAAGTCCTGTAGGGAAGGTATTTTGCCTCTTATAAATTTATATCCCACTCTTCAAGAATGTTTTACAAGGGTGCTTAACAGAACATTATGAAAAACCGAAATACAGATAAAAGCAAACTCGCAAAACAAACGTTGGAGTTCAAATTCAAACAAGAATTTGGGCCAAAACAAACAAGATGAATTTTAACAAGGAGAAATGTAAAGTATTGCACTTGGGCAAAAAAAATGAGAGGCACAAATACAAGATGGGTGACACCTGGCTTGAGAGCAGTACATGTCAAAAGGATCTAGGAGTCTTGGTTGACCACAAACTTGACATGAGCCAACAGTGTGACGCGGCAGCTAAAAAAGCCAATGCAATTCTGGGCTGCAGCAATAGGAGTATAGCATCTAGATCAAGGGAAGTAATAGTGCCACTGTATTCTGCTCTGGTCAGACCTCACCTGGAGTACTGTGTCCAGTTCTGGGGACCACAGTTCAAGAAGGACACTGACAAACTAGAACGTGTCCAGAGGAGGGCAACCAAAATGGTCAAAGGCCTGGAAACGATGCCTTATGAGGAACGGCTAAGGGAGCTGGGCATGTTTAGCCTGGAGAAGAGGAGGTTAAGGGGTGATATGATAGCCATGTTCAAATATATAAAAGGATGTCACATAGAGGAGGGAGAAAGGTTGTTTTCTGCTGCTCCAGAGAAGCGGACACGGAGCAATGGATCCAAACTACAAGAAAGAAGATTCCACCTAAACATTAGGAAGAACTTCCTGACAGTAAGAACTGTTCGACAGTGGAATTTGCTGCCAAGGAGTGTGGTGGAGTCTCCTTCTTTGGAGGTCTTGAAGCAGAGGCTTGACAACCATATGTCAGGAGTGCTCTGATGGTGTTTCCTGCTTGGCAGGGGGTTGGACTCGATGGCCCTTGTGGTCTCTTCCAACTCTATGATTCTATGAAATTCACACTGGGCTGTGAATCCTAGCACAGACCTGGAAATAGCTGCCTAGCTACCAGGCTGGTGTGAGGGACAGGACATTTTTGGGTAACTGGCTACAACATGTGTAATCTTTTGCACAGAACAAAAAAGCCTTCAACAAGAGCACTAACAATACCAGCCAGAAGTGCCTTCAGGAATCTTTCTAGTCCAAGAGCTAGACCAGTTTTTATTTACCCTTGAATGCCAAAAGAGCCCTGGTGAGTTTTTTGAAAGCGTACTACCTATATAGCGGTACCTCAGGTTAAGTACTTAATTCGTTCCGGAGGGCGTTCTTAACCTGAAACTTCTTAACCTGAAGCACCACTTTAGCTACTGGGGCCTCCTGCTGATGCCGTGCCGCTGAAGCATGATTTCTGTTCCCATCCTGAAGCAAAGTTCTTAACCCGAGGTAATACTTCTGGGTTAGCGGAGTCTGTAACCTGAAGTGTCTGTAACCTGAAGCATATGTAACCTGAGGTACCACTGTACAAGCAAAATATGTCAGTCTTCGTAAATATGAGTGGTGGGTGTATGAAATATGACATCATCAATTTGGCCGCCATGTCATTTTCACTTTGAGTCATTGAAACAGCTGTAACTTATCAATGGTCTGTCGTAGAGGCTTTATTTTTTAAAAAAAATAAAATAAAATCCAAGTTAATTTAGTAATAAAATTAAATTTCCCTTCCCCCTGTCCCAGTACCTCAGAGGCGAGAGGCCGTCGTCTGGGCTCCAGTCCCTCCCGGAATGCGGCGGTTCCACGGCTGAACTTCTCCCTCGCTGCAAAACAAACGGAGACATCATCAGGCGCCTGGCTCCCAGCCACGCTAGCCCCAGTCTGGGGCAGGAGGGTGGGGGACCTGGGAAGGGGCATTTCCACTTACCTGATCTTAAAAGCTCTCCCCACTTTGCCTACATATCTCTGTGTTGGCTCCATCCTGGCCAGCCAAGCGCAGCATGCCTACAAATTCTGGGTCTCCCCATGGCACCGCTGGGCTGCTGCTGCTGCTTGGCCAGAACCTGTCCCAAACCATGGCCCTGCGAAGGAAGGACATAATATTCTTCCGGCATAGGAATCCACTCTGGGGGACAGGTCCATCCCCAATAATGTTCTTCTGGGGCACATCACCCTCAATATTTTCTCCTTCCCAGTTCCCTCCCATCCTCACACTGCTGCCTCCCCCACAGCCCAATCCCTCCTTGTGAGGAATGGATTCCCCATGGAATTAACATGCCATCGTTACCAGTAACACGCTTTGGAAAACAGGACAGTGGATGGGAAAGGCCTCCTTAGAGGACGGTACAGTAAACTGGGTACAGATAGTACAGGATAGTCAGAATTGGCCCTTGGATAAAAGCTGTGGGGCCTGATTAAACCTGTGGGGCCTGATTCTGCCAAGTGAAAGGAAAGTGGAAGGCCGCTTCTGTGGGGAAAGGGATGGGCAGGGAGACGAAGAGCCCCACCCTCCTCTTCTTCTTCTGCAAGGGGAATAACTAACAATAAAGGAGCAAAACACAGTGAATTTTTACCAGCTCCACAGTTGTTGTTTGAGTTTATTTATTGAATTATTTAAGCATGCAACATAGGGCATGGATGTAAGGGTTGATGGGTCCAAGTAGGCATGATGGAAGCAACAGTATTTGTTCTTTAAGTGTGTCTGCCACATTTATATGTGAGGAAGCCAGAATATAGCAGCAATCCAACAGAATAGGAAAGCTAGCCACTGCTGTCTGCATTGCTGACACACATCTAAAGAAGCAGGTAAGTTTTGGCACTTAGTCAGTGGTTTTTATTCACACAGTGTCCCCAGTTGCGCCTCAGCTGTGTCATATCTACAGGAAACTGCCAAGAATAGACCCACATCCCATGTCATTCTGGCCTCTTTCGGGAGAAAGGGTGCAATATAAATTCAACAAATAAAATAATTATAAGTGAGTGTCCGGCTTGGGAACGTTCTTTGGAAGCCCAACATCTGACCTGGCTTCCTTCTGAGAGCAGGCAGCTCCTGCAGCCAATCGGAAGCCGTTGCTTGCCCCCCCCCCTTCTAGAACCCACCACTCTCAACCAACTCTCAACCGCCTCCCCACCAACATTCAGACTCGCTTTAATAGCCTGACTCTGCTCCACTGCTGTGTACTGCACTCTTTCTACAACTATGGCTGAATTTCGCAAAGGTGAGAACCTGGAACCCCACAGGATTATAGAATTGTAGAATTGGGAGAGACCCCGAGGGTCATCTAGACCAACTCCCTGCAATGCAGGTATCTCAGCTAAAGCATTCATGGCAGATGGCCATCCAACCTCCAAGGAAGGAGAGTCTACTGCCCACTGAGGGATTTCTTCCCACTGTCAAACAGCTCTTGCTGTCAGAAAGCTTTTCCTGAATTTGATTCAGAATCGCCTTTCTTGTAGCTTGAAGCCACAGCTTCAGGTCCTGAGAGCTTCTGGAGCAGGAGAAAACAGGCTTTCTCCCTTCTCCCTGTGATGGTCCTTGAGATATTGAGAGGGCTGCATGGTGTGGCTCTCATATCCATGCTCTGAGAGACAGAGAGCAAAATATCTCTCTCCCCTTTCTCCAGCCCAGGCAGAATTGCAAGGGTTCTGTGTATCTGGCTGGTAAGAAGATGGTCGGAGTTTGGAGCCCAGCCAGGGCTGGCTATGGGCAGGATCCTGGCATTGTTGGGGGTTGGAGTAGATGCATCCCTTCCAACTTAAGCAGCTAAAGGAAGGGTTGGGGGAGCAAGATGCAGAACCAGGGGAGGCATAACCACACACCCCAACAGCACCCTCTGGCCTAACCCACGGTGGCCTCATCCCAGCACACTTTGACCCCCCCCCCCCCAAATTTGTTTTTCTTAATTCATCTGCCTGACAACCTGGCCCCTGTTTGCTAGCTGATGTCACAAAGTGCTGCTTTGCAAGCAAGCCTTATAGTGCCCTGCAAGAGGGATGCCTGTCAGATAACGGTGAGAGACTTGAGAGAGTTTATCATCACTCTGACAATCAAATGAATCCTGAAGGTAGATGGCCCGGAGGAGATGAATGGCATTATTATTATTATTATTATTATTATTATTATTATTAGCGTCACCCATCACTGATGCATGTGGCTTGGCTCCTTGGCTTGCCTTGTCCACTTGGCAGGTCCTCAGCTGTGGTCCCCAGATGATATTTTTTGTTGTGAATTACTGCTTGGTAACTTCCGCTGTTTTTATTTTCCTTTCTGTCTCACAGCTTCTCAGAAAGGAAGGTCACAGCAGCTGCTGTGGCGCCGTGGGGAACCACTAGAAGTCGTGGTATGTTAATTCCATGGGGAATCCATTTCCCACATATTTATTTATTTATATTTCTATACCGCTTTATATTTTAAATAAAAATTTCAAAGCGGTTTACAGCATAATAAATCAATAAAACAATAACTGGGTGATGTTCCTCTGGCCTCAGGAGGCGCCTCTTCAGTGGGGCTGGCAGGTGGGGCTGGGCCTCGCCCCCCAGGCCAGGTGGAAAGGGCCTTGCAGGGAGCGGCCTTTGCCCTCCCACCTGCCCCCTATGTCCCTCCGCTGGCTGGCCGCCCCCTGATGTGGCTGGGGGGAGAGACAATATGGAGGGCGATCTGCCCCAGAAGAAAATCTTTGGGGAGGGCCCCTGGGACCCCTGTCCCCTAGAGTGGATGCCTATGGCAGGAGAGTAAAATGTCCTTCTTCCTTCGCAGGGCCGTGGTTTGGAAGCGCCGGTTAGGGCTCCAGCCAAGCAGCAGCCCAGCGGTGCCACGTCCAAAACCAACATCTGCAGGTATGCTGTGCCCTTCTGTGGCAGGGGTGGGGCAGTCTGAGGATGGCATGGCTGTTGCGCTCACACTGGGCTATTGCCTCATAAGAAAAGGTTTTTAATAGAGGGTGAACTGAATGGGTGGAGGGTTGGAGGAGAGGCAGAAAGAAGAGCTCATTTGTCCGTGGCTAGGGGGCGTGATCTGGATGGTTCTCCAGGGGCGCAAGATCACCCAGCTACGGCTCTGCCTACAGGGTGCCCTTGACATCTGAGAGCCCAAAGTTGGCCCTTGGTTGGGCACAGTTCCAGATTAAAACCTGTGGAGGCCCCTAGGCAGTCAAAATATCCCTGGGCTCCTTGCAAATCATATCCTGATACGTTTTTGATTTTAGCAACCTACAATAATTAATAGGCAAAACAAACAGTACTTATTCTGATCCATTGTTTCCTGGCCCATAAGCTGGTGCCTGCTCCGTCCATTGGGTATTCTGGCTCTGGTGGAGATCAAGCCCAGAATTCTCCCTGTCCCCCCCCCCCCAATCATACTAACTGAGCTTGTTTCTTCCTTAGGCGAGAGGCCGGCCAGAGCAAAGGGGGAAAGGCTCCCAGCTCAGGTAAGTGGAAATGCCAATAGAGTGCCCCATATTTTAGGAATGTTTCCTTCCCTTGTCCCCCACCCTCATGCCCCAGACTGGGGCTAGCATGGCAGGGAGCCAGGCGCCTGCTCATGTTTCTTTTTTCTTTGCAGTGTGGGAGCCTTTCCCCAACACGTATTTTGTTCTGGCCAAATCCCTGGAGAGACGTGGCGAACATCAGGTACGAGGGCAGAGGGAATGAAGGGATCTTTGTGAAACATGTTTGGGGAGTCCCACTGTGGCTTCCATTCTCATGTGATGTCCTTCTTCCTCTGCAGGGCCACGCCTCCAGGGATGAGGCTCCAGATCCGGCTCCCGGGATGAAGAACCGAACAACATCCCGGCGGTTCCCGGCTGTCGTCCCTCGCGGCGCGTCCCCACTGCCCCTCCTCCGTACGGGCATGGCTCCATCCCGGCCCGGTTTGGCACAGAAGCAGCAGCCAAAGTTTCCTCCCATTAAAACAGCTTCTCAGGTGAGGGAGGAGACTTTGGCTGTTGCTTCTGTGCTAGGCCGGTCGGACGCCCGTACGGTGGAGAAGTGGGGAGCCCTTCTAAGATCAGGTAAGTGGAAATGCCCCTTCCCAGGTCCCCCACCCTCCTGCCCCAGACTGGGACTAGGGTGGCTGGGAGACAGGAGCCTGATGATGTCTTCGTTTGTTTTGCAGCGAGGGAGAAGTTCAGCCGTGGAACCGCCGCATTCTGGGAGGGACTGGAGCCCAGACGACGGCCTCTCGCCCCTGAGGTAATGGGACAGTGGGGAGGAGGGGGGCCTTAGGAAACACACAAGGAGGGCCTGCAGGATCAGGGCAAGGGCCCGTCTGGTCCAGCCTCCTCTTCTTCCAGGGGCCACCCAGATGCCACTGCGAAAGCAGCCAACAGGATTTGAGCCCAAGAAGCAGTGCTTCAAAGCTCCCTTCTTTCTTGCAGGATCTTGATCGTGCACCGCTGTGGCTGCTGCCCAAGCCTCCCCCCAAAAGACCAGGTAAGAGGAAGGGAACCTTTGCAGGGGGCGGGGAGAAGGCTGGGGGTCTTCCTACAGGGGTTGCTTCACTACAGCTCCCATTGTCTTTGACCACTGTCCTTCTCCCCCCTTTTTTATAAAAAAAACACAGCTTGAGGACTGAATTCCAGAGTGGATGGATCTCAGCTGAAGGACTGTATTCCGGTTTCTGATTTGTCAGCTGCTGAAGCATTTGAAAGCTGTGATGTGATAAATAGAGGCTTTACAAATGTGAAGCGTGAACTTTTCCCTGTTCATCCTTTGGACACACTGGATAATTTTGTTGTTGTTGTTGCTAAATCAAGATAAGATGAATTTTTCTACTCTGAGAAATATTCCGGGGCTGCATGCACTGCTGAAGCTGCAGATGGAATTCCAAGCAGCGAAGCAGGTCCAGCATCTTCCTTTCCTTCCTAGTTCTAACTTGTCCCTGGATATCTGGAAAGGCAACTGTGACTGCATCGGTTTTGAGGATATTCTGAACAACCCGGCACAGAGTGAAGGAATGGGAGATCCTCATCTTTTGGTTGAACACAAACTTGGTTTCTTATAATGCGCACATCCTCCATCCTTCTGTTCATGAAAATGTTTCTTACCTGTGTCCCTGTGGGTTCAAGTAAACCATATAAGCAGTAGCTGTACAGCACTTGTTTTGATACACACAATGTCTCACCTACCTTGATGAAAACAAGGCACATTAAATGCTTCAATATATTACTTTTGTTCTGTGTTTACTGTCATTACAAATGTCTTGCAACTGGGTATTTTTTTAAAAAAAATGGGAAATATTTCTATTCAGGGCAGTTACTGTTTCACGTCTGCAACTGTGGAACTGTAGACATTAAGAAGTCTATAGAAAAGGGGCATTTTAGATTGAATGTTCTTGTTCTTTGCCATATATAACCCAGGTATTTGCTGTTTAATCTTTCTTTCCTTGTGCTGGATGACATGCCATCTTTTAAAAACAATGAGTAAAATTTTCTGTAAATGCAACAAAACAAAAACCGAGCTCCCCACCGGGGCAACCCAAGCTCTGAAGAGTTTAGGCTGTCTCAATTTGGGAAACGGGCCGTGGCAGCAGGGGGAGAGATCAGCTCATCAGCACACAGCCTCTAAGACTGTCCCCGGAGTGAGAAAGCTTCCCAAATTTAATCCCAATAAGGAGAGCGAATTCAAAGAATTCGTGGAACAACTTTTGAAAAGTGGCAGTGAAAGAAGGGAGTCCGCTCTCGAGCTGGTCAGAACCGCGTGGGGAAAATTGGACTGGAAAGAACTGGGTACAACTAAACCTTTAGTCTCCGAGTATATGGGCATAGAAGGGATCCAAGAATAGTAGAGCTGGAAGAGACCCCAAGGATCATCCAGTCCAACTCCCTGCAATGGAGGGGGTTGGACTAGATGACCCCCAGTGTACCCTCCAACTGTACAGTTCTTTGATTTTCATACAAATGCTGTGAATGGCCTGCATCTGAGGGGTTGCGATGACCCACTAAGTTGCATCCTGCAGGGACAAATGCCTCACCCTGAAGAGAGACTGCTTCCCATCACTCATTTAGAACTCTAAGAGTTGGACAACCAGGAGCAGGAAGAAAGTAATGAAAAATTTGTCCCAGGATCTGTTTCCTTCTTTCTGGTCTGCATGGGCCCCAAGGCACACTAGCCATCAGCAACAGGAGGGCATCTTCCGCACATATATTTTCCAAATACATTCTAGGTGGTTGGTTCTGCCCCACTGAAGCCAGCTTATACCTTTCCCTATTATTGTGACTCGCAATTGCTACCTTCAGGCTGCTTCTGTGGGGAAAGGGATGGGCAGGGAGACAAAGAGCCCTACCCTCCTCTTCTTCTGTAATGGGAATAACTAACAAAAAGGGAACAAAACACACAGTGAAATTTTCACAGCCTCACAGTTGTGTTAAACACCAAGAACTCTCCCAATTAAGAATAAGCAAAACCAGGGGCATCTTGCCCATAGAGGCAAGTGGTGTGGGGCGCCCGGGCACCAAGTTCTGGAGGGCACCAGGGAAGAGGCAGGGGCTGGACGCGGCGCCTCCCACCATCAGCTGCCCTCGCCCGCTTTGCTAAAGCAGCGCTGTAAATGTCGGCAACTCTGGGAAACGGGGAGGGGGGCGCCGGAGGGATCTTTGCACCATGGCGCCATATATACTTAAGACCCAAGAGCAGAACCAAGCTCACCATGTTGCTCTTCTGATGTCAACGTATGGGGTTGATGATTCATAAAGTCTTACGCATTTGGGATTAATCATACGAAATCTTTTTGCCGATTCCCGATGCACAGAATTTGGTTGTGGGCCTTGGGCTGCTCATCCAAGCTGTCAACTGCCTGGCAATGGTTCTGTCATGTGACAAAGGTATTTGAGAGCAGAAGCAGTAAAGGAGTCTAGAAATGTTGTGAAGTGCTGAAAAGCTGAAGAATCATTCAGCACAGTGGCGTAGCGTGGGGGGGTGCAGGGGGGGCCGGCCGCACCGGGCGCAACATCTGGGGGGGCGCGCTCGCCGCCTCCGAAGTGCCTCGGGCGCAGGCTGTAGCAGAGCTGTGCGCGCGTCCGGGCTGAAGGTGTCCGGCAGGCAGCGGCTCTCAGCGCTCGCCGCGGTCCCCGTGCGCCAGGGCCGCGGAGGGCGCGCCAGGCAGCCCCTCCTCACAGCCCCGCCGCCGCCGCTGCTGTTGCAGCTGCTGGGCCATGTTGCATTTTCCTCGCCTCTCTGCCCTCCTCCTCCGGGCAAGTGCCGTCGTTTGGGCAGCAGCGCCAGCGGCAACTCACCTCAGATCACCTGACACGGACCCACCGCCGCCGCCGTGGCTACCTTACCGCAAATACCCCAACCCAGGCAGCAGCAAGAAGAAGCTGGCAGCGGCGGCAGGTTAGGGGTTAGGGGCGCAAATTACTTGCCTTGCCCCGGGTGCTGACAACCCACGCTACGCTGCTGATTCAGCACGCTGATCACTGTGACTCATCTTGAGGATGAGTCCTTCTCTGTATAAGTACAGTATCTGCTTGCAGGCAGACTCAGAGTGTGTGATGGAGCCTGAGCTCTGGAAAGCCTGTGCTCAATGGAGACAAATGCCTCTGTGTGACTCAGTAACTGTGTATGCTCTGAAGCTAGTTTAATCCTCTGTTCACTATACTGTTATTTGCAAACAGGTTTATTTTTAACCCAGTAAAGTTTTGATTCTTTTACTGAAGAAGACTCTGCGTTATTAATTTACGCTGCATGTCAGGTTCTCCAAAAGGTGGCAGGTAGCAGTTGCTCCCAGCCTGGCCTAGATAGACCAAGGATGGATCCACCCAGGGGCCTTTTTAGGCCATAGCTCAGCACCTGTGGAAGGCCACAGGGTCAGTCCTCAGCATCTCCAGGTGAGGCTTGGGAAACTCTGATCCCCAGGTGAGCTGCTGCCAGCCAGGCCAGAGGAAGGCAGTCTGGAGCTCCCGGGACCCGGGACCTGGCTCCTGAGGCAGCTGTCTATGCAGCCCAGTGGGTGAGGTCTTCTGCCAGGCAAAGGGCCAGCCGCTTTCCTGCATATTCACCTCTGGCGACAGAACCCTCCATGGCCGAGCTTCAATCTGTCTCTCTGTGTGCCTTTGTTGGATTAGCACAGCGGGAGTGACAATACTTCTTGCATCCTTAGACTCATAGAATCACAGAGCAGGACGGGACCTTGAGGGTCATCTAGTCCAACCCCCTGCAGGAAGATGCAGCTGTCCCAGATGGGAATTGAACCTGCACGCTGGGCCTTCTCATCCCCACACCTGAAGCCAAGCAGGGAGTTGAATCAAGGCCCTTCTGGGTGCCCGGATTATGCTCTGCCACTGAGCTATAGCCCCTCCCAAACAGACACACAGGAAGGGGATTTATCTACCTCAGAGCGGCTGGGGCAACCCAGGAAGATTGGCGGGGTACAAATAACTACTACTACTACTACTACAGTGGTACCTTGGGTTAAGGACTTAATTCGTTCTGGAGGTCCATTCTTAACCTGAAACTGTTCTTAACCAGAGGTACCACTTTAGCTAATGGGGCCTCCCACTGCTGCCACACAGCCACTGTGCAATTTCTGTTCTCATCCTGAAGCAAAATTCTTAACCCGAGGTACTATTTCTGGGTTAGCGGAGTCTGTAACCTGAAGCGCCTGTTCTAAAAAGCAGGTGTCTTCCCTCCCCAATGATCCTGGGAACTGTAGTTTGTTAGGGGCTCTGGAAACAGCTCCCATTAGCAGAGATCCGTGGAGTCCTAGGAACTCAGCCATGAGGAGGAACCAGGAAGGTAGGAGGAGCTCAGATGCCAGGTTCTTGATTTGGGGAGGGACCCCGTGCCTTGGAAATGGAAAACCGTTGGGTGTTGAGGGTCCCAGGATTGTGCCTTGCCTTCAAGGGGACGCCTGGGAGATGGGGTTTGGTCCTGCTCAAGCTCTAACAGAAGACCCAACAGGTTATCCCACATATTGGAGGACAGGAAGGGATTCCCCTCAGATCAGATTGGCTCAGGCATATTTGAGAGGAACTAGCAACAGCTAGATTGGGGACTGGGAGCAGCTGGCAGGACCACAGAACACCAGTCCTAAAGGATCTACGATGGCTCCCAGTACATTTGTGAGCACAATTCACAGTGTGGGTCTTGTCTACCTGAAGAAGTGTTTCCACCTGGTTCTTTAAAAACAGAGTTTTAAAATGACAGCAAACTTAAAAGGATAGGTATCAGGTTGCAAAACCTTCTTTTGAGCAAGTCCAGCCATGAAGCTAGCTGCCTTCCCTCCCTTTGCCCCACTTAAGAAAGAATCAGGCATCAACATGGGAACTTTAAAAATAAGCTTTATTTACTTTATAATCATGCATCGGTTCACATCAATAGTGGCATTAAAAACTGTGCAGGCAAAATAGTGTTATACATTTGCTGGAGACCCCCCCCCCCAAACCCCAGAAATACGCAAAAGGTAGAATTTTGATAAATTGGGATATCAATGAAAGTACTGGCTGCACAACTGTGCCAGACAAGGAATTCCTGGGCTGACTTTTGCAAACCAGGATGGGGGGTCTAGCAAAGAGCAAATCTGTTGACACACCTGAGATTGCTGGGCACATGACCCAAGGGGAAGTGGGGATGAGCCCTAAAGGTATGGTGGGTACACAGCCTATGGTTTCAAGGGAAAGGTCTCTAGTGGGCTTTGGCTCACATACTGTATCCCGCTTCCTCCACAGGGCCAGGCCTCCAGGGATGAGGCTCCAGCTCCAGCTCCCGGGATGAAGGGCAAGAGAACATCCCAGCGGTTCCTGGCTGCCAACCCTCGGACCTCTTCTCCACTGCCCCTTCTCCGTGGGGCATGGCTCCTTCCCGGCCCTGTTTGGCGCAGAAGCAGCAGCCAAAGTTTCCTCCCATTAAAACAGCTTCTCGGGTTATTTCTGAGAGGGAGGGGACTTTGGCTGCTGCTTCTGTGCTAGGCCGGTCGGATGCCCATGCGGTGGAGAAGTGGGGAGCCCTGATAAGATCAGGTAGGAGGAAATGCCCCTTCCCAGGTCCCCCCCCTCCTGCCCCAGACTGGGCTAGTGTGGCTGGGAGCTAGGAGCCTGTTGATGTCTCCGTTTTCTTTGCAGGGAGGGAGCCTTTCCCCAACATATACTTTGTTCTGGTCAAATCCCTGGAGAGATGTGACAACCCGCAGGTACTGGGGCAGAGGGAACAAAGGGGTCCTTCCATCGTTTTTTGGCCCATCACAGCCCATTCTCATGTGATGTCCTGCTTCCTCCACGGGGCCACACCTCCAGGGATGAGGCTCCAGCGCCTGCTCCCGGGATGAAGAACGAGAGACCATCGTGGCGGTTCCCGGCCCCTGACCCTCGCCTGCCTCCCCCTCCGTCCGTTCTCCTTGCCTGCATGGCTCCTTCCCTTCTCTACTTGGCGCAGATGCACCAGCCAAGATTTCCACCCATCGAAAGCACCTCCAGAGTTATTCTGGAGCTGGAGGAGACTTTGGTTTCTGCTTCTGTGCCAGGCCGGCCGGGACGGAGCCCAGACGCCCGTACGGAGTAGTTCAGGTTGGGGCAGCTGATAAGATCAGGTAGGAGGAAATGCCCCCCTCCCAGGTCCCCCATCCTCCTGCCCCAGACTGGGGGTAGCGTGGCTGGGAGCCAGGCACCTGGTGATGTCTCTGTTTGTTTTGCAGCGAGGAGAAGGTTCAGGCTGGGAGTCACTGCATCCTGGGAGGGACTGGAGCCCAGAAAAAGGCCTCTCACCCCAGAGGTACTGGGACAGGGGGAAGGATAAAGACCCCCGTAGGGAGGCAAAGTGTGGAAAGGCTCAGAGTTCAGGTAGGGGGAAATGCCAATTGAGTGCTGGTGGGGGGGAGGAGCAGGCCTGTCTCTCCCCAGCCCCTCACCCCCCTCCTTCCAAGCCAGGGGTGTGGACATTATGTGCCCAGGCAGGAGCAGCGATGGTTGGCAAGCAGTGGTGACGTGGGCATGGGCAGCCTGGCAGGGGTGCTTGTTCTGTCCCCCTCCTCCCCTGGGTCAGCTGGCCAGACACCCTCGCCAGCGCTCAGCCTCTCCCTACAGAAGTTTGGGGGCTGCTCCCCCCGGGGGCCCTATGTCTCCACCGCAGGAGGGCCCTGCCTCCACTGGCTTGCCTGCCCATGGGCTGCTGCCAGGCTGCTCTGTGCCAAACAGGAGAAGGAGGGATGTGGAAGAGTGAGGAAGGGAGGGAGCTGGGAAGGCGAACATCAGGTACGAGGGCAGAGGGAATGAAGGGATCCTTGTGAAACATCTTTTGGGAGTCCTAGAAACACTCTCCCACCTGTGGCTTCCATTTTCATGTGATGTCCCTCTTCCTCCACAGGGCCATGCCTCCAGGGAAGAGGCTCCAGATCCGGTTCCCAGGATGAAGAACCAGACATCCCGACAGTTCCCGGCTGACGTCCCTCACGGCGCGTCCCCACTGCCCCTTCTCCGTATGGGCATGGCTCCATCCCGGCCCGGTTTGGCACAGAAGCAGCAGCCAAAGTTTCCTCCCATTAAAACAGCTTCTCGGGTGATTTTTGAGAGGGAGGAGACTTTGGCTGTTGCTTCTGTGCTAGGCCGGTTGGACGCCCGTACGGTGGAGAAGTGGGGAGCCCTGATAAGATCAGGTAAGTGGAAATGCCCCTTCCCAGGTCCCCCACCCTCCTGCCCCAGACGGAGGATAGCGTGGCTGGGAGCCAGGCGCCTGCTGATGTCTCTGTTTGTTTTGCAGTGAGGAGAAGGTTCAGCCTGGGAGCTGCTGCATCCAGGGAGGGACTGGAGCCCAGAAAAAGGCCAGGGCAGGAAGGAGGCTGCTGTGGCACAAAGAATGAACCAAACATTGGAAATTGTGGTATGTTAATTCCATGCGGAATCCATTTCCCACATGTGCAGGAAGGTTGTGGCCCCGACCTGCATGAACCAGGGCTGGGTTGTTGTGTTGCAGGCCGGTCTTGCACCACCCCCTCGCCCCCCTCCTTCCAAGCCAGGGGTCAGGCGCCCAGGCAGGAGCAGCGATCATTGGCAGCCAGTGGTGACGTGTATTTTCCTTTCTGTCTCCCAGGTCCTAAGAGGCTACTGTACCGCAGGGCCCAAATGGACAAAGGAGTGACGGCCATGGAAGATGTGGTATGTTAATTCCATGGAGAAACCATTCCCCACATGTATCAAATAGGGCTGGGGTGGGTGAAAGTGTTTCTGAGTTGACATTCTGTCAGTAGTTTTTGGCCCCTCACAGCCCATTCTCATAGGATGTCCCTCTTCCTCCACAGGGCCATGCCTCCAGGGATGAGGCTCCAGCTCCGGCTCCCAGGATGAAGAACCGGGCAACATCCCGGCGGTTCCCGACTGACGTCCCTCGCAATGTTTCCCCACTGCCCCTTCTCCATACGGGCGTGGCTCCTTCCCAGCCCGGTTTGGCTCCCTGGCTTGCCTTGTCCACAGATGTTGATAGCTTGGCAGGTCCCCAGATGATATTTTCTGTTGTGAATTACTGGTTGGTAACTTCCTCTGTTTTTATTTTCCTTTGTGTCTCACAGGTTCTCAGGCAGGAAGGCAGAAGCAGAAAGAAATATCACTGGAAATCATGGTATGTTCATTCCATGGGGAATACATTTCCCGGTTATTCCTTCCTTCAGACAAAAGAAGAAGTGGCTCTCCTTGCCTTCTTAGCCCATCTTATTCTCTAATTTCTGTATCCCATGCAAATGTCTTTCTTGAGATTCTAGCCAACCTCAACGGGTGGTCTCAGTTACCATAAAGAACCTTAGAATAAGAGAGATACATGTTATTACCTATATATTTATCTGGAACGCCTCTAACCAATCATACTAACTGAGCTTGTTTCTTCCTTAGGCGAGAGGCCGGCCAAAATAAAGGGGGAAAGGCTCCCAGCTCAGGTAAGTGGAAATGCCAACAGAGTGCCCCATATTTTAGGAATGCTTCCTTCCCTTGTCCCCCACCCTCATGCCCCAGACTGGGGCTAGCATGGCAGGGTGCCAGGCGCCTGCTCATGTTTCTGTTTTCTCTGCAGTGTGGGAGCCTTTCCCCAACACGTATTTTGTTCTGGCCAAATCCCTGGAGAGACGTGGCGAACATCAGGTACGAGGGCAGAGGGAATGAAAGGATCTTTGTGGAACATGTTTTGGGAGTCCTAGAAACACTCTCCCACCTGTGGCTTCCATTCTCATGTGATGTCCTTCTTCCTCCACAGGGCCACGCCTCCAGGGACGAGGCTCCAGCTCTGGCTCCCGGAATGAAGAACCGAACAACATCCCGGCGGTTCCCGGCTGTCGTCCCTCGCGGCGCGTCCCCACTGCCCCTCCTCTGTACGGGCATGGCTCCATCCCGGCCCGGTTTGGCACAGAAGCAGCAGCCAAAGTTTCCTCCCATTAAAACAGCTTCTCAGGTGAGGGAGGAGACTTTGGCTGTTGCTTCTGTGCTAGGCCGGTCGGACGCCCGTACGGTGGAGAAGTGGGGAGCCCTTCTAAGATCAGGTAAGTGGAAATGCCCCTTCCCAGGTCCCCCACCCTCCTGCCCCAGACTGGGGCTAGCGTGGCTGGGAGCCAGGAGCCTGATGATGTCTCCGTTTGTTTTGCAGCGAGGGAGAAGTTCAGCTGTGGAACCGCCGCATTCCAGGAGGGACTGGAGCCCAGACAACGGCCTCTCGCCCCTGAGGTCATGGGACAGTGGGGAGGAGGGGGGCCCTAGGAAACACACAAGGAGGGCCTGCAGGATCAGGCCAAGGGCCTGCCTGGTCCAGCCTCCTCTTCTCCCAGGGGCCACCCAGTGGGAAAGTCACAAACAGTGGCAGTGGTAGGGGCTTTGGCACCTGGATAGAGGGGGGCATGGCACATGACTTTTCCTGCATCCAAGCTGCCTTTTGTTGGGGTGCAGAGGGCAAGACGCTCTGCTCAGGTCTCCTCCACCTTTTTGTGGGGGGTCTTTATGCTTGGAAACCCAAAACTCAGCAGGGGGCGTCTGAGCCTGTGCAAAGGGCTCCTTCACCCACGAGCAACCTAAAGGACTGTCTTTCTGCATAGAACCCTGCCTAAGTGTGCTTCTCCTGACTGGTGCACTGGCTAGGCATGATTTTATTGCTTTATCTGATCTATGCTTTGCCGCTTGCAATTTGCGGGTTTGGGGGTCGCGGTCGGGGAAGAGGGTGCCAAATGTCACCCCCATTCAGGATGGCACCCTGGGAGGCCTGCCCACCTGCCCCCCTTCGGTACCCCGCTGGCTACAAACAGGATTCGAGCCCAAGAGCCCCCTGCCCACCTGGGACTTCCTGCAACGGCTTTTTGAAGCACCGTCCCTGGCGTTTGGTCTGTGACAGACCATTCACATGTTCAGGGATTCTTCCCTCAAAGCAGCACATGGCATCCAAGTTTCCCCTGCCTCAAAGGTTCCTTCTTTCTTGCAGGATCTCGCTTGTGCACCGCTGTGGCTGCTGCTGAAGGCCCCCCACAAATAAAACAGGGCCACGCCTCCAGGGATGAGGCTCCAGCTCCGGCTCCCGGGATAAAGAACCACACAACATCCCAGTGGTTCCCGGCTGCCAACCCTCGCAACACTTCCCCACTGCCCCTTCTCCGTACAGGCATGGCTCCTTCCTGGCCTGGTTTGGCGCAGAAGCAGCAGCCAAAGTTTCCTCCGATTAAAACAGTTTCTTGAGTTATTTCTGAGAGAGAGGAGACTTTGGCTGCTGCTTCTGTGCTAGGCCAGCCGGGATGGACTCCAGACACCCGTATGGAGGCCAAGTGGGGGGAGCTTATAAGATCAGGTAGGAGGAAATGCTCCTCCAAAGGCTATCCTGAAGTATTTCCATCACGACTAGTAGCCTTTGACCACCCTCTCCTCCATTCAGTTCACCTCATCCTGTTTTAAAGCCATGCAGCCAGAGATGCTCTTTTGGTGCCTCTCATGGCCTGTGACAGCCCATTCACATGTCCAGCGATTCTACCTTCTTTCTCCCAGGATCCTCTGTCTGCACCGCTGTGGCTGCTGCCAAAGCCTCCCATAAAAATTACAGGAAAGATTTGCATGGGGCTGGGAGAACACCCTCCAAGTTGAGTGTCCAGAGAATGGGAGAAGAACCTTCCTGCATGAGAGCAGAAAGGAGTTGACGTTCTGTCAGTAGTTTTTGGCCATTCACAGCCCATTCTCATAGGATGCCCCCCTTCCTCCACAGGGCCACGCCTCCAGGGATGAGGCTCCAACTCCGGCTCCCGGGATGAAGAACCGAACAACATCCTGACGGTTCCCGGCTGACGTCCCTCGTGATGTTTCCCCACTGCCCCTTCTCCATCTGGGCGTGGCTCCTTCCCGGCCTGGTTTGGCTCCCTGGCTTGCCTTGTCCACAGATGTTGATAGCTTGGCAGGTCCTCAGCTGTGGACCCCAGATGATATTTTCTGTTGTGAATTACTGGTTGGTAACTTCCTCTGTTTTTATTTTCCTTTGTGTCTCACAGGTTCTCAGGCAGGAAGGGCACAGCCATGGTGCCATAAGAAACAAATATCCCTGGAAATTGTGGTATGTTAATTCCTTGGGGAATCCATTTCCCACATATTTTATTTATTTATTTTAATTTCTATACCGCTTTATATTTGTAATAAAAATCTCAAAGCGGTTTACAGCATAATAAATCAATAAAACTGTCATGGCCTGTGACAGCCCATTCACACGTCCAGCGATTCTTCCCTCAAAGCAGCCCTTAGCGTTGACTTCTCTCCTGCTTCAAAGATACCTTCTTTCTTCCAAGATCCTCTGTCTGCACCACTGTGGCTGCTGCCAAAGCCTCCCATAAAAATAACAGGAAAGATTTGCATGGGCCTGGGAGAACACCCTCCAAGTTGAGTGTCCAGAGAACGGGAGAAGAACCTTCCTGCATGAGAGCAGAAAGGAGATGCTCTTGTCTTGAAGTGGGTGGGCCAAGCTTTCTTGGGGAGCAATGTCAGGGCAGGGGAATTGGGCATCCATTCCCCACCTCTGCCAGGAGGATACCAAGTCCTTCTTCCTCCACAGAGCCATGCTTCCAAAGAATGGTCTCCATCTCCAGCACACAAGCCCCCCAATTTCTATCACCTTCTTCTTTGGCAATCCCACATAGCTAAGTAAGATTGCCTTCCATGAACACAATCTTAAAAGTGAGTCCATAATGGACTGTGGAGGCCAATTCTGGGTCCACACGTCCTTGCACAGTTTCCTGGCGGTTTCCTGGCGTGAGTCATTCACGGTGAGGATTTGCCGAACATGCCTTCCTCTTAGCTTGTTTCTCTCTTTCGTCCTGAGTTCGCGCGTCTTCAAAGTCCATGACACCTTCGGTAAAGGCTGTTCTCCAACTGGAGCGCTTGCAAGCCAGCTTTTCCCAATTGTTTCTACTACATTTCTTTTAGATTTGCCTTGAGAAGTCTTTAAACCTCTTTCACTGACCACCAGCATTACATTTTTAAGTTGCTTGGGAAGACGTTAATCAGGTATAGCCCAGGTCTGTAAAGCTGCTTTCCAGGTACCGTATTTTTTGCACCATAACACTCACTTTTTTCCTCCTAGAAAGTAAGGGGAAATGTCTGTGCGTGTTATGGAGGGAATGCCTACGGGTGGCATGCCTACGGATTTTCCTCCTCTAAAAACTACGTGCGTGTTATGGTCGGGTGCGTGTTATAGAGCGAAAAATACGGTAATTAGAGGGTGTGGTGTGGGGCATCTGGGCATTAGGAATACAAGCCAAGCCTTAGCTCCATGACCCCCCTAAATGGGGGAAATTCAGTTCCTGGGCAGCTGGCAAAGCCCCTCTTCTCTTCTCATGGAACGGCCACATGCCCCGGGCGATGGCCACTGGACTATTGATCCTAAGCTGAATAGCTGACCTGCCTAGCTTCAGGTCCCCCACCAAGTGCCCCCTTCTAGAACCCACCGCTCTCAACCGACTCTCAACTGCCTCCCCCTCCAACATTCAAACTGGCTTTTCAAGGCTCCTCCAATCTTCTCTCTCCCCCAGAATTCCACTCTCTCTCTTCCCCCCTCCCTCCCTGCTTGACATTCCCTTGGGAATTCTAATATCATCACTTCAGTTATCCTATTACACATTTTTAAAAAAATATAGATTTAGGGAGGATACCCCTAAATCCTGGAAATTAATAAATGGTAGAATTTGGGATTGTTTGGGTTTTGAAGGGAGAAATACAAGTTGCAAGGGCCATTAAGAAACAATTCAAGGCCCCCGAGGGACTAACTGGAAATGCAAAAGAAGTCCTTCTCCCTTGCCCTGCGATGTGAACAGAGACGGGGGATCTGGAAGGGGGCTGGGATAAGTGGGTATGAGGTGGCAGGAAAAGAGAGGCTTTGAGCAAGGGGTGAGGGAAGGAGGAGGAGGAGGGGAGTCTAGAATCCAACTTTTGAAGGCTGGCTGCCCTGCTGTGAAGGACAGGTCCCCCTGGAAATGACTGTAATCTTTCTTAAAGCCACAACAGTCTCCGCCATGTCTCAGTTCTCCAAAGGGGAGAGCCTGGAACCCCTCGGGCTGTTGCCCCCACTGCCCACTAGGCAGAGAGGGGGGGAGACACCCAACGTTTGGAGCAATATTTTACACGTCATGCTCTGTCAGGTCATCCTATTAGAAGCACTTAATCTTCCCTCTGCTGCTTCCTAGGAAATCGGGGGAAGTGAGCTGCCTGTTCTAAAAAGCAGGTGTCTTTCCCCAAATGATTCCGGGAATTGTAGTTTGTCAGGTGTTCTGGGAATTGTAGTTCTGTGAGAGGAAAGCTACAATGACCAGGATCATTTGGGGGACGTCATGTGCTTTAAATGCTCATTGGATGCACTTTGAATTATAGGATCACGGAATTGCAGAGTTAGGAGGGACCCCGAGGGTCATCTAGACCAACCCCCTGAAATGCAGGAATCTCGGCTAAAGCATCCATGGCAGATGGCCTTCCAACCTCTGCTCAAAAACCTCCAAGTACTGGAATTTCCTTTCTTGTAACTTGAATCCATGGCTTCAGGTCCTGAGGGCCTCTGGAGCAGCAGAAAACAAGCTTCCTCCCTGTGACGGCCTTTGAGATATTGAGAGGGCTGCATGGCGTGACTCTCATATCCATGTCCTGAGGGACAGAGAGCAAAAAGTTTCTCTGTCCCCTTTCTCCAGCCCAGGCAGAATTGCAAGGGGTCAGGGCATCTGGCTGGTAAGGAGATGGTCGGAGTTTGGAGCCCAGCCAGGGCTGGCTGTGGGCAGGATCCTGGCATTGTCTGGGGTTGGACTAGATGACCTTTGGCATCCCTCCCAACTCAACCAAACTATGATTCATAGAATCATAGAGTTGGAAGAGACCACAAGGGCCATCGAGTCCAACCCCCTGCCAAGCAGGAAACACCATCAGAGCACTCCTGACATATGGCTGTCAAGCCTCTGCTTAAAGACCTCCAAAGAAGGAGACTCCACTACATTCCTCGGCAGCAAATTCCACTGTCGAACAGCTCTTACTGTCAGGAAGTTCTTCCTAATGTTTAGGTGGAATCTTCTTTCTTGTAGTTTGGATCCATTGCTCCGTGTCCGCTTGTCTGGAGCAGCAGAAAACAACCTTTCTCCCTCCTCTATCTGACATCCTTTTATATATTTGAACATGGCTATCATATCACCCCTTAACCTCCTCTTCTCCAGCCTAAACATGCCCAGCTCCCTCAGCCGTTCCCCATAAGGCATCGTTTCCAGGCCTTTGACCATTTTGGTTGCCCTCCTCTGGACACGTTCCAGTTTGTCAGTGTCCTTCTTGAACTGTGGTGCCCAGAACTGGACACAGTACTCCAGGTGAGGTCTGACCAGAGCAGAATACAGTGGCACTATTACTTCCCTTGATCTAGATGCTATACTCCTATTGATGCAGCCCAGAATTGCATTGGCTTTTTTAGCTGCCGCATCACACTGTTGGCTCATGTCAAGTTTGTGGTCAACCAAGACTCCTAGATCCTTTTCACATGTACTGCTCTATGATTCCATCAAGCAGCTAAAGGAAGGGGCGGGGGAGCAAGATGCAGAACCAGGGGAGGCACAACCACACACCCCAACTGCACCCTCTGGCCTGACCCACGGTGGCCTCATCCCAGAAGCAACTCTGAAGGTAGGAGGAACTCTGAAGCCCAGAGGAGATGAGTGGCATGTTGTTGTTTTTGTTTTGTCATTTAGTCGTGTCCGACTCTTCATGACCCCACGGACCGGAGCATACCAGGCAACCTGTCTTCCACTGCCTCCCGCAGTTTGGACAAATTATTATTATTATTATTATTATTATTATTATTATTATCATCCATTACTGGTGCATGTGACTTGGCTCCCTGGCTTAACTTGTCCACAGATGTTGACAGCTTGGCAGGTCCTCAGCTGTGGTCCCCAGATTATATTTTCTGTTGTGAATATCTGGTTGGCTACAGGGTTGAAAAATATGTGAGGATACCCAGAGCTTACAGGGTTAACAGCTCAAGGGAAATGACGTCCTGTCACTAGAAGAATAGAAGAAGAAGCTGTACGAGAGTTTTACTGCATGGCCGAGATTCCTTCCACGCAGGCACACCGCTGCTCAAGATGTTCTGCTGTAGCTGGGAGAAGCAGATTGGTGCAGTGGAAGCGGATTGGACGCCACAGCACTGCCGCAGTTCGCAGCCTTGACGGACACTCACTGGAACGCAATATGGCCTTTCCATGCCTCTATTCTCCTAACTCTAAGGCTCTGTACATATCACACCTTGAAGTCACAGGGTAATTCCATTAAATGTCAACCTACAGACTCATTGCTCCTAAACATGTTGCAGATCATTGTAAGATAGATAGATAGATAGATAGATAAATTTATTGTCATTGTCTGTATATACACAGTATACACAACAACGAAAATCAAACACCCAAGACCGGATTCACATACACATTTGCACGTATCTCCAACACTCTCATCCTATTCAGACATAATCTATTAAAACATACATAATCCAGAATATAACACAACCTATTAGAAGCATAGCATAACCTAAAACCTATCTCATTCCTTACTACTCACTGCTTGCTATTTCTTACAACTGGCCCTGAGATCATTGTTTAGTGCAATCAGAGCTCTTGGATAGAAACTATTCAGAAGGCGTGTGGTTCGTGTTTTCATTGTCCTATATCTTCTGCCCGAAGGCAACAATTCAAAGAGGTTGTGAGCAGGATGGGTGGGATCTCTCAGGATATTGTGTGACTTCTTCAAGCTGCGAGACGTGAAGATCTCATCCAGGGTTGGTAGTTGGAGCCCAATAACATTCTGGGCAATTTTAATTATTCTCTGTAAGGCTTTTTTTTCCATTCCAGAGCTGCTCCCATACCACGATAATATACTATAGGTTAAGACACTCTCAATGGTACTATGATAATAGGACAGAAGTAGGTGCTGAGATAGATTCAATCCTCTGAGCATTCTCAGGAAATACAATTTCCCAAAGTTTTAGGATCTTGTCACTGTGTTGGATGGGTTTTAACAGGAAGGAGAGAATATTAGCCCCTCCCTTAAAATTCCCCAGGCACTCACACCCGTTCCATTTTACCGTATGTCTGTTTCAGCAGCGATATTGTGAAAGCCAGTTTTTGTAAGATTGGGGATTTAAGCCACACTTTAACTTTTCACGGTCAGAATTTTTTTTTTGGGGGGGGGGGGCGAAGTGAGGCTTATATTCAGGCCAATACGGTATGTGCCACTCAAACTCAATAGGCGTGTCATTAAGCCACAGCAACTTAAGACCAGAGTCCAAGTCATTTGAAGGACAGGCAATGGGCTGCCATCATAAGGGGGGAAATCAGAAATATACTAGTTGAGTATAAGTGGAAATGAAATGCTTGTGTTCCTACAGGGAGGCAATTTGCCCCACATCAGAGAACACCTGAGTGCACTCAGCTCACTCTGTGCCACGCCCAGTGGCATCGCAACGGGGGGTGGGGTGGGGTGGTGTGGTGTGCCCTGGGTGCCATGTTGGGGGGGGGGGTGACAATAAGGCACACTGCAGGGGTTCGCGGCGGCGTGAGCCACCATTGTGCTGGTGCAGCCTCATGTGGAGGATTCCCTGCGAGCAGAGGATACCGGCGCCAGCGGCAAACCATTATGTACAGCGCATGTGCAGCGTCGCACGCATGCACTGTATGTAACGCCGCTGCACATGCACGGTACATAGCGGTTTGCCACCGGCACCCTATGGATGGCGGTGGGATCCCTCTGTCGCTGCTACAGCCACATGTAGATTATCCTCCGTTCACGGCTGGGATCCTGGCACCGTCCATATGGCGCTGGAGCCGCGCCACCGGCAAACTGCTATGTACAGCGTTGCTACGTATGGCACATGCATCGTACGTAGCGACACCCCACCCCGGGTGTCACGATGCCTTCGTTCGCCCCTGGCCACTCCCCTTCCCTCCCTGTTCATTCTGAATTTCTCTGCAGCTTCTCTCTCTCAGTGCCCCCCCCCCCCCGTTCTGCCCCAGGGATCCATCTCAGCTAGAAAGGGGGCAGGTAATGAGTCTGTTTCTCTGGTCTCTGACAGATTCCCCCATTAAGAACATTCTGCAGAAATTCTGAACTATTTTCTCTTCCCTAGCTCAATTAAGATGCCATCAAGTGGCGATTAACATTATTTTGCCTGACAAATGCTAGCATTTGCAGCAATACATTACCAAGCCATGTTCAGACATTCCTTTTGCTAGGGAAATTGCTTGTTAATAGTCCTTGATGGTCACTGGATGCCTTCCCGCCCCCCAATTGTTGTTGTTGTGGTTTAGTCGTTTAGTCGTGTCCGACTCTTCATGACCCCATGGACCAGAGAACGCCAGGCACTCCTGTCCTCCACTGCCCCCCGCAGCTTGGTCAGACTCATGCTGGTAACCTCGAAAACACTATCCAACCATCTCGTCCTCTGTCGCCCCCTTCTCCTTGTGCCCTCCATCTTTCCCAACATCAGGGTCTTCTCCAGGGAGTCTTCTCTTCTCATGAGGTGGCCAAAGTACTGGAGCCTCAGCTTCACAATCTGTCCTTCCAGTGAGCACTCAGGGCTGATTTCCTTCAGAATGGAGAGGTTTGATCTTCTTGCAGTCCATGGGACTCTCAAGAGTCTCCTCCAGCACCATAATTCAAAAGCATCAATTCTTCGGCGATCAGCCTTCTTTATGGTCCAGCTCTCACTTCCATACATCACTACTGGGAAAACCATAGCTTTAACTATACGGACCTTTGTTGGCAAGGTGATGTCTCTACTTCTCAAGATGCTGTCTAGGCCTGTCATTGCCCTTCTCCCAAGAAGCAGGCGTCTTTTAATTTCGTGGCTGCTGTCACCATCTGCAGTGATCATGGAGCCCAAGAAAGTAAAATCTCTCACTGCCTCCATTTCTTCCCCTTCTATTTGCCAGGAGGTGATGGGACCAGTAGCCATGATCTTCGTTTTTTTGATGTTGAGCTTCAGACCATATTTTGCACTCTCCTCTTTCACCCTCAATAAAAGGTTCTTTAATTCCTTCTCACTTTCTGCCATCAAGGTTGTGTCATCTGCATATCTGAAGTTGTTGATATTTCTTCCGGCAATCTTAATTCCGGCTAGGGATTCATCCAGCCCAGCCTTTCGCATGATGAATTCTGCATATAAGTTAAATAAGCAGGGAGACAAAATGCAGCCTTGTCGTACTCCTTTCCCAATTTTGAACCAGTCAGTTGTTCCATATCCAGTTCTAACTGTAGCTTCTTGTCCCACATAGAGATTTCTCAGGAGACAGATGAGGTGATCAGGCACTCCCATTTCCTTAAGAACTTGCCATAGTTTGCCATGGTCGACACAGTCAAAGGCTTTTGCATAGTCAATGAAGGCTTTTGCATAGTCAATGACTATCCATCCAATAGGATGAGCTAATTTTTTAAGAACTGGTTTCTTGACACAGAGATTTCTCTTGCATGTTTGAGTGAAGAGAGCAGATAAGTAAGAGATAGCAAGGTCTGTATAGTTCAAGCTATGGTTTTCCCAGTAGTGATGTATGGAAGTGAGAGCTGGACCATAAAGAAAGCTGGTTGCCAAAGAATTGACGCTTTTGAATTATGGTCCTGGAAGAGACTCTTGAGAGTCCCATGGACTGCAAGAAGATCAAACCTATCCATTCTGAAGGAAATCAGCCCTGAGTGCTTTAACTATATACAGTGGTGCCTCGCAAGACGAAATTAATCCGTTCCGCGAGTCTCTTCGTCTTGCGGTTTTTTCATCTTGCCAAGCAAGCCCATTAGCGGCTTAGCGGATTAGCGCTATTAGCGGCTTAGGGGCTTAGCGGCTTAGCGGATAAGCGGCTTAGTGGCTTAGAAAAAGGGGGGGGGGAAACCCCGCAGGAACTCGCAAGACATTTTTGTCTTGCGAAGCAAGCCCATAGGAAATTCGTTTTGCGAAGCACCTCCAAAACTGAAAACCCTTTCGTCTAGCGGGTTTTCCGTCTTGCGAGGCATTCGTCTTGCGGGGCACCACTGTATAGCTTTAACTATACAGACCTTGCTCTAGGTACAGATGCCCGACTGGCCTCCGTTAGGAGTCACAGAATTATAAAGAGTTGGAAGGGACCTTCAGGGTCATCTAGTCCAACCCCCCTGCAATGCAGGAAGATGTAGCTGTCTCATATGGGGATCGAACCTGCAACCTTGGCATTATCAGCCCTGAGTGCTCACTGGAAGGACAGATCCCGAAGCTGAGGCTCCAATACTTTGGCCACCTCATGAGAAGAGAAGACTCCCTGGAAAAAACCCTGATGTTGGGAAAGATGGAGGGCACAAGGAGAAGGGGACGACAGAGGACGAGATGGTTGGACACTGTTCTCAAAGCTACCAGCATGAGTTTGACCAAACTGCGGGAGGCAGTGGAAGACAGGAGTGCCTGGTCCAGGGGGTCACGAAGAGCCGGACACGACTAAATGACTAAACAACAACAACAACAACTGTAAAGTGTGCACACCTAAACTTTTGACTTAAACTCACCTTCAAAGTTTTGTAAAATCTCCTATTACCCAGCATTCACAAATGAAGCACAGTTAAAATTGTGGTTGCACACACAGCGGTTGTTGCAGATTCCTGTTTTGGAGGGCAAACATTTCCAGAAATTATTATTCATATATGACAGGAATTAACACTTTTGGGTGGTGTAGCTTAGGGGACAATCTCCTTGCTGAAACGCAAGAGGCTCCATTGGCGTTCTGTCAGCTCTTAAAGATGGGCACTTGTTCAGACATAGAATCATAGAATTGTACAGTTCGAAGGGACGCTGAGGGACACCTAGTCCAACCCCCTGAGATGCAGGAATCTCAACTAAAGCAGCCATGGCAGATGGCCATCAGATTATTCCCCTGATCCCCTGACTTTGTTTTAATGTTTCTTTTAACTCTTTGAATTGTTGGGATGTTTTAATAGACTTGATTTATTGCTCATTTAAATTGTGGGTGTGTGTTTCACTTAAATTGGTTTTGTGTATGTGTGTGTTGTATTATATGCACATTTTGTAACTGGTTTTACACTTGTAAACTGCTTATAAAGCCACCTTGGCAATTAAACGGTATATGAATTAATAAATAATAGTCTTTAAGATGCCACAAGACTCTTGGCCTTGTTGAAATATAGACTGTCACAGCTAACTTTCAGGAAAGATTATCTGGAATTTACCTTGCAAAGTGCAAGTAGATAAATAGGTACCGCTCCAGCGGGAAGGTAAACGGTGTTTCCGTGCGCTGCTCTGGTTCGCCAGAAGCGGCTTAGTCATGCTGGCCACATGACCCGGAAGCTGTCTGCAGACAAACGCCGGCTCCCTCGGCCCATAGAGCGAGATGAGCGCCGCAACCCCAGAGTCGGTCACGACTGGACCTAGTGGTCAGGGGTACCTTTGCCTTTTTATTTGAAATGCAATTCAACTTTTGGAAACATATCATCAGACAACCGCTAGAGGTCAGTACAATGTCAGAGAACAAGTTTCCCACTCGCTCACCGAATGTAGTATCCTTTTCCTTTTTCCCTTTCCCCCCTACATATTTTAATTCAGGTGTTCAATTTCCACCTCAGCATGGGGAGGGGGGGAGTTCTTTCTCATAGAAGTGGTGCTCACAATCCAGTGAAGTGGAATTAAATTGCCTATTCTCCCTTTTCAGTTTCTGTAGAATGAATATATATATATATATATATATATATATATATATATATATATATATATATATTCATCTCATTCAGAATCAGCTGAAGTAAAATGAAGTGTCCTCCCTCATTTTCACAACCTGCTGCAATGGATTGTGGGCCACAAATAAGTCTGCATATTCTATGCATATTAAAGACAGGGTTGTTTTTTTTTTAAGTTAGCAGAAAGGAGTGAGGATACACTATACATGTTTAAGAGACCAGGCTGCTTCTAGTCTTGCGTGCAGCTGTTCATTCCTTCAGATACAGTGGCCTTATTTTCGCAAACAAACATTTGAAGAGGCTGCCAGATCTTGATTGATTTCATTTGCTTTTATTGATTCTACATTTATTGATCTTTGTCTTTAATTTCGGCTCCACCACCCTAATCCACTCACGTCTCATGCTCTCTTAAACAAACCCGCTCAGTCTCCTTTGCTGCCCTTTATGCCTGGAATGGCCAACTGTTATGTACTGAGTTGAATAGGATCCAAAATGCACAGTCTAATTGGTCCTAGAACAATAGGATCCAGAATGCAGCAGTCTGATTGGTCCTAGAACAATAGGATCCAGAATGCAGCAGTCTGATTGGTCCTAGAACAATAGGATCCAGAATGCAGCAGTCTTCTTCTTGCAGTCCATGGGACTCTCAAGTGTCTCCTCCAGCACCATAATTCAAAAGCATCAATTCTTCGGCGATCAGCTTTCTTTATCGTCCAGCTTTCACTTCCATACATCACTACTGGGAAAACCATAGCTTTTACTATATGGACCTTTGTTGGCAAGGTGATCCGTGAAGGAGTATCGACTGATAAGACTATGCAAATGATAGCTGTAAAGAAGAACTGGTACTGCCTGGGACACACAGTGGTACCTCAGGTTATAAACGCTTCAGGTTACAGACTCCGCTAACCCAGAAATAGTACCTCGGGTTTAGAACTTTGCTTCAGGATGAGAACAGAAATCAGGTGGCGGTGGCGTGGTGGCAGCAGGTGGCAGCTCTACACATCTGATGTGTAGAGATCTTTCCTGTTCTCCTTATTTAAGAGGGTTCTGGAAGCTTCTCTGTGTGAAAGAAGCTTCATGATGTTTGGGTTATTCCTTCAGAGAAGCTGAGTACAGCTGGTTTAAACTGGTTCTCTTATCTCTTTCTGTCAAGGTCATGTTGACTATAATAGTGAGGCTAGAAGGAGCCTGGGTTTCATTCATTTTCTTTCTGTATGCAGTGCTAGGTTTTAGACTTACTGTAAGTTTATGTAAGTTTTAGTTAAGTCTGCTGCAACTGGATTTCTTATGGAAAGTGCCAATCCTGAATGTATTGGATTTGTAACCATTATGCTCATTATGGTGCTGGAGGAGACTCTGTCTTGAGAGTCCCATGGCCTGCAGGAAGATCAAACCTATCCATTCTGAAGGAAATCAGCCCTGCGTGCTCACTGGAAGGACAGATCCTGAAGCTGAGGCTCCAAGACTTTGGCCACCTCATGAGAAGAGAAGACTCCCTGGAAAAGACCCTGATGTTGGGAAAGATGGAGGGCACAAGGAGAAGGGGACAACAGAGGACGAGATGGTTGGATAGTGTTCTTGAAGCTACCAGCATGAGTTTGACCAAACTGCGGGAGGCAGTGGAAGACAGAAGTGCCTGGCGTACTCTGGTCCATGGGGTCACGAAGAGTTGGATATGACTAAATGACTAAACAACAACAACAACAACAACAACATGCTCATTTGGCTCCAGTAGCAGTAAAGTTCTGCTGGATGAAATATAATTGCCTCTGGTCTATTTGGGGGGAATCCTGCAACGTGTTTAAGTTTTTACTCTGCTAACTATACATTGGAATTTACTCTGGATCAATACTGAGTAGAATTTCAATGACACTATATACTAATATAATGTACGGATCCCATGTCGCACACAATAGAAGGGTGTCACCAAAATAGTGTTCCTTGATATGATAGCCATGTTCAAATATATAAAAGGATGTCACATAGAGGAGGGAGAAAGGTTGTTTTCTGCTGCTCCAGAGAAGCGGACACGGAGCAATGGATCCAAACTACAAGAAAGAAGATTCCACCTAAACATTAGGAAGAACTTCCTGACAGTAAGAGCCGTTTGACAGTGGAATTTGCTGCCAAGGAGTGTGGTGGAGTCTCCTTCTTTGGAGGTCTTTAAGCAGAGGCTTGACAACCATATGTCAGGAGTGCTCTGATGGTGTTTCCTGCTTGGCAGGGGGTTGGACTCGATGGCCCTTGTGGTCTCTTCCAACTCTATGATTCTATGATTCCTGTAAAACACAAGTTTCATTGATCTCAGGCTTTGGCTGCTGCCTTATCAACTCACAACTTGATAAAGTCACATCACAGGGTAAGTAATCCTACGCGTCATGTGGAAGAATGTGAACACTTGGAAAGGGTTGCTAGTTCCAACTCCAGGCAGAATCCCCTTAAACTTTATTCAAGCACTAGCCTGCTCTTCTGCAAGCAACTCAAAGCTCGTTTCAGGGGAAGAGTGTCTACCCAAGTGATATTTCTATGTGGATTCTTAATCTCAAGGTGCTGGGTACAAGTCTCGCATTGAACTAGAGGACCCTCATGGTCCCTTCCCACTCTATGATTCTATGATTAATCTATGATATTATGATTATGATTAAACATGTTTTTTATATCTGTTGCATCTATATCTCACCCTTCCTTCCCAAGGAGTCCAGAGGGGCAAACAGAGAAATGATGAAAGCTTCAAAAGATCTAAAAACACCTTAAAAACCATAGACGCAGACTGGGAGATATCTCGGCTCGAAAGGTTTGTTGGAGGAGAGAGTCAGTGCCAAAAAAGACACTATTTAATGGGGGAATTCCAAAAGGGGTAGACATCACAACACTGTCCCACATCGTGTAGTAAGGTAAAGGTAAAGGGACCCCTGACCATTAGGTCCAGTCGTGGCTGACTGGGGTTGTGGCGCTCATCTCGCTTTACAGGCCGAGGGAGCTGGCGTACAGCTTCCAGGTCATGTGGCCAGCATGACTAAGCCGCTTCTGGCAAACCAGAGCAGCACATGGGAATGCCGTTTACCTTCCCGCCGGAGCGGTACCTATTTATCTACTTGCACTTTGACGTGCTTTCGAACTGCTAGGTTGGTTTAACTAAAATTGTTCCATTGTTCCCTTAGGTATCGGAGGATGTGTGTGTGTGTGGCTGGTTTTTTTGCTGATTTAAAAATATCCACCCGTGGAGTACTTAAAATTAATTAGAGAATGCTGATGACTTTGAAATCAAGGATAGTCTATTAATTCATTTAGCGATTAAAGGTTTTCGAGTCTAATCAGGTAGAAGTGTAGCGCACACGATAGGGCAGTAAAATGAAGCTGTCCTTTGATCAAGGTCAGCTGGTCTCTCGATACGGACACCTCTTCTGTTTCTCCAGTTTTCAGCACAAAACACTTGAAAAAGAATGGGCCCATTCTCACCTCTGTCACAGCGGTGGTACTACGCCTTACTTCAAAGCCAAGCTGAGGCACAAGGAAGACAACCGAGTACAACTGTGGCCTCAGTGTAAGACAGGATCCCCTCCAAGGTGGGGCTAGTCCCCCCAAAAATGTGTCCCATTGGCATCCTGTCTAGTTTAGCCCTAAGATGTGCTTTGCTGAGCCACTTGAAGCAGTGGCTCCAAATTAAGTACTGTGGACTCCCTGTTTTTCCAAAGCCAAGTCATGGACCCCCTACTTTTGACAATCTTGATATCTCCATGGTAGTTTTTGTTATGGGAATGGTGCCATGGACTCCCCTGGGACCATCAATTGGGAAACACTGATTTAGAGGGTTGTACGTTACAGCCAAGGGACGCATGTGGCGCTGTGGTCTAAACCACAGAGCCTAGGGCTTGCCGATCGGAAGGTCGGCAGTTCGAATCCCCGTGACGGGGTGAGCTCCCATTGTTCAGTCCCTGCTCCTGCCCACCTAGCAGTTCAAAAGCATGTCAAGTGCAAGTAGATAAATAGGTACCACTCTGGCGGGAAGGTACCAGTAAATGATATTTATGTGTGCTGCTCTGGTTCGCCAGAAGTGGCTTAGTCATGCTGGACACATGACCCGGAAGCTGTCTGCGGACAAATGCCGGCTCCCTCGTAGAACGAGATGAGTACCGCAACCCCAGAGTTGTCCATGACTGGACCTAACGGTCAGGGGTACCTTTACCTTTACTTTTACGTTACAGCCAGCATTTGAACCAAGCCCAAGTTGGGGAGGGAAGCCGTTGTAGACACTGAAACACCATCATCTCCTCTGGCTGTTTATTTCCGTAAGGAGTCTGGCAACTGCATTCTGCGCTAGCTGCAGCAGTGCAAGGCTTCCAGAAACCTGGGATATTCTGCCAGCAAATCTGCTGAGATGCTATACAACTTTAAGCACACACACACATTTTAAGGACACTTACACTAAGCAGTTCCAGAGCGTTCTGATGAAAACTGCAGCACAGGCTCCTTTTCTACAAAGGAAGAACAAATCTTTCATAACAGACCTGTCATCTTTACAAGACGCAGAATTTAGCAGTACAAATGTAGAGGTCCTGAGCTCAGTACGCACAATGGGGTGATTTCGCTGATTAAAAAATAAAATAAAATACAGGAAAGAAGATATACGAGAAGAGCAATTCATGATAAATCAACCAACCTGCCTTTTGTGCTCTGTTTATGATATATATTAATGGCAGCAACTGCCAGAGATTACAGCTCCTTTATTTTAACAGGCGCTCTCTCTAATACAAGCATTCTTTTTCAAAAAATTTTTTTTTAAAAAAATTAAGCGAGATTTCTTGGATGTGCTGAATGGGTGGTAGCACTGCTAGCAATGCTATTTGAACATATGCATGTGTGTGTGTGTGTGTGTGTGTGTGTGTGTGTGATAAAGCAGATTGCACCCAATTCCTGAGAATCCTGTGAAATGGTGAGACCAGAGACTAAACCTGGGGTGTCCTGCAGGCAAAATTATGTGCTCTGCCACTGAGCACCAAACTACAGGTAACATGCATGTTGGTTTTAGCTGGACATATAAAGGGCCCCATTTCCTTCAGTAGCTTAAAGGTAAAGGTAAAGGTACCCCTGCCCATACGGGCCAGTCTTGACAGACTCTGGGGTTGTGCGCCCATCTCACTCAAGAGGCCAGGGGCCAGCGCTGTCCGGAGACACTTCTGGGTCACGTGGCCAGCGTGACATCGCTGCTCTGGCGAGCCAGAGCCGCACACGGAAACGCCGTTTACCTTCCCGCTGGTAAGCGGTCCCTATTTATGTACTTGCACCCGGAGGTGCTTTCGAACTGCTAGGTTGGCAGGCGCTGGGACCGAGCAGCGGGAGCGCACCCCGCCGCAGGGATTCGAACCGCCGACCTTTCGATCAGCAAGTCCTAGGCGCTGAGGCTTTAACCCACAGCGCCACCTGCCTCATCAAACCTAAATCTGGCCATGGCGGAGAGCGTGTTGATTCAAACTGCCCAAGGTCCAGATCAGGGAATTTCACTCATATAACTAACAGATCTGGCACTGTCCTCATGTGGTTTTTCTCATATACTGAAGACACACCTCTTTCTCCTGGCTCTTGATACACGTTCCACTGAAACCAGGACTGAAGTGAGATCCAGCTTCCTGTCTGGAACGTGGAATGGTAGAGTGGCGATCTTGCCCTTTGGCTTGGACAGCAAACAGTTCTGGCCTTCAAAGCTCCCTTCAACACTCTCTTAAAAAGAAGCAAGCTCCATCGCTGCGCGGCCTGATTTGCCCTCTCTCCTGATGCAGAGCGCTCAGACATTTAGCTGTGATTTTTCTGTTGCTCAATAGCTAGTCCTTGAAAACCATGCTTAGCCCATATGGTGTTGCTGACAGTATCAAATGATGCTGGGGATTAATTACAGCTCAGGACATTAATAAAAGGGAATATCTCAGGCATTGCACTGACACGCAGGGCACAGTTGCATAGGAACCCGGCACATCTGCCAAAGCTGTCTGAAGAAACTATTAGCCAATTGCTGCCTCCTGTGCAGAAGAGCTAAAGGCAATTTCACAGTAATAGTTCCTTGCTTTCTGACATGCAGGATGGCAGCCATGGCAGCAAGAAAAACCAACTTAAATATGTATCATGGAATTGCCTTCTTAAGAGAGGCCATAATGGAGAAACCTATATTGATAATCTACAGAAATATTATAAAGGATTAAGTAAAAATAGATTGTTAATGGATGAAAGGAGGAAAGGTAAAGTTACATTATATTAAGATAAATTATAGGATAAAAATTGGGAAAGATGGAAAGGATTTGCTGAAATAGCTAACTGAACTAGAATACAAAAAAAGGGAGGTGCGAGGAGGTCAAGGAAACAAGTTAATGAAAGTTATGGGAAGGTTCGTTGTGGTTTTTTAAATGTTTTTATTTTTCTGTTTTTCTGTTTATTATTATTATTATTATTATTATTATTATTATTATTTCTCTCTGTTCTCTTCTTTTTTTACTGTGATGTGTTGTTATGTTTTTGTTCAATTTGGAATTATGTCTTTTTCTTTTTGTAACATTTAAAACTTTAATAAATATTATTTATTTTTTTTAAAAAAAGATAATCTACAGAGTACGTGTATAGCTGCTGTCTCCGTTTCTCCAAATGCGGCAGGTTTGAGAGGGGAAAGTTTTTAATAATGCGAATGGAAGTGTCTGTTTCAATTCATTTCCTGCTGAGACCCTCACACAGTCAGGAAACACGAAAGGAATGGATTAGGCTGGAGCGACGGAAATGTACAGAGCTAATGCAATTGCAGAGAGATGCTAGTGAGATCCAGAGGCAGCTCAAATGCCAATCAAAAAAGAATTTAAAGGTTTGGAAAAGCAGGCAGGTTCTATCTATATGAATGCCTTGGGCTGTGGTAATAGGTAAAAAAAGGAAACACCCATTGACATGATCAGGCCCTGAAGCAGAGCCATAGCTATGGGGAGAGTGGTTGGGTTTTTTGCATGGCGAGTTCCCGTCTCCTCCCAGTGGAAATAAAGACACATGACACAGATATCTAAGGTTAATGGGCTAAATATGGCCACAACTTTATTGGTTGCAGGTGATGAGCGGTATTGGCTTAGGCATTGGTCCTAACCGACTATCCGGCTTCAGCCTGTTTGCTTGAAGTCCGGGAAGGGTTAACCACCAGTAGAGGGAGTCCTGCTGATGCACATCAACTAGGAACTCCCCCAGGGTCACCGCTTGGGGGCGTGCCTTGGGCCCTCACCTCCATAGGCTTCGGATGGGGCCATGCCCCCCCGGAATCCTTTACCGGACTACCCTTCAGTAAACTGGGGGAGGTGATGGCGCTCCCCCCAACACATCTACATAACAATACCCATACCAATGCTTAACCGCCAATACCTAGGAAGTTGTGACGATTTGCTACGGGGTACAGTGGTGCCCCGCAAGACGAATGCCTCACAAGACAAAAAACTCGCTAGACAAAAGGGTTTTCCGTTTTTCGAGGCGCTTCGCAAGACGAATTTCCCTATGGGCTTGCTTTGCAAGACGAAAACGTCTTGCGAGTCTTGTGATTTTTTTCGCTTTCCCCCCTTTTTCTAAGCCGCTAAGCCGCTAATAGCCGCTTTGCCGCTAATAGCCGCTAAGCCGCTAATAGCACTAATCCGCTAATAGGGTTGCTTCGCAAGACGAAAAACCGCAAGACGAAGAGACTCGCGGAACGGATTCTTTTCATCTTGCGAGGCACCACTGTAGGCGAAAAACCAAGTGGCTGGTGCCAATTTGCCAAGTGGAAAAATTCCTACCAGGCCCCTCAACGACGACCAACCGAGGTCCATAGCAAGGTCAAAGACGAAAAAACCTTAAAGGGCGTGAGGGTGGGAAACAAGAACAGCTGGTTGGAGGGAAAAGAGGGAGATCTCAGGCCGCCCCTGCGTTAAATGGAGGAGGCCACACACCCCAAGCCAGCCGATTGGCTGGCCAGGGGATGATGTGATCAGGATTCCTTCCAGCCCCCGCGCGCATAGTGGTAGGGTGAAGCCCGCAACCCCACCTCCTTCTACGTCAGAAGTGGCTTTGCCTGAAGTGAAGCTGTGTGTACACAAATGCGTATGGGTTGTTTTGTTTTTTGTTTTACCAAACTGGGGCTGTGACCCAGATGAAATAAAGCCTAGTTTCACCCCTGCCTGAAGTACAGAGAGCCAAGCCTGGGATATAATCCCAGAGGAAGAAATGAAGCTAAACAGAAGATCATACTTAAGGATGTTTGTGCAGACTTAATTTCCCCGAATTTGTGGGAAGCCCAGCTCTTCTGAAGTTTGCCAGAGCTGGGGCTGACCCATGACATTTTGGCACCTGAGGCCAGGGCCGTCTTTACACGGGGGTGCAAGGGGTGCGGGACACCCGGGCGCCGAATTCTGGGGGCACCAAATGTAAACCTATTGTATATCGGTCCCCCTCGATTGGCGGCAGTGAAAAGCAATGAAGCGAAAGTCCTCTCTCCCGTCGCTCTGTTACTCCGTAGCGTCAAATATTCCTAAGGAGTCAGGAAACAAAAGCAGTTTTTTTTCCGTTGCATTGTTACAGGTGAGTGATTCCCCCCCCCCTAAAAAAACGGTCAACAACTTTGGTTTTCCCCGTCCCCCAAAAAGCTCAATAAAAGTTAATTTGGAGTGCTGGGCAGATCTTTGCACTCCAGTGGCGCATATGCTAAAGACATATGCCTGAGGCCAACTCCTAGGAACCTTTGCTTCCTCCATAAAATATTTGAGGGGACAGGACCCCCTCAAAGTTAATGGACATTGCCATTTTAATGGCGTGTGTCTTGTGATTAATTATGTTTGGGCAGGGCTTACCTGGGCCTCCCCAGTATTTTCTTCAAGTTGGTAACCCTGCCTGAGGCGAACAACAAAATGGACCCCCTCCACCAGGGAAGAAGAGGTGAGTGAAGATCTACATTGGGAACAAGGTGGGGAACCAAATCAACATTACCCAGTGGTGGGTGTGGTTGCCTCACCTTGTCTCATAGGTGAACCAGTGCGTTGAATCAAAGATGAACCATTCCGGAAGGCTTGCTAGCGCCATCTTGGCACTCAAAATAACCCCGCAACTAATGGGTAGTTGCTGTAGCCATGAGTGATGTCCATAATCCACTTGCTTTGATATACGCTAATTGGCTTAGCTTTGAGAGTATCGTTATCTCTTAAAAGGGTAAAATTGTATTGGGAAATAATTCATAATGAATTGAAAAAAAAATGTTTAAAAGTACTCCCCCCCCCCCCAAAAAAAAACACAGAGTCCTTTTTGTTGGGGATAATTCAGAAGGAAATTCCCAGGTACCAAAAAGGTTATTTATGTATGCCACTACTGCGGCCCGTGTTTTGTTAGCCCCAAAATGGAAAATGAGTGAGGTCCCAGCTAAAGAAGACTGGCAACTTAAGTTGACGGAATATGCACAGCTTGCAGACTTAACACATAGAATAAGAGAACAAGAAGAACATACTTTTAGAGAAGATTGGAAAACATTTATTGAATATATGGGGGAAATTGTGTACACTTGGGAACTGTGGGGTTGCTTTGCTGTAAGTCTACACCTTCCTTCGATAAAGCAATAGAATGGGTCATTCTCATATCTTTAGCTTCCTTCTTTGGGAATCCTGCACCCCATGTCTCCCACACACCCTCTCCTACTGGGTCCACGGTTTTGTGGTTTTATACAGCAGGTCCTGGCTTGAGCCAATTAGAATCAGCTTCAGAAGAGAACAAGCAATGTTTTCTGAATAATCAGCTGATTGCTCCTGCCCTCCTCTGTGACAGAAGCTGCAAGTGAAAGAGAGAGAGAGAGAGAGAGGATGTATATGTTTGTGTAGGAAACTCTTTCTAGAACTTATGGTATGTGAGAGGCAGGTGGGCGTGAGCTGCCAGCGCATGGTACAACTTGATCCCTGTCAACAATGCAAGTGGGGTACTGTTCAGGGCTATTTGCTCTCATAGCATGCAAAACAACACGACAACAAGTTCTCAGCATTTTACTCTCTGTGATTTATTCTAGCCTAGGCATTTCCATAGGGAACATTTGCTTCAAGGTGGATGAGGGCAGATGTAAAAACTAACCAAGTTTTAATGTGCTTGGAGTAATCACCGTTGTGCTAATTCTGCTATAGGAGAGCAAATAATAAAAGAACCTCTCTTCTAAACCTCACTGTCCATCAGATGTAGCCCAGGAGCAGGGGTGCCTTATTTCTGATGTTTGTAAGCCACTTTTGGAACCTTTTTTTTTTTTTTTGGCTGAAGAGCAGGATAAAAGGGATTTAAATACCTTATTGGCCTGAATATAAGCCTCACCCCCCCCCCAATTCTGACTGTGAAAAGTTAAAGTGTGGCTTAAATTAGTGACCTTACAAAAAATGGGCTTTTATAATATCTTTGCTGAAACATATGGTAAAATGGAACGGGTGTGAGTGCCTGTGGATTCTCTCTCTCTCTCTCTCTCTCTCTCTCTCTCTCTCTCTCTCTCTGCCCCTGGCCGAATTTTAACGGTGTGGCTTATATTCGAGCCAATACGGTAGAATAATTATTTTGTGAGCAAACTTTAATTTATTTGTACAGAGAATCAGGAGCAGGAGAAACTTCAAAAATAACTAATAATTTAAGGTTTCCGTTCTCTCTTATTTCTCTCTTTATAAAATATATAGTGATACATTTATACACTCTTTACAAATATATATCTATATATCTATATATCTATATATCTATATATGCAAATGGAAGAGCAAACGAGCCCAAAATAAAATTAGAATTATAATCCATCAAACATACTGTCAGAGCTGCCCCTAGGTCCCAGCTCACAGAGGACCAACGCCCGATCGTCGTTATGTACAAAAGTGTTTATTGAAGTTCAACTTCCATTCCAAAGCCGCAGCGCGCAGCCCTACGTCTTAAACCCTAGACCGGCGAAGTCCCGTCTGAATCTCCTCCCCTCTGACACCAGTTTAAGATCCTAGCCCTGCTCCACCTTTTCCGTTGTTCTCTCCTCCTCTGGGTCCTCCTGCCCGCCGGGGCTTTCCCCTTTCTGGACTCTTCCAACGCTGAGTCGGCTGACTCCTCCCCCTGTCTCCGGCGTGCTTTAGGACCCGGTTCCCAATCCTCATTCTCTGCTGTCCCGCGCTCCTGTACATTTGAACTTGCCTCTCGCGCCAACCCAGTGACCTTCCTCCTGACCGTCACACTGCTTCTGTCACTGCTTCCCTCTTCCGGGATACTGCCCGGATCTGACCTCCCCTCCGTTGTCTGGCTCTCCGATGGAGGCGTGGCCAGCCCTGACTTATCTTCACTCCCTGGTGTGGAATCCTCTGCCCTCGATACCTGGGACTCTTCCCCCCCACTATGCTCTGGTGGGGAAGCTGGTCCTGATTTCCAACTGCTACTCTGGGAGTCCCTGCTGGCCCCTTGCTCCTGGAGTGTCCCCCTTGGGAATCCCCTTGCCCTGGCCACTGGCGCCCCCTTCTGTGAATCTTCCGATTCGCTGGAGAGGCTCATGGAATCTCTCGGGCCACTGTCATCTTCTCCTACGCTGCCCTCAGATTCTTCCCCTTCGCTCTCCATCTCCCCTCTTCCCTGTGCTTCTGCTCCTGAACCCCTGACATCCATCCCCCCCTCGAAGCCCCCCCTTCCCCCTCCCCCTCTTCGGATGCGGGTTCTGGGTGCTCCAGTGTTGTGGGGGTGAGTGCGGGATACAGTTCTTCCCCTCTGGTGTGCAGCTGGCCGGCTGGTTCCGGCCAGTCCGGACTGGGCTCGTCGACGTCGATCTCCTCTGCTTCCATCTCTCTGCAGCTGTGCTCGAACCCAGGATCCTCCCCAACACGTCCATGTCCGTCTCCCCCCCGGTCGCCTCGGGGGATGCTGCCTGCCAAGGCCACTTCAGCAGTTCCCTGCTCCGCCCCACCTCCGGTTGATCATCCCACCAATAAGAGCGGTCTGTAACAGACCCCGAGGGTGATCCCTCCGGCGAGCGTGTGTCGGGTGCTGGTTCCTCATCTGATGAGAACCCCTGAAACGTGCTGGCTGAAAGTGTGGGTGTGAAAAGATATTCGTTGAAATAATCTGCCGGCATAGGTCTGTGTGGGAAGAGTGCATGGAACTCGTCTTTGAGGTAGTGCTCCTCCACGGCATAGTACGGTACCCAGCTGTTGGCGCTGGCCGGGGTACCTTCCCTGGCGAGGAGATATTCAACCCCCTCTTCCCCCCATCTCGAGTCTAAAATCTCTGTGACCTCGTTGAGTGGCTCTGCTCTCGGTGACCCCCCCTTCGTGGGCGCCTCGCTGAGCGGGCCTGGTGCTGTCCCTGGCGCCTGAAACCTGTGGGGTGCCTTGTAGGGCGTGAGCACTGATCTATGAAAGACCGGATGCATTCTGGAACCCTCCGGGAGTGTCAACCGGAAGGCTACTGGGTTGATCTGTGCCTCGACTTGGTAAGGGCCTAGCTGCTTGTGTCCGAGCTTCTTCTTAGCTAACGATCTGGCCGGCACTGCCTGGGCTGCTAACCAGACCCAGTCCCCCACCCGGATGTCCTCCCCAACTCTCCTGTGCCTGTCTGCCTGCATTTTGTAGGCGTGTTTTGCTAGCTCTAACTGCCGTCGGAGTTGCTCGTGGACCTCCTGTAACTCCGCTGCCAAGGCCTCTGCTCCCTGTGGCTCCCCCTCCCCCACTTTCTCCAATCCCGGGAAGGTTCTGGGATGCCGTCCATTGTTGGCGAAGAAAGGTGTCACCCCCGTGGACACGTGTTTCGTGTTGTTGTAGGCAAACTCGGCTAGAGGTAGGTAGTCCACCCAGGTCGAGGGCTGCTGATTCGCGTAGCATCTCAGGTACTGCTGCATGATGGCGTTGACCCTTTCCGCTTGTCCGTTGGTCTGCGGGTGTCTTGCCGACGCTAGGTTGACCTTGACGTTTAGGATGCCCATCAGCTTCTGCCAGAAGCTCGAGATGAACTGGCGCTCCCGGTCAGACAGGATAGACCGCGGTAGTCCGTGCACCTTGAACACGTGGTCTATGAACAGCTTGGCGGTCTGCTCCGCTGTGGCCACCTTCGCGCAAGGAATGAAGTGGGCCATCTTGGTGAACAAGTCTACTACCACGAGCACTGCTGTTTTGCCCCTCGAGCTGGGCAGATCAGTGACAAAGTCCAGTGCCACCCTCTCCCATGGTTCGAGCGGGGTCTGTAGCGGTTCCAACAGTCCCGCCGGCGGTCTGTGCACTGGCTTGGCCCTTTGGCAAGTGTCGCACCTAGTGACGTAATCCGCGACTTCTCCCCGCATCTTGGGCCACCAAAAGTCTCTGGCTACTAATTCCACCGTTTTGTCCGCGCCGAAATGTCCGGCGCTGGGTGCGTCGTGCAACTGTTGTAGTACTCTCGCGCGGAGGTCGTCTCCCGGTACGTAGATGGCCCCTTTGCGGAGGAGTAGGCCGTCTCGTATCTGGAACTCGTCGTCCTTCGCCGTGCCGCTTCGCACTTCCTCCATCTTGGATTGTGCGAAGGAATCTGTTTGCAGCGTGCGACGTACCGCTTCCAGGTCCACGGTGGCCGAAGCGCATGCCCACGCTCTAGGTGCGAAAATGTGTTTGGCCGCCACCGGTGCCGCTTCCTCGAGATACTGCAGCTTCCTGGATAGCGCATCAGCCATGATGTTGTTGTCTCCCGGGATATACTCTATCCTGAAGTCGAAATCCGCAAAGAACTCCGCCCAGCGGATGTGTCTCTGGTTCAGGAACCGCGCCGTGCGCCAGTACTCCAGGTTCTTATGGTCCGTGCGAACCTGCACTGTGTGTTTGGCTCCGATGAGGAAGTGCCGCCACGCCTTGAAGGCTGCATGGATGGCTAGCAACTCCCTGTCCCAGATGGTGTAGTTCTGCTCCGACTTGCTGAGTTTCCTGGAGTAGAAAGCGCACGGCCTCCAGTCCCCTTGCGGATCTTGCTGCAACAGGACCGCCCCCACGGCTCTGTCTGAGGCATCTGTTTCAACCCTCATGGGTTTGCTGGGGTTCACATGTAGCAGCTGTTCTTCGGACGCGAAGAGACGCTTGAGTTTTTGAAAGGACTGCTCCGCCTGCTCTGTCCAGATAAACTTCTTCTTCTTGGAGCTGAGGGTGTCCGTGATGGCCGCCGTCTGCATAGCGAACCCCTTGATAAACTTGCGATAAAAGTTGGCAAAGCCGACAAACTTCTGGACCTCCTTCCGATTGCACGGGCTCTTCCAGTCCAACACTGAGCGGACCTTGGCGCTGTCCATGGCCAGTCCCTTGTCGGACAGTTTGTAGCCCAGGAAATCCACCTCCGTCATGTCGAACTGGCACTTCTCCAGCTTGGCGTAAAGCCTGTGCTCCCGCAGTCTCTGCAGAACCTCCTTGACGTCCCTCTCGTGAGCCTCCTGCGATTCCGAGAAGATCAGGATGTCGTCCAGGAAGCAGACGCACTTCTTGTAGAGGAGTCCCGCTAACACGTGATGCATGAAGGCTTGGAAGCAGTGGGAGCCATTTTGTAAACCAAATGGCATAACTCTATATTCGTAGGTGCCTAGGGGCGTAAACATGGCCGTCTTCCACTCATCGCCCTCCCGCATGCGTATAAGATTGTACACCCCTCGTAGATCCAGCTTGGTGAAGATGCGTCCCTTCCTCACAGTCGCGAGCAGGTCGTCAATTTTGGGCATGGGGAATGCCGTGGGCTTTGTCCTTGAATTTATGACCCTATAATCAACTACAAGCCTCTTTTGGGGCGTGTCTTTTTTCTTCACGAAGAACACAGGACTGCCCCCCACTGCTTTGGATTCTTGGATGAATCCCCGCTTCAAGTTGTGATCTATGAACTCCCTGAGCTCTTGCAGTTCGTCTTCAGACATGGAATACAGTTTTCCAGTCGGCAGCGTCGCCCCCGGCAGGAGGTCAATTTTGCAGTCGTACGGTCTGTGGGGGGGCAGCTTGTCCGCTTCCTTCTCGCAGAAGACTTCCAAAAACCCTTTGTACTTGTCGGGTACCGCTTGCAGCATGCCCAAGTGTAGCTGCGACCCATCCTCTTGCCCCTCATCTTCCTGTCTAGTCAGGATGCAGTGTTCTGCGCAGTAGGATGAGCAGAAGGTCAATTGACGCTGGTACCATGCTAATGCCGGGCTGTGCCTGTGCAGCCAACTCATGCCCAATACTATGGGTGTGTCTGACAGGTGAGTGACATTGAAGCTGATGACTTCGCGGTGATTTCCAATGTGCATCACCATTGGCGGCGTTTGCTGTACCACCTGTCCTCCCAGTAGCTCTCTGCCATCAACCGTGACAACGTGCAGGGGCATCGTGGCTGGTAGGAGTGCTATGCGATGTTGCTTGATGAAGTCCACTCCTACAAAGTCTGCATTACTACCAGAATCAATAGTAATAGGAACTTCCATGGTTAGTCCATTGGGTAGCTGGATCGATGCAGTGAGTTGCACCACTGGTTTGGGCGGGAGGGGGTCTGTGGGCTGTAAGATCCCTGGGGACTGCTTCACTGACTCGTCTGACTGGGCCCCAGTGCCTCTGTCTCCAGCCAGACTCCGTCATTTCCCTGCAGTGGTTCCCCTTGCTGCACTGCTTCCTTTACTGTTGCTGAGGCTGCAGTGTGCTTGTGGATCCTCTGGGGACACTCTTTCGCCATATGCTGAGCACTGTCGCAGATGTAACACTTCCTGTTCCCTCTAGGAGCCTTTGCTTTGACTGCTCCCGGTGTTGGGGCTCTGGTGGCTGTCTGAGCCCTGGCACCACCTATCTCCATCGGCTCCTCTCTCCCTCCCAGTGGAGGCGTGGACTGGGCACGCGCTGTCTCTCTGGGAAAGAAAGGAGGTGATCTAGCTGGCGTGCGTCCCCAACGCCCTTCATCCTTGCTCCAAGGACGTTCTTCCAGCCTCACTCCAATCGCCAGCGCTCTCTGGACAACTTCCTCAGTGCTCTGGGGGTCTCTCCCCCCTCGCAATTTCATCTTTCACAGCCCCATTCAGCCCCTCCCAGAACAGGTCCCTGACGGCGGCTGAGTTTTTTTCCCATCCCAGCGCGTTGACCAATGCAAAAAAGCGGGAGTGATATTGCCGTACAGTGGCTTTGCCTTGTTTCAGTCCATGGATCTCCCTTCTGGCCACATCCACATCCACAGCCGATAGAAAACAAGCATCCATCGCTTTAATAAAGGCATCCGAATTTTGGAGGGCTGGGTCATTATCGCGCCACAGATTGCGCAGCCATGCCTTTGCTTCCCCATGGAGATGAGTTAGTATGAAGCCCACTTTCTCCTGCTCATCTCTAAAGTCCTTTTGCAGCAACTTGAGCGCAAAAACCAGGTCTGCTCTGAAACTAGGATACTGCTGCAGGCTCCCGTCAAAATGGGACACGAGGCTGCCCCCCCTCTTACCGAGACCAATTCCCTCCGGTCTGGCACCCGGCAACCCCTGTTTGATCAGCATTTCCAACCTGGTCTGCAGATCCTGGCAGGCGGCGGCTGCTTCATCCTCCCTCTTTCTGGATGCTGCTATTTCCATGTTGAGCCTTGTGACTGCTTCTTGCAAGGCTGCCATTCTTTCATCCGTACTCATCCTTCCCGATCTTCATGAGCTCGCAAAGCACCAAGCTTCGCCCTTCGCCGCTTCAACTCACGCTGCGAAGGTTTATGAGACGGGACTTACTGTCAGAGCTGCCCCTAGGTCCCAGCTCACAGAGGACCAACGCCTGATCGTCGTTATGTACAAAAGTGTTTATTGAAGTTCAACTTCCATTCCAAAGCCGCAGCGCGCAGCCCTACGTCTTAAACCCTAGACCGGCGAAGTCCCGTCTGAATCTCCTCCCCTCTGACACCAGTTTAAGATCCTAGCCCTGCTCCACCTTTTCCGTTGTTCTCTCCTCCTCTGGGTCCTCCTGCCCGCCGGGGCTTTCCCCTTTCTGGACTCTTCCAACGCTGAGTCGGCTGACTCCTCCCCCTGTCTCCGGCGTGCTTTAGGACCCGGTTCCCAATCCTCATTCTCTGCTGTCCCGCGCTCCTGTACATTTGAACTTGCCTCTCGCGCCAACCCAGTGACCTTCCTCCTGACCGTCACACTGCTTCTGTCACTGCTTCCCTCTTCCGGGATACTGCCCGGATCTGACCTCCCCTCCGTTGTCTGGCTCTCCGATGGAGGCGTGGCCAGCCCTGACTTATCTTCACTCCCTGGTGTGGAATCCTCTGCCCTCGATACCTGGGACTCTTCCCCCCCACTATGCTCTGGTGGGGAAGCTGGTCCTGATTTCCAACTGCTACTCTGGGAGTCCCTGCTGGCCCCTTGCTCCTGGAGTGTCCCCCTTGGGAATCCCCTTGCCCTGGCCACTGGCGCCCCCTTCTGTGAATCTTCCGATTCGCTGGAGAGGCTCATGGAATCTCTCGGGCCACTGTCATCTTCTCCTACGCTGCCCTCAGATTCTTCCCCTTCGCTCTCCATCTCCCCTCTTCCCTGTGCTTCTGCTCCTGAACCCCTGACACATACCAATATCGTTTGTAAAAGGGCAATGCCTATTTTTGCAAGCCTTAATAAAAGGTTGCCAATTTCTTTAAAAGAAAACAAAGTAAATTTTGTCCTTTTTTTGTTCTGTATCCCAAATGTAACCAATTAATTCTGCAGGCATTTCCCACCAATTCTGTGTTCAGGATGTTATCTACCCTCCAGTATTTTACATTACCTATTAATCATTTATTTATTTAATACATTTTGCTTACTGCTTGATTGTAGAGAACCTCAAAGAGGTTTGCAAAAGAATAAGAAAAAGATGAAACCATAAAACTATCACAATTTTTTTTACAAGCATAATTTGAAACACACAGAAAGCTAAAACCACAATAGAGTAGGCTAAAACGAATTAAAACTCAAACAAACTTTCTGAACCTTGCCTGAATAAGAATGTAGAGATTGGTTGGTGAAAGATTGGTGGAAAAAACAATAATTCTATTTATTGTGATTTGAATATCAGACTGAAACATATATGCTACAGTGCAAATCCACCAAACACGTTAGGAAGTCTATGTCTCATGTGATCCATTTTGAAGAACACAATTTTCTCTTAGATATGTACTTAAAAGTCTTATCAGATTTCCACATATATGCTCATGTTGCAAAGTTAGTATTTTGTCTGATGTCTTCATTGCGATACATGGTTCTAATGGGGATGGGGTTTTAATGGGTGTTGTTTTATTTGGATTAAAAGGGATGCAGGTGGCGCTGTGGTCTAAACCACAGAGCCTAGGGCTTGCCGATCAGAAGGTCGGCAGTTCAAATCCCCACGATGGGGTGAGCTCTCATTGTTCGGTCCCTGCTCCTGCTGACCTAGCAATTTGAAAGCACATCAAAGTGCAAGTAGATAAATAGGTACCACTCCGGTGGGAAGATAAACGGCATTTCCGTGCGCTGCTCTGGTTCGCCAGAAGCGGCTTAGTTATGCTGGCCACATGACCTGGAAGCTGTTTGTGGACAAAAACCGGTTCCCTCGGCCTATAGAGCGAGATGAGTGCGCAACCCCAGAGTCGTCTGCGACTGGACCTAATGATCAGTGGTACCTTTACCTTTACCTTTTTTTATTTGGATTGTTTTAAGTGTCCTTAAGTGTTATATGTTAATTTGTATTTTGCATTTGTATATTTCTTGGACATCTGAAGGCAGTCTTGTACAGGGAGGTTTCTAAAGATTTGTGTGTGTGTGTGTGTGTGTGTGTGTGTGTGTGTGTGTTTTAATATTTTGTTGGAAGTAGCCCAAAGTGGATGGGGCAACACAATCAGGTGGTTGGCATATAAATAATAAAGTTGTTGTGGTTGTTGTTGTTGTTGTTGTCGTCATATGAGACAGAAACTCAAACACAGAAGATTAGGTGAGCAGCTGGTATTGCAAGTCTATTCTGGGTTTTAACATTAGGCATTCTTCCAAATCTGCCTTCACAGGAGCCTCAGCCCCATGCAAGGGGAAAAAAAAGGTAAAGGACCCCTGGACGATTAAAGGTAAAGGTAAAGGTACCCCTGCCCGTACGGGCCAGTCTTGACAGACTCTGGGGTTGTGCACCCATCTCACTTAAGAGGCCAGGGGCCAGCGCTGTCCGGAGACACTTCCGGGTCACGTGGCCAGCGTGACATCGCTGCTCTGGCGAGCCAGAGCCGCACACGGAAACGCCGTTTACCTTCCCGCTGGTAAGCGGTCCCTATTTATCTACTTGCACCCGGAGGTGCTTTCGAACTGCTAGGTTGGCAGGCGCTGGGACCGAGCAGTGGGAGCGCACCCCGCCGCAGGGATTCGAACCGCCGACCTTTCGATCGGCAAGTCCTAGGCGCTGAGGCTTTAACCCACAGCGCCACCTGCGCCCTGGACGATTAAGTCCAGTCAAAGGCAACTATGGGGTTGTGGCACTCATCTTTCTTTCAGGCCAAGGGAGCCGGCCTTTGTCACAGACAGCTTTCTGGGTAATGTGGCCAGCATGGCTAGACCACTTTTGGCGCAACGGAACACTCTGACGGAAACCAGAGTGCATGGAAACGCTGTTTACCTTCCCGCCACAGCGGTACCTATTTATCTACTTGCACTGGTGTGCTTTCGAACTGCTAGGTTGGCAACGGGAGCTCACTCCATCAAGGGGATTTGAACCGCCCAACTTCTGATTGGCAAGTCCAAGAGGCTCAGTGGTTTAGACCACAGCTCCACCCGGGAGTAAATCCCTTTGAATGCAGCAGAGACTGAGCTATAAGTGATTTTAACAATGGGAATTGTATTTTTAGTTACCACCCTGTTGTGCTGGTGCATCTGAATAATTTGACTCTCCATTAACTGTGTAGTAGCTTCCACCATTCTAAACAGCTGCCTGAAATTAATGCTTCTTAATGAGCCATTGGTCAAACGGAGCATTTCCATCTGTTAATTGCAATGATATAAGTACTTGTCGAAGAGGGAAAGAAGATTCTCTTGATAGCAGCTCTTGTATTTTCCACTGGTCAAGGAAATTAGTGAAAATGGAACTTATTTGCAACAGTTTCTTCCACCCAGGCCTCATATTCTTCATTTCAGGGAGTTGCTGTAACTCAGAAATTCAAATGATATAACCTTGCTTCATAACCAGCTTTGGGGTGTGTGATAGGAATTTGAGGTCTTAGATATATGTTAAATGTTCATAAGTGTACCAACCAAGCACGTACATAGATCAGCACAGGAAGACCGACCTGGAACCATTTTGATTCCCAAACTGAGCAAATGTTTTCTCTGCAAGGTCAAAGGAAAATGGAAAAGCCTCCCCATTGTCTTTTCCTTCACAAATCCTGTCTTAAGGGCACATTTAATATATGAATAGTGTGTGAGGCTGTGACCTGGCTCAGAAACTAAGTATTTATCATTACAAAAGACTGGCCAGACCCCCCCAGGCAATCCAATCAAGTGACCATTAATGGCAGACAGGAGGTAAACAAACCACTCAGATTTCTGCTGTAAACAGCCCTTTTTGTGATGTAGGTATGATGTATCTGGGGTGGTGGTCTTGGGTTACACCCCTTCTGTGATGTATGTATGATGTATGGAGGGGTGGTCTTGAGCTCCAGGGCAGGGAATTTAAAATGTCTATATATGCCCTTGCGCACCGTTGTTCTGGGTTCCTCCTTCCTCCTGTGTGTGTGGTGAATGAGGACCCTGTTGCAACAGATCAATAAAGATCAGGCTTACTAGCTGCTTTGCTTCTCAATATTCTCTGGTTGGCCTCTGCTATTTTTTCCTACCAATAGGGAACCTACCTAAGGATTCTATATGGGCTCTTGGGTACCCCATTGAGGCATCTAATCATAGCCTGCATTTTTATCAAGGCTTATATTTTGATCAGGGCCTGTATTTTAAAATGAGCTTAAAGATTTTCAAATGTTTTATGCCAGGCAGAAGACCAGCTGCCTAAGTACTTTGGCAAGATGTTTATCCTCCTGGACAAGGGGCCCCCCTGATTTATAGCAGAAAACAATTCTCAAAGTCGTAAAAAGGGAATTACAGGCTGAGAGCAAAGGTTACACTGACCCTACATATTACAGAATATAAAAGGCTGAGAAAAAACAGAATTAAGAGTTGGTAAATAGTAAAATAAAACCATGTGCCTCCCATTAAACTTGAGCCATATTTTCCTAAGGTTAAAGGGCAAGAGCAAATGGAAAAAGCAGCCAGCTGGAGAAGGGGGGTGTAAACAGAAGAAGAGGCTTCTTCCTATTTTATTTTGAGGCTGTAAACTGTTCCTTCCTTTTTACTTCGAGAAGGTTTATTCTTCTAAAAAGCTATCTATGATAATGTATGAAATATATTGGCTTAAATGTAATTATGCAAAGGATTTAGAAACTAAGAAATGTTAAATCCTTATGCTAGATTCTTATTTCATATAGTTGGAAGAGACCACAGGGGCCATCGAGTCCAGCCCCCTGCCAAGCAGGAAGCACCATTAGAGCACACATATGGTTGTCAGGCCTTTGTTTAAAGACCTCCAAAAGAAGGAGATCTTTCAATGATGATGTGAACTCAAGATCTCTGACATCTGTTTAAGATAAAAATTTAAAACTATTAACCATCTGTTTTGGAGGGCAATAGGGCAAGGAGGGCAAGAGGTGAGCTGGTAATTAAGGTTCCTTGTTGAGACAAATGTAAGATAAATGACTACTTATTTGTCATTTATAGATAGAAGAATATATAGCTTTTATTTCCCATAAAAGGCAATAGGAAATGGGTGTATCTTTTGTGATTGGTTCTAGCAAACAGCCAATAGGAATTTCAACCAGGCTGATTGGACAGAGGCAGCCAAAGGAGGAGCAAGGGGGCTGGGTTAAGGAAATATAAGTGCTGGCCATAATGGCAGGAGGCCAGGCCAGAGCTTGGTAACCATATGCCACTGTGCCTCTCATTTATTTGTCTGACAAATAAATTATTATTTTAATTTCTCTATTGCTGCGTTGAATATTTCATTCCAGCTAAGCGTTAACCACAAGCAGGGTGCTACACCATAAGGGAAAAAGAACAGAGATTTTTGTTTACAACAGAGGAAGGTGGTGGAAAGGGCCATGGAGGGGCAGCTGCAGGGTACAGATTTTATGGGAAAGAAAGGACATTGGTGGGTTTGTGGCAACAGAGAGTCCACATCCTGCCATTCTTCTCACACTCCATCAGAACTGCCGTATTAAGTGGGGAGCCTCTTGCACTTGAAGGGACGCGGGTGGCGCTGTGGGTAAAACCTCAGTGCCTAGGACTTGCTGATCGTAAGGTCGGCGGTTCGAATCCCCGTGACGGGGTGAGCTCCCATCGTTCGGTCCCAGCTCCTGCCCACCTAGCAGTTCGAAAGCACATCAAAGTGCAAGTAGATAAATAGGTACCGCTTTATAGCGGGAAGGTAAACGGCGTTTCCGTGTGCGGCACTGGTGCTGGCTCGCCAGATGCAGCTTCGTCACGCTGGCCACGTGACCTCAGACGGCGCTGGCTCCCGGCCTCTTGAGCGAGATGAGCGCGCAACCCTAGAGTCGGTCACGACTGGCCCGTACGGGCAGGGATACCTTTACCTTTACCTTTACTCCTGCACTTGAACACAAAATTGGCATGTGAATACAAGAAGCAAGAGTGTGCTGGTCCCGGGGGGGAAGGTTACCGTTGGCGTAGTCAAAGTCCAGTCCTGGGTCACTAGCCTGGAATCAGTCCCCAAGGAGCGGGGCGAGGTCCGAAGCAGGAAGCCGGTCGGGGACAGGAGCACTGGTGAGTCAGGTCTGGGTCCGGGCAGGAACAGGTACTCAACAACGACATTGCTCCCACAACCTGGGACCGGGCCGACTGGCCTTTATCTGTTCTGAGGCCAGGGGCGGTCCCGGCCCCCAGGAGACCCGCCTCTCTTGGCCTTAAGGCGAGCACTCCTCCTGGGAGAAACCAGTTCCCTTCGCCTCTCTGCCCTTCGCCTCTGCAGTTCAGGAGAGGCTGAAGGGTTACTGGGCCCAGGGGGAGACTCACCTGCAGGCACTGAGTCCTCAACCACCTCTGGAGCCAGAGTGGATTCACCTGGTTCCTGCTCCTGAGGATCCGGCACAGGTGCAGGCGCTTCAGAATCAAGGCCCTGCCCCATTTCAGCCGGCCCTGGAGGCGGGGACTCCTGTGCAGGCTGGGATTCCTCTGGTTCAGCCTCTGAATCGGAATCCCAGGCCATCACAAAGAGCATGACTGTGATGCGTTCACTAGATAATGTTTACACGATGTAATCTAGTCTTTTAAAATATGAAATTCTTCCCTGAGATTATGACAGTGCTGATTTGTCTGCCTGGTGCTTGTGCAACTTTCAGAGGATTCTGGGATGTATACTGGACGTTCCAGAGATTACGAACATTCTCTGAGTTCATGAGAGGGGCTGTTCCATTGCTCTTTGCTCTACATCAGGGATGCCCAACAGGTCGATCAGGATCGACTGACCAATCCCAGGGAGGTTTTGGTAGATCACAATAGATCGCTGGCTCCTCCATCCTGCCCCGCCCCTGCCCCGCCCTCTAGATCGCTAGAGTGGAAGTTGGAGTTATCACAGCGAGGCTGACTGTCTCATTAGCAATCTCTTTGTGAGCACCATATTTATTTATCAGACCCAATCCCCTAAATTCACGAACAATTCCTCCCTAAAAACAGGAGGTTCTTCCCTAAAAAAAAAAGGCTCAACAACATTGACCTGAAACACGCCCCCCCCCCAGGGGTAGATCCCTGCCAGATTTTAATTGTGTGAGTAGATCGCAGTCTCCAGGAAGTTGGACGTCCCTGCTGTACATGAACTGAGAATGTGATTTAGAACATACCCAACATACTCTAAATTGCGAAATAGGGTCAGTGAAGACTGATTAGCTTTCTTCCAGGTAAACTTAGACTCAGAGAGCTGCGTATTGGAAGGGATCCCCAATGCAGGAATCATAGGTAAAGAATTCCTGACAGATGGCCATCCAAACTCTGCTAAAGAAACCTCTTACTGTCAGGAAATAGCCTGATGTATTTTGGAATACCTCGCCACTGTGATCCATGTGACGGTCACCTCCAGGCTTGATTATTGTAACTCACTCTATGTGGGGCTGCCCTTGAAACTGACCCAGAAACTCCAGCGGGTGCAGATTGCCGTGGCGAGATTCCTTACGGGGTCCCCGCTGCAGGATCACATTCAACCAGTGCTATACCAGCTGCACTGGCTCCCGGTGGAGTACAGGATCAGGTTTAAGGTGCTGGTTTTAACCTTTAAAGCCGTATACGGCTTAGGACCCTCGTACCTACAGGACCGCCTCTTCTGGTATGCCCCACGGAGGACCTTACAGTCTGCTAACAAAAACACCTTGAAGATCCTGGGCCCCAGGGAAATTAGACTGGCCTCAACTAGAGCCAGGGCCTTTTCGGCTGTGGCCCCGGCCTGGTGAAACGCTCTCCCACAAGAGACCAGGGCCCTGCGGGATTTGACATCTTTCCACAGGGCCTGCAAGACAGAGATGTTCCACTAGGCGTTTGGGCAGGATCCAGTTTGACTTACTTTCCTTTGTATAAAACAAACCCAAAGGAGGCCCCCAACCCACTCACAGATCCTTGTATGATCTGTGGAAATAGTTGGTCCTGGCTAGTATTAACCACTCTCAATTCTTACCTGATAATTGCCACCTGCCCAGATTTTAACTTGTCTGAATTAATTGTAAGATGCATTTTAATTGATTGATGTCTGTTTTTATGCATATTGTGTTGTTTTTATGATGTTAGCCGCTCTGAGCCCGGCCTCAAACAAAAATACAAATAAAAATTTATACAAATAAAAATGTATTATTATTATTAATACTCCTCGGTTGCTGGCATCCATCTGTTTTGGGAGACAATGGAGGAGTGCGCCTTTGGGGGTGAAGTCAAACTGCTGGAGGCTTACAGCGCCTGCTGTGGCTGTAGAGACTGATATGGGAGGGACATGTTTTGTTGCAGCTGGGCAGATGAAGGCTTCCGGTTGCACTGCTGCAGATTCACCAAAGGGGCTCTTCTTTCTGCGCTCCTCCCAGTGATCATTCTTCCTTTGGTCACTGCTATGGATGCACGACCTGAATGCCCTTCTCCGGGCACTGCGGTCGTCTGCATGGGATTCCCACATGGCAGGATTGATGTTGCCAGCCTCCATGCCACATTTGCAGACATCTTTGTAACACAGAGTTGTTAGCAATTCTTGCTAAGTGCATGGGCCAGTCTAGTAATGGATTTCAGGAAGCCTTCAACTTCCTTAGGGTTGATGTTCTGGGGATTGTAAAGGTAAAGGTCCATTAGGTCCAGTCACAGACGACTCTGGGGTTGCGGCGCTCATCTCACTTTATTGGCTGAGAGACCCGGCGTACAGCTTCTGGGTCATGTGGCCAGCATGACTAAGTCGCTTCTGGCGAACCAGAGAAGTGCATGGAAACACCATTTACCTTCCTGCCAGAGCAGTACCTATTTATCTACTTGCACTTTGACATGCTTTCAAACTGCTAGGTGGGCAGGAGCTGGGACCAATCAATGGGAGCTCACCCCGTCGGACTGCTGACCTTCCAACTGGCAAGCCCTAGGCTCTGTGGTTTAGACCACAGCGCCATATACCGTATTTTTCGCCCTATAGGACGCACTTTTTCCCCTTCAAAAATGAAGGGGAAATGCGTGTGCATCCTATGGGGCGAATGCAGGCTTTCGCTGAAGCCTGGAGAGCGAGAGGGGTCGGTGCGCACCGACCCCTCTCGCTCTCCAGGCTTCAGGAGAGCCGCAGCGCCAGCCCCACAAGGTCGGGGGACAGCGGGGAGGCGGAACACCGCCATCCCGCTGTCTCCCGATGTGGTTTGGAGGCTGACGGCGGGGAGACGCGTGCTTCTCCTGGCCGCCAGCCCCGCAAGCTCCGGGGACAGCGGGGAGGCGCAGCGCGTCTTCCCGCTGTCCCCGGACCTGATCTGCAGGCGGGCGGCGGGGAGAAGGGCACTTCTCCCCGCTGCCTGCCCTCAAGCTCCGGGGACAGCTGGGAGGCGCAGCGCGTCCTTCCCCTGTCCCCGGGCCCGGTCTGCAGGCGGGCGGCGGGGAGAAGAGCGCTTCTCCCCGCTGCCGGCCCCACAAGCGCCTGGGGGGAAATACATTTTTTTCTTTATTCCCCCCCAAAAAACTTGGTGCGTCCTATGGGCCGGTGCGTCCTATGGGGCGAAAAATACAGTAGTCATAAACCTATTGGGTTCAATAGCAGGCCCATTCCACTGTGGAACAGCTCTTACCTTAAATTGTCCACAATTAAGGTCTTGCCCCCAATAAGCTTTCAAGGAGCTTTACGGTTCATATGAACATAGTCTGAAAGGTTCTGTTGTAATCTTGGTGAGCAAGCTGTAAATTAATACGACAAAACTTGCTTGGAGGGATGTATCGATGATAATTTCCTAAGACTTCTTTATGTAAAAGCATGCACTTTCAAGGGCAAAACGGGATTTCCAAAGTGCCTCTTTGGGAAAGGCATTCATATTAAGGATAAAACCTCTCATTCAGGCAGGAGACTGGATCTGGTGACACATTAAGCATTGCAGATGCAAAGCCATCTGTTCTGGTGGATACCTTACCCAGTGTTTTAGAAGCAAGTACTTGCATATCAATTCTCCCTGCTGCCTCTGAAGTTCTGTGGCAAGAGGAGTATTGATTCCACTTTTGGAATTCCTTGTGAATTCTCAGAGGGGGAGATTGTATTTCCTATAATTAGGACTCATTTCTGCTGGAGAGATTAAGGCAGTGGCAACTTTCAGACTGTGAAAACTGTGATCTAACAAGCGGATCAGGAAGCTGAGCCATTTGTAGGAACTAAAGGTGGCACCTCCATTCATGTTTCTCAATAAAAGGTGATACTGGGAAGAAAGAGAGCTATGTTCATAAAACAGACAAATCGGAACTTATAAGGATTAGTTGCTTATATGGCACTTTCACTTGAAAAACTAAACTTACGTAATTAATCACATAAATTATCTTAATTGTTTTGCGATTATGTAATTCTACCCCATTCCTTTCAATGCAAAGAAAATGCAGTGCAGATTGGCATGTATATGCATGTAATCAATTACATATCATTTGTGGGCAGAAAGCAACAGAAGCCGATACTGATCAATCATATTTGCTGGGTGGATTTCTGTTTAGGATATGGTATGGAAGAGCAACCATTGGCTATTTTGACTCCTGCCAGCATCCTCCTCCTTAGTGTCAGTAGCTTGTAGAAGTCAAAAGTCACAGGTCTGCCTGCCTTCTGTGACAGTACAGTGGTACAGTACTTAATTCGTTCTGGAGGTTCGTTCTTAATCTGAAACTGTTCTTAACCTGAAGCACCACTTTAGCTAATGGGGCCTCCCACTGCCGCTGAGCCGCTGCTGTGCAATTTCTGTTCTCATCCTGAAGCAAAGTTCTTAACCCGAGGTACTATTTCTGGGTTAGCGGAGTCTGTAACCTGAAGCGTATGTAACCTGAAGCGTATGTAACCCGAGGTACCACTGTAGTCCTTATGGGCACCAGCCACTGCTGCTATAATACAGTCACTGGTACAGTTTTTCAACTTGCGTGTCGAGGTCCCCAAGCCATAATTTGGCATAATTTTGGCCACAACTTTATTAAAATACAAAATGTGAGTGGTTGCTTAGGCATTGGTTGCAACTATCTGTCCCCGCCCAGGGACACAACTGACATCCGCAAGCCTGTGAAGTCAGTAAGGGAAAACATTATATGGGGAGTAGATGGAGCTGGGTACCAGACCCTCACCTCTCCCCAAATGCTCCCAGGGGCTCTTGCGTGGCCCTAGCCCCTTTTACAGGGGTGCGGACAAAAGCATGGTGAGCCCCTGGATTCCTTTAACGGAATACCCTTGCAGCAACAGCATTGGAGGGGCAGGCACAGCCAACCCTTACCCCTCCACCAACCAATTTTCTAAAACCAATGCCTAACTGCAACCTTACAAGTTGTGGCGATTTGCTGCGCAGTAGGCAAAAACCAAATGGCACCAGCCAATCAGCCAAATGGACAAAATTCCTGCAGGGACGCAGGTGGCGCTGTGGGTTAAAGCCTCAGCGCCTAGGGCTTGCCGATCGAAAGGTCGGCGGTTCGAATCCCTGTGGCGGGGTGCGCTCCCGCTGCTCGGTCCCAGCGCCTGCCAACCTAGCAGTTCGAAAGCACCTCCGGGTGCAAGTAGATAAATAGGGACCGCTTACCAGCGGGAAGGTAAACGGCGTTTCCGTGTGCGGCTCTGGCTCGCCAGAGCAGCGATGTCACGCTGGCCACGTGACCCGGAAGTGTCTCCGGACAGCGCTGGCCCCTGGCCTCTTAAGTGAGATGGGCGCACAACCCCAGAGTCTGTCAAGACTGGCCCATACGGGCAGGGGTACCTTTACCTTTACCTTTACCTTTAGGCAAAAACCAAATGGCACCAGCCAATCAGCCAAATGGACAAATTTCCTACCAGGCCCCTGCCCCAAAAGCTGATGACCCCATGACAGGCACAGCAAGGTCAAATGCGACAAACGCCCTAAAATTAGGGAGGGTGGACGGGTGATCCGATGCGCGCAGCAAAAAGAGGAAGCTCAACGCTGCGCGCAGAGAATATATAACCCAAGGCTGTCAATCAATAATTGGCAACATCAAACTCTCCCCAACAACAAGAGGAACCCAATCACAACGGTGGACATCAAAACTAACCTGCCCGGCAACAGCGAGGTGTCTTGTTAACCCCACCGCAACCTGTGCTCTCCATGAAGAAGAACACGCTTTGTATAAATCACAGAAACATGAAATTTTAGAGATGGAAAGGAGCCCAAGGGTTTTCTAGTCCAACCCCCTGCAACGAAGGTATCTCAACTAATGCATCCATGATACATGGCAATCCAGCCTCTGTTGAGAAACCTCCAAGCCCCACCCCCTCTTATATTTGTGCAGGTGTTTCTTCTTGCCTATGTGCAGAACTTTCTATTTGTTCCTATTGAAATTCGTTTTGGGGCCCAGTTCTCCAATCTGTTCAGGTCGTATTGAATTCCAAGTCTGTCTGCGGAATTAGCTACCCCTCCCAGTTTGGTGCCATCTGCAAATTGTTTACCAAATGTGTACTTTAAAAAAAAATTAAGCAAAGCCTGAATATAAAACTGGGAGAATGTGCACCAAGCTTTTCAAAAACAGAAATAAAAAAATCAGCTTGCCTGAAGTATGGGATAAGAGAGAAAGCTGAAGAAGACCCAGCAGTTGACCTAATTCTTGATAGATTGTGTTTCTGCCATGCAAACTGTGATTCCGGGAGCAAACTATTCTTGCCTAGATGGAGAGGAACCTACTAAGGGTTGGGTTGTTGTTTTTTGCAGATACAGCTCCTCAGGTGAGGGTGAAGAAGGCTGTACCTTCTGCACAGTTGCTCTAGGTTGTTGTTCTTTAGTCATGTCTGACTCTTCGTGACCCCCTGGACCAGAGCATGCCAGGCACTCCTGTCTTCCACTGCCTCCCACAGTTCGGTCAGGCTCATGTTTGTAGCTTCGAGAACCCTGTCCCACCATCTCGCCTTCTGTCGTCCCCTCTCCTTGTGCCCTCCCTCTTTCCCAACATCAGGGTTTTTTCCAGGGAGTCTTCTCTTCTCATGAGGTGGCCAAAGTACTGGAGCCTCAGCTTCAGGATCTGTCCTTCCAGTGAGCACTCAGGGCTGATTTCCTTCAGAATGGAGAGGTTTGATCTTCTTGCAGTCCATGGGACTCTCAAGAGTCTCCTCCAGCACCACAATTCAAAAGCATCAATTCTTCGGCGATCAGCCTTCTTTATGGTCCAGCTCTCACTTCCGTACATCACTACTGGGAAAACCATAGCTTTAACTATACAGACCTTGCTCTAGGTACAGATGCCCAACTGGCCTCCATTAGGAGTCACAGAATTATAGAACTGAAGAGTTGGAAGGGACCTTTAGGGTCATCTAGTCCAACCCCCCTGCAATGCAGGAAGATGCAGTTGTCTCATAGGGGGATCGAACCTGCAACCTTGACATTATCAGCACCATGCTCTCAGTATCTGAGCTATCACGGGTAATGCTAGTATGAGCATTTGTTCAAACCCCTCCCTCCAACAGATAGATAATACAGTCCCCAAGGCTCCTTTCTTGTGTAGACTGATGTTTGACTTTATGCTGATGATATTCAGATGATCAGAGTCCCAAAGCGTCTTCTTTTTTATCAGAAGCAATTGCTTACTTGCCAAAGTCTTCCTGGATTTTATGCTGGTGCATATCTGTCCCTCCCTATCTGGTGTAGCCTCTGATCGATGAAAAGTTCCCCATTAAATGCCCCCCTGGGCACCCACGGCTTCCCTGGGTCACGCTCCTTTTATCTGAAAATCGGCATGCGCGCCTTAATTTATGCAAGGAGGCTTATCCGACATGCCTCACATTTAAAGTGAAGTTTGAGGTTTAATAGCAGCCACACTGCACGAGGAATTGCAAATTTAACGTTGATTTAATCACTCTGGCGAGGAATCGCATTGTTATTGTTTCCTATCTTTGTAGATACTTCTTGATTAATTTGCAGGAGGAGCTCGTCAAAAGCAGCAGGAAGGGAAGGCAGACCAGAACCGCTCTAATTAAGGAGAAGGATGTGGGATGATCACGTAAGTGGCTGTGATGAAATGTACGGAGCCCCATGAAAAATGAAGGGACCCTGACTAGCACAGCAAGGAAGGGTGAGGTCCCTGCATGTGGCAGGAGACAGCATGGGGTTCTCACTGAGGTCAGCGGGAGGGAAGATTCCTTAAGGTTAATGGGAACTTCAAATATTTTCAGTCTAAGAGATCTGTGTATGCATGCATATAGGCTAGAGTTGCCAGGCTGAGGTGCTCTTATTAGTTACACCAGGGGTGGGGCATCTGAAAGCCCTCCAGATGTTGTTGGACTCGAACTCTCATCAATAATAATAATAATAATAATAATAAATTTTATTTATATCCCACCCTCCCCAGCTGAAGCTGGGCTCAGGGTGGCTAACAACAATAAAATAATACAACATTCTAAAATCATTTCATTATAAAATTAATTCAAATCAAATTCATGGCAACCATTGGGCTAGAGTTCTGTGAAGATTGCCAAAGGTGGGGTCAGGCTGCGCCCTGACCAAAGGCCTGGCGGAACAGCTCTGTCTTGCAGGCCCTGCGGAAAGATGTCAAATACTGCAGGGCCCTAGTCTCTTGGTACAGAGCGTTCCACCAGATCAGAGCCGCAGCCGAAAAAGCCCTGGCTCTAGTTGAGGCCAGCATAACCTCTCTGTGGCCCGGGACCTCCAAGATGTTTTTGTTTGAAGATCATAAGTTCCTCTGTGGGACATACCAGGAGAGGTGGTCCCGTAGGTACGAGGGTCCTAGGCCGTATAGGGCTTTAAAGGTTAAAACCAGCACCTGACCATCGTGGCCAATGGTACCTGAAGGACCACAGGTTCCCCATCTCTGAGTTGCACAGGACGGCATATTTGGTAGGTGCATGTTTCTCCTGTGGGTACCCAAGGGAGCATTTCATCGGGAACTTTTTATCAATCGGTGGCTACCCTTTGATGGCAACTGGAGTTGTTCTGCTACATAACTAGTCATCAGGGCCAGCCCAAGGCATTTTGGCACATGAAGGCGGATCAGAAATTAGCATCAGCATTTAAACCAAACTGTGATTTTTCTAATTGATTTGTATTTTTGCTCTGTTGTATTCCTTGCACACCACTTTCATTGTAGTTACGCCACATATAACTTGCCCAAATAAATAACACAAGTCCACAGCACGGCTTTTCAAGGTCAACCGTTACTGTCATGCAGGTTCGGTCTAAAAAACTGTTGTGTACTGAAGTTCTCACCCTGGGCCAGCAGGGGGATACTGTACATAGTTTTCACTCAGGTCCACATATGCAAATAAGGAATTGAAAGTGACATTCAGTGATTGGATAGTTACAGAAAGTTGTTACTGTTATGTTGTAGTGCAGCTCTATATAAGCAGGCTGGCTGAACCCTTTAGTTCAGTTCAGTTCTGGCCTGTGAATAAACAAGAGCTGTCTGAAGAATCGCTGTGTCGTCTGATATGTTCACCCACAACTTAACAGAAACAATCCACAAAAAGGGTTAATCCCAGCACTGCAAGAATATTGGTTGCGCAACCATGATTTGAAGCAACAGCTACATGCAAAATGTAAGATGTTACGACCCCATCTTTACACTGCGAAAGATGATGCAGTAAAGAGCGATGCAAATGCATTTTGGATGGATCAGATTTATAAACTAATTTTGGATAAGCTGCAGACATCTTACGGATAAATCCATTTTAACTAGATCAGCTGCAACATGGGACCCACTTTTATTTTTGCCATGTTTTAAAGCATGCAAGTAGGGCAGCACCTCTTTCCATCCTTATCTACCGTAATGAAGATCAGTCGGCAGCAATTACTTGGATAGAGAAATAGAGAGAGAAATAGGTTGGTCCCAAGGTGCTTGATTTGTTCTTTTGTTTTGCCGTTACCAGGATCATGCCTGTGATGGAAGAAGAAGAGAGGAAAAACTCTCTGCAATTTATCAATTCAGGGCGATGGCAAGAGTGACCTGTTCTTCCTGCCACAAAGTCTTGATCCTGTTCTGCAAGACAAAATGCCCCCCTCTTTGACACCCAACTGAGGCTCCCAACAACCCACATTGTCTCAATTTGGCTTAACCAAATACAGGTGCCACATACTAATACCCATTCTTCATTTGTAAGTATTGAATAGTTTAATGTGGCAACACCTGAGCACTGGAACTGTCTGGACTCAGCTACATTAGTAAAAAAAGCCATCATTTTGAATGTGTTATAAGCATCCAACACTAGATGGCGCTGGAGAGCAAAAAAATTCTAAGGGATTTTCCATAGTGTTTTTTTGTTGTTGTTATAATGATTTAATTTGTGACTTTACTGTGTGTAGATGTACCCCCTGCCTATTGTGTGGTAGCACCAAAATGAAGTCTTGGGAACGGCCAGAGGATTGTTTGAGCATCTGATTTATAGGCAAGTTTGTGAAGGGGATCATAATGTTATCTCTTTCTACTTAGCAGTGGCCTTTGAAAGTCCAGGGCTATAACTTAAGGGGGCGTGGAGTGGAAACAGCTAAATGATTTACGACTGCTGTTTGATGGAAAGTGAGACCAAAATTGCTGCAGCACAAAATGTTCACAGTTCCAAGGCGGGGAGAAAATGGCTGAAGTGCTTTCCCTATTAAAGAAGAAGAAAAAGTCTGTATCGTCAGGTGCACATCCCAAAACCAAAACATAGTGGACTCAACCAGTTTTCTACTGCCATGTCCCTGAATCTATTGCCCTAGCAAAGAAGAGTTTGGATTTGATATTCCGCTTTATCACTACCCGAAGGAGTCTCAAAGCGGCTAACATTCTCCTTTCCCTTCCTCCCCCACAACAAACACTCTGTGAGGTGAGTGGGGCTGAGAGACTTCAGAGAAGTGTGACTGGCCCAAGGTCACCCAGCAGCTGCATGTGGAGGAGCGGGGAAGCGAACCCGGTTCACCAGATTACGAAACTACCGCTCTTAACCACTACACCACACTGGCTCCCAAAGTAAGCCCTCTGGACCCTGGTTATTGCAGATGAAGACAGAAGCAGGGCTTAAGACCCCCCCCCCAATGCTTAGCTATATGGCAAAATAAACACAGGTCTTGTGTTGCACGTTAATCCATTTTGAATGGATTAAGTTGTCAGATGTCTGGGGGATATCCAAAATTCATTTATTAATCTGATCTGTTCCAGGCCTCCAATGTCTCTGCACCTTGTTCTGCTTGGGATGATATCATTGGGAAAGTGATGAGTTCTAGAGACTTCTGCACAGTCTGTGCTCCCCTCCCCATGCTCTAACCTTCTCTAACTCTTAGTGGTGGGAAATGTTTGGGGCTTTGTGGGAATGTTAAAGATAGTAAAGTAAAGGTAAAGCGACCCCTGACCATTAGGTCCAGTCGTGGCCAACTCTGGGGTTGCAGTGCTCATCTCGCTTTACTGGCCGAGGGAGCCAGCGTTTGACCATGGACAGTTTTCCGGGTCATGTGGCCAGCATGACAAAGCCGCTTCTGGTGAACCAGAGCAGCGCACGGAAACGCCGTTTACCTTCCCGCCGGAGCGGTACCTATTTAACTACTTGCACTTTGACGTGCTTTTGAACTGCTAGGTTGGCAGGAGCAGGGACCGAGCAACGGGAGCTCACCCCGTCGCAGGGATTCGAACTGCCGACCTTCTGATCAGCAAGTCCTAGGCTCTGTGGTTTAACCCACAGTGCCACCCACGTCCCTGTTAAAGATAGTAGGAAAGTGTATATTGAATAAGTATTATCCTTCCTCCACTCACACTAGTGAAGTGATGTAGCAGAGCAGAATCCCCTCAATATAGCTGGAAGCTTGTTTGCAGATTCATTTGGCTCTCTTAGTTAACATTATTTCCTGGTGTCCCCTTTTGATCCCTCTTAAAAGAATAACGACAGGAGAGTCTTTCTGAGTAAAGTAACAAATAGTTTACTCACATTTCAGTTCACGACATGATCCCTGAAAGGCAGGCTTTACTCGATAGTTACATAAACAAAGTCTGAACTTTTCTCAAATGGAGACTAAACTCATGTGCTGCCGGCTGAGGGCCAGCAGACAGCAAAATTACATTAATACAACAAAATGGCTGAAGGAGAGCAGCATGGCAGCAAAGGATCAGCAAGCAAGACCAGAGAAAAACAACAAGTGAGAAGATGGGTGCGTGATTCGGCTCTTTTGTGGAGTCAGCCAGAGCCACGCCCATCTCCCAAATCACATGCAGAGGGAGGAAGCTCCAGACCAGTGGAACAAGAAGTCACACTGACTGGATGTCCACCTCCCTGTGTTTCTAGCGAAATAAGGAATGTTGCATTTGACTGTACCAATGGATTGCATCCAACAGGCTTGTCTCCTTGAGGCCCTGGACCTCGCTCTCTGTCTGGGGGTTTGCAGAGGCACCCAGTGAGCGAGGGTGGGGCAGTGTCTACCTTTCGCAGGAACCGTGGAAATTAAGGTTCCTGGTGTGTACAAAAGCGACAACAGTTGCATGAAGCGTGTATCCTTTGCTTAGGAGATGAGGCTCTGTCGTAGCAGGGCCAAGAAACCCCTTGCCCCAGCAGGCTTGAGAAAGAGGAGCTGAAGGAAGAGGTCTTGGGACTCCCTGTGGACCTGGAGGAGATCAGTTTTGGGTTGGTTTTGAACTCTGCAAGTGCATGGGATCTGATCAGAAATGGATCCAGGGGGCTGATTTCAAAACTCCAGTGAGCCATTGTGGTGTAGTGGTTAAGAGCGGTGGACTCATAATCTGGTGAACCGGGTTTGATTCCCCGCTCCTCCACATGCAGCTGCTGGGTGACCTTCTCTGAAGTCTCTCAGCCTTACTCACCTCACAGAGTGTTTGTTGTGGGGGAGGAAGGGAAAGGAGATTGTTAACTGCTTTGAACTCCTTAAAGGTAAAGGTAAAGGGATCCCTGACCATTAGGTCCAGTCGTGGCCGACTCTGGGGTTGCAGTGCTCATCTCGCTTTATTGGCCGAGGGAGCCGGCGTACAGCTTCCGGGTCATGTGGCCAGCATGACTAAGCCGCTTCTGGCAAACCAGAGCAGCGCATGGAAACGCCGTTTACCTTCCTGCCAGAGCGGTACCTATTTATCTACTTGCACTTTGACGTGCTTTCGAACTGCTAGGTTGACAGGAGCTGGGACTGAGCAACAGGTGTTCACCCCGTCGCGGGGATCTGAACCGTGACCTTCTGATCAGCAAGCCCAAGGCTTTGTAGTTTAACCCACAGCGCCACCCACGTCCCAATTGAGACTCCTTCGGGTAGTGATAAAGCGGGATATCAAATCCAAACTCTTCTTCTTCGTCTATCCGAGTCCAATTTTTGGAGTTCACTGCATCACTATTAACAGGCTTTGTGCCCTTGATCCTGTGCCTCCTGGATTATGAACATTTCCTCTCCTTTTGCAATTAATGTTTCCTATTGTTCCTGATCACTGGAAGCTTCTGTAGTCCGTGAACTGACATGGGAGGGTAATGATGACAAGCGCCGGATAATTGATGGCTGCTGAAGGAAGGGGAGACCTAAGTGTTTGTGTGTGTGTGTGTGTGTGTGGAAAGGGGGGGGGGGTTTAGTTTCAACCCCATGTCCTACTGAGGTTGATTCAAGGACACCTATCAATCAAACTGGCGACAGCAGGCGGGGAGATTTAATTGGAGATTCGTTGAACCTTTAATGATGTGACAAAGAAAAATAAGGGGGCCTGCCTGGGGGCCTGCCTGCCTCTCTCTCTCTCTCTCTCTCTCTCTCTCTCTCTCTCTCTCCCCTTTCTTTGCAGTAATCTTGGAAGGAAGAAAAGAAGAAAGCGATGTAGCCAAAGGGCCCATTGTCGTTATGTTTCTCCACAGCAATAAGAATATATGTTGAGGAGGATCTGAGCACTTTGGAGAGGTTGTTTGTTGCTACTTGAAATGGAACGGTCACAAGGCGTTTGAAACTCCAAAGCCTGCACTACAGTGGTACCTCGGGTTGAGTACTTAATTCGTTCCAGAGGTCCGTTCTTAAAATGAAACTGTTCTTAACCTGAAGCACCACTTTAGCTAACGGGGCCTCCTGCTGCCGCTGCACCTCCGGAGCACAATTTCTGTTCTCATCCTGAAGCAAAGTTCTTAATCTGAGGTACTATTTCTGGGTTAGCGGAGTCTGTAACCTGAAGTGTCTGTAACCTGAAGCGTCTGTAACCCAAAGTACCACTGTACTTTACTCTGAATGCAGCGCATGGAAATTGAGCACATTGCAAACATGCCCCATCAGGACACTTTGGAGAGACTGGCTATTTTGCACATGCGAAGTCTGCACTATGGCATGTGCTGAAATTGATTCCTTGATACTGCTTGTCTATCTCACCCCTCAGCATCCTCTGCTTGACTCTTCACAGTCAAACTTCAATTCAGCCTGGTGATTTCCAGATATTTTGGACCACAACTCCCATCAGCTCCAGACACTGGCTAGGGTTGATGGGCGCTGTGGTCCAAAACTCTGGAGGACACCCAATTGGAGAAGGCTGCTGTGGAGTATAGGTCCTTGAGGGATGGGGGCATATCTCTCTCTTGCCTCATCATGCCAAGTACATTTGCTGGCACTCTATAAATGCATAAGGTGCACTTAGCTAAACATACAAAGTTCATCGCTAACTATTCTGCCACTTTCTAGTACAGCCTCCCCCAGCCTAGAGGTAGGGATTGGGGATGGGGATTCAGTTTTGTTTGCCTTTAAAAGCAAACCTACTTAATTATCACCTTCCTGAATTGGTGCGCAAACTGAAACACAGTGGTCCTTTGAGATTTGCTCTGCTCCAAATTTTGCAGTGCAGTTCTCTAGTGATGCATACAAACATGCACATGCAGAGGTAAAGTGTGGATTTATTGGCGTCCGTCTTGCACTCTTTATAAAGACTTGAGGAATGAGATTATCACCCCTCTTTTATTGTCCATTCCGGGTCGCCCAACCACTGCCACAGTGTCCTTTCTCTTGGCAGATCAAGATAAGCAGGTGACAGCAAAGGTTGCAAGGATCTTAGCTGGGGCAATCAGAATAAGATTTGATTATTGATTCAGGACTTCCGGGTTAGCGCCATCAGCTAATGGCGGATTCCCTCCGAGCTCCGTAGGGAATCGGCTCCGCAGGATCGGGTCTTGTCCACGGCGGCGATGCGGGGACCCTTAAAAATCACAGGCGCGGATGCCTGTGAGCGTGGTGACTCGGCGGGCACCATTTACGCCCCCCCCAAGCTGTGAAGGAGCCTTTTTAAGTGTGTTTTTGAAAATGCCAATAAACATTCATTAAAAAAAAAAAAAAGATTTGATTATTGATTCAAACCCCTAAAATGTATTCTATATAACTGACTTTTTATTTCTATTCTTTGTATATCGTATTGTTGTTTTATTGCTATGGCTGATGGCTAACACAAATAAAGATTCATTCATTCATTCATCCATCTGTTTCGAGAGACAGTGGAGTGGGCCTTTGTGGGTGAAGGCAAACCATTAGCAGCACCTGGGGTGCAAGTCTGGCTGATGTGGTCCAAAGGAAAGCAGAGCAATATGTTTGGCACCAGCTTGGCTGCAGGAGTTCTTTCAAACAATAACGAGTTCAAAATGAAATCTTAGACTCAAAGTCTCTGAAAGTCTTTAAATGAAGCGACTTACCAAACTTTGTACGATGAAAGATAAGCAGTGATGTTTCTCAAAAAATATTGTTAGCAGCAGTGACTACATTATTACATGAGAACTGCTCCACAGCATTTGACATTTTCATTCACATATATTCATTCAAAATAAGATGGGTTTATGAAACAATTCTGTATTCTCCCACCATGCTGATGAAGATCTACGAAACAGCAGTCAGTATGCAGAATCTCTGTTCAGTGTTGGACATTATATTTGCTGAATACACAAAGTTTCACTGCTTATCTTTTATCGTACGAAGTTTGGTACCTTGCTTCTTTTAAAGACTTTCAGAGACTTTGAGTCTAAGATTTCGTTTTGAATTTGTTATTGCTTGAAAGAATTCTATAAAGATTGTCTATTACGTATGTATACAGAGGTGCCCCGCAAGATGAATGCCTCGCAAGACGAAAAACCCGCTATACGAAAGGGTTTTCCATTTTTCGAGGCGCTTCGCAAGACGAATTTCCCTATGGGCTTGCTTTGCAAGACGAAAACGTCTTGCGAGTCTTGCTATTTTTTTCGCTTTTTTCTCCCTTTTTCTAAGCCGCTAAGCCGCTAATAGCCGCTTAGCCGCTTAGCCGCTAATAGCCGCTAATCCGCTAATAGCGCAAATCCGCTAATCCGCTAATAGGGGTGCTTCACAAGACGAAAAAAACGCTAGATGAAGAGAATCACGGAACGGATTCTTTTCGTCTTGCGAGGCACCACTGTATGGTCATTGTGTTGCCCAAACATTGTTGACGTTCTCTTTTGCAACACAGGGGTTTCTTTGGATACCTACTCACTGCAGGAGTTGCCAGAAGGAGATATACAAGGTGCCACCCAACTGCCTTAGGGACTCCACTCTGGATTTGTGCCTTATCCTCTTCTTCTCCTGAAGACACCCTGTGAGGCAGTGGAAACTGAGGATCAGTTTAGTGATCAGTTTTAGGATCACTTCTTTTTTATTATTTTATTAAATGTTACAAAAAAATGAATAGAAAAAAAGAAATTGAAACAATACATAATTGTCAGGGGACTGACATCGGAGCGAGAGGTGGAGGCAAGGCTCCCGAGCGATGCAGGAGAGGGGACCAGCAGGGGGGAAGGAATTCAGCGCAACACCAGTAGAGAAGGGAGGGAGATGGAGGATTCAGAGAGGGGTCTCCAAGACTCTTCGCCCGAGACTAGTGGAGAGAGCACGGGCACACCTCTGCCCACTCCTTCCTTGCGGAGAAGAGTTCCGTGCAGGGAGAGTAGGCGGAGACTTGGCGTCAAACAACTTCTATGCTGGAAGAGGTTCAAGAAACGCCCACTGACGGATTCTGCAAGCGACTGAACGGCCACGGAGTGAAGGCTGTCAGCCGAGGCATGGCTAGCCAGGCAATCTAGCCGAAAGTAACAGCAACTTACGCACAAGTAACCCCTTATAACCATTACAATAATCATACATAAAAACATTTTATCTACACAATTTTCCAGAATGCAGACTAGAAAGTAAGAAAGACAAAAGATAAAAGAAAGCAACAAGAAAAAGAATGAAGAGAAAAAATACTTTTCATAACCAATCATTCCAAATTCATACTTCAAACATTACAATATTTAAATCCTAGTTAAGATATTATAAAAGACTTCCACCGCATTCACCACACGTCTGTTGGTTATCTAATTCACCTTTACATCTGTTCTTCAGTCACTTCCTTCCCTTAAGTTCTTTCATAGTCCATCTAATCTTTGTATTCTCTGTATTCTTCACAAGGTTAGTCTAAGCAAAGCACAACCAAACTTTCGTGTTTGATCCCTGTTTGTGTAAATATTCATTTAAGCATTCCCATTGCTTCTGTACCATAGTTTTAGATTTATGCCTTATTATATCTGTCAATTTTGCTAACTCCAGTTACTCACATAGTTTACTTAGCCATTCCGTTTTTGTTGGGGTGTTATTTCCTTTCCAGTAACTGGCCACCAACGTTCTCGCTGCTGTTGTTGCATATAGGAATATGTTAATTTTATCTTTGGGGATGTTGCTGTTGTTGTTGTTGTTTAGTCATTTAGTTGTGTCCGACTCTTCGTGACCCCATGGACCAGACCACGCCAGGCACTCCTGTATTCCATTGCCTCCCGCAGTTTGGTCAGACTCATGTTTGTAGCTTCGAGAACACTGTCCAACCATCTCGTCCTCTGTCGTCCCCTTCTCCTTGTGCCCTCCATCTTTCCCAACATCAGGGTCTTTCTCAAGGAGTCTTCTCTTCTCATGAGGTGGCCAAAGTATTGGAGCCTCAGCTTCAGGATCTGTCCTTCCAGTGAGCACTCAGGGCTGATTTCCTTAAGAATGGATAGGTTTGATCCTTGGGGATATCCTTACTCAAAATGCCTAATAAGTATGCTTCTGCATACTTCATAGGAACACAAACTAGACCATTGGTTCCTCTAGTTCAGTACTGGCTACACTGTTTAACAGCAGCTCTCCATACTTTCAGACAGGGGTCTTCTTGCATCCCCCTCCTGAAGATGCTTGGGTCCTTCTCTGCCCTGCCATGGAGCCAGTAGCGTAGCGTGGGGGGTGCAGGGGGGGCCGGCCGCACCGGGCGCAACATCTGGGGGGGGGGTGCTTGCTGCCTCCAGAGTCGCCGAAGAGCCTCGGGCACAGGCTGTAGCAGAGCCCCATATCTCGCGGAACCGACAAGCTGTGCGCGCGTCCGGGCTGAAGGCGTCCGGCAGGCAGCGGCTCTCAGCGCTCGCCGCGGTCCCCGCGCGTCAGAGCCGTGGAGGGCGCGCCAGGCAGCCCCTCCTCACAGCCCCCCCCCCGCCACCGCTGCTGCAGCTGCTGGGCCATGTTGCATTTTCCTTGCCTCTCTGCCCTCCTCCTCCGGGCAAGCGTCGTTGTTTGGGCGGCAGCGCCAACGGCAACTCACCTCAGATCACCTGACACGGACCTGCCGCCACCGCCGTGGCTACCTTACCGTAAATACCCCAGCCCAGGCAGCAGCAAGAAGAAGCTGGCAGCGGCGGCAGGTTAGGGGTTAGGGGTTAGGGGCGCAAATTACTTGCCTTGCCCCGGGTTAGGGGGCGCAAATTACTTCCCTTGCCCCGGGTTAGGGGGCACAAATTACTTGCCTTGCCCCGGGTGCTGACAACCCACGCTACACCGCTGCATGGAACATGCTGTGCTTTCTCCTTCCCCAGGTACCCCCAGGGCCATGTGGCACAGATGCACGGCTTGCTTTTAGACCTCAGCACATATTGGAGGCACTGAAATGCTGCTTGCTGTCGCATTGATGGACCACAGTTCCCAGCAGGCAGCCTGTCAACGTGACACCAAACACTTGCACTGTTATTAGCGGGAACTGTGAGGCCTTGTGGAAGTTATGGTGGGATAAGGTTTGAGTGGGGAACGTCAGGCCCTGGGCTCGCCTTCCTTCAGTGTGAGAGACAGGTGCAGAGTGAAGCTCTTCAGCGTGATGAAAAGCAAATATCTCTCCCCTCCTCCCTGCTTCTTAGCAGTGAGCTGGGAGGAGCTGATACAGGAGAAGCTCCAGTTGCCGAGCGGATGATAAGACCTGCCATAAGCTGGAATTCAATTGGGCCTTATCTCGCCTTATTTCTCAAGCCAGGACTGCTTACAAATAATGAAACACGGCGGCGAGAAGCTGCTCGCCCTGACCTCTAAACTACCCGCCTCCATTAATAATGACAATAATGGGGTTACACAAAGCCGGGGTTTTACATCCCATCAACAGAGAAGCTGAGGAAAGAAGGAAATAAGCCAGAAAGATAAACTTCTTTGTTTTGCACTAGGTTGGTTTGCCTGCAAGTGCTGCTGCACTTCTTGTAACTGGCACGTTTGAGAACAAACTCCTGCAGTATGGAAAACCCATGACATTCACCAAGCGGGCCAACCCCATGCCCAAAGACTGGCATGGCTTGTAAGTCGCTCACCTTGGCTATTTCTGCACCTTGTCTTCTGGACTTGTCTTCAGGGAGTAGGTGGAGTCTCTTGGGCTTGCCGATCAGAAGGTTGGTGGTTCGAATTCCAGCGATGGAGTGAGCTCCCATTGCTCTTTCCCAGCTCCTGCCAACTTAGCAGTTCAAAAGCACGCCAGTGCAAGTAGATAAATAGGTACCGCTGCAGCAGGAAGGTAAACGGCATTTTCATGCACTCTGGTTTCCATCACGGTGTCCTGTTGTGCCAGAGGCGGTCTAGTCCTGCTGGCCACATGACCCAGAAAGCTGTCTGAGGACAAAGGCCTGAGAGCGAGATGAGCACTGCAACCCCACAGTTGCCTTTGACTGGACTTACGGTAATCGTCCAAGGGTGGTCCTTTACCTTTACCTTCTGGATGGGAGATTTCTCTCATCCTCTCTTTCCCAGCTAAGGATGAGGGAGAGTATTTGATGTGGTCTTAGAAACTTTGCATCTCCTCACTATGTAAAGTGGAAGACATTTGATTTTTAAGTGCCATATCCCTCCCAATATGAAATCCAATTTCTAAACTCTTGCAGCTTGATGTCATCCTTCAATCTTAAACCATGATTTTGAGGGGGGGGGGAGAACTCATTATAAATTAAAGCTGAATTTGGTAATGAAAATGAAAGTTTTATTGTGAGCCAACATGGAAATTTCCTGCAAACCCTGAGCTGTTACATCAGAGCATGGCTCCTTCAAGTACTCTGCCCTTTTCCCAAGCTAAAATGCACTTTGCTAAAAACCAGTATTGGAGGCTTGTGGGTTTGAGCCCCATGTTGGGCTTAGATGACCCTCGTGGTCCCTTCCAACAATTCTGTGATTTTATCTTACGCTCATTTGGCTTGCGTGATTTCAACTGCATGCGGCTGAAGGTGGGTTGCTAAGGGGAAGATTCAGAGGTTCCAGGGAAGCCTAGAGCCAGCAACGCAGTGGCTCTGGGAGCCATAGGGATTTCCTGTGAGATCTTACAAGAACCAAAGATACCCCACTCACGGGGCACACCAAGTGGGACTTTCTCCTCACTGCAGTGGCATGACGCGGGGTGTGGTATGTGTCCTGGGGTGTGGCGTGTGTCCTGGGGGCGTGGCGTGGCGCCCGTGGGGCAAGGCACCCAGCGCAGGCAGGGGGCAGCTGCAATAGCACCCTGCCAGGATCGTGCTGCCGGGGGCGGTGTGCTCCCCCACACTCCTCTTCCTCTGCCAGTGCCTCACTGGCCACTTTACAGAAGGTGGGCTGCCTAGCCCCGAAGTGCCTCCCAGGGTTATTGAGTATATATGCAATTTTTTAAAAAATAAAATTTATTTATTTGGTTTTTCAAATTAAAATTTTACAAAAAAAAATATATCACACATAAATAATAAAAAACAAGATTCCAAGGAATCTCCTGGAATTCCATCCTCCCCTTTGTAGGTCCTATTATTAATCCTTTCCTCCCACATCTTTTACAATAATCCTAAACCTTTACCTCTTCCATTATGTTCAGAATTCAACCTTAAACTACAAGTGGTTTTCCAATCCTACTAACGATTTTAACTGTTTACAATGATCTTTAAGTTATAAATGTTCCCCATTCCTTGTTAAAATTTTGGTCTTCCTGATTTCTCATTTAAGCATAGTCCATTAATTTCATCTGCCATTCTTCTCTGGTGGAAACTTTGTCTTCCTTCCATTTCTGGGCCAGTAACATCTGTGCAGCTGTGGTCACATACATAAATAGACTATTCTTCTCCTTTGGGATTTTGGCACCTAGGCTATATGCAATTTTCACATATATGAGCGACCTAATCCTCTTGTGAGATACAATGTCCCCATACACAATTCCTTTGCTGGCCATCCATCCAGGAAATCACTAGGACTCTAGATATCCTTTTCAAATGGAAGAATAGCTCATTATCTTATTTACAGCCCTCTTCAATTTTTAATTTTTGGTGGTGGTGTTGACTCCAGCCACAGGCGAGTAAAGGGAAGCCCTCAAGGACTAAAGCTGTAAATTCATGTGCTTCCTTTGGGACAGGAGTTGGAAACACAAACTGAGTTCAGCACAAGTAGTAATGATGAATAATCATATTTAGCATTTACACAGCACTCTGTTGTTGCTATTATCTCACTATCTTAGCAATCCTTAAGGGAATCCTTATTAAGGCAGCACAGTATTCTTTCCCCTTGCGTTGCAGATGGAAGTAACGGCTGTGTGATTGGAACTCAGATATAGCAGCTTGCTTACGTTAACAAACCACCTTTAAAAAAACAAAAACCAGAATTTTTGCAGTTAGGAAAGTGATGGGGAAACACACTGAAAAGTTCAGGATGAGCGAATGGTTAATGGGTAGATGTACAATCACAGCAGATGGACGCTCATTGTCGTATAACCTCCCTGGAAACAAATCAGTTGTTGTTGTTTAGTTGTGTCCGACTCTTTGTGACCCCATGGACCAGAGCATGCCAAGCACTCCTGTCTTCCACTGCCTCCCACAGTTTGGTCAAACTCATGCTGGTAGCTTCGAGAACACTATCCAACCATCTCGTCCTCTATCGTCCCCTTCTCCTTGTGCCCTCCATCTTTCCCAACATCAGGGTCTTTTCCAGGGAGTCTTCTCTTCTCATGAGGTGGCCAAAGTATTGGAGCCTCAGCTTCAGGATCTGTCCTTCCAGTGAGCACTCAGGGCTGATTCCCTTCAGAAGGGATAGGTTTGATCTTCTTGCAGGCCTTGGGGCTCTCAAGAGTCTCCTCCAGCACCATAATTCAAAGGCATCAATTCTTTGGCGATCAGCCTTCTTTATGGTCCAGTTCTCATTTCCATACAACACTACTGGGAAAACCATAGCTTTAACTATACGGGCCTTTGTTGGCAAGGTGATGTCTCTGCTTTTTAAGATGCTGTCTAGGTTTGTCATTGCTTTTCTCCCAAGAAGCAAGCGTCTTTTAATTTTGTGACTGCTGTCACCATCAGTAAGTAAAGTAAAGGTAAAGGGACCCCTGATCATTAGGTCCAGTCGTGACCGACTCTGGGGTTGCGGTGCTCATCTTGCTCTATAGGCCGAGGGAGCTGGTGCTTGTCCACAGTCAGCTTCTGGGTCATGTGGCCAGCATGACTAAGCCGCTTCTGGCGAACCAGAGCAGCGCACGGAAACACCGTTTACCTTCCCGCCAGAGCGGTACCTACTTATCTACTTGCACTTTGAGGTGCTTTCGAACTGCTAGGTTGGCAGGAGCAGGGACTGAGCAACGGGAGCTCACCCTGTTGCGGGGATTTGAACCGCCGACCTTCTGATTGGCAAATCCTAGGCTCTGTGGTTTAACCCACAGCACCACCCGCGTCCCTCATCACCATCAGTAGCAAAGCTCAATAAAGACTGGGTGTAGTCTAACCTCTGCATAAGCTTTGTGCAAGGAAATCAGGAGGAATTCTGAATAAACAGGTCCTGTTTGTGAGCATCCTGTGATAACTGACTGTCTACTGCTGGGCTAGATGTATCAGGGGCCAGATCCAGCAACACAGTTTTTCCGTTCCGGGCTCACACTATTAGTTGTCAAACAAACTTCGGAGTGTGTACCCAAATCACTTTCCATTTATACATAACCAAATTCCTATCTGGAAACATCATAAAAGGAACATTTCTTAAATGATAGAAGTCCTTTCTAAGAGAAAACATTCTCAAGCACTTTGGAAGAAATCTACAAAATGGGAGAGCGGGATTGTTTTTCCTACGAGTAAATTCTCTGGCCTTGCCAGTTTTCCTTCATTAACACATTTATTACCTTGTCAATCACAGCACAAACTCTTCTCGAGCAGCTCTTAAAACGATTTACAGTTATTAACAAAACTCTCCTGCCTTGGAGCGATAAGAATCATTGAAAGTGTAAAGATGGGAAGTTTGCCATCTGCGGGGACCTTAATATTAGCTTAGGGTGGGCAGCGCTATTTAATGGAAACCCACAAAAGTCCAAATTAGGGATGTTTAGGGAATCTGCCTCGACCAAATGCCACACTGGATGCTGAGATTCTGTGCTCTCTGATATGCTTTATGCAATGGAACACCGCCTGTCAGAACCCTTTATTCTTGCCGTATCTGGAATATTGCAGGGAAAATATAAATCCCAGTTTGCTGCTTTGTTTAAAAGAAATTGACTTGGGAGGGGGCTTAAATTGTGCCATTGTGCATTTTAAAATAACCCAGCAGACTGTTGCTTTTAAATTTTAATTGCAACTATTTTTAGGTGGGGTTCCCCCACCCCCAACCTTCTTGCAGGAGTGAAATTGTTCATGTGCATTATTCTGCTTTATTTTTTTAAAAGAGCTTTGATATAAGAGATAAATTAGACTGCAGGTCAGGGTGTCTATTGGATAGGGTTGGGTAGCTCTTTGCCCAATTCTGCTGGCCTGCACCAGCCTCCAGTTGCACCAGTACCACTCAACCACCCCAATTTAAGCAGGACATCCTGGAATTACATCCTGGCTTCTGATTGGATCCCAGAATGCCCTGTTTTTTGGCCCAGTGCTCTGGCGCAAATCAGCTAGCTCCCACGAGAGCTCAGGACCATAAAAAAAGAGAGTCCCAATTTGGATCACCTGGCTGTTGAAGGCCATGGTTGCATCGTGACACCAGCATCAATCTGCCAGCATGGCGCTCCCTGTCTCACCTGACAAATCTGCAGGCAGAAATGCATTGCATGGGAAGTCCCAAAGGGTGCTATTGCAGGGAGGGGAGAGGATGAACTGGCCCGAGATGTGCTGAATCCCAGCCCCTCATCCAGGCCTAATAATAATAATAATAATAAATTTATTATTTATATCCCGCCCACCTGGCTGGGTTTCCCCAGCCACTTTGGGCGGCTCCCAACATCAAACATTTAAAATTTCCCAATGCCTTCAGAGGTCTTCTAAAGGTCAGATAGTTGTTTATTTCCTTGACATCTGATGGGAGGGCGTTCCACAGGGTGGGCGCCACTACCGAGAAGGCCCTCTGCCTAGTTTCCTGTAACTTCACTTCTCGCAGTGAGGGAAGCGCCAGAAGGGGTTGAACGATGGGGGTGGAGACGCTCCTTCAGATATACTGGACCGAGGCTGTTCAGGGCTTTAAAGGTCAGCACCAACACTTTGAATTGTGCTCAGAAATGTATTGGGAGCCAATGTAGGTCTTTCAGGACTGCTGTTATATGGTCTCAGAGGCTGCTCCCAGTCACCTGTAGTATCTCCAGGCTGGTGTAGCGATTTCTCTGCCCCCCACCCAGTTTCTTCCCTGGCTGTTGTGAGCTGCAGGACTGCGTTCAGTGGTGGCCCCCAGGCTCTGTTAAGCCTTACTGCTGCCTGGTTGGGACATGGATTGCCGTGTAAGAACATTTTTTTTTAAAAAAAAACTATTTTGGTTGGAGATTCCACCTCCATTTTTTCTGAGGTCCTTTGTTGCTGGTATCTGTCCATCTCAAGAGACAATGGAGTGTACTTCCGGGGGTGAAGTCAAACCTCTGCGTTAGTAGCAGTGAAGTGACTTTCCTGGGGCGCAAGTCTGGGTAGTGTGTCTGGAGGTCCTGGGCGGACCAGCGGCTTCACTGATGTGGTCCAAAGAAAATCAGAGCAATTGATTTGGCCCCAGCTTGGCTGAAGGTTGTGCATGGAGCTACTGCGCATGTCCCTGCTTTCCCTCATCATGTGAAGGATTAGACCACCCAGAGAGGTATTAAATATGTATTGAACTTCCATCTTCGGTTTTTAGGGTTTGTCGCCACCTCCCTGCCCCCCGCCCCATCTTCTGTTGAACATTCTCATGGGCTTCAACCTGTCAATCTTTGCTTGAGTCTGATTGAAATGAGCGATCATGCGATTAGCCAAAGGAACTGTTTGGGCATGAGGTTAGGAAATGAGACGAAAAATACAGTACTGCTCTTTCAGCCTGGTCTCTCCCCCCCTTTTTTGCTCCTCCAGCATTTAGAAGCTAATAATTTATCAATTGATTTCCTTCTCCAAACAGTCCCTGCTGTGCCATGAAAGTCAGAATTTAGAGAACCAAATGACCCTTAACAGTAACCTTGCTCCTGTTTTCAGCCATAAGATGGTGGGATAGGGAGCATCATTAAGAAGCAAAGGAGCTTGATATTTTTTCATCTGCGTGCTTGGCTTTTAATTGGCCATTTGTGATTAGTGCCTGAGCCAACAAAGCAAGATGTCAAAACAGTACAGAGGGGACCCCTGTTTTCTGCTGTTTTTGCAAGTTAACTAATCCTTATTCTTGGTTGCTTGGGACTCCAGCTAACATTTTTGGGAATTTCCAGAACTCTCTTCTTTGATATTCCCAAGGCATGGAAACATTTTTGAGATGAGCGGAGCTTGTTGTTGTTGTTTATTCATTTAGTCGTGTCCGACTCTTTGTGACCCCATGGACCAGAGCACGCCAGGCCCTCCTGTCTTCCACTGCCTCCTGCAGTTTGGTCAAACTCATGCTGGTAGCTTTGAGAATACTGTCCCACCATCTCATCCTCTGTCGTCCCCTTCTCCTTGTGCCCTCCATCTTTCCCAACATCAGGGTCTTTTCCAGGGAGTCTTCTCTTCTCATGAGGTGGCCAAAGTATTGGAGCCTCAGCTTCAGGATCTGTCCTTCCAGTGAGCACTCAGGGCTGATTTCCTTCAGAATGGAGAGGTTTGATCTTCTTCCAGTCCATGGGACTCTCAAGAGTCTCCTCAGCACCATAATTCAAAAGCATCAATTTTTCGGCGATCAGCCTTCTTTACCTTTGGGTTAAGAATCAGAGAGGCAATTATTTCCTTTGACATTTGGAGTAAATTGTTGGAGCATTGCCTTCACAAGAGCCTTATGTTCCAGTGGGGCACAATACACACCAATCACAGTTTTCAAGCAAGTTTACTTAAGTTTCGTGGAAATAAAGAGGAATTACTTGCAAGCAAATGTGTTCAAGAAAGTGTTTATATTCCATAGTGTTCAGTGCCAGCGATGGAGTAAGCATTAAGCCAAATATGCATAGGCTTAGGGCATCGGGGGGAGTAGGGGCACCACAGAAATTGCCCATTGCCAAATTTTTAGCATCAATCATAACAAATTGTTCAACTGAGCATTCATTTTCTCAGCTGAAGTATATTAAAAATCCCAGCTGAACAACTATGCAACAAGGCAGGCTGGATGCCTTATCTCTACTAAGTATAGAAGCAGATGTATAACGTAAGATTAGTTTTGAGGATCTGATCAAAGACTTTGCAATTAGAAAGATGCTGTGAGCTCTTGTCACTGGGCTCCATTGAAAACGGCTTCTCCATGCAAACCAGGAAGTGACCTCACCAGATAATGGAACAACTCTTCTTTACTTGTGTCTGTAACTGCAGTCTCCTCGGCGACGCTGATGCCATTAGGCCATTGAATGCACAGACGTATCCCATCTGTTTTCCTCCCTTCCACCCCAGTTTTCCACACTGCCCTAGTCCATAGCTGTCAACTTTTCCCTTTTCTTGCGAGGAATCCTATTCGGAATAATGGAATTTCCGTTAAAAAAAAGCGAAAAGTTGACAGCTATGCCCTAGTCACTGGCAACCCACGCTATGCCACTCCAGGTTTTTTCCAAGGGAAAACAGCAGAACAAACGCAAACCCCCTGGAAAGCGTGGGACAATTGGGAAACTGTTTGGACCTGTGCTTCCTAGGCATGGGTCAAGCAGAAGTGTGGGCAAGCCATTGCATGGTAAGCCACTAATGTGTACAATACCCTCAGTTGCTTCAAAATACAGTGGCGAGCTCATGACTGACTGGGACCTGGTGAATGGAACATACCTCCTCAGTCTCAAAGCAATGGCCTGGGCACCTGATACATTTCTAAGAGCAACTGAAACGTAAAGCTGTAACTGGCTTGTGATTCTGCTATCTTAAGTGTGGAGTTTGGAACTGTATCTGGGAGGAGCTTGACGCAGAGAAGTGTGTCACTGTCTGTGTCACTGTTCAGACTTGCTTTCGATTCTGCCTGAGACACAGCTCGGCTCGGAGGCTGCGTGTGTGTGCTTTTGGGAGCACAGAGAATGTCAGAGGTTTCTGATGGATTTACTGCTTTGTAAATAAACGCTTCTAGACATAAGAACCAAACTGTCTTTGGACTTGATTTATCCCTCATCTCACACGGACGCAGGACCGCTGCTACTCTGCTCACCTGCCAGGTCAGCTCCCCAGCAGAGCCCACGCAGGGAAGCCTGACTGGACACAGGATTTGTTTACTCCAAAATTAAGGACTACCTTCTGCTACTGCAATGAACTGTTTTCTAGAAGCAGGGCAAAGAAGGGCAGAATGGCCATGACTCTGGAGACTGGTCCACTGGTGGAGGAATGGGGGGCGGGGCAGGGGAGCCCACCAGCCCTGGCACCATTGGGGAAGGGGGTACCATTGCGGCCACCCCCTGGGAGCACGCCGCGCACCCAACTGCTCCGGGCCCCATGCCCCCAGGCAGTGCGCCATGCCCCCAGGATGCAGCCCACGCCCCTGAGGACGGCGTGCCATGCCTCCGGGATGCACGCCATGCTCCCTGGGATGTGCACCAGCCACGCCCCCACCTGTTCTCCTCTCCCAGTGCCAGAGCATGCAGCTCCGCCACTGGTCTGGTCACGGCAATGTGTCAAGGAGAACCAAATACAAATGCAGTTATTTGCTGTTGAATGAGTAAGAGTTGCTTCCACAGTTCTTGGTCGCTGTGGTTGAGTTTCACCGCTCCTCACAGAGGCCCGTCTGCCTCTATCTCTTTGTTGGAGGTTGTCGATTCTGAATACCAGCAGAGGGAAACCACAGAAAGGGAAAATGCTGTTGCACTGAGCTCCATTTTAGGGCTTCCTATTGGCGTCTCGTTGGCCGCTGTGAGAAATCGGGTCCTCCCTTAAAGAGGGTATGTGTTGCGGTGAGACCTGGCAACCTAACCCTGTGTTGTGGGTGGGTACGATTGGATAGCCACAACACCTGATAGGTAGGTCCCTTGATGCAGGGTTCAATCAGGCCAATGAGACGCAGGCTAAATGGATCAAGGGACCTATATACACCTATACACGTGACCCAGAGCTCCCTCTTGGTGCATGCATCGGAACACCTGCCCACATCTCCCTATATTTAGGGCCGTGCGCTTGACCTTGCTATGCCGTCGTGTGTTGTCTGTCGTTGGGACAGCGGCACAGCAGGAATTTCTCCACTTGGCTGATTGGCTGGTGCCATTTGGGTTTCTTCTGCTGTGTAGCGAATCATCACAACTTGTAAGGTTGTGGATAGGCTCTGGTTCAGGTGATAGAGATGGGAGAACGCTCTCGCCATCCCTATGTGAAGGGTATTCCGTTAAAGGAATCCAGGGACTCAACTTGGTTTGGTCAACCCCCGAGAGGGGGTTGTGCTTGTGCCTGAGTCCAGGGGAGTATCTGGGGAGTGAACAGAATCTGCTCCCAGGCTTTTCACCTTCCTCAGGTGTTCACCCATGGCTGACCTACCTGCAAGGGTGCAGGGAGCTAGTCGAACCAGAGCCTATGCAACCACTCACTTTTCTCTAATCAATAAAGTTGTGGCCTAAATTCTGCCAAAAACCAAACCATAATTTGAGTCCATCTTGTCTGAATTTACTTAAGAGGGAGGTTTAAACACGCAACAGGATGCTGGCTTGATCCAACAAAGGCTCTTCTTGTGTTCTTATGCTTGACTTTCTACATCACAGATACAAGGTGAATCTTGGGGACCAAGCACACCCCTAATAGAATCTAATGACGTTTAAAACACCCATTCGCCTAGGGATGACCATTATTTATTTTGAAAAAGGCCATAAAAATCTATCCCTGATACATATGCAAACCACTCAAACAGGTCATGGTGTCAGGATGATGTAAAACCCAAAATGTAAGTTATCATCATCTATGGATGTTTTATAGGATCTTGGTATCAGCAGTCCTGGTGGCTGGTTGGCACTTTGAAGCTGTATGTCCTGTTTCTTGTAGGATAATATTATAGCATCAGAACCAGTCCTGACAATGAACATTTTATTGTAAACAGTGAGCAAGCAGACAGATCAATAAGCGTTGAGCAAGGCCGCTTTGACTCAGATTCTATTGACTTACTGCCAACAGAAAGTAAAAAAAAAGAGTCTCAAAATGATAATGTGTTGTGCCTGAATTATGGCTAGTAGTGTTAATAGATTGTGCTGTATTTTATTTATAAAGTCGGCTGTCTTTAAAAAAAGAAGAAGAGTGTGTGGGGGGGTTATGCAGCAAATGTCCTGTCTCCAGAAGTGTCAGCCATGCATAAAGATTAATTAGAGAAAACGTGAGGAAGCAAAAGCAACAATAAATTTCTGGTATCGTGGCTGCAAAATGGATGGGAGAAAGATGGATTGCACTAAATGCATAATTTTCAGATTCTGTTAGGCCAGCTGTCCAGTGCTCTAACGAGTTACAGAAGCCTTGAGTAATGATCATAATTTTTTTGTTTGTGTTCCTAAAAGAACCTTATGGCCATTTGTTGGCTTTTAAAAAATCATTTATAATATTTATATGGAGATCAGTGGATTGCCTTCTGCTGATTCCTTTATTTTGGCTCCATCTTGTGTTCCATTCCTCCTAAACTCCACCTTAACTAGGAAAATTTCTAAAATTAGTTTTGGAATTAGAGCAGGGGCAGCTTGTTTTCACTTTCACTTTCTGTTTATTTCTTTTTTTGCTATTGTTCTTATTGATTTTCATATTATATATTTATACATTCTTACAATATTAGTAACCTAAAACTCTCAGGATTACCACTTCCCTCTACCCTTCTTCTGGTTTTCTTGTTTCCACACTATAATATTTACACATTGATTTCTATCAGCATACTGTTCATATCTATACATAAAGGTAAAGGTAAAGGTACCCCTGCCCGTACGGGCCAGTCTTAACAGACTCTAGGGTTTTGCGCTCATCTCACTCTATAGGCCGGGAGCCGGTGCCATCCGCAGACACTTCCGGGTCACGTGGCCAGCGTGACATCGCTGCTCTGGCGAGCCAGCACCAGCACAGCACACAGAAACGCCGTTTACCTTCCCGCTATAAAGCGGTCCCTATTTATCTACTCGCACTTTAAGGGTGCTTTCGAATTGCTAGGTGGGCAGGAGCTGGGACCGAAAGAAGGGAGCTCACCCCGCCGCGGGGATTCGAACCGCCGACCATACGATTGGCAAGTCCTAGGCACTGTGGTTTTACCCACAGCACCACCCATCTATACATAGCTCTTTCTATAATCTCATATAGAATGCTCCATCAATTATACGTTGTAAGGTTTATCTCAAACCTGCCAGTGTTCTTATATGTAAACAGTGTTTCTCAAGGTAAATTATAAATTTCTTCTAGTCTTTTTGGAACGTCTGGTCGTCCTGCTCACAAATTTGTCCCGATGACACTTTCTGTTTTTTTAGTTCATTGCATCTCCACCCCCATCCCATATGCATGCACACAATGATAACACACCCAACACTCTTGCCATGCTGGTGCAAATATTGATAATATGAGTATTGATATATTGATGTTCTGAGTGAAGATAATGGTTTTTTATTTTAATATATTTTGTTACATTAAGCAGACACACCTCTTTATCCTGGCCTTTTTTTTTAAAAAAAATATTTATTACTTTTAAACCTTACAAACAAGAAGAAAAAGAAAAGGAGAAAAAAGAAGAAAAAAACAAAAGAAAGAAAAAACAATGCAATACAATACAATATATAAACAATACACCACACAACATTAACGCATTAAACTAAACAAAACAGAACAAAAACAATTTAAAAACATACATCATACCATTTCAATGCCTTATCTTTCATTCCCTTGTTTCATCGACTTCCTCTCACCTCCCTTTTTGTATTCCACTTCTATTAATTGTTTCAGCAATTCCTTTCCATCTTTCACTATTTTCTGTCATATAAATATCTTACCTTATTTTAACCTTATTTCCATTAATACTATAATACTTATTTATGCTTAACTCCTTATAACACTGCTACTAAGGCCATATAATTTCATTTCAACATTTTTCTAACACTCATTAATTTTACCCTATTTCTATAAATAAACTTTAAACTTTTTCCAATCTTCTTCCACCGTCTCTTCTCCCTGGTCTCGGATTCTGCCAGTGATTTCCGTCAATTCCATATAGTCCATCAACCTGGTGATCTTCTGTCCGAGGCTCTAAACTCTTTTCCAGGTCCCTTCTGCAAATCTTCTTCGTATTTATACATACACTTTACTTTGTCTTCTGCTGATCTTGTTCTTAATTTCCTTTCTTTGATGCTGAAGAGTAGGTCTCGGGGGAGCTCCAACCTAACAATGTTCTTATTCCTTCTCGACATGTCATCCACATCTCCGTGGTTAAAACTAAAATCCAAAAGATATTTCAGGACGTGTTTCAAAGTCCCTCCAAATCTGCAGGTCCCCACAACTCCAATTTCCTCCTGACCCAGGTCCAGATCCCAAAGGTCAGTAAATCCCTGCATGAGGTGATCTATCCAACTTTCCTTCTCCAGTCCAAGCAGGGTTCCAATCTGACTTTCTCTGAATTCAATCATAGAGGGCAACAACTTGTAATCATCAAATTGCCTCTGTAAGGCTGGGGCTCTCTCCCTCTCCACTTGTATTACTTTAGGTTCAACAACCACAACTTTCCCCCTCGCTTTCTCCACCATTTGGCATGTCAAAGTAGATTCCTGTATTGGTTCCTGAATAGTTTCTGTGTAGATGTTCACTTTTTGTCCCAAATCAGTCACTTTTTGTCCCAAAATATCAATTTTAATATTCATCACATCCGTCTTCTTGTGGAGCTGTTCCAATGACTCACTTACCTTGCATAGTGCAATCACTAAGGCTTCTTCTGTCGACATTCTCAAGCAATCCAAGGTCAATCTCATGGTTTTCTCTTGCAGCTGGAGATTCCACCAGCCCAACTCTTGTAACAATTTCAAAGGCTCCCTCTAGAGGGAAACAATTTCTGTTTGTATCAATCCTTTTAAGCACAGTTCAAGCAGTAAAATTAGTTTCAATTTTCAGCTACTTTTACTCCTTTTTTAAATGCAGAAGGAGACAATGAAAGCAATATATTTCTCTTATTTAACTAACTGTCACAGTCAATGAACTTTCCCAAAAAGTCAGTCTTACTAGCAGTCCATTTCCAGGTTCAGAGCGGTGGTGATCCAACTTTCTTCACTCTCTCCTGCAGGCTTACGTGATCCAAAAATTTTCCCCTCTTCTCCTGCCTCCAAGGGGGTTTAATGATTTTAGCCGATGGAAGTTTAATCCTTTACATAGGACTTTCCAAGACTTTAGCTTGCAAATTCTTTGCTTCAATCTATTTACAAAAGGGGAAGGCGGACTTCCTGTTTGAAACTTCCCCGTTTCGGTGCCAAATTAAGACGTTTAAAAATCCAATTTTCCGTTCTACTCACGGGTAGTTGTTTAGAATCAAATTGTCCACAGGAAAAAGTCAGTGCTCTCTGGCAACAGCAATTTCACTCCGTGAAAGAAGCAGTCAATTCGAAGCACCGTGCCGCTCACCCCACATTGCTCCGGATCCCTGAAACCGGGTCTCCCCACGAGTAGGGGAGGCGCAAAATGGGCCAGCTGAATCCCACGTTCACTGGCTTCTCCCACCTGCGATTTTTAGTGGGTCTCCGCCTTCGCCGTGGCGGCCAGACCCTGAATTCCACGGAGCAAGTTCCTCCCAATCAGAGGAATTCTGCCATTGCCAGAGGCGCTAACCCGGAAGTCCCTCTTTATCTTGGCCTTTCACACACACACACACACACACACACACACACACATGGCCAAACCCTACTTCTGTGATTGTAATTTTTAAAAGGATATGTTTATGTAATTGCATAGATCTTATAACAATTTTTATATACAGCGGTACCTCTGGTTAAGTACTTAATTTGTTCCGGAAGTCCGTACTTAACCTGAAACTGTTCTTAACCTGAAGCACCACTTTAGCTAATGGGGCCTCCTGCTGCCGCTGCGCCACTGGAGCCCGATTTCTGTTCTCATCCTGAAGCAAAGTTCTTAACCCGAGGTAATATTTCTGGGTTAGCGGAGTCTGTAACCTGAAGCATATGTAACCTGAAGCGTATGTAACCTGAGGTACCACTGTACTGGTAAAACATGGGGGGGGGCAGAGAAGCAAACGTTCCCCAGAACTACTAATCATAGCTGTCAACGTTTCCCTTTTTAAAAGGGAAATTCCCTTATTCTGAATAGGATTCCTCACAAGAAACGGGAAAAGTTGACAGCTATGCTACTAATGGCAACTTCCATTGGCTTCATACAGATATTAAGTTGTAATGGAGACCAAGCTGTGTCCTGCAGACCCTGCAAGTATCCCTGTTTTCCAGAGACAATTCCAGATTTACAGAAGCCGACCTGGTTTCTGATTTGATCCCAGAATGTCCCGCTTAGGACGTCCCCTATTTTCACTGGAGAAATGTTGAAGTGCTGTGACCCCCCGAGCCAAGGAGATAAGTAACTACACAACCTTTAGAAGACACCTGAAAGCAGCCCTGTATAGGACAAACTGCCATAAAACAGTGTTCCCAGTTCCCAGTGACAATCCAGGAGGATCCTGTGGTCCACTGTATCGGAAGCCACTGAGAGATTCAGGAGCATCAGTGTGATTGCACCTCTGTATTCCTCTTCTGAGAAAAGTCACCCACCTGGGGACCAAGGCAGATTCTTTTTTTTTTAAAAAAAAAAAAATATTTATTGAAGTTTTCAAAAAATTATCTAAAATAAAAAAAAACAGAGGAAAAAGAAAAAGAAAAAATACATACAAAACATACAAACCACATACAATAACAAGTATAATTTCAGTCCCTTATGTTCATAAGCCTTACTTTCCTGACCTCCTCGTACCTCCCCTTCCTGTATTCCAATCTCTAATTAGTTCAATTCAGCAAATCCTTCCCCTTATCTCTATTAACTTTTTTACTCTTCCTTTTCTTAATACCTAATCATTACAGCTGAAAACCCCTTAATTTCCAAATCCACATCGTTCTTTCATTCAGTAATTTTACAATTTTTATTAAGGTAGTCCTTAAATTTCTTCCATTCTTCTTCCGCTGTCTCTTTTCCCTGGTCTCGGATTCTGCCAGTCATTTCTACCAGTCCCATATAGTCTATTACTTTCATCTGCCATTCTTCAACGGTGGGTAGATCTTCTGTCTTCCAATACTTTGCGATGAGTATTCTTGCTGCTGTTGTGGCGTACATAAAGAATGTTCTGTCCTTCTTTGGCACCAATTGGCCGACCATGCCCAGGAGAAAGGCCTCTGGTTTCTTCAAAAAGGTAAACTTAAATACCTTTTTTATTTCATTATAGATCATCTCCCAGAAAGCCTTAATCCTTGGGCACATCCACCAAAGGTGAAAGAATGTACCTTCAGTTTCTTTACATTTCCAACATTTATTATCAGACAAGTGGTAAATTTTTGCAAGCTTGACTGGGGTCATGTACCACCTATAAATCATTTTCATAATATTCTCTCTTAAGGCATTACATGTCGTAAATTTCATACCTGTGGTCCACAACTGTTCCCAGTCAGCAAACATAATGTTATGACCTGTATCTTGAGCCCACTTGACCATAGCTGATTTAACCGTTTCATCCTGGGTATTCCATTTCAACAGCAAGTTATACATTCTTGATAATATTTTAGCATTGGGTTCTAACAGTTCTGTCGGGACCAAGGCAGATTCTGTGGCTGAGACTGGAGACGTCCAGTTTCATGCAAAAGTCTTTGCAGCTGAACTAATTGTACATTCCTTGGCTAAGGTGTGAGGCAGAGAATATACAAGCTGGCTCCGACACAGATTGTCTGCAGATTCGCGGTGCAAAGAAGGAAAGAAAAATAAACTTGGCCCTTTAAAAGAGCCCCAGGGGAGCTATCACTCCAGAGCAACAAGCTGCGTTGGTGTAGAGATTTCTGTAACTTCCACCTCAGTGCTAGAAGAGATGTAATTTCAAGCTCCAGCAGCCTGTGTGTTCAGGAAGGTCTCATTGGTAATTGTTCTGAAACAATAAATTGCTGAGCGGGGGAGAAAAATAAAAAAAATAAAAAAGGAGCTGGGGAGTGTCCTAAGACGGAGTGAAGAGGAACACAAGTATTTGAATAATAAATCTGCTTTAAGTGGTGGGTTTTGAAATTATGTTATATATATCTTAATGGATCTATGTACAGTGGTACCTCGGGTTACATACGCTTCAGGTTATATATGCTTCAGGTTACAGACTCTGTTAACCCAGAAATAGTACCTCGGGTTAAGAACTTTGCTTCAGGATGAGAACAGAAATCGTGCAGCGGCGGTGCAGTGGCAGCAGGAGGCCCCATTAGCTAAAGTGGTGCTTCAGGTTAAGAACAGTTTCAGGTTAAGAACGGACCTCCGGTAGTTAACTGAATTAGAATACAAAAAAGGGAGGTGTGAGGAGGTCAAGGAAACAAGCAAATGAAAGATAAGTTATGGGAAGATTAGTTGTGTTTTTTTTTCCTTTTCTTCTTTTTTCCTTATTGTGATGTGTTGTTTTGTTTTGTTTAATATGGTGTTTTTACTTTTGCTTTTTGTAACCCTTAAAAATTTCAATAAATATTATTTAAAAGAAAAAAAAAGAACGGACCTCCGGAACGAATTAAGTTCTTAACCCGAGACATCAGGTATAACTATACACAGGGACGCGGGTGGCACTGTGGTCTAAACCACAGAGCCTAGGACTTGCCAATCAGAAGGTCGGCGGTTCGAATCCCCGTGACAGGGTGAGCTCCCGTTGCTCGGTCCCTGCTCCTGCTAACCTAGCAGTTCGAAAGCACGTCAAAGTGCAAGTAGATAAATAGGTACCACTCCGCCGGGAAGGTAAACGGTGCTTCCGTGCGCTGATCTAGTTCGCCAGAAGCAGCTTAGTCATGCTGGCCACATGACCTGGAAGCTCCCTTGGCTAATAAAGCGAGATGAGCGCCACAACCCTAGAGTCGGCCACGACTGGACCTAGCAGTCAGGGGTCCCTTTACCTTTACCTATAACTATACACATTTCAGCTCATTTAAATCTAATCTCCTTTCACATAAGACACCACTCTTTTTGGGAGCTACAGGTAGGGCCTCACATGACTGACTGCTTCTGTAGGCAAGAAAGATTCCCTGCTCATAGACGACGAGCATCAGCGAAAGTGGCCACTAATAAGTCACAGCAACGAAGACAAATGTTCCCAGTGAATTCTTCCATAGGGCTAAGTCAAAAGCCCCCTTCAGGCATTGCTCACAGGGATAATACAGCTGACAGTTAGTGCCTGTGAGTTAGTGCCTCGACAAACACACAAGGCCCCTTCCCATCCCTGCCATCACCACACTAGGGCGTAACCTCTAAGCTGGGGAGCATGCTCTGCTCATGCAGGACCCCTCCCCCAATTCATCACCTGGGCTGATCCACACGTGGGGGAACATAAGAAACTGGGCGGAGCTTAGTGACTTTGGGGGGTGGAGCTAAATGTGGGAGTGTAAATGATAATAGGAAAGGATATACTGAATAAGTATTATCCTTTCTCCACTCATGCTAGTGAAGCGATGTAGCAGAGCAGAACCCCCTCAATATAGCTGGAAGCTAGTTTGAGGATTCGTTTGAATCTCTTAGTTAAGATTATTTCCTGGTGTCCCCCTTTTGATCCCTCTTAAAAGAATAAAGGCAGGAGAGTCTTTCTGAGTAAAGTAACAAAAAGCTTACAGTGGAACCTCTACTTACAACCATAATCTGTTCCGGAGGTCCGGTCATAACTAGAAACGTACGTAAGTAGAGGCACACTTTTCCATAGAAAGTAATGGAAAAGTGAATTGATCCGTTCTAGATGATGGAAAACACCCCCTAAAACAGCAATTTAACACAGATTTTACCATCTAACGAGACCATAGATCCATAAAATGAAGGCAATAATCAATGTAAAGGTAAAGGTAAAGGTACCCCTGCCCGTACGGGCCAGTCTTGACAGACTCTGGGGTTGTGCGCCCATCTCACTTAAGAGGCCAGGGGCCAGCGCTGTCCGGAGACACTTCCGGGTCACGTGGCCAGCGTGACATCGCTGCTCTGGCCAGAGCCAGAGCCAGAGCCGCACACGGAAACGCCATTTACCTTCCCGCTGGTAAGCGGTCCCTATTTATCTACTTGCACCCGGAGGTGCTTTCAAACTGCTAGGTTGGCAGGCGCTGGGACCGAGCAGCGGGAGCGCACCCAGCCGCAGGGATTCGAACCGCCGACCTTTCGATCGGCAAGCCCTAGGCGCTGAGGATTTAACCCACAGCGCCACCTGCGTCCCTAATAATCAATGTACTGTACTATAAAACAAATAAGACAACATTGTAGATGAAAAAAAATTAACATTTATTTATTTTTCTGAGGGTGCACTGAGGGTGGGCGGGCTTACCTGGCTACAAGCTGGGCGTGGGGCAAGGGTCAGTAAAGAGCTGATTCACTTCGGCCAGGGTCACTTTCTTTTCTTGTCAGGCCCGGTTATTCTCTGGGCTTCCTCATGTTAGTTCCTCGGTGGGGTTTGGGGCTGCAGTGTGCCCTGCTGTGCCTCTTCCACAGCTTTGGGGGTGGGGTGGGGGCCCTCTCTCTGGTGGCAGAGGCTCCAGCGCTGCTCCACAGCTGGCCGGGCGAACTCCAGGCTGCCAGCAAGACTTCTGTTCATATCTAGAGGAAAGTTCATAAGTCGAAGCACCTACTGAAGGTCATAACTGGAATCGTATGTAAGAAGAGCCATACATAAGTAGAAGTTCCACTGTACTCACATTTCAGTTTACGATTTGACCCCTGAAAGGCAGGCTTTACTTAACAGTTACACAATAAACAGTGAGTTCATCTCATATGGAGGCTGAGCTCATGTGCTGCTGGCTGAGGGCCAGCAGACAGCAAAATTACATGAACAGAACAAAATGGCGGCAGGAGAGCAGCATGCAAGAGCAGTAAGAAATCAAGACTGAGAAAATGGCTGCGTGACTTGGCTCTTTTGTGGAGTCAGCCAGGGCCATGCCCATCTCCCAGGTCACATGCAGGGGGAGGAAGCTCCAGATCAGTGGAACAGGAACACTGACTGGATGTCCCCTTGCCTGTGCCCGCTCTAGGGAAATAAGGAATGTTGCATTTGACTGTACCAATGAAGGCCATCCCACACTAAACACATGCGCCCCACTGCTCTTTTCACCACCCCTGTCTCTTTCACTTGAGTAATGCCTGAAGAGGGCTAAAATGGACCTGCAAAGAACATTGCTTCCCTCAAGCCTCAAGAACACAGCGCATCTCTTCCTTAAGGAAGAAATTGTGCATCCCCGCTGGAATTCCCTTTGCTCACATTGTTTCCAGGGTCCCTAATTACTGCCTCACTGTCGATGATTATTTCCCATTATAGCTATTAACCTTGGCTTATTTGAGGCTAAATACGAGTACGCTGGGGATTCTTCATTGCATATATTACACCAGGAGAAAAATGGGGCTTTATATTTTTGCATACTTTATATACCGAGTTATTTCCACAAATCCTCTCATCTGCTCTTAAAAAGCGGAGGGGGGTTGAATTCCGAATTCATGACACGACACGGCTCCAAAAATGCAGCCAGTCTTGTTTGTTTCCCGAGCCTGCTACAACTGATTATATTTGCTTTGCCAAAATAAATATTTGCCAATAGAATAAACTCACAGTCCTCTCTATTCTTCCTATGAGTCTCACTCAGCTTCTGATCACAGCCTCTCTATGTGATAAAGCCCAGCCAATCGCAACAAACCTTAGCAATTCACAACTATATTCTGCATACAAGCCGACAGAGCCAGGGTCATCGGGGCAACCCTTCGCGTATTTGCTTCTGTCTATCATTAACCACCAACGCCATTGCTTAGAACTGCAAGGCCAATTCAGCACCTCCTGCCACCCTGACTGTCATATTATATAATATGGAAAAGAGAGACCAAAGAAATGCTTACGAGATAACATTGTGTGTTCAGACCCAGAAACCTCCCCCCTAAATAAATTCACACTTGACTCAAATTTTGGTTTCTGGCAGAATTTAGGCCACAACTTTATTGATTACAGAAAGTGACTGGTTGCATAGGCTCTGGTTTGACTAGCTCCCTGCCATGCAGGTAGTGCTGACCCAGGGTTCCAGCATAGGTCAGCCAGGGGTGAACACCTGGATAAGCAGAAAGCCAGGAATGGGCTATCTCCGCCACCCAAATGTCCCCCCTGGACTCAGGCACGGGCACAACCCCCTCTCAGAGGTGGACCAAACCATTGAGTCCCTGGATTCCTTTAATGGAATACCCTTCACATAGGGATGGCGAGAGTGTTCTCCAATCCCTATAACCTGAATCAGAGCCCATCCGCAACCTTACAAGTTGTGATGAATTGCTATGCGGCAGGCGAAACCCAAATGGCAACAGCCAATCAGCCAAGTGGGGAAAATTCCTGCTGTGCCCCTGTCCCAACGACAGACGACACACGACGGCATAGCAAGGTCAAACGCAAAGCCCTAAAAGTAGGGAGAGGTGGGCGAGTGTTCCACATGCAAGCGCCAAAAGAAGAAGCTCTGGGTCACGTGCATGGGTTTATATAGGTCCCTCAAACCATTTTTACTGCGTCCCATTGGCCAGATTGCACCCAGCTACGAGGGATCCACCAATCGGGTGTTGTGGCTGACCAATCATACCCACCCACAACACAGGGTGTCAGTTTCCAGGTCTCATAGCAATATGTGCCCTTTTTAAGGGAGGAGCCGATCGGTCAAATGTTTAAACAGGTAAGGCTACAATCCTGGCTAGGTGCTCAGGAAATAAAGCCACCAGAGACAGAGAGGCAGCGTCAACAACATGCCCAGTTACGGCTCCAGTTGAGAATCGCCTCCCTTGGAGCAGTGCTGTATTTTGAGTTTTTTTCTTGTTTTGGTTTTTAATCACAGTCTGCTTTGGGACTGAATTTTTGGCTGAAAGATGCGGCGGGTGTGATTGATAACGTTAAGTGATTATATAATTGCCAATTATCCATTCTTGCAATGATACCAACAGTAAAACTGGTGGGAAATCAGCATCAGTGTCAAAATATATTAAATACCAGGGGCAGCCCAAGCATGATATTATTATTTTTTAATTTGCTCGCCATTGAATGCACTTTGCAGTCTCTGCTGTTGACTACCAGCTTCTGCCAAGTTCCTATGGCACCTGTGTCATATGCAGGTGTCTTGGGCAACTATATCTCCCATGGCCCCTATCACTTTCCAAGCACCAGGAAGCACAGGGGGAAATAGCCGTAATAATAATAATAATAATAATAATAATAATAATAATAATAATAATTTATACCCCGCCCTCCCCGGCTAAGGCCGGGCTCAGGGCGGCTAACAAGCAATAATAGAAACAAGTTGAATGAATACAACTTAAAAACAAAATTAAAATAAAACATTAAAATATTGAAACATTAAAATATTAAAATGTAGCCTCATTGCAGGAGGAGAAAGGAAAAGAAAAAAGAAAGAAAGAGGAGGAGGGAATCAAATTGGCTCCAAGCCAAAGGCCAGGCAGAACAACTCTGTCTTACAGGACCTGCGGAAAGAAATCAGATCCTGCAGGGCCCTGGTCTCATGAGGCAGAGCGTTCCACCAGGCGGGAGCCAGTGTTGAAAAGGCCCTGCAGGATTTCCAGATCACCTCCTGTGCCACTGTCGTTATAGTAAACACTGTTAGTCCAGGAAAGGGACACTGATGATGAGGACGGTGGTGGCAGGTTGTGTTCAGGAGATGGGCAAGGTGGTTGGGGCCCCTGGTGCAGTTCCCCACAAAAAAAGGAACAGGAGAAATAAGGTACCACAAAAAGAAGTCTTGTGGTATCTTAATAAATTAATACCAGATCCAGTCCATCACTGAGGTAGCCACCTCAGGTGGCAGAATCAGGTGACCCACCAGCCACTGGAGAAGTGAGGAGAAGTAGCTGTGGTGGCTTCCAAGTTCTGCTGAGATCCCACGGAAGCCCCGTACGATCTCACGGTGTGCTGGTCCTGTGGGTTACTGGAGAGGCGAGCTCCAAGTCCGGTCCGTGGTCAAAGGTGCAACGTGGAGGCAGTCCGTAGTAGATGAAGCTGGGTGCAGGGCAGGGAGTTGGGTGAAGTCAGGAACAGGTTTGCAAGCAGGGAGCCAGGGTGGGTCAGGAGCTCAGGCAGGAAAGCAGGGCAGGGTTCAGGCAGGAACTGGCAACCAACAATGTTGCTCCCGCAACTTGGGACTGGGGCTGGCCAGCTTTTATCTGCCCCGAGGCATAGGGCAGCTCCGATCCTCTGGTGACTTGCCTCTCCTGGCCTGGAGGCGAGAACTCCTCCTGTGGGAACTTAGTTCCCTCTGCCTCTCTGCCCTGAGCCTCTGCAGCTCAGGAGAGGCTGGAGAGTTACCGGACCCAGAGGCAACCTCAGCTTCTTCTGGCGGGGCTGAGAGTGGAGCACCTGCAGGCAATGGGTCCTCCATCACCTCAGGAGCCAGAGCAGACTCAGCTGGTGCCTGCACCTGAGGATCCAGCACAGGTGAGGACCCTTCAGGCTCAAGCCCCAGCCCCGGCTCAGCTGGTTCTGGAGGCGGGGAATCCTGTGCAGGCTGGGATCCCTCAGGTTCAGCATCCGAGTCTGAATCCCAGGCCATCACACACGGGACTCTTGTGATATCTTGCTGGAACATGAAACTGCAGCTGTGCAAGCCTGGTTAGCAAGGCTTTGGTTTGGGGCGGCAAGTGTGGGGCAGCACAGGTGCAGGGCTGTTCATGGTAGCCCCAGGCAACGAAATGGGGCAGGCCGCTCCTGCTCACCATTTTGCGTGGCGAGTCCACCCCCCCAGTGGAAATAATGACACATGACACAATTATTAAGGTTAATGAGCTAAATAAGGTCACAACTTTATTGGTTACAGATGATGAGCGGTATTGGCTTAGGCAATGCTCCTAACCGACTATATCCGACTTCAGCCTGTCAGCTAGAAGTCCAGGAAGGGTTAACCACCAGTAGGGAGAGTCCTGCTGATGCACATCAACTAGGAACTCCCCCGGGGGTCACCGCTCGGGGGCGTGCCTTAGGCCCTCACCTCCATAGGCTTCAGACAGGGCCACTCCCCCCCCCCCCTGGAATCCTTTATTGGACTACCCTTCAATATGCGGGGCAGGTGATGGCGCTACCTCCCCTCTTCCATCTACAAAACAATACGAATACCAATGCCTAACCGCCAATACCAAGAAAGTTGTGGCGATTTGCTACGAGGTAGGAGAAAACCAAGTGGCTGGTGCCAATTTGCCAAGTGGAAAAATTCCTA